>NC_140412.1:4556000-5837000 GCF_965140295.1 Lepidochelys olivacea
CGGCAAAACCAAATCCAGTTGTCGGCAAATTGTATCAGTCTGTTAGCCGGCCAGATGTTTGCAGTGACTGACTGCTTTCGTTTTCGCCCCGTGGCTGGGATGTTTGATGCCTCTGATAGACAGGCATGTGACACCCGCTCCTGGATTGCGACTGCACCAGCATTTGATTTGCACACAACAGATGGGGCTGTGCCGTCACCGGCGGGCCGAGTGACAGCTCGAGCGAAGGGAGAGCTCATTGACACGCTATCAGATCCCACTCGCTCACTCGGGAACACACTTGGGCTGGCAGGTGAGTGACTGAGCTGCACTCTTACCACCTGGAACTCCAAGATACAGGCCTTTTTAATTTGATTTTAATTCCCGCTTTCATATGCCAGTTACGGGCAATTTAATTATGTGTGTACACGTACATGAGTCAGTCAGTCTGAACATGAGAGAGCGCGGGGCATCCCCCCGGCTGCTACAACAGGGATTTGGAGGGTTCTGAAGCAGCACCAGGCATTCTGACTCTCAGGCACTTGGCTGCCTGGTTCTTGCTCACACACTCAGGGCCGTGTGTGGGGTTAGGTCACTTGCTTGGATTTACCTGGGTAGTTAATCATGGAGCTGCCATAGTGGGGCCCTCAGGTGCTGGTGCCCCTTACACAGTCTTACGCAGGCAAGGAGGGCTTACTAGATCAGGGCTGTGTCTCCTTTATGAGTCGATTTGATACCCTACCCCTCCTCAGAGGAAGATTTTGCAATGCTCCTTCGCACGAAGCTGAAGGTACAGAGTGTTTTTGCTCCAGTGCCAACCCAGCCCTCTCCCAGGTTCCTTGTTTCCTTCTTTCTTGCTGTAGAATCTCCTGAGGCACCAGAGCATCCAAGCCCACAAAGAGCGTATTCACCCCTGTGTGAACTTTACATGCCACCTCCTGTATGTTAATCAATAAGATATTGAGTGTCTCGTGAATTCCAGCGAAATTCTTGGCTCTGAGTGAATTGTAATGAGTATGTCTGTGTTTCTTTCTCTCTCTGAACAGCAAGGTTGGATTGTACAGCCAGCGGCCTCGGTTATTCTCCTCCCAGCTCTCTGCACAGATCAGCTACAAGCCGATACATTGCCAGGTCTGTACTCTCAAGAAAGAATGGCAAGATCCCCTTTCGCAGGGTGTCCGTGATGTATGCACATATTGGTGCAAGAAGCCTGATATCCAGCTGTTTAACTGGCCATTTAGTCGATGGGGCTTCTGATTGCTAAGCTGCTGGTTTTCTCCTGCCGTCTGCTATGAGGTTGCAATAAATGAGACAAAATTACATGGTTTCTATTTTGGAAGCTTGCATGTTTTCTAGTGGCAGTGTCCTGTGCTGAGACCCAACTCCTGTCCTGGGCACAGAATGCAAAGTTACATGTCCACCCCCTCTGAATAACCCCTTTCACAATGACTTTCCTCTAGGTCCAGGTTGGGTGTTCTCATGGGACAGCTGTATCTCTGTCTTGAATATTTCAATAGTCATCATATAGTCAGAATATAGCAGTAGGGATATATTACCAACCAACTGACCAGGATGGTGATAGTGATTGTGAAATGCTCAGGGAGATTAGAGGGGCTATTAAAATAAAGAGCTCAATAATAATGTGGGATTTCAACTATCCCCATATTGATTGGGAACATGTCACCCGAGGATGGGATGTAGAGATAAAGTTTCTTGACACCTTAAATGACTGCTTCTTGGAGTAGCTAGTCCTGGTACCCACAAGAGGAGAGGCAGTTCTTGGTTTAGTCCTGAGTGGAGCACAGGATCAGGTCCAAGAGGTGAATATAGCTGGACTGCTTGGTAATAGTGATCATAATGCAATTAAATTTAACATCCCTGTGGTGGGGAAAACATCATAGCAGCCCAACACTGTAGCATTTAATTTCAGAAAGGGGAACTACACAAAAATGAGGAGGTTCGTTAAACAAAAATTAAAAGGTACAGCACCCAAAGTGAAATCCCTGCAAGCTGCATGGAAACATTTTAAAGACACCATAATAGAGGCTCAACTTAAATGTATACCCCAAATTAAAAAACATAGTAAGAGAACCAAAAAAGAGCCACCGTGGCTAAGCAACAAAGTAATAGAAGCAGTGAGAGGCAAAAAGGCATCCTTTAAAAAGTGGAAGTTAAATCCTAGTGAGGAAAATAGAAAGGAATATAAACTGCTAGTCAGGATGGGCGGAGATGATGTTCCTAGCCTGTGTTTGCCCGAAGCTGGGAATAGGCTACAGGGGATGGATCACTCAATGATTCCCTGTTCTGTTCATTCCCTCTGGGGCACCTGGCACTGGCCACTGTTGGAAGACAGGATACTGGGCTTGATGGACCAGTGGTCTAACCCAGTGTGGCCGTTCTTATGTCCTGGCTGGCTATTGAATGCAGCCCAGTTTGCTTTAGCATTGTCGATGTCTGCGCTCCCGCCTTTCCCTCCAGCTCCCTAAGGAAGGAGTTGGGTGGCTTTTCCAAGCCATGTGACATGTGTTGGTGGAACCTGTTGATCAGGGTGCCAATACGTGGGCTGTTGCTGCCAGTGAACTGCAGGCCATCGGCCTTGGCAATCAGAAAGCAAAGTGTAAAGGGAATGAGATTGCCTGTTCTAGCCTCATAATGCCCTCATGACCTCGGTTGTGTCTGTCTAGAAATCGGCATTTCTGATATCTCCATGAAAAGTCTGGTTGGCCCAGAGCCAGCAGTTTCCCTACCTGGCTCTCTGGGCTCCCCAGAAGCAGCGACATGTCCCTGCTGCTCCTAGGCGGAGGAATGGTGACGAGGGCTCCGTGTGCTGCCCCCATCCTGAGCACTGGCTCCGCAGCTCCCATTGGCCGGGAACCACGGCCAGTGAGAGCTGTGGGAGCAGTGCCTGCGGGCGGAGGCAGTGTGCAGAGCCGCCTGGCCATGCCTCCCACTAGGAGGAGCAGGGACATGTCACAGCTTGTGAGGAGCAGCCCCAGGTGAGCACCAACCAGATCCTGCACCCTGAAACCCCTCCTGCACTCGAACTCCCTCCCAGAGCCTGCACCCCACACCCCCTCCCATGCCCCAGCCCTGAGCCCCCCCCGCACCCAAACCCCTTCCCTCCATTGGTAAATATAACTCTTAAGTTAACTGGAATTTTTGACTAACCTCCCCATTCCCCCAACATGCCGGATAACAAAGCTTTTCATGTTCCTAGATATTTCGGTCTTCTCAGGCTCCAGCTGTCACAAAATGTGGGCTAAGTTGTTCATTGATATTTCGTGTTGCCATGTGCTCCTACAAGGAACATGTAGGTCCCAATTCACTGGGGCCCTTTAAATATGTGCCTAATTTTAAGCAAATGAGAACTTGGTGGAACATCTCTCATGCTGAAAGTTAGGCATGTGCTGAAATACCCTCTAAATCGGGACCTTCATTATTGTTGACATGCTGTGTGTTATATAAGCACAGAGCATGACTAGCTGTGATCTGTGCTATGTAGTGTTTGTAAAAATGTGTTGTAGTTCTTCAAAGCTGCAGTCAGCTCTTCCCCTGTCCCAGATGCATCCTGTAACATGGATTTCATAGTGCAATTTTTTAAGAAACTCTGGGTAAAATTTTCAAAGCACCTAAGTGCCTTAGGAGCCAGCAGCTCGTTGAAATTCAAGGAGACAGGCTCCTACATGTTTAAATCAAACTTTTGAAAGTTGGATTGGGCTTCTGAGTCACATAGGTGCTTTTGAAACATTTACCCTAGACTCTTGTGTTTGATGGAAAGAAAACTTCCCAGTATGTTGTAAGGATGCTGCCTTGAAGTTAAGAACATTATCTAAATAGTTTTCTCCCTCCATTTAGCCGAGCTGTTCAGCGGAGTTTAGCCATCATTCGTCAGGCCAAGCAGAAGAAAGTGAAGAAGGAGTATTGTATGTACTACAACCGCTTTGGCAAATGTAACCGTGGGGAAAGCTGTCCCTACATCCATGATCCGGAAAAAGTAGCTGTCTGCACCAGGTGGGCACATGGACACGTAACTTTTCTCGTCGCAAGCACATACTTGTGCTTCATCTCGATATGGTTGGACACAGAACTCACCTGCAGTCAGTCCTTGCCTCTGTCACATGTTTATTGAAAAAGACCAAACAGTAGCAATGTTTTGAACTAACATAGCATTTTACATCCTCAAAGTGCATGTCATGCCAGTAAAATATTATTTGGACCGTGGCTTGTGTGTGTGAGAGAGAGAGAGTGTGTGTGAGAGAGAGAGAGAGAGATTTGCTTTACTAAATGTAATGATGGCCTTAAATCCAGAGATTGCCTTTCATCCCAAAGGATGCCAGAACATTCTTTGGTAAGTTTTTTTTAACAGGAACCACAAACGCACAGATTTCTGAGAATCATAGCAATGTTGGGTTGGAAGGGACCTCAAGAGGTCATCAAGTCCAGCCCCCTGTGCTGAGGCAGGGCCAAGTAAACCTAGACCGTCCCTGACAGGTGCTTGTCCAACCTGTTCTTAAAAACCTCCACTGATGGGGATTCCACAACCTCCCATGGAAGCCTGTTCCAGAGCTTAATTATCCTTATAGTTAAAAAGTTTTTCCTAATATCGAACTTAAATCTCCCTTTCTGCAGATTAAACCGATTACTTCTTGTTCTACCTTCAGTGGACATGGAGAGCAACTGATCACCTTCCTTTTTAGAACAGTCCTTAACATATTTGACGACTGTTATCAGGACCCCGCCTCACTCTTCTTTTTTCAAGATGAAACGCGCCCAGGTTTTTAAGCTTTCCTCCTTAAGTCAGGGTTTCTAACCTCTTTTTTCATTCTTGTTGCTCTCCTCTGGACTCTCTCTGATATGTGCACACCTTTCTTGAAGTGTGTTTTCCAGAACTGGACACGGTACTGTAGCTGAAGCCTCCCCAGGGCCAAGTAGAGCAGGACAATTACCATCCGCGCTGACATGCCAGGTTTAAACACACATTAGTAATAATTCCAGCATATATCCATAAGTCTTGATACGCACCAAGTACATACATCACGCAAGAGTGTTAATGGTCCGTGACCTATTAGTTTTCAAATGATGCTTCACATGGCATGTTTTGTACAAAGATTATTAACATAGTGTGTAGGGTATGAATACAGGGGTGCATAGGGTCACAACCCTCCCAGAATGGTACTACCTTTTTCACAACTGCTTCACATTGTTGACTCACATTCAAGTTGTGATCTGATATGACCCCCAGATCTATTTCATTAGTACCACTGCCTAGCCAGTTATTCCCCATTTTATATTTGTGCATTTGATTTTTCCTTCCTAAATGCAAAGTACTTTGCACTTGTCTTCAGTTAATTTCGTCTGGTTGATTTCGAACCACTTTTATAATTTGTCAGGGTTGTTTTGAATTCTAACCCTATACTCCAAAGTGTTTGAAAACCCTCCCAGATTGGTGTCATCCACACATTTTATAAGCGTACTCTTCACTCCATCATCCAAGTCATTATAGAAAAATCTTGAATAATACAAGGATCCCACTAGCTATTACCTCTCACCCCCCAACAGTGAGCCATTGATAACTACTGTTTGAGTACAGTCTTTCAACCAGTTGGCATCCACCTTTTGTAATTTCATCTAATTTCCCTAATAATTAAGTTGTTTTACTATGGCAAAAGATCAAAGTAGTAACTCGTGTAGCCTGTCTAAGAATCAACATTAATGTTAAATCAACGTGAACACTGGCTAGCGTGAAGTTCTGTATCTCTTAAGTTCAATAGTAAAGTTTAGAACTTACTAACAAGCACTGATTCTTCTCACCTCTGTGAGGCCAAGTATTATCTCTGTTTGGTGGCTGGGGAAAGTGAGGTAGAGAGTAAATGATTTACCCAAGGCCACAGGGGGAGTAGTCCCACAAGGGTAAGTTCTTTCACTAATCCTGTTCAACATGTACATGCCGCCACTAGGAGAACTGGACAGGTGACATGGACATCAGAGCAGTGTGGGGTTTTAGCTGCAGGACTTGTTAACCTGCACTTTAAACCTCAGGTACAGCTACAAAAGTCTATCCTCTTCTTCCCCCCTTCCCATGTTTATTCTATGCCAATGGCTTTAAGAAGATTATTTAGCAGATCGATTATAAAACACCTCTCATTGGGAGCGTATCTAGAATTCAGTTAAGGAGCAAGAGCTTCTGGTTTGACATGTAACAGGTATGGGCTTCTCTGCCTCTCAGGTTAGGTTTTCCCCTTGATGGAGCATGTGAAGAAGTAAGATATATTTGGACTCCATTGCAACCACCCTCCTCTCCAGCATGCTCCGTCTGCACAAGCCTGCTTTCAGCCCAGTCTGTTTTCCTGGAACCGAGAAGTTGCACACGCAAACACATTTCCTAGCACCCCTCTCTGTGGACTAGGCCCTCTGAACAAACCACTCCTTGACTCTGAATCTTGAGGTGGGTTGTTCTGAAAATGCCTCTGAGATGGGAAAGAGACTATGCTGCAGTCGTACATTGTTTTATAGCTAATCCCAGTTAACAGACAGTTAAAGTTGCTTCAGGACCCATCCACTGGCCCAGGCCTTTCTGAACAGGGGAACACCAAGCTACGGGAAACGTTTCCAACCTTCCAGGCCACCTGGACATCTCTGTCAATGATCCACATGCAGACATCACTTCTGCTTCCGGTGCTGACCTCCCCTGCTCATCACAAGAGCACCGACAGACCTCGCTGCAGCTGTGTGCTCACACATCCAAAGCTGCCATAGATTGCTGCTGCTAAGGTTAGAGCGAAGGCTTGGCGTTAGAGGTTTGCCTTCTGTCCCCCGGTGGTGGTGCTGACTCCAGCCTTGTTTATTGTCCTACACGCTCCACCGAAAAAACCAATTTTACAAATGACTGATTAGACAAGTAGCATATTGCGGACCGGCGTTCCTCATGCCTCCTCCTGGGGCCCAACGCTGTGACATTCTTAAGGCACTCAGCACCTTGCAGGATGGAGCCCTGCGATTCTGGGTGCCAGCAAATGAGCCAAGTGGTGTTGGATGCTGGGCTAGCCTGTCTGAAATGAAGACATGAAACATTTTTTAAACCAGGTTTCAGAGGAGCAGCCGTGTTAGTCTGTATTCGCAAAAAGAAAAGGAGTACTTGTGGCACCTTAGAGACTAACCAATTTATTTGACCATAAGCTTTCGTGAGCTACAGCTCACTTCATCGGATGCATACCGTGGAAACTGCAGCAGACTTTATTTATACACAGAGAATATGAAAAAATACCTCCTCCCACCCCACTGTCCAGCTGGTAATAGCTTATCTAAAGTGATCATCAGGTGGGCCATTTCCAGCACAAATCCAGGTTTTCTCACCCTCCACCCCCCCACACAAATTCACTCTCCTGCTGGTGATAGCCCATCCAAAGTGACAACTCTTTACACAATGTGCATGATAATAAAGTTGGGCCATTTCCTGCACAAATCCAGGTTCTCTCACCCCCTCACCCCCCTCCCAAAAACCACACACACAAACTCACTATCCTGCTGGTAATAGCTCATCCAAAGTGACCATTCTCCCTACAATGTGCATAATTAAGGTGGGCCATTTCCATTTCCTGGTCAGCAGGAGAGTGAGTTTGTGTTTGTGTGTGTATGGGGGTGGGGGGGATGTGAGAGAACCTGGATTTGTGCTGGAAATCCATTTCTGTTGTAAACAGTGTAATTTTGAATGCTGCTGAATACTGTGATGTTCCTCTCCAGAGGATGCCTTCTCCTGACATACCCTTTTGTAGCAACATACCAGGAGTGGAGAGTAATAGCCAATGGATGCAGGGGATCATACCCCAAACTGTGCTTGTGTGGATCTTACTTACCACTGACTGGAGGAGTCATTCTCTGTGGCAACACTTGTGGAGCTTGTCATGCCAATAAAACCTCGTTGAATTGAGCTGAATTGTGTGTGTTGGTTGCAATCTGGAAATTTCTGTGGGGTGCGTCAGGTTGAGATGCTGTGTAACCAGGAAGGGATATTACTTTATTACGAGAAACACTGAAGACTGTTCCCAGCTCGTCTTACTTGCGCCATTGCTGTAAAATGTTTGAAAAATGAACAGTTTTGATAAGTATCATTTCTTACCCAACTGTTAATGTTATGATGATATTCTTTTAAAAAGTCATTTTAAATCATTTTCCTTTAAGAAAATGCCTCTTCACTCCTGAATGTGTCTATCTGAATTTAAAAATCCACTATCGCTGTGGTGTCTAAATACTGATTAATCAGAAGATGCTAAATGCCTACACATATTTTAGGGGGTTGCTTTCAGAATCTTGAGCTCCGATCTTCATCCAGAGTTCATATCTGATCACCCTGTCTTTTGAATCCAGACCTTAAACACCCCTGAACGGGGGACCAGGCCTTCCTTTGTTTCTGTTCGGCATCGGGCACAATGAAGCCCCAGTGTGACTGGATCCTTTGGGCACTGCGAAGGTATAAATAATCCTCCTGATAACCACAGGGTTTCAAATACTGCATCTGAAGTTTGTAGCTCCAGTCCCTCTGGTTACTGATCAGTAACTGAGTTGTTTAGAAATCTTTCATGAGGCATCACTTGCCCTTTTAGGGGGAAAGATAAGTACTGGTTTGGTATGTGAAATGGGCTTTAATAGAAAATGTATGGAGCAGTTATGTAATGTTCACTTGAACTGTGCCTCAGGCTAATACAAGTATGAAATGGTGAGTCCGGGGGTATTCTCTGTGTTTAAAATAGCATGTTTCTGTGAACTGTTTGTAATACTCTGTATCTGTCTCTAAACCCCCTTCTGGTTCTTTGGCAGATTTCTCCGTGGCACATGCAAGAAGACTGATGGGACATGTTCATTTTCACACAAAGTTTCTAAAGATAAGGTCTGTATGGTTTTCTAATGAGCACATTCCTGCTTTATGAGAGAGTTGACCTAAGGAAGCAATGCTTCTGCTGGTTGTAGGGAAGTCTATGCTATAGAGTGTTTCAAATTGAGTTCATTTGCAGTTTGCTTGCCAAGCTGTTCAGGCTCATTACAGGGTCACAGCTTATAATGAGAGAAGAGTGTGCCTCTTAAACCAACTTGGCGAATCAGTATTTTAGTGCATTAAGCAGCGAATTTGAGACTAGAACACCTGGGGCTGTTTGCAGTACTGGTAACGTGTCTGGTTAAGGGGTATTTAAGCACTTCAGATCAGAACACAAGCACACGGAGTCAGAGTGTTTGCCATCTCTTTAAAACCATGCTTCGTTCTAAATCGCTCCACAGCTGGGGTCAGACCAAGAGAATGTTGGAACGTACTGCAGTTAAGAGACATAAATTAACTTTTTTTTTTTTTAAGCTAGACAATGAAACTGTCTGGCAGAATGATTTTTAATTTAATCATTTTCACTCTGCTTGGAAGTGTTCGGAGCTCTTTTGTTTTATTACACAGATTAAGGTTGAGAGATAATTAGATTTTATTTTAGCGATTATTGGCTGATAATTTAGCAGGTTAATTTTCATTCGCTGGATAGGACTTCACATTGGAAGTAACTTCTGAGGTCCCAATCCAGCAAAGCACGTAAGCCCATGCCTAAATGAAAACCTGGGACTTAAGAATGTGCTTAACTTACATGCTTGGGTTCTTTGTTGAGGAGAGAAGGACTTTGCCCCTGTTAAGCACATACTTAAGTGGTTTGCTGAGTCAGGGCCTTCATGAATGAGAGAGAAGTTCTCAAGCCCTAGACAGAGAGTCAGAACAAAAACTAGAGGTGTTAATGTCCAAGCCAGAAGGGTTTATTCCCGAGAAACCCATGCTTCCACAGTAGAAGGGATCACAGTATCAGAAGCAGTTCAGTCTTCATGTTCTGCTCTCGTGGTGGAGATGCAAGAGGCTTGGATGTGAAAGGGAAAAGGGACCTCCCCAAAAGTCCATAAATACTATGCTTCACCCCTCCATCATGTCACTCCGTGATTGTTCCAGCCCCACTATGTGTAATTCTGGCAGGTAGTTTGCCTAAAGCAGCTTTAGTGCAACTTTAACTGCTGTGAGCCCGAGGCACGACAGGAATCAAAGCACCAGAGAGCTGTCGGATCAGGAAGCATTGCTTTTGTCGCTTGTCCCACAGATCATCCAAAGATACCGTCATAAATCACCCTGGAGATGCCACCTTCCGCTCTCTCCTTTCTCCATTCCCTATTGGTTAAATGTTTCTCTGTTCCAGTCATAGTCCATCATGCCATTTATGTAATCAAAATGTATTACATAGAGCTTTAACTAACCCAGCGATACCTCCAAAGGTTTTAACCACCAGCCCCCCATGTGTAACCAGTGTTTGAAACAGAACCATTTTCGACAGCTCTCACCTTTGGACGCAGCTTACTTGTTTCTCTTTCACTCTGGCTGTGGTTGATGGAGAGCTCCTAAGTTATCCTGAAGGCCATCTGACTCGCATTCTGAACTATTCGCCAAAGCGCCATGTGGGGCTTTTTGTGCATACAGCACTTATAGAGCAGTCTTTTACTCATCAGTATGTCAAATTGTATACAGTCTAGAGCAGGGGTTCTCAAACTGGGGGCCGGGACCCCTCAGGGGGTTGCATGGTTATTACATGGGTGGTTGTGAGCTGTCAGCCTCCACCCCAAACCCCACTTTGCCTCCAGCATTTATAATGGTGTTAAATATATAAACAAGTGTGTTTAATTTATAACGGGGGGGGGGGGTCGGACTCAGAGGCTTGCTATGTGAAAGGGGTCATCAGTACAATAGTTTGAGAACCACTAGTCTAGAGAATGGAGATGGGGAACTTCTGTCCTCCCTGTCTCAGAACACAAGAAGAGATTTGATGACTTCAAAAGGTGGGGAATTCAGAACTGGTAAAAAGCACTTTTTTTATACAGTGTGTAACCGGACTGTGGAAGGCATTGTTGAGACCAAGAACTTAACAAGATTCGGAAAGGGATTGGATGCTTATCTGGAGATCAATAACATCCATTGTTACAGTTAAAGCGAACAACCGTTTTGGAAGGATGTTACACTTCATGCTTCAGAGCCTGACCCAATCTCCAAGTATTAGAGATCAGAAAGGGACCGAATGTGAGGGGAAGTTTATCCCACATTTGCTATTGCAGGGTCCTGACAGCTTCATTTGAAGTATCTGGTGCCGATTGCTATCAGAGACCAGGCAGTGGACTAAAGGTATCTGAACCCGTCAGGCAGTGTATTAGCACTAGTGTATTGAACAGAACTATCCAGATCTGTAGTCATGCTTGTGTGTGTATATATCCTGCAGTGCCTAGCAGCATGTTGTGAAGGTAATTCTCATATCTAATCACACCGAAAATCTCTGCTACATTGTAAGCCTGCAGCTGTAACGTTTCTTATCGCTTTCCCCCCTCCACTGTATGCCTGCCCTGACCGAGCGCTCGTCTCTGGGCTCTCAGGAGCGCTGGGACAGTGAGGGTGAAAACCAGCAGCCACCTTATTCTTTTCTTTTCTTTTTTTTTAAGTGACTGTTGCAAGTGTTTCAGTGGAGTCCTGTGAACACCCCAGGGCAGCATTACCGAACACGTCCAATCTCAGAGAAAGCCCTTCGGGTGAAACGGCTGGAAATGATCAGCCAGTTCCCCAGAGCCACTCTATTCCCTCCACCCAATGTACACCCCCACCCAATCTTAACTGTTTCCCTAAAATAACAGTTTGACCTTTTGCTGCCTGTTTGCACATATTAAAGGGCAAAGGTGAGAATCTCCCATTCCCAGAGTAGGTAGCACACCTCCATGGCATACAGTCCCTCACCTCCAGTCCGTCTGCCTCTCATCCACTGCCCACTTCCCCATTCCTGCCCCTCCACGTGTCCCCCTCTGTCCTGCCCACTCACCCCCAATGCATGCCTTGAGTCAGAAGCAGGTCAGATTTTATTTCTAAACACAGGATAAAATTATTGGACCTTTCTGGGTAGAGATGTGAAAATAGCTTGGGATGATGCTGTGTGGGCTCCAGGCCGCAGGAATGGGGTGGTGGGTGCGGGACAGGAAAAGAGAGAAAATACTGCATGGTCACTTTAAGATGCACACAATTCCATGCAGGGCGTTTTCCCTGCCCTGGCCTACTGAGAATCAGAACCTGGGCCGTCTTCAACCTGGCCCAACCTCCACTCCCCGAGCAGCAACATAAAGCTTAAGCTGTGTCAGCTGGGAAAGTCCACAGTCCTTACCTTACCCAGTCTCTTCCTCCTGGCTTCCTGACCACTTCCTCGTCTTTCCCTGCTCCCCTCCCCTCCCCTCCATCAGCATCCCTCTATTTCCTGTACAGGCCTGGCGTAGCCATCTCAGTTCCAGACAGCACTGGAGCTGGCTTATTCTCTCTGACCCCAGGGAAGGGACTGTGTCCTGTGTTCTTACAGATCCCAGCACAGCCGCGCCCTGATCCTGAGCAGGGCTTTCGGGGGCCACCACAATCTAAAGCTTAAATGATGCTTAAAGTTAAGCATGTACCTAAGTGCTGTCCTGAACGATGATGCTTTCCTGATTCAGGGCCTTAATATTCCCCTGGCCAAAGTCCTGTCCCTTTGGGTCTTCGTGCAGGGTGTCACAAGTGGTTTTTATACATACATTTGGGATTTCACCCAAACTCCTCCCTCCCCTCCTACTCCTGAGTGCTGGGCAGCTGGCATTTTTTGATTTAGAAATAAATAGTATTCAGGTGTTAGAGAGCAGAATGACTTGAAAGGGAGTTTGTGTGAGAAAAGGTGGCAAGATCATTCCCACAAAATAGTGCCCTGATAGAAGAACAGGATTGTAGGCTTCTGTTGGACTTTGTCCACACCTGTAGGTTTCCTTTACTGGGGTAGTTTACCCACCTGTGTTAGCAAAGCCTTCTCTACACCCAGAAGTAGTAACTGTCATAGCAGTGGGCCTTGGACATAGAGGAGTATCCAGCATGCAGGGTTTCCTGTACATCTGAAAAACCAATATTGTAAGTACATTTCCAAAAATGTCCATTGTGCTACCAAAGGGGGAAAGTGACTGTCCCCAGCATTAGTCTCCCTTAAACGGTTCAAAGGTCACCGGTTGCCATCTTGTAGTTGGTGTGGGCTGGAAGAGAAACAGCCTTCTTTGCTGAGTTCAGAGCCCATTCACTGTGATTTATGGCTGCAGAGAGCAGGCTCCCCAAAGCAAGAGGCGACTCCGGCATTCACTTCTGTAGCTTCCTGTTAACCTGTGTGATTACTAGCAAAGGTGATGTTAGACTCATTTATCAAATACAAACCCAAAGAAAGAGACAGGTGAATTCATTCAGCAAAGGAAGGAAAGTGGTTTTCTACTGCTTGGAGGCTTTGCTATAACCAGGCAGGGCAAATTCCACTTGCTCTTCAAATGAGCAATTTTGGGTGGTTATTTATTGTTTTAACTATTGGAGCTGAGCTTTTGTTTGTTGATAATGTGACTTTCTCTTGGCATTGTTAACTTCCCAGCAGGATGTGGGTGAAGAGGTACTAGTCTCTATCCATATCAGATCAAGGGTTGATCACTGGGCGGATTCTTCTAGAGTAAATTGCCAGGAAATCAGTGTAAATCATCCTAAATTGTAGGGTAATAAGATTCTCTCCCCCCCCCCCCCATCAGTCCACCCCTAAATATCTGTGCTCTGAACATACACAACACTTGCTGGTACCCTCTGAAGCTGGATTGCTTGGTAAGCTTCTTCATAGTCATACCCTGCTTTAGCCAGCAGTTCCAGCTTTTACAGCTGTTTGTCTTGCCCTCTCCTGCGGGGATGGTGGTCCTCCAGCGCCCTTACAGAAAAGTACAGAGCCTCAGACAGGCTGGTGTGTACCCAGTTTAGATTGTACTGCTTAAATCATCTGTTCGCAGTGCCACTACATCCATTTTCACTTTCACATGTTAAAGTCTAGCCTCGCCTCCCTGTTGTGCCACGGAGTTTGCGGCTGTTCCTGGTAGGCATTCATGGCTATTATCAAGAAATCACTAACCACTCTCAGCCACTGATGCTCCCAAATGCACCTAACCCGCCAGCTCACATGGGGTAGTATGTCTCCTCTGATGGTTCCCCTTAGCATGAGTGAGTGTAAGAGCACAAGGACGAGGGCAGGTAATGTGGTTTTACTGTAACTCAGGCTTCTCAATGCTCCAAAATATCTGTCATTAATATTCATACGCAGGAGCCTGTGTACATAGAGGGAGCATGCCCTGGCGTTGTCTGTGCACAGAAGGTATTTTTAACGTGCCCAGTACTCTCGTGTTTGAGCTCATGGATTTTATATCTCGTTCTATCTCTATCTGCGTAAAGCTCACGTAGCTTTGCAGGAGAACAGGTGCACAAATCCAGGCTGCTTAAGCCCTTGAAAATCCACCAGTTTGGCAAACTGAGTGGAGCATTCTTTTACCCGCTGACATCTCCAGTGGCAGCTCTAGGTCAACATGTTCAGCGGATGCTGCTGTGCGTTGTAGGGAAGCGCCCGTTGGTCCTTTGCTGCAGCTGACCAGCTAGTCAGTGGAAAAGTTACTGCAGCTCTGGAACCCCCTAGTGGGACGTGCACATGGGCACGATATTCTCGGGACAGTGGAGCAGTTGCTCTGCTTGTATCCTTCATGTGGAAGGAGCTGTTCTGTTGAAAGCACCTTAGTGCATTGTTGGTTGTTTACCAGATAAGAAGCAGTCTAATGGCTGGGAATGGTGCATGGGATTTTGCAACTATTCCCTTTATTTTACTCTGGTTTACCTTTTGTTTTTCTGAGTGGGAGCGAGAAGCTCAGGGCCCCACCAGAGGAGCCTTGCTCATTTTCACATGTGAGCCGTTGTCCCGTATTCGTCTGAGGTAACGTGAAATCTCCTTGGGGGCCTTACCCAGCGGTGGAAGAATGGGCTAGTTGTTAGGGCATGGGGCTGGGATTCAGGATACCTGGGTTCAGTCTGTGGCTCTGGCACAGACTTCCTGTGTGACCTGGGGCAAATCACTTCATCTGCTTTATGCCTCTGTTTCCCCTCTGTAAAAGGGGGGCAACCTTCTGTACCCCAGAGGGGTGTAGCAAAAGTTGCTCCATTAATTATTGTGAGATGCTCTGATAATAGGGCCGCAGAAATACCTAGAGAGTTAATTAGACCCTCTTTGCTGACTCGTCGTGTGGTGCACAGTGACAGGCCTCTGCAGAACAAATAACCAGAACCATTTTTATTAACCTTCTGCTCAAAATTTGTCCAGCCCTTTGCGCCTCTTGGTGGGCAGGTGTGACACTTCAGGTCTATCCAGGGCTGGGAGGCACCTCACTACCATCTGTCCTTAGCGTGCGGAAGCCTTGTCTGTGCCTGCCTGTCAGGGGTCAACTCTCCAGCTTCACTAGCCATGGGCAATACAAGCTCTCCCCTGTAGGCCTCACCAGCCCTGCTCTCTCTCTACTGGTTAGCAATTGGTGCACACCAACCTCTGAGCATCTCCCTGGAGCATCCAGCCCCTGGTGTGCTAGACCTTCACAGTGTTCACAGATTTGCTGCTTCAAAAGAAACAGTGTACCCCAGCTCACCAGTTCCACCTCAGATCACCGCTCCGCTTAACATGCAGCCCTTAATATGTTTGTGATGGGTTGGACCCCCCACCCCGTCTGGGATGCCCCCGATATGCTGGGGTTTCACTGAGCCTGCCTGCTCCACTAGCCTGGGCTCCCTCCCTGTTTTGCTGAATCAGGCTCTGCAGCCTCTGGATGGACGGATGGGGACACACACACAAACGCTCTCTCTCTCTCTTTCTGAGAAGCCTCAGCTAGGAAATTGCCCAGCACTCAAGTGAAGCTTCCCTCTGGAAAGTACACCCAAAATAATAATGTCTTGCGCCGTAGAGAAATCTATACACCGTAAGCTCATAAATTTGCCCACTCCCTCAATATGAAGGAAGATATGCCCAACTTCTTCCCCCCGCCCCATTATAAATTGCACAAACTGGCTTTTATAATAAACAAAAACAAGTTTATTAACTACAAAAGGCAGATTTTACGTGATTATAAGGGATAGCAGACAGAACAAAGCAGATTACTAAGCAAATAAAACAAACCACTCATACTAAGCTTAAGATCTTAGAGACTGGTTTCAAGAAGTAATTTCTCACCCTAAAAGTTGCTTTTGGGCAGGATGCAGAAATTTTTGAAGGTTAGCTACCCTGCTTGCAACTTAAATCTTCAGACACCATATTCACAGACCAGATCCCTTTTCCAGCCTGGGCTCAACTCTTCCACCCCCATGTCTTTGTTTCTCATATCTTTCCAGCTGTCATCCTGGGTGGGGATTCAGTGAAGAGTGAACCAAGATCAACTTACTTCCCATCCTTAAATAGGATTTACATAAGGTGGGAACCTTTCGTTTCCCAGTCTTGACACACACACACACACACACCCTTTAGTGGAAAATCACTAGAAGTCCAAGATGGTGTTTAGTACCAGGTGACATGACCACCTGACCTTCTTGTAGTGTCAAAACAAAGTACCAGCTTCTCAGGAAGGAGAGAGATTAGTATCTTCAGAGTCTTATGGTTTCTTCCTAATGGCCCATCAAGGCTGATAGCCTGCTGTCTGGTGGGTGCTTCCCAAGTACACACACAGTTGTAATGGTTACATAGTCAATATTCCTAACTTTAGATACAGAAATGATACATGCATACAAACTGGATAATCACATTCAGTAAATCATAACCTTTCCAATGATATCTCACATGATCCATCTTGCATAAAACATATCTAATTTATTTCATATTCATATCATAACAATGTTTCTATGAAAAATATGGAGCATAACATCACAATGTTTATAGTGAAAACAGGTATACGTTTATTTAGCAAAGCACAGAGATTCAAGTGATACCAAGTAGACATACTGGAAACAAATGGCTACATATGAAATAAAATCATAACACACATTCTATAACCTAGATTTAGTTAACTAGCTACACTCATGTCTTATAGAATAGTGCTCACCCTAAGTCCTTGCAGCCTTTTACAGACAGGCTTGATACAGATCCTTCTTCCATGAGACACGGACAGCATGCCTCCTAAGTGAAGGATCCAGCGTGTTCTTCTGCATCTCAAGATATACAAGTCCCATCCTTTGTCTTCATTCATAAACAGGGCACCTCCCTCCCCCACTGTTTTGTTTCCTCCTATAGATTTTCTCTCTTGTAGATTTCACAACTTATTGACTGGCACCTGGCTCAAGTATGCAGATAGTCCTCCACTGGGAGGCAGATAATACACATATGACCAGACAGGGAGATCAGTGTCTGGCATCTCCTGCCAGAAAGGAACCTGTCCGAGATGTGTCACCTCCTGGTGACAGGCCTTGACTCCATGATAGATAATTTTCATGATAAATACATAACTTCTGAAATCGTATCCATACGTACATTTTGCAATGAGTATAATGGGCTACTGGCTCTCGGTAGAGACCTTTCTTGCCACCCTTTGGTGAACTATTATGTATATATTGGACCCAGGGGATCCCCTCTGAGGAGCAGGCATCCAGAACAAAGCCAGCTTGGTCAAGAGTGGATCTGAAATTGGTGTCTTGTTGTGATGCTGTGTGGAGAAGCAGGCCCTGCCTCTTCCTGATGATTTAGGGAGAACAGTAAGTGTGACTGAATGGGTTTGAGAATGGAGGTTAGAGAGAGGCTAGGACTTGGGCAGAGGCATGCTGCTGTTACAACAGCTTTTCCCCTTGAGGAACTTGAAAAGAATCAGCATTTTTCTCCCTAATAGAGCTTCAAAACTCTGTTGTGAGCAATTTGGAAATTCACGTTGAGTTTCGGGTTCATTAGCTGCCAGCTCCAAAGCATGTACATATTCAAAGCTGTCTAATATGGAGGCCCCGCACCAGTGCCTTGAATTAATGTTATTGTTATTTGCGTGGACGTAGTGGGGTGCAAACAAGGTTAATTGAAATGAGAATGTGGCTTCCTCTTGATAATGGTTCAGGCTTGACAGCTAGGAGGAGTTTATTTTTGTATAAGAGCTGGCTTTATTATCCCTTTTTATTAGAGCTAATTTGGGTTCTATATCAAAAACTACATTAAAGGAATCATTTATGGTCACACCACCACCAACAAAAAAGATAGCCCTAGAGCCTTGTCCTTTATGTTAATGTCTGCAGTTAAAAGACAATTAAAAATAAACTCTTCCCTTTTGTTTTCTTTCCTTTATGCTTCCCCATCCCCACACCCCTCTGTGTTTCTCACTCAAGTGAACCCATTTAGTGAAAACCCTAATCTGTCCTTCAGGGAAATGGACTTTTCCATAGAATATCAGCTGCAGTTATTGCAGAATTGTAAATATTGGGTTGGGGATATTTGAACCTGCAGGACTAAGATGATACCCGTGATTCAACTGAGGGATTGATATGCTGCCGTGCAGTAAGTAAATTTTGCATTTAGGTGAGCTGTGTGTAGGGGGTGGGGGCAGGGGTGATCAGGAATGAAGAGCAAAGCACGGGCGGGAGAACAAATGGACCATAACAGCAGCTTCGGAAACTGCACGTTGCTATCTGCGAATAGGGGATCGGCACAGATCCAAAGGGCTAAATTCCCTTCTGGGCAAAAGCCCAGATTTGTAACTGGCTAGTCAGTTTTGGAAGTTGCATGCAGTAGTCGGTAGAGAAAAATCTGAAATATCACAGCAGGCTGGTAATTTGTTTTTAATTATAACAGCTGGCTGAAGGTAAAGTTTGTGGTTTGAGGCATGACCATAAGGATCCTTGATTTCTCACTGTTTCACTTTGCTTGTAGTATTGCAAAATGACTGGAAATAATGACTTCTGGAATGTTTATTCTGTCTAGAGCTGCCTGCAGATCTAAGGCACCGGTTGTCTGACACACTTGTATATCATTGCAGAATGAGAGAGAGCCCCAGGGAAAGAATCAGACCAGTCCTTTTCCTTTCACTGTCCCCCATGTCATTCTGCTCCATGGTCACCTTTTAAAGTAAAGAAACATACACAATAGTGGTTATCCTCTTCCTTTTCTAGCCAAGACAGAGACTTCCAGTGGCCTAGGTCACACACCTAGGGAAAACTGTTCTGAAATCTGGGTTTGAAGCGAGACAGTTGCTGGTGAAAGAAAAATTAAAAATGTGTTAGAAGAGTGATTCTCAACCTTCTCCATCCTGAGACCCCTTGATTGGGCCCTTTCCTGTCTAGCTAAGCCCCTCATTCCTGATTAGCAACAGGAAAGATCAAGGTGAGCTGCCTCTGGTTCAACCCTCTGGGAATCATGACCTTTGGGTTGAGAACCTCTGTATAGGACCAACCTGTCTGAGGTTCCTGAAGTTCCATCTCCAGGGAATGCCGGACTCAGTGCTTCCTGAAAATGAAGTTTAAGCCCCGGACACTGAGACTTCTGCTCAAAAACATTGAAAGTGAAAGAATCTGGAGAGCAGCAACCTGCTTCTCTCCAATTCAAGGTTACTCAGGAGCTTTGGCAGCTTTATGGTGGCGAAGGAAGCTCAATCTGACACGGAGCCTGTGCCAGTAAGGCCCCGTCAGTGACGTTTGAGTTTATTAGCGACTCCCCCATCACTTCACTGAGTTGTAAAGTGGCACTTTTCACCACGATTGAAATTTCATTAATTCCACCCCATTCTGAGCTAGCCTGAAGGATGCTAAAGCAGTGTGTTTGCCCCCTGCATGTATACACTGGGACCATGTAAAGTCAGAGAGTTCTGTTGCAAGAGACCGATAGAAGATCTAAAAATACCCCCGGGATCAGTGGCTGGCAAAAGGCATCTCTTTATTTTATGCGTGTCATGGTTTTATTTCAGTTCTGGGTTTTGGAATAGCTCCTAATCTACGTGGGAGGGGCAACAGTTTGATCATCTTCTACCCTTACAGATGCCAGTGTGCTCATACTTCCTGAAAGGAATCTGCAACAACAGTGACTGTCCCTACAGCCATGTCTACGTGTCCAGGAAAGCCGAAGTGTGCCAGGATTTCCTCAAAGGCTACTGCCCCCTGGGCAAAAAGGTAAATAGATGACTAGCTCTCAGTGCCTCTTTCTCGGTTTCAGTTGACTGCCGTGATTGATACGCGGCTGCTGAGCCCCTGCAGGAGGGAAGGTAGGTGTATTGGTAACCCACAAGCTGTTTTTCACACTGGTTATGATGCCGAGGGGAGCAGTAGAGCTGAAAGCTGTGGAACACCTGGACGTGATGAACAGCAGTCCTGTGCATTTCAAAAGGTTTATGGGCAGAAGGGCTTTGTCTCCTTACACACGAAGAAAAGAAGCAAAGGGGCTGCAGCGTGGTGCCATTGGCGTATTCTCCTATCAGATCCACCTGGGTGGGGTTCTGCAAAACTTCCAACACTTAGTGCTGTTCGTTGTCGATGGTGTAGTATTACCGTTGCACCTAAGGGCCCAGCTGAGATCGGTGCTGCGCTGTGCAAGGTGCTGTACGTATAGTAAGAGACCGTCCCTGCCCTGAAGAGCTGACAGTCTCAGTAGATAAAACAGACAAGGGGTGGGAGAAAGGGAGGTTTTATTCCTTCCCTGTTACAGACAGGGAATCTAGGCATAGCGGTTCTATGTGACTCGCCAAGGGCACCACAGGAGGTCTGTGGCAGAGGTGAGGACTGAAGCTCTGTCTCTTTGAGGCCACCCTTCCTCACTGAAAACTCAGTGTTGTGAAACGTCATAAAACCTGGGAAATTTAACTTGCATTTCTAGCTATCTGTCTGCCAGTTTTGTCCTGGTGGCCATAGCCATCCTATCCGGATGCCTCCCATGTTAATCAGATTGACATAGTGAGGTCCCTAAGGGGCATCATAGATATCTAGAGTGAATGTGCAAAGCTGTCCCCAAGCTCCTGACACTTCAGCTGATGACCCTATGCGTAGACCCTATGCATGGTCATCCTACAGAGAGACATGGAGAAGTCTCAGAAACTTCTATCTAAAAAGGAGTGATTTGCGCATCATGCAATAGAAATAAAAGTTGAGCTTGGTCTGACATCTTTCCACTCTGAGACTTTCCACGATGTCTCTATGCTGCTTAAGGAGTATGCTACCCACAGGTCCAAAGTCTGCTTTATTTCTCAGTCACATAGAGCCTGCATCACATCTGTTCTCCACATGCTGTCCTTGGCAAGGCTGTGAAGATTTGCTTGGTAAAGCCAGAGCATAGCAGAAATGCCTGGCTTTGGGGATGGAAGTTGAGCTCCTCCCAAAACCTGCTCAAAGGGCTGGACTGGAGACGGTGTGAATCAGTGAGATGCCCTGTCTGGTCTTCAGGGAAACCTGTGCTCGCAGGCAATGCACAGGAGAGTTCTGTGCCTGAATAGCTCCTCTTCACCCAAATTGTGCTGTCGGTTAGAATAGTCACCAGGAACTTCGGCTGCTTCACAGTTTTACAGAGCTTTCTTTTCTTTGTGGACGTTACGTGGCTTGATTGAACGAAGTGAAAAAGGCAGTCAGTATTTCCCTTTCCCCACTGTGCCAAGACACATGGCTTTACATTTTTTTCTTGTACCATAGTTCTGTTCATTCTGCTGCTGCTTTGGATAAAAGCTGCAGTGATTTTCAATAGGGTCTTTGCAATTACATGGCTCAGTTACACAAATCACTTTTTAAAAGGCATCTTACCTTGGCCTCCCCTTTGTGCTAGCAAATAACCGAGTCCAATTTCGCAGGTGCTTGTGAAGCGCCATCAATGACACTGTATTTACTGTGTTAATTGCAGGCATGGATGCGGACACGAATACTTTTAACTTATGTTATTTGCAAATGAATTTGCACCTGCAAAATCGTATCAGCAGCTATTTACAGATGCAAAAATAGAAAGGAATTTAAGTCAGGTCTCTAGTATGAGAGTGACAGTGTAAAACTAACTAATTATTGTTAACAAAGTAATAATTATAAGATCATTCACAAATGCACGTGATCTTCAGTCTTACCTAAAGGTCTGCACTTTGATACATTTTGATTAATGGAAATAGAAATTAAAAATCAATCAGCGGACGCTGTAGAAAATAAAATGGTTGTGATAGAAGTGTCACAATTGAATGTGTGAATTTTAAACAGGGTGATCAAAGCTTTCTGAATGAGCTGTGATAAAACCAGTGAGCTCAGTATTCAATCCTCTGGAAGTTTAAAGTCTCCTGCCAGATAAGGGCTCTTATAGTCTAGGGCAGTGGTTCCCAAACTAGGGGCACCGCTTGTTCAGGGAAAGCCCCGGGTGGGCCGGTTTGTTTACCTGTCATATCCGCAGGTTCGGCCGATTGTGGCTCCCACTGGCCACGGTTTGCCACTCCAGGCCAATGGGGGCTGCGGGAAGGGCGGCCGGCACATCCATCAGCACACACCGCTTCCCTCAGCCCCCATTGGCCCGGAGTGGTGAACCACAGCCAGTGGGAGCCACGATTGGCCGAACCTGCGGACACGGCGGGTAAACAAACCAGCCTGGCCCCGCCCGCCAGGGTCTTTCCCTGAACAAGTGGCATCCCTAGTTTGAGAACCACTGGTCTAGGGGATCCCAAACGTTTCCGTAGTCTAACCCACTCTGCAATAGAGAGCATCTCTCGTGGACTCCAGCTCCTCCCATCCAACTTCTCATAGGCCAGTGCCCACTTCCCGTCATCATCACATAATTTGTAAGAGACTACCTCCCCTCTGATCCCATAACATTCCTCAGGCAACTTCTGTAGTTGTGGGATATTAATATCAGGGAAATATTGAATATGTCTATAGATGCTCTTAAAGTGATATAGCAGCTGAAAATAAGACGAGCCAGTACCATGTGACCAGCTAGGACTCTGAATAACTTGTGGTCCATGGACCATGGCTTGGGAAGTACTGAAATAGACCAACATTCTCTCACACATTCTGTAACCATAAGGTATTAATTTGTTAAAAGGTTGTAGACTTCAAACTGATGCCACATTGAGGTAACATCATATCTGTGTGATCAAGAGATTCCTGTTTTCAGATTTCATTTTCAACATGGCTCACAGGTTTCCCATTGGGTATTTAGCACTTTGGCCTGGAGGGGGCAGACAAACAAGGATGGACACTTAGACTCAAATAAGACCAGACCTGATCATTTGTCCAGAACTTGCCCCAAGCTGTTTTTGAAGTTCAGAATTATTCAGGGAACATCTTCCGTTTAGAATTTGGTATACTTGTTTCTGCACTTGTTAGCTTCAGCTGGGACATGAAGTAGAAATACTGACATGCTAAGAGAAGAGGTCGTTTCTATGGTATTTCTGTCCTTGAAATTCTGATGAGAGCCTGATCTTCTGAAATTTTCCAGCTGCATTTCTAGACCATAGATTTGCCACAGTTTGGGGAAACTTGAACCTCTGAACTGTTTGAGGTTCAACGTTCATTAGACGGAAAACAAATGTGTCTTTCTGAGAGAGCCCTCTCATTTAGAATGTTGCCTGTGGCTGTTGAAGATTTGTTGGCGGGGAAAGGCAGGTTGGTTGTAAGGTGTCTCAATTCCTTTCCCTTCCATTCAGTCATTGCTTTTCAAACAGGCGCTTTGTGGGATTGGAGAAATTTTCACAAGCCCAGCCTTGTAGAAAACTGCAGGGTGCCTCCTGCAGTACTAAACCCTTATGGCTTTTTAACTCAAGAGCTAGATGTATGGGTATCTGCTAGAGATCGCCTTTCTTTGTTTAAGGTTCCCTTCAATCTACTCACATTAATTCTGTGGGCTTTGCGTCACCTTTTAATATCACTGTTTCCCTTTCACTTCCCATCTCTTACAGTTGTGGGGAGCAAGGATATGAACCGACATCTCTCATCCTCTCGTTCTCATCTCAGACCCTTTTAGGCAAGACCATGCTTTCCAAGGATGTTCTCATGTGAGAGCCCTCCCTGCTTTGGAAGCAGGAAGTCATAGTTCATAAAGAATCGGGCAGTTAATTTGCAAACAGAATAAACAATGTCTGGCTGGAAATGGCACAGATTCTGAAATACATCCAGCCCCCGCTTTGTTAAGCCCCTTCACTCTGAATCTGAACCGTTGGCCCGTTCTGTTGTAGCTTAAGCTACTGCAATGGGTTTTCTGACAGTCCATTTCACCACTGTCTGCATTATGTCATTCTGTCCTGTAAAATCCTATGCTTATTCAGTTAGCTTCTGTTCGTCTAGGCTGCCAAGAAAAGTCCTCTACTCCTGTCCATGAAATTTTCCCATAATAATTAGGACATGTTTTGTGAGCCTTTGGTAGAGAAAAGATGTCAGATAAGTGCCTCCAAAAGGGCTTTTTCTCCTGCCACGGCTGCTTTCGCTCATGAAAAAGGAGGTGTATGTGCTGTCAGGTATGACGTTCAGGGAAAAGCCACCTCTCCCAGTTAGAGAATCTGGACACCAGATTTAAATCTGACAGGAACTTTGCAAACCGTGCTTTGCACTGGCTCTTCGGCTGAAAAACAAACGACTAATGAGGTGGTAATTTGTTGATATTGGGTCTTCCAAACCTCAGGGCACCAGCCCAGTAGGGTGACATTTTATTGAATTTCATAGGTACACATGGATACACGTTTGGCTAGGCACGGCTTTACACACCTCTTGGTCTTAGAGGTTTTTCTCCCTGACATTTTAGGCTACCATCCATTGGGGACTTAGCCATTGTACACTTGAGCATGTGCTGCTCTGCAGTGGAGCCTGAGGAGCTCTGTTTCATGTTTCCTGCCCTTTGGTCGAGGTTACAGCTCTCGCAGACAAGGCCACAATCCAGAGATTTGCTGCTCTGCTCTGAGATTGTTGTTTCTGCAGAAGTGGAGTCCAGCCCGACAGGGACGAAGGTTCCAGTAGATTTTCTCACAGGGCATAACCCCATACCTGTGGTTGTGGGGTTCTCTCTTGAGTGTGGGTAGAGAGACATTTTGTTGTCAGGAGTAGAGAGGCAGAGTTGGACCAACAGGTTCTCAGATCCTACAGTGAGGGGAGGAAGCCATTTAAGTACCTGTGTGGCCATCTATTTCCCCATTAATGGAGCAGGCTCATGCACTGTCACAGACCATGTGGCGGTTCGACTGTGACATAGGATTGTACCTGATGGATTTGCTAAAGCAGCATGAAATATACAGATTCCATAGGAGAGATGACTGCAAAGCAGAACCATCAAAAGGGAGGAAGAAAAGCCAAAAAGAAAAGCTATAAAGTGAGCGGAATATCAGCAGCAGAGGAGAAAAATGCTAATAAATTAACCTTTTGCCTAATTACATTTTGTGGCAGTACAGGGAGGGGACTGGGCGAAGAGTAAATGTAAATAAAGTAATCTGGCAACCTCTCTCCAAACGCAGTACTAGCCATCCAGGCACTGTGTGTACAATTATTTTAAAATATTCCAATTTAAATGAAAATATAAAAGAGATATTTAGAATATTTATTCTATTAGTAAAAGTGCTTACCGCGTCACTTTTGGAGTGTCAGAAAAGCATTCTCCTACAGATGATGGATAGCAGCCTGTAATTATATATGGGGGGGAAGTTGCTGAGCGTGCCATATTTAACTGGAGAGGAGTAATACCAGCTTGGGCCATTGAGGGTTAATTTTATTCTCTAAATAATATAAAAAGTGCTGAGTCTGTTTCTTTTGCTTGAAGAAGAAAGTCCTCAAATGGACCCGAGAGAGTTTATAATCTTCTACTGAATCAAGTACAAATGTTAACCTTGCTTCATAAAATGATGGCTTGTTAAAGATGCGCAGTCCCTTTTCTTTTGAATAATTTAGGACGGGAGTAAATCGCTTCTCATTCTGTGTCCGAGATGCAGCATCGCCCAGCCGTCTGCAATTTTACCTGTAAAAGGACAAGGCAAGGAAGTGGAGTTGGAGTTGATGTAGCATCATGTAAAAATAAACTTTAAAAAGGGTTTTCAGTGATTAGAAAATTAGCTGTTTGGGTAGTGAGGTTCGAAGTGGCTTCTCCTGCTCTTCCCTGCTGCCATGTGTACTGCACCGTGTTTCACTGAAGAAGTTCCACTTCTGATTTTTATGAGATGCCCATAAAAATGTCCATTCTTATTTATAATGTATTGCACGTTGTTTCCAGTGTCTCGTCGTAAGTACTTCTCAGAATTTCTTCCAGAACACTCAGGATGATAAGCTCAGCTTTTGCTCATCTCCCAGGTTATAGTTTGGTCCGCACACGGCACATACGTGTATGAGCTTTTAATGAAAATTATGCCAGTTGTTTTACAGTATCTGTGCACTGTGACTTAAACAGCAACTGCTAAGAAATGAGATGGGAAGAGGGAGCCCTAATCTTTCTTTCCCAAATTGCCAATGTTTTTCCCTTTGTAGTAGTGTAACTTGTTGAGGTTAGAAGTCATCTGATCTGTTGAAGATGGAACAATTCTTATACAAATGTACACACCCGTCCTTAATAAGCCTTATACGCACCATTAATAATGTACAGGATGGAATTAGTAGTGAGTCTAGATCCAGGTTCTGCTGTATGTATCTTAACTATATGCTTTGTGATATTATTGAGACCCTTTCCATATTACCCTCTGTACCACCTTAGAAACTAGACCTCCTCTCTCCATGTCCCATCATGATAGCTGGCATCAGCTGAGTGATTCTTAGAGGTGTGCTCTTGAGGACTGGAGACCAGAGTCTGTATTTACCGGCCTTCTCAGCATGGCAAAAGGCATATCTTTTCGGTCAGCTACTTGTTTGACTATGGGTCATAGCTGCAGGAGGGTTTCCCCATGACAGGTTTCTGTGAAGCAGGAGGTTGAGTGCTATTTCTCTCTATTGGGAACAATTAAGTTAAACACAAAAGCAAGAAGCCAGATGCCAGAGTGCTGGGTGCCTGAAAATAATGGACTACAGTGAAGTTCTGCTGAGTCCTGTTAGAGTGAAATGCCATTCAAAGCAGAATGCAAGTCTGTCAGTGTATTGCTTTGTGTAGAATGGACTCGGGAGAAAAGGTATGGTGACTGGAATAAAAAATATTGCACATGCATGTGTTTGAGGTCTTAAATCAAATCTTCATAGACAGACCTCAACACCCATGCTAAGCCCAATTGACTTCAGTGGGACTCTACATGGGTGTAAATCAGGCTGAAGGATCAGGAGCTAATGGGGGTCATGATAACAAAACATCATGAAAGCTTCTGTGGTCACTTCTGAGTTGTGTGCAGTTGCAAAAACAAATAGAAAAGGCTAGGCGTTATAACTGACATGCATACAGAGAGCAGTTTTCAGGAACGATGGACTCAACATGGCTTTCTATGGGTCAGCCTGAAGGGAGAGTCTTTATTGGCTCGTGTGGTTACAAATGGTGAGTCTGTTAGGGCTGGGACTAGAACTCAGGAATCTTAATTCCAAGTTCTCTAATCATTAAGCACCACACCCTCCTGTTCACTTTTCTTACTCTTTACTAGGCTTGGGGAATGAAGCTAGATTGATAACTTTCACTTCATGTTTCTAGTCCACCTTACTTCCTGAATCCCATATACTAGTATGAGGCGACTGTATAAATTTGCCAAACAGCAAGGGAATGTTGAAATTTAAAAATACAAATAGTATGAATTGAATTTTTGAAGTCATGAAAAAATGTCTAGTCATATAAAGTTTTGTAAAGCACTTCTTCTACCCTAAGGGTATGTCTACACTACGGAATAAGGTTGAATTTATAGAAGTTGTTTTTTTAGAAATCGGTTTTATATATTCGAGTGTGTGTGTCCTCACAGAAAATGCTCTAAGTGCATTAACTCGGCGGAGCGCTTCCACAGTACCGAGGCTAGAGTCGACTTCCGGAGCGTTGCACTGTGGGTAGCTATCCCACAGTTCCCGCAGTCTCCGCTGCCCATTGGAATTCTGGGTTGAGATCCCAATGCCTGATGGGGCTAAAACTTTGTCGCGGGTGGTTCTGGGTACATATCGTCAGGCCCCCGTTCCCTCCCTCCCTCCGTGAAAGTAAGGGCAGACAATCGTTTCGCGCCTTTTTCCCTGAGTTACCTGTGCAGACGCCATACCATGGCAAGCATGGAGCCCGCTCAGGTAACCGTCACCCTATGTCTCCTGGGTGCTGGCAGACGCGGTACGGCATTGCTACACAGTAGCAGCAACCCCTTGCCTTGTGGCAGCAGACGGTACAGTACGACTGGTAGCCGTCATCGTCATGTCCGAGGTGCTTCTAGCCACGTCGGCTGGGAGCGCCTGGACAGACATGGGCACAGGGACTAAATTTGGAGTGACTTGACCAGGTCATTCTCTTTAGTCCTGCAGTCAGTCCTATTGAACCGTCTTATGGTGAGCAGGCAGGCGATACGGATTGCTAGCAGTCGTACTGTACCATCTTCTGCCAGGCAGGCAAGAAATGAGGATTGCTAGCAGTCGTATTGTACCATCTTCTGCCAGGCAGGCAAGAGATGAGGATGGCTAGCAGTCGTACTGTACCATCTTCTGCCGAGCAGCCATGAGATGTGGATGGCATGCAATCCTTCTGCACCGTCTGCTGCCAGCCAAAGATGTAAAAGATAGATGGAGTGGGTCAAAAGAAGAAATAGACCAGATTTGTTTTGTACTCATTTGCTTCCCCCCCTCCCCTGTCTAGGGGACTCATTCCTCTAGGTCACACTGCAGTCACTCACAGAGAAGGTGCAGCGAGGTAAATCTAGCCATGTATCAATCAGAGGCCAGGCTAACCACCTTGTTCCAATAAGAACAATAACTTAGGTGCACCATTTCTTATTGGAACCCTCCGTGAAGTCCTGCCTGAAATACTCCTTGATGTAAAGACACCCCCTTTGTTGATTTTAGCTCCCTGTAAGCCAACCCTGTAAGCCGTGTCGTCAGTCGCCCCTCCCTCTGTCAGAGCAACGGCAGACAATCATTCCGCGCCTTTTTTCTGTGCGGACGCCATACCAAGGCAAGCATGGAGACCGCTCAGCTCACTTTGGCAATTAGGAGCACATTAAACACCACACGCATTATCCAGCAGTATATGCAGCACCAGAACCTGGCAAAGTGATACCGGGCGAGGAGGCGACGTCAGCGCGGTCACGTGAGTGATCAGGACATGGACACAGATTTCTCTGAAAGCATGGGCCCTGCCAATGCATGCATCATGGTGCTAATGGGGCAGGTTCATGCTGTGGAACGCCGATTCTGGGCTCGGGAAACAAGCACAGACTGGTGGGACTGCATAGTGTTGCAGGTCTGGGACGATTCCCAGTGGCTGCGAAACTTTCGCATGTGTAAGGGCACTTTCATGGAACTTTGTGACTTGCTTTCCCCTGCCCTGAAGTGCATGAATACCAAGATGAGAGCAGCTCTCACAGTTGAGAAGCGAGTGGCGATAACCCTGTGGAAGCTTGCAACGCCAGACAGCTACCGGTCAGTTGGGAATCAATTTGGAGTGGGCAAATCTACTGTGGGGGCTGCTGTGATGCAAGTAGCCCACGCAATCAAAGATCTGCTGATATCAAGGGTAGTGACCCTGGGAAATGTGCAGGTCATAGTGGATGGCTTTGCTGCAATGGGATTCCCTAACTGTGGTGGGGCTATAGACGGAACCCATGTCCCTATCTTGGCACCGGAGCACCAAGCCGCCGAGTACATAACCCGCAAGGGGTACTTTTCGATAGTGCTGCAAGCTCTGGTGGATCACAAGGGACGTTTCACCAACATCAACGTGGGATGGCCGGGAAAGGTACATGACGCTTGCATCTTCAGGAACTCTGGTCTGTTTCAAAAGCTGCAGGAAGGGACTTTATTCCCAGACCAGAAAATAACTGTTGGGGATGTTGAAATGCCTATATGTATCCTTGGGGACCCAGCCTACCCCTTAATGCCATGGCTCATGAAGCCGTACACAGGCAGCCTGGACAGTAGTCAGGAGCTGTTCAACTACAGGCTGAGCAAGTGCAGAATGGTGGTAGAATGTGCATTTGGACGTTTAAAGGCGCGCTGGCGCAGTTTACTGACTCGCTTAGACCTCAGTGAAACCAATATTCCCACTGTTATTACTGCTTGCTGTGTGCTCCACAATATCTGTGAGAGTAAGGGGGAGACGTTTATGGCGGGGTGGGAGGTTGAGGCAAATCGCCTGGCTGCTGGTTACGCGCAGCCAGACACCAGGGCGGTTAGAAGAGCACAGGAGGGCGCGGTACACATCAGAGAAGCTTTGAAAACCAGTTTCATGACTGGCCAGGCTACGGTGTGAAAGTTCCGTTTGTTTCTCCTTGATGAAACCCCCCGCCCCTTGGTTCACTCTACTTCCCTGTAAGCTAACCACCCGCCCCTCCTCCCGTCAATCACCGCTTGCAGAGGCAATAAAGTCATTGTTGCTTCACATTCATGCATTCTTTATTCATTCATCACACAAATAGGGGGATGACTACCAAGGTAGCCCGGGAGGGGTGGTGGAGGAGGGAAGGAAAATGCCACACAGCACTTTAAGCACAGCACTTTAAAAGTTTACAACTTTAAAATTTATTGAATGACAGCCTTCTTTTTTTTGGGCAATCCTCTGTGGTGGGGTTGCTGGTTGTCCGGAGGCCCCCCCACCGCGTTCTTGGGCGTCTGGGTGTGGAGGCTATGGAACTTGGGGAGGAGGGCGGTTGGTTACAGAGGGGCTGCAGTGGCAGTCTGTGCTCCAGCTGCCTTTGCTGCAGCTCAACCATACACTGGAGCATACTGGTTTGGTCCGCCAGCAGCCTCAGCATTGAATCCTGCCTCCTCTCATCACGCTGCTGCCACTTACTCTCTTCAGCCCGCCACCTCTCCTCCCGGTCATTTTGTGCTTTCCTGCACTCTGACATTATTTGCCTCCACGCATTCGTCTGTGCTCTGTCAGTGTGGGAGGACAGCATGAGCTCAGAGAACATTTCATCGCGAGTGCGGTTTTTTTTCTTTCTAAGCTTCACTAGCCTCTGGGAAGGAGAAGATCCTGTGATCATTGAAACACATGGAGTTGGTGGAGAAAAAAAAAGGGACAGCGGTATTTAAAAAGACACATTTTATAAATCAGTGGCTACACTCTTTCAGGGTAATCCTTGCTGTTAACATTACCTACATAGCACATGTGCTTTCGTTACAAGGTCGCATTTTGCCTCCCCCCACCGCGTGGCTACCGCCTCAACCCTCCCCCCTCCCTGTGGCTAACAGCGGGGAACATTTCTGTTTAGCCACAGGCAAACAGCCCAGCAGGAATGGGCTCCTCTGACTGTCCCGTGAAGAAAAGCACTCTATTTCAACCAGGTGACCATGAATTATATCTCACTCTCCTAAGGATAACACAGAGAGATAAGGAACGGATGTTGTTTGAATGCCAGCAAACATACACTGCAATGCTTTGTTCTACAATGATTGCCGAGTAAGTGCTACTGGCCTGGAGTGGTAAAGTGTCCTACCATGGTGGATGGAATAAGGCTGCCCTCCCCAGAAACCTTTTGCAAAGGCTTTAGGACTACATCTAGGAGAACCGCGAATGCCAGGGCAAAGTAATCCTTTCACATGCTTGCTTTTAAACCATGTATAGTATTTTAAAAGGTACACTCACCAGAGGTCCCTTCTCCGCCTGCTGGGTCCAGGAGGCAGCCTTGGGTGGGTTCGGGGGGTACTGGCTCCAGGTCCAGGGTGAGAAACAGTTCCTGGCTGTCAGGAAAACCGGTTTCTCCGCTTGGTTGCTGTGAGCTATCTACAACCTCCTCATCATCATCATTCTTCGTCCCCAAAACCTGCTTCCGTATTGCCTCCATCTCCGTTGAAGGAGTCAAACAACACGGCTGGGGTAGTGGTGGCTGAACCCCCTAAAATGGCATGCAGCTCATCATAGAAGTTGCATGTTTGGGGCTCTGACCCGGAACGGCCGTTCGCCTCTCTGGTTTTCTGGTAGGCTTGCCTCAGCTCCTTCAGTTTCACGTGGCACTGCTTCGGGTCCCTGTTATGGCCTCTGTCCTTCATGCCCTGGGAGATTTTGACAAAGGTTTTGGCATTTCGAAAACTGGAACGGAGTTCTGATAGCACGGATTCCTCTCCCCAAACAGCGATCAGATCCCGTACCTCCCGTTCGGTCCATGCTGGAGCTCTTTTGTGATTCTGGGACTCCATCATGGTCACCTGTGCTGATGAGCTCTGCATGGTCACCTGCAGCTTGCCATGCTGGCCAAACAGGAAATGAGATTTAAAAGTTCGCGGTTCTTTTCCTGTCTACCTGGCCAGTGCATCTGAGTTGAGAGTGCTGTCCAGAGCGGTCACAATGGAGCACTCTGGGATAGCTCCCGGAGGCCAATACCATCGAATTGTGTCCACAGTACCCCAAATTCGACCAGGCAACGTCGATTTAAGCGCTAATCCACTTGTCGGGGTGGAGTAAGGAAATCGATTTTAAGAGCCCTTTAAGTCGAAATAAAGGGCTTCATCGTGTGGACGGGTGCAGGTTTACATCAATTTAACGCTGCTAAATTCGACCTAAAGTCCTAGTGTAGACCAGGGCTTAGAAACACTGGCACTGAGCACAGGTCCATATAATAGTAAAACGAACCCTCTCGTTCTGGTGGCTGAATGCAGTTATAGCTAAAACTGATCTGTGTATGTGACATGGGTAAGTACCGTAGTGCATGGTTCAGTGTGTGAATACTGATGTGTGTGTTGGCTTCATAAGAGCAGAAATGAATTTGTAAAACTTGTTGCCAGCTCTCACGATTTTATTGCAAATATTGCAGTATGTTGTGTGTTACTTAAAGCCCCAGCTCCTGTGAATATGTGAGAATCTCAAGTTCCCTTTTAAAAAAAACCCTGAAGTTTCTAGTCTTCGTAACTGTACAGAAGAATTTGAAAACATGAACCCTACAGGCTCAAAAACTAGAAGGCAAATACAAAGAACCCAGATTATTTAAAAAAAAAACAAAACAGCCTCATAAGTCAATCTCATGATTTTGTGGGGCCATCTTATGATTTTTTGAATGGTTGAGGTTGGCACCGTGGCAGCCGATTGCTGCCATCCCTTCAGATGCATGTTCGTTCACTCTGCGTTCATCCTTCCTGAAATATCTGCGTGCCTGCTGCCAAGCTTGGTGCGAAGCACAGTTGTGTGGCCAGACCGTGGAAACACTGGGTCTTCCTTTCTCTGTTTCCATACATGCCAGAATAAGTCTGTAATGTGGGGATAGAAGGGAATGACCGCTCTTTCTCACAGTTTGACACCCGCCCCCCCTCCCCATCCCGTAAAAAGCTAATTTACTCTCTGGGTAAACTATAGGGGGATGGGCAAGAGTATGCAGATTGCTGGCTCCTGCTGGGGGTCTTGTACCAGTTCCAGCAGGGGTCTAATCGGTTTCTGCAATCCTACTTTAAAGTGCCACTAAACCAGAGTCAGTACTCATTTCCTTCCCTTGCTCCCCCTAGCACATGTGAAAAATAAATGAAATATGAGAGGCCTGTACTGTGTGGTCTTCCCTTCCATTGCTGCCTCTCATCTGTCATGGACAGTTTGCTGATAAAGTGCAGAAAGGTCAAAGTCTGCACAGCAGCTTAGTGGAGAGATTGTCTTGTGGATCCTTCCTGCCCACTCACCTCTGCAAATCTCCACCATTCACCATTGTGCAGATCACACCCACACATCTCCCAGCCCATTCATGATTGCATAACTCCAGTCCTCATGTAACGCTATTGACAATTGTCCACTCTTGATACATGTACAAGGGCAGTTACTGCCTGTCAAGGTTCCTCCCCCACTCTGAACTCTAGGGTACAGATGTGGAGACCTGCATGAAAAACCTCCTAAGCTTATCTTTACCAGCTTAGGTCAAAACTTCCCCAAGGTACAAAATATTACACCCGTTATCCTTGGACTGGCCGCTACCACCACCAAACTAATACTGGTTACTGGGGAAGAGCTGTTTGGATGCGTCCTTCCCCCCAAAATACTTCCCAAAACCTTGCACCCCACTTCCTGGACAAGGTTTGGTAAAAAGCCTCACCAATTTGCATAGGTGACCACAGACCCAAACCCTTGGATCTGAGAACAATGAAAAAGCACTCAGTGTTTTACAAGAAGACTTTTAATAAAAAATAGAAGTAAATAGAAATAAAGAAATCCCCCCTGTAAAATCAGGATGGTAGATATCTTACAGGGTAATTAGATTCAAAAACATAGAGAACCCCTCTAGGCAAAACCTTAAGTTACAAAAAAGATACACAGACAGAAATAGTTATTCTATTCAGCACAATTCTTTTCTCAGCCATTTAAAGAAATCATAATCTAACACATACCTAGCTAGATTACTTACTAAAAGTTCTAAGACTCCATTCCTGTTCTGTCCCTGGCCAAGACGACTACAGACAGACACAGACCCTTTGTTTCTCTCCCTCCTCCCAGCTTTTGAAAGTATCTTGTCTCCTCATTGGTCATTTTGGTCAGGTGCCAGCGAGGTTACCTTTAGCTTCTTAACCCTTTACAGGTGAGAGGAGCTTTCCCCTGGCCAGGAGGGATTTCAAAGGGGTTTACCCTTCCCTTTATATTTATGACGCTGCCATTCCGACCAGTTGTCATATACTTGGGAGTAAACCTCAACTGTAGCCTGACATGTCAGCCTCCCCTGGAATACTTGAAAGTGGAGATTTCCTTCTGTACAGCCTTGATACGAAAACTATCCAGAACCGCCCAGCAAGCAGACCCTTCGGTCTTTCATACATCTGTATTGCCCTGCTGTTTGCTCCAGCTGTGGCTGCTCTGTGGTTTGGGGCGCAGTTGCCGCATTCAGTTTGTTGACACAGCTGCATTCGGCAACCTGTATTATTAGTGGCTCCTTGAATTCTACACCAACCTCCAGTTTGTATGTGCTAGCTCCCAGAACTCCTCCAGACCTTTGAGGAGATGCAATTACTGTTAAATCTGCCTGGAGAGCTGTGACAGATGGAACGAACCTGCCACATTTCCTGTTGACCAATGCTGCATTCTTGGACAGGAAACAACATGCAGTGCCAGCTCGTAGATCTGCTCATATTCAAGGGAGGAATCCCACTCCTGCAGACAGAGGTGGGACACCATAGCTGAGCTCTCCACCCCTTTGCTACAGCAGCTCATGTAGTCCTAGACAAGTGCGCTTCTGGCTCTTTCCCATGCATAGACAATCAGCCGTTCCAAGGAGCTGAAAACAGCCATTGTGTAGATTGGAAGCATGCCTGGGAAAGAGTCTAACCCACTAAGTACATTCAGGAGTCCATCACTGCACTGCCTCCTTGTCCACTTAATCGACCAACCAGGCTTAATGGGCTCTGGCTCATCCGAAGTTGCCACAGCTATGCATTGGATTGGCCCAGTTTCCTCTCCATGCTGCTCCTATGGTGCAGCATTGCAGGCAATAACTCACATGGTGGCAGAGTGCCCAACTCGACATCTGGAGAGTGGATTACAACACCTAGCCTCTCTTGATACAGAGGCTGGCCTCTGGTTATGGAACCTGGACATCGAGCCTTGAAGTCTGCATGCAAGAAAAAGAATGTAACGCTCACCAACTCCCTTACTCCAGGATTTGAGGATTTCCAGTGAGCTGCTCCTGGCAATTAGCACCATGTGAATCCACATCTGGACTGGAACTTTTTATGATGTGATAACGTTCCATGGTAAACTCTCTGCCATGGTTCACATTCTCTCCCATCATCAGGAATGTGCTGGCTTTCACTGGCTCTCAGGAACATTGGAATTGCAACATCGCACCAGAGTTGATCCATCCAGTCATATATTGTCTCTGACAGTTGCTTCTACCCAGTGCTTCAGAGAAAAATGACAGGGGAGCAGGAAACCATTGTTCCATGATCCCTTGACACGCTCAGGGCTGGAAAAGACCTCACAGGGCATGTCCAATCCATTGCATGTCATTCCTTAGAGATTTTCAAGCTATAGTCCATATGTCATTCAGTCTGAACTTCATTTGTGAAACTGCTTCTGTCTCAGTGGGGAAGAGTCCATCACTCTGCAGGCAGAGATGCTTTCTGCTAGATACAGCCTGATCCTGGGCTTTCTTTAGAGTTTCCAGAGACTGTTTTAACGAAAGAAGCCAAAAGTCCTTCCCTGAGTGGTTTTGTGGGTTGTTGCATGTCAATTTAGCCATGATCATCCTGGGCACTGAGATGAGACCAGATGAGAGAGGGCAGGAAACACATAGGGAACAGCTCAATGACCTGGAGAGCTGAGAGCAGGAGGGCTGCAGACCACCAGGCTAATAAATGTATTAATAAAGGTACCCGAGGGAATAAGCAGCTCACATGCTGGTAAAGATCAATAAGAAGTGAGGCATAGCTAAAAAGCCAGAATAGTCGCTGCTTAATGCTGTCCTTTCATTACATCATAACCAAGCACCCTTGTTGCCTACATGTAGGCTTAGGGGTTGAGTGGGGAGGTTGCCACAAGAAGACCTCTCTCTTGAGAATATTAGCCAGTGGTGAAGGTGTGTGAAAGGCCCTGCTCTTCACCCACCCCCTCTGGGCTCTTTATGAACATTTCCATTGATAGGGCCTGAAAGCCTTCCCTCGGCAGCCGTTCTGGTGGAAGTGTGAATGTACGGGCTGTCCCATTATCTGAGCCCTTGACATGAACGTCTTCCTGGCCTCCTGCTCGAGTCTTGCGTGTCGGGTTATGGCAGGCTAGTCAGGACGTCGGTATCCACTGCTGCCACTCCAGCAGGCACCATTATTATTCTAGCCTAGCATTGCTCTACATGCCTGGCACTGTGCAGCCATAGAGAGAGACTCCAGCCTTGATCAGAGGAACGTGCAGTCTACATTAAAACCAGACCGCACTGTTCCAACAGATCTGTCTTAGGTGTTTATGGAGTGCTCGTCGCTGTAGTAGTTAGATGCTGGTTTGTATGCTACATATACTGAGAACCATATCCTCAGCTGGTGTAAATCAGCATGGAAGGAACTCTACTTACTTACACACACCGAGGGTCTGGTCCTGCATGACTAATCTTAAGTGATATGTTTATAAATGTGTGTGTCTATAGACGAATGTGGCTGTGGTGAAAGTAACTCAGGACACGTACCGGTATGGCTCTGGCCCCCGGCAGGGGTGGGGCCGTGGGCAGAAGGGATGGAGTCCTTCCAGGCCGCCTGGCTTGCGCCACCCGGGGCTCCCATAGCGATTTTAACGGACTCGGGGCCCTGGACGCTGCTGCTGCGGTAGCGGCGTCTGGAGCCCTGGGCCCTTTGAAATCACCGGCCCCAGGGCAGCTGCTCCCCACCAGCCCGTCGGCAGCCAAGGGGGGGCAAAAGGGGCAGGGATGTTAAAGCGCTGCAGGGTCCTTTGGCAAAGGACCGATGTCCCTGCCCCTTTTGCCTCCCGTGTCAGCGGCCCTGCTGGTATGCACCCTTCCAGCAGGGCCACCGACGGGGGGGAAGGGGCAACGACGTCAATGCTTTAAGGACTGTGCTTTGCCGTGGCAGCACTTTGAGGATCCTATAGGGCTGGGAGTTTGGATCCTGGGTGGTGGTTGTGCTTTTCTGTGGTCAGTCACCCCACCCCCCACAGCACATCAGAGCAAAGACAAGTGGGTTAAATTTTGTCTCCCTCAACTGCTGCATTTATAGAGCTGTTTTTATTAAGTAAACTCTTCCCTGCCCCCTCCCACACCCCCCACATGGTGTAGGTTAGCAAGTTAGGCTTGAATAGAGACTGGGAGTGGCTAAGTCATTATGCAAGGTAACCTCTTTCCCCTTAAAGAACAGGAGGACTTGTGGCACCTTAGAGACTAACCAATTTATTTGAGCATAAGCTTTCGTGAGCTGAAGTGAGCTGTAGCTCACGAAAGCTTATGCTCAAATAAATTGGTTAGTCTCTAAGGTGCCACAAGTCCTCCTGTTCTTTTTGCGAATACAGACTAACATGGCTGTTACTCTGAAACCTATCTTCATATTGTTTCCATCAGCTGCTTTGAAACCTGTGGGTACATTGTTCCCCCTCTGGAACTGCTAAACACTGAGACATGGTGAGATTAAACAGCCAGGCTACCGTGAAAACACACGGGGAAGTACATTGGAATACATCATGGTGAAGTGGAGATCTGTGCGCTTTGTTGTTTGCTAGCTACCCTTTCTGTCCAGAACAATAACGCTGTTTAAAACAGATTGCCACAGCTCATCAGATACTATTGGCAGAGCCTAACCCTGAGGCCTGCTTGCAATTTCTACTGTGGTAGAAGATCCTAACTGGCAAACCATGCTGGAGTTTGATGGAAATCTCCAAGCTCGTTCTTTCTTGCACCGGGCCTGTCTGGTAACTCTGTGCTGTCACACTAAACACAGATTTGATTTCCATTGTGACCAGCAGAGACTGGAAGTGTAGGGGTGAGACCCTGAGGTAGCCAGAGGGCAGTGGAATAGCAAAGCTACTGCAAGTTGGAATTGAAATGCATTGGCAGAGCTGTATAGAGTGTCCGGGACAAAAGCAGTCTTAGTTCTGGCTGTCTGGATTGAGGTAGACCAGCTTGATAGACAAATGGAGCTCTTTGAAGCTTTTTACCCAGTCAGGTAACTTTAGGGCTTGGAAACCATACCTTGATTTACAGTACACCAGAAAAGTCCACAATCACCTTTTTAAAAAGGTCTAGTTTGAGTTTAGATCGGAGGCCAGCTACAAATGTTGGCATTTAAATTTAGAAATGTTGGGTTCTGAAAGGAGTCACCCAAGTGATGTGTCTCAAATTCCTAAACAGGATTTTATTTACATAAAACTATAACAAATCACCATTGGCCAATAAAGTTTAGTTAACCTGTGCTTCCTAATTAGTCTGTTCAGGGAACTGCCGCTTCTAAAGAAAACCGTTGACATCCCCAGACGCAATGTTTTATGGTTTAGCAGCAAACTGCTTTATTCTCTGCACACAATTTCAATAGGTGACTTTCATTGTGGCTCAAACCTCATTCTCTTTTGTATCCATCTAGTTCCATTAAGTCTTAGCACAGTTTTCCTGTTTTATTGGAAATTTCACAGATTCTTAATAACATTTATCAGATGCATCTAACACACTAAATTTAAAATTGCTCCACTTCCAGGAAAATCAGCCCTTGCTTAATTAACTGCAACTACCAGTAATATGTCTTAACGGTGAATTTTTAAACAAACAACCACTGTTTGGCTCAAGATGGAGCACTGCATGCTGGGAACTCCAGTCTCTTTGGGCAGCATGATGAAGATGGTTGTGGGTTACATTGTCCCACCCCATTTTGATGTCCTCTGCTGTCAGCTAACTGGAAGCATTGTCTCTCTTTGGTCATTGTATTATAACTGTCAGCCAACAACATTGTTGGATAGCGCTCCGTTAGTATAAATTTCCTTTTGTATTCACTCATCATTTCTGTGGCTTGCAGGTATTCCACTCTGTTCTATAATTTGTTGAGATTCCACAAGGTAAGCAGTGCTGTGCTTTATCATCTTCAATGGGAGATCATCAAGGAACACCCATGTTCTGCAGGAAGTTGTGTTCCTTTTTCAATAGGTGGCTCTCCTTCCTCTGCATCGGTTCTGAGTTAATTCCTTAGCCTGCTGCTAGCACATGCTCTGCTACTGGCAGAGATCTTTTTCTTGAGACAAAGCCAAGGCCATGAGCATGTGTGCTCATTTAATGACAGGTTTCAGAGTAACAGCCGTGTTAGTCTGTATTCGCAAAAAGAAAAGGAGTACTTGTGGCACCTTAGAGACTAACCAATTTATTTGAGCATAAGCTTTCGAGAGCTACAGCTCACTTCATCAGCTGTAGCTCACGAAAGCTTATGCTCAAATAAATTGGTTAGTCTCTAAGGTGCCACAAGTACTCCTTTTCTTTGTGCTCATTTAAGATCCCATGGTACTTTTTTGCAAGAACAGAGGAGTTCCTGGCCAAATTCCAGCTCTAATTACATTCTCCATCCCTAATTTCCTCCTGCAGTTTCATTTGGATACATTATTTTTCACTTCCTGTCCTAAAGTGTTGTTGTTGTTGGGCTCTGTTACACATCTGTCATATTCCATCTTGGAGATGGGTGAAGTCATCCCCATCTAATCCAAAAGCATCGGGAGACCTGTCTAATTATTGTTGGTAAAGCACTTTGAGATGCTTGGATGGTAGAAACTCCACAGGTATAATGAATAACAATGAATTACTATTAATTAATAAGCTGCTAATTAGAAATCTGTTTTAAATAATTCGTGGCTGCTGTTTCTTGCTGTTCTCTTTTACCACCAACTCTGATGACCCTTGTGGTGGTGTGCACCATTTAGGGTGACCAGACAGCAAATGTGAAAAATCCGGATAGGGGGTGGCAGGTAATAGGAGCATAAATAAGAAAAAGAGCCGAAAATCGGGACTGTCCCTATAAAATCAGGACATCTGGTCACCCTAGCACCATTCCTGATTGTCGCCAGCCCTAAGATCTCTGCCTCTGCCCTTTTGGTTAATGGGAAAGCTAGAGCTCTTCCCGTCCTCTCACCCTCTGCTATTTTAGAAGTAGGAGCATGCTCCCTTGCAGCAGAAGCCAGAGCTCTTCCCAGGAACTGTTTGCTTTCCCAGATGTTGTAGTTATTTCAGAGGGCTCTGACTGAGGCTTCAGCGTTTGGACGTGTTGGTAAAGTGGGAAGGAAAGTGCACCTGACTTTGCAGCAAGAGACGATGTAATACCACTGTCTGATGTCTTGCTCCAGGGTAGAGCAAGCGTTTTGACAGGCTGTGGCTTAGAGTCACAAACAAAACAATTGGGGAATGTGTTGGCTGTGTGTGTGTGTGTGTGTACGCGCAAATGTGCTTCCCTTAGGGAAGAGTTTGTGCTGTATATGTGGGACTACTTGACTTCCTGCTGGTGTGGGGATGGCAGTCATGTTCCTTTCCATGTGGCACTTTGGATACTTGATGAGACCATAAACCCTTCACTATCTAGTGAATCATTTGGCACATCCCTTTACGTTACACCTGCACCAGCTGTGGATCAACGTGCAACTGGGGATCAGTGAGGAGATTAGCTTTCCTGTAGGATCTTGCTGCCACTTACACCAAGAGGTTTGTAGACAACTCTGGGCTGTAGCCCAGACTTCCTTAGTTGAAGTTCTTGCTAGCAGATATGTCAGAGCTACCTAAATCCGAGATGCTGAATTATGCCAATTCATTATCATTATCAATTGAAAATAAGTCCCTTGGTGCTTGCGTATTACATGGGGCGTCTGAAGTGCTGTCGCTGTTAATGCAACAAGTCTTAGCAAAGTGTGTGCACAAAGAGGATTAAGTGCGGAGCTTCACCTGAATTTTGTATTTGAACTGTCTGCCTCTTTTGAACCCTGGCGGCTAGGCATTCTGGGATCCATACCTCTGCGAGTTGCCTTTTCTGTGGAGGTAATCTCTGTGATACACTTCCACAGGAGCGATTAGAACTGTAGCCTTAAAGGATCCGTCTGCACTGCAATGAAACATCTGTGGCACCGAGTCTCAGAGCCCAGGTCATTTGGCTCAGGCTCTTGAGGCTCAGGCTGCAGGGCTTAAAAAGAAGTGTCTTGGATGACTGACCGCCGTGCTAGGGGTGAAGAGCCATTTAAGATTCAAAATAATCCTTTTCACACCTATACCCAGTGATGTTGTCTCAAGTTGAGGACTGTCGTCAGAAGTGTTGAACATGGCTATAGAGATGTTACTTACACACACAAAAAGAATTGCTCCTCATTCTAAACTCTCTGCATTATTTTCTTCCCCTTGTTATTTCTTTAGGCCTTTGCTCCACACTTTGGGTCTTGGAGAGCTGGACGTTAGTTTGTGATACAGCCAGTATGACTGCTCAGAAAGGTCACTAAAAGTGATCTGGGAATGCTTTGTCATACTGGGACCATCTCTAGAAGCTTGGTACTTGTACCTGGGTTGAGAGTGAATAATTAATTTACTGGCAGAGATTTGTACCAGATCACTTTGCCTGTTCTTCATTAAGCCTAAACTTTTTTTTTTTAAATCAGTACGGTGAAGCTGCCAGATTGGCAGCTATGGGATCTGACATCCTTCAATTATTCACAGAACAGGTACACCCCAGACAAAAGCAGTGCAAGCAATGCCCCATTATGGACCGTCTCCCTGACTGTGACAGTCCACCTTGATCGGGGAGAGGAGAATTCAGTCCCTTCAGTTCCATGCTGATCCTTATGTATGGTCCACCCTTCCTCTCTCATTTCTTCCTACCACATCTAAAGACCCACTTTTGCAGCATCACCTATAGTGATCGCTTTGAAAAAACTGACCCACTAAAACATGCATACCTGGTGAGCAACTAGGTCAGTGTATCTCTGTAACCCTTCCTGGCCACTCTCTTTCCTACTATGAGCTTTTCCCTTCATGTCCATCACTGAGATTGTAAGATCTCTGTAGCATGTTCCTATTTCCTGTATGTTTCCCGTGATGCCCCGGATGCACTTGCAGGCCATATCCTTGTGTGTCTCTCTCCTAGCAATCAATCCATCAGCATACTGAGTGGCTATAAAAGAATAATTATTAGTCCTTGGCCTTTTTGCTGAGACTGCCACCAAAGGGACAAATTAATGCCCTAGTCCACTAGGAACTGGACTAAGTCCCACTAGCTCGTAGGCCATGGTGCAGCTGTCAGAGGGAATAATGATTTTTGGTGATTAGGGGCCTGGGTTGGATTCTAGCCAGTGGCCAGGATCCAAGAGGCTCTGAATCCTATTATTATTATTAATCTTCTTGACCATCCAAACGTTAGAAATATTGTAAAAGCTCTCCATGAAGATGTGCTTTTAAATCATTTCCCTTTGATCTTGGGTAGGAAGCACTTCCCCTGAAAGTTGCAGTGAGTAGAGGAGTTGGGGTGATGACAAGTTATGCAGCTCTTACCAACAATTTATGAAGATTAGCAGTACTTTCCTAGGGATACCGTTGGAGGTTTGGGCCCTGCATTTGCAAGTTGTTCAGAAGTAACTGATGGATAGCACTGCCTTTGTTAGCTCTTTTATAGTCCAGTGCAGCTGTATGAAAATCAATTACAAAGGCAACTTAATTTTGTTTATCTTTAATTTTGGTGTTGGTTAACAGATGTTTTCTGGGTACTATAAGTAGCCAGCTTAATTTGTTTTTCCTACAATGTGTAGCAAATCTCTTCAGTCAACGAACTGATTCGTAAGTAAATTCTATATTTTTTTTTTTAAAAGAAGGAATAGGGTGCTTAATGCTTACAGATGTCAGCTCTCAAGATCAAGAATGTTAATGATGCTGGGTTTGACTTGTCCACGTGTGCACCGGTTGGCTTACTATAGAGAGTGAATTATTCGGTGTTGTTCTGGGAACATAAGAGGGAAATGCACAGACTGTCACCTCTGGGTGGGTTAAAATGCTGGTTTAGGACACAACACACAGAAAGAGCTTGGGGTTTCATCCTACTGGGGGTTTGTCTTAGCCTTACGGCTACAATATTTGGCATAATTTAGACTGACTGGCTGTCTTCGCTCATGAGAGACTGAAAGTGTTGCAGCTCAGAACAGAGGTGTGTTAGGAGAACTGCCACAGACCTGAAATAGCGGAGGTTGAGGTGGCAGGATTGTGGGACACTGATAGAATTGTTGGAAGGGTGTACACAATCCCTGCTGGCACTGTGCTTAGCTCTTGTAAACTCTGCCAGTCATTCCCTTTTGAGCACCAGATTGATTCTCAACTGTACAAAATTAAAACAACCACAACAATTGTGTTACTGATGGTAGCAGATAAACCTCAGTATTGTCAATGAAAGCTTTTAATTTAAAATGCCTAGTAAACTACATAAGAGTTTTAAAGACTAATCAGATTTCTTTCACATCCAATCCTATCTTTGTATCTCTGCAGAAATGTTTGTGGTTTTCAGTTGAATCTTATTTTCCATATGTTGTAATGGTATAATGAGTGTTCCTATTGCTACTTTAATTGAACCGTAGTATCTTCTACAACATTCAGCTGCTTACATTAAAGATGTTGCTTATCGGGGCAAACTTGAACCACTTAATAGCTTGGGCTAGTTTGATAAAAACATTTTGACAGCAGTCTGTGATTTTTTTTCTCTTCCAGCATTGTAGTTTCCCCCTAGGAAATGGTACTCCACACACACTGATAGAAACACTAAAATGTAGAAGTTCTGACTGTCTAAAAATACTTTTCAGAGTAAGGATAGTCTCTGAATCACAGCTGCTTAGTAACTGGGGATGTACTAGTGTGACAAAGGGTTCTTGAGAGCTACCTTAACTTCTTAGTATCTGTGGAGAGACGCATGTATTTTGTGCCACTAGGTCTAAAGTTAATAATAATACTTCTGTAGCACTTTTGGTCAGTAGATTTCAAAACGCCTTGCAAAGGAGGTCGTATCACTCTGTTCAGTCTCCTTCCCAGGCTTAATCTTTTGTGTCCCATCAGCTGTGTTGAACTAGATGAAAAGACATTGCAGAAAACATTGGCTGCATGACGCGTCACACCCACACACAACCACCGTCCCAGCGCTTTCACAGGCACTGCTTGACCGGTTCTTTGTGCTGCCTGAAAACCGGTATTTGGCTCAACCGGTGCAGTCTGGGATGGTTTCTTCCCACTGTGAGGAGGAAGCTGTAAGTGATGTAGCAGCAGCTGTTCAGCTCATCCTCCCAACTCCACCCCAAGCCATGTGCGTGGAAATGAGTCCCTGCTCCCAACATGGGTGCTGGGCGTTACCCATGGGAGTCCCAGAGTGCACTGGTACACCACAATTGTAAGGCATGTTGGGCCAATGTACCAGAATTGCTCTGGCAGAAACAGTGTTGCTGAAGAGATGTATGCTGAATAAAGGGAGGCACCAAACCAGTTCATGCAATCATTCCCTTACCGGTTTTCTTGCTGAATGTCACCAGTTACATCCCACCAGAGAGGGGGTTCACTTTGGCTGGTTTCTCCTTTCCGCCTTACATCCTTAGCATTCGTTGTACAGTACCAAACATGTGCTGAGTGCTTTAGAATTAGGAGCAGATGTTGTCATCTTTGGTCATTGGTGTGCCTCTGTCCTTTTGGGGTTCTTTTTGTATGTGTGTGTGTGTTCTGCTTAAAATATAGGGGGACCCTTGGCAGGGGTATCTAGACAGCATGTTTGCTTGGGAACAGATAGAGTGACTCCCAAGTCCCTGAGTTCAAGGGACATCATGCAGTTTAGCCTCAGAGTCATCCATGTGCCACACACATTTGATATCTCCACGCTTACTGTTGAACTTCATTTAGAATCATAAGCTGATGTTATAGAAAGAGTTGTTGACGCTAGAGGAAAGGGATTCCCCTGCACTTTGTTTCCTGTGTAAATAATTATTTGTGTCTCCCTCATTTTGGGTCTGTGTCACTCATTGCTTCTCACTTTTGGGCCTTGTGAGGCAGAGATCTGACTGGGAATAGGAATCGTTTTCTGGAAAGTGTCCCTGGCAGACAAGCCATGGAGATGAAAAGCAATACAATAGAAAAAGCCATCCTAGATCAATAGCAGCAATCCGATGCCCACGCACCAAGCTGTACAGTGTGTTCTGCAGCAGTGAGACCAAGCTAGGGGCACTGTGCCCTGTAGATGCACAGATTAGCACAAATATCGTACGTAAGAGTCAGCAAAACGCAGATGCTAAAGAGGCTGGAGCAAGACGTAGGCAGAGCAATGCGAGGGGCAACGGGAGGAAATAAGCAAAAGTTCAGACTGAACATCAGGAAAGATTTATTGCCAGGGAGACACTAGAATAGCAAAACAGATGAAAGCTCCATTGCTTTGGCCACCTACAGCTTGACTGGACAAAGCCCTGGAGAACAGTGTGTGAGAAGTGCTGCTCTGTTCCCCAGGGAAAGCTGCAAGATGTCTTCCAGCTCCTGTTGCTCATTGGGATTTTTAAAATACCACCAAAAGACTAACCGTGAGGATGAGGCAACTTCCCTGTGCCTATTGCAGCTCGGAAGGTCTTAAATATTATATGCTGTTTTATCACCAGAATATACCTACACGGAGCCCAGGGGCGCTCAAGGGTGAGTGGCAGCTTGACTGGAGTGTATTTGCCTTGTAAGTTTAACTCGGAACTCTTAGTGCTTCGCCAACATACGTTTGATGTGTACAGCATCAATGGAACCATCTAATACAACGAGCAAAAGATTCCCTGGGGCAAACAGAATGCTAAAGTACTCAGTCAGCAAAAGGAAGTATTTCTTCACACAACGCACAGTCAACCTGTGGAACTCTTTGCCAGAGGATGTTGTGAAGGCCAAGACTATGACAGGATTCAAAAAGAACTAGATACATTCATGGAGGATAGGTCCATCAGTGGCTATTAGCCAGGATGGGCAGGGATGGTGTCCCTGTCCTCTGTTTGCCAGAAGCTGGAAATGGGCAACAGGGGATGGATCACTTGATTCCCTGTTCTGTTCATTCCCTCTGGAGCACCTGGCATTGGCCGCTGTCGGCAGACAGGATACTGCTAGATGAACCTTTGGTCGGACCCAGTATGACCATTCTTATGTTCAATTACAACACAAGAATACAAAGTGTATATTATTTTTTATTACAAATATTTGCACTGTAAAAATGATAAACAAAAGAAATAGTATTTTTAAATTCGCCTCATACAAGTACTGTAATGCAATCACTTTGTGGTGAAAGTGCAATTTACAAGTGTAGTTTTTTGTTACATAACTGCACTCAAAAACAAAACAATGCAACACTTTAGAGCCTGCAAGTCCACTCAGTCGTACTTCTTGTTCAGCCAATCACTAAGACAAAAGGTTTGTTTACATTTACAGGAGATAATGCTGCCCACTTCTTATTTACAGTGTCACCAGAAAGTGAGAACAGGTGTTCGCATGGCGCTTTTGTAGCCGGCATTGCAAGGTATTTAAAGGCCAGATATGCTAAACATTCATATGCCCCTTCATGCTTAGGCCACAATTCCAGAGGACATGCTGATGACGCTCGCTAAAAAAACAATGTGTTAATTAAATTTGTGACTGAACTCCTTGGGAGAGAATTGTATGTCTCCTGCTCTGTTTTACCCACATTCTGCCATATATTTCATGTTATAGCAGTCTCAGATGAGGAGTTGTTCATTTTAAGAACACTTTCACTGCAGATTTGACAAAACACAAAGAAGGTAGCAATGTGAGATTTTTAAAGATAGCACTCGACCCAAGTTCTAAGAACTTGAAGTGCCTTCCAAAATCTGAGAGGGACAAGGTGTGGAGCATGCTTTCCAAAGTCTTAAAAGAGCAACACTCCAATGCAGAAACTACAGAACCTGAACCACCAAAAAAGAAAATCAACCTTCTGCTGGTGGCATCTGACTCTGATGATGAAAATGAACATGCGTAGGGCCGTACTGCTTTGGATCGTTATCCAGCAGAACCCATCATCAGCATGGACGTGTGTCCCCTGGAATGATGGCTGAAGCATGAAAGGACATATAAATCTTTAGTGCAACTGGCACGTAAATATTGTGCAACGCCAGCGACAACAGTCTCATGAAAATGCCTGTTCTCACTTTCAGGTGACATGATAAACAAGAAGCCGGGCCAGCACTATTTCCTGCAAATGTAAACAAACTTGTTTGTCTGAGCAACTGGCTGAATAAGAAGTAGGACTGAGTGGACTTGCAGACTCTAAAATATTACATTTTATTTTTGAATGTAGTTTTTTTGTACATAATTCTACATTTGTAAGTTCAACTTCCATGATTAAGAGATTGCACTACAGTACTTGTATGAGGTGATTTGAAAAATACTATTCGTTTTGTTTTTTTACAGTGCAAATACTTGTAATCAAAAATAAATGTAAAGTGAGCACTGTACACTTTGTATTCTGTGTTGTAATTGAAATCAATGTATTTGAAAATGTAGAAAACATCCAAAAATATTGAAATAAATGGTATTCTATTATTGTTTAACAGAGCGATTAATTGTGATTAATTGTTTTAATCACTTGACAGCTCTAGCTGATTGTACAGAGATGCTGTGCAATGCAGCTGCCATTAACAACGGTTGTAGCTCAACATCTCTGGAAACTCAGGTCTGTTGTTTGGAAGTAACTATTTGGCTACTACTGGAATCCACGCAATCACCTAGGCCAGGTCTATGGAACTGGATTCTGCCACAGGTTAAAACACAGGTATGTGGACAGAGAGATGAACAGCATCTGTATTATAACTTATTTGTATTAAGGTGGCACCTAAAGGCCGCAAGCAGAGATTGGGGTCCTGTTGTGCTAGGAGCTGTACAGACACTCTGTGTGTGTCACACACCCTTCCCCAAAGAAACCAGGAAGAAAGAACCTTCCTGGTTCCAAACGCGCGCGCACACACCCTTCCCCAAAGATCTGCTTGGGTTTCATATTTTTCTTTGGTTCCTTGTTTTTGTACCGACTTAAAAAAGACAAGTAAGCCCCAAAGGTACCCTTAATATAAGGGTCAGATTTCAACAAAGCCAAAGAGTTGTGTTTATGTTGAAATGCCCTCAGTAATGTACTCCCGTTGTGCCCTAGTCTTGTAAAGCTCTCTGAGCTTGGGGTGGTCTTTCACCCTGTTAACACCGCCGAGGCTCAACGGGGTGAGTTTCAGAGTTTCCCTTGCTTTGTACTGGGTTAAGTGGAGCCCTTCATGTTACTTTTCCCAGCACAAACCCAGCTCCACTGCCCTGTATTAGGTGTTTACATGGGTCCCAGTGGTGACTAATTAGTTGCTTTCAAAAAAAGGCAAATGAGGGTTGTGCTGTAAAATGGAAATATTAAAGCATGCATCGCACCTTTACTCCTGCATCCTCAGGAGTTGAGCACTCAGAGTGCTGTAAATAGGTGTGGTTCTAAATAATGAAGGTAATTAATGCAGTCTATTGTAGCTGGGCACCAAGGATAGCGCTGGCTGGGTGCTCTAACAGGGAGCCTTTAACATCTCCCAGGGGTTGGTCTTTCAGCTCCATGTCAGGAAGAAAGTATAAAATTGTGTCAAAAAACTAGGTTTTTGCTGTTTGCAGCTGAAGATGAAAAGGCACAAACAATGCTCCATGTGTTGGATAAATTTCTCCATTATTATTCCACAGACTGTATGATGTTCAGATGTATTGTCTTCCAGGTTTTAACGACAGGGAGCTGGAATTTTTAAGACTGCTTCCATCTGCACCCAATTATAAAAAAGCCATCAAAAAAAGCTATTTACTAGCTGTCAATTCAGAACGACTTCAGAAAGCAGCCCCTCCACCTCCAATGATAGCTTCCCAGCAGCCACTTAGCACTAGGAAGTTGTGGGTAAGAGGTGCATTAAAACAGCCTGACATCAATCCAGCCAGTTAATCCTGTAACTTGGAGATGGTTCTACCTGTAACAGCTCAGAAAAGCTTCAGGGGTGTTTGGTGTGGCTTTTAAAAGCACTTGAGGCACCCAGTTTTCTATTTAAAGACCCAGGGAACTTTGATTATGGTAGCACTCAGTGTCTCCACTCAGGTTTGGGGTCCTATTGTGCCAGGCGCGTTGCGCAAACATACAGGAAGATGTGATCCCTCCCACAAAGAGCATACGGTCTAGAGACAGACGCAGGATGCGGGAACAGGACATAACTCACGAACAAAGTAATCCGGGCTTGGTACTCCATGGTTTGTGTAACACGTTTTAGATACATTTATCCCAGACGTCTTACTATGGAGTTGGGACAAGGAAAGGATTGTGGGGAGAAGAGAAGGGAGCGGGACACTGAATTGGAGGGAGGTGAAGAGGGAAATAGGGAGGGGAGGAGGAAGGTGTGGTTGGGCAGCTGAAGGGGCTGTAGAGGAAATAGGAGAGGGGTGGGAAGAAGCTGGTGATGCCACAGCCAATAAGGAAAGTAAATCTAGAGTCCACATTGCAGAGGTGGGGGAATCATGATGTCAGGCACCTGGGAAGGCTCCTCCTGGTTCCTGCTGGTGGAATCACTGTTCTGGGAGGGTCCCGGGGGCAGGTAGGCCATGGGGAAATGAGAAGCTGGGAGGCCCCAAATTCCCTGCTTAAACTAAAGCGAGGAGCAAATGCTCACTGAAACCAAACATACCTTGCTTTGCTTCCCACACACTCCCCCTGCCTGTTAAAGGGCAGGACAGCCGGCCAGGCCGCTCAGATCCATACTGCCTGGACACTTGGTTCTGTTGTGGCCCCTTTTGGGGAACGTGCACAGGGAAATCCAAGGCTTAGCACAGGGTGCACAAAATCAATGCAACTAATACATCTCAGTCCTGGGGGACAGACCACCTGGGACCCCGGGAACCTTGCGGGACTGTGTATTTCAGCCAGATCAGTTTTTTGGGTTTGAGGAGAGAATAACCAAAGCTATTACAGACGTAGGTGGCCGTGCTGCCCTTGTCTCTGTCCGACACCTCCCCACATGCGCCTGCTGGGCAGTCGTGGCGTTCCGAGCCCACCGCCAATGCCAAAGTGCCCTCTGAGTAGATAGTGGCAGGGCCAGCTCAGCTATTTTGTCAGTATTGTGTTTGTTTCAGCCATTTGTATGGCGACCATCACCATTGCCTCTGGGCACATTGTACATGGGTTATATTAAGGCATCAGTCATTCCCATACATAAGCAGCTAATAATCGGTAAACCCCTCACCCCCATCCCATTGGCACAAGGAGTCTAAAATGGACAAATCAAGAAGGATGCAGCCAAAGATGAGGGAGGGGGGAAACTAAGCCAGTGGCTTTGTGAGGATTTGGTCTAGAGGTCTTGAACTTCACCAAATTCCAGGTGGAAGGGGGTTCCCAGGAGAAATGAGAGCTGGCCATCAAGAGCAGCTGGTGCCCTCCAGTTTCTTCCTTGGCAGGGTTTGCTTCAGTGCTCTGATGCAGGGCAGAGAAAGAAGCAGACGGTCTCCGAGGCAGCTGCGCTCTAGACGATTTAAGGCTTTGTGCGTAGTGAGCAAGACCTTGAATTTCACCCAGAGTTCATTGGGCTCTAGTGTGGAGGCAGAGTCCCAGCTGAGATGCACGGTGGGCCCAGGCTGGGGCGGAAGGCGCCCTCTCGAAGGGCGAGGGAGCCCCATGTGGCTGACCAATGACCTTCCCAGCCAGCTCCGCAGGGAGCTGTGTCAGTTGGCCTCAGCAGACTGGGGCACGAAAAGCACTAGGGAAAATACTAACCTACAACTTGAGCTAGGTCTGAGCTGATACCCCCCAGACTGTGGAAGTTTTCAGAGTAGGGGTGGGCAAACTACGGCCCGTCAGGGCTTTGGGGCCAGCCCGTGAGATTGCCACCCCCGTGGGGCCCGCGCCGCTCCTGGAAGTGGCCAGCTCCACCTCCCTGCAGCCCCTGGGGGAGGGGGGGAGCAGAGGGCTCTGCACGCTGCCCTTGCCTGCAGGCACCGCCTCCTGCAGCTCCCATTGGCCAGGAACAGGGAACTGCGGCCAATGGGAGCTTTGGGGGAGGTACCCACACGCGAGGGCAGTGCGCGGAGCCCTCTGCTCCCCCCCTCCCCCAGGGACCACAGGGACGTGGTGCCAGCCACTTCCGGGAGCAGCGTGGGGCCAGGGCAGGCAGGCAGGGAGCCTGCTCTGTCCCCGCTGCCACCCTGGAGCCGCTCCAGGTAAGCCAGGCCGGAGCCTGCACCCCGAACCCCTCCTGCCCTTTGCCCCCCAACCCCCTGCCCTGAGCCCCCTCCCCTGAGCTCCCTCCCGCACTCCGCACCCCTCCTCCGCCCCAACCCCTTGCCTTGAGCCCCTTCCTGCACACTGCATTCCCTCCCGCACCCCAATCTTTTTGGGGAGGTCTTTGGTTTTTTGGAATCTCCACGTAACTCTTCTGAGAATGACCAGATCGTCTTCTCTTTTTATGGTACAACCTGCTAGTTGGCCGGGATCCCGCTGTGGGTATAATTAGTCGCACTGACAGGTGGAAGGGATCAGATGACCCAACGAATGAGGTTGCTCCCTTGCCATCCTAAACCCAGTCCTCCTCTTCACCTCAACTGACATGTGTAGGGCAGCAAGCAGGTTTACTGTAACCCAATCCTTATGTTTTATCTGGCTTTAATACCCCAGGCAAGAGCAGAACATCTCACGTCGCTCTTCCCCTCCCAAAGGGGCTTCTTCATACCCCACCATCCTCAGCTGGAAAGCGAGCAGGGCTTTGCTCTGCAGATCAGGGTGCACAGAACTTCAGCACAATCCCTGCCCCACTTCCCTGGCCTTCTCCCTGCCCTGTGGTCACAGGCTAAGCTGATTGACAGGTGCACGGAGAGAGGGCCAGAGCAGGTCTGCAATGCTGTGGAAAGATGGCCAAGCATGGTGTCATAGCATAGCACAGCCAAGCTAAGAATGGCTTGGAAAAATAATTAGAAACCTGAGCCCACCACCCAACCTTGGAATTAGTTACATGCGGTTTGTTTTCTTTATAAAGTCTGTACTGGAAAAGGCGCCAATCAGCATATCCTAATGCAATTATTAGCGTAGAGATTTATAACTGGAGAGGCGGAGGGTTATTTGGGGTGGTGGGGATTTAACTTGGTAAAGTAAACATAGGGAGTTCCTTGGCCACAAAAGTCACCTTCCATTGGGGTTACCCCAGTAGGTGACAAAAGCCATGAGGTGTTGTTTGCAGATGGGAAGTGGAAGAGAAGGGGTGAGAGCCTTGCGAATATGCCAGGGCACAACGCCGTCCCCTGTAGGTATTTTGAACTGTGTGCTGACGTGCTGGGAAGAAATGTCCACATTTAGAGGCTGTTAAGAAGAACATTGTTCTTGATTCCCAGCAAATAGTGTGCCCCCAAGCCATTGAGCAGTGTGCTGAAATGACCTATATGTTAAGGCATATCTGTATCTGCCCCATGGGGTTGTGAGCTTTCCAGGTCTCGTTACCTCCAAAAGACTGGACCCAGTCCGTACTTCACTGAGAGACCGCCAAGGAGAACCCAGGTGTGGCAGGAAGGAATTCTGTAGGTGGTGCTCTTCCCTCCGTCACCGTTGAACAAGTGCCCTGGCCTAGCACTGGCAAGACATAGAATGTGGTCCCAACCACCTGGCATCCTTAAAGATCCTATGGTATTCTTCACAAGTGCTGGGGGTTTGAACCCTGCTATCATGCACATTCCAGCTTCGATCATTGACGCTGCCATTTCAACTGCATCCTGTCGTTTTTCACATTCCCTCCCAAACTGTTCTGTGCTGCCACCCACATCCCACCGCCGAGGTGGCTGCCCTTCAGTGATAGGTAGAGATGGGCAAATAAGGGGGGGGGTACAGCTGGGTTTAATATGAAAAAAATAATGAAGTTTATCAGATTGCTACTTTGATTTGGGGTGACCACATGGTCCAGTGGGTAGGATACTGGACTGGAGGCCTGAGGTCTGTTCTGAGCTCTGCTGCTAACCAGCCGTGTGACCTTACATAAGCCATGTCACTTGTCCGTGTTTCCATTTCGCCTCCCACCCTCTGACTGCCGTGTCTTTTTGACTGTACACGCTTTGAGGTAGAGCCAGTCTGGCGCTGTGTGTCTATACAGCACCCAGCACAGCGGGGCCGCCCTCTCGGTACTACTGTAATACAAGTGATTATAATGATTAATTTACAAATATATTTGTAAATGGAGGAACACTGAATAATTTGAACAGTATGAAATTGACTGAATAAATGGAACAAATAATGTTCGATGAGTGGCAGCGATGTATGAAGTGAAGGGATTCTGCTCTGTCTATTACGAAGCAGTGGGATCCTTGGGGATGGAATGCACTGTATCAATATGAGAGAGAGTGAATGTATCTCGGCTCCGCCGGACGTAGTGTTTTTCGCCTTCTGCAAAACAGCTGAAAGGCTGTTATTCATGGTAACGGCATAACATGGTTTCTGTGTGTGAAAATCCCTGTGGTGATCCTACAAAGAGTGAATGGGCAAGTGAGAACACAACACTTCATATGTATAAAGCACTACATGGGAATTTTGCCAAAGGAATCTCCTGGCTAACTCTCCACGTGCACTTCTTGGAAAACATACTGCATCCTTTACGGTGGTGAGATGGGGAGTACAGGTCTTGCTTTCTTATGCCCTCTAGCTATTCCAGTCCAAGGTCTGCGTGTTGGCGGAATGTGAATCTCTCAGAGCAAAGATGTGATAGTGGCCAATGGCAAGTAACGCACTGGCTTGAAAGCAAAGCGTGGCTTTCACGGCGGCATCATCCCCAAAACATATGGAGAGCAAATGTATGGTAAATAGTAGAGAGAGAACTCTCTGCTAGTGGGCGTGTACGGTAGAGCTGAATGAACCGACCGGTAAACTTTGGAGCATTCCCTCACGTAAGAGAGTGCCAACCAGCCAGGAAATGCTATGTCCATATGTGAACTAAAATAAAGGACATAATTTCCCATTATCTTCAGAGTCAAAACTGTTCGCTCCTTAGCTCCAGTTTTGATACGTCCTGCGAGTTCCCTTTCTCTCTCTTTTGGTGGAGACGGAAAGCCCAAGTCCTGAACCTTTGCCATTGTTGAAGATCCTATGGTGTTTTGTGTAGGAGGAGGAAAGTTAGCCCCGGAGTTCAGCCTAATGCCAGCTCCAGTAATCTCATTCTCTCTACATCCACTGCCACGGCAGTTTCATTTTGATACAATATTCTTGGCTTCCTGCCATAGTCTGATATGTGGATGTTTAAACAGCCTCTGTGTTCCTATCAAGAACTGGTTGCATTTCACCGGTGAGCAAAATGACCTGTGTGTAGCATTTATTTTACTTACCTTCTAATAATGTTATGAGGTTGAATGTTAGTTTTGTAAAGCTCTTAAAAACCATCTTCTGAGACTGTCTACACGACACACCATGGGCAGCAGCACAGAGGGGATGTGTAGCAACTTGCCCCAGTGAAAAGCAAGCTGCGTCCACGCTGCGGTGTAGAGTTACGTGTGTCAGTGAAAGGCTCTGGTGGGGGCAGTGCAGAAAAGCTTCAGCAGGTCCCTGCTGCCAGAGCCTTTCACTGCACGGAGGAAACACTCTGGTGGGGGAAGGCAGCTGGGAAGGGCTCAGCCTTTCCCTGCTGCAGGGAGGAAAGACTGCAGAGCAGGACACTGCACTGCTAAAAACAGCAGTGTAGATGGGGAATTAGGGTGAGCAGAGAGCCGTGTAGGGTGTGTACTCATGGCCATACCCACACCCCTATGGCGTGTCTTTACTTGCCTAAGCTGTCTCACTGGCCACATTGCTATTCACACCTGTGCTAGCAGCCCAGGTGTGTATGTACTCAACATGCCCCCCCAAAAGAAGCCTGCAGTGTAGACATACCTTGAAAGGTGTTGCAGAGGAAAAGAATTTGTTCTGTAGCATTGGCTGGAGGGCACTGTCAGCTGCTACAGAGGATGGTCAGGCACCCAGCCCTGCTCACCTTGATTTTCCAACTCTCTGATTTTTGATATAATCCATAGCTTTATTCCTAGGAGCATCCTTTCCAGGGGATGGGAGGTCAGGGTGTGGATGAACCATCCAGCCTTGCTGGATAAGCACAGTGCCTGGGTAGGTCAAGAGCTGGCATTTAAATGGCTTCCAAGTGAACACCCTAATGAAATGAATGGGATATGGGAGGAATTAAACTGTGGGAAAGTCTCCCAGCAGGAGTAAAGGAAGCCCCACCATGGGACAATTAGTACAAGCCCGGAGGATGCACGGCAGGGAACAATCTTGCACTGGTTTCCTGGCTACGGACTAGATGAGCTAAGGCCTAAAGGGTTTTTTCCAGCTCTAATCTGTGTAAAGTTCATGCCCTCTCAGTGCTGCTGTTTCAGTCGGTTTGGCTGCAGGCTCAGCATTTTAACGGGGTGTCAGTGATGTCACTGTGGCTTTTGGCAACCAAAAGTGCAAGAGACTTTTTTAGTGAAACTTTAGATTCCAAGGAAATAGAGCAAAATCTGCAGGCAGCCCCAGATGATCCAGCGCTTCAGGATGCTGCATGAAAACGAGCTGCTGGAGCCTCACAACACGTCTGGTCAGGCAGGGTTTTTATCCCCCATTTTAAAGCCAGGGAACCTGGGGCACAGTGATACTAGGGGATTTGCCTAAGGCCCATGGGGAGTCTGTCAGAGCTGGGATTGAAATACATGAGTTCCTGGTTTTGAAACCCCTGATCTATTCAATAGACCATTAGAACCCTATAATTTGTGGCTGAGCAGCACCCTCCACTGTGATCTATCAAGCAAAAGCCATTGCCTCCAGACTGAGTGCTTAAAAGTACATGACAAGAGAGAGACTAAACAGCTTTGCAGAATTGCAAGGAGACTGCTGATGAACAGAGCATAACGGGTGGGAAGGGATAGCAGGATTCAGAACCCAAGGAGCCCGTAATCTGGTGTCTAATGTCCCTTCATACAGACAGTCCACCTTCAGCAAGACACAGACTGGAGCAAAGGCTTGCTAGTCTGTTGTTTAGTCGTCTTATTAAATACCTCTGTATTTTTTCATCCCCGACCCCACTAGTTAGTAACCTCCTTACCTTACTTTACTTATCTCTTAGATTTCTCATAGGATGCACTCAGGGCAGGTTCATGGCTAATTTTGCTTCAATTTATTTTAAAGCACTACAAGGATTGACTTTCCTTTCTTTCTTTTCACTGATCCACAATTGGCTGTAGTGTCCCAGCCTTCCCAAAGCACTTTTGATATTCGCCTTTTCCATCGAATTCCAGCAGCCAAAGTCTCAGGAACTACTAGTTACAAAGAAATGTCCCAGGTCATTCGAAAGCTGGGCTTCCAACTCCAAGCTGGTTTTAAACCTTTGATTTCTAGCTCCAGGGGTTCAGGAGGTAGCAGCTGCTAAAATGTTGGCATTGAAGAAGTTCTGTAAGCTGAATGGAAGGGTTCCTCTTCGAGGGATGGTCCCTGTGTGTATTCCAAAGGTGGGTGTGGATTTTATATGTCCGGCATCCTGCCTCATACCATGACTAGTGTTGTTGCAAGCTTTCACCTGGGTGAAAGGATTTGTGTCTAGTCCTGGCAACACGTAGGATCTTGCTGCTCTGTCAGCCCAGCATTGGTCTCTCTAGTGCCGTGAGACTGAGGCTTGCGAGCCACAAGTGACTCTAGTTTAATGTATCTCCTGCAGTTCTTTGCAGCATGTGATATTAAACCCCTGTGATTTAATTATGAACCAATCAGGAGGCTTTTGCTAGGTTATTAACGATACTTGGTCATTTTGCTGTGAGAATAATATATGTATGTATAAAAACTAAGTATTTCCCCTGCCATGATCATATAGAACTCTAGTAAATGAAACACTAAATTCACACGACTGTGACTCTTTTGGGTAGTGTTGATCACTAATGTGGCTGCGGAACCACTGAGGTCTGAGTTTCACTGCTCTCGTGATTCTTTTCCAGCACTAGTCCACTCTTGGAGTACAGCAAGTCCTGGAGCTCGGACCAGTGTAACTCCATTCTCCATTTTGCAGGGGGCCTGCTGCACTTTAAATGAACCACTAGGGTTATTTTTTCCTTTGTCAGAGAATCACTCTGAGGTAGAGTGAAAAACCGCTAGAGCCATCTCTGTGGATTTTACAGCGTCTGGGCTTGTAAAGTGGTTTGCTGCTGCTCTGCCTTATGTTGTTCCTGCAGGGTGTTACCCTGGTTTTCATGTTTTCAATTTCTGGCCGTTTCTCCACTGTCGCTGATATCTGTTTCATCCCAGATCCCCAGCTCTCCTGCTGTTTAACAATATCCTCTGCCTCTAGTTGATGACCTCTTTGGTTGCTTGTCAACTGCAGCAATCCCTGCTGGGCTGTAGAAACACAAAGCCCCTCTTCCCTTTCAGAGAGACACACCCTTGATCTGTCACTGCTTGTACCTGTCAAATGGAGTGCTGAGTAATTCCAGAGGTCACCAGTGGGGATTGGCCTAATACCCCAAAGTCACTTGGAAAAAAAAGCCAGAAGCTTTGTTCTGTCCTACTGAGGAGCATGTTCACGTGCTAACACGGAAGGACCTCCTTAGAGAGAGCTCAAATGCAGTTCCATTCACGGAGAAGGGAAAAGGGCCTGAGGAAATTCCATTGAGTGCAATGTGCAGATTGTAATCCTGGTTGTGGGGAAGCCTTTTGCTACTCTATGGATCTATCCCCACGAGAGGTGAGATCATATTTTGCTGTCGTTGCTAATGTGTTGTCAACCATGGTGAGGACAGAAGGTGTTCTGGTGGAGCAAGGGAATGACTTTGCTATAAAAAGATATATAGGACTTCGCTGTAAGAGAAGAGGCTGTGTAAAGATATTTGAAATGCTGCTGTGTTGTGTATTATCTAGCTCAGGTTGCTAGTGTGTATTGTTGTTTAGTATGTGTTTGTGACTCCTGAGTGCACCTGGCTACTCAAAATGACAGCAGAAGAGAAGGTAATAAACCATATTTGGAACCCAAAGGCAGAACGTAACATCAAATGGGTATAAGTAGCCCATACAGTCAGGATTTCCGCATGGTGGGCATGAACAAAGCTTGGGTGGCTCAGAGAGACGTTCATGCTTTGCTTTCCTGTTGGCAGCATTAGAAGGCTTTTTTGATTAGCACTGGCCAACTTTTCTGTTGACTCTTTGAATAAGTGAATATGTTAGCACAGAGTTTTGCTCAAAGGGAGGGGCGTTTGAATAGAGAGATGTAAATTAGGAAGATGTTAATCCACCTGACTGACTCGCCCAGCCCCCTATTTGGAAATCTCTGAAATGCTCTCTTCTTCCTTCCTGGGGCCTGCAAATTTCTCTCTCCCTCTGCTGCAGTTTGTTGTTTAACTCTGGAAACTGAGGGGGACAGTCTGTGTGAAAGATGCTGTAAAATGCTGGAGTATTATCACTGTGGGACGCAGGGCTTGGGAAGGGGCATTGTCCCTGGGCTCAATAGGAGAAAGTGTTTTTTGTCCTATGTGATACAGCTGTAGTCGGACCAATAAACATCAGTGGACTGTCGCCTTTCCACTTGGCCAGGGCTTTTGAACATGCATTCTTTCTCCCCCAAGTGCGCCCAAAGCTCAGCCCACCAGGTCCTCAAATGAACAACTCTGTGGTTGCCCTTTCCCTCCTGGCCCTGGTCTACACTAGGACTTTAGGTCGAATTTAGCAGCGTTAAATCGATGTAAACCTGCACCTGTCCACACGATGAAGCCCTTTATTTCGACTTAAAGAGCTCTTAAAATCGATTTCCTTACTCCACCCCTGACAAATGGATTAGTGCTTAAATCGGCCTTGCCTGGTCGAATTTGGGGTACTGTGGACACAATTCGACGGTATTGGCCTCCGGGAGCTATCCCAGAGTGCTCCGTTGTGACTGCTCTGGACAGCACTCTCAACTCAGATGCACAATTGTTTGCCGTTGCTCTGACGCAGGGAGGGGCGACTGACGACACGGCTTACAGGGTTGGCTTACAGGGAGCTAAAATCAACAAAGGGGGTGGCTTTACATCAAGGAGTATTTCAGGCAGGACTTCACGGAGGGTTCCAATAAGAAATGGTGCACCTAACTTATTGTTCTTATTGGAACAAGCAGGTTGGTCTGGCCTCTGATTGATACATGACTGGATTTACCTCACTGCACCTTCTCTGTGAGTGACTGCAGTGTGACCTAGAGGAATGAGTCCCCTAGACGGGGGGGGGCGGGGGAGGGGTTTGCAAATGAGTACAAAACAAATCTGGTCTATTTCTTGTTTTGATCCACTCCATCTATCTTTTACATCTTTGGCTGGCAGCAGATGGTGCAGAAGGACTGCATGCCATCCACATCTCATGGCTGCTCGGCAGAAGATGGTACAATAGGACTGCTAGCCATCCTCATCTCTTGCCTGCCTGGCAGAAGATGATGCAATAGGACTGTTAGTAATCCGTATCGCCTGCCTGCTCACCATAAGATGGTTCAATAGGACTGACTGCAGGACTAAAGAGAATGACTTGATCAAGTCACTCCAAATTTAGTCCCTGCGCCCATGTCTGCCCAGGCACTTCTGATCGACCTCACACAAGTGACCAGGAGCACCTCGGACATGACGATGACGGCTACCAGTCCTATTGCACCGTCTGCTGCCACAAGGCAATGGGTTGCTGCTTCTGTGTAGCAATGCAGTACCGCGTCTGCCAGGAGACATATGGTGACAGTGAGCTGAGCGGGCTCCATGCTTGCCGTGGTATGGCGTCTGCACAGGTAACTCAGGTAAAAAGGCGTGAAACGATTGTCTGCCATTGCTTTCACGGAGGGGGGGAGGGAACGGGGGCCTGACGATATGTACCCAGAGCCACCCGCGACAAAGTTTTAGCCCCATCAGGCATTGGGATCTCAACCCAGAATTCCAATGGGCAGCGGAGACTGCGGGAACTGTGGGATAGCTACCCACAGTGCAACGCTCCGGAAGTCGACTCTAGCCTCGGTACTGTGGAAGCGCTCCGCCGAGTTAATGCACTTAGAGCATTTTCTGTGGGGACACACACACTCGAATATATAAAACCGATTTCTAAAAAACCGACTTCTATAAATTCGACCTAATTTCATAGTGTAGACATACCCCTAGTCAGGTCAGCTGTAAGTTATTGTTGGTGAACTCAGGTCTGGATACAGGGCCAAGCCAGTACTGGAGGACAGGTTATTTTCACAATGGTGTATTTTTCCTCTTATGATCTGTAACCATTTTGGACAGGTAACATACTTTTTAAAGTGGTTGTTTTAATGGCTTATCTGTATATAATCAGTTGTAATGATGCAAATCCTCAGTACAAATGCTGAAATAAAAGTTGCATTACATTGAATTCATCCTTCTTAAACATGGAACAGGTACAGAGAAGGGCTACTAGGATGATCCGAGGAATGGAAAACCTGTCTTATGAAAGGAGACTCAAAGAGCTTGTCTTCTTTTGGTTAGGCGAAACAAGGCTGAGAGGAGATATGATTGCTATCTATAAATATATCAGAGGGATAAATACCATGGAGGAAGAAGAATTATTTCAGCTCAGTACCAATGTGGACACAAGAACAAATGGATATAAACTGGCCATCAGGAAGTTTAGACTTGAAATTAGACGAAGGTTTCTAACCATCAGAGGAGTGAAGTTCTGGAACAGCCTTCCAAGCAAAGCAGTGGGGGCAAAAGACATATCTCGCTTCAAGACTAAGCTCGATAAGTTTATGGAGGAGATGCTATGATGGGATAGCTTAATTTTGGCAATTAATTGATCTTCGACTATTAGCGGTAGATATGCCCAATGGCCTGTGATGGGATATTAGCTGGGGTGGGATCTGAGTTACTACAGAGAATTCTTTCCTGGATGTCTGGCTGGTGAGTCTTGCCCACATGCTCAGGGTTTAGCTGATCACCATATTTGGGGTCGGGAAGGAATTTTTCCCCAGGGCAGATTAGCAGAGGCCCTGGGTTTTTTTGTCTTCCTCTGCAGCATGGGGCACGGGTCACTTGCTGGAGGATTCTCTGCACCTTGAAGTCTTTAAACCATGATTTGAGGACTTCAGTAGCTCAGGCATAAGTTAGGGGTTTGTTACAGGAGTTGGTAGGTGAGATTCTCCTGCGTTGTGCAGGAGGTCAGACTAGATGATCATAATGGTCCCTTCTGACCTTAAAGTCTATGATTCTATGATTGCTCTACAGTATTATGGTCACATGCAGCCATCAGGTTTGCAGCCTTAGGGCTTCTCTAGTTCATGCTTTGGAATATGAGATTTCTTTATGACTATGTCTGCATGGTTTGCTCACATAGTTACTGCAGCTGCATGTGCAAATGATCAGCTGGATGTCTAATTATTCATTTCCATGCTAGGTTATTGTCTCTGTGTGTGTAATTGCAATAATTGAACAGATTATGCCTGTGCATTTTTGTATGCACATACGTAAAAATGTAGCCCTAATGATATGAAGCACAACTAGGAATGTGCTAAAGAAACAATCTCTTCATGCTGATGAACTGACTAACTATCATCCAGGATCTGATCTTCCGTTTTCATTGAGACAGTTCTGAATACCTAGACGCCTCAGATCTCCTTGATGCTTGTTGGTCTGGGTGCAGACCTGAGTACAGAGAAGATGGCACATTGGTCATGAGGTGTAGTTGCTTCGAAAGCAGACCATAGCAGGAATGGATGTGGCTGTTCTTGGGTGGCTCTGTTCCTTCCTAAATGACCGTTCCCAGAGAGTGGTGTTAGGCAATTTTGCCTTATCCTCACCTGAGGTCCCACAAGGCTCCATCCTGTCTCCCTTCCTGTTCAATGGATATATGGAGCCAGTTTGGGGGCTGGTGAGGAGGAATGATCTGCAGTGCCCAGATACGCAGATGAGGCCCATCGCTACAGCCTGGTCTCTTCCAACCCAGCCAGTTCTAGCAAATGCCTTGCTCAGAATCAGGGGGATGTTTTGGGGCATGGAGGTCAGTCTGGGAAAGATCCAAGTGATGCTGGGAGCTCAAGGGAGGAATTTTTCTAAGTGTCAATTTAAACGCTTCCCCACAAGTCCCCCAGTTGACACGTCCCTTGCAGGGCTGAAAACCCAGCACAATAAGAGCTCTGAGCTAGTGAATTAGAGCTAGAAAATAAAACTGGCTGTACACAGAAAGGCAGGCTGCCCAGTCTCATTTCATTGTCCTAGCTGGAGGCACTGCAAAACCTGGGAGTTTTAATAGTAAAGGGGGGTGTTTGTGATCTAAGGAGGGGAAATTGTTTGTTAGATATGCTTGTCCTGGATCTTGCTAATCCGAAATGGCCACTGTATAAATCCATAGTGTGCCCACACCTTGAATACTGTGTCCAGTTCTGATTGCTCCATCGCAGAAAGGAAATAGTGGAACTGGAAAAGGTTCAGAGAAGGGCAACAAAGATGATCAAGGGTATGGACCAGCTTCCATACCAGGAGAGACTAAAAAGATTTGGGCTGTTTAGCTTAGAAAAGAGACAACTAAGGGGGATATGATGGAGGTCTATGAAATCATGAACGGTGTGGAGAAAGTAAATAGAGAAGTGTTGTTTACCCTTTCTCACAATGCAGAGTCCTGGAGTGACTCTTTGAGTGCTGTCCTTATGAGTATTCCACTCGTGGGGTACGTATGCACCCAAGTCAGGAGATTTAACAGCCAGTGTCCATTGGCCCACACATGTGCAGTAGATCGCCTCATGCTCTCGAGTCAAGGTATAAACAGCAGTGGGGGTTGACACCCCTTCAGTTCCTTCTGACTGAGTCAGAGCCTAGTGGCCTCTCTCTTTCATCTTTCAGAGACTCTTCAAATAAAGGTGGTAAATAGTTATTTGTTAGCTTAGTATCCTTACAGTTTTTAGTATAGTTTAGTGTTTATTTTTGTTTTTTTTTTTATTTCCCCAGAGTAGGGAATCTTTCCCTGTGGTCTGGGACTATGGCCAGAGTCCTGGACTTCAAAAACTACATCTCCTGTCCCAGATCCTGCAAAAATAAAAAGTAAATTAAAAAAAAACAAAGCAACCCTAGGCTGGAGGGTGAGGGTAAAGTGCGCAGGAGGAAGGATTTGTTAGTTCTTTTGGTGATTTCAGTACTGAAGCATAAATGCCATCACCTACCAGTCCCATCCACAGGTGCAGGTCTGGACTCAGTGACACCAACATGTCCACCCAAAGAACACGCCACGACTCGGGGTGTGCTGGTAACATTTGTGCCAACCATTGGAACACCCTCTTGCCCCCAACAGGACGCACGGATAGTTACACAGCACTGGAGGATATTTTCCTCCCCTGCCCGCAGTCTCCCCTCTTCTCTAGCCCAGCCTTCCTAAGGGACACTGCTACACTAGTCGATGATCCTACTTCGGCATCTCAGGGACCATCTCACTTACAACCATCAGACAGGATTGCTTCAGTACCAACAACTCTGCTGCTCCAACAGGAGCAATTTTCAGGTTCAGATGGATCTGACTAGTCGATCCCTCCTTCATACCCCCTGAAGAGAGCCAAGTCCAGACAGGCGATCCAGGACTCATGGTCATTACCCTCATGGACATGACCTCCCTGGGGACCAATGGTTCTCCATTCCATGGAGTCCTCCTCAAATGGTTGGCCCCTCTTTCTGGCCCTTTTGGGGGCCATGGGATCCCTATACCAGATGTCCAGGACCCACTCAGTAATCTTTACCACTCCTCTCCTATGCATCAACAACTGGTTCCGTCAGTGTATGAGGAGGAGGATGTCGAACCGGAACCGCAGGTACTGATGGTTCTGACAGGAATCTCCTCTTCTCCAGATGATGCTGTCTCTCTTTCCCTATCCCCACCAAACAACCGTAGACAGCATCAGGACTTATTACAGAGTTGCTGGTGGTCTCCAGATATCTCGGGAAGAAGTCCCAGACCCACAGCGCCGACTGCTGGACATTCTGCAGCCTCGGAGCCCAGGTAAGGTGGCTCTCCCAGTCAACGAGGCCCTATTGGAACAGTGAGCTTAGTGTGGTGCACCCCAGCATCCTGTGCCCCTACACCTACAAAGGCTGAGCGGCTCTGTGAAATGTCATTGCAGCAAAGGGGGCTGAATTTCTGTTCTCCCACTCTGCTCCCAACTCCCTGGTGGCACAGGCTGCTACGGAATGTAAGAGGTCTCAATACCTAAGAATCACCCCACCAGACAAGGGGTCCCAGAAACTGGACCTCTGGGAGAGAGAAGTTTTCTCCTCTGCGGGCTTGCAATTCCCCCTTGCCAATTACCAGGCCCTTCTCTCCAAATATGACTTTAATAACTACTGTAGGCTGACGGCCTGTTAAGACAAACTTTTTTCTCTGATGATGGAACCCGCTTCCTCTCCCTCTTAAAGGAGGGCAAGCTAGTGATGAAAACAGCTCTTCAGGCTGCAGTTGATACAGCAGATACAGCATCCAGGAACTTGGCCACTGGTATTGTTATGAGAAGGATTAATGGTTGCAATCCTCAGGCTTCCCCAGAGAGGTACAGAACATTATTCCAGATCTTCCCTTTGACAAGTCCAACCTCTTTAACAAGAAGACTGATGACTCTCTCCACTCATTAAAGGACTCAGGGTCTGCCCTCTGCTCCCTGGGCCCCAAGGAGGATGCATAAGAGACAGACCTATAAACCAAGACCACCACCACCACCTCCTCCTTCTCCTCATGCATCCTTCTACCAGCGTCCTGCTGAGCCTCCTCATAAGCAACAGAGGCTCAGAGGCCTCATGTTTTGGCCCCTCTACCACCACGACTGCAACCCATTTCCAGCCTGCTGCTAGGGGCCACTTTTGATGTTTTATTTGAGTCCTGCTTACCCTCTCTGTGCCTATCACTCCAAGGTCATATGGCAGTGTGTACTTAGGTGAGAGCCTTTGCCAGCCTTCATCTGTGTTGCCTGCAGGCCTGGCTCAATTCAGTCTACTCACTCCACAAACACCACATCAATTCCAAGGTGACCATTCCCACCAGGATCATTGTCTCCTTGGCTTGGTGGTCCCCTGACAAGGTACAAGTGGGAGTTCCCTTCTCCACTCCACTCCCAGTGCCACCATGGTAACAGAGGTGTCCCTTCTGGGGTGGAGTGCCTACCTCAACAGTCACACTGCACAGGGCACGTGGACCACGTAGGAGGCAGGCTACATATCGACATCCTGGAGCTGCAGGCAATCCCCTTCACATGCAAGGCCTTCCTCCCACTCCTTGTCTCCCTTCACATCCAAGTGATGTCAGACAGCATCACTGCCGTGGTCTACACAAACAAACAGGGAGGAGCGAGATCTCCTTCGTCTGGAGGCAGCTGGGCTTTGAAACTGGTGCATTGGGCCCATCACCACCATCCAGGCAGCATACAGCATGGTTATTCACAGCTGTTTAGCAGGTGACCTCAGCCGCCACTTCTCAGCGGACCATGAGTGGGAAATCCATGACTCCGTTTGACTGACATCTTCACGCGGTGGGGCACACCTCTGTGGGACCGCCTTGCATCGCAAATGAACAAAAACCTCCCACTATGTTCCAGGGAAGCCATAGGCCACAACTCCCAAGGCAGCACTCTCCTACTCTCGTGGACAAGCGGTTTCGGATATGCCTTTCCTCCCATCCCCCGGCTCCCACAGGTGCTGAGAAAGACATGACATGACCGGGCCTGTGTCATGCTTCAAGCTCCTTGTTGGCCCAGGTAGTTTGGGTTCCCAGAGCTTCTGTCGGTGTCAGCCCACCCTCCGGTCAGGATCCACCCCTTCCCAGATCTCCTCACAAAGGACAGGGGCAGGGGCAAACACCCCAGTCAGAGCTCTCGTGCCCTGGTGTTTGGTGGGCATTGGAAGTAGATTGCTCTTGTTCTCCTCTGTCCAGGCTATACTTACCCAGAGTAGGAAAGAATTGACCAGAACCTGTTGTTCGGCTAAATGAAAATGCTTCTCCACCTGAATATAGCACAGTCAGCCTCAGTCAGTCCCTCAAGCATCCTGATTGTTTTAGATTACCTCCTGTCTCTAAACAAGTCTAGTCTCTCAATCAGCTTGTTATGAGTCCGCCTCATAGCCACTCGTGCCTTCCTCCCTCCAGTAGACAGGCACTGTCTTCACGCACCCAACTATGCTCAGTTCATGAATGACCTCACCAAGGCCTTGCTGCCAGGTGTTAAACCCACACTACTATGGGATCTTCATCTTGTGCTGTGAAAACTTACTACGCCTCCGTTTGAACCCTTAGTCACATGTTCCACATCCCACCTATCCATAAAGGTGGCACTTCTAGTGGCCATCACTTCAGCTAGGAGGGTCAGCAAACTGGGAGCCATCAGAGCAGCCCTTCCTTTCACAGTATTTCACAAGGACAAAAGTATCCCTTTGCCATCACCCTAAATTTCTACCCAAGGTTGTGTCCAGATTCCCCCTTAACCAGTGTATTTAGTTACTTGTCATTTTCCCCAATCCCCACGCTTCTCCCTCTCTTGACATCAGGAGTGCACCAGCCTTTTACCTGTAAAGAACCAAACCCATCAGAAGCTCTCCTTCGTTGCTGAAAGATCCCGTGGCCAAGCTGTCTTCTCTCAAAGAATTTGTATGTGTTTTTCAGGCTGTATTATCGAGTGCTACAGGCTAGCTCACATCCTGCTTCCTGGTGGTATAACAGCCCACTCCACAAGAGCACAGGCCGCCAGGGTAGCCTGCCTGCACGAAATCCTGCTGCAGGACATATGCAGCGCAGCCACCGGGGGCTCCATACACGTTTGCTAGACACTATGCACTGGTCCCGGTCTCTGCTACGGATGCAATGGTGGGAACTGCAATTGCAAGCATCTTTGCTGCCAGCCTCCTGGCACCCACTTCCAGTCTGAGTACTGCTTGCCAATCATCCACGTGTGGAATACGCTTAGGGACCAGCACTTGAAGAAGAAATGGAGGTTACCGTGGTCCCTGTCTGTACTCCACTACCTGCTCTCCACTACCTTTTGGATCTGGTTGGATTTGCAGTAAGAAGAGGAACTGAGAGGTTGTCGACCTGCACTGCCTCTTATACCCTTGCTTGGGATCACGAGATGTACTGTGCACGTGCAGGCCACTGGATGCTGCTTGTTTAAAATCTCCAGACTCGGCATGTGGCACGTATGTTTACCCCATGTGTGCAATACAGTTAGGAACCACATATCTCAAAGAACTTCCAGTTACGGTAAGTAACCTCCAGTCACCTGGTGAAATTAACAGGCACCAAAGCAGCAGATATAATACAAACGAGGAAATACTTTTTCACACAACACACAATTAACCTGTGGAACTCATTGCCAAGGGATGTTGTAATGGCCAAAAGTGTAACTGCGTTCCAAAAATAATTAGCTAAGCTCATAGCGGAGAAGTCCATCAATGGCTATTAGCCAAGATGGTCAGGGAGGTAACCCCATGCTCTGGGGTGACCCTAAAACTCGGACTGCCAGCGGGGAAAGACAGGAGTGGATCGCTCCAAATTACCCTGTTGTGTATTCTCCCCTTGAAGCTCTGGCATTGGCCACTGTCAGAGGGAGGATACTGGGCAAGATTGGTCTGACCCAGTGTGGCCGTTCTTATATGAAACACATGGACTGCATCTCTATTCCTGCAAACGCTGGAGATAGTTCACGTTGTCCATGGGGCTTAGCCAGGCTCCTTGCACCAGATTCTCTGCCTCCGGTGGCACAGAAAGCGCCACTACTCAGCACTCCCCACCTTATCCACTACCATCCCTGCTTGTAAAGCATATTTGGGGCAGCAGTGAGCCAAACCTCCCTCTCCACACACCTAGAGGATTAATATCTGGAGTTCTGCTCCCGGAATGAGACTAGCCTCTCAGGAGCTGCAGAAAATCTGCCATGGAAATCAGTCAGCTCCAGGAAACCCAGTGTGCCTTCTCTTCTGGACAGCCTAGATTCGGCCTGAGACTTTCCACTTTTAGCATCTCAGCTCTAAATGGGGCCACAAACCCAGCTTTGTTCAACTTCCTGCTTGATTTTCTGATGGTATCAAGGTTCCCTACAGCAACATGTCTATCCAGGCCCTCATTTCGGACTGTATTCCTGATCTTTGATCTACCCACATTGCCTCAACCTCTCACTGCCCATCCCTTTGAACTATTCCCTGTATTTTCTTCTCCGTAAAGACGGGCTTCCAGGCCACAGTCTCCTTGGCCAGAAGTCTCTGAAATCGTTGCTCTTAGAAGGCTCAAGCCTTCCTGCATGGACAAGATGCGTATTCCCAAGGAATCCCTCAGCAGGTTAACTCTTCAATACCTTCCAGTAAATCACTCAGAAAATCATTTCAATGACTAGGCATTTGGAACCCAGTGGACAAGTCTGAGCTGCCCACCAGATTTGCAGGAAAAGAGGGACAGCGCTATGTCTTGGCCTGAAGAAAGGAAATCATCAGGTAACTCATGTTCCATTTTCTTTAGTGATCTGTTGGTGCCACCTGAAGGAAACAGCCTTTATTAATTAGCATTCCTTGCAGATAGATTGCAGAGCGAGTAGTGGCATTATGTTTGTTCACATCTCTGTATGTAGCTGCAGTGCCAGGATGTTTTTCACAGATTTGTGTAATTTTCTTTTCAGTGCAAGAAGAAACACACACTGGTGTGCCCAGACTTTTCCAAGACCGGCATCTGTCCGAAGGGCGCCCAGTGCAAACTCCAGCATCCCCAGAGAAAGCATCACCCCAGACAGCCCAGCACCGCAGGTGACTCCAGCCAGAGCAGGTCATCACCGAAGTGGAGGAGGCTGGGAGAGGAGACAGTGAGGTAAGGGGAGTTAAAACACTCCTATTCTTTCTTTTGCATAAATCCCTTTCGTCTGTGGTTCATAGAGGAACAATCAGGGCTCCTCTTCATCTGCACATGGTGTGATGCATTTACCCTGTAGTTTCAGGAATCTGGCTGTATCCTGTTTCTTTGGGGGTTTTTTTGGCTAAGCTAATTTCCTGAATGTCGTCAATTCAGATTTGCTCTGGTGCCTGAAATGCAAGCTGCGCCTTTTGAGTTCTGACCATCACAGCCCAAACGTCAGGACACCCCTAGCCATTTTGTCAAAGGTACCACAAGACTTCAGAGACTACCGCTTGCTCTTTAACTCTGCAGGGCTGAGAGCAAAAAGCTTTGTTGGAGGTGCTGGGCTAGTGACTGTATGTCTAACAGGGCTGAAAGTGCTTTATACAAGGTGTGTAACAGATTGGGGCTGCTGCTATGGCAACCTTGACAGATCCTCTCAGCCAAGTCCAGTCAGTGCTTGGGCGGGAGACATCCAGGAAAGCTGCCCAGGAAACAGCTGCTGATTAGTAGCTCTGAGTTAGCACTGACCCCAACAGGCAGTGTGCTACTAGAGTTACTGTCTTTCAGGAGAGAGGTAAAACTGGCCCCCAACCACCTGTAGTTAGGAAACACCTGACCAGGGTTCAGGAATATTGGCTCTGATGTCCTGGCTAATTATTTTCTGTCCACCTGTACTCTTGGAGCTCCAAGTGGAGGCTGTATTCTTTGCTTTCCTGTCCTCAAACCGTAGCACCCCTGTGAGCTGTTACTGGCTCCCTCCCTGGAGTGGGGCTTTGTTTCACCAATGGGTGAAGTGCTCCCTGTGTGTCTGTAGTTTATGTTCTGCAGTTTGGGCACATTGGCATCTTCGCCTGGAAGGTGCTTGAGAACTGTTCCGGCCCTGAGCAGAGGTGGCGAGTCTTGCCAAGCTATCCAGTACTTTCTTCATGTGTATCAGAGTCTCTGGGCTCCTGAAGTTCAAAACTCTCCCTGGTTTAGGACCCAAGCCAAGTTTGCACAGAGTTGTGCGGAAGTGGAAGTCCTGTGTGTTAACTCAATGCCCCCACCATGCCACCGCTTTTACCGCACACCCGTTGCAGCCCACTTCTTCCTGAAAGGCAGGGTGACCAGCTCAGCTTCACTTTCCTCTTGTCACCAGTGTGTCCGATGCACGTGGGTGTCCAGAAGTCCCTGCTCCTGCCGCGAAGGTGTCAAACACCAACTCTGTGCTGACGGCATCTCCCCACTGTCAAGCAAGTTCACGCAGCAGGACAGCTGTGCCCCCTGAATCCGGGTCCGGTGCACTCTCATGTCTGGGCTCATTTCCACAAGTGTTCGGACAGCGTCTATTCTGCAGGCCTCTTCTCTCCCTGTGGGAAATCTCACGCTGTCAGGCCAAACCCACTGCCACCTTTATTGTTAGGGATGAAGGAAAATGAGCTCTACAACCTGCTCCCAGTCCCTCGGACATGTCAGTCCTGTCGCAGAGCTGTCCAAGTTTGGCAGCGTTGGCAGTCCCCGCTCCAGAGCATTGCAGCGGGTCATTGTAGGTCAGGGCTGAAATGCAGCGGCAGGGCTGTGTGGGCTGGAGCCATGCATCCTCTGGCTCTCTCCGGTGCTTGTAGTTCTCTGGTTTCAAATGCACTTAAATCACTCCGTGCTAAATAAATAAATAGCGTCACCCACACCCTGGGTCTGGATCAAAGCACTTGCCAAAAGAAGAGCAGTTTCCACTCTCTGATCTGGAGTGGGGATGAGTTGCTGTGTCCCTGCTGGAGCTTGTCAGATAGCTCCATAGTCTACAAGTGGGGCTATGGAGCAACAGGAACCACCCCATCCCCTGCCATGGGGGCCGAAGGTTGGTGGAATCTCAGGCCTTTCTTTGGTTCTCACCACATTAGTACTAGAGCACCTCCCCAAAATTAATGGATTTATTGACTTCCTCCTGGGAGGCAAGGAAATATTATCCAGATGGCGAAACTGAGGCACAGAAAGGGGAAGTGACTTCCACAGATTTCCTGCATGACCCTGGGTAAGAGATGGGAACTGACCTGAGAACTCCCAATTCTCATAACTACAAGATTATCCTTCCTCTCCGAGGCTTGTTTGGCACTTCTGCCTGCTTGGGAAGTGGTAGGACTGAGACTCGAACCCAGCTTTCCTGTGTACCAGTGCAGAACATGAGTGTTAGATCCTGATCACTCCACACTCTAAGTTAAGGCAAGGAAAAGACAACAATCAGAGATCTGGGGCAACTGCCTGCCTCCCTTCTACCCATGCAGAGGCAGCCATTAGGGGAGGCCGAGGTGGAGAAGGACGTGGAAATATAATAGGTGTGCAGAATGTCTTTGCTGTTCTGCTTGGTACTTTGTTAATCACATCAGCAACTATCAGCATAAAATGACTATCTGATTCTTGTTGAGGTCATTGTCCTATGTGCCCTTGGGGGGGTCTATTGATTATTCAATTTTAATAATGCTGTGTGGCTGCAAGCTACCTAACTGGGCAATCCACCAAGCCTGGCATCCAGAGGTTTCTCTAGTGTTGTTAACTCCCTGAATTGTAATAGAGAGGAGAATTATTAACACTTTGTCAGCCGGGGACTGGGCAGTCGGTACAATGCTGAACACCTCCACCCCAATGCAGGAGCTCCAGAATCAGCCAGGAAGCTGGCCTGGTTTTTGAATTACTCAGGTGCAGGGAGTTGGCTGGCTGGTAGGCAGGCATGGTGGCTAAAGCACTTGCGTTTCCTTGCAGGGGAGAAGGTTTCTGTTGAGATTGAGGACATCCGAGTTTGGGGGGGTCTTGTCTCTGTACCATCATTGGGTATGAATCCACATCACAATACCCATCCCACTGTTATGCACAGGTTAGCAGCCTCCACTCAGGAGATTGTTCCAATGTGAAGAATGAGCTTCTTACCTCTGTGGGAAATAGTCTTGTCGGACCAGAACTGAGGTCAGCTATAGGCCAGCCTGAGGAAGCTTATATGGGCCTAGGGTGCAAGGGACAATATTGTTTCTTTGCATTCCTCCTCCAATCCATCTGTATCCATCTCTGGTCTCATGCGTAGACTGTAAGCTCTTTAGGCAGGGCCAGTCTTTCTATTCTGTCTGCATAGCGCCTGGCACAGTGGGCTCCTAGGCGCTGTGGTAATACAAATAATAAGAGACAGAGGATTATCAGCAGTGGGACCACAGCAGTGGAATACTTTCCCAGAGGAGACCAGATGGAGCCTGTCCCTGATCATGTTCAGGGCTAAGTGCAGGAGCTGCCTCTCTTCCAGAAGCAATGGCATCTTCCTAGGACTGACCCTCACTTAGGGACCTGGGACAGGAAAGTAGAGGGCAGGGTGAGAAACAAACACAAGAAACAAATCATGCCAGGAACAAAGGAGGCTATGAGAATATTGCTATTAAGGCAAACTCAGCACTGATTAATTGCTGCGAGGTGATTATATAATGCCAACCTGACCCTGGTCTTCAGCGGGCAGGATCGAACCGGGGACCTCTGGAGCTTAGTGCATGAGCCTCTCCAGCGTGACTTAAAAGTTAACTGGCTGTTAGCTCAGGGTGTACAGCAGACTCATTTTCTCTCTCTCTCTCTCTCTGTGTCACTAGATGGGACAGAACACCACACCCAGGAGGTGTGTGGGTTACACTTCGATACCACAATATCTACACAACGTGTTACGCCTTCCTAGCTGCATGTGCCCAGGGTGGGGCAAAGGGAAGGCTGGTTCAGTCAGGCTGCATACGGGCAGACATGTGTCTGGCTCATATAAGAACGGCCATACTGGGTCACACCAAAGGTCCAGCTAGCCCAGTATCCTGTCTTCCCACAGTGGCCAGTGCCAGATTCTTCAGAGGGAATGAACAGATCAGGCCAGTTTATCAAGTGATCCATCCCCTGTCATCTAGTCCCAGCTTCTGGCAGTCAGATGTTTAAGGATGCCCTGAACATGGGGTTGCGTCCCTGACCATCTTGGCCAATAGCCATTGATGAATCTAACCTCTCTGAACTTATCTAGTTCTTTTTTGAACCCAGTTATACTTTTGGCCTCCCCATGTCATCGTTTCAGCCATGGGATGGCCTTACTCATTCTCCTGGTGTTTCTGGGAAGGTGCCGACACAAGTACTGGGTGCAAAGCTTGGCAAAGTCAAAGTCCTAGCCCAGCCATTGCCAGGCAAGTGATCAGAGAGGGTTGTTCTTGCCTGTAGTGTTTGCTGTGAAATCTAGGGAGCGATTCCAGAAACAGCTGTTGGCGGTGGCTTTTTGTCAATAAGGTAGCGCTGGTGAAGATGTCAACCCAGGGTGCTGACTCTTCAAACAGAAGGGGCAGCAGCCGTGCAGGCTTGTATGTGTAGCTGTCTGGGGAGCCCAGCTTCTAGTGGGGACAGGGCAGTGCTCAGACTCAGTCATGCCTTAGCCTCTTGGCTAGCGCTGCCTACAATGGTGTCCTTCAATACCCAAAATGAATGGTGTCTTCTGTGTTAGGAATATCGGTCTCCACAGGCCGCTACTGAGTCTGCGATTGCACCCAGGGCTTAGGGATAAAGGACTCGACCCTGGGGCTGCCTAGCCCTGCATAAATAGTCATTTTAAGGGCAGAGCTAATAGACCTGACTAGAATAGAAGGGGGCAGGGTGGTACAACACTAATTCCAGCTGCAGCCCTCTTGGCAGGACTTGCTTGATCCATCACTGTCAGCAGCCTGTCGTCTGGGCCCATCAGTACTGTGGCTCCCAGCACTTCCTGGCTCCATCTCTGTTCGTATTTTTCTGTTGCCGTTTGCGTCACTCCTCTGGAATGTTTTGTTAACAACCTCCAGTAGGTACCTGAGAGCCGGCAGTGCAGTCCCTCCATGCGGAGGGGTGCTCAGCCGGGGAGAATCTTCCTACGCACAAACCCCACGATGTAGCTAAGCTGGGAGAGAGAGAAACGGGGATCAGCCCAGCACGCAGAGCCTGGGCAGGGAACCCTGCCTCCCTCCTCCTGTCCCTCCTGCACTGGGTGTGTGGCTCTCCCCACATCGGCATCCTGTGCCGAGGCAGTGAGGCCTCCTCTGTAGCGGTTCCTGGCCACGAGTCACTGACTAGTCTGCCGTGGAAGTGATGGAAGCTCATTGCTTATGGACGCTGACGCTAGATGGGGGAAACCACTAGGAAGCGGACCATATGACACAACCCTGTGCTGAGTCCTGGGGAAGGGACTAGATGTATTTGGTGGTTTGCCCTCTGTCATTCCAAGAGCCAGGATTCAGCAATCTGTTCTGTTCTCTACAGGTTTTTATGCCACGCTCATTTCTCCCCTCCCTCCCCCCAAATCAGTCCTAGTCACCTGGCTGGAGACGGGCAGAGCTGAAAGCACCAGCACTCTCTGTATCCGGCCCCGAGACACATCACCGCAGTACAAGGCCCTTCCTTGTATGGTAGCACCGGGGAGTGAATGTGCAGAGGGCTCTGCGAAGCTATCTAGGGTGACACAGTAAGCTTGGAATGATGTCCAGCTCCCGGCCCCTGGACAAATGAGGTGTAAAATATTTCCTTGCTCCTTTTAGGTGGGAATGCGAAATGCAGAGCTGGCCAGCGGGGAGGAGAGCTATGCATGGCTCTTTCCATCCCCTTTTCCTGGAAAGGCCAGCAGCAGCCTCTTCCCGAGAGAGAGAAGATGCCGGGTTCAGAGAAGCTTTAAACTACTCCAGCTTTCTCCCCTGCCCTTTATTAGCACCCTCAGTGTAGATGTCAAGCTAGATAAAATGTCCCATTAGCCATCTGTGCACTGAGCAGTGAATCAAGAACACTGACACAGCCAGACCTGTTCCTTACCTGGCTCACCCCCAGGCCTCATGCTCCAGCCCTGCTACCTTAGATCCGCTCCCCACTCCCTTCTTGTTTGGCTCAGATCTGTGACCCAAACTAATGGAGGTGATCCTGGCCACAAGCTCAGCAGCACATATCCAAAGGGTGGAAACTTCCTTCAGGGGAGAATGGGGATTTTCTGGGATGTAAATAGGAGTAAGGGGATCTGGCCAGCCAAAGAGAAACTAGCAGTGGGATGGATCAGGCTGTGGGATCATCCTCCAGGTGAAGGGGCGGGCATGGCATCACTCAGGTCATTTCAAACTGGAGAAGGCAAAACCTTTGGAAGTAGACCATCGGGAACAATCCTTGCCTGGTAGCTAGAAGAGCTAATGAGTCTCTTCATCTCTGTCGTCTGAGTCTTACCTCGCTAGAACCTATTTTAATGTTCTTGCTGATTCACATGGGATTTGCTGTTGTTTTCATACTTTTATGGATGTGTTTTTTAGGAGGGATGCAGCCCACCTCCAGGATGATGGGGAGATTCCTGGACCCTCCAGCGCAGAGCAGGGTGTAAAGTTTCGGAGTGACACAGACACCCCAGCATGCAGCAGACTTCAGAAGCTCCCATCTTTCATCTCTCTCCAGTCACCTACCTCTCCGAGAGGGGTGACACACACCGCAGACAGAGACAAGACAGGGGAGGATACAGGTACAAGGCTGTTGGTCTGTGTTGCATTCTCACAAGCTCTGGGGCTCCCTGAGGTGCATCAGCCAAAGCCAAGAGAGAGCCATGTCCCAGTTGGCACTTCTCTAGCTGCCCCTGCCCTGGGCGCAGTGTGCCCCCAGGACGAGGGACAGCCCGGCTGGGTGAATTCACAAAGGGGAGAACTGGAGTAGAATTGGGGTGGTGCAGTCACGCATCCCTTGTTGCTTCAACTCTGTCAGTGCCCCTTAACCCTGGCTTCGGCTCCTCCTGCTTGTCCGCTCCTGGGACACACGCAGCTCTGCCAGTGCGCTGCACTCCTGACCTGCAGCAGCCCCCAGGCTGTTTGAAACCCCCCCGGCCTTTGGGAGAAGCGACTGTCAGCGTGCTAGTGTTTTGATGGGACCAAGAGTCCACTGGGCACCATCAAATAAATTTCACTTGAAGCCTGAGCCGGGGTTAGAACCCGTGTCCAGAGATGAAAGGCACCTGTACGCATTCCCCCACCACAGTCCCTCAAACGGCATGCACTGAGCTTACCGCTGCATCTGCAGCATGACTGCTTTCTTAGGCCCCTCCCTCCCAAAATCTAGTCCCGTGTGTTACCTTGAATGACGTCTCCAAACTGCAGTCCCAGCTCTGTGGTCACACCATAATAAGCTCCAGTCAAGCACCCTTCTGTTTTAACTCATCAGCTTCCAGTGTGTGTGAGGGGGAGAGACCAGGGTATATTCTCTCCAGAATTAGGATAGAGATCGGGTAGTTCAGAAAGTTACTTAGCCCTTTGCTGTCCTTTACAAATCTCCCAGCATTTACTACTGGGGCCAATGCCTGCTTTGTTAAGAGAAACAGCCCCTCGTTCAGTGTGCAAGCAAGCAGTAAAATAGGAGGTGAACAAACGGAGTCTCTTCTGGAGTTCCTGGGCCTGTGTGAAATGACCAGGGTCTCAGTCCAGTTCCATGTGGAACACCGTGCATAGCACTAAGACGAGCACCACTTCTTGTTCCCCTTGCCTCCCCCCTTCTCGGTCAAGGACTGACTGGATCCTGGGGACTACCCATCAGGAGCTGAGGGGCCCTTTCAGAGGTGAGGGCAGGGCAGTGTGCTATGCTGCTGCCCCAGGCTGTCCCTCATCTTTAGATAAACCCAAGACTCAAGACTCCAGTCTCCAGGGCCGTCAATCGTGCATCTTTCAGCAGTGTGACATTGACTAAGAAACTTGAGAATAAAAACGGTGGTGGGTGGGGCTTTCAGCAGCAATTGATTCAAATGCCAAAATCAACTTGCTGACTAACACGAGGCAGAGAGGAATGAGAGTTAAGGGTCACCCAGCTGCTGATATGGGAGCAATGTTGGCTGGCTCCTCAGTGAATCTTGTCCATGTCTCCTCTGCTAGAAGCCCGGCCATTATGGCATCGAGATTCAAGGTTGGGAGTGGGGTTACAGTATTTTCCCCTGCCCTCCTCCCGTTCCCTGGAAAAGGGAGGAACACACACATTTCTCTTGGAATAATTTCTACTTAGTCTGAACCTCTTCATTGAAAGGTTCTTTATTTAGACGCAGCCACAGCAGGGGTGCTGGAACAATTTTTATAGTGAGGGTGCTGAGAGCCATTGACCAAACAGTAAACCCTGGATATCAGGGTCGGCAACCTTTGGCATGCAGCCCATCACGGTGATCTGCTGGTGGACTGCAAGACGTTCTGTTTACATTGACCTCCGCAGGCACGGCCCCCCGCAGCTCCCAGTTGCCGAGGCTCGCCACTGGGAGCTGGGGGAAGCGGCGCAGGCCGTGGGCATGTGTTGGGAGCTGCAGGGGGCCGTGCCTGCGGACAGTCAACATAAACAAAACATCTCGCGGCCCACCAGTGGATTGCCATGATGGGCCGTGTGCCAAAGATTGCTGACCCCTGCAGTATATAATGGAAACCATTTCAAGCAAGGGGGTGCATGACCGCCACTAGTTCCAGCACCTGTTTCCACAGCTGGTCTGTCGTGCTGTGTGATCAGGTGTGCGGTAGGTGAAGGGAGGTGGAGAGATGCAAAAGGGAACCAGACTTTCCTCGAAGTGAAAGATGATGGTGATCATCCTAGGTTGAAATTGAGGGATGAGATCTCCATTAAATGCACCATCTGGGTGGGATCACTCCATTCGGAATGCATTCAGCCCGTTCCCCTGGCTGGGATGCGATGTCTTGGAGACAGCAAAGCAGCCAGCTCTCCTGTGACTGGCAAAAGCTTCCCAAGTGAGGCAGGAGATTTTGCCTTTATATGTATATTTTTTTAATTCTCATTTTGTCTCCAGTAAGTCATTTGGGGATTTGGAGCGATTCCTTACTCCTACTTAGTGCCCAGCTCCTCCGGAGAGCTGAACCGAGTATGCTGGTTTTGGTGTGTAACACACACTGCAGTACTTCCGAAGAAGAGGGGTGACTGGGGAGGGCACAGGGGGCCAAAGATTCAAATGTCCATTTAGGACCCTAAAATTAGAACTGTCAAAACTTTGTTTTTAACTGAAAACTTTTTTCGCTGAAAAATGCCGTTCTGTCAAAATCAAAGTGTTTTGCGAAGACAGGCTGATTTCAGTGAAATGTTTGGGGGTTTTTCAAGAAAAAAAAAATCAAGTAAAAATATTTTTTCATTTTGAACTAAAATCGAAAACTGAATCAAAACACATTTTTATTTTAATTTTGAAATTTTTCATCAAAAATTAAAAATGTCCACAAGAAAAAAATGGAGATAAACTTTCTGTGGTAATAAAATTGAATTCTTTTGACCATCTCTACCCAAAATGGGGAATGGCCTGCCTAATTATGGCACTACCTGTCAGCACCCAGGTTTGAAAACAGCCCCCAGGGATGACACTGTGCTAACTCCAGGGCTACTGACATTGTCTCCAAGAAGGTCCCTCGGTTTTCTAGCACTCTTTGAAGGTCCCTAGCGTGTGCTGTGTGTGTCAGATAATGAGAAGGGAGCAGAGCTGCAAAAGTGTTTCCACTGGGCAGCAAGAGGGAGAAGAGGGGGCCCAGAATGCAGCATAGGACATAAGCCAGGAGGCACCTTTTAACCTACTTATATTGCAAGTTCTTTGAGGTAGGGATTGTTTCTTCGTTGTGTGTGTTTGTACAGCACCTAGCACAGTGGGGCTCTGGGTGCTCATGCAATGCCAATACAATTTAGCCTGCCTGGAATTACTTGGCCACTGTGTCAGGGTGCTGAGGGTCCCCTTTGGCATGCCGTCTGGGTGGGTGGGATAGACCTAACTCAGATGTCCTTTAATCTAGGAGGAAGCAGGGGTGTAAATTGTGATCTGCCACGTTGGCTGCTTATGTGTCTCATTCCTGCACGTTTTTATGTAGTATCTGATCTAGGAAATGAAACCAACATTTTCCAAAGCGGGTGCTTAAAGTTAGGTATCCAAGTCCGTGTACAGCGGTATCCTGATGTTCAGAGGCACTGAGCCCCACAGTCTCCCATTAAGTCGGTGGGAGTTGGGTGGTGCTCTAAAGCTTTGAAAATGAGGCCAGTAGGTTATAGCAAACTGGCCACATGCCCCAGTTAGATCCCGGAGCGGGGACAGCCTGAGAAGTCCCAGCAACACGCTGCGAACCCACCCAGTTCACTAAAACACCCACAAGGGAACTGAGTATTGAGCTGCCTCCTGAGGATGCTGGAGAACTCCACCCATTGGCTGCTGATGGAGAAAGCCCTCTGGAGGTCACCCACTCATACCCACCTAAAACTTGGCACAGCCGGAAGGATTTATGGAGCCAGTCATGCCAAATGCAGTGGCTGGACTGGATGGCCCAAGGCTTGGGTCTGTACGAAGAGAAGGGAGACAGGGAAACAAGCCATGCCAGGAGCACAAATCCATTTCTTTAACTTTTCTGCTCTGCTCCGTGTCATGCTTCTGCAGTGCCTTCTGTGTCTCGTGACTAATGGCAGTGAGATCACCCTGGATCTGTGTGGGCAGAGGGACTGCAATGAGAGCCAGCTCATGAAAGGTCACGTGAGCCCCCTTCCAGCCTCCCATGCTGGAGAGAAATGTCTCTTCTGCTTAATGGAACTTTGGAGCTATGATCAGCCTGGCAGTAAAGTGTAAAACCCACTTCAAGGCTGGGAAGTTTCAAGGCATCTTGATGTCTGGGGGAAAAGAATTCCTGGGATTAGTAACATATTCCTTAGGTCACTGGTGAGCATGTGTGTTCGGAAGAATGGCTGCTTGGCTGCATGCTATTGAAATGCTAAGCAATGGGTGCGCACGGCAGCCGTTGCCCTTTCAGCAAGGATCATTGCTGCTATAAAGGCTTCTCTACGCAACATGGAGAGGAGTGCTTGGCTTCCCTTTTGAATCACTGTGATTTCTTCCCCCTCCTTCCTCCTCTTGGCCCTGTTTCAACTCCTTTTGATCTCAATGGCAGGGCGGCTGCTGTCTGCTATGGGAAGTGCTCTTGAACCAGTGAGTTAATCTGGCTTTTTTATCTCTGCCGTGAAGATGGAGCAATTAATCTGCAGAAAGAAAGCTGTTGAAATGCCATGAATTGCACTTGTCAGCCTGAAGTAACTCAGCCTCTAGTGGGTCAAGGGAATGGGTGTCAGATGGAGGGTAAAGATGCAGTAGCGGAAAGGGCATCTGGGAGGGGAAAGAAGCATTTTTTTCTAACTCCTGGTTTTGGTCATCGTAGGAGGAGAGCACACAGAGGAAAAAGTAGCTGATGCTCTGGCTTGGCTTCTCGAGCGGAAGCACCATCCCATGGAATAAAGAGCTCACGCATGCTCTTGACATGGGTTATCTAGCCCCTTCCTCCTCTTTCCCTGTCTTCCCCCAACATTAGCGAAAGTGTTGGCCGTGACGGGCCGCACCGTGCCTTATGCATCGTTTCCCGCTTGCCTTCTCTGGAGACGAGGGAACAGCTTTCATAGCGCTGTCTGCCCCAGAGCCCCTGGAAATCGGCATTGCCCGCGTCAGGAGATGTGGTTGTGCTTGAGAGCCAGCCGGGAGTTGCCAGAGCTGGAGGAGACAGGATGCGAGGGTAGGAGATCCAAGTGCAATAGGATGTAACTGGTAGCCCACTCTCCACATTCCTTTCCCTCTGAGGCAGACACCCGCCCCTCCTCCAGTTTCAGTGGGGCAGTCCCTTGCTGGAAGTGAGGCGCACAGGCTGGTGGGGCGGCTGGAGACTCCTTGGAGAAAGCGTGAGTGTTGGGGCTACAGGGAATTGCAGATATATAGAAACCATTTTGAGGGGGAGTGTGTTCTCGTGCCGGAGATGGAGTGATCGCCATGCCGTTGATCCATAAAGCACAGAGGCCTTGCTTGGCACGTGGGCTGGGGGAGGAGGGGTGGAACAGTCCTCCGGTTGTGATTGTCACCAAGGGACTGGGCGGGAGACTCCCCTCCATATTTGCTGCCCTATCCCTGCACTCCCAGAGCATACATCCTGCAGTGAGAACTGCATTTCAAAGGTGATCTATGCATAGAGGGGCCCTTCAGCCAGTTACAATGGACAAAGTTTGCTGACAGAAGAGATGCAACTTTTATCATTGCTTCTGTTCATTCACAGTGAGTGTATCCTCAGCAACCACTCAAGACCAGAAACTCCCATGTTTAATGGTGGATGGTTGTCTTGTCAAGGGGGAGCAGAATTGTGCTCTGTCCACACTTAGGAAACCCACCTCAGCTTGTCCGCGAAGATAAGAGGTTGCCCAGTAGGGTGTGTTGCCATGTACGTCTGATTATTAGATAAGTGGTGAACTGCATTTGTCATGCCACTTTGACCACCTTCTCTTCTCTTTACTCACTAATCCATCTCCCTGAGCCTTGTTCTAACATCCCTACAGCCTTGGGGAACTGCAGGCAGTCATCTGACACCAACAACCCCCCAGTTCAACTGCTCTGGGAGGCAGGAATGGCAGTAGTTACTGATTAAAGGTCCAATATCTCTCAGCCCTGAAGGTCTAATCATGGGAACTTCACGCTGCTGAAGAGGGGAGCTATAAACTGGCCATCAACAAGTTTAGGCTCAAAATTAGGCAAAGGTTTCCAACCATCCGAGGAGTGAAGTTCTGGAACTGTCTTCCAAGGGGAGCAGTGGGGGACAAAATAACTGGCTTCAAGATTGAGCTTGATAAATGTCTGGAGGGGATGGTATGATGGGACTGCCTACAATGGCATGTAGCCAATCTGCGACTGCCAGTAGCAAAAATCCCCAACTGCTGGAGCTGGGACACTAGATGGGCAGAGCTCTGAGTTACTACAGAGAATTCTTTCCTAGGTATCTGCCTGGTAGGTTGTGCCCACAAGCTCAGGGTCTAACTGATATTTGGGGTTAGGAAGGAATTTTCCCCTGAGTTAGATTGGCAGAGACCCTGGGGGGTTTTTTTGTCGTCTTCTGCTGCATGGGGTACGGGTCACTTGCAGGTTTAAACTAGTGTAAGTGGTGGAGTCTCTGTAACTTGAAATCTTTAAACCAGGATTTGAGGATGTCAATAACTCAGCCCGAGGTTCTGGGCCTATTACAGGAGTGGGTGGATGAGGTTCTGTGGCCTGGGGTGTGCCAGAGGTCAGGCTAGATAATCATGATGGTCCCTTCTGGCCTTACAGCCTATGAGTCTGAGATTCTCAGCTGTCCAGTGGGATACTCAGCTCTTGCTTATAGCCCTCGAAGGTCCCCAGATATAAAGCCAGGACATTTTTGTGTACAGAAAATTATTTCAGGCCATTTTTAAAGGAGCTTTAACCTTGTTAATTTATATCGTCTTGGTGACTTACTGGTAGATGGATCTAAGAAATTTTGTGTGTGTGTATCTATATCTGTATTTTAAAAATGCTTAGATACTTTGAAATGGAGGGAGGATTTTTATAATAGGTGGCCTATGTGACACACATGGGGTGAGGAGAGTCAGAGAGACTTGATTGGTCTGAATTCGGGATGACTGCTCGTTTGTAATGCAACGGTCTCAAACATGGACTAATAAGATCTTTATCACACCACATAATTATAAAAAGAAAAGGAGGACTTGTGGCACCTTAGAAACAAACACATTTATTTGAACATAAGCTCAATGCATCCGATGAAGTGAGCTGTAGCTCACGAAAGCTTATGTCAAATAAATGCATTCGTCTCTAAGGTGCCACAAGTCTTCCTTTTCTTTTTGCAAATACAGACTGACGCGGCTGCTACTCTGAAACACCTAATCATAGGTTCTCTATTAAATGTGTTTGCATCTATCTGTGTGTGCGCATCTATGAAACATCGTTTGGTGCACGCTCTTTAAAAACGCTTCCGGCTGGAAAGATCGGAATGGAATTCCCCATTTTAAAGATTTTGAAGCTGCCACAGGGAACGTTTCTGAAATCAGCTGAATTTTTCAGACTTGGAGAATTCTTAGGCACATCCTCTGCGTGTGGAAGATCTGTCGGTCTACGCAGCGTACAAGAAAATAAAAGTATGTGTGTCTCTGCAGAAGCGAGTGGAATTGGGAACAAGTCTATCCCCACTCTACTGTCAGCCCAGGAGGACTCTGCTGTGAGTGTGCAGTTAACTTGCCCAGCAGCTGTTGAACACCCAGATGAAAGTAGTGTGTGTGTATTGGGTGTTTTGAGAGAGAGGACTGAAGGCTCATGTGCCTTCAGTCGTGTGGTTTATGACTTGAGCCCCAATCAATTTAATAGGAATGTGCATGCTCCAGGGTGGACAATATTATGCTTGTACTAAAAATCACAACTGTAAGAAAAACGTTGTCGCATTTCTTTTCAGTGCAGGGCCTTAGGCCATCAGATTGCAGGCTCTCTTCTCCTCTGCTCTCTCTCAGTTTTGCAGTTTAGGCTGGTAATGGCCCTTTGCACTTCTATACAGGCCTCCAATCAAGAATTTTGAAGTGCTTTACAAACTTCCATTCATGCAGGTGCTCCCCTCCTCTGAGGCAAGTCAGCTTTGCTGTCCCCATCCCGCTAGCTGGGAAGCCTAGGCACAGAGAATTGAAGTGATTTGCCCGTGGTCACACACGGAGCCAGCTGCAGAGACCGGAATAGAACCCACAAGGTCTTGGCTCCTAGTCAGCTGTTCTAATCCCTGGTCGCATTGCCTCCTTTGCAAGCCTTCCCAGGGAAAGGGTGGAAGCTCCATCTCGTGAATCACTTATGATGAAGTGGAAGAAGTTCTGGAGTATGCTGGAGAGAATAACCCCACACTGACAGGAGTAGGGAGATGAACTAGATATCTGCAGAAGTCCCTTAGGTGCTCTTGAAAACTCCACCCCATCCCTTTTCATGTCTTTTCCTGTGCACGCTTGGGGAAGGGTTTGGTGTGGTCCATGGCCCAGCATGGACTCAGTAACCTGTCCGTGTTAATACAGTCTCCGAAGTTAGAGACTGAACAGACCTCTGGGGATATCTGGTCCATTTCCCCAATCCTCTCAACATGGGATTGTTCTCTCCAATGTGCTCCAGACATGGGGAAAGGTGTCTTCTAAAACATGTCAGCTAACACATTCTAGTACTCTAGTGTAGACATGGAAAGTGGTATTGAACTTGCATGAGCTGGTAGGGGTCGACCCTAGGTGTGGGGGGCCTAGGGTTTAGCCACAGCTTTCATGCTAGTCTAGGCATGTCCAGTGTCATGTAGAACCCGTCGCCCATGCAGCATCTCAGTGCCGTGACTGTCTGAGCCACAAGGCTGACACAGAACGTGAGCTGACACATACGAAGAGCCTCTGCTTGATGGTGAACATCCCCGTTGGGTCTTACAGCTGCTAGTGACGTTAGCTCATCTAGCTCTGGGATGGACCTGCTCTCGGCTCTCCGGGAGTGGTGTTAATGGGGACCAGCGTGCCTTGCAGGACTGTGATGTGAGGCTTTCCCCAGCAGCCTGCTCTGTGGAAGTGGGCCTCCTGCTCCCTTGCCCTGGACGCTGGCTGTAAGGTGTGCCCACTTATGGGACATCATGTAGTGTTATGTACAGGCAAAGCACTCCTTCCTCCACGTTCTGTGCCGACGCAGTAGCAGATTAATGCAGGGTGCTATTTCCAGGCAGGGCTTCCTCAGCGTGGCCTTTGTGTGAATAACTCTTCCCCCACAGTCTTGAGGCTGTGTGAAGGGGACGGCCTGGCTTTCACTGGTCAGCCTTCCCCTCCAGTGTGCGCCAGGGAGAAAGCTCCTTTCCAGCAGGAGCAGGGGCACAGGGAGATCAGCTGCCCCCTGGATTTAGTTGCAACATTCGTGTCCTTCACCTTGTTTTGTTCTTACAAAACTGGGGAAGCATTTATGTGGGGTGGGCGGGGGGGGTAAATCTATCCCACCCTCCCCTCCTGGAAATGTTTCCGGCGTGGGGAGGAATTTAGCCACCCTCCCCTCCTGACAGTGTTTCCAGATAATGTGCTTTTCCATATTTCACCTTCCAGTTAAATAGCCTGCGCTGGAGCTAACTGTCCTCCCTGCGCTAATTGTAACCAAGCGCACCAATGCAAACCATTCCAATCGAGTGCTAATTTAATTAGAAAGCACCCATTTTAGTTAATTTGTTCGAGAAGATCACTGAAAACTCCTGGAGAGAACAGATGTTCCCCTTTCCCCCGATGAACATTCAGGGGTTTGTAAATGGCTCCACTCAGCCTTGTTTAGGAGAGAAAAGAGGATTTTATAGCTGCAAACGACCCTTTCTGTAAACATTTTACAGCTCTCTGCACGTTTGAGTGACGATAAACCCCTAGCAACTCGGCGGGCTGCAAATCTGCGACCATACGGCTATCATTTTATTGTCATATTTCACGGTCGTAACGTTAATGGAAGATGCTCGCTACAGTCTTTTTTAATGGCTCCGCTGAGCACGCTCAAACACTTTTGCTTTGGAAAATTCATTGAGGTGCAGTGCTTCTGTTTTTGTTTACAGCTTTCACTTCTGGAGGAATAACTTTGAAAACACGAATCCCCTCCATGCACACGCCTCCCTGCCATGTTCATATTTCCAAACCCAGTTCATATTTCCTGGCTCCCCCTGCTGCCAGGGTTACACACACGAGCGCTGCCTTCCTGGGTTAAATGTTCCCATTCCTCGCTGGACCAGCCACGTGTTCCCTTCACCTGCTGCCACAAGTGAGGAGTTGCAGTGGTGAAATCACGAGCAGCCAGGCTGTAGCAAGCGCAGTCTCTCCCCAAAAACTTTATAGACCTGCTAGAGATCAATAGCCCTGAATCAAGGAAGGTAGAGGAGGGGAATATGCCTGTCTCTCATATTCATCAAGCCCCATCGTGATGGAGTGTAAAATTTTAAGAGAGCAAAAATCTCTCTCAAAGCCACTATCTCTTGTTCAGTTGAGTGACTTTTTTATTTCTTCCTTTTCTCTCTCTCTCTCTCTCTCACTCTTTTTTTCCTCATCTTGCACGAGAAATAATGTGATTATTTAAAAGACCACACACCTCCTAACCCTAAGGCCATGCTGCACGTACAGCTCCAGGCAAGCAAATCGCCATTACTCTGGGTGCTCCGGGCACCCTCTTGTTGGTCATGTAGAAATGCTAATCAGGATTCCCTCTGCCTGCAGGCGTTCCTGAATGCCATACCCACCAGAGACTCTCCTCTCAGGTGGGCTTGCACATCTGGGGCTCTCGCCGTTTGCTCCGCACTGGGTGGGACAGGCTGGCTGAGTGAGGCTGTGGTAGCAGAGGGTCAGCACTGAGACCCGGGCCTTGGTCTCCTGCTTCCTGCCAGGCAAGGCCTGGGCACATTTTGGAGCCAGTGCTTTCACCCTGGGGAAGAATCTCACCTGTGTTCTCCTCTAATGACCCTCCCAGGCCACCATAGGAAATAGCATTTGGGAGTCTCTCTAATGCCACTTGGGAATATCTTTACCTCCCAAGAATATGGCACTTAGCGTGTCTTATCTCCCAAGCACTGCAGAGGCATTAACTCACCTCCCAACAGCCCCGGGAGGCAGGTACGCATCACCCCAATTTGCTTACCTTGCTTGAAAGTACAGCGCTAAGCACAATGGGTCTTGGTCCTTGACCAGGGTTCTTAAGCACTACAGTAATACAAGGAATAAAAGAATAGAATAGAACCATAGAATATCAGGGTCGGAGGGGACCTCAGGAGGTCAGCTAGTCCAACCCCCTGCTCAAAGCAGGAGCAATCCCCGACTAAATCATCCCAGCCAGGGCTTTAACAACAGGCTTTTAACAAGGCTTTAATAACAGGCTTAAGCTGAACTGATACGACTCCCTTGAACCAGGGCAAAAGTGTTCACACTCGAGGAGTGGCCCCAGTGTAACACAGTTTCTAAATCAAGGTAGTTAAATCGTAGTTTTCTAATGTCAGTAGCAAGGTCTTAGAGGAAGCATTGTCCAATGGGTAAAGCACATGACTCAGGGCATGTCTACACTACAGCCCTAAGTCAACCTATGTTCAGTCTACTTATAGCCACCACAGTGATTACTGCAATGGCTGATGTCCATGCTACCGTCCTGGGTTAAAGACTCCACGGTTACACACACAGGGTGCGTGTCCTCACCAGGGGTGCTTCCACCAACGGTAGAGGGGAAGTGTGGGGGGCTGAGAGACAGGGCTCACAGCTCTCCGCTGGGAGCCCGGCTGCCTCCCAGGCTTCTCACTTCCCTGCTCCCGGCTGGGAGTGGGGGGCAGCCGCCCGGGTTTCTCTGCTCCCTGAGCTGGGAGCCTTGAGGTAGCAGACTGGCTGGGAGTGGAGAGCTAGGGGCAGCTGGGCTTTAGCTGTCCAGCTTTCTTGTCAATTTCACGGCTCCAGCATGGAGCCATGAAATTGCTAAGCCAGCTGACAGCCAATGTACCTAATGCAGTGTCTATCATCCTAACTACACCAGCATAAGAAGCCCTTCACTTCTCGTGGGAGTGGAGTAGTTATGTCAGCACAGTAGGGCACTTACATCAGCGGGACAAGGCTGTCATTCGTACGCACATAATTAGGTTGATGTAAGCTGCCGTACGTCAACCTGTGTAGTGTAGACCAGGCCCGAGAGTCCAAAGATCTGAGCTCTCTTCACGCTATCACAAGCTTCTCTTATGACCTTGGATACGTCACAGGGATACCATGGACTTAAAATCTAATTAGTTTTAAAAAATGAGTTCAGAGTGGTTTTGAGTCCTAACTTGGGGCTTTGTTCCACTACCCATCACTGGTATCTGAGCCCCTGTCCCTGAATCACTTTGCCAATTTTTGCATTTTGTGACCCTTTTTTTGTTGTTAAGAAGAGTGGGGTTTTGCCTGTTGCTGCATGAAAACCACACAAACTGGGGCGGGCGTATACGGGAGATGAACTGACTATGCTGGGAGAAGAGCAACCCTGACTGTACATAAAGTGCGGTCAAATTTACCAAATAAACACACTGCCAGGTCAGAGCGATAGCTGCCCTCACCTCTGCCATTGCAGTCATTTCAGGCCTGGTGTGTAACAACAAGAAGTTAAAATGTTCAGCTGGAAGGGTGGCTTTTAACATAAGTGACTCTAGCTGCTCTGTGACTCAGTGTCCCCTTTAAAATGGAAGGAGTACTTCGTTACGTGGCAGGAATATTAAGGCTTAATTCTGTGGGTGCAGTGTGCTTAGAGACCCCTGGTTAGAGAAGCGCATGTTGTTGTCTGTCTGTATCTCAGGTAGGTAAGAGCACTATCAGTAGGTGCATTAATTTGCCGCTTACCAGTGACCATGTACCCTTGGACATATCCCCTCCTTGCAGGGGGCTGCTGCTGCCCTTGACTCATGCCTTCCACCCTAGTCTGGGCTTCTGAGTCCACTGGCAGGGCTGGAGTCTTTGCAAAGAAACATATTTCTCTTACCTTGTTCTGAGTACTTGGCCTCTGTTAGGTGTCTCCTGACCCCCAGTTTGCGGTGGGATCTAACTTTGCCGGGAGCCTTCCAGGCACTAGCAGGAGTGTGTTCCCGCTTCAGGAGAAGTCTGGAGTCTCTTGCAGCCAGAGCCGCTGGGCAGGCTGCCAGAGCCCTGTGTTTTTTCACCACGCTAACGCTGTTGCATCCCTTGTGCCATCTGCCTCCTGTAGCAGCCTAGGTGCTGGCAGAGGAGCAAGCTGGTACCCGTGGGCGCCCATGACTGAGATCTGCTGCAGCAGATGCTGCTAAGGGCCATAAAATGGCGAAGGGAGAAAGGGGGGGGAAACCCACCCAGCATCCCTTAGGGACCAGGTCCCGCTCCCATTAAAGGCAATGGAAATCTTGCTGTTGACATGAAGTTGAACAGGATCAGATCCCAAGTATAAAGGGATGGGAAAAAATGTGACATGTCCCTTCGTGGTTCCTGCCGTAAGCCTTCAATCACACCAGCAGATCTGTCCGCAATGAACTACGTGTCGGTACCCCACCATTGCACTCGCTCGGGGGCAGCTCCTTCAGCAGCTCAGCACTGCTCTGCAACCAGGTGGGCAAGTTGCTCTGCCATGCCAGCCCCTGGGTGTGCTGCCCCTGTACCCCTGCCAGCCCCTACCCCCGCAGGGACACAGGGCTCTCTCCTTGGGCCGTTCATTCTCCTCAGGCGGGCTGATCAACGTCTGCAGCCCAGCGTCCAGACGGGCACAGCCTGGAGATAAGACGCCAAGATGGGTGGAGGAAAGCTAGAGTAAGGGCCTGTACCCTGTGTGGTCTAAGAGCTCATTGTCTGTACTCACCTCCACCGCCCCAGTACTGTAGCCGTCTCTTCCCATCGGTGCTGGGGATATGGGCGTGGCCAGCTTTGGACCCAGCCGACACCCCTCTTTAGCAGATGTGACACTTCCAGTCACCTCCCCCCGTTGGAAGGAAGGATGGCCAGTCTGGTGCCTCAGCCCTTCGGACAGACCTAGGTTCTACTCCCAGCTTGGCCACTCACTTGCTGTGGTCACTCACTCTCTCTGCCTCTGTTTCCCCACCTGTAAAATTGAGCTAATACTCCCCTACCTTGTGGGGCTGTTGTGAGGCTTTCTGCAAAGTGCAATAAGGTCTTTGCATAGAATGTGCTCTGCAGCTGCAAGACGTCATGAGGATGGTGGTGGTTTCTTATTTCAATAACGCCTGAGACCCTGAGTTACGGACCAGGACCCAATCGTGCAGGTGCTGTACAGGCCCAGAACACAGGTGATCTCTGCCCTCAAGAGCCTGTCTCTAATGAGGAGACACTGGATAAATGCATCCAATCGTGAGGTGCTCAGGTACTGTGATAACGGGGGCCCTATAAGTACCCAGACCATCAGAAATTGAGTTCTCCCCATTAGCATCACAAGTCCCTGGGCCAGACAGTGCCAGGTTGGCCTGCTACACAGGGAATTTCAATGGCAATACAGTAAAATTTGCCAAGTTTGCTCCTGAGTAGAAAGTTTGAGTCGGAGAATAAGACAGCTGGTCAAAGTGGCAGCAGATTGGACCAGTTTGTTTCTTCCCCAGCAAGGGGACGCTCCAAGTGCTGAGAGCTCGGTGTGTGCTTCAGACCCAGGCAGCTGCTTCACTTCTTGGAGAAGCCCTGGGCTCTGCCCGCCATGCAGCTGTTCTGTAAGGAGGGGAAGCGAGCATGGCGCTGGGGAGGGGGCCCAGAGAGGGCAGAGGAAAGGGGTCACTGAGGGCAGTGGAGGCCCATGCTGTAACTCGACTCCAGCATCTCTCGGGACCGGTGTGGGTTCCTGGGGATGGTCTTTTCCCCTTTCAGAAAAGGGAGTTAGGTGCATCACTGCTTCATCTGGAGTCTCCAGCGGGGTCACAAAGTTCAAGGCCAGAAGGGACCGTCAGATCATCTGGTCCGACCTCCTGTACATCACCGGCCATCAGCACCACCCAGCGTCCGCGCACTAAACCAACAACCAAGGTATTACAGCTGGCTGATCTCCCGCCCTTTCTGCCTTTGCCAGAGGCCACCTGACTGGCCAGGATGGCTTAGCGGCATCCAGAGGCAGGGACTGAGCTTAGCAAGGAAACCACCCCAATCTTGGGGCCCACCACCCCCACCTGAGAACCTTCTTCAGTATCTTTCTGGTTACAAGCAAATTCCACTGTGGAGGACCCTTGAGCAGTCTCTGATCTCACTGTCCCCCTTAGCGTGTGCACTTCTGGACAGCCGCCTTTGCGAAGGCCTTAGCTGGGCCAGTGGTGGTTAGTTGACCATAGCAGATTTCTCTTGCAATTGAACAAGTTTATCTTGTGAACCGCCCACAAGGTGGTGGTGGTATGCTCGTGGGTGCCCCCCAGCTTTGCTTACCCCAATTGCACCCAGGGAATGAACCGCCATCGGATGTCTCATCTGGCTTCTATGGGCAAGTCCCAGGGAAACCAGGAAAATATATGTTCCATCAAGCATTCAGAACGAGCTAATTGGAAAGCATCAAAACTCCTTTCATAATTGAATTAACAAACCTCTAATATAATTGCTTTTCTAATGCAAAACCTATCGAGTTGCAGGTAGCGTGCACATGCTCCTTCCTACGGCCAGGCGCTACATGTCAGTCTAATTGGTTTCTGTTCGGCACGCTGGGTTTGTTCAGGTCATTAGTGATTGCAGCCTTTAGTCCTGCCGTCGGCAGGTGGATGAAGTGGTTTTTGGGGTGCCCACCAGTGTTCCCCAAAGCTTTAGGGTTTAGCTGCTCTGAGTGATTTTCTTGGTTACTTTGGTTCTGGATGCTAACTCTGAAAAGAGCTGGATAATGGGGGCTCCCCTCTGTTGGAGAGAGACATATTTGAGAGGAAGGAAGGAAGGCCTGATGGCTAGCACACGGGGCTAGTACTCAGGAGAGTGGGGTTCAGTTCCCAGTTCTGCCACGGACTCCTTGTGTGACCTTGGACAAGTAACTTCCTCGATCTGTGCCTGAGTTCCCCAGCTGTGACATGAGAAGAGCAATACGGCCTTTCTCCCAGCCTTTGTCTTGCCTGTTTAGCTGGTGAGCTCCCCATGTGTCTGTACAGTGCATAGTGCAGATGGGCCCGGATCTCAACTGGGCTATTGTCGTATAGTGCTGAGGCCTGGGTCTCACTGCACCTTTGCAGTTCTGGGAAAGTCCAGAAGCAAACAACTGCGCTCACATTTGATTTCTTTGTTGCAAGGGACACTGAGTCGCTCACCTTAAATGAAACTTCCAGTCATAAACTAAATGCGAAAGGCATTTTGATTCCATATCGGTCTGAACCGGAGCCTTCGTTTCTTATCCCACAGCATGACATTTGCAAATACGCTTGCTGATTTATTTTTTTGCAGGGATCTAATTGTCTACAGTTTTCCAATCCTCTTGCCTTATTGATTTGCAGACAAGTTTCAGACCTGCCAAGTCTCGCTTATTTGCTGGGATTGAGACTCACTCCTTCCGGATTAATCTTTCACACGTGTTTAAAAGCCTTTTCCTCTTGTGATGGAGGGCCTGGCGATGAGACCTTTTAAAATCTCACCTGGGAGCTTTGGAAATCACTCTCGCTCAGATTCTTACAGTTTGACAGCCCTGCAATTTCCCCACCTGAGTTATTTAATCTCATAGTAATTAGAGATGAAAAGGATCTCTGAGATCATCAAATCCACTCCCCTTTCAGGGTAAAGTGTCACCCCCTGGTAGAGGGTATGTCTGATATTAAATTACTAAAAAGAAAAGGAGTACTTGTGGCACCTTAGAAATTGGTTAGTCTCTAAGGTGCCACAAGTACTCCTTTTCTTTTTGCGAATACAGACTAACACGGCTGTTACTCTGAAATCTGTCGTTAAATTAATACTGTGCTTGATCCTAGACAAGAAGAATTAAAGTGACTTGCTGTGCACTGTGTCAAACAGAACATAAAAATACCCCCAGTATTGTGTTCTCTCTTAGATGTGATACAAGGAAGAGTCACCTGTAGCTTGTAAGCTTCATATTTCATCACTGATAAATCGGGTGCGACATTGCAGCTTTTGAGAACTGATTTGAACAGATGGATGATCAGTGTACTTTTGTGCTACCATAACCCACAAAACTGTATTTGTAGGCAGGCTCAAAACTCATTTGCTCTGGATTAAAGCCTCTTGCGTGAATCTGAATCAAAATGTTGGAGAAATTAGTTTAGGGCGTGGGGCTGGGGAGGCAAAGGCTCTGGAACTGGGCGGACAGGTCTCAGCTCCATATGCCACAGGAGGTTGAGTGAAATAGGCTATGTCCCTGAGTAATGGATAGCTCCTGGGTGTTTGCTCTGTGGATGCTTTTTGTCAGATAATGGGGAGATAAGACAGGGTGCTCATCTGCCAGCTTTTCTGGTCACTGAGTCGCAAAACAGAGCCATTGTGTTTGTGAAAGAGTTGACAAGTAGAATTGAGAGGCTGTGAAGCATTCAGCCAATTCTGCAGCAGACGTGCTCTCTCCTCTCCCTCCCCACTCAGGAAATGTTTTTAGGATACAATCATTCTGCTGGGGATTACCCTCTGTGCTTGGTGTGACTGCCACAGTGAAGAAAGCTGTGTACGTGACAATGAATCCTGACCCAGCGGAATGGTCCCATCTCGAGTTGGAGTGCCCAGAGTTCAGGGCTCCAGTTTAATTTGTGGTGGGTGTTTTTAAAAAAACTGCAACTTAAACAAATTGCTTCTCTCATGTGTTAGATGTTAGTCTGTTTATAGAGCCCTAGAGTTTAAGGCCAGAAGGATCCACCAGATCATCCAGTCTGATCTCTTGTATCTCACAGGCCACCGACAGCACCTGGCACCCGCACACTAAACCCAGCAACCAATATCAGACCAAAGTATCACAGCCCCTGGGAGACTGGACTGCTCTGTCCTACAGGCAGAGAACAGGAGGGACCGAGGTGCACCAGTGCTCAAGGCCCCAACAATGGCAGGGCAATGATTACGTGAGATATACCCTGATAATCCTGGCGAGTGACACTGCACACTGCAGAGGATGGCGAACCCCCCCACTGGGTCCCTGCCAAAATTCCTCCCCGACCCCAGGTATGGTGATTAGCTAGAATTCTGAGCATATGAGCAAAAATCAGCCAGCCAAGCACCTGCGAAAGAGCATGCTCAGTGCCACCTTAGAGCACTGACCAAACCCCTCTCCATGTCCTGTCTTCAGCTGTGGCCATCCCTGATGCTTCAGAGGGAGGAGATTATATAAAACCCAACAGAATACAAAGGGGTGGGGGAATCCCTTCCTGGCCCCCATAGTTGGCCAGCTGAAACCCTGAAGCATGAGCTTTTGGGAACAGAAGACAAAAACTGGAAGTGAACCCCAAAGCTGCCAAGCCCTGCCCCTGACCATCACAAGCAATCCCATCATACAATCACATTCATAAATTTGTCCAGCTTTCTCTTAAAACTAAGTAAGTTGTTTGCTCCTACTGGGAGGCTGCTCCAGAGCCTCCCTCTTCTGATGGTTAGAAACCACCGTCTAATTTCAAGCCTGAGTTTGTTCATGGCCAGTTTATCCCTATTTGTTCTTGTGCTGACTTTGTCCTTTAGCTTAAATAGCTCTTCACCTTCCATGGTATTTACTCCCCTGCTTGGGTATCAAATGCAAAAATCTAAAGTTAATGGCACATTAAGATTGAGAAATCAAGTGCACAAGTCAGACATGTCTTTTGTGCTAACTTGGTTTCATTGCAAGACCTGTGTATTTTTGTGGCAGATGTTTAATATCACAAAGTAATACATTGTTTATATTTAACAATTAAACCATCAAAAGGAAATTCTTCCCAGGTGCAGTGTGGCTAAATTGGGGTTGCCTTAGGAAAATCAAACTTATCATTTCTGACTTCTCAGTGTTGGATTAACAGTGGGTTTTATTGTCATTTAATCTACCTAGTTTTGACAAAAAAACGAAAGGAGGATTAAATATCAGTGGAAAAGTGGATGACAAATTACATGCAGATGTCCTGCACATGCCCAGCTCTGAACCACAGTAGCATAAAAGCTAGTAGAAAATATTGTAACAAACAAACCAATTTTAAACCTCCCTAACTTTTAAAATACTGAACAAGTTTTCTTCACATTTGAGCTTTTTTCCTTCCCAAATGAGGACTCTGAAACAAGCCAGCTTTGACGTTTCTGGCATGAGCTATTTGAATGACAGAGGAGCAGAAGTTTTAATCCTAACATGGTATTTTACTTTATGGTGTTTAACAAGTGTGTAATTCAGAAATGGCTGAACTGATTTAGCGCAAATCTTCCAAAACAAAGTGCACCTTTGGGCTGACCCCATGGATGGAAGCTTTTGACCCAAAAGCAATTTGTGTGAGAGAGTTTTAAAAGCAACTGAAAATGGTGGGTGAGATCAGAACGCAGAACTCTGTCAACGACACCATTCGCTCCCCGTAAACGCAGTGACTGCCACCTGTGTATTTATCTCCGTGTACGAGGTATTGAGACTGTTCCTGTTCGTGTGCGATGATTTATAATCCTCTGCCTGCCTTAACTATATACAACAGTGTGTGAAATTGCTCCTGACGCCTTCTAGCACTTTTTGATGCAACTCTCATGTCTCATCATTCAGTGTAAAATCCTTTACTTTTCTACATTGAGGTTATGGGTATGGGGGCGTTGCCAGAAGCTGGGAATGGGTGACAGGGGATGGATCACTTGATGATTCCCTGTTCTGTTCATTCCCTCTGGGGCACCTGGCACTGGCCACTGTCGGAAGACAGGATACTGGGCTAGATGGACCTTTGGTCTGACCCAGTACGGCCATTTTTATGCTTTTATGGAAAAGATTTTGCAGAAAACTCTTAATTTTCACCCTTCCACTTTTCTTTGCTCTTTTTATTTAAAAGGGCCTCAAGCCCTCTCTGATCAAAACTTTTCCTCAGCTGATTTGGCTGTGCATTTCCCTTGAGAAAGTAAAGGCTAGTGCCTTGCCAAAATTCACCTTGCAGCTCCCTGCAAGTTACCCACAGGGTGGTTTGAAAAAGATGTTTCTATAATGGGAAAAGTGTGGGGGAAGGGGGTTACTTTCCTCACATTCAAAAATGGTTAAACCATTTTCATTAAAACTTCACGCGCACACATGAAATGCCCCTTTTAAGGCAGAGCCCAATCCTGGAAAGTTTTAAGAAGTGCTGAGTGACTGCGAATAGAGGATCAAGTTGGAAACTCGTATGTCACCTTCTGCTACCTTACAGAGTTCAATGCTGCTCTCACTACAATGTGAGATAATAATACAATAATAATGTGAGCCTTGTTTGGCTTACTCTGAGCTCTGACTGTTAATTAAAGTCATCTCATTAGCCAACTTCTCCTTCAGGGAGGGGGAGTTGTTAAGAAGATTGCAAAGATCTTCTGTCTGGCTCACGATTGGCCAGGAAGACCTAAGGGAATGATGCATCAATGAAGAAGCCATGTTTCTATCTGGAACGTTGCAGTGACTGCAAGAGATTAGCAGGAGCAGTTATTTTTCAGTGCATCTCTCTCTCTGTTTTATGCTGCCTCCCATCACCTTAGCCTCTGGGCACCTTCCACGTAAAATCATTAGCCATAGTGAAGTCCTTAGTGGATTTCATGGAGGCTTTGGCGCTTCTCTTTGTTGGGTGGCCTATGGCAGCACTTTGGTCTGTCAGGTGTCCCTGCTCATCAGGGGTCTTTAAATCTAGCATTGAGGACATCAGTAGCTCAGCCAGAGGGTCGGGGTCTACTGCAGAAGTGGGCGGGTGAGGGTCTGTGGCCTGCAATGTGCAGGAGGTCGGATGATGATCAGGATGGTCCCTTCTGGCCTTAAAGACTGAGAGTCTGAGTCTTTCACAGAGCAGGAGGGGAGAGACATGGGTTTGAAAACACAGGACGATGGATTTACAGAAATTGGCCAAGGGATTCAGTAGCAGGTGTGGAATCCAAAGCTGCTGCCCACTTAGGTTTCTTTTTATTTGTAAATTGACTAGCTTTCGCGTTGGCAGTGTCCCTGTAAATCTGCCTTCTCCCCATCTCACAATGTCTGTTGGAAGTGAATTTTGTTTAACTTTCCCTTTGGCTGCAGACGAAGACACCCTTGTGAGTGTCTAAAGGATGTGTCTGAGGAAAGTACTTTTTTATTGAAATATATAATGGTGCCACCTGAAGTGTGATTTACTACAGGGTCCACTTCTCGGACTTGATGATCTATTTCTATTAGATTTCTTTCTTTTGCTCACTTTCCCTTTAAGAGTGGCAAGTTTCTCTGTCTGCCTGACACCTTCTTAGGCTTAGGCAAAATAAATGTTGATTTTCATCGAAAGTAAGAGCATTGGAAGTACTAATTCTCCAGCGAGGCTGACAAGCTCAGCAAAAGCTGCTCAGGTTTCCACAAAGGGCTGACGATCCAGCCTCGCTCTTCTCTTTGGAAGCAGTTCAATCATCATAATGAAAAAGGGGCTTCTTATCCTAGCTTTCGCTAACTAGAAATTATATACCTGGTTCCCGGAAGATAGATTGCATTGCTCCCGAAATACAGAGGGTGGTATAGAGTGAAGGCACGCACAATGCGGCACAAGATTGATCACACAATTTGCAGAATCTACCATGCACAAAAAAAGAGAATATATTTTTGTTTGCAGTTGTCGGGTCTCTCTGTCACTGGGCAAAGGGGGCAAGATGTAGAAGAGGACAGAGGTAAAATTCAGCCCCTTTGTTGAGTTTTGACCAATGTGTTGTAGGATCACACAGAAATTAATTCCAACCCTGTCAACTGGTTGTTAAAAGAATGACTGTGGAGCCTGTTGTTCCAGTCAGTGCAGGCTTTCCATCCTCTGGATGTTCCCTTATTTGGCTGAATTCCCCATGAGCATTAGATTACATTGTATTTAAAAGCAATTGTTCATTTAGATGGGTTAGGGTTTTAAAAACTTTTTATTGCTTTGGAGATCATTAATATACTTCGGATTTCTCAAAGTGGAAGCAAAACTTTTTCAATGGCCCCATGTGTCTCCTGGAGAGGAATCGGGAGACCCAGGTTCAAGTCCCTGCTTTGCCACAGACTGTCTGTGTGACCATGGGCAAGACATAGGCCCAGAACCTCAAAGGTATTTGGGCGCCGAGCTTCCAGGCAGCTTCCCATGTGTACAATGTGGATAACAGCACTGCCCTGCCTCTCAGGGGTGTGGGGAGGAGAAATACATGAAAGATTATGAATTGCTTTGAAATCTACTGGTGAAAAGCTCCATAGAAGAGCAAGGGATTATTGTGTAATTTACCCCCTGACAGATTTGAAGCCTGTTTGACACTGATTCACATACAGGCTTGAGGGGAGGCCAGGGCTAGTACTTATAAGAAAAAGCCCTCTCCCCTATGGTCCTGGGGAGGTCTGAAATGTATTTGTGCAAGAACCTAAGCAATGAATGTGGCAAAGGGGCGCAAATACCCCAGAAGCTCTAAAGAGAGCACCTGTGTCCTACGGGGAACCTGCCTGTAGGTTTCAGTGGGGCTCCACGGAGGTGTTACAGGTCTACCAGCATGGATTAGATTGCAGGATCGGGGGGTAGGAAGAATGGCCAGTGTTTAGGGCAATAGCTGGGGACTCGAAGACTGGGGAATCAGTTTCCTGCTCTGCCACAGATTTGCTGGGTGACCTTGGGCAAGTCCCAGAACCTCTCTGTGCCTCAGTTCACCATCTGTACAATGGGGATAATAGTGGGGTGCTGTGAGGGTCAAATCCATTAATGACTGCGAGGTGCTCAGATGCTGTGGTGACGTGAGCTATGGAAGTATACCCCTCAGGGCCTGACAGTGCGTTTGAAAAGTGGTAGATTGACCATTCCGATGCTAATTCAACACCCGAGGATGGAGGTGATGCAGCTAGTTTAGACGAATGGGGATGTGTTAGAAATGACTGGTCTTGCCATTCACTCAGCAGTCGTAGGCCTACGGTGCCTAGTCCAACTCACATTAAAGTCAGTGGGAGCCTTTTCTTCTTCAAAGCACTGTGCCACGATTGAACCCTCACAGAGTCCCTTTGAGGGAAGTAAATATTATCTCCCCTCCTGCTTCTTGTAGCTAGGTAAACTGAGGCAGGGAGATAAAGGGGTTTTTCTCAAGGCAATGGCTAGAGTCAGTGTCAGAACTTAGAAATTGGTTTCAACATAAAAACAGCTTCTCACTTGTTTTGAATTTTGTGTATTTTGAAGCACTAGTTGAGGCACTTGTGGATGCTAAGTTAATTATATACTAAAATTCATACAGGAAAGCACCAAGTAATCTTTAAAACCAAGTATATACAATATAGAACCGACCATAAACCCAGCCAAACTATTTAAAAATCTGCACAACCATCGTGAAGCTAAATGTAGTCAACAAAAGTTTTGTGAAGATGTTTTCAAAAAATCTCTAAATTTCTCCGTCCGTTATATTTATCATTTAAATAGCTCTTTGCAAGTTCAAAGTACTGAACTGGTATTAGCTAACAACGTCTCACAGCTCTGCTCTGAGGTAACTGAGTTGTTTAATATTATCCCCGTTTTCCTTTGAAACTGATCAAACGAAAAACTTGTATACACAGCGCATTGTTAACTCGTAGGACTCACTGCCACAAGGTGTAAAAGTCCTGTTCTATTCAAGTGGGTGCTGGGGAAACTATAACAGAAGAAGAAATGTTTGGTTTCAGAGTAGCAGCCGTGTTAGTCTGTATACGCAAAAAGAAAAGGAGTACTTGTGGCACCTTAGAAACTAACAACTTTATTTGAGCATAAGCTTTCGTGAGCTACAGCTCACTTCATCAGAGAAGAAATGGAAGTGAAGGCTGGAAAAGAGCCCTAAACAGGTGGGGAAAGGGATGGAGAAGAGAAGAGAAGAAAGAAAGAGTGAGTTAGACAAATAAAAACCAACAAAGAGGGTATTAGGAGATCCATGGAAGGCTTCCAGCCATGTTGGTGGGATGATGTGTAGTACTGGATGCCCTGGTCTCATGTCTTCCCCCTTTAGGGCCTACGTTGCTCATTCCAGAAAACATTTACTCTCCCTTGTGTGCACTATGTAAAAAATGTCATGATTGGCTCAGAAGTACAGTGAACGAAACTCGCCACTGCTGCCAGGCCACTGTATGAGATGGAGGAGTCTACATGCAGGGGATTGGTAATTAAGCCTTTAACCTCGAGGTTGCAGGTTCAAATCTAGCTGTGGTCAGTTCTGACCAAAAGCAGTTGCCAGGACTGAGTGCCATTTCTGGCAGATCAGCATCCATGTGACGGAAACCACCATTATGGTGCACACTTGGAGACACCTTGTTGGTCCTTCGTTCAAAGGTTGAATGGGTCGTGGAGAGAGCTCCCCTTTGCCTCCTAGAGTGGGTTCAGACAGCTCCCTGCTGGGTTAGCATTGGGCAGAGCACACATTATCTGTGTTGTACCACTTCACCCTCCAGAGCCACTAGTCTGATACCTTTGCTGCCACCAAAGGCTGTTGGGATAATCAGGTGCTTTATAACTGCCAAGGAGTTCTGTGACCCATTGGGAAGGGAGGAGCCACTGGACTGGAGGGCAAGTGGACTCAGAGACTGGATTAAAGCTTTCACCCCTTTCACTTTTGGAATTTCAGTAGCAGTAAACATCACTTCTCTCACCATGTGTCTCTTCAGTCCCCCTGCTGCCTGGGGAGACCAAGTAGAAATAATTTCACTCATCGTAGTGGTTTCTCTGATCTGACTACTACTAATTGCAGCGGTGTAATCACGATTTAGCAATCATCTGAAGTGTTAAGTCTGGATGCCACCTGTTCTTTGTTGGGATCACCTTGTACCTGCCCATGCTGGGCTAGTGGGAGCTGTTTACATTCTCAACTGTGTACTAAATACAAAAAAAAAGTTTATCCCATGTCAAAGCTTCCCTGAATCTTGGATCATTCCTGCTGTGCTTTGGAAAGTGTGAAAAGTATGTTAAAGGGGATGACAGAGAGCCTTTATTGGGGAAGATAGGATCGCAGATCAGTAAAAATCTTAATACAGTTTTTGTCCCTCCAAGATGACAAATGGTTTTTCCCAGTTGTTTTTTGGTTTTAAATTCCCTCTCCTCTGTTTGAGATTCATAATTAAGATCAAGCCGCACATAGATAAGAATTTTAGCGATTAACATCCCATCAGAGCCTCTTGGGGGGAAGTGACAGGTGATTTTACAACATGCCTCTAAGAATTTCATAGCTCCTCATAAAAAATAAATAAATACCCCCATCCCCGAATTTATGGCGGTGGGTCTGATGCTGGGTGCTGTCCTTCAGCAGAGGAAGGAAACATACAGCATGATTAAATACACCTCCCCTGCAGATGGCTAAGAAAACACAGCTGATAGGAATGGTAAATACATTCTCTTAAGGTAAGTATCCTCTATGGACTGACTCTCTTGAATCATGTGGTCTTCACTCAGTTTATTTTATTCTACACCATCTTCCGGCATAAACTAACCTGTCAATATTATCGTTCAGAAATATTGCCAGGCTAGTTTTGCAACAATAAATCTTAGTTTGTTTGTTTAATTTCAAGCCTTGGATGGGAGGGGGTTGGGTTGCCTCTGCTCTTCCCCTCAATTCCCCTGTCCCCAGCTCCCTCTCCACCACTAATTAGTCCATCTGAAGTGGATTGAGTCAGATGGCTTGACTGCAGCTTTCATTGGAGGTTCCCGATTTTAGTCGTTTGTGGTGCAGATTCACTGAGATCTTGCAGACTCTGCTTTTGTCATCAGATGTTGCTTGCCTCCACCTTTCTTCCGCCCAGTAAGTGCAGTGCTTGTGAGTTTCACAGATGGGTTTCCATTCAATCAATGCTGTATGTTAATCGTTCTGTCTTACTCAAGCATTGGAAATGCGGACTTTGTAACCTACATGCCATTCTCCTCTTCACTCCCTCGCTCCCTGACCATCCTTTTGTCTCCATGCCCTGACCGGTCCAGTCTTATTTGGGTTATCTAAAGTACTGGTAAGGAGGTTTCTGGTGGCTTATCTTCCAACCAGGAGAGAGCAGACTTTGTGGTGTGGATGTTCATAGCTCAGGAAAGTGTAGACAAGAAGTTTGATCTGGTAAATCAAATGCTTGGAAGCAAATCTCCTGGGTTCTGTTCCCAGCACTGTCGTTGACTCAGCATGTGACCTTGGGCAAATCACTTCCCCTCCCTGTACCTGTGAAGCGGGGATAATCGTCTATCTCCCAGAGAGAACCAGTGTTTGTAAGTCACACTGAGATCCTTAGATGGAAGATGCTACATAAGCACCAAAGTATTATCATTTTAGTCAAGTGCTTTTAGGGCCTTTCTGCAGTAGGGATAGACTGGAAAAGGTGCCCCTATACAAGCATGTAAATGCCCCGGTATATGATACTGCCCTTGGGGATGGGGGTGGACCATGGGATTGGTTGTTTCTCTGCCACTGTGCCTTTAAAGCTGTCTTAGTCCACTAAGGTGACTAATTGCCGAGTCCCCAGTGACTGCTGTGCATCCCTCTGATGTATGGGTGTTATATTAAGGGTGGAAAGGTGCTAAATGAGCCCTCTTTGTTTTACATAAATTAGCTCAAAAGTCATGAATCAATGCCACTGACACCCTGAGGATGTTTGATTGCCAAGTTTAACAGGAAAGACAAATAAGACTTCCCCACCCCTGCCCACATGAGTCACTGGGGGGCCAAGTGGGCTGAGGCACCTGACGTGACCCGTAATCATCTTCCCCCCTCATCACATGAAACCTCAGCAGAGTCCGAGGGAGGAATCCCCTGAATGCAAGGCGGCATTTTAGTGGACGGTCCTCCAGGGGCTGTGACCACCGGTGCTTAGGTTAAGGTCTGTTGTGTTAATGGTATGGGGTCTCCCGCCCTTCTGCCCTTGGGGCTTGGAAACCTGAACCCCTGTAGCATCGGCACGCCAAGAAATTTAAACCCGCTACCCCTCCAGAGGGTGAGCTCCAGGGCCGAGAGCCATCTGCTCCCCTTGCCTATGGGAATCTTAGCTCACCACTCTCCTGCAGTCTTCACCGGTGCAGCATGCGGGCCCACACAAACCCAAGCATCCCTTTCCAATTGTGCATTTGTCTAACGAAGCAGCAAATTCCTGATCGCCCCAGAGACTCCCTTGACCACGTCCATCCCCGACTGTGTTCCTGTGTGAGGGCCATTTGTTTCTACACATTCAAAACTCTTATTCTCTCATCCCCCCTCAGCTCGCCGGCGTGCAAGCTGTAATGCTTTTCTAATCCGCATCCTGAGTGCTCTCTTGTGGCCTCTGGGTCCAGGCCTCCTGCCAGATGCGGACGCTGTCCGCAGGAATGGCCAGCTGTACAGCCCAGCACCCATCGTGCTTGGGAACAGGGTAACTGTATCCTACTGGCTTCCAGCAGAGCGGCCTGTGAGAGGAGCCTCATTCCTCGGGATTCCTAGAACTGCGGAATTCCAGCCAGCAGGCTGGAGCCGGTGTGTGCAGAGCTCAAGCCTTGCAACTTTGTGTCCCATCTGACGAGCTCTTGGGGGCAGGGAAGGGAGTGGGGAGGGAGTAAAATGAGCTCAGGAGGGCCCGGGAGTCCTTCACTGTGGAAACGCTGCTCCCACAGTTTACGCTTAGCGCTAAAGCAGGGACTCTGGGAGCATGGCCTGCAACCTAAATGCAGCCTGCACCTGCCCTTCTCTTTAATACTCAGGGTTCAGCTCAGGATGGAGAGTTGCGCAGCGTAACTGGTTTCTGTGAGCTGCACCCACACACTGAAGGCAGGACAGCTGCAGCCTGCTCCGTTATGTGCATGTTAGGGTAGCACTTGCTTGGGCATTGGCTTTGATCTAATACTCCCTGTCTCTGGGGATGGCCCATATCTGCTTTGGTCTACAATGGTCCTACCTCTCTGGTTCCAAGGGGACTTACTTCACCAGGGCAGGGTGAAGAGGGGACTTTCCAGCAGGAGCCACCGATGGTATTGGCCCTCCTCCTCCCTGGGGGGCGGGTCTGTTACCCAGTACATTTTGGAGCTGTCTAAGCATTTCCTGGGCTGATGGCTGAGAGGTTCTGTGTCCCCATGGGCTGTGGCGCGAGGGCCACAAGGCAATCTTGTTTCCACTGTTAATGCACGGTACTGAGAGGTACTTAAGGAGATTTCAGCTGATCAGGAGGGGTGGCCAAATGCTTTTAGGTGGTAATTCACTCCAGGCATCAGAACACTTGGCTCTTTGGTCACTTCCCAAGTGGTCCAGGAAGTGTTGAGTGGCAGAGCCAAACTATTCCAGTGCACCGATGCAGGGTAATAGACGCCGTACAAAATGCAGAGGGCTCTGCCGAGCCCCTGACATCTGGAAGCTGGAAAATTTGGCCCAGCCTTTTGCACAGATCATCATTCTCCATTCCTGTCCCTGATCTTTCCCTCTCTTCCAGCTCAACAGCTGGTGGTCTCTTGCATCTGGCTGACTCGCAAGGGGTGCTGGCACCAGACCAAGAAGAGGCCACGGAGCAGGGAAATGGCCTTTTGGAGGGGTGCCTGCGAATTGAGGCCTATATCCTGGCCAGCAGTGACTCTGATTGAAGGGTCATAGTGGACAAAGAACGGAACACGAGCTCCCAACACAATGCCGTGGCAAAGAGCTAATGCTACCCTGGGACCAGGGAGTGGAGTTCGTATACAGCGTTGGTGAGACCAGTGCTGGAGACTGCATCCAGTTTTGGTGTCCACATTTTTAAAAGAGTGATGAAAAATTGGAACGGGTGCAGAGAAGAGCCACAAAAAGGACTCGAGGGTTGGAAAAATGCTTTACAGTGAGAGACTTCTAGTTCAGTCCGTTTAGCTGATCAAAAAGAAGATCAAGAGGTGATCTGATTACACGGGGAGAAAATACCAGGTACTACAGGGCTCTTTAGTATTTCAGAGAAAGAACCAGTGGCTGGAAGCTGAAGCCAGACAGATTAAGTTAGAAATAAAACACAATTTTGAACAGCAAGGGTGATTAACCATTGGAACGAACCACCAAGGGAAGCAGTGGATTTTCTATCTCTGGGCTCTGTCCTTAGTCCCCTTCTCCCGCTACACCTTGTCTCTGGGTAATTTCATCTGCAAACACAAATTCAACTACTGTCTCTTTGCTGATGACTCGGATCTACTTCTCTGCTCCAGGCCTGCCACCTTCTGTACAAACTAGTCTCAGCCTCTCTTTGTCCATCTTGTAGATGTCTAGACATGAGCTGAAGCTCAGTGTGGCTAAAGCAGAGCTCCTAATCTGCCTCTCCGCCTCCCCACCCCTGCCCAAACCCAAGCCTCCCTGCTACCTACTTTCTTGACCACTGTGATCAACAGCACCATCCTGCCTGTCACTCGGGCCCGGAACTTGGGCGTCATCTTCGATTCTGACCCCTATGTAGGTCCAAACATCCACTCTCTGTCTAAGCCTTGAGATTTGTTCTGCATAACATCTGTAAGGTCCAGCCTTTCCTATCCACCCACACAGAGAAAGCTCTTGTCCAAGCTCTCATTGTCTTGAGTCTCCGTTACTGCAACATCCTGTTCTCTGGCCTTGACGAAGACAACCTTGCCCCACTCCTATCGATTGAGAATATCCATTCTCCTAGCCCGTCGCTCGGACCATCCTTGAGCCCTTCTCTTTGCCTCCCTCCACCGGTGACTCCCCCTTCTCTAGCCCTTCAAACAAGCGGCTTGTCTTCACTTTCACTTCTTGGCCTGTGCCCACTCTACCTACCCTCTCAGTCAGTAGCGCAACGCCAGCATCTATTGCCCAATTGCTAAATTTTCAAACAAGCCCTCTAGAGCTTTCTCCCACGTTGTCCCTGACACCTGGGAGGAACTTCCCATAAACTTCTGCAAAGCCCCTTCACTGTTCACATCCCTCCTTAAAACTCTCCTTTGCTGTGATGCCACCAAGAATCATGACAACAGTTAAGCTGCTGGCGTCCTGAGCTCACTGTCTCGCACCCTGTCCAATATTGGGTCATGGTTTCATTGTACTCCTCTGTCTGTCTCCATCTGTTGTCTCTTGTCTTATACTTAGATTGTCATCTCTGTGGAGCAGGGGCTGTCTGTTTCTTCTGTGTTTGTCCAGAGCCTGGCACAATGGGTCAGGACCGTGACTCCTAGGTGCTACGACAGTACAAATGACAATGAATAATAATCTCCTGGTGTCTTTAAGGCAGGACTGGTTGCAGTTCTGGAAGAGATGCTTTAGCCAAATACAAGTAAATGGACTTAGTACAAGGGTGAAGTTCTGGGCCTGTGTTATCTAGGAGGTCAGATTAGCTGATCTAATGGTCTGTACTGGCCTTAAAATCTATGAATACCCATCAGAGCAGAGGAAGATCAAAGGGTTCAGCAGCTGTGATGCCTCGGGACCAAACTCATCTCTCACAGCCCAGGGCAATGGTTGATTCATGTCTTCTAACCCAGTGTTTCTCAACCTAATACCAGGGACTGGCTGGCTGCCTTCCTAAACTGCATCAGGGAGATCTTCAGGGCCGGGGCTGTTCCACGGACCAGTCATTGAGACACACTGTTCTGGATGGAGCAGGACACGTGGACTCATATGGATCAGTTGGAAGGAATCAATTTAGATTGGGGGTTTCTCAAGCTTCATTGCACCGCAACCCCCTTCTGACAACAAAACTTACTACACGACCCCAAGAGGGGAACTGAAGCCTGAGCCTGCCCGAGCCCTGCCAAAGCCAGAGCCCCACCACCCCGGGTGGGAGGGACCAAAGACCAAGGGCTTCAGCCCCAGGAAGGGGCCTGTAACCTGAGCCCCACCACCCAGGGCTGAAGCCCTCAGGCTTCGGCCCTGGGCGGTGTGGCTTGGGCTTCGGCCCCAGAAAATCTAATCCCAGCCCTGGTGACCCCATTAGAACGGAGCCCCGACCCACAGTTTGAGAGCCACTGATCTAGATACGTAATAGTGTTGCCCGATTTGCACAAACAATATCCCCAACTCCTGTATTGCATCCAAAATGTCAGCCCGATGTTCTAGGGGCGCCGGATTTCTATCGCTGAGTTGTCATTGCTGTGCAGTAAAATAGATCAGATGCCCCGAACTCCCGGAAACACCACCTCATCCCAGCTCTTTCTGCAGGTGAGCTCTTGTGTGCTGAGCTGTTCTCCCCTTTCGGCCGAGTGTTTCCTGGGCTGTGCCCTATAGCTGTGTTCCCACCTTCACTCGGGCGCTGGCAGTGTGTGGCTGGGGGCGCAGCAGCAGGATTTTCCCCGGGTTTCCGTCCCGGTTGTTGGAGTTCAGACAGGCCCTGTTTTCTGCGCTGTATTTTGAGTTCACAGCAGCTGGGTCTAGAACTGTCCCTGCCTCAAGCTGCCCTTGTTACACCCCCAGAACACCCTGGAGTTAACTCTTTGCTCACTGGTGCTCAGATGCAGCTTCCAGCCCCTGCCACTATGTAGTTCTCAGAGCTCTCAGACAACGTTAGTCCCTCAGTTTGAAGGAGCCCCCCCTTTAATTCCTCTTTGGAGCATTTCTCCCCATGCTGGGGACTTGGCCAGCCCCTGACCTACTGCCCATTGCAACTTCTCGGGGACCCAGATCCCTGGGGGAGCTGGAACTGATGAATGCTTTGCTGCCCTGCTTGTCACGGCTTGGCGATCCCATTGATCCTGGGGTGAGTAGGGCCAGGGAGTAGAACTGAGGGGGGGTTGGGGAACCTGGGAGCATTTGTAGGGAGGTGAGTATGCGGGGGAGGGGATTCAGATAGGTGTGTATATGCAGGGGTAGGTGTGTGTACATGTGAGTGGGCACAGATAGGTGTGTGTATGGAGGTGTGGGAGTGTGTGTATGAGTGGGTGCAGATAGGTGTGAGTATGCAGGGGATTGTGTGTGTACACGTGAGTGGACGTAAATAGGTGTGCATATGCACATGTGTGAGTGGGTGCAGATAGGTGTGGGGTGTGCATAAATGTGAGCGGGTGTAGATAAGTGTGCAAATGCAAGTGTGTGCATATGAGTGGGCGCAGATAGGTGTGTGTATGCGGAGGGGGTGTGAGTGGGTGCTGATAGATGTGTGTATACGGGGGGAGGTGTAAGAGTGGGTGCAGATAGGGGTGTGTATGCAGGGGGAGGTGTGTGAGTGGGTGCAGATAGGCGTGTATATGCATGTGTGTGAGTGGGTGCAAATAGGTGTGGGGGTGTGCGTACATGTGAGTGGGTGCAGATAGGTATGTAACTGGGGGTGGGGAGGACACATTTAAAAAGTAGTTCAGAGCTCAGAGAGAGGGGAAAGCAGGAGGGACAGGAAATACAGCAGACCAAATAAAGAAACCAATGTTAGCTCCTTGCGTGCTGGACAGTTAAGGAGGGTGTCTGTCCCCTAAGCCCAGGGCAGCACCCTAACCTGTATATAATGAGCAGAAAGGAGGGAAGCAGGCAGGGCAGATAAGGAAAAGAGGGAAGAGCACACGTTCAAACGCTGCAGAAAATGACATGGGCGTTACAATGTGGAGGAAAACATAAAGACAAGCCCATCTCTGTTTGCAAAGTGTATGAGCCAGCAAGCGAACTGGTAATGCACCGTTAAACAGAGCAGTACAAGGTGGAGACCTGTCGCTTCACCTGGGCTAGCAGGCTTAGTCCTGGGGTAGCAAGTGCTGTCATTGGCATTCAGGCTGCTCCATCTTCCCCCTCCCCAGCAGTCCTCCTCCATGGTAGCACAGAACTGAAGGCAGTTGCTTCTTGGAAGCTGGAGGATTTACACTCTGAGGGGCCCACAAAGTCACTCTTATAATGTCCTTATTGAGTTGTTAATAGATATCGGCCATGTCATGTCAGCCTACCCCTTGGCAAAGGTGAGCGTCAGCTGTTTGATGTAGCAGCAGATTATTTGAAATGAGGTGGTGCCTTCTGATGAGGTTGATTGTCTTGTACCTAAAGTGTGGGTGTACTGGCCCTAGGCAATGATTGTGTGGTGAAGAGTTTGGAAGAAGTGGGACTAGCTACAATAGGTGTCCATGTGATGGCTTCTCGATGAAATGTGCTCTCGAAAGCAGAGAACTTGTCTCCCCCTGAGTCCGAGAAGGGCTTTGAACTCTCCGAAATGGCCTGTCTCAGCCTGTGTGTTGAGCAGGTGAATGCATGTCTCTAAAGCTCTGAGATCCTCAGGGGGAAGGGGCGAGAGCAGCACAAAGTGTTATTGCAAGCCACTTTCCATCCCACTCCGTGGCTGGTATCTGCGGCTGGATAAAGTTCACTCTTTAATATTAGAATGTTTAATCTCTGATGATATTAAAGAAATTATTGGAGTCCTGGGGAAGTCCCTGTGTGGCTGGGAGCAGGGAGCTCTCCGGTTTAGACACGGGCTCTATCCCCGCAGGCAATTCGTAATTTCTGCACAAGGAGCAGCTCTTTTCATCCTGTACTTTCAGAATAGAGCAGGCCCAGCAAAGTAACTGCACCTTTTGAACCCTTTGGAATCAGTGGGTGCAGGGCACTCTTGCCCTCAGTTGATAAATTCACTGCATCAGGAAATCACAGCTGTTAACATAGCCACTCAGGGACTGAGCCTGTGTAGGTCAGAGGTATCTATATACATAGATTGGCTGATTGGTATAAGTAGGTAATTAATTTAAGGCACAATCATCACTCTAATGAAAATGAATCATCCAAGCCTGGTTTCTGTAAACATCACACCTTCTTTGTGAGCCGGCCAAAGTGGGGTTTGGGAGCGGTATCTTACAGAAGACGGAATATCGGATATTGACGTCAGCACCGGAATAGCAAGAGTGGAAGAGACATCCCTGAAGAATAAACATCTGATGAGAAGCGTCATAAATCTGAAGACTAAATTCCAACTCTTAAAAACTTGCATTAGGCTGGCGTTAAATTACGGCTGTGAAACGTAGACATTCAAACGCTCCATAATAAACAAACTACAATCCTTCAAATGATGGTATTACAGAAGAATTGTGAAAATATCCTGGATACACCACGTAACCAGTGAAAAGGTCTTGGAGATGACTGGAACTAGGAAAACAGTAGTTAGCAATCTTACGTAAAGAAAGATTTGATTTGCGGGATACTTTTAAGAGGTCTGTGGGCGATGCATGTTTATGGGCACTGGAAGGGAAAGTTGGTGGCAGAACAACACCAGGCAGAAAAAGAAGACCGTGAATGCGGGATGGGGTGTCCCATGTGGATCAAAACGATTATTCATCCACAAAGAGATTAGCAGAGAGCTGTACAGCATGGGCTACCATGCTTGCAAACCTCCAGAAATGGAGATGCCACATAAGAAGAACAGTATCTTCCAGCCCATTGTGAAAGAACCAGAAATCGGCATTCTCAGTGGTGCTGTTTTCTGCAGCTTAGCCTTCCCATGAAGGACTCTGGTTACCATGAGGTGTGTGTAAATCCAGGGCAGTTTGGGAAGGACGACATTTTCAGTAAGTAATGCAGGGACACAACCACATGGCTGCTTTTGATGTCAGTGGTGAGACAAGGTGGTTAAGGTTAAAGGGATAGTTCTCTAAAAAGCCTAGAAAGCTGTTGCCATTAAAAAAACAGATAATTCCAACAGGTTCCTTGCCCCAGTATGATACACTCTTGTATATGGTATTAGCAATGCAGGGACATACTGCAATAAGGATTGGCCAGTCCTGACTTCCTAATGCAATTGCATTGTTTTAAATGAAGCTGAAAGATATTTTCAGACCTTAATTCTTTCTCCCCATTGATGCTGTCTGTTTGCTTTCTGCATGTCACTAAAGTTGTACGATGCAACTAGACTGGTCAGTTTCACTTTATTATCATGATTATTTATGTTCCAGGAGCGCGTAGAGGCCTGAATGGAGATCAGGACCCCATTGTGCTGGTTGCTGTACAGAGACAGTGAGACACTGCCCCAGACTGCTTACAGCCTAAATAGATGAGACACAAAAGATGGGAGGGGAAATTGAGGCACAGAGGGGGGACGGTCACTCTGCAGGTCGGTGGCAGAGATAGGAATAGAATCCAGGTCTCCAGGGTCCCCATCAAGTGCACTATCCACTGGGCAACACTGTCTCCCCATTAAGAAATATTATAACTTGGTTTCTAGTTAGGTTAGCTTCCTAGCTCTCTCATGCAGTGAGAGCAAATATTGGTTTTAAACTGAAATGAGGAAATACCCTCCCCAAAAAACATTCCCGTGTTCGTTAGATTTTTGCAACACCCGTGCAGCTCGTGCAGCCAGCCCAAGGGCACAGGGACGTTGCAGAGAAGGAGCGTTGCTAGGATGCTCCGGGGAACAGAGAACACATCTGATGAGAGGAGACTTAAAGAGCTTGGCGGAAATGTAGCAAAAGGAAGGCTGAGAGGAGACTTGATTGCTCTCTATAAATACATGGGTGGGGGGCGGGGGATGCGAAGGAGGAGGAAGGACTATTTAAGATGAAGAACAACGTCGGCATAAGAGCAAATGCAAATAAACTGGGCATCGATACACTGAGGCTGTAAATTAGCAGGAAGCTTCTAACCCTCAGAGTGAAGCTGCGGAGCAGCCTCCTAACACATGCAGTGGGGAGCAAATAACCGAACTGGTTGTAAGATGGAGCTTGGCAAATTTCGGACCAGGATGGTCTGACAGGGTGGCCTGCGATAGCAGGGGACTGGATTCAGTGACCCAGCAGGTCCTTTCCAATGCTCGGTTCTAATGACAGAAGCAGGATTAGAACCCAGATTCCTTCCCCTCTGTTCACACCACTGGCCCATGCCCTGTTCTCTCACTAGCCTTATAGCAGAGGCTCCTATTGTGGAAAATCTCATTTAATGATCCTGAGCTTGGCACTGCCAAGACAATCCCTGCCCCTGGCTGCTTACAGGTTAAGGCACTGCCAGGTAAGACCAGACGCATTGGGAGACCCAAGTTTAGGGTTATTTCGGTTTTCCAGTCTCTCTCCTTTCTCCTGATTTGAAGTTGGGTGGGGAGAGGTTTGCCCTGGGCTGCTGTTAGAAGTGAGCCTTTCGGGAAGGTTTGCATGAGGAGAGACTAGGAACCCAGTGTGCCGGGTTTGGGAGGTGGCTTATGGATGGAGACAGCATGGAGGAAGGCATGGCAATGGGAGTAGAAGGAAGCCAAGGGGTATGAGCAGCGGAGCAAGGGGAGCCCAAAAGATGAGCTCTGGGACTGAGTGGGACCCTGGGGGCTGGGCCGAGAGTGAAAATGGATGTGAACTCTCACTCTTTGCCCTGTCCCCAGTAACACTGCCTGCCCACCTCCAGCTCAGCGAAAGAGGGTTAGTCACACTGGCTTAGCAGCAGCTGCTGCCCTGCAGCCCCACTAAATGCCACTAATTTGCTTTGGGAGTCAACCGGATGGCATCCGCCCAAGGGTTGGAATTCTCCAGTGGTTCACAGCTGCCAAGAAATATGGGCTAGTGCCGTGTTGGGGTGTTTGTGTGTGTGTAAGTAAAATACATACACAATTCCTAGTCAGAGCTGTAACATGGCCCTCAGTGCTCATCTAGGTGACCTTCCATTTAAGGATCCTGAAGCGCTTTGCAATCACTAGCAATGACAAGGGATAGAAATAGGATTTCCAGTGTACTGATGAGGAACCTGAGGCTCTAGAGGAAATAATGGTATTGTGTTAAGTGACGTGCCCAGGCTCATATGGCAAATGAGTAACAGAGCCAACAACAGTGCCCTAAGCTCTTACCTCTCGTCTTACCCACTAGACTGTCTAAAATGCACCCTGCATTGGCACAGCCCACAGGTAGGCAGTTTGCTCAAAGTATAGCTTCCCACGTATTAGCATTATGCTCTGCTCTGCCCAGAGCATCCATAGGCACTTTTCATAGCTCACATGAGAGACCCCGTTTTGGAAGCTGTGATTCAGTTCCCTGGCAAACAAATTGTAGGGTTGGCTAGTGGTGGGGGTCTGGTGGCCACTTCCTTCCATGCTGGGTGTCACTGCGAGGCAGCTTGTTCAGCCAGGTGTATATTGCAGTGTGCTCAGAAGGTGAGATGGCCCCTGAGCTAGCAGCTTCCTGGCCCAGCGGAGGATTTGAAGATGAGGACAGGGAGCTCTCACTGTCCTTCAGTCTAGGCTAACCCCTGATCATAGAACCATAGAATATCAGGGTTGGAAGGGAACTCAGGAGGTCATCTAGTCCAACCCCCTGCTCAAAGCAGGACCAATCCCCAATTTTTGCCCCAGATCCCTAAATGGCCCCCTTAAGTATTGAACTCACAACCCTGGGTTTAGCAGGCCAATGCTCAAACCACTGAGCTATCCCTCCCCCTGTTCTTATCACAGCGCCATTGGGGGATGGAGATCATGGCCAGTGGCTGTGCTTAGATGATGATCCATTGGCCCCCTTGTAAGATCCTTACTGGGCGTGGCCATGGAGGGAGCTCCTGCCCAGTGTCCAGGTGTGTGCTCTCAGAATCCTATTCCCCCGTGCAGGTAGGGGCCTGGCCACGGATAAGGGAGCAGAGTTTGCCCCTCTAAGCCCAAATTATACGTCTAGCATGTGTGCATAGCTATCCTCTCCAGTGCTGTGACCCCTCTGCCCTTCCCACAATGCATCTGGGGCTCACCTCTAACCACTTCCTCTGCCATAGATTTATATTCCCAAACTGCCAGCTACTAATGTCACCACAACACTCACCTTCTGCTTTCTCCTTCTCCTTCCAGGGAAGCCGCTGCAGATCAAGCCCAGGCTGTGAGGTCAGCTCCCTGGATTCAGCATCTCTCTGGCCTCTTCATGCACTGGTCCATCCAACAGTCCAGCAGCCGAACGCCTCAGGAAACGCAGCGGCCAGGCTAGGCCTGGCACCTACCTCAGGACAGCAAGATGGGAGGAGGCTTCCTCCTGATTTGTGTTCCTTTTCGATACGTTCATTTGGCCCGGAACCCGGTAACAGTAAATGTCCCAGGTTCCCCCAGCCCCGTCACACAGGGAGGCGGCTTTGTAAGCGTTTTAATTTTGGAATAAATGATCTTTTAATCTGGTTTATTTAAAACAACCCCCTTCCCAAGCCCCTGTTTAACTTCAGTTTGCCTGGTCATTCTTGAGTTAGCATGAATGAACTGTTGTGACCAGATTAGGCTAAGTGGAGCCCATTGATCATACCTGCAGCCCTTTGCACCCGGGTTCTTGGTGGTGTGTTTGGAGCTTTGCCGTTGCAGTAATTCTCCTCACAGAGATTTGAGGAAGGCACAGGGATTAAAGAAACCTAACTCTGTTTCTCTTTAGTGCCGGGAAGCCGCATTGCCCAGTTGGGTATATTTCAACAGTGCTGTCTGTTAGTGGGAAATTATACTGCATGATGAGAGGCTGGAGGACTTCAGCCAGCCAAGAACTGCAGCAATTGCCTAGAAATGAGGGTGTGCGCATCTTACAACCATCAGGATAGGAATTTGTTTTGTGAGTGAGGGGTGTGCAAGGGGGCTGTGGCTTCCTGTAGCCATGTGCTTAAGGGATATGTGTGACCCAAACAGAACAGCCACATGAGGTGAGCTCTGAAACCATTTCAGAGAAACAGTTATGCCCTTGTGCCAAAAAATATTGTGTGTTGGGGGTGGAGGGGGGGAGCATTTCTGAATGGAAATGCAAGCCCCCTAATATCTAATGCACGCGGAGGAGTCTGTTTGCTAGTGATTTGTCTGCAGCTGACAGGGCCTAAGAAAACCCTGTGGTCCCGCGGTGTGCAGGGCGATCACCTTCTCCCATCCCTGTACCCCTCCAAGAGGAAAGGAAACCGCAAGGAGATGCAGCAAGACTAAGAGGACAGAAGGTGAAGTCTGTAGTCAGTGTGGTGGTTTCCATACCGCTGCTTTCAGTGAGCACTGCCTTGTGATCCAGCTGCTTTTCCCATCTGTATCTGGTTCATGCAAAGAGGCGAGGAAAGCAGTCTGGTTAAGTATTCCAGGGGAAAAGCGAGGCTTGTAAAAGCCAAGGATGACAGAGTATCTAGTCAGGAAAGAAAGAGGAACCGAGGACTCTGAATTAGACTTTTGTTAATGGTGATTTCTCCTCTTCTCCACTGTGGTAATAGCAGGGTGCAAGGACACAGGTATTTATGGAACATGGGCCTCCCACAAAGGATTTAGTGCCCTTCTCAATGTGTGTTGAATTCCAGGTTGTTCAGTTCAGGTCCAGGGAAAATAACTTGTTTTCTTGGTTTAGAAGCCAGCATTCTCTAATGATCTCACAGGTTCATATAATGATTGTTTAGTGTGTCAGAGACGCTGTCTGCTTAGTTCCCAAATGTACAGGCCAAATGCCCGCCTGGATAAATCCACCTCAGTCCCAAGAGGAGTTTGTAATATTCAGAGCTCCTTGGTTTCTTTATTTTTAACTGGTGTGTTTACTGTGGGTCAGACTCTAATGAAATGGAGCCCCAGTGCTGTGCTGAGAGATGATATCAACACAACAAGCATTTGGTTTAAATGTAGAGCTGACCCATACCACCCCTCAGAGCCAAACACGTTTGCACCAGCTCTGCCTTTCTCATAGGGCTCCTATTCTGATATTGGCCTGAGCCGGACCCCTGGATCCAGATACCCCAAACTTGGGACCCTTCCAAATCCAAAGTGTGATCTGGGTCTGACTTTCACTGTCTTTAAACAGGTTCAACCAAAGCCCAGCTTTGGGGCATTCAGAATCAGGATCCAGACTGAGCAGCCTCCACCTGTCTCTAGTTCAAACCAGACACATTTGCTAAAAAGAGTTTGCAACTTTTCAGCATGCGTAATGTGGATACTGAGTTGCTTGACGTTGACACATTTTGTCACGTATCCCTCTCGCCCCCCAGGAGATGACCTGGCGCTGGGAGTCCAGTTTGCATTGGTGTAAAGGTACAGTTGTCACATGCCGATGCCTTTTTCTCTCACAGTGTCTGATCATCCAACGTTGCTCCTGGAGGGTGTTAGTTACTCATCACGGTAGCATCTCTCGGTCACTTTGCATATCAAGCCAGCTGCCGTGGAGTTTGATTGAAATTTTTGCGGTGAGCGGTGAAATTTCCCCCCTTCTGTGAATCTGCCTGGCTCATCTCCTCCCTTCACCACAGAGCAACAAGCTAATAAAAGATTGATTGGAACTATAATTGCAATCTGCTGAGGTCAGCATTTCCTCCCCGGCTCCTCGCTGCACTGAGGGACGGAGGGAGCATGAGGGGGGTCGTTAGCAAACACCCAGTTGATTGTGCTGTTTTTATTTTCCCCACTCCGTTTCTTTATCTCTGTGATTTAGCATCCTGTCGATGTGTGTTCCCGCAGAGCGGAGGAGTGCTGGCCGGGCAACTTACCGAGGGCGCGCCGAGAGGAGAACTGCAGGTGCAGTTTTTCTCTTTTTTGTCTCCATCATTTTAAACTTTAGGGGGTGGAGGTGATTTTTAATGGGTGTCACTAAGTTTCCAAGGATAGTTCCAGAAATTCCTATCAAATCCAGACATTCCCATCTGATCCAGCATGCAAAAAGCACTGAGAACCCCATAAGAAATCCCAATGGCATAGCCTAATCTGCAGTGAAGCCAAGGAGATCCATACAGGACATGTCACATCATGGGTGCACTAGGACCTCAAGATAGAAAGCATCTACAGCAACCAGGAAGATCCCCAGTAAAACTTCACACACAGGGAATGGTCAGTGAGAACCTTGCTTCAGTGGGGTCCCCTGGAATTAGGTCAGAGGATAGTCTAAGCATTTGGTGATAGTGGACCTTAGGGCCAAATTTGTCTCTTGGTCACACTTATGCAAGACAGTGAGGGCTGAATGGGAGTATCTGAAGGCAAACTTTGGCCATCATTGCTGCTTGGGAGATAGAGGCTGGAGAAGTAAATATTATCAAGGCAAATTCACCTTATGACTAAGAGCCAGCCTCAGTTTCCCCATTAGACCTTCCTGACATGGAGAGATACAGAGGGTACAGGGCAAAGGAAAATCCTGAACTGAGAGGTCCTAGGAAAGCACCAAGAGGGCTTGTCTCTTTCCAAACTCCTCCCTCTCCTAGTAGGATGTCCTAGTTAGTAGCTCGGTATCATTACATGGAACTCTGGGGCAGGTGGTTTGGTTCTCATTCCTCAGACGGGCAGCCTCCATCGACACACGCAATGGGAGTTTAGCAAAATCTCTCACCCTGGCGCCTGCCAGAAGCATACGGGGTCTGCTGTGTGTAAATAAAATACAGACGCCCATATGTTCCGGCCGACTGCTGCCTAACTGACCATGTAGCCAGGGTGGGCTACTGTGCTGCCCCGGGGTCACCAGTATGCCCCCCCTGGAAACCTCTGGATTGCGAGGCATGCACAGGATTCGGTCAGTGTGTTTATCAGCGAACGGGAAGAAAGCAGAGTTTGCGTGTGAACTCGCAAATCCAGTAGCCAGGCACTTTTTATTTTCAAGGTCTTTTGGCAACATATTTCCCTGGGGGAGCTGTGCTCTCAGGTGCAGCATCCTCGGGTTCGCAGTGACAGGAGAAGGGCCTGTAATGTATTCTCTTGGGGACAGTCAGCCGCCAGATGCTTCGCCCTCAGGTTTGCAGTGGTTGCAGAGGGGTCTGTAATGTCTGTGTGTCTTTCCACTAAGGTTTCAACTATTTTTTACCCCATTTTCTTGCAGGGGCGACAGAGATGCTAGGAGGCTGAGTGAAACTGAGGTCACGTAGTAAGTCAGTAGCTGGCTGAGGTTAGATCTAGGGAGTTTCTTGCCTTGATATATATTTTATAGCCAAGCTGTTGTGTGTTCTGTACGGTAGAGGCTTCCTTGGCTCTGCTGGTGTTACAGGTCCCTGCTTGTCTCTTTAGTGTGACTCTGCTCTGCAGCGTTCTCCTTCCTTGACTTTGTCAGGTAGAGATCATGGCTATCCCGGTCTGTACATGCCTGCCTGTGTTACCGCCATGCGATGTGTTACCTGTGAGTCAGCATCGCTGAGACATAATGTTCAACCCCGCTGGTGAACCATCCAGGCTGAGCTAACACCCAGGGCCGCTGGCTATCTCATCCATTCGTTTGCTCTGCTCCAGGGTAGGATGATGTAAGGTTAACAGTCCTCTTTAGGGACAGTGGGCTTGATCCTGCAAGGTTCTGAGCACCCTCGACTCCTGGTGATGGCAGCATGTGAGGAGGGTGCTCAGCCCTTCACAGGTGGTGCTCCCCACCTCCAGCACCAGGCCCATGTTCTGCTCTAGCTCCTTGCCCCCATCTATGGCAGTGGGAATTTTGAGCCTGTTAGATTCCTTGGGGATCAATTCAGTTCAGGTGTTGGGGTGGGGACTGGCTCGTTCCTCTGCCAGGGCTTGGGATGGAGTTGATACCATGTAACCGTATCGTTTTGATTTGGTGCTTGATGTTAACGTCACCGTATTTACTTCCAGGGCAGGACAGATTCCTGTAGGGGGGAAATTATATATGCAGAGGCTTGGAAAGCTGTAGTAGCTCAGAGAGCTTCTGACTTTTCCAAGTACCAGCTGCCACTCTGAAACTTTCAGGAAGAAGCGTCTCTTTAAGGGGGCTGAGGCTGGTTGTTTATAGGGTGTGAGTTACCCTGCAGGATTTGTTCCAGGAGGGACTGACAGATAGTGTTTCGCTCAACTGCCCAGAGTATCAGCTCTCGGATCATGTACATTCACTGGCACGAAGTACAACCAAAGCTGCCATGTAACTAATTTCCAAACCCGAACGCTTTGGCACAAATCACTGCTATCTTCGTGGGCTCGCTCTGTGCTCAGTAGAGGCAGGGAGGGAGCATGGTCCAGAAGTTAGGGTAGGTGACTGGGCATCAAGAGACTTGGGTTCTATTCCCAATTCTGATTTTGGCACGTGACCCCTCAGTTTCCCCATTGTGATGTCACACGCCTTTGTGAAACATGGTGACATCAACAGCACTAAATGCAACCATTTGGGGTTCTCAAAAATTCTGTGATTACTGTACAACTGCCACGTGGACCCCGCTGCGTCCTGCATCCTTCGTTTGAGCGAGACAACCCGTCTAGGCATTGTCACACCCAAAGCCCTCTCACGAGGACACCTCCACCCGAGTGGTCAAGGAACCCAGCACCCTGCTGCTGCCTTGCCGTTGATGCAGTCCACTGGACAGAGGTGTCACTGCACAGGATTTAAAAGGACGGATGAGAACATTGGGCAGAAGATTCTTGAGTGCTTGACAGTTATACGTGAACCCACACTTAGTCATGCCATGTATTATAAGCCACCAAGAAGGGTCATGCTCAAAGGTTGCATGCGGATAACACAGCCCACCTAGCTCCAGCCCTCAAAAGCAAACGCCTGCTCCCTCCCTGGTGAACTGTGACACTAAAATGAAAGCCAGAGATGACTCCAGCTTTCTGTGTTACCCAGGCAGGCAATGTGGAAATGACTTTGAATTTCCCCCTTAAAAAACAATGTCCTTCCTCCATGGGTATGTCTACGCAGCAACTAGACCCCCGTGGCTGGCTTGTGCCAGGCAACTTGGGCTTGGACTGCGGGGCTGTTTCACTGCTGTGTAGACATCTGGGCTCGGGCTGGAGCCTGGGCTGTAGGACCCAGAGCTCGGGCTTAATGAAACACCCCTACAGCCTGAGTCAGCTGGCACAGGCCAGCTGCGGGTTTTTCTTTGCTGCGTAGACATACCCCGTGAGAGCCACTTGGCGTTTCCTAGTTTGTTAAGGAGCACCAAGGTTGGGGGTAGGGCTGGTCCAGAAGATCTTTAGCAAATGGAGGGGAGCCGGTGGATTTCGGAGGGGCTAAATGGTAGTCGAACTTACTTTGCGGTTGCCCGCTCTCCCCTTCCACACAGTCCGGTTGTGGGCTGGGCTGCTCCCTGGTGCATGGGTACATTCAGCACATAAATGAATGGGAGCGAACCTCAGATGTAAGCTCTGAAGGCTGCAGTCAACTCCCTGCCACTGATCCTCATTCCAGTGCCAATGGGAAGCATCTTGGAGCATCCTCCGAATCAGGCAGCCCCAACAACTCCACTTCTCAGGCCGACTCCTCGGCTGGGGTACATCGGCACAGCTTAGACGTGTTTACGCCAGTGGGGATCCAGGTTTAATTGTGCTCTTAGTGTGTTTAAGCAGCCCAGCCTTATCGTACTGTTTTGTTTCAAGGGTGTTGGGGAAATTAGGCCAGGCCCAAGATCTTAGAAGTGAAGTTCTATAACCCCCTGAAAATATGGACTCCGACTAGAGAAGCAATTACGTCTAACTGAACTAGCAGACATGGGAATGTAGTGCCACTCAATGTGAAGGGTTCTGCCCTCGATGTCAATATGCTATCTTACTGCTTGCAAAATCAAGAGGAGCCAGAGCACTGACTTGGGCAGCATAGGATTTAAGTTAGCAGTAACAGGCTTGTGAAGCGTGAGAATCTGTGTCCATCACCGCTAGGGTGATATTCCTTGGAAGAGCCATGAAACGGAGAATGTTCAAAACTACCTTTCGCTTTGTGGTCTCTATGCTCGTGCTGGGCTTTGTTTGGTGTGAAACTCTTAGCTATGTGTTAAAGGAAGCTATTTTTAATAAAGAATTCCATAGTCACTGTTGATACTAAATGTCTTTTGTTAATTGGTGCTTTTTGATATTTAAATAAAGGTGAATGAAGAGTTTGTGCAACAAATTGCTGCTTTGTGGCTTTGCTCTTTCTCTGATGTGTGATCAAAAGTTTCTCCTTATTCCCAACGTTACCAAGGTAGTGCCTGGCTGAAAAATTTTCATCAAAACCTTTTTTTTTTTTTTATGAAGCAGAAATTTTTGTCAGACCCATTCCATTTGCTGAAATTTTTCAGGTTTTTATTGACAAACCAAAAACCTAAAAAACGTTTGGCCTTTGACAACTGAAATCCCACAATGTTCAGTTTTGGGGGAGTTTTTGATAAAAACTAAAGTTCCATGAACATTTTTTGACAAAAATTTCTGCTTTGTACATTTTTAGCAGAAAATAAAATACAGTCACTTGCACAGCTCTAGTTAATGATGTCTAAATATCTAATTTCCATGAGTGTTCAGAAAAAGGAATGCATCCACAGAGTGCAGAGGACTTTATTGTACATTTGCCTAGAAGAAGTAATATACACATACTGTATGTAGAGATTATAAAAATGTCTTGAAATTACCCAACACACAGAAGGCATTTTCCTGGGGAGACGATGTGCCCATGGTAGGTAAACCCTTCTCCCTCCGAAGAGATTCCCTTTAAACTTTGTTGTTCTGAACCTGTTGACACCATTTATATTGCATTGGGCTCCCTCTCTGCCTCCTCTCTCTTCCTGACTTATTCTGGTTTAGTTTTTGTCTCCTGCGTGATTGCGAGGAAATTGTTAAATGGCAGCATGGTGACGTGGTCCAAACGCGGGACTGAGTCTTGAACACCTTAGTTCTACTTACCGCTCTGGCTCCAACTCAGGCATTATCTATATTGGGGGAAATCCTGGGTTAGGAAACATTAATTAAACCGTTTGAATCAGCACAGCGTAAAAGCCAGTTTTCAATGGTTCTTGGCTTCACAGATTTTAGGACCAGAAGGGACCATTGGGATCATTGGGTCTGATCTCTTGCCCAGTGACTCCTGCATCAAGCCCCTTGTTTCTGTTTAAGCTAGAGAAGATCTTTTAGAAAGACAGCCAGTCTCAGTTAAAGACTCCCACGTGGGGGGAATCTACCCACCTCCCTGGATAAGTTGCTCCACTGTTACAAGTGTGTACCTCCTTTCTAGTCTGGCTGTGTCTAGCTTCTGCTTCCAGCCTTCGGACCGTGTTATGTCTATCTGCCAGATCAGATCACGATTTGCCCTTTTGGGGGACGACAGTTGTGTTAAAAATATATTTGCTGGTCATGATTAACCTACTAGCTACCACATTTGAGCCTAAGTCTCAGCACCACCACCGGCTTTGACCTTTTTAAACACAACTGTTCTCATTCATGCTAAGGGCAAAATCATCATCTCTTTGTTTTGTCTGTCTTGGGTTGGATCCTGTATGGTGCCGAGAACCCTCCAATTCCTTTTGATGTTTAATTAGCTGCCAAGCACTCTCCGGGATTGGGCCTTTCAAGGATGGAAACCTAAGGGATTCTGTAAGGCCCCAGGTAATTTTGTGGTATTGTGTCATGGATGGCTCGTGAGCTGAGATTCCTACCTCTGTGTCATCCTGCGTAGTGCAGCTGGGAGGCTTGGATTGGCCCAGCTGGATCTACAAACACAGCTCAGAGGCAGCTTGAGCAGAAGGCACCGCTGGGAGCAGCAGTGAAGGCTCCTTAAGGAGCAGAGTAATGGGGATTAAGAATCATGCTGAAATAATTAAGCTAGGAAATTACTCACTCATTTAGTGCAGCCGTTTTACCGCCCCCGATGCCTCCACGCCTTTCCCAAGGAATGGTGTAATTTATTGCTGGCTGCCATTAAATAGATGCTTGGAGGTGATTAATTTCAGCGCGAGAGCAGGAGAACAGGCAAAGTCCTCTTTCGGGCAGTTGCTGGGCCCAGAGGATACCAGCTACTGGATGTTTCTTCCCACATTTCCCCCACTGAAAATCCTTGTCCCGTTCCAACTGGAGAGAGCCCCACTTGCTGGGTGTCCGCATGTGGAGATGACCCTGTGGCCTACAGCCCTTGCCAAGTGCAATGAGCTTTTACTTTGTATGGCTTATAAACTGTACTCCAAAGCCCTGAGTGGAGCTAAATACAGCAACCAGGTTGAAGATTCAGCGTTTGTCTATTCAGGTTATATCAAGCCCATCACCGAGGTATCTGGGCAACACAGAACTGAGCTGGCCAGGGAGATCCAAGTTTGGACAGAGGGGTAGCTCATGAGGCCAAGAGAGCGGCAGAAGCTGCCGAGAAGGTTTCTGTGGTGATATTTCCATGGGGGCTTGTCCTGGGGGGCTGGCAGCGATGCGTTGCCAAGCCGCAAGTTGGTCCCATACCATTGAAATTGGTGTTTATGATGGAGATGCTGACGCGGTGCCAGGGGAGGTGGTAGCAATGGGAATGGTGGTGTGGACCCAAAAAAAAAAAAAAAATCTCACTGCAACTGAAGCAGTCATCGCAGGGAAAGATAGTATGTGTGTGCTTTTATTAACAATAATACTTAGCATTTCCACAGCGCCCTGCCTCCGTGGATCCCAAAGCACTTCACACATGTAAGCCTCTCACCCCACCATACGACTGGAATTCCTGTCCCCATTTTAAAGATGAGGAAATAGAGGCACAAGGAGGCCGAACTAATTCAGGGATCTACTGCAATAGGGATCACTGTTATCAAGGAGGCCTCGATCAGGGCCCCATTGTGCGAGGCACTATGCACACGTAACAAAAAGGAGGTCCCTTCCCCAAGGAGCTAACGTTCTTGACGAGACCGCAAGAGGCTACGTCCAAGATGGGGATGGGGTATGTGGAAAGACCAGGTCCAAGCAGCAGTCTCTGCTCAATCATCTCTTCTATAGAGGCATTTCCGTGGTAGTTTACCGCCATACCACAAGCGCTCCACAAACATGGATGGGTGATCAGAGTAAGTGACTTGTCCAAGGCCAACTAAAGTTCTGTGGCAGAGCTGGGAATGTCTCCCGGCCTCGGTGCTGGGCCTTAACCACAAGCCAGTCTGCAGGATGTTCACCTAGTGTGTTATAGAGCAGTGTGTAGGTTAATGGGAAAATACTGTCCAGGAGCTTCTCATTAGTGACCGTGGCCGGGACTCCTAGAACTTCCCTGCCAGAGGAACTGTTCTTTGTTAGCATAAGGCGTGTGATTACCCTGCCCTTGGGACATCTGTACTGTGGGTGCCCAGCAGGATGGGTGGAGCATGGGGATTGTACACCCCTTGCTGTTGTGGGTGGGGCGGTCCTTGAGTGCAGGCAGGGAGCCCGTTGGCTGGAGGAGGTGTGCATGGGAAGTCCGCATTGCAGCTGCCTCTGCTCTAGGAATAGACAAAACAGCCTGTTTGCATGACCTCCTGCTGTCGATGGATGGAGAGCAGACCCCCATTCTCCTCCTCCTGGGCATCTCAGCGGTATTCAGCGCCGTTCATCATGAGACACGGTTGTCTTGCCTAAGTGAGGTGGCTAGGGTCTAGGGTAATGTACTAAATTGGTCTGAGTCCTTCCTGGAGAGACGCCCGCAATGAGTAGTGATGGGAAACGGCACCCCCACAACTAGACCCCCCCTACTGTGGAGTCGCACAAAGATCAATGCCTCTCCAGCCCTAGTCAGTATCTGCATGCAGCTCCCAGGTGACCTGGTGAAATGACATGGGCTCCAGTGCCACTCATAGGCAGATGGCACACAGCTCCACCTATCCTTCACTGCCTACGGCCACTCCACTGCCAGCAAGATGGCCCAGTGCTTGGACCAGACCAACCTGTGTATGAGGAACGGCTGGCTGACGCTGAACCTGAATGAGACCGAGGTGATGCTGGTGGGCAGAGGAAAGCACTTGGAGGAGTTTGCAGCCATGGTCTCTTGGGGTTGCACCCAGAACTGGTCAATTCAGTCCGTAGTCCAGGAACACTGGATTCCTCGCCGACACTGAGTTCTCACACAGCTTCTGGGTATGGCTTCTGGCAGCATGAACAATGAATTAGATGTTGGGTAAACAGGGACCTATCAAGAGCCTGACGTCCTCCATTAACCCACCACCACCACCCCCAGGAGGGGGGGGAGAACAATCCTAACAACGTGGCCATCGTCACTCACCTAGCAGCATCTACAAGTAACACTTCCTACCCCATCTGGTTGATTAGGAGACTCCACCCCATCCTTGTGGACAAAAGCCTGGCCTCAGTGAGATGCCTTTGTGCGTCCCATCTGGCCTTCTGGCCTGCCTCAGTGCAACAGAGCTGGCATGAAGCCATGAGCTCTTAGGAAAATCCAGCTGGTACGGAACTCCGCAGAGCATTCCACAGCAACCGAGGGCTACAGTGAGCACATCACACCTGTCCTGCCCTGTCTACACTGGCTTCCCATTGACTAGCAAGCCACATGCAAGGTCTCCATCCTTGTCTTCAAGGCACTCAATGAGCTGGGCCCAGCATATCTAAAGCTCTGCTCCTCAGGCCCAATGGGACTTTCTGCCATACGGATAAAGCTGGTCCGAGACTGTGGAATGAACTTCCCCAGGAACCAGGCTCATCACAAAAACCTCCCCCCTTCCGCTTCAAGCGCACGGTGCATTTCTTTGCTCCCTGCTCTGTCGTACGACCACAGGGCAGTCTGACCATGTAAAAACACCCCCCCCCCCCCCCCAAACTAAACTCTCCCAAAACAAAACTCTCGGGTGGCAGCAGCCTTTGAGAAGAAAAAGGCCAGCACACTTGTCACTCACCAGCTGGATTTTAAGAGAAGGCACCTGGGCCCTGTCAGGGACTCAGCCAGGGAAGGGGAAGAGGAGCTCTGCCTGGGGGTGGCAGGTCGGCAGGTGAGAGCTGACAGAGACTGGGAGCTGTAGGATGTTCCTGGGGGAAAGCCGAAGGCAAGAAAGCAGCACAAAGGATTTGCCGGCTGACCCCCATCTCAGGTCGCTCTGCTTGCTACAGGCCGCAGCTCCTCCTGGCTGTTCTGGGGATTAGCTCTCTTCCAGGCCCCACATCTCCCTGTCATCCTCTCTCACTCCAGGAGCTGCAGCTTCCTCTTCGTGACGTACCCCCTAATGACCTGGCTGGGGGGTATGGAGTCTCACTGGACCTGCTGTCCCAGCACTGACACGCCGTCAGTGGCTGGTGGGGGCACCTGGGCCCACCCACTACTCCAGGTTCCAGTCCTGGGACCCTACAACATGCAGCCGAGGTCTGCTCAGTCCCCAGCCTTGCTGCTCTCTCCCGGGGCTGCTTCCTACTCACCTCCGACGGGCTTTCTCCTCCCTCTTCTCTTCTGGGTACGCCCTTCCCTCAGAACCCGGCTCTCAGGGTCCTACTCTTGTCCTGGGTTCCCTCCTTCCCTCTCCAATGCACAGACTCTCTGCTGCCATTTCTCTTGTCCGCTTCCTGGCTTTAGACTAGCCCAGCCTTTGCCTATGCAGCTGAGCCCCATCTTCCAATCAAGGGTTGCTTCTCCAGCCTAAACCCCTCACGTGGGGCCTATCTCACTCATTGGCCCCTTTTGCGCTTCCTTCCCTCTGGTGGGGCGGGGGGTGAACACCCCATCACACCTCCGAGAGCCAGGGCCGGAGGGATGAAGACCAGGGCGCTGCCTGCTGACTTGGAGAACTGGAGTGGGCTGAAGGCAGGGGAGCAGCGGAGGGCCTGGAAGAGAGCTACCCCCTGATGCCTCCACATTGGAGAGCTGCAGCCAGAGGGCTGGAGAAGTCTGCGGGCTGGGGGAGGGAGGGATGCTCACCTGGTGAGGATGAACTCCCAGCAGAGAAGCTATGGGGACTTCCAGGGGGAAGAGCAGGGTTGCACCCAACCTGGAAGGGCTGTCCTAATGAAAGGTCAGGAGAGAGCTGGAGAGGAGCCAGGTGTGGTGGAAGATGCTGGAGCAGGGTACGTGCCACATTGATGGAGTGAAGTGAGCTGTAGCTCACGAAAGCTCATGCTCAAATAAATTGGTTAGTCTCTAAGGTGCCACAAGTACTCCTTTTCTTATTGATGGACTAGAGGATTTTAAGGACTACGTTTGCTGGGTGAGAAATGAATTGTTTAGGACTTTTGTTATGGAGTTTTTGAACTATGTTTTGGTAATAAGCCAGTCCCAAGGAGGGCATGAGTCAGGAAAGCTAGCGGGAGTTACTGGCGACTCTGAAGGAAGCAAACTGAGGCAGATGCACTTGTCGTGCCGCAGCCTGCAGCAAGAGAGAGCTCCAGTCGGGGCTTCCCTAGGACATGCCCCAGGGAGAGGAGAGAGAACGAACCACGTGTGACAGCTATCAGTCACTACGGTGACCGCACATGGGAAGGTGCTCAGATCCCATGGTGACGCAGGCAGGATGAGAACCTGGCCGAGAGAGGTGGAGGCCGTCCATCTCCTGGCTGTCAAGCCAGCCCCTTCACCCAGCGCTGAAGTCACAGTAAGAACATCCCTGGCTCCCAAAGCCATGCAGGGAAACTGACCAGCACCCCGCCCCTTTCCTAGAAGTGAAAAGTCACCTTAGGAGATAACTGCCACCTCTTGATCCCCACTCCTCCTCTCATGCAGCCCAAGCGGTGCAGGCAGGTTTCCCAGACTCCATCCGATGGCGGGTGAGGTCAGACCTTTCATTGGCCCAACCTCTGCTGGTGCAAGAGACAAGCTTTCAAGCTACACTGGGGTTAGGGAGGGCTGTGTTCCAGGGAGGGTGTTAGGTGTCCGGCACAAGCCCGGGTGACATTTCGGGAGCTTCCTGACACCTTGCAGTCATCTAGAGACGCCCTGTGGGTAATGCTGCCTTGGGATGGATCCCACCCTCCTAGAGGCCCCTGGGTACGAAACCTGATGCCGCCCCTCGGGCTGGGAGATGGATTTCAGGCACATAAACAAGTTTGGGCGCATTGGCTTGCCAGCCAAAGTACCAGCTGCAGCTGTTTGACGTGCTCCCTCCATGGCAAGCTCTCCCCACCAGGCGAAAGGAGAGGAGAGGCGCTGGTGCTATCAGCAGCCTTAAGGCTCCTGGCAACAAGCTGGCCGTGGCAGGCCATTGCTGGGAGGAGGCGAGCGAGCCCATGCCCCTCAGGTAGGGCTGGGTGGAGAAGCAAAGGCAATAGGCAGCCAGCCCTCGTCGTCCTGGGCCACAGGCAGGTCAGAGGCCCCCTTCTTCCTCCTGTCTGTGTCTCCATCCTGCTAATGTCCCTGTGGGCGGGTCACTTAGCCTCTCTGTGCCTCAGTTCCCCACCTGTGAGATGGAGATTGCAGCACTACCCTGCATCAGAGGGGAGTAGAGAAGGTTTCTCGGGCCTTTGGGGTCATGTCCTCTCTCTGGTTATAATAGTCTTCTCCAGTTGCCCTGGCTCCTACTGGGGGATTGTGTTGGGGCCAGGGGTCCCCAGGTCCCTCGCATCATCCTCATTTATTGTTTGCATTGGAGGGGGGCCTAGAGGCCCGTTTGGGACACCCCAGAGTGCTGGACAGACATACCCAAAGACAGTCCTTGCACCAAAGAACGTGCAACTGAAACAGGGTCAAGAGGCAACAGGGGGGTGTAAACGGGGCAGGGGAAGATGACAGTGACTGCTGGAGATGTGTGGCTGCAGCGATTCTCAGCCAAGGGCCCCATTTAGAAGCGTGACAGTTTTGGGCCCCCACCTGCGTTCGGCCCAGCATAGGGGGAGAGGTGGCTCTGAAGATTGGAAGGGGGGCAGGGTGGTGGCTGTTCCAGTTGATCTGGGATTGGGAAGCACGTTTACATAGATGGGGGGGCCCCAAAAGGGTTTGGGGGAGAAGCAGGCGAGCAGGCCGCTGCCGCTGACAAAGCCAAGGGGGCAGGTCACGCTGTAGTGAGACGAGATCGGATAAGTAGCGGGAGCTTACCAGGGCTGGGAGATGAGGGAGTGATGGACCCCAGGAGGATGCAGTGAGCCTGGAAGATGCAGGGCGAGCCCCCGTGCACCCTCCCTCCGTTCTCCCCTCACAGGTGGAGAAACAACAGACTCATTTCCGTTCCCAACCAATTAGCTTGTTCGGCGCAGCCCGGTGCACGACCCTGGGGAGAGATGAACCCTGCCCAGGCCTTTCCAGGCAATTCGGGGAGCTGTCAAGCCCTGAACTATTCACGCTGAGATTCCCCCTTTCCAGGAAATCCTGGCGGGGGGACACCTGTTCTGCTCATTACAAAGGGAATCCTCTCCCCACATGTTCCAAGCCGCTCTCGGATGTGCCCTGCTGTGGCAAGGGCAATTTGGGGGCTTAGTGTCAGCTGGGATCTTGCTCTTAGAGGTGAAGTGCAGCAATGGGCTGGGAGCGGCCCACCCTGTACCAGGGCTGGCATTCCCCTGGTTACGGTGCGAAGGCCAGCACCAGCTCAGCTTGCAGCCTGCAAAATGCCTCAAACGTGCAGAAGACCAGCCTGTGTGGGAGACCTGGCCATGAGGGGAGCATGGAGGGAGCTTAACGCGTCCCTGCTCGAGAGGATGCCTGGTTCCTGGGGTTAGCAGGAACTGAAAGGCAAAGCCCCTGTTTCTTTTGCAGGATGGTGGTATTTCTGGGGTGGAGCACACTACCGCCCCCTGCAGCATTCTCCAGCTTTCTACGGCGTCCCCAGGCACTGTGCAAATCAGACCGTAAAACTCCACAGCCCATCAGCTGTTTTAGCACAGGCCTGAGCAATTTCCTTTCGGGATAAGGATCTGGGTGGGCATTTTCAGGCCCAAAGGAACTGACTGTGGAGGGAGTTCTCGGCTCCGGGAAAAGGGAGTTGGAATGGAAACCGTTTCTCTGCTTTTTCTAGTGGTCACAGTCTGACGCAGCCGCTGCTGGGGTGGAAGGGAGCCGCTGGCTCACAGCACCTCTGCAAGAGCGTTCAGGACAGGAAGTGAAGAGAAGCCCGGCATCCAGCGGGAACTTCAGACTGGGAGTTAGGTAGGTGGGATGTAGGGAGGAAACCAGGGGGCTCGCTCTTGCCGACAGCGCCATGGGATAGTGAGTGTCTGAGGGGCAAGGATCTCGGCTCCGGAGCGCAGGGCGTGTGGTGAAAGCCTGGCTTCCAGTCCCAGCTTTGCCACAGACCATAGAATCCTAGAAGATCAGGGCGGGAAGGGACCTCAGGAGGTCATCTAGTCCCACCCCCTGCTCAAAGCAGGACCGATCCCCAATTAAATCATCCCAGCCAGGGCTTTGTCAAGCCTGACCTTAAAAACCTCTAAGGAAGGAGATTCCACCACCTCCCTAGGTAACGCATTCCAGTGTTTCACCTTCCTCCTAGGGAAAAAGTTTTCCACCCATCTGCTAAGCGGGCCTCAGTTTCACCAGCTGTGCCATGGGGAATGGGTCCATCTGAAGTAGGGTGAGCAGATGTCCCAATTTTATAGGGACAGTCCCGATATTTGGGGCTTTTTCTTATATAGAGGCGTATTACCCCCCACCCCCGTCCCGAATTTTCACACTTGCTACCCTACTCTGACGGAGGATTCTGAGGCTAAATTCATTACTGCCTGGGAGGCATGTGGAGAGGGCTCGGGAAAAGCCAAGTATTCTTTTCGTAGGCATTGGAGAAGAGAGCACCACCTGTTGTACCCCATTACCACTCCCTGGCACCCCACTGGGGTTTGCTTTTGAGTCTCCCATCCAAACACTGACCCCTGCCTCGTGAGCAGGGCCTGACCTGGCTCCCGCCCAGTCTCAGCCATGCAGGGCATGGCTGGCACATCCCCATTCCCCAGAGAAGCCGTCTGGGTTGCCAAGGGCAGGTATTGTGGTGAGTGAGGTGCTGTGGCTGGTTTCGTTGAAGACCGATTTAATGAGATGCCATCCCATCGTTTCCCCTTCTTTTGGCTGGCTCGATTTCTTGCCATGGGAGGCTCTGAGGAATCCTGTAAGTACCTGGGTCACTTTTCTCCCCTCTCCCAGTCTGCTCTCAATGTGCCTGGGGGGTGAGCCAACCCTCCTGCCTGGGGCCATAAGGGGTGGGGCTAGAATAGTTGAGACTGCTGGATTCTGTGCCCGGCTCCTGCTGCCAGCGTGGAATGTGAGTGACATGGGACAAGAACTATCCCATCACCGTGCCTCAGTTTCCCCAGCTGTACAATGAGGGTAACACTTGCCCACCTCCTGAGCCCGTTGCGTTATGACTGTAGAGCACTTTGAATAAAGGGCTATAGAAGATGGAAATCCCAGGTGTGACCCAAATCGAGCCAACTCCAGGAGGCGGGTGATGACTCTCCTGTTGTTAACCCGCTGATAGGCTGCTGTGGCAAGGGGCACTTGTGGGACCCTCACAGATGTAGCAGGAGGTGCAGGCTGGAATTTTATCCCTGAGTTAAAGTCACGTGGGTTATTCCCTTCTGCACATGGACACCGCATCCAGCTGGCACCAGAGGCGGGTGTGTGAGAGAGAGAGAACAGCAGCTCCTCCGGTTCTTCCAATTCCGTGCGCCTCTCTCTCGGGGAGCCGCGGTCCTTCGAGCCAAATTGTGTGGTGGGTTTGTGATCTGGGGGAATATCTTTGGGGGTGGGGAGAATTACAAGCAGCCTCCCAAACTCGTGTCACTGGTGACCAGTTCCAGATGTTGAGGCAGCTGGCCAGAGGTTGAAAGGCGCTCATTGTTTGGCTGAAGTTGCCTGCGAAGCTTTTGAGAGAAATTGGGGGGGAAACAGTTAAATAAAAAATTCCCCAGCTGTTTGACTTCAGCGCCGGGTTTCCTGGAGGGAGACATCTGTAAATCTGGGGGGAGCACTGGTTCACACGGGTTTCTGATGGGAGGGGGCAGAAGAGTGTGGGGTGGGCTGGGAGCTAGGGGGGTTTCCGGGCTTGGGAACACAGCCCCTCCTTCCAGTTAGGCTGGGGTATGGAGCCATAGGTCTTCGGCTGCCATTAATTCGGATGGTTATTAATTGTATTCCAACGCATTGATAAAAGCCCCTGACTGATCATCTCATGACTGGGGACCTGTTTATCTCATGATCTGAATAAGCCAGGACAGACCCGGTGGGCGGACGAAGGGTGTGGGCTGGGGCAAGGGTGGAGAGAGATTCACTCGTAGCAATGTCCCGCGGATGTTGCTGGGGCTGGAAAACGCAGGTAAGAGGTTAGGGTGCATGTGCCAGGCTGGACAGCCGGTGATTTCCCAGGGGATGGGTGGGAAGAAAAAATAGCCCCCTCTACGACAGATGGACCACGTGTGTCTGAGCTGGGCTCGAGCTCTCTGGGGCCGGGACACGCGCTCTGTGCCTGTCAGCACAAGACAGAGCATGCTCTTGCCACTGGATAGCTAATACCACCACACATGAGTTAGCTGAACTGCTCAGCTGTGTGTCATAAGCCCCATACTGCTAGAGGAAAGTCGTCTTGATTCTAATTTAATCCGATGGTAGTGCCATGGTCAGGTTACCCCATTGTGCTTGGCAAACCCCAGATACAGAGCCTAGAGTAGCACCTGCTGGTGCTTTTGAAGCAGAAGGCTCTGACTTCTGTCCTGCCGGGAAGGTCTGAGTGGATGTAATGATAGCTGTGAGGGTCTGGACTCGTTGTCGTGTTACAATCCCGGATGGGGAAACTGAGGCACGGAGCGATGGTGCATTTTGCTTGGGGAGACAGACCGAGTCAGCGGCACAACCAGCCAAAGAACCCAGGAGTCCTGGTGCACAGTGGGTCCTCGGTGCAGAACGGCTCCAAGAGTTAAATCCGCGCACTTGTTTGCCCCTCTAAAAGCGAGGGGATGATGCAAGCTCTCTGCCATCTCCGGGCCTCCAACTGGTTATGTCACTCTCCCTCCTGTGTGCAAACTTAGATAACCGCTTGGCTCCTGGTCCGGGGCGGGGGAAGAGGGGAGATGCCACTGGCTCTGTAGCAAAGCGCCTATAAATACACTCCCACTCCCTGGGCCTAGAGTGACAGAGATCCTTGGAGCCCGGCCCAGCCCTAATCCTTTAATGTCTCATTTCCATCCAGGGAGGCAGCTGTTAATACAGCTCTGGGGAAGGTGCTGACGTGTGTTCCTGTCCCAGGGAAAGGAGCTGCTAATCTCCTTGTGTTACTGCAGCACAAGGAAGGGGATTCCAGGCCAGAAGGGTCCCAGCATCCTGGACACTGAGAGGAGGAGTGGAGGGAGACGTTACTCTGGCTCATTTCCCCTTCCCTCCCTGCCTGGCCTTCCCTATCCCCGGACCCCAGAGAAGCAGAATTAACCCATCCCTGGGAGCTTCTTCTCTCAACCCCTCGTCTGCCAAAGGGAAACACTTGCTCAGGCCTGGCCACCACAGGGAAAGCAATGTGCAAATCCGAATCCAGCCCCAGCCCCCGTCTACGATGTTCCACCCAGGGGAGCTCACCTTTCATTAGAGCCTTTCGTGCCAAAGGGTCCCAACCAGCCTGAGGCATTTCAACTGGCAGATGAGCCGCTGTCTGTCCAGGGATGGCTTTTGATCGCTGCTGGAATGCAGCCACCTCTGGGGGGGAATGCAGCAGCTGTTCAACAGCACACAATGTGAAGAAGAAAAGTGTAGCTGCTTGAAACAGCCGGCGGAGTTTGGGTGGGGTGAGGTGTTACTTGGTTGGAAGGACACCCTCTGTTTAAGCACCGTGGGGTCTACGTTGCCGGCCAGCTGTCCGGAGCGGGCGTTGGTGTTGCAACTCCCCGACCTACGGAATCTGGTACGTCCACGGTACATCTCTGGCCCCCTCTGCTGTAGAGTCCGAGCCCCTCACATTCTTTAACGTGCTTCTCCTCACAACGCACTCGTGCGGTAGCACTGCTCCATCAGCCGCATTTTAGAAGGGGAAACTGAGGCACGGAGCGGCTAAATGGTTTGCCCAAGATTTGCACAAGAAGTCTGCAGTGGAGTAGGTGCTTGAACCCAGGTCTCCCCAGGTCCCAGGCTGGAGCCATAATCGCTGGAGCATCCTTCCTGGCAGCTCTCTATTGCAGACCTGCTTCTTGCCCTGGCTTGCCAGCTGAGCTGCGCTCCAGGGTGGCGGTTCGCTGCAGTCCAGAGGGCGGGTGCCCCGTCTGCTAGTGGACTGAAGCCGTGTCCCATGAAGTGGTTTCAAACCGCTCCATGGGAGGTGCCCAGTGACAAGCTTGGACCCATTATTTCCCCCTGCTCTAGCCCCGTGGACATGCTCCAGCTAACCCTATTTCTAACCTGAGCAGCCAGCCCTCCCCTGACACCCTCCTTTACATCCAGCTGTTCCCCCTCCAGTCCTGGTTGCATCCCTCTCCCCCTCTTAAAAGGTAGCTGCTGAGTTTGAGCACCGCCTGCCCACTGTGGCAGGAGAACTCCCCACGGCCCGTTGCGCGGAACTACCCTGGCTTTGCGTGTGATGGACACTGATGCAGCCCGGGAGCCTTGGCTGCTGATGGAAAGAGGCAGCTACGTGACTAGGTCAGGTGCAGCATCCTGGACTGGCCCCACGCTCCCTGCTTAGGAAGACACAGGAGCAGGCCCGCGGCTAACTCCGCCAGCTCTTCACACGAAGGACATGGCTTGCTGCCTCTGCCTGGCAGGGAGTCTCCGGGCATGACCCAGCACAGGGCCAGGACTGCAAGAGGGCACAGTGGGTATTTGCATATCTGTAGCGTTCCTGGGCTGGCCTGATCTCCATCCCCAGCAGAGGAAGCAGACCTGAGTGCAAATCGTGGGCCAGGGAGCAGACTGGGCAGGGGAGGCAGTTCTGTTCCCTTTCAAAGGATCCCTGGAAATGTTTGTCTCAAATTTAAAAACAAAGTTTTGGGTCGTTTTCCCTTGCGGGTGGGGGGTGGGGGGGCGAGAGAAAAGGGAGGGGAAAATGTAGCAAAAAATGTTTTGGTTTCGAAAACCCTTCTGTTTTTCATTTCATTCTGTTGGGGGGAGGGGGGAGAATCTTGATTTTTACAGGGAATGTTCATTTCCTTTGACAAGCCGTTTATTGTGGAAACGTTTTCAGCCGGCTCAGGGTTGTCCCCATCCTGTGAATCCGCGCCCTCTAGTGGCAGAGCTTCTCCTTTAGCCTGCACACCCATGTGTGTTTGGATCTGAAAGCCCCGAGTTCACAGGTCATGAGTCTTGGCTGGCGGGCCGGTCACCTGACTGGCTACTCCTTCCTCCTGCTGTTTCTCCTCTGGCCCCTCGTCCTGTAACTGGCATGAGCACGCTTCTGGGTTGCCTGCGAGCTTCTCCAAGTTGTTCTCACCCCAGGAAGCCTCTGCATGAGTCGCTGCTGGAATCTGAAGCTTGGGTTTCTCCTAACTAGCTTCTGGTGTCCCCTGCTTGGGTTATTTGGGGGTCACCAGTCCCCCAAAACTTGGATGCTTCTGTGAGTCAGCCAAACATGGCCTGACGACCTCAGCACTGCAGCAGACGCTCTCTAATTCCAGCTGCTGCCACAAGGCCAGGAGAGCTTGTCTCTTTCCCAGGCCCAGCGTGAATGCCGAAGCCCTGGGCTCATGGGTACCAGAAAGATGGAGTAAGGAGACAAACAGCCAGATTACAAGAGGCTGCAGCCACTGAGTGTGATGGAAATTGTTTTAGATTGACATTTACAATGATCTAAAGGCTGAAAGCCGCTTAAGGAAGCCTTTTGAAACTGATCGAATAAAGCCTTTGATTGGTTTAAGGTGGTCAAAGAGAGCTACGGGCTCTAGCTGTCTGAGCTAGCTAAAGAGTGCCCGCAGACGCCCTGCCAGCTGATCCTGCATGCTTAGAAATCTCCCCCACCTTTCTCTCATCCTGCTGCTCCCTTCAGTTCTTAAAGAACCTGTAAGGGACAGAGCAACGTGTGACAAACTGACCCCCAGCCCCGCGGGGAGGACGCACGTACCAGCCTGGGCTCTTGCCCAAGTCACCAGAGCTCACACCCCAACTCCTGAGAAACCAGCTGTGCTCTGCCACAGTGTGTGTGTGTGAGTGTGTGTGTGTGGGGCACCACTGCCCTCTGCTGGACAGAACGGCAGACCTGCTGTATAGGGGCAGGCGTGGCTGTATAGGGGTGGGAGAGGGTTTGGAGTCCAGAGGTCCTGTGTCTTCGTTGTCGTGCACCGCACAATGCTCGCTCTTGCGCTCTCTCTCCAAGACACCTGGCTTCCATCCCTGGCTCTGCCGCTGACTCAATTCCTGACCCTGGACAAGTCACTTGGGGCCTCAGTCTCCTCATCTTTATAATGGGATTAACAATATCCACCTCCCGGGAGGTGAGGCATTTGGGAGGGACTAATTCATTATGGTTTGCAAAGCCCTTTGAGATCTGTTTGCTGGGCAGCGCTAGTGAAGGGCAAAGAATTACTGGGTTGTCCTCCAGGGACGGGCCTCCAGGGGAACTAACCTGGACTGAGATTCTCCCTTAGCTACAGTGGTGCGGGCCTGTGTGTGGAGAACAGAAGACTCTGATTTCTCTCTCTGCCGTTGGCCATGAAGGCCAGATGGCCACAGTGTGAAGAGCCGTGTAAGCTACTCTGTCCATTGAGTCGGTGAATCTAGGGGTCTCTAATGACCACCTGGTTTCATATCTCATCCAGCATCTCAGTGTCCTCAGATCACAGGCCAGGGCATGAGCTAACTGCTGACTCGGAGAAAAATTCCCCGACTTCAGTCCCTGGGTTTCCCTGGAAGTCTCCCATCCAAACAGTGACTCAGTCTGATGGGCTGGGGGGGGGGGGGGGCGGAGGTTGGCCAGTCTCTAGATTTTTTGCCGGGTTGGAAGCATTTGTTGACCTCTCTCCATAGGAGAAGCCGTTTTCTTTCTGCAGTGTCATTCGGTGAGCTCTGCCTACACCCCCCGCCCCCTTTCCAGCAGTAGGCCAGTGACGTCAAAGCCCAGGACTGGCGAGTGCTTTCAAGTTGCATGGCGCGTCGTTTGCTTGGCTTTGTGAGCTCGCTCTCACATGGAGAGGTCCCAGCCTGTCAGGAACTCGGGGCAGCCATGTCAGGCGACGTCCCTGGAGACGCCCACTGCCTCTGACGGACGTTGCACTGCGACCTGGGCTCCGGCGGGGTGATGCACTAAGGGGAAGCAGTTTGGGGTGGTATTCCCTTGAGGGCGGTGTCCGTGTCCTGCCCTGTGCACAGTACTCAGGGCTTGGTGGATCGTGTGTGTGCGCCAGCTGCAGGCAGGAGGGGACGACCCGCTGACACTCTGTTTTAAAGGGCGGTCGGCGAGTGGAAGAGGTGGATGCTTGCGGGGTGAGGGGCCTGGGTACTGCAAACCAGGGGCCCCCACCTTGCTGTTGGAGATGTGACAATGGAGCCATCCTCGTGGAGGGTCTCTGGCCCTGGGGGCTCTTTGGTTGTTGGGTCCCCTCTCCTGGGGGGGCACTGGGTGCAGCATGAACCCCAATGGAGGGCTGGGGAAACGCTTTGCCCTGAGGGCACTTTAGGCAGGCCACGTATGGGTCCTTGGGCGACCATGGTATTCACTGCAGAATTGAAAGGGTTGTAAGTGCTCCCCCACCTCCCCCCCACCCCCCAGTGTGCACGCTTCCTCGGGGGGCACCCAAGGCCACAGAGGAGACAGTGGCAGAGCTGCGGGAGGAACTCGGGAGTTTAACTCTAGAGCAGCCCCCATTGCCCTGGCCCTGCTAGCATTCTCTGGCCGGGGCAGCCCGGGCACCCAGATGCCATCAGTGCCTGGGGCAGGGTCTGACGGGGGGAGGAGGGTGGCTGAAAATGAGCCCACGTGAATGGCTGCCTGGGACCATCTGTGAGAGCCCCGGGAGCTTGCCCTCCCTCCCTCGCCACCAGGCATGGGAGGGCACTGTCTTGTGTTTGAGCTCAGTGCTCCCCCCTGGAGGTGCCCAGCCAGTGCAGAGCTGCCAGGCAAGGATGGAGGCGTGGGCTGCCGGCTGGCTCAGGCAGAGGGGGAGGGAAGCGGGGACAGGCTGGGTTGGGCTGATGGCTCCTTGGGGCTAGGGCAGGCTGAGCGGGAGGAGGGGGATCAGGAACAAACCTTGAGCCCCCTTCTGCCCGCCTTGAGATCCCGTCCACCTTTGTAACCTGTGGAGGTGCCCAGGTTTTCTTCCCCCCCTTGAGCCCTGTGCCCTGCCGAGGTTCTCAGATCTCCATCTGTCAAGGAACCTGCCCCTGCCCACAGAGCGCGTGCCAGGCTGCTGGGGCACCCCCTGGAGAGGAAGTCCCCCTCTGGCCTCCGCTGCTGGGGAGTTCCATTAAGTTGGAGGCTTTCAGACAAGGGCGGGAAGATGCTAAAACGTCTGAGGTCCGTAGGCCACCATTCTGGAGCAGCTTCAAGCCACGTGTTTAGGGTGTAGGGACAAAGCCGCCCCTCATGTGCCCTTATCTCCCGCCTGGGTGTTCCCTGCACCGCTCTTCCCAGCCGTCTCCTCCTTCCCACAGTGTCTGCCTCCCTCAGAGCTCCCCGCATGGTGCTCCTCCGGCTCCAGTCATCCGCCCCCCCCACGTAGGGCCACCACCTCCAACACAAAACACCAGCCGCTGCCCTCCTCCCCCGCCAGTAACAAGGGGCCTTGTGCCAACCAGGGAGCCTCAGGCCCAGCCTGCTTCCCACAGCCATCAAGGGAGCCCCCGACCATCCCCTGCCCAGAGCTGTCTTGGCTCTGTCGGACTTCCTTGTGCTAAGAGGAGCCGCCGTGGTTTTGTCCGGTAAGGGCCTGGCCCGCAGAGTGGGACCCAGGTGCCAGCTTTGCTCCCAGCAACTGGGGCAGGCTAGTGGGCCACACAGTCCCGGGGCCACCTTCACCCCTTTGCTAGGACTCGGACTTAACCTGTCAGCGTTGGGCGCTAAGCCTTGACGACCCTGGGGACTTGCGCGGCTCGGCCTGGCCTCCTACCAGACTGAGGTGTGTGCACAAGGCACCCCAAAAGGCAGCAGGGCAGCCAGGGATTTCAGCTGCCATCCGCTCCCCCTTGTCCCCGTCGGGTGGAGGAGCTCGGGGCTGACCGCCAGCAGAAGTCCTGCAGCATTTCCTCCAGCTGGTTCGGAGCACTGGGAAGATAGAGGGGCACAGCCGCAGCGGGGTGCAGGCAAGCAGCTGTTCAATCACTGCCCAAGCCGCAGGGATCCTCGTTTTCTCCAGCCCCTTCCAACCTGAGCCCATGCGTGTTTCTTCAACATCCTACAACCTGCTATGTAAATGGGCATGCGGTTCCTGTGCTCAAGGGATGGAGCAAAGAGAAGGAGCGGTTACCAGGGGCTGCCCCACCCAGCACCATGGTCTGCCTGGCTGGAGGAGGGGATTCCAGATCCTGGGGAAATGTTTGTCCGAGTCGTGGCTTCTGTTGGGAAGGGAGCGTGAGATTACAGCAGAGACGTCTCCACCACTGAGTTCCCCCATCCAGAAGGTCTGCGGACTGGGCCTCGGGGATTGTGTGTGAGAGAGGGGGGAAGCGGGTGCATTGGGTTCATACCCCAGCTGCTCACTTCTGCGTGTGGACGTCAGACATGGACCCAAATCACGCAATGAGCTCGGTGAGTCTTTGACACGTTCCCATTTGTCTGCATCACAAAACACTCACATGGTGCAGCAGGACTGGCTGGTCCCGTCTTATCCTAAAACTATCCAACCCCATCTTCTCCTACATCCCATCCCATCCCTTATACAACCCCCATCTCCTCGTATCTGAGGACCTTCCAGAAGTGCATTAAGTGATGTGACTAGCCTCTGTCACCTGTGGTTTGTCCATCCATCCTTCCTTTCTCTGGGGGAAATTGCATGAGATTTAAAATTACATGTAAACTGCTCTGTGTTGTCATTAGCAAAGGCAGCTGGAACAGGTCTGCCTTGTACTTGGAACGAACGGAGATGAGGTTTATGCTGGTTTTTAGAGGCTGAGTACTGGAACAGCAAGGGGGAGAAATGCGGGCTTGGCAGGACTACCATTAAGTAGATACACACTGTAACTGGTTAAACAACCGCTTAGAGTAACTCTGAATGGAATAATGTCGGATTGAAAGGTCGTCTCATGTGGGGTTCCACAGGGATCTGTTCTGGGTCCGGTGTTGTTTAACATCTTTATTAATGACCTGGATATAGGAATAGAGAGCACAGTGATCACATCTGACAGATGACACAAAGCTGGCGGGGGCAGGGTTGCAAACACTTAGGAGGATGGAGCTAAAATTCAAAGGGATCTTGATAAATTGAAGAACTGGGCTGGACAACAAAATGAAATTCAACAAAGACGAATGTAAGGTGCTACACCTACGGGAGAAAACGCAAATGCACAAATACAGAATGGGGGATAACTGGCTTGGCAGCAGCACGGCTGAGAAGGATCTGGGCATTGTGGTGGATCACAACCTCAACACGAGTCAGCAACAAGATGCTGCTGCAAAAAAAGCAAATTCCAGTTTAGGTTGCGTTAACATGCAAGCCACAGGAGGTGACAGTACCGTGCTGCTCGGCACCGATTAGGTGGAGAACTGTGTCCAATTGTGGTCACCAATGTACAGAAAGGATGTAGAGAAACTGGTGACAAAGATGATCAAAGGGCTGGAACAGAAGTCAGATGAGCAAAGGCTGAAGGAACTGGGTGTGTTTAGTTTGGAAGAGAGGAGATTGCAGGGGGACATGATAGCGATCTTCTAATACTTGAAAGGCTGCCATAAAAACGATGGAGAAAAGTTGTTCTCTCTTGCCACAGAGGGCAGGACAAGAGGCCGTGGGTTCGAACTCCAGCACAGCAGATTTAGATGAAATCTCAGGAAAAAATTCCTAACGGTAAGACAAGTAGGACAATGGAACAGACGCCTAGGGAGGGTGTGGAAGCGGGGAGGGACTGCTCAGTGGTTTGAGCATTGGCATGCTAAACCCACGGTTGTGAGTTCAATCCTTGAGGGGGCCATTTAGGGATCTGGGGCAAAAATTGGGGATTGGTCCTGCTTTGAGCAGGGGGTTGGACTAGATGACCTCCTGAGGTCCCTTCCAACTCTGATATTCTATGATTCTATGGAGGTTTTCAAAAGGAGGCGGGAGCCGTCCCTCTGGGGTGGTTTAGCCACAACAAATCCTGCATCTTGGCAAGAGGTTTGACTAGATGATCCTTGAGGTTCCTTCTAACCCTATGGTTCTGTGAGGATATGTGACCTGTTTCTTTAAATCTATAGCAGGAAGCTGGGCAGGCGGTGGCTGGAGAAGGTTCTAGGCAGAAGTTGTACAGAGATGTAGTTTTACTTAGTCTAATAAAGTTCCTTGTTTAGAATTAGAAAGTTACTCCTGTGATTTGTCACCATAGACATGGGGGGCTGCAGGCAGGACTGAGGTGCATTGGCAGAGTTGTGGGAGGGTGAATTCGGGCTGCAATAGCAGGGGGGGGTGCATGACGTCGGGACTGAGGCGCACTAGCAGAGCTGTGTGCATTCGGTGTGGGGTGATTAGGACTGCAATAGCAGGGGGGTGCACGTCGGATCAGGATCGAGAGGCATCAGCGGAGCGGGGTGTGGAGAGCTCAGGATTGGAATAGCAGGTGGGTCTGGCTCAGGGTCAAGGGGCATTAGCAGAACTCTGGGAGAACTTTGCCCAGCACCAGCAGGCACCATGCCTACCTCTAGCTAGTGCTCTGAGTGCCAGACATCCTTAGCAAAGACTGTTCTTTGTACTTGGTGCATGGGTGAAGTGAAGTGAGGCTGGATGGATTCCAGCTCTGAATTCCTTAGGAGAAGCAAATTGGCTGGGAGTCCTTGAGCTCCTGACACTCTGGTGTATCTGGGGTACTCCTGGCTGATGTTTTCTACTTGCCAGCTTTCCCCACTGCTGCACTGGTAGAATCATCAGTAGTGGGTGCGACACTGCAGAGTGATATTGTCGGTGACTATGCAACAATCTGTCAACACGTCCAGATGTCTCCATTGCCTTCTCTGTGCACGTATACGTGACTTATCTCCCTCCAGAGGCGGGGGAGAACATAAGCCCTAATAGCCATGTTACCGGGCTATAACAACTTTCATTTATGTGGCTCCTCTTCAGATCAAAGAATCCCTAATCACTTGGTCACCTTTACACATAGAATAATTGCCTTCCCACCACGCAAGTGCAGCCACCTCTGGGGTGGAACATGCTAGCCATTTTTGTAGAGCCCAGCATCGGCACAGGTCGGGACAAGAAGTGAAGGAGAATCATAGGGCCAAACTGGGAAATTTGATCAAGGGTCTGGTACGTTCTGTTGACCTCAGTGATCCTTTCTGGCTTTTCCTGGATGAATCTGCAGAGCCATTCCTGGAATAACCACAGAATGAGACTTTTCCGACAGGACCAAGGACTGTGATAGGTCGTGGCCCTGATTCTGAAGTCTTTAATTGGGCAAAACTCCCCTGATGTCAGTGGGAGCTCAGCAGGACCGAGCCCTCTGTGCCTGTCTTTTGTTGACTGGGAGTTTTGTGGGCAGCTGGGTATGGGGTTAACCCTTGAAAAATCAGAGCTGCTTTGTTTCTGCAACATTTTCCTAGCTTGCAGTTTTTGTGGGGAGTGTGGAAAGTCGTCTTACAAAACCGGCTTGGTCTCAAAGCTCCAGGGAGCTGCTTTATTCGGTCGCCGCTGAGTGTATTTGGAAAGTAGGCACTGCCCAGTCACCCCCCAGGAACACAAAGGAGAGAACGCTCCAACTGTTGTCCCGATCTGGGAAGGAAGGAGGGTGCGTCACCGCGCTGTACCTCTATGCAGCCTGCTAGCCAGGTAACGAGCTGGCCCCCCATGACCTTCCCAGCGGAGGGCCGGTGCCTTTAACAAAGAGTGCAGCTCCTGGCGCGCCGTGCTCGGCGGGACTGTCCCGGTCTCTGCTGGCGGAAGTCATTGCACGTTCTAACGGCTGAGCTCGCCGACAGCTGTCGGAACCCGGACACAGGCAATTGAGGGTTAAAGGCTCCCAGGAGAAAGGGGGGAGGAGGAGGGAGAGAGGAGGGAGCTGGGCCATAGAGGGTTAACGCTCTCTGAGGAGAAAGCCCCCCAGCTACTGGGGAAGGCAGCAGGACACCTGGGGTTTGGGCTGGGTGCCCCTCTGTTACTGAGAAGTGTCCCAGGATCTGTCAAGCAATCTCCTGAGCATTGGAGAGTGCTGCAGGCTGGGTACTGTGCCCCTGCTTGGGGGCCTGCGGGGGCTGGATGGGCGCAGGTGCATCTCTGTCCCACAGGGCTGCGTTCAGGTCGTGTGCGTGCTTGGTTGCGCAGAGGCAAGAGGGTGTGGGGGATGTGAGCACACACACACCCGGGTCTATATAAGCATGAGGGAAGTTGTGCAACCCACCGGCCAGTGTGAGTTACGTGTCGCTACTGAATCCATAGAGGACGTGAGTCTGTTAAAACCCGCAGCTACGGAGCCTGGCTCTGCAGCTCGGTCTCTGGGGGCTCCTGCTTTTATCCCTAGGAAGTCCCCAGTGTGTCAGCCAAGATGGTGGATGTTTTCAGGCACCCAGGAACCCCAAACCTGGCTGGAACACCTATGAATGACATTATAGGATTTAAAGGTACTGGGAGGGGATGTGACCAGAGATGAACAGGGATTTTACATGCACTGTCTCTGCCATGGACAGTGTCCAAGACTATGGCAGTAAGTTCAGGAGGAGGGTGTGACGTTGCACTCCATACGTTTTATGGAAATATGCTTATGAGCGTGAATATGATGTAACTGGCATGTGCTTTATGCAAAAGGTCTCTTGTAAGGTATCATAACAAAGGTTATAATCTACTGAATATATTCCTCCTATTTGTATGCATGTATCCTTCTTGTATCTGAAGCTAGAAATATGAAGTATAACTCTGAGGTCCTATTGTAATTATGGAAAGTGTGGGCCATTAATGGTGGTTTAGAATCTTGATGGCTCCCATTGACTAGGACAATTGGTTGTAAATGCAAAAAGAAAAGGAGTACTTGTGGCACCTTAGAGACTAACCAATTTATTTGAGCATGAGCTTTCGTGAGCCACAGCTCACTTCATCGGATGCAAATGGTTTATTTACCTGCAAGCCTTCCTGTGTACTGTGGGCCAACCCAGGAAAAATGGAGACTAGGAGTCTTACAGTGACCTGTCACCATGCCACATGATACTGGAATCCATCTTAATCCTTGTACTTTTCCATTGATGAGGCAGGGGTGGGGACAAGCACAGACAAAAGTTTCCTGCCTTGTGCCAAAGCTATAAAAGGGGGCGGAGCAGGACAAAAGGAGGCCAGTCATGAGAAAACCCCTGCTTACCACCTCAAATGTCTGCTGGAACTAACAAGGACTGTACCAGGGTAAAGGATTGGTCCCAGACTAGGAAGGAGTCTAGTCTGTGAAAGAAGCTTATTGGAACATCTCGGAAGGTGAAATATTACCTGTAATCAGTTTCTTAATGTAGTAGGCTTACACTTGCATGTTTTTGTTTTATTTTGCTTGGTGACTTACTTTGTTCTGTCTATTATTACTTGAAACCACTTAAATCCTACTTTTTATACTTAATAAAATCACTTTTGTTTATTAATAAACCCAGAGTAAGCGGTTAATACCTGGGAGAGCAAACGACTATGCATATCATTCTATCAGTATTATAGAGGGTGGACAATTTATGAATTTACCCTTTATAAGCTTTATACAGAGCAAAACTGATTTATTTGGGGTTTGGATCCCATTGGGAGCTGGGTGCTGGAGACAGGTAACCTGCTGAGCTGTTTTTAGTTAAAGTCTGCAGCTTTGGGGGCGTGGACCAATCCCTGGGTCTGTGTTGCAGCAGACTAGTGTCTGGCTCAACAAGGCAGGGTTCTGGAATCCCAAGCTGGCAGGGAAAATGGGCTCAGAGGTCATTTCAGCACATCAGGTGACAGTCCCAATGGGATCCGTCACAGTGACTGTCTTCATTGCGCATGTGGATGTGTGGCCATACTCACATGCCAGAGCGGGGCTGGAGTCCTTTACATTTCCTCTCCTCTGTTAGAAATGTTTCCTGGTTCTGGCTACCTTTGGTGTCTCCTTAGCCTCTCGCTCTCCATGGCCAGGAGAGGGAACCTGTGCTGTTGGCTGTAGATGCACAGAGAAACCTGGAAATGGGCGGTAACACTGCATCTGTGGCAAGGATCTGAGCCCTTCAGATCGTGTTGCTGGTGGAAAGAGGGTGCTCTTTCAGTGGCAGGAGATTGGGGGTGCTCTGGAAGGGGCATTACACTCAGGGATGTCTGTTGCTAGAGCAGCAAGGTTGGGGGTCTGTCTGCACACACTTCTCCCAGCAGCTGCCATCCTGTTCTCCCATCCCCAGCTCTGCTGATGCCCCAAATAAATTAGGGTCTTGGAGCTGGTAGAGTTTGGGGCACCTTCTGATGAATGGTATCCCTTCCCTCAAACTCAGTCATCCTGGGCGATAGCCCAGTGCTTTAACACCCACCTTCCAGATGGGTAAACTGAGGCAGAAGGCTGAGTGACTTGAATGAGACCACGATAGGCAGGCAGTGCCAGACTTGGGATTAGAACCCTGCTGTTGCTTAATCCATCGTGTGCTTAGTCCACTCAACCAGACTGCTGTGTTGACAGTCCGCCCCGAAAGCATTGTGGCTGGCAGCAGGTAGCCGGCTAAGAGTTTTGTAGCACTAAAAATAAGAACAGGGGATAGAGGTGAGAAAATTACCCACAGGTCTAATGAGGATCAGTTAATTTCTATAAACTGGTGCTAATTTTCTAATCCCAAAAAGCCATCTCAGAGCCTCCGTCTGTATGGACAACCCCTGATAAATTCTGATACGCAGCATTTCGCTCATCAATAACTGGCTGTTTTTCTCCTTTAAATGAGGAGGAAATGCCAGTTTCTTTGCTACAAATTGCCCCAGGTGTGAAGTGACTGAAATCTTCCTCCAATTCATCCTTTGGATGAGTGCAGGGCCCAAAGCAAACAGGATTTAGGCAAAGGAGAGAGAGACCCTGACTCACTAGTGTTGTTTTATTTACTCAGAAACAAGTCTGGTCTTTGGTTTAAGGCCTGGGACTGCGGCTTGAGAGATCTGGGTTGGATTTCTGGCCCTGCCACTGGCTTTCTCTGTGATGTTGGGAACATTGCTTCATCTTTCTGTGTCTCACTGTAAAATCCTTCCCTCCAGGGTCTTTTGGGGCCCTCCTCACTGTAGCCTCTGAGCATCTCACATTCATGCTTGTGAGATGCTCAGAGGCTACAGTGAGGAGGGCCCCAAAAGACCCTGGATGTGCAGAGATTTGAAGGGACCCCATAGGAGGAGATCCCTGGCGAGGAGCTTTGGGGCCCAAGCCGATCCTTGCTAAGGGGAGCTGGGGCAGTGTGGTACTCGGGTGTGCCCTCAGAGTCCTGACCATTGTGGTCAGTCTGCATTGCTGATGCTCGATGGCCGTCCCGAGGAGCCAGAGCTGTACAAACCGGACACTGAAAGCTGCTTCGGCAGCTCACGAGGGCTGAGCCCTGTGGGTATGCCTGCACCAACACTGCATTAGAAACCTGGGGTTACAGTTGCTGGACCTGGGTCCCACAGCTGTGCCATCGTGTTCATACTGTGCCACGTGGCCCTTGCATCATGGGGCTGCAGCTTGGCCTGCATCCACCCTGAAAAGTGGCAGGGCTTGGACCCGAGTCACAGCAGGACTCGGGCTCTGACCCAGTACCCTCGCCCCCCCCGCCCCCCAGCAGGGTCCTAGTGCTTGATGACCAGAGTCAGACTCATTTGTGTGTGGATGGAACAGGGGCTTCGGCTTGAAGCTGAGTTACAGCCTGTGTGCAGTGCAGACATACCCTTAGAGAGCTGAACTGATGCGTGCCTCTGAGGAACCGAACACACTTGGAGACCAAGAGCTACTCCTGGGCCAGGAACCCTTTCTTACGATGATTTCCTTGTATTCTGGATCATTGTTGCACTCGCCCATGTTCACCCCTCTTGTCCACAAACGTTTGTGTAGATGGGATTGGTGTGCACGAGGGTTCTGCATGGGAAGACCCCGTGTTCCTGTGCAAATATGCAGATGTAAGCAGGGTCTGAATGAATTCTCCCCTGACACCTAGTAGGAGAGGGGGAGAGACATCAGGAGCAAACTGTATTTACATGAACACGCCCACTCTGGTGTTGGGTTACAAATCACAGTAGTATTGAATGCAGGGGTAGTGAAACGTTATCTGTGTTATCTTTACTGTATGAGGAAAGGGGAGCAGAGCCCTGCTGAGCGTGTCCCGATTGAGGTGGTCACCCTCAGGTGAAATGGACTTGCTAAGCCAGGGGCTCGAATGCCAGACCCCTGTGAAGGGAAGAGGGGTGGGGACAGCTGTCCTAGCTAGGAGGTGTGGACTCTCCATAAGGGTCCCAGGTCTGGTTTAACCTGTTCCTCCCCCACTGTTCAAAGATAGAAGCTAAATAGGCTCTATGAGGAGTCTTTTGTTATGTAAAGTGCTCACTAGAGCTGAAAACACTTGTGATGAGACAGCATTTCTGCCTAGCCTGCATCACTAAGAGCTGACCATCACTAAGAGTTGGGTGGACTCTTAAGAGACTGACCTGCAGAGGTCACAGCAGAGAGGTGAGTGGCAGAAGGTGCGAGCAGAATGAGGGGCTGGCGGGGTGGCCAGCAGAGAGGAACCGTGGCTGGAGGGGTGGCTAGGCGGTGAGCAGAATGAGCAGCTGGCGGGGTGGCCAGCAGAGAGGAACAGCAGCGGGCAGGGTGGCCAGGCAGCAAGGAACCGTGGCTGGCGGGGTGACCAGCGGAGAGGAACTGTGGTGGGCAGGGCGGCCAGGCAATGAGGAACAGTGGCGGGTGGGGCGGCCAGGCGGTGAGTGAAATGAGGGGCTGGCAGGGTGGCCAGGCGGTGAGGAACTGTGGCGGGCGGGGCGGCCAGGCGGTGAGTGAAATGAGGGGCTGGCAGGGTGGCCAGGCGGTGAGGAACTGTGGCGGGCGGGGCGGTCAGCCCAGAGGAACAGTGGTGGGCAGGGCGGCCAGGCGGCAAGGAACCGTGGCTGGCGGGATGGTCAGCAGAGAGGAACCGTGGTGGGCAGGGCGGCCAGGCGGCAAGGAACCGTGGCTGGCGGGATGGTCAGCAGAGAGGAACCGTGGTGGGCAGGGCGGCCAGGCGGCAAGGAACCGTGGCTGGCCGGGTGGTCAGCAGAGAGGAACAGTGGTGGGCAGGGCAGCCAGGCAGTGAGCAGAATGAGGGGCTGGCAGGGCGGTCAGGCAGCGAGGAACAGTGGCGGGTGGGATGGCCAGGCAGTGAGTAGAATGAGGGGCTGGCAGGGTGGCCAGGAAGTGAGGAACTGTGGCAGGCGGGTCGGCCAGGCGGCGAGGAACTGTGGTGGGCGGGTCGGCCAGGCAGCAAGCAGAATGAGGGGCGGGCGGGGCGGCCAGGCGGTAAATAGAATGAGGGGCTGGCAGGGCGGCCAGGCAGCTAGGAACCATGGCTGGTGGGGTGGTCAGCTGAGAGGAACAGTGGCTGGCGGGGCGGCCAGGAACAGTAGTGGGTGGGGCGGCGAGGCGGCGAGTGGAATGAGGGGCGGGCGGGGCGGCCAGGCGGTGAATAGAATGAGGGGCTGGCAGGGCGGCCTGGTGGCTAGGAACCATGGCTGGTGGGGTGGTCAGCTGAGAGGAACAGTGGCTGGCGGGGCGGCCAGGAACAGTGGTGGGTGGCGCGGCCAGGCGGCGAGGAACAGTGGCAGGCGGGGTGGCCGGCAGCGAAGAACAGTGGCAGGCGGGACGGCGAGGCGGCGAGTGGAATGAGGGGCGGGCAGGGTGGTGAGGCAGCGAGGAACAGTGGCAGGCGGGGTGGCCGGCAGCGAGGAACAGTGGCAGGCGGGGTGGCCGGCAGCGAGGAACAGTGGCAGGCGGGGTGGCCGGCAGCGAGGAACAGTGGCAGGCGGGGTGGCCGGCAGCGAGGAACAGTGGCAGGCGGGGCGGCCAGGCGGCGAGCGGAATGAGGGGTGGGCGGGGCGGCCTGGAGGCGAGGAACAGTGGCGGGCAGGGCGGCCAGGCGGCGAGGGACAGTAGTGGGCGGGGCAGCCAGGCGGTGAGCGGAATGAGGGGTGGGCGGGGCGGCCTGGAGGCGAGGGACAGTGGCGGGCAGGGCGGCCAGCCAGAGCAAGTGCTCAGATGGCAGAGCGAGCAAGGTGCCTTCTTCTCCGGGTGGGAGGGGAACTCTCACAGATGCGTCTCTGAACCCTGGGACCTCACTGACCAAGGACAACCACTGTGAGTGGGGTGCGGTGAGGGAGCAGACGGGGCACAGAACAGGAACTCTGAGTTGGAGAACTCACCAGCGGCTCTGCCCCACGCACTCGGGGGTGGGCGTCCTGCTCACAGCTTTAGGTTTATGAATCCTGCTTGTGGCCTTTTCCCTCATTAATGTCGGGTGACTTCCCTGCTTTCATTAAAAGTTTCCTTTCTACACGCAGACTCTGTGCTTGCCAGAGGGGAAGTATTGCCTCTCACAGGCGCCCTGGGGGGTGTGCGTAATTTTCCAGGTGGCCGCTCGAGCCGGTTCTGTGTTGTATCGTTGAAAAGGAACCCCTAGATGTTGAACCCGGCCCCGGTTGCTGCCGGCTCCACCTGGCAGAAGAGTTACGCGGACTTTGGTGCAGGCAGCTGGCTACCTGCTGCTGTTCCAGGAGCTTCACCAAAGCAGCGGCCCTGGGGCCAGTGCTGAGCCACGTGGGACCGGATCGCAGGCGGTTTTGGGGCTGCCAGAGGCAAAGCAGCGTCCACCCCGGCAGAATGCTACATCTCTAAACAGCCACAAGATGGCAGTGCTGCCAGCAGCTCCGGCCACGTCAAAGGCCAATCCTGCCCGGTGCTGAATGCCCTTCAGTCCCACTGACTTCGATGGAAGGTGTTGAGGGCTCGCAAGATTGGGCAGCGACTCTCTGCCACGTTTCCCACAATCCTTTGCTCCCTTCTCCCCTTTGAAGCTGGCACTTGTCCTCGGACTGCAGCTCGCGAAGGGTTAATTTAATAGCCAGATGCTTAGCTGGGAATGAAGTACTTTGGGCAGAGTCTCTGAGGTGGAGGGGGGCCAGGGACATATTATATCTTGGGCTCTGGATCTCCAGGCCGCGTAGAAAGGAGTCTCCGCTTTCTGAGTGGAACCGTTGACTTGGGGAGATTGGTTTTTGGTGAGGCTTCCCCTGGCTGGGAACGAATTATACCTGGGCCACAGGCTGCTGCAGGTGACGGGCAGACTGGCTCTGTTAGTGGGGCCAGCGTGACTCCTTTCACAGGCCTCTGCAGCTCTGCTCAGGACAAAGCGAGCTGCAGAGCGGAGCAGCCAGGGGGGCTGCATGGTGGCTTGCTCCAGGTGGCTGCATGAGCGGGCTAAGCTGGGGGCTGAACTCGGGGAGCTGAATGCTACTCTCACTGTGCCAGTGGGAATCGCCAGCTCCGCTGAAGTTACCTTGATGGTGCAGCTCAGAGCAAAACGGACCCTCTCTACCCTTCATTCTGGAAGGCCCTGGCCACCCTGTTATGTCTCAAGTTACCAGCAGCTCCTTAAACCCAGAGACTGAGCCTTGCTGGCGAGATATGTGCCAGTTGTCTCTGCACTGCCTGGGTATTCACACAGCGCTCACTGAACTCCCAAAGTCATGTCCCAGGATGCACCGGGCTCTGGAAAATGCCAGGAGGGATTCTCTGGGGCGGTCACTTCTCGGGCTGTTGCAGAGTCCCAGCATATGTACTGCAGCTCTGCAACCGCCGTGAGGGAAGCAGTGTGCCTTAGAGAGGGTTAAGGCCGTTCACTCACACAGCTGGTATTTTGCCGCTGAGCTGCTTGTATCCTGCAAGAGCATTGTCTCTCCCGCGCAGGGCTGTTGAAAACAGCCATTTACTTGTAGCATGGACTATGCTCTTCTAGGTAACCGGCAGATTAAAAAGGTGGGGGCTGGCTATTTGTAATGGCTAGGGCGACCAGCCGTCTGTCCCGGTTTTTAGTTCTTTGTCCCGCGTCCCGACTCATGCGCAGCCGGGAGCCATTTGTCCCGATGCTGCGGCTTTGGCCGCTCTGGCTGATGGTTTTGTTTTTCTTTTGTTTTTTGTTGCTTCAGCGACTCTGCTCTGGCTGCTTTCCCCCCCCCGCCCCGCTTCCCCCATGTGTCCCGATATTTTGTCCGTTTCATCTGGTCACCCTAGTAATGGTGTGTGTGGGTATGAAAGTCTAGCCTATACCCTTCGAAACAAAACAAATGTCCTTAGGCCTCCGACTTATTTAAACCTGAAGGCCCTTTAAAAATCAAATTCCCCTTTTTGCCACCTGTGCTATATTTTCTTTAGTTCTTCGCCCTTCACGCAGCCTGTAGCAATGATCACTTTCACACTGGAGCTTCTAGTTTTGCTGATCCAATTGCCGGCTTCGGCGCTTAGAGGCTAAAGCGATGGGTAGGACGATGCGTGTACCGTTTCTTTAAATCTGTCCCAGCGGGGCTGGGCAGGAAGGGCTGTGGGGTGAGCTCTAGGCAGAAGCCCTACAGGGAAGTGGAGTAGGAGCAGCTGAAGGAAAGGCAGTTTTCCTTGTTCTAATCAAGTTCCTTGTTCAATGCTAGGTGAAAGTGACACTTTCTGTGGAATGAATTTTCAGAAGTGCCGAGCACTGTCAGTTCCTCTGGACTTCATAGATTACCAGGACGGAAGGGACCACTGTGATTGTCTCATCTGACCCCCTACTTGACAAACCCAGAGAACTGTCCCCAAGTCATTCCTACAGCAGGTCTTTTAGAGAAATAGCCAGTCTGGATTTTAAAATGGTCAGTGATGGAGATTACCCTCACTGTTAAAAATTTACATCTTATTTCCAGTCTCAAGTTGTCTCGCTTCAACTTCCTGCCGTTGAATCATGTTAGAGCTTTTCTCTGCTAGACTGAAGAGCCCGTTATCAAATATCTGTTCCCTGTGTAGGTACTTACAGACTGTGATCAAGTCACCCCTTAACCTTCTCTTTGTTAAGCTACATAGATTGAGCTCCTTGTTGGGTCTATCACTATAAGGCAGGTTTTCTAATCCTGTAATCATGTTCGTGGCTTTTCTCTGAACGCATTCCAATTTATCAACCTCCTCCTTCAATGGTGGGCACCAAAACTGGACACAGGATTCCAGCAGCAGTTGCATCAGCGCTGAATAAAGAGGTAAAGTAACCTCTCTGCTCCTACTAAAGATTCCCATTTCCACATCCAAGGATCGCATTAGCTTTGTTGGCCACAGTGTCACACTGGGAGCTCATGTTCAGCTGATTGTCCACCACAACCCCCAAGTCTTTTTCAGAGTCCCTGCTTCCCAAGATAAAGTTCCCCATCCTGAACCATGGCCTGTGTCCTTTGTGTCCTATATATTTACACTGAGCCAGATTAAAATGCACATTGTTTACTTGAGCCCAGTTTAATTGCTCTGTATCAGTTACCTATGCTCTTCATTATTAACCTCTCCCTCCATTTTTGTGTCATCTGCAAACTTTATCAGGGACGGTTTTATGGTTTCTTTCAGGTCATTAACAAAAATGTTAAATAGCAGAGGGCCAAGAGCCGGAGGATGATGACCCAGGTGCAATTACATTTTGAGACCTATCAGTTAGTCAGCTTTTAATCCATTTAGTGGATGTATTAATAGCCTATGCAGTACTCTTGATTCTGATTCCTTCTGCTGCCTTTTTACGTGCCCAAATACTGTAGCTAATGTTCCAAAGCTCCAATTATTAATGCTTCAGTTGGAGCTGGGCATCCTCAGTGTTGTGTCTGTAGGTGCCGAACTACCCTAGAATTGTCCGTTTTTAAATGGCTTTTGAGATCTGTTCCGATTTGTAATTAGCGTGGGGTGGAACTTCATAGACTGGGCAGCTCCTGAGGGTGGATTTCTGGGGAAGGAGGCAGGCCTTTTTGGGACTCTGCTGCACCCCAGCTGCCAGAAGATCTTGTACTTTGATTGTGAACTATTTGGGGGCAGGGCTTGTCTTTTTGTTCTGTGTTTGTAAAGCGCCTGTATAGCACAATGGGGTCCTGCTCTGTGACTGTGGCTCCTAGCTGCTATGGCTAAACAAATAATACACCACCATAATACAGCAGCTGGTAGCATTAATTGAAGAAAACCCATCCCTGCGCCCACCCACCTTTGCAGTTGCTGGAGAGGAGGAGAGGTTGGGTTTTTTGGAACCGATCAGAGGAGACGAGAGAATAAAGATCCTTCCTCCTGTACCTCACCCCAGCTGAGGTTGGGATCAGGCTTCTCGCAGGATCGCAACTCTGGCTCCCTGAGCCAACCCAGCGCCGCCTCCTTTGCTGAGCCAGCAGGAGCTGTGCAGAGCCTGTCTGAGCAGGAGGCCTTTGCTTTGCAGCTATCTCACTCTGTATCAAGGGGCGAGTGACAGCCGTGGGGCGGAGGTGCAGCTTCCTCTTGACTCCAGGGCAGCCCATCTGGTGGCCTTAGGGGAGAGAGCCCTTACTTTTAAAGCCGTGTGAGTGTTCTTCAGGAACACTTCTAAACAACACAGCCTGCAGCACCGTGACCGCCCGCCGGGCTGTCTTGGGGCCGTTAAGGTGGGATACTGGAGTATGGTTTTAAACGGATACCGCTGAGACTGGGATCTTGCAAGGTTACTGGAGTGGCTGCATTGTTAGACTCTGCATGGATTGGACTGACTCTCGCCGGGCTTTCCAGTGAAGCCTTAGGAAATGCCAGGCTGGGTCATCTAGTCCAGTATCCTGTCTCTGACACTGCCCAGCACTAGATGCGTCAGAGGGATGTACGAGAAATGCCCCAGTGCACAGCTATGGACAGCGGAACAGACGCCTAGGGAGGGTGTGGAAGCTCCTTCACTGGAGGCTTCCAAAAGGAGGCTGGAGCCATCTGTCTGGGATGGTTTAGACACAACAAATCCTGCATCTTGGCAGGGGGTTAGACTAGCTGACCCTTGCGGTCCCTTCTAACTTGATAAAGGAATTTCCCTCCTTATTCTCATCAGTTGATGATTTGGTTTATATCCTAAAACTTGCAGATATCATTCCCTTACTTTTAATCTGACCTCATGTGACTATTCTCCAGTCCTTTGAATCCTGCTCAGCTCCTGACCTTGGTGATATCACGTAGCAGTGAGTTCCACTGGCTAACCATGCACCGCATGAAAAAGTGTTTCCTTGAAGCCATTTTAAATTTTCTGCCTTCAGTTTCCCCTTGCTCTTGTATCTGAAAGACTAAATAGGAGGAGTGCCCAATTCACCACTTTTCTCTCATTTATTATTTTGCAAACCTCTATTGTGGCCCTTCTTATTTGTTTCCTCTCTAAACTAATCTGTCCCCATCTTTTCAATCTCTTTAATCGTCAATACCTTTAATATATTAATCCTTCAGTGTTCTTCCATCTGTAGATCTTAAAGCACTTTATAAACTGGGTAAGTATCCCATTATTCCCATTGCATAGGAAGGGAAACTGAGGCACAGCAGTGCAGGGACTCTCACAGGGTTATGCAGCCAATGGGAAGCAGAACTGGAAGTAGCACCTGGTTCTCCTCTTCTCTCCTCGCCAGCCATTCTGTCCCCGTGGTTTAAGAGCCCTCAATAGACCATCAGCCCCCTCTCCCACAGCCCCCTCTCCCACAGGCTCACCCGTGTAGCATGGATCATGGCTGGAGAATGGGTATGCTGCATAAACAGTCCAGAGGACCCTGTACCTTCCAGTAGTGATGCTGTCGTGTTCATGCCATCACTGTAACCTGGCTTGGGACACACTGTGCTGGGATAATTTTCCTCCCTCAGGTTGGGATCCTTCCCCTCAATTGTGGAGAAACTCTATAGTAAGGTCAGACCTGGGAGCTTCTGGTCATCTTCCCATTGACACGCTTCCAGCCCCAAACCCTCAGTGCAGGCCAAGGGCTTCCTCCCCAAGCATGGTGGCTGGGAGCAGAGTCCAGGCACGCTACTGATTGGCCTCTCTGACACCAGGACCCCACCCTGTTGCTTGTTCTGCAGGGCGGGCATATGCATGGAACAAACTGGCACTCTTCCTGGAGCAGCAACAGACGAGGTCTCTGGGCCTTCATGCTGGGGTTCTGCCCCTGATCCTGCCTCAGCTGGGTGGTGTGTGCAAAAATAGCTGAATCCCGACCTTGCTGGGGTGGCGGTGGCAAACGAACAGTGAATCACTCCACTTGGAAATCCTGCCGTTATCTCTGTGAACTGACACTGTTGAGGGGAATGGGAACTGCGGGGCTGTGTTCTTCCCCCCAGCTAAATCTGGGGCTGTGGGATTTTGGCCAGTGGCTAGAGGATTTTTGGCACAAGATTTGGGGGCATGCCAGCCAGCAGCGCCCAGGAAGCGGGTTTGGTGCTGGCCTGGGGAACGTGGGATTGATGGAGAGACAACGAGCCCTGCAGCGGGCCGGGTTGTTAGACTCTAATTCATGCGAAATCTGACACTGCAGATATTTGAAATCAATAAGCCACGTTCTGGGTTTTTCCCTTCTCTTTTGAGGGAGGGTTTTCCCTTTTGCTTGGCTGAGCCCTGATAGGAAAGTTACAATTTGCTGAGAGCAAAGGCAGGGCATTTTAACTAGCTTATGACAACCCCAACGACAGCCAGCACGTATGACAATGAACTAACTACCCTCAGAGGGGGAAGCCTTTGGTTATTGCAGTTTGTCAGTCTGTATGTATTTGCTGTGGGATTTGAGGCAGGTGGATTGGAGGGGTGTGTGTGTGTGTGGGGGGGGAAGGCAGGGTTATAAGTATGCCTGGGCTGCTTGCTGCCCTTTGTGGTACTGGGAAAAAGTACAGTTTTGGGGTCTGTATCAGTTAGTGTGACAGCTAGCGTGCATTGAAATGTGTCTTGGATGTGTACAATTTGCGTGTATTAAGATGTATGTGATTCATGCATGGCAGATATCTCCCAGTACACCTATGGAGCTAGATGCAATGTGTATATTGAAGTTTGTGTTTTTATTGTACAGAGCTCCAGGAATGCAGATGGATGTGTGTGTGTGTGTGTGTGTGTGTGTGTGTGTGTGAGAGAGAGAGAGACAGTAGTGGTGGGGGGGATGCATTGCCCAGCTGTGTGCACCTTTGTTGTGGTGTGTGGTTTGCGTGTCATTATTACATCTCCATGGGTGTGTTGGGAGAATTGTGGGGTGTATCGGAGCAGTTGCCTTTTGGATTATAATTATTATGGGTAACGGCATCTCAAGCGTGGACAAGCTTGGGGTGTGCCTGCCTACTTGTGTATTTGTGTTGGGGGGAGTGCAGTGAGGCTGTATGTGTCTGCGGGGTGGGTGGAAGAGTTGCATTCACCTTTCCTGCCAGTGCACAGCAAGGGTAAAAAGTGCAAACCCAGTTTTACTGCCCTGGTAAAGGAGCAGAACTGGCCCTGAAGGGCCAAGAAATCTGTCTTTACTGTCAAACTTATTTCTTCCCCTTGCCCCTGGGGCTGATGAATTCAAAGGGAGACAATTATTAGACTAGATCTGTGAATTTTGCATACAGTAAAATAAAAATGCTGGGGTTTTGTGGCATACATTTAAGGCTAAACTAATTGTTCAGAGAATCTTCTTGTGCAATGAGCCCTGGGCTCTGGATTTGCTGTGAGAAGTAAAGGGTGGGGGGGGGGTGGTTTGGGCAGCAGCCACTTACACTAGAGTAGTTTTAAAGTAACAGCTGTAGTGAGCTGTAGCTCACGGAAGCTTCTGCTCAAATAAATTGGTGAGTCTCTAAGGTGCCCCAAGTCCTCCTGTTCTTTTTACACGAGAGTAGATTCCTTGCTCTATTTATGCTACTCCCCTTCATGGCCACTGGAGGGACCTTGTCCCTGCCCCCCCCCCGCCCTTACAGCTGTTCCCGCAGCAGATTGACAGCTGGCCCCGGGGTTGCTATAGGGATAGGCAAATTGCACTGGCTGTTATAGGTGGGGAGGCGGCTGCCCCCGCCCGGGGAGGCGGGGCCAGGCATTGCTCCCTATAAAAGGCGGAGTGCCCCATTCAGCACCTCAGTGCTTGCGAAGCGGGAGGCGGGCCAGCGGTCGCGGGAGCTGCTGCAGCTGAGTGTGGGGGACAGGGGCCACAGGCGGAGGGACCCTCTGGGGCCATTGCCCAGCGTTGTGGCCGGGGGGGGGGGGCATTGCACTGAGCCGTCAGCCTCGGGGGGAGGGGGCCAGCGGAGCCCGGGGGAGGGGGGGTTGCAGAGCAGAGTTCGCGGGGGCTCTTTGCCGTTGGCAGCCGGCCGGCCGCCGAGCAAAGCCGGGGGGCGAGAAGAGAGACGGAGAGAGAGGCGGGCGCAGCCAAGTCCGGGCAAGACCCAGCGGGCGGGGACCGGGGGCCGCAGCGGCCCGCCCGCGCCCCTCCGATCCGGATTCTGGGGCAGCGCAACTTGCCTCTGAAGACCCCCGCTCCCCCCCCGGCTCGTGTCCGGCGCTTTCTCCCCGCGGCCCCCCATGCGCCGGCTGCGACTCTCCCCCCGGCGCCTTGGCTGAGGCTCTGAACTGCACCGCACGACCTGATTCACCCGGCCCAGGCTCAAGCCGGGGGCTCCCAGGGTCGCAGGCGGGGAGATCCGGGGCGCCTCGGGCGGGCGCAGCCGAGCCCCCCGCCGGGCAGGGCCAGCCCCGCGCCGCCGGTGCATGGACTGAGATGGCCTCCGAGCTGGCCATGAGCGGCGAGCTGCCCACCAGCCCGCTGGCCATCGAGTACGTCAACGACTTCGACCTGATGAAGTTCGAGGTGAAGAAGGAGCCGCCCGAGGCCGAGCGCTTCTGCCACCGCCTCCCCCCGGGCTCGCTCTCCTCCACCCCCATCAGCACCCCTTGCTCCTCGGTGCCGTCCTCGCCCAGCTTCTGCGCGCCCAGCCCCGGCGGCCCCGCGGGCCCCGGCGCCGCGCCGCACCCGGGCAGCGCCGGCAAGGCGCCGCTGGAGGATCTCTACTGGATGGCGGGCTACCAGCACCCGCTCAACCCGGAGGCGCTGAACCTCACCCCGGAGGACGCGGTGGAGGCGCTGATCGGCAGCCCGCACCCGCTGCACGGCTACGAGGGCTTCCGCGGCCCGGGCTTCCCCGGCGAGGAGGCGGCCCCGGCCGGGCACCACCACGCGGCCCCCCCGCACCACCACCACCCGCACCACCACGCGGCCCCCCCGCACCACCACCCGCACCACCACGCGCACCACCACGCGGCCCCCCCGCACCACCTCCTGCGCCTGGAGGAGCGCTTCTCGGACGAGCAGCTGGTCAGCATGTCGGTGCGGGAGCTGAACCGCCAGCTGCGGGGCTTCAGCAAGGAGGAGGTGATCCGCCTCAAGCAGAAGCGGCGCACGCTGAAGAACCGGGGCTACGCCCAGTCCTGCCGCTACAAGCGGGTCCAGCAGCGGCACATCCTGGAGAACGAGAAGTCCCAGCTGCAGGGCCAGGTGGAGCAGCTCAAGCAGGAGGTCTCCCGGCTGGCCAAGGAGCGGGACCTGTACAAAGAGAAGTACGAGAAGCTGGCCGGCCGCGGCTTCCCCCGGGAGCCGCCCCCGCAGGCTCCCCCCAAAGCCTCGGCCGAGTTCTTCATGTGAACGGGGAAAGTGGGGGGGGGGGGTGTGTGTGTGGGGGGGGTCCTCGGCCTCCCCACTGCCCCCGGGACTCCGTGTGCCTAGAGGGGCCGGCTGCTGTACATAGACTCCTGTTTTTGTGTGCGTCTCCGGGCTGCAAACCAACTCACCAAGCGGGCGCGCCCCCCCTCCCAGTGCGGGGCGAGGTCCCCGTCCCCCCAGCCCCCCGCTTGCGTCTCCTTCCCTCCCTCCCTCCCCGCCTGGCTGCCCACGAGAGCCCCAGCCCTGCGGCCAGCTCGCCTCCGTTCCAGCCGCGCCCCGGGGTCCTGCCCGTCGCGGGAGCCCCGCGGGTCCCCCCAGCGCATCCTCCTGCCTCTGTACGTCCCCCGGGCGAGAGAGCCCGAGCTGGGACCGGGAGAGGCGAGGCAGCAAGGTGACGGCCGCCTCCAGACATGCTCCCACGCTCACTCCTGAGTCTTAACCTTGTGATCGCACAAACTTTGAAAAACAAAAACAAAAACAAAAACAAAGCCCGACCAGACCAGACCAAGCTTTGGCTGGAGGGAAAGACAAACTGGACAGTGAAAGACTCGAAGCAACAGGGAAGAAGGAAATAATGAGCAAACCTGCATTTTTTCCCCCGCCTCCTGGAAAACTGGGTAACCAACCAAAATCGTTTTGGGAGAAAAAGTGCATCGTAAGGAAATCCTCCTATATACTCTTAATAATCATACTAAGTAATAAAGCGGCGTCCAAGGAACTGTGCAACTTAACTGTGGTTCTTAGAAGACTTTTTAAGCAATCCTGCATGCAGGACATGTATGGTATTTCAATAATCTCCCCTTCTTTTCTACTAGAACAGATGAAGAAAAAGCATGATCCAGTTTTTTCCCCCCTCTTGGTAATATTTTTTGTTTTTGTTCCCCCCCCCAACGGTCAGTTTTTAGTTTGCAGCACTCTTGTTGGGTGCATCTTAAATAACAAATAGTCTTAAAATGTTTGCAAAGTGATGTTTTCTCTCTCAGTGGAACAGTGCAGCAAAACACTCACAAAAGGGACTGGAATATATATCTTGGGACTTCAGACTCCAAAAAAAGAGTTGAGTTTACCTGCTTTTTATCTCCTTTTCTTACTAATAATTCTTGTTGTTGTTTTAAAAAGGAAACCTGAGCCAGACTTAACTTATTTAAAGGTGTCCACTTGTACATATGTAGAATTTAGTTAGTTTTTTGCCTTTGTTTTTCTCTCTGAGACTATATTTTGCTTGGTGATTTAAGAAAAAAAGCTTAAAAAAATCACAAGTCTTAACGAAAGTTTGTATGTAATAGCATGCAAATAATATAAGAATTGATTAATTTAATTATGTTGAAAAAGCCGAATGCACTATATACAGGAATCAATTGGATTAAATAATGCTGTTGTTTTATAGAGATTTAAAATGATCTATGCTGTTAAAAATAATTGGGGGGGGGGGGGGAAAGGTAACATTCTAAGATGACCTGAAAGGCAATATAGTAATATATGGACTGCAATCAGTTGGCTGCTGTATCACTATGCACCAGATTTATTTATTAACCCCTGGGAAACCATATTATTTTAACCTTGATGATTTTAAAAAAGAAAAGAAAATGCACCTAATCTTGCAATTTATGCTTTGTGTGAAAGTAAAACAAAATATACATAGCAGTTTGGGGGTTTTTAACAAGTTGCTTATTTAAAAAAAGGAAATCTTAGGGAAAACTAAAAGTCTTAAAGACAAACAAACCACGTGTGAACTTTGGGAACTGGTACGTTTTAGGTGCTGCTTGTGCGAAGCATTTTAAATAACCAGTTTGTTTCAGTTTCTGATGGTTTTAACACTGTTGCATCAAGATAGAACGTATATTCATCTACAGCTTCAGTTAAGTCTTTTTATATAAACTGCTGTTGAGCCATGTGGGCTGTTGCAACCTCAAAACCACCTATATCTTGTTTGTTTGTTTTGTTTTTGTTTGTTCTTTGAATTGTGTTTCCTTTGTGTTCAGGCATCAATGCAAAAACTCATTTTAGCTTTCCTTGGCTACAGACGAACGAAAAATAAATCTCTTTAGGACATACCTATCTTTTTTTTGCCTTCCTAGTTTTTGTAGGGAGGGGAAATCCATTTTAAATTTTTGCACTGGTGACCGTGGTGATTGTCTCTTTTGGATTAGATGTTTGGGGGAAATTAAAGCACACTCGTTTCTTTGCTTTGTGTACTAGAATGCAAGGTGATGGATTAATCCAAATGTGAGTTTGAGTTTAAATACAAAGGCAGGTAAATATATGCAACTGCAATCCCTGGAGTGAATGAATAGTTAGGAAATTATTTTAACTTTGTTTTGGTGGGCTCTAGATGAAACTGTGTAAACTCCCACTTTAAAAATTCGTTTTCCAGTGTAAGAAATTAGCATAAAAATTGATCTCTTTAGAAAGCATGGTAAACATTTTCAGGTTTTTTTTTTTTAAAACATCAATATTTTGTCCATTTTTGAAGATGCACTTTCTTCTTCTTCTTCTTCTGGGTGATGCTGAGCTTTCTAGTTTAAAGGACAGCACTTTAAAAATACAGTTTGGGTGACTGGAGCACCAAGATATTAATGGTAAAAAAATACTTTTAGGCTCATAATTTTTCTTCCCAAGTTTTCATCTATAGGGGGAAAAACGACAATATTTTAGTGCTATTTCTGGTACTTTTTCATTTCCAAAGATTTGGTTTGAAATAATATTAAAACCTCACCATTTATTAGTCTGATTTATTTTTTGTTTAAATGCTGACAATTTAAATTTTGAGAGAGATTCCTTGGAATTAAGTGGTGGTTTTACTCTTTTTTCTTTTTTCATTAGAAACACTTTATCTGAATCATTCAATATATGGGATATGCTTTATTTAAAAAGGACTATTAAATTGAGCATTTTTAAGTGCATGTTTTAGATCTCCATTTTAATTTTCAGAGTGCTGGGATTTAGAACGATAAATTGGATCAGAAATTGGAGCATATTTTCCGCACTTACCAGTGAAATCATTTTCTTTTTAAACAAATAATTATTTCCACACCAAATGAATGCTCTCAACAGCGCTTAATGCTGTGTCTCTCTCATGCCCGAATCAGTCCACTGAGTGCCTTTTATTTTAAATGGCAGTAAATGGTTTTATTTTCCCCTTTTGGATATTGTTTAAGAATTTTTAATCTAAAAACAAAATTCTCCCCAAACTAATATTTTAAACTGCAATTTAAAAATAGAAGAATAAGCAGCAAATGGCTTTAAGTGACTTTAAAATGACTAGAAATCGAGTGGATTTAATTTGTCTGTTAAACATGCCTGTGGTGGCGATCCTCACGGGAGGGAATCTTTTGGGTGCCAATTAAAATCCTAGCACTAATTGGTTTTTTTTTGTTTTTTTTGGTTTTTTTTGGTTTTTGTGCGCTCAACAAATGGGAAAAATGAGTTTCAAATATTTTAAAAAATAAACCAGAAGGCTTCTACTTTGGCACAAACGCCCGCCCACCCTCTTTTTCAGAGTCTGATTTTGAATCCCCCCCCCCTGTTTCTCTGGGTCTGCTGGGCTTGCTTTAGACTTTGTGCTGCTCTCACTTCGCAGATGCAAAATGGATTGCTGGCTGGAGGCTTTGGTACCATTTCAGGGTGCAGGGTCGGAAAGCCGTTCTCTGAGGAGCGTCTCCTTGGCCCGGAGGAAGGAGGGTTTTTTGCTTGAGGGGAGCTGAGATGGACACTGGGCATCTGTTAGGCACCGCACCCGTTTTATTTAATGGGAGGGGGAAATGGCAATCGGTGCGACGCTGGGACTGAGGATGGAGGGTGATTCTGCAGCTGCCTGCCTGGCAGCTTTTATAGATCAGTTACAGAAGTTAAAGATGGAAAAGACCAATTAGCTCATCCAGTTCATTCTCTTGGCCAGGACAGGCTTGGTCTGTATTGTTCTTTCTTTTCCCTACTGCTTTGTCCAGCCTAGTTTATCTGTCCCAAGCGAGGGGGCATCCACATTGTCCCTGACAGACTATATCGCACAGCTGGATAGATTTCACTGTCCGGGAGTCTCTCTGAATACTCAGCCTAAATTTCTCCCCTTGTTAATTTTCCTTCTGGTTTGATCCCCTCCCACTGTCCTAAATAATTGTGGGCATTTCTCTCCCCGAATCGTTCAGCTCCTTTTTAGGCAGATATTCGTTGCCTCATGACATGAACAGTTGGGTGAGATTCCTGACTTCTCAAACCGCTTTTTTTTTTTTGTGGACTTGCAGGCGCCGTGTGTGTGTGTGTGAGAGAGAGTTGTGTGTCCGCTACGGACTAGATTGGAATCTCGAAATCCAGAGGTTTAATATCCAGAGAGAGAGAGAGAGAGAGAGATCCATATGCTGTATAGATCATAGAAGGTTAGGGTTGGAAGGGACCTCAGGAGGTCATCTAGTCCAACCCCCTGCTCAAAGCAGGACCAATAGATGAGGGCCTGATCCTGATTCTGCTCTGACATCCTGGGGAATTTTGCTATTGACTTCAGTGGAAGCAGGATTGGGCCCTGAACACATAGAAAGATGCTGTCTATGAAATGTAAGATTTCTGCAAAACCTGCCTTTGCAAGTTGAGCACGCGAGGATTGCTGGCAAAGATGGGGGGGGAAGCGCGTGCGTCAGTCAGTCCAGCCCAGGTTTTTTCTCCTCTCTTCTTGGTGTCTTTTCACCATGTGGTTCCACGCCGACCCCCCCCTCCCCCCCGCGGGTAACCCCAATTTCCTTTTCCCCACACCCCACGGGGATTTGGACACTGTTAACGGCGCAGTTTCTCCCCAACGGGCAGGGCCTGGGTAGGGTTAATTTGTGCTGGACTTGGGTCAGTCATTCGGATTTGATGAACGACCACAAGTGTTAACAATGAGGAAGCCTTTGGGGAAGGAGACTGGCGCCCCTTCTTTTAAAGCAAGGGAACGGATGCCATCTTTTATCACTGAATTTCGTCTTGTAAATTGCACCACTTGCTGCTCCATCTGTTGTTTCGTTTCGTTTTGTTTTGTTTCAGGGCCCTTCCCTGGTGGTGGCCCCCGAAGCCTTTTTTAGTTTTTATTCAATTCTAGTTTAATGTCCCCATTTAATTGTGAGACGGTGACTACGGGTTGTCAGATCCCCAGCGTTTACTTAGTCTATGCTGGGTCCCAAGCCCCTGCAGTAGACATTCCTCTTAATTCCCCTACATCTTCCCACCCTTAACCCCCACCTCTGCATTTTTCAGACAGCAGTCCCGGCCCAAGCCAGTGGGTGTTACTAAATAAGGAGAGCGGAAAAGTTGGTGAGGGAAAGGGGTTCCACCCTAGGAGAGGGGCCTCCCCCGCCCTCCACCATAATGACTTGAGACTCATTAGCTCGAAAGCAATAACTCTTTAGGCAAGTGACTGAAAATGAAGCTGCATGACAGCAGCCTGATTGGAGTAGATAGGACTTTAAAAGTGTCTCTCTAAAAACAAAGGCCAGGAAAGTTTTCGCACCCACAAAGAAGGGTCTTGTAATACTGCCTGTCTCTGGGCTAGATCATCTTCTGGTGTAAATTAGCATGGCTCCATTGTGGATCTGACCCTCTGTTTGGATTGTGTCCCATTTGTTCGTGTGTGTGTTTTGTGTACATGGTCCTACGTGAATCATTTACACTTACCCCTTTGCACTCCACTGAGATCAGTTAACTTCACATTGGGCAATTTTTCTGTGGGTGCATGTGCGCATATGATATTCATGCATTAACTAACTCCATGGATTCCCCATTACAATCCAGAGTACCAGTCGTTCAGCTGCCTACACACCAGTCAATAGTCACTTAGTCTCGTTGCTTATTGAGTGAGAGATCTTGTGCTTTGATAGGCCCAGGAACCGTGACTACTTCTTTGGCAGAAGGAATAGTTGGGTTGCTTTTTGGCTGTTCTTTAGCTTGATATCTATCGGCAAATATTTCTCCCCTCTGTGACATGCAATTAAGTATTAGCATGACTATCTTCACTCGCCCATCCCACCCCCGCTCAAGTGCGTGGCCCACAGTTGCAGAATAAAAGACCAAATACAATTGAATACAGTTCAATCCACTCTTGCTTGTGCTTCATTTCTGGGCTGAGCTTGCGGCCATGCTCCGAGCCAGGCTTCCCAGATCATCAAATGAAACCATGAGCCCTTAGAGTCTGAGTGAGCAGAGATCTTGACTTACACAGTGAATCCATTGTACCTTTTGGGTTAAAGTGTGACCAGTCCCTTTTCCGTGCCCCCAAGTCTGATGGACACTGGTGCCAGTCTCCCTGCTGTAGTGCGTGGTTCTCTGACAAGCTCAAACAGCGGTTGGCGGTCGTATATTCTGGCAAGCTGAGGGCTGTCGCAATGGAACTGCGGGATGTGAAGTTAATAGATCTCAGTGGAGTGCTGGGGGGGAATGTAAAGGATTTGTGTAAGGCGATGTGGCCTCATTTCGGAGAACGGGGTTTTGGAGAAAAGCGAGGTCTGAAACGCGAGGTCTGATCCAGACGCAGCGTCGGTGTGGGTCATGCCTACGCAGAGCACGGTAGCGACACAACTTGACTATATATGTGTGTATATGCCCCATATATTTATAGACACACGCCGAGCGGACTGGTACGCTAGTCTACTGAAATCTTCCGGTTTAATTTTCAGAGTCCAGCTCTGCCTGGCACATGGCATGGGGAGTGTGAACAGTTCCTGCCTCGTTACTGGCACACAAAAGAGAGGCAGTTACATAAACCGTGGCATTTTCCACCCCGTCTCTCTGTGTATATTTGTGCGCTCTATTTATTTCTTCTTAGTAAGGGGCAAAATCTGTGCCCCCTTGTCCTTGAGAGTTGTGTTCCCTCTTCCTCTGTGTTTGAATCTTTTTAGCTCTCCTCTGGAGTGCCCCTGTGTTCACTTGCTTTGTTTTTGACCTGGGTAATTTGTGGCCAAACCGTCCATGAGGAAAACAGGAATAAAGCTCGAGGGAATGGAGCAAATCGGGACAAGGCACAGTGAAATAGGAACTGCGTCGAGTCAGGTCAGAAATCCGGCTTGCCGGCCACACCGGGATACAGGACAGCCCTGTGCAATACAAACTACATTCATTCGCAGGGCAGAAACTCCTGGATTTTAGCTCATGATTAGGCTTCCTAGCTCTGAGTGCGCCCATCGGCTTGATTGCTGCTGCTTTTTCTCAGCGCCCTGACAAAATAATCTGTGGGAGTGGGCCCGATTCTGCTCCTGTTGAAATCAGTGAGAGTTTTGCCATTGATTTTGATGAGAGCAGAGCTGAGCCGAGTTGCATTTCCCAAGCAGCCCGAGATATTTGAGAAATACCCAATGATTTCTCCATTCTGGGCCTTGTTTGTGCATGGTCTGAGCTCTCAGGGCTGGGGAATGGGCACTGGCCTCCTGCTTCAGACTCTGGGAACCAGCGGGTCAGGGCTGAAATGTTTCTGCCCCTATGTTGATGCCTGTCTATTCACCAGCACCCAACTAACGCAGAAGTCTTTTGGGGGGGGTCCGATTCTTGCAGTTCTGCTGGATGGTGGTGGGAATGTGTCTAATAATTTTTAGCAATTTCCACCCCTAGATTTCAGATCACTACACAGGGGCGAGTACCCACCGCTGCCCCATTTTACAGACAGTGAAACAGAGGCAAGAGAAGGTGAAGTGAGTTGTCTAAGGCAACATGGCAAGTCGGTGGTCAACCAGGAATAGAAGCAAGGCCTCCTGGCTCCCTGGTGAAATGGAACGGGAAAGTTTTTCAGCTCCCACCCAGTGCAATCTGCCTTTCAGCTGCTTTACAGAGAAGCTCCCTTGGAGACACTAGAGGGGGTGCCATGGTACGCCAGTTCCCTGGGGCTTGCCCCCCACTTTACCGACCCACCCAACTTCCAAGAAGGTTGTTGACAAAAGCGAGTCCTAGATTCCAAGGCCAAAGGTGATCATGTCGTCCAACCTCCTGTGTCACACAGGTCCAAGAACTGCTCTAGGAATGACTGGGAGCAGATCTTCGAGGAAAACAGCCAAGCTTGATTTAAATATTTGTCGGTGATTGACAATCCACCATGTTCCAGTGGCTAATAACCCCACTCTCTGCTAGAAACAGCCCTTGGTTTTCACCCACCCAGGGACCCGCCTTCCCCAACTGTATCTAAGCTGCTCTTTAAGTTGCAGTCCTTTTTTGGCCGAGAGGCTGAGAGGTTTGTCCATGTATCCAAGACCCCCATGACTGAGTTCCTGACAGTTTCCGGGGCAGGCTTGGTGCGGGTGGAGGGGAGAGGAGGCGTGAGGGGAGATGACCAGTCCCCTTGCAGCAGCTGTGCCTTTTCGGTCTCTGGTTTATTTTTTTCCCGATGTTGTCCCTCAAACTTGCCTCCAAAAAAGGAAAGGGCGGTGAATGTGAACTGTCCAATGTGTGGGGCAGGGTGGGTGCCCGGTGGATTCCTCCCTGGCCTTGCATCCCAATCATGAGGCGAGTCCACCCCCGTAGCAAGAGTCGGGTTGTTAGTGCTGGGCTGTGTTGGAGTTGCCTTGCTGTTGATAGCTGCTGGTGAGCCAGCCTCAGACGGGTTCAATCATACGGAGCTTGAAGGACGCCTGCTAGGCTCCACCTCTCCCCTCTCCACCTCTCCCCTTCCCTAGCAGTTGGGGAGCGGGCCCTACGCTCTAGTCTTGTCTTGTCTTCAGTGGCTAAAGCAATGCCCCGGCTCTGTTTTCTCCAAACCAGTTTGCCCAGCCCTAACCTGCTCTCGCTCCCGGGCTGTCCCCTGGCCTCGCCTGAGAAAGCACCCTCCAGGATGCAATTCAAAACTGATCACAAGCGTCAGCCAAACCCCAAGCAACTGCCTGGTTTTGCGTAGACGAGCGGAACCCGTCAATGCTGACGCAGCTTGAGCACTCCCTGTTTAAGCCCTGGGTTAACGTGATGCCTTTGCTACAAAGTGCCATGTTGTCGAATGAATAATACAGGATCAAGAAATCATACGCCACCCTTTTTTCCCCGTTAAACTTCAGCAAGTGGGCAAGTCTCTCGGGTTGCCGGTTTCCTCCGGAGTCTTAGGGTGGGAACTGAGACTTTCCCATAGATGTAGAGGGGCTTCCATGCCAATGACTTAATGACAGTGCTTAATTTGGTAATGAAAGAGGTGCCGGGGCTCAAGCAATTTATTGACTTTCATAACTGACAGGGCAAGCCCAGAGAGGCCGGGGCTATGAATTGCCAAGCCTAGGGTGCTAGGACTATGAACTTCCAAGCCTAGAGGCACCGGGGCTCAGCCCTGGCATGACCCGCGGCAAATGAAGCAATGTTTAATGAACCGAGTGCAGATATGCTTTGGTGAAGGGGAGAGCGGTTGTGTCTGCAACATGATGCTTCCAAAATTCAAATCCCTCTGCTGTCTCTGCAGTTTTGTTGATTTTAACCACAGGGAGGTGGTTTGGGGCTGGCGCAAGACTATTTAATGTCTTTTATTTGAAATTGCAAACGACAGTTTGACAGGTTTGAATCTCCCAATGCACAGAGTGACGCCAAGAAATGACCGAGTAGAATGAATAGCGACCACTTCCTCCCCTGCCCCCCCTTCTCCGGAAGTGGAACAGTTCAGCTAAAAATTCTTTTGGCCCGAGTTGGGTCAGAGCATTACAGGTGGCAGATTCAGATCCACCTCCTCAATTTCTCTCTCCTTCGTAGACAGCAGATTCCTATTTCCTATGCTGTGTAATGTCAATAATAAATGGAGAGGAGGGTGAAATCCCATCTATGAAGTGTGTGTGTGTGTGTGTCCCTCTCAAGACAAGCTAGAAAGTCACAAACCACGCTGGATGCTTCTCTTAAGGGTTGTAAATCTCATTTTGGGGTTAGAAAAACGCAGGGCTTCCACTGCCTTCTCCAACGCCCCCCCCCCGCTCTATTAAAGGCATTGTGCTAGTTTCCCCCCCCTTGCTGAAATCTGCTGAGCTTCCCCGCCCCCTGATATTAGTTGTGTATTTTGTGTGTAAGATCATCCCCCTTCAGCATTTTCTCCCTAGTACAATATTATGACCAACTATTGTACAGTATTTTATACGCCTGCATGCAGACAATATGCTGGAAGAAGTCTCTTGGGTCGTTAAGGCTTTCTTCTCTTCTCTCTCTTGCCCCCCTCCCCCACCATCTATTGCCAAGTTTTCCATGTGTAAAAAAAGGCCTTGTGCCCAATGCACAAAACTGCTTGTGCAAATGGTCCTTGAAAACACCCCAACTATGTGAGCGATTTTCCAGGCACACAATGGTATGTGCAGGCTCAGCTTGCTCCCCAAGGCCTGTAGTTACTGCTCCCTGCCCTCCTCAAACACACATGCCCACGATCTATAGAGCGGCTCGCGAGATGGCGCACACACATCTGTCCACCCGGAGCAGAGGGGGATTGGTTTGAGTGCGCCTCCTGCTTAATCCACCAACAGCCGCTGGTTCCCCAGAGTGACGCTGCCTGGGAGCTTGGTGCAGGCCACGGAGTGTGATTTATCCTGCCCTGTAGATCGTGTGGATCTAGCCTGCCGTGGTCCAGTCGTGTAACAGTCTGCAGTGAGTTACCAGCCTCTTCCCTCTCCCTGGCCATGCACCCAGCTCTCGCTGCCACTTCGCTTCCTTCTTCCCTCTCTAATTCCTGCCCGAGTCAGCTCCTGGGGGTTTGGCCAGCCTCCCCGTTGAAAATAGCCCCCTTAATAATCCAGTCCCAAGCCCGGCTCTTGGAATGGAACAATATTATTTTAAGCTCTCCTGGCTGTCGACAGGGGCCAGCCAAGATCCTGGCCTGGCTCAGCTCCAAGGCGGGGCAGGCTGTGCTCCAGTTTGCAGAGAATTCTCCTGCTGTCTGTGTCCCCCGCCCCCTCCTCCGGGGAGGGGGACAGGGTGGGTGAGTTTTGCAGCCTCCTTGGCAGGTTGCACAGCCTTTGGCAGCTGCCGGAGTCCTGACGCGCCGGGGGAATTCTTCTGGCCTGAACAAGTGAGGCTGGGATCCTGCTCTCCGCACTCTCACCCCATGCAGGGAGCGGATTCTGGGCCCCGTTAGGGGTGGGGAGGGGAAGCATTCCGCTTAACCCTTGGAGCGCCACTGTCTGGATTGGTCAGATGAGACTTTAAAAACTAATGTCCTGGAGATCCAGGGCTCTCTGTGTGGGCGTTCGAGGGCTTTCCCATGTCCTGGCCTGGATTTCCCCTCCCGCCCCCTCTCCCACTCAGCATGCTGGCCACCTGGCTGCTGCATTCCGCACGCAGGGCAGCTGCATTTCCCGGTGGCCCGGGGCTGCGGGCGGAAAGGTGCTGTAGAAACCATTCATGGAGGCTGCGTTGACCCCTGGGCTGTGAGCGCCAGCAGAAAGGCGAGTGTTCAGGTCACTCCTGGGGCCTTTATCTGCTTTGCGCGGGGATGGGGCAGGTGAATGACTCTGCCCCCGAGTTTGATTCCCAAGCAAGCGACGGTTCCAGGCCGGCATGTGTCGTTCCCATGAGGTCGCTCTCCCCAGGTTGGGTCTGAGCGAGGGGCTGCGAGCAGAAGCCCTTCAGAGCCTTTGAGGCTCCTTGCTGCTGGCTTATAAGTTCCCTAGGGAACCCTCTCCCTGGATAGTAGCAGTTTCCATGCCTTTGGCAGGGCTAAGAGTAGCTGTGACCTTCCTCATTGCCCTGGATCACATGCCTCCTGCCACCTAACCCCTCATCCCTCCTTGGGCAGTGTCTCCTTCCCAAACTCTTCCCTCACCCCCCTCCACTTCCCGAGCTAATCACTCTCCCCCGTCACTGTCTGCACAGGGGTAGTGTGCAGGAACAGCATTGTCACCCCTGCCAAAGGGGGGGCTCAGTTTCCCCCGATTGAAGCCGTCGTGTGGAATGGGTGGTAGCCCCTCTGGTTTCCCTTCATCTCGTGCTTCTCTTTGGAAGAGCCCTAGGGGACGTTGGAGTTTGCAGCGTTCTTGTGCTTTGCACGTCTGCCTGCTGGGGCGTAGGTAGAGCAGTGGTGAGTGAATCATAGAATATCAGGGCTGGAAGGGACCTCAGGAGGTCATCTAGTCCAACCCCCTGCTCAAAAGCAGGACCCATCCCCAATTAAATCATCCCAGCCAGGGCTTTGTCAAGCCTGACCTTAAAAACTACTAAGGAAGGAGATTCCACCACCTCCCTAGGTAACGCATTCCAGTGTTTCACCACCCTCTTAGTGAAAAAGTTTTTCCTAATATCCAACCTAAACCTCCCCCACTGCAACTTGAGACCATTACTCCTTGTCCTGTCATCTGCTACCACTGAGAATAGTCTAGAACCATCCTCTCTGGAACCACCTCTCAGGTAGTTGAAAGCAGCTATCAAATCCCCCCTCATTCTTCTCTTCTGCAGACTAAACAATCCCAGCTCCCTCAGCCTCTCCTCATAAGTCATGTGTTCCAGACCCCTAATCATTTTTGTTGCCCTTCGCTGGACTCTCTCCAATTTATCCAGTGTGGTGTTGGCGGAGCAATGAGTTGGGGCATCTCTCTGACCTGGACCCTGAGAATGTGTCTCTGTCTTGTTATGGAGAGGGTGGAGTACCATCACAGCCATGACGTGCTCAATGCAGGAACAACGAGGAGTCCTTGTGGCACCTTAGAGACTAACCAATTTATTGAGGCATAAGCTTTTGTGGGCTAAAACCCACTTCATCAGATGCATGGAGTGGAAAATGCAGTAGCAGGTCTATGTACACAGTACATGACAAGATGGGAGTTGCGTTACCAAGTGTGGGGTCAGTGCTAACGAGACAATTCAATTAACAGTAGGATACCAAGGGAGGAAGAATCACTTTTGTAGTGGTAATGAGAGTGGCCCATTTCAAACAGTTGACAAGAAGGTTTGCGTAACAGTAGGGGGAAATTTAGTGTGGGGGTAATTAGTTTTTGTTACGCAGGAGCCACCCTGAACCCGGGTACCTCTGGCCTCAGGTGAAGAGTAAAATGAGCACCGTTGACAAGCAGGGCCGGCTCCAGGCACCAGCGAACCAAGCAGGTGCCTGGGGCGGCAAATGTAAAGGGGCGGCGGGAGTTTGGCAGCGGCTCCGTCAGAGTGTGTTTGGCGCTCGGTGGCGATTCGGCAGCCGCACCATCACTCCGCCTCCGTGTTCGGCGGCAAGGTTTTTTGTTTTGTTTTTTTTTGCTGCTTGGGGTGGCAAAAACGCTGGAGCCAGCCCTGTTGACAAGGCACCCTGAACCTGGGAGCTAGAGGGCCACACGCAGACGGGGCCTGTGCAAATTCTTCCAGCATAGCCTGCCTCCCTTCCAGCCCCGGGCTCCCCTCCCTACTCTGCCAAGGCTTCTTGAGCCTACTCTGTACCGTCCCCTGCTATACCAGCCCAGGGCTCCCCCAACTCTGCCCAGTACCCTTGCTCTTGGTCTGCAGCCTACCCCCTGCTCCTCCAGTTCTGGAGGTTTTGTTGGAGAGAAACTGCCAGGCATGGGGAATTATTCCAAACTTGATGCTGTCTCTTAGGGACTGGCCAAAAATCACCTGGGGCCCAGATGGGGCGGCCCCATAAGTCCTTCCCTCTGGCAGCCCCACTCCCTTGATGAGCTGAGGACTCGTGTGGATTGAGGCTAGGACAGTAGCCCCTCCACATGTTGGATTCAGCATGGAGGACTAAGACGTTTTACAGCCGACAGGAGCGCTCTGCAGCTTTCCCTGCCTGTTTGCATCAGTCTGTTGTGTAGGCCGAGCCTGTTTTCATCCTCCCTTGGGCTGCAACTCGGAAGGATGCTTCTTAGGGCTTTGAACTCCTGGCTTCAAAGGGAGCGAGATCAGGCCTTAGAGACTCAACCCAGTGGCTGGGTCATTTCAAGGATGGACGAAGCACTGGAGAAAGTGCCGTAGGGAACTCTCCTGCTCCTGATGACAAACGTGGCTTCTTCCATGGGAAGCTTTTCTGGTGCTTTCCAAGCTTTCATTAAGCCTCACCATAGGTGTGGAGAACAATTTTAAAGGGCAACTGTCAGCTTAAAATCACAGGCCAGATCCCCAGCTGGTGTAAAGGGACATAGCTCCACTGAAATCAATCCAGTGATGCCCGCTCACGCCAGCTACGGATCTGACCCCCAGACTGTGAATAAATGGATTGTTTCCGTTGTGTAACGGGCATCACCTTGTATTATTGAAGTGGAAAAGACTGTAAACGTTCAGTTTTATTTTTCACTGTGTCTGCCCTTTGCAGGTCTCTGCCTTTGGACAAGGGAGAGCAGTGACGTCAGTTTCACGCTGGTTTACAATCAGTTTCACTTTCTGGTTGGGAGTATTGCAGTTTATTGGTTTAAAACAACTGCTTTCAGAGCTATGCTGAGGTGTGGACACCTTTGGGCTGGTCTTAGATTTTAGTATGAAATTAAATGGTGGTTGCACATAGGGAAGCGGGGACTTGGACAGGTGACCTGACTCGTCCAAGGTCAGGCTGGAGGTAGGTCAGCGATCGAGCGAGGAGTAGACCCAGCTCTTCCGACTCCCACTCCTGCACTTCAACCACAAGACCAACCCAGCCTTTCCTATTGGATCTGACTAGATGACGAAACTGAGTTTTCCCGTCTCAAATGTCCGTGATGCTCTGAGATGGTGCGTCATGTGCATGCGCTAAATATATTGTTCTCTGTGTGCAGAACATGTCATCGCGCACGAATGATTAGAAAAATCATTGTAGATAACCAGATTTCACAATCGATGATGCGCCACAAAATACACTTTGCTCATTCATTTGCCAAGTGTAGCTTCCGTTTTAATTATTGAAACTAATATTCCCTAGTTATACTACTGAATGTACGGCAGTGTATTTTGCAGTAGTCATGATGTCTTAGTAACATGAGACCATCCTCCGACACTTGGCTATTAAATTGTTGCCGAGAAGCAGGGAGAGGAGGCTGTTTGGGGTACGTGAATTATAGGACTTGTGAACTAGAGAAGACTGAATTAACACTAACGAAGTTTGATTGTACATTATAAAATTCTTTTAACTACTAACGGTGATGCGGTTGCTTATGAACTGAGTTATTCTGGTGTAATTCTGGAGTATAAGTCCATTGGCTTCAGTGGAGTTTAAACCAGCATAACGGAGACCAGGAGCTGGCCAATGAGTGAGTAAGTAGTTGTGTATATAATCCTGAGATGCTGTTTCGATTATGTATTTTGCCCTACACACTTTTTTAAATTTTCTCCAGTTTTTTGAATTCTGTTTTTGGTTAGATATCATTTTTACACATCCCTCACACACAGCCTGCCTCCTACCCCCCACCCCTCATTATTTATATCTTAAAAAACAAACTGTCAGACACATGTGAGACATGTCGCTTTGTGGCCTGTCGAAAATCAGAGTTAATTTGATATTGATTGATCATGGGTTTGAGAGGTGTTTGTTTCATCAGCTTTCAGACAGACCAGTGGCAATCTGCAGGTCTCTCTCTCTCTTTCACTATATGCAAACCAATGTTTAGCAAAGCGCACCACTTTGTGTCCAAGGAGGGCATCAAACAGAATTACAATTAGGACCAGTTCTGCTGCACTAACCCAATAAGTTGTAAATCTGCAAATAGGCAACCCCTTCAAGAAAGATGTTTATGGAGAAAAGGGGCCACAAAATAAATACAGGTGGTAGAAGATATTTGGTCAAAAGTTTTGTTTTTTTTCGTCAGCCTTCAAGGGAAACTCTCAAGGAGTCTAAATAAAAACAAAAGTTTGACACCTAAACAGTTTTTAAAGAATAAAACCCTCTTGACTTTTTTTAAAAAATGGTTGTTGGAGAGTAAGTTAAGTTATTTGTAGATGGGGCGAGAATTGAGCCTTCTTTTGGTTGTCCTGTAACCTGGATCATCCCTTGGACCTAGGTGTCATGTGAAACTGACTAGAAACTGACCATGAAGTTGGACAGGCTAGCTTTTCTGTCCACACTGAGTAGGGTGACCAGATGTCCCGATTTTATAGGGACAGTCCCGATATTTGGGGCTTTGTTTTATATAGGTGCCTATTACCCCCAACCCCATGTCCTGATCTTTCACAGTTGCTGTCTGGTCACCCTAATACTGAGTGAAGAACAAAGGGTGAACAAAATACAACTCTAATGGGCTTTTTTGTAAGATTCTTTCTGTTTTAATAATCTCAGCTGAGTTTAGTAACCAATAGGGAATTTTCCTGGAAAGCTTTTTATTTTATTGTTGCTTTATGCACACAATAAACACAGATAAATGCACTGTTTGCAACCCCAGACACTAAACAATCATGAACCTGGCCCTGCAAAATCATGGTATTCGCTAAAAAAGCATGACATTAAAAAACTCAGATTTTGAGTTATTTTCATTTACCTTCTTGTTTTGAAACCCTTAGGAAGCACTTGAGTCAAATTTTTCCTTCCCTAAAAAATGAAACTCTCACATATTCCCATGACTCCAGCAGCTGGGGCTTGCAGCACTGTAATGGTTCCATTTGTTTATAATAATCTATATGTCCAATCTATTCCTCACCCATTGTCATGGTACAATATTTTAGCATCTTGTCCAGCTGGGTGATCCTGAACAAGGAAGAAGAGTCCACACATGAAAATGGAAGATAAACGTGGAGACCAAAATGTTCAAAGGTAAGTGCCTGGAATGACTTCCTTCCTCTGTTTAGGTTGCAGGGACTGGCTCTTAAGCTACGTCTACCCGGCACACTTCTTTCGGCAGCAGGTAGGAGAGTATGTACTCGGGTGGCCCCCCCGGTATAGGTTTAAGTAGCTCTGTGGATGGTGAGGCATGGCTGAGTAAGAACAGACACGCCTGAACAGACACTACTGGCCCAAGCCCTGCCTTCCTGTCTACACTCCTGTTTTTAGCCGGGTGGTGTCCTGCTGCAGAAAAAGCCTCTGGCAGCAGGGACAGGCTTCAGCAGTGGGGAATGCCTGCACAGTGCAGTGTGGATGCAGCCTGCTTTTCACTGCCATGTGTAGCTGCACGTATCCTACATGCCACCGGAAGTGGTGTGTGGTATAGACATAGCCTTCCTCTGTGTGCGCAGGGCTCAGTGTAACGGGGTCGCGATCTAGGCTGTGGGTTCGAGGCACAGCTGCAATGCAGATGATAATTAATAATGTGCCTGAGTACGAATTTATGTGCCTACCGTTAGCCATCTACATTTGATAACAGTGTGTTCAGAGCTGCTATTAATATATCGCCCAAAGTGCTTTACCGACCATGAATACAGGGTCCCTGCCCTGAAGGGCTTGCAAGTCTATTTTCTGTTTCCTGAAATGCCCCAATGTAGGTATGGGTTTGTTTTTAATTAGTGTAAAGTCTTGCTAGGCAGCTCTTGAAGAGTAATCTGTTCCAAAGGTATTTTTAACAAAGGGAATCCGGGTTTGCGTTTGTCCTGTAGGAATCCAGTATGCGACACGTGCACATGGTGTTTTGAATGCCCTCTAGTGGTAATATTAATTATACATTTCTCGGTACAGGAAATGGCCTTTTATAACTTATTTATCTGGAATCCATAATGGAAAGATCAGGGGAGGGGATGTATATTTGGAGCTGGGAGGAACAAAAGTGGTGCAAACTTTAAGGTCTCTCCCTTCCCTTAGAAAACAAAGAAAAACTTCCCAAATCCTACACGAGCAGAATATTATCACACTTGTAATTTAAAGCGATCTCTCTCTCCACATCCTAGCGAATGTTTAAAAAAAGGATCTTGTCTTTGTGCACGCTACCGCCCACTCCTGGACGGAATCAGAACTGCTCAACTACATGTGACCCTACCGAAGTCAATACGCACCGTGGTGTATTAGAGGGAAATTAGAAGGCTTAAAAATGGATTTCAAAGAGCTAATAGCTAAAGATGTAGAAATAAACATGCAATTCTTTAGGTATATCAAAAACAGGAAGCCTGTGAAAGAATCTGTGGGTCCATTGCATCGTCGGGGTCAAAGGGACTAATTAAGAAAAATAAGGCCATAGCTGAGAAATTAAATTATTTCTTTGCATCAGGATGTGGAGGGAGATATCTACCCAAATTTGCTCTTTCCTGATAATAAACACGAGAGACTTTCAGAGATCGAGGTATCAGAAGAAAAAGAATTTGCTGGAGCAAATTTATAAGTTTAAAAACCAGGAAGTCACCAGGCCCACGTGGTCTGCTCAAGAGTTCTGAGGGAGCTGCGCTTCTAACAAAAATATGCACACACTCCTTAAAACCAACCACTGCTCCTGCGGCGTGGAGAACCCGTCTGGTGTACCCATACTGGGGAAAAAAGCCTGTAAGGGTGGTCCAGGGAATTGTAGACCAGCAAGCATCACAGCTGTACCTGGCGGCTGGGTGTGGTGCTGCAATCTCTCCTGCCCCAGGCGTTCCCTGACCTTACTTGGTGGGTCTTCCAGGGCTCCGTCTTCCAGAGATCAGTCCTCCAGAACAAGTCACACAGTCTAAAATGGATGATCCCTTTCCGAGGTAATAAAAGCCCGGCTGAAAGTCTAAACAAACATCCAGACAAATGTTTCTTCTCTTCCTTTTGTCGTAGTCTTCAGCCTGCTTTCTGGGCTCAGTTCTTGGCCCCTTCTGGGCTAACTCTGAGTCCTTCCCTGCCCTGTTACAGAGCACCTGAGCCCGGGCTGCCTTCCTGGGAGTCCCTCCCGCCCACAGTCCACCGCTTGCTGAAGTTCCCTGTGCTTTGCCCCTACTCCTGGGCCCTGCAGAGTTCTTCTTGGCTCCTTAACTGAGCACTTCTCCCAGGGAGACTCTGACCTTGGATACTCTTTCTCTGCCCAGGTTCTCACTGCTTCAGCTCTCCAGTCAGCAAGTTCAATTCCCTTCCAGGGTATCCCAGAGTTCAACACAAGGTCAGCCCTCGCCAGGGTCTTCAGTCCGGTCTCTGGGCCCTTTAACGCTCAGGCGTCTCACCAAGCTTTGTCATAGAATCATAGAAGATTAGGGTTGGAAGGGACCTCAGGAGGTCATCTAGTCCAACCCCCTGCTCAAAGCAGGACCAAGGCCAATTAAATCATCCGGCCAGGGCTTTGTCAAACTGGGCCTTAAAAGCCTCTAAAGGATGGAGATTCCCTAGGTAACCCATTCCTTGTCCACTTCTTGCAGCTGAGGGCACTTTGCCAGTGGTGGGTGGGGGAACCCGGGCCTGCCCAGTACTCTGGGTCCCAACCTAGGGATCCTGTAAATAGCAGCCCCATACTGCTTCCTTCTGTTTTCTGCTGCTGTTCCCTGGGTCCTTTCCCATGTCGCCTCTTTCTCCTCACCCTGACCTCAGGCCGGAAGTTCTCAAACCTTCCTCCTCCCTGCTGAATGCAACTTGCAAGTACCCATCCTCTGGGTCTCCCCGTGAGTGTCTTTGGCCAGGCACAACCACCCTTCCTAGCCCCTCTGGTCGCGGTCACGAACTGACCGGCTCAGCCCCTGCAGCTCTGTTTATCTGAGCCTGCTGGGCTCTGACTGGCTGCTTCTATACAGCCTCTCCAGTCGGGACTGCGGGACCCACCTTCACGGCTCCTTTCCTGCGGCACGATGTGGTAGGACCCTGGGGCCTCCAGTGGGGGGGTCTCGCAGGGCCAGGTGCAGCCCATCACACCAGTCCTGTACTTTGCAGGGTTCTAACAAGCCGGTATCAACTCCTGAAAGGGGGCTGGATATCACTGTAGAGAGCTCATCCAGGACCTCTGCTCAGTGTGCACCTGCAGCCAACAAAGCGAACCAGGATGCGGGTGCATAAAGACTGAGATGGTGAAGAATATGGAGAATATTTGAATGCCTGTATGTAAAGCAATGGCTTTAGTGTGTACAGTAATAATGCTACTTATCTCTTACCAGTAGATAAGAGATCAGCTGCATCAGTAGCTCGCAGAGCCCTTTGCACAGGAGGTAAGCTTCCTTATCTCCATTGTACAGTTAGGGAAACCGAGGCACGGGGCGGTAGTGACTTGTCCATGATCATCCAGCAGGCTAGTGGCTCAGCTGGAAATACTGAGTTCCAGGCCAGTGCTCTATCCACTAGACCACACTGCCTCTCGGTACTGGGCACCCTATCTCAAGGGATATTACGGCATAAGAACAGCCATACTGGGTCATACCAAAGGTCTATCTTGCCTGGTATCCTGTCTTCCAACAGTGGCCAATGCCAGGTGCCCCAGAGGGAATGAACAGAACAGGGAATCACTGAGTGATCCATCCCCTGTCGCCCATTCCCAGCTTCTGGCAAACAGAGGCCAGGGACACCATCCCTGCCCATCCTGGCTAATAGCCATCGATGGATCTATCCTCCATGAACTTACCTAGTTCCTTTTTGAACCCTTTTAGTATCTTGGCCTTCACGACATCCTCTGGCAAGGAGTTCCAGAGGTTCACTGTGCGTTGTGTAAAGAAACACTTCCTTTTATTTGTTTTAAACCTGCTGCCTATTGATTTCATTTGGTTACCCGTAGTTCTTGTGTTATGAGAAGGAGTAAATAACACTTTCTTATTTACTTTCTCCACACCAGTCATGCACTAGAGGGTATTCAGAGAAGAGTAGTGAGAATGATCCAGGGCCTGGAAAAAAACTCCCATGAAGAGAGATTGGAAAGGTTGAAATTGTTACCTTAGAAAGGAGACTAATAAGGGGGGAACAAAAGAATCATAGAATATTAGGGTTGGAAGAGACCTCAGGAGGTCATCTAGTCCAACCCCCTGCTCAAAGCAGGACCAATCCCCAACCAAATCATCCCAGCCAGGGCTTTGTTAAGCTGGGCCTTAAAAACCTCTAAGGATGGAGATTCCACCACCTCCCTAGGTAACCCATTCCAGTGCTTCACCACCCTCCTAGTGAAATAGTGTTTCCTAATATCCAACCTAGACCTCCCCCACTGCAACTTGAGACCATTACTCCTTGTTCTGTTATCTGTTACTGTTATCTGTTACTGAGAACAGTCTAGATCCATCCTCTTTGGAACCCCCTTTCAGTTAGTTGAAAGCAGCAGTCAAATCCCCCTCATTCTTCTCTTCCGCAGACTAAATAACCCCAGTTCCCTCAGCCTCTCCTCATAAGTCATGTGCTCCGGCCCTCTAATCATTGAGTCTATGAAATACTGAATGGTCTAGAGATGGGAGATGCAGCACTTTGGTTCTCCTTGGCTCATAACACAAGAACAAGAGACATTCAATGAAATTAAAAGGTGGGAAATTCAAAGCCAATAGACGGAAATACTTTTTCACACAGTATGTGATTAAACTATGGAACTCACTGCCACTGGAAGGCATTGAAGCCAAGAACTTAATAAGATGCAAGAAGGGATTGGACATTTATACAGAGATCAGGAATATCCAGAATTATAATTATTTATGATAAAATATTGTGGAAGAGAGATTAAACCTCCCTTAAGTCCAAGGGCTTAAGACAATCTCTGTATTAGGATGAGGAGACCTAATGTGTGGGGCAGATTACCCCACATCTGCTACTATGGGGTTCTTATTCCTTCCTCTGAAGCAGCTGGTGCAGGCCACTATCAGAGACTGAAGACTGGATTAGATGGGCTATCAGTCTGATCTGGTCTGGCAATTCACATGTCATAAGCCCTATACTGCTAACAGTTAAGGGGGATTTTCCTTTAGATCAGCTACTAGGGGCCTCCTGTGCTGTTGGGGCTGGAGGATCTGGCTCCCGTCTCTGCTGGCATGCTGTGTGGAGTGACCCTGGACTGCAGCAGAGTAAGCTAGTGAACCCTGAAATGAGCACAGAATAGTATTTTTGTTACCGGTTCATCTCGAGCAAACATCTTTGGGTTCCTTGAAGGAATGTGTCAAGCGTGTGTTTATCTTGCCGTGGGCAAGGGGCCATTTTTCACATTCCCACCGGCTGCGTTAAATGCCCACAGTCGTTTCCTGCCCTACGTTCCCCCTGACCATGGCCGTGGGATTTTCTGAGCTCCAAACAGAGAAGTGTCCCTTTGGCAGAACCTTGCTTGAATCTCTACTGAGCTGGTGGGTCAAGGGGACCAAAGAAACCTGCATGTGATCTCCGGAGATGCGAGGGTTCCCGAGTAGAGTGGCCGAGGAAGAGCGGAACGGGACAGGCTGCCGATTGCTGATGGGGGCACTCTGCCATGGGGCTTCATACTCGCCAGGGGCAGCTTGCTGGGAGGAATCTATTGTTACAGCTCCCCTAAGCACCCGAGTCCCATTTGCAGCAGAATGTGCCGTCACTGTGTAGGGCAGCATCTGTCTGATGCTGGGTGCAAGATCTACATGATCTGATCCAATCCAGCGCCTATCCCACTGGCCCGTCGCTGCAGTGTCGCCAGCTCTCGCGACTTTATCATTCGTCTTGTGAGATCTGGTGTCTTTCTTAAAGCCCCAGCTCCTGGAGGAATGAGAATCTGGGCTTTCACTGGGAAAAACGCGAAGTCAGTTTCAAGCCATTGTTGCAGGGGAGAGCTTGGAACTGTGACCCCAGTGCCCCTGGAAGGTCCAAAAAAGAATCCGACAACTATTATTGTTTTTTAAAACTCATGATTTTGAAGCCAATCTTGCAATTTTGGGGGCCTGTTTCATGATTTCTGAATGCTTGGTGTTGGTGATGTAGTAGTTGTACCCCTGCCCGGTACTCTCTTAGGATTTCCAGGTGATTGGATACCCAGCATTTCCCTGTCCCCTCCTGCAGGAGGATCAAAGTGACCTGGAGAGCGGAGATCAGCAAGGGGAAACTCGGTGCCTAGACATGTAAAACCTTGTACTCCACTAAGAGGAAACCAACAGCCCAGACACTGATGGCAGGGACTTAACAAGGCTGCTGCCTCACATCCGTTCTCCTCTTGTGTCTCCTAGTGTCAAAAGGGTCGTCCCCGTCCGTCCGTCCGTCCCCCCCCCCCCCCGCTCTCCTGCTGGTAATAGCTCACCTTACCTGATCACTCTCGTTACAGTGTGTACGGTAACGCCCATTGTTCCATGTTCTCTGTGTATATAAATCTCCCCACTGTATTTTCCACGGTATGCATCCGCTGAAGTGAGCTGTGGCTCACGAAAGTTTATGCTCCAGTAAATGGGTTAGTCTCTAAGGTGCCACGAGTCGTCCTGTTCTTTTTGCGGGTACAGACTGACACGGCTGCTGCTCTGACACCTGTTTCTCATGTGGCAGCGTTGCCCCAAGGTAGGTGGGGCTCTGCCTCTGGGCGATTCGGAGCGGGATCTCCAGTGACTGAAAGGCTGAGAGATGCTCGCCCAATCTTGGTGGCACTGGTGTAAATCCACAGGAACCACTTCGACTTTCGTGGGATCTGCCTGATTTATACCAGCGTAACCGTGGACAGAACCTGCCCCACTGCTCTGGGAAGGTGAGCCTCTGAGTTCATTAGAAAGGGCTGAAGGTACCTTCAAACCACCTGTATTTGTGCCAGCTCAGGGGAGGGGCCTGGGCCTTCCGCTGGGTCTTTCTCCTGCTGATCACCACAGTCTGTGTTTGACTCGTGGGACGATGCACATTACAAAGGCTAAAAGGTTCTTAGTGCCAGGGCGTGAGTTCTGTACACATGCCAGCTGCTGCTGGGGTGAGATGGAAGGGGAGAATTGGAACACGCCAGCCAGGCGCCAATGGTTCCCTGAGGCTTTCCTACAAACCGGGCAATGCTTTGCTGGCCGTTTTGACTGGGTTTTAGAGGCAAACCGATTTCTCTCCTATTATGCAGCAGCTTGTTCCAGGCCCGGATCCAGGATGGCTAGAGCACAAGTCAAGAGAACTGGGGCTTTGATTCCAGTGGACGTGTCACTCTCATGGAGCGTTCCCCATGGGGGAGCTTTATTTTCGGTGATTTCCACCATGGGTCCAGGGGAGTGGGGTGGAATGCCAGGTACATTGCTGGGGTTCAACTGCCCCATGCCAATGGCTCCTGCTAAGGGGGTTGGGGGTGCAGTTCAACTGCCCATTCTCAGAGACCCCCCCAAGTAGCCTCCACCCAGCTGAGGTGCTGAAATTCACACCAGGCTGGCTGAGATCGTGTGCATCACAAGGATCACACCCTGCCTAGGCTTGGTCACATGATCCTCCCCCACACACGTGGAGTTTGACCCAAGCCAGAACGCTTCGTTGCAGATTGTACCTGCTTAGAGCCAGGGCCCCCGTCCCTGCAGACCCCGAGAGGGGAGCCGAGCGGTTGCTCCCAGGTTCACGTGCAGCAGTGGGGAAGATTGCACCTGCCTCAAGGTGCTGATGGTGGCTGCGGGAAAAGGCATGTGACACCTGTACTTTGCAAAGCGGAGGAGGAGGTGCTGGTCAGGTGCCCATGTCTGCCCTGGTGCTGGAGGTGGGGAAGCAGGGGGTGAGGCTGGGGCAGGGATGGGGGGGGGGTCTCTCTCAATCTCAGGGGGTTTGCTGCTGATACAGCTGACCCATGATGCCATCTATGCAAGAGCCCTCCACCTGCCCGGGGGCCAGAGATCCAGCAAGAACCAGGGGAAGATGGTCCAGGGGCTGGAGGGTCTGACTGCAGCGGGGAGAGAGAGAGCTTGGTTGGCCTGGCTGGGCCCAGCGTCAGCAAGGGGAGGGGGCAGGACCAGGAGCAAGGGGGTGAGAATGAACAAAGGGGGATTTAGGTCGGGTCTCGGGGCAACCTCACTGACCACGAGAATCTGGGAGCATCAACGTCTTCCCGGCAAGAGCTTTCCCCTGCCGTTCAGCCCATGTTTCTCGTTGCTCATTCCCTCCCGTTGGCCCCAACTCCATTCAGACACTTCTGGCAATGACAGAAATTGGGGTCTCTGTAGGGGAGCAGTAAACGAGTTGAGTGTTCCTCAGCCGGTTCTTGGGGTGAGGTGGTTTGAAAGCAAACAGCATTTCCCTGCTAGGGCTGGCTCTGGAGTGACCCCTGCAGCAGCTCCAGGTGCGTCCTCTGCTCTGCTCACATCCAGGCCCGGACCCATTGCTCGGGCATGGCACAAAGGGGCTGTGGTGCTGGAGGGCATGAGGCAAGATGGAAAGGCCAGGTCGAGACTGGTGGTTAGCAGTAAGGATCCCATGGGCCTTTGGCAAGTGTTCAGTGTTAGCTCTGGTGACCATCCTCCATTGGATCACCTGAGCTTCCCTTCCTGTCCTAAAGAGCTGGGTAGCCCTGATAAGCAGCTGCCTCATCCCACCCTAAGGATGGACAAAGTGACATATATGGATAGAGAACAAAGCCTGGGCAGGATCTTCCTGGATGCAAGACACTATAGAAAGGTATGTGCTCCCCTTACAGAAGCGGGACCTTTTGTGTACTACACTAGCCTGCATCTAGCCACCTAACCCCCTCACCTTCCCCGACAGCGGGGCTAGAACTCAAATCCCCCACCTCAAAAGAACAGCTCCCTTCTCCTGGAGCTAGAGGAACCATCTCCATGTGCAACTAGCACTGTAGGGCCTATGACACACAGTTGAGCAGTTCTGATTCCATCCAGGAGAGGGCAGCGGTGCACCGTAGCTAGCTTCTTGCAACATTATCATCACGTCTGCTTCTGGAAAAGGAGGATGGGCAATTGGAGAGGGTGCAGAGAAGAGCCACAAAAATGATTCGGGGGCTGGAGAAAATGCCTGACAGCGAGAGACTTAAAGATGTTGAACTTATCGAAAGGCTAGAGAAGTGCCTCAATTATGGTGTATAAGTCCCTTCCTGGGCAGAAAAAAACCAGGTACCAAAGCACTCTTTAATCTAGTAGAGAAAGGCATAACAAGAACCATGAGCGGAAGCCAGGCAACTTCAAATTAGAAATAAGGCCCAGTGTTTTACCAGTGAGGGTGATTCACTGTTGGAACAACCCCCCAAGGGCAGTGGTGGATTCTCTTTCTCTTGGTGTCTTCGGACCCAAATGGCTGCCTTTCTGGAAGTGATGCGTTAGCCAAAAGCAAGTTCTTCTTCGGATGCTTGCTCAGGCCCATTCCAAGGAGGCGTGTGTGCCCCGCGTGCACAGTGGCTGGAAGGTTTCTCCCCTATGGTACCAGTCGGGTCGGTCCAGGCGCCCCCTGGGGTCGCACCGTCGTGGAGCCGCATATAGGGCTCTGCTGACCCCCCGCCTCTTCCGTTCCTTCTTACTGCCCATGACGGTCGTTGGCGCGCTCTCTCTCTCGTTCTCGCCTCAAGCGATCCTTTAGTGAACTCTTCGTTTTAATCTGTAAATAGTTAAAAAGGTTGTCAGTAGTTTTTAGTGGTAGTCCAGTTCTTAATTACAATCCCCATCCCGGGGTTCCCTACCCCGTTCCCCTTCTTTTCCCCGAGACCGGGGCATGCCTCGGTCTCAAGGGTTTATGCTGGGTGGGGTTTGCCAGAAACCTATTAAAAAGCAAACAAACCAACCGGACTGAAGGGCCTTCTGGTGTCGCCCTAAAGAGTTTCTTCATGGCTCACGTCCTGCAGCCGAACACGCTCTCACTTGGCAAAGGTGCACTGACAGCGTACTCCACGGGGATGCATTCGGCAGAGCAGCGCATCAATCCGTGAATCGGGGAGCTCTGACCCCTCCTCCTAGAAACTGGTTGGGAGCTGCCTACTTGGAATCAATATAAGCAAGCACTCGAAGAAGAAAAACCGGTGACCTGCCTCTCGTAACTGTTGTTCTTCGAGATGTGTTGCTCACGTCCGATCCAAGACCCACCCGCCTCCCTCTGTGTCAGAGCAAAGCCGGTAAGAAGGAACTGAAGAGGTGGTGGGTCGGCAGGGCCCTTTATGCAGCGCCATGAAGGTGCGACCCTAGGGGGCACCTGGATCGGCCCGACAGGTACCGCTAGGGGAAAAACCGTCCGGTGACTGTACACATGGTGTGCACACGCCTCCTTGGAATGGACCTGAGCAACACAAAACTGGGTTGTGTTGGCCTTGGTAGGGGGGCAGCTGGGTGGAGGGTAAGGGCTGGTGTGATACAGGAGGTCAGAGCAGAGGATGGAATGATCTCTCCTGGCCTTAACATCTCTGACTCTCTTGGGGTTTGTTGTACTGTCCATCACCGTGGTATCTGAGCATCTTGGGTGCCCTCCGTGCCTGATGCTCACTGCTCCCAGGAGCTGTGTGCTGTTGTTGAACCCCAAGGGTTTGTCGGGGGAGGGAGTTGGGAAAAATGGGGAGGTCTGTAGCATTTCCCTTCCCCCCAGTTTATTCAGCTAGCAGGAGCGTAGTCAGTAGCTCAGTGCAGCCTTGGCAGCTCTCTGGGAGCAGCCAGTTGTAATTTACACAAACAAAAATAAACTAATTGTCATGTGAAATTTACATAAAAGAAAAAAGCCCAGCGTGACTGACAGTCCTTGAGACGTGTATAATATAAAGAAACCTGCCCTGAGCACCCCCTGCTCCTCCTCCCCCCACCAGTGCTAATGGCCCTTCTACCCATCTCCTCTGGCCCTGCCCCAAGATGATATGCAATAGACTGAATAGCCTGGGGGTTAAGGGCGGAGTTTTAATGCACAAACCCTGTTTAATAGACTGTTAACAAACTGGTGGCGTGTGCCGAGCGAGATCCGGGCGTTAATACGCAGCTCTGAGAACTTCACAGCCAACAACAAATTTAATCTTGCAGCCTACCCCAGCTGATGGGAGATAAACTCACTCCCTCTTTTGCAGAGGGGGAAACTGAGGCACAGAGGGGTGTCACTTATAGAACCAGGGTTAGAATCTACATCTCCTGCTGTAAACAATGGTGCCTCCTCTCTGACAGATGCTTTGGGAGTGGTGGCTTCCTGTCCAAGGACCAAGGGTTTGGCTTCCAACCTGGACTGAGTGCTTACGAAAGGTTGGAATGGGGTGGATGGTGCAGGTTCGAGTCAGGTACGCTACAAGGCAGGCCCTCTGTAATCTTCTCCCCCCATAGATAGTTCTGCTGATGCACCTCAGCCCGGACCCACAGCCCCCCTGCTCTTCTAGTGCTGGGCTCCTCCAGCCTGGGGCTTCTGGTGAACAGAGACCCCTCAGCATATCGCACTGCTGCAGACTTCTGGGATGGGAGCCAACGTCTCATAGGGAGTAGGCTGAGACCCGCAAACTCATTTCATAGCCCTAGCCTCCAGAAACAGCAGATCAGTGAATTCGCTCACTGGGTCCAAGCTTTGCAAAGTCAGGTGTGCCTGCGGGAGTGTTGGCATGTACCAACGGGCGGAGGACAGGTTTGCTGCTGCTTCTGGAACCCCATTCTCTTCCCTGCCGCTGCAATGGGGGGTGGGGTGGGGGAGGTGGGGTGCTCACAGCTAGCGTGTGCTCACATCCACAGCAAACCCCTCTGTGTTCAGAGGGTCACAGTTAGCGGCTGATTTGGCCATTAGAGTGCTGGTCAGCCTAGATCCCATAGGGTGTCCTCCTGGGAGCTCGGCGTCCCCTGCGGCCCCTCTGAGCTTTGCCCACCTGCTCCCCCGTCACCTCAGGCCCCGCTCCATTGATCTGGGTCCCAACCAATGCAGCCCGACATCCACCTCCTCCTGCCCCAGTCCCATCCCCCATCCTCTCCCCTTCTACCAGGGCAGCTTTGGCCTGCTCTCTTTGCGCCCCACAGCTCACCTGCATTGGCAGGGGCTATGGGGATTTTCTGTAGAGGACCTTGTCTGCCCTTGCCCCCAGACACTAAACGAGCAGGCTCCCCAAGCTGTTAGCCTCACCTATGCGGCGGTGGGCAGTTTCCAGCCAGGCCCAGAGGGCTCACAACCTGAAGACATCAATAGGAACAAAGATTGGGTCTGGAGCTGGCTGTATTTAGGGGGTCTGGAGGTGGGGGGGATCAGAGTGTCGGGGACACCAGCATGTTTACCCCCTGTCATTGGAAAGAAGGGAGAGGTGGGCAGGGATCTTTACATTCATCTCTGAGCAGAGGGTGCAAGTTCTCTCCCCTACCCCATGCCTTGTGGAAGATTGGAGTGCCTAGAATTAAGAGCCTGTCTGGTGGCCGGGATGTTTATTTGTAGTATCTTATTTGACCACTAGAGGTCTCTGTGTGCTGTAGAGAGCGCCAGACAAGGTGTGGTCACTGGTAAACAAAGGAGACAAAGCCGAGACTCGAGCTATGGGGAACCTACACTCTCATCTACCCCGCTGCTCTCATTTCTCACTGGTCCCCTTTCTGTCCTTCCCGTCTCAGTGCTTTTGTTCACACTGCGCCCCCTGCTGTGTCTGGCAGTTCCTCCCCAGCCTGGTTGTCTGGGCACCTTCTCTCTCACTCAGATCCCACTTCCAAGCTCACCCCCTAGCACTGTTCGCAAACACTCCCCACCCTCAGAGAGAATGAGGCTGGTAGGGAGATGGGCTCAGCTAGAGGCTTCCTCTGGGTCTCCCCGTGCATCTGGCTTGGGCTGCGTCTGTCTGTTGCGCCTGGGGCCTCATTAGGGCAGGCTGTGACGCTTCCCGGGGGCACCCAGGGTTGAGAGGCACCTCACTTTCTCCAGCCCTTAGCGTGAGGAAGCCTCGTCTATGCCAGCCAGTGGTCAGCTCCCTGACTTCCCTGGCCATGGGCAACACAAGCGCTCGCAGGCTGTTCTGTTACTTTGCAGGTCAGCGATAGGCACGCTCCCACCCTCGGAAGGTCTGCCTGGCTTGTCCAGCCCCCGGCGCACTGGGCACTCGTAGCATTCACAGCTCTGCTGCTTCCAAAGAACCAGGGCTGCCCAGCCTACCCGTTCCAGCTCAGCTCCTCGCTCTGCTTACCACGCAGCACTAAGGTATGTTTACAGTGAAATCACACGTACGTTTATTTAACAAAGCACAAGAGATTCAAGTAGTAGCAAGTACAAGTGTTGGAAACAAACGGTTACATATCAAATAAAATCCTAACCTGCCTGCTAGAGCCTAGACTTGCTTAACAAGATGCTCTCATGTCTAATAACGTGTCGCTCACCCAAGATCCCTGCAGTGGTTTACAGCCAGCCTTGGCTGTGACCCTCCTTTCATGAGACACACATACTGCTAGTTTGCCTCCTAGGTGAAAGATATAGTGTGTCACTTTGTTCTCCCAGAACAATTCTCTGTCTTTATTCATGTGCAGGGCACCACCCTGCCAACTTGCTTCCAGTAGATTTGCTTGCCTGCAGATTTGTCAATCTCTTAATCAGCAGCTGCCTCAGCGTGCAATCAGGCATCCGTTGTGAGGCACGCCGTACACGCTGCCAGACCGGGAGCTGTGTGGTGGCTGCCTCCCGCCTGAAAGGGACAGTTCCTAGGTACGTCCCCTCTTGGTGACCTGCTTTAATCCCAAGACTTTAAGAACATAATTTTCAGAATAGACACAGGACTCCTTACATAGTATCCACATGTACATTTGGCAATGATCACATTGACCCAAGGTAGAGACTACCTGTCTCATTAAAGACCTCTCGGGCCACCCTTTGGTGAGCTATTATGCATGCATCAGACCCAGGGGATCCCTGTAAATCCCTATGCATGCCCTGTGCCCTCTGCCAGTTGGCACCAACAGGTCTCTAGGTCACATGGCGACCATGTCTTCTGCGGAAGCCTTGCCTACTTGGCATAGGGTTTTTGCTATGACCTAAGGTAGGAATTTAAACCAGTGTAGGTACACTGGTATAGGCCCTGTGTGGACACTCTTATACTGGAATAAAAGTGCCCACCCAGGCGTTAACCCGTACAGCTCTAGCAGTGTAACTGGTAAAACTGTCCCATGTAGACAAGGCCTGAGTCTGCTACAGGGTGGAGGGAGGAAGGGTGGCTGTGTGGTGGGAGCACCGGCTTGGAAGATCTGGGCTTGGTTCTGGGCTCCGCCACAGGTTTGCTGTGTGGTCTTGGGTGAATCACTTATTCTCAGTGTCCTCATCTGTAATATGGGGATAACAGCACCTCCCTGGGGCGGAGTGAGGGGCTGACATACTGAGGCACTACGAGCACATGGTGCTGAATGAATAAGGTTTACATTCAACCTCATCTTCCCATCTGCTAAGCAGGGAGCTGTGAGAGATTGTAGAGAAGGCCTCCCCCATTCAGGGGAGCAGGAGCCAAGACTCCTGGGTTCTACTCCCAGCTTTGCTCCATACTTCAGTTTCCCTGTCTAAATAATGGGGATAACAGCACTGAGCCCCTTCCCAGGGGTGCGGCTGCTGTTTTATTGGTATTCCAGTAGCATCTGAAGGCCCTTACGGAGGCTGGGTCCCCATTGTCCTAGGTGCTGCACAGTTATGGAGTAAGAGACACCCCCGACCCCAGGCAGGCGCAGGATGAGAGGGGACGCAGAGGTGAGACTTTCCCAGGGTCGCACAGGAAGTCAGTGGCAGAGCCGGAAACAGAACACCGGGACCCCTGTTTATGCCAGAGGCCAGACTAGCTGATCAGAATGACCCCTGGGTCTCTGAGGGCCAGCCCAGAGTCCCACCCCCTAGAACAGGCTAGGAGTCTGATCCAATGGCTGTGAAGTGCTTTGAGATCCTCCAGGGAAGGGGACACAGCAGAAGCAATTACCAATCTGATACTCCGGGTACATTAAAACTGACATCAGCCGGCCGGGCTGGGGGCGTCTATCGTCTCAGGGCTCTGTTTGTGCTCGCGGCTCAATAAGCTTTGACAAAGAATCGTCTCATTCCTTTTATTAGCATTTCACTTAAACCCCCCCCCCCGAACTCTTTATTCCCCGCGAACGGAGGCAAGAAGCAGCACGTCAGCTTTTCAGCTTATTCCGTATTGATAGATTTAATTGTGGCCGACAATTAAATTTTATTGATAGGGATTCAAATCCAGGCAAAAAACCTTTAATGGAAAAGAAATGAGATGGGGGTGGGGGGGAACCCAACACCAACACCAACAAATCCCATCAGCTCTCATCAGGAAATAAGGAATGGGGGAGGAAAAGCCAGAGAGAGATTTGTATTTTGGTCCCCCCGCCTGCCTTTAAAATATATTTCTGGCTGTTGAATCCAGTGGCTGGTGGATTGCTGGACTTGGGGGCTTTCTGGGCTGCAATTAGCAATGGATATACAGCCGTCCGCCATGTATTCGCCAGAATCCAATGGACAGACCCCCTCCCCCCAAAGAAGACCTCAATAATGACATCATGAAGCAAAGCCAGGCCCAGCCTGCCTACCAGAGTCGAGTTTGAGAGATTCCCTTTTGTTCCAGCTGCTGGGTGAGGAGCAGCCTTGGACCTGCACTGAATCCAAGCAAACCCAGACAGAAATCAAGGCACAGACAGAGTTCAGGTGGGCGGATCTGGCCCAGAGATTGGCAGAGCTGTGGTTAGCAGGAAGCCAGCCACACGTCACAGCTACTGTAGCAAATAATTACCATCAAAAGCTCCTGGCTATGAGCAGATAGTGAATACCACGTTCGGCTCTCTGCAAGTTGGTTCAGTGTTTAGCTCAGCAAGAGACAGATTGGCCCAGTGGTTTGGTGGCTAACCTAGCACTTAAGAGACCCCAGTTCAGTTCTCTGCTTCATCAAAGACTCCTTGGGCAAGTCACTTAGGGGCTCTGTGCCCCAGATGCCCGATGAGGGCTGTAGAAGGCCCCACGCTAGTTGAGGATTTATACTGCCCCTTTCATCCATGGGATCCCAGTGTTCTTTGCCGCCCGCGCTGCAATGCTGTTCCCTGTCTGCCTGCCCAGTGTTCAGCCCTTTGGACTCCCCACCCCTGTTGGGTGACCAAACAGCCGTGGCACCAGCAAACACCCTGGGCAAGTCGCTGAGACGACTGCCCCGCCCTATCAGCCTCAGACCTGGCCACAGCGCACCATGAGTGCATGGCCTCCAGGCTGCAGCTCACATCAGAGTTAGGAACAAAGCCACATGCCCTGAAGATGCAGCAGCTGGTGCAAATCACAGCTCCAACTGGTGCAAAGCTCAGGCATCCAGGGGACCATTAATGCATCAGCCCGGGGCTCTGTGCTTTGAATCCCCACTGGACAGAGAACAGTTCCAGGTCTCAGTACTGCTATTCAAAGCCCTCTGTGGACTGGTCCTAGTGACCCTCAGTCTCCTTCCCTTCATGACTGTGAGTTCTCTGTAGAGCTACGCTCCACTGGGACAGTGGAACTGTTGGCCCGTGAGGAGGAGCTGAGTGCAGCAGAAAGAACTTTCCAATGAGACTGTGGAACTCATGGCCACAAGAGACCACGGGCCTCGCCGCATTCAGGACTAAATGCAAAACCCAGCTCTGAGACTTAGCCTTTCCTCAATGAGTTCTTCACGCTTTGTGCTCATTCTCCTGCACTCCTGCCTTGCGCTCTGTACATTCACCCTCTTGCATGCCAATCCAGAGACATGTGCTGCTCACCAACCTGTAGATGTGCTGTCCATGCCCATCTCTCACCCGCCCACCTGTAGACACATGCCCACACTCTTGCACACCATTAACCTATCGAATGTGTTTTGGACACGACAGAGGGAAATTGTCATAGTTGTTTCTTGTTTTAATTGCTTGGGAGGTGCCTGAATGCACCGGTGACAAAGTCATTACAATGGACAGTCAGTCCCAGTGATCTGTTTCTTTCCTCTGTGCCTGAGGCCTGGAATGCCAGCCTGGCCGTGGGCACAGCCAGCCATAGACATTCTTGTTGATTGACTGTGTCACTGGTGAGCACTGACCTGTAAAACCGGGCTCCCGCGCTGACCAGCCTCCCTTGGTCCCGATGCCCCTGACGCTGGGCACGCTGCGTCAGTCTCTATTCATGGCCATCTATTCACCTGCTGCTGGCAGCGGATGGGCAGCGTCTCTCTAGCCCCGTGGTGCCGGGACCGAGCGGCAGGATTCACCAACAGGAATGTCGGAAGGTGAACTAGGGGTGCCAGCCAGAGGCAGGCGGGGGTCGACTCTGCAGTGGGAGTGGGTGGGAGGGCAGGGGGAAGCAGAATGGGCGTGACCCAAACAAAGGGCGCTCTGGGATCATCCTCTTGGGCAGGCCATGGGGAAGTGGCAGGAGGAGGGGTGCTGGGGTGTCTAAAGGGCGGCTAGCCCTTTTCCTGCTCTCCAGTCACTTGCTCTGGGGCCTCCTCCCTCCTTCTTAGGGTTCCAGGGCAAGCTGGAAAGAAGCAGCCACCTGGGGCTGCTCAGGGTCCCCTTGGCAAGATGAGCCCTGAAACAGCTGCTTACAGACAGCCCGCGGGAGCGGCCACCAGCCACAGCGGGGGAGGCAGGACCTCCCCTGCTGGCCTCTTGTATCTCCAGGGGCTCCTATGCCCAGGACCCCCTTCCTTGCCCATGGGCTCACTGCTGGGGGCACCTACCCACTCATGATAGCTTGCGGGCGTTGGGAGAGCTGGCAAGGGGGACGCACTTCCCTTCCCACTCTGAGCTTTGGGCGAGGCCAGGCTGTGTTCCTGCCCCCCACGGCTGCTGGCTCAGCGGTGGGGCTGGGTGCGGAGCCCAGTGCCTCAGGGGGAGACTGATTCACTGGGCCTGTTGATGGAAAATCCCCTCCAAAGCTTGTCCCATCTCCACCTCGCCGGCCCCCTCCCCCTCTCCACTGCCATCGCTCCCCCACTCCCCAGCCAGTTGCCGGCCAGCAAGTGTATTAGTGGATTTGCAGAAGGCTTTGGAGCTCAGCCTAATGCAGAGCTGGAGCCAACGGCCATTGCTCCAGGAGCCCAGGCTGCCAAGTACTAATAGGGCTGGTTGGTGCCATTCATCAGCATCGGTGGTGGGGGAGGGGACTGAAGCATCGCACTACTGTAGCTTTGGCTGTAGCACCCTGAGGCCCCCGGCACGATCAGTGCCCCAGGGGTGCTAGGAGCTGTACATATAGCTCATTTGAGACAGATCCCTACAAGTGAAGGTCTCTGTTCTGCAATGGGCCTAAAATTTGAGGCACAGTGGGCTGACGAATGAACATGACAAGGGGAAGTGGTGGGAGGAGGGGGAAGAGGTGATGGGAGCAAGTGGGTTTGCACCGCGGGTAACTTGGATTTCTTAGCTTCCCTTAATCTTTGCCTTCCACCCCCAGAAAAAGTGGAATCTTCTTGGCGCTGCCTTGGCAGGTCACTGAACGGGTTTTTCCTGTGATCACTGAAGAGCAAGCAGCAATTGTTCTGCCTCCTGGGATCCTCCCCTGCTGTCTCTGTTTGCAGCCTCCCATCACCGGGGTCTGGGCGCCACGTGCCGCGCACTCAGAAGCCTTTGTCATAACACTTTAAGTGCAATGTCGCAGGCGTTTAATTTAGATTTACTCCGACAGGTTGTGTCCGTTAATTAAATATCAATTGATTGTTTGGAGAACACTTCCTTGGGTTTATCGTGTTTCTGTGAGACAAATCAAATTGCCATGTCATTAACTCACAGCTATGCAATCCATACATAATGATGGTCTTATTAATACAGTCAAGTTACAAGGAAGTTTTAGGCAATTAATATTTGTGGGCTAGTTTGTATCAAGTTAATTACGTCAGGGTTATGTTAACAATGTGGACATCTGATAAGCTGGGTAATTAACTTCTTTCTAGGTAACATCTTCCCTGATGCCAGTTAAATGTTGGCCCTGTCTTTGTGGCCATGCTGGCTTTAATTACATGTGTATTACAGACAGATTTGTTTGTTACATGATAACTACATTCACAGGCTTATCATACCTGAGTGATCCTTGTATAAACAGCTGCCATGGTCCATCTCAGAGGTGGCTGCATTTCAGTGACAGGGGCATGATCTCTTTATAAACAGTTGCCAAGTTTCCTCTCAGAGGGGGCTGCCTTTCAGCAGCAGGTGAATAAGCTTCCTATTCATGTTCTGCTTAGGTTTTGGTGTAATAAAAAGCATCCAGAGTATTATTTAAAATGCCTAGATGCCCTGCTCCAGTCAGGACCGTATTGTGCTAGGCACAGTGCTTACACATACTAAGGACAAACCTTCACTGAAAACGTGGCATCGGCGCAGCTGCACTGCGGTAGCGTCCATGAAGACGCTCTGTGCCGGTGGGAGAGCTCTCCTGTGGGCTTAGTTACGTCACCTCCCCGAGAGGCAGTAGCCATGCCGGTGGGAGACGCTGTCCCACTGACAGTGCTGCCTACATGGGGGGTTTGGTTGGTGTAACTGCATCGCTCAGGGGCGTGGACTTTTCACACTGCTGAGCGACGTAGTTATTCCAATATAGGTCTGTCGTGTGGATCAGACCGAAGAGGGAGTTGGCACCCTGAAGAGTTTACAATCTAAACAGGAATACAGATTTGTTATCCCTATTTTACAGATGGGAAACCGGGGCCAGGTCCACACCACAGATCTACAGCGGTATAACTCGGTTGCTCAGGGGCGTGAAAAATCCACAGCCCCGAGTGACGCAGTTACGCTGACCTAACCCTGGTTGTAGGTAGCGTTACCAGTTTTGGTCGGACGTATTCCTGGAGGTTTCTGCACCTGACGTAATCAGGAATTAAAGATTAATCTTTAATTCCTGGAGACTCCTGGCCAATCCTGGACGACAAGGAGGGCTTCTTCTGTCCACATAGCTACCCTCCTTTCGTGGAGGTGGATTAACTGTGCTGCCCTGGGACATGGGGTAGATTAAGCGTCTCGCCCAGGAAGTCTGTGGAAGGCTTGGGACTAGAACGCAGACCTCCTGAAACCCAGTCCGCATTTTAACCACAAGATCATCTTTTCTGACTGTTCAAATGATTTGTTTAAGTTAATTAGGTTTTTTTACATTAATAGTAACATGCAGAAACTGACTTGACTGGGAGCTGTGGGGTTCAGCATCTCTCAGGGTCAGCCCCACAGGATTTAGAGACAGGACATATCCCCATCTCAATCCTCTTCTCCGGCCTCAGGCAAAGTCCCTGTATGGCCCCTGGCTGGCCCATCCTGCCATGGCCCGCGCACACAGGACTGCCTCCCGCAGTGTATTACCTAGAGTGCATCACGCAGTCTTGTTCCCAGTGCTCCTGGAGCTGGGATTCCATCACTTCCCTTCCCAGGCTCAGAGATCTGACCGTCAAATGGTACCCCCTGATATTCATCCTGTTCCTCCTGCCGATACTCCTAAATGATCCCTCTGTCTCCGGACCATCCCGCTGTTTGGAGATGGGCTCTCATGTCCCCACAGCTAGTCATTGCGTTAGCTGTACTATGCAGCTTAGGGCCTGATCTAGAACCCCTTGGAAGCCAATGGAAAGACTCTGTCACTTGTATGGGCGGTGGGGCAGGGCCTTTGTTTAATCTTTCACCATGGCTGTGCACTAGCCATCCAGTAGCTGTGCTTCCCTCCCGGCGCGTTCTCTTCCTTGCCCTTGTTTCTGACTTCCCCGCACCTTTAGTTTAGAGCTTGTGTTATTTCAGGCCCAGAAGTCGCCTCCCCATGGCAGGTTCAAACACCGAGGGGTCTGGGTGTGTGCCGGCTTCCTGCAGCACCCAAACGCCGATCCTTGGAACGATTCATTTCTTTATTTTTGTTTAGCCCCTTAGGCAGCCACTGCCACCCTGCTCAGACCATGACCGCAACCAGATTGCATACGTCAAGGTGTAATGTACTCATCAGCAAAGGGTCAGGAAGGAAACCTCAATCCCCCTCGTTCCCCCCTCAACCCGTGCAGCATCAGACACGATGGAGCATTTCCCTCCCAGCTTCCAAAGGCAGGGCGTTGACTGATAGCATATGGCAAACCCAATGGGCTGAATTATGTTCAGTTACAGCAGTGCAAATCCAGCATGAATCCAGTTCAACAGAGTTACTAAGAGCGTTTTAATCCACAGCCCACTTGGGGGCTATATTCCTCTAAAGATTCCCCCTTCCCCAGGCTCCCTTTTTCTCCGGGCTCCTCTGGGATCAACGTCCCGCTTTGTGTGTGTGCACAGTGGAGCACCCCAATAACTTGAAGACCACTCCGCTGTAAATACAAACAAGAACAAGCTTTAGTCCTGGGGTCGTATTAGTGCCCCTTCTATAGCTTTCTCCTCCCCATGACCTCCCCCACCCCCCTGCTTCCTTCTGGCTCTACGTCCTGGTTTGTTAAAGGAGCCTCGCCTCGCCTCACCAGCTGCTGTCCCCAGATAGAAAAGGAGGACTTGTGGCACCTTAGAGACTAACCAATTTATTTGAGCATAAGCTTTCGTGAGCTACAGCTCACTTCATCGGATGCATACTGTGGAAAGTGTAGAAGACATTATATACACAGAGACCATGAAACAATACCCCCTCCCACCCCACTCTCCTGCTGGTAATAGCTTATCTAAAGTGACCACTCTCCTTACAATGTGTATGATAATCAAGGTGGGCCATTTCCAGCACAAATCCAGGGTTTAACAAGAACGTCTTGGGGGGGGGAGGTTAGGAAAAAACAAGGGGAAATAGGTTACCTTGCATAATGACTTAGCCACTCCCAGTCTCTATTCAAGCTAAGTTAATTGTATCCAATTTGCAAATGAATTCCAATTCAACAGTCTCTCGCTGGAGTCTGGTTTTGAAGTTTTTTTGTTGTAATATCGCAACTTTCATGTCTGTAATCGCGTGACCAGAGAGATTGAAGTGTTCTCCGACTGGTTTATGAATGTTATAATTCTTGACATCTGATTTGTGTCCATTTATTCTTTTACGTAGAGACTGTCCAGTTTGACCAATGTACATGGCAGAGGGGCATTGCTGGCACATGATGGCATATATCAGAAACTACAGCATTTGCTCAAGAAACTTCCTGAAAAAGAACAAGATCAAATCCTCACAGACACACCCCCTGGAACCCCGACCTGGGATATTCTATCTACTACCCAAGATCCATAAACCTGGAAATCCTGGACGCCCCATCATCTCAGGCATTGGCACCCTGACAGCAGGATTGTCTGGCTATGTAGATTCCCTCCTCAGGCCCTATGCTACCAGCACTCCCAACTATCTTCGAGACACCACTGATTTCCTGAGGAAACTACAATCCATCGGTGATCTTCCTGAAAACACCATCCTGGCCACTATGGACGTAGAAGCCCTCTACACCAACATTCCACACAAAGATGGACTACAAGCCATCAAGAACACTATCCCCAATAATGTCACGGCTAACCTGGTGGCTGAACTTTGTGACTTTGTCCTTACCCATAACTATTTTACATTTGGGGACAATGTATACCTTCAGATCAGGGGCACTGCTATGGGTACCCGCATGGCCCCACAGTATGCCAACATTTTTATGGCTGACTTAGAACAACGCTTCCTCAGCTCTTGTCCCCTAATGCCCCTACTCTACTTGCGCTATATTGATGACATATTCATCATCTGGACCCATGGAAAAGAAGCCCGTGAGGAATTCCACCATGATTTCAACAATTTCCATCCCACCATCAACCACAGCCTGGTCCAGTCCACACAAGAGATCCACTTCCTGGACACTACAGTGCTAATAAACGATGGTCACATAAACACCACCCTATACCGGAAACCTACTGACCGCTATTCCTACCTACATGCCTCCAGCTTTCACCCAGACCACACCACATGATCCATTGTCTACAGCCAAACTCTACGATACAACCGCATTTGCTCCAACCCTCAGACAGAGACAAACACCTACAAGATCTCTATCAAGCATTCCACCTGCGGAAGTGAAGAAACAGATTGATAGAGCCAGAAGAGTTCCCAGAAGTCACCTACTACAGGACAGGCCTAACAAAGAAAATAACAGAACGCCACTAGCCGTCACCTTCAGCCCCCAACTAAAACCCCTCCAACACATTATTAAGGATCTACAACCTATCCTGAAGGATGACCCAACACTCTCACAAATCTTGGGAGACAGGCCAGTCCTTGCCTACAGACAGCCCCCCAACCTGAAGCAAATACTCACCAGCAACCACATACCACACAAAAGAACCACTAACCCAGGAACCTATCCTTGCAACAAAGCCCGTTGCCAAGTGTGCCCACATATCTATTCAGGGGACACCATCACAGGGCCTAATAACATCAGCCACACTATCAGAGGCTCGTTCACCTGCACATCCACCAATGTGATATATGCCATCATGTGCCAGCAACGTCCCTCTGCCATGTACATTGGTCAAACTGGACAGTCTCTACGTAAAAGAATAAATGGACACAAATCAGATGTCAAGAATTATAACATTCATAAACCAATCGGAGAACACTTCAATGTCTCTGGTCACGCGATTACAGACATGAAAGTTGCGATATTACAACAAAAAAACTTCAAAACCAGACTCCAGCGAGAGACTGTTGAATTGGAATTCATTTGCAAATTGGATACAATTAACTTAGGCTTGAATAGAGACTGGGAGTGACAAAGTCATTATGCAAGGTAACCTATTTCCCCTTGTTTTTTCCTAACCCCCCACCCCCCCAAGACGTTCTTGTTAAACCCTGGATTTGTGCTGGAAATGGCCCACCTTGATTATCATACACATTGTAAGGAGAGTGATCACTTTAGATAAGCTATTACCAGCAGGAGAGTGGGGTGGGGAGAGGTATTTTTTCATGCTTTGTGTGTATAAAAAGATCTTCTACACTTTCCACAGTATGCATCCGATGAAGTGAGCTGTAGCTCACGAAAGCTTATGCTCAAATAAATTGGTTAGTCTCTAAGGTGCCACAAGTCCTCCTTTTCTTTTTGCGAATACAGACTAACACGGCTGCTACTCTGAAACCTGTCCCCAAATACTACATATGCCCCCCTCCAAACACTTAATTTTGCTACAACAACAAACTGTGCAATTGAAACCTTCAAAATTCTAGTAATTCCTTTGGATCTTACACTGCAAAGGCCTTCAGGAGCATAAAGGTCTATGCATCATCCTTGGGACATCAGCAGCTGGTGGAGGCAGGATTGGAAGCTGTCATAAATATAAAGGGAAGGGTAAACACCTTTAAATCTCTCCTGGCCAGAGGAAAAACCCTTTCTCCTGTAAAGGGTTAAGAAGCTAAGATAACCTCGCTGGCACCTGACCAAAATGACCAATGAGGAGACAAGATACTTTCAAAGCTGGAGGTGGGGCGGGGGGAACAAAGGGTTCTCTCTGTCTGTGTGTTGTTTTTGCCCGGACCAGAGCAGGAATGCAGGTCAGAACTCCTGTAAAGGGTTAATAAGCAATCTAATTAGATATGCATCAGATTCTGTTTTGTTTAAATGGCTGATAAAATAAGCTGTGCTGAATGGAATGTAGATTCCTGTTTTGGTGTCTTTTTGTAACTTAAGGTTTTGCCTTGAGGGATTTTCTGTGTTTTGAATCTGATTACCCTGTAAGGTATTTACCTTCCTGATTTTACAGAGGTGATTCTTTTACTTCAATTAAAATTCTTCTTTTAAGAACCTGATTGCTTTTTCCTTGTTCTTAAGATCCAAGGGTTTGGGTCTGTGTTCACCTATGCAAATTGGTGAGGACTTTTATCAAGCCTTCCCCAGGAAAGGAGGTGTAGTGTTTGGTGGGATATTTTGCAGGGGAGACGTTTCCAAGTGGGCACTTCCCCTGTTATTTTTGTTAGACACTTTGGTGGTGGAAGCATAAAGGTTCAAGGACCAAAAGGTAAAAGTTCGTACCTTGGGGAAGTTTTAACCTAAGCTGGTAAGAATAAGCTTAGGGGGTCTTTCATGCAGGTCCCCACATCTGTACCCTAGAGTTCAGAGTGCGGAAGGGAAACTGACGGAAGCGAAACTGTAGCCACTACCAGACCAGGCAAAACCAGGGGCAGTGGGGATTTCCAGACCTGCTTCACCTGTGATGGGCTTCGTTACCTGGACTAAATGACTGAGATGCCAATGGGATCCATTGTGCAAATTCGTATATTACTGCTTCTAGACGCAGCGTACCCTGCATTAGATTTGAAAGCTATCATCCAAACTTGGACCAGCCTGTGGTCTGCGGACACATACCGGGTCTGTTGGCCCACCACCAGGTCTTCACCCTTGCCCTCTGGTTGTCAGCAGTGTAACGTTTGCAGTGTGCCTGATCGTTCTGTACATTGTCGTGACTGTCCCCCAGGCCTGTGTTCCTGGGATCTTTAAGAAAGGGCCGTAATAAGTCTAATGTTAAGCCCAACTCTTGCCCCAGCATGAGCAAAGCCAGCAACTGACCTGTAGCTCTCTGGGGAGCAGCCCGGTGATGCAGTCGTACCGAGCAGAGAGCTTGCGGAAAGGACAAACCCTGGGACGGATGAGCCCAAATCCTGCTTTTCAATGTGAGATTAAATCTCACTACAGTCCCATTAGCCTGAAGGCGGTAGCTGGGGGTACAGACAGGCCGGATCCCTTTATGTGATTGGAATTGGTTGAAACAAACTGAGGTCCATGATCAGTAATTATGGTGTGGGGATAACCCCACCTGGAGAGCCTCTCCTCCAGCCGATCACAGATGACTTGTGCTGTTGCTAACAGCTACCTCTGGAAAAAAAGATCGTAGGTTACTACCAGAAACCACAGATGCTGGGGCAGGGGTTATTTCTCCACACACGTCTAGCTGTGTGGCCCGCCACGGTGCAGGCGGCGGTGGGTTAGGGATCATGGGTCCATTGGTTGGCTTGCAGGATTTACCGCTAAGTAAACAGGGTTCACAATTTCTGACCAATGCTTCAATTCCTGGCCACCATACAGCGGTGCGACACCTCTGCTTCATACAGCCCTGCCCAACGGGCCCTTCCTGGGTGGTGGCCAGCACCTCTGCCTGCACGGCCTCTGGACCCACCAGCTGGGCACCCCAAAATAGACCATGATCACTCCCTGGCCATCATTCATGTCGCACATGAAAATAAGCCCCAAGCTAGTCTGGACCAGTGTCTGGCCAACCCCAATGAACATATCTGAGCCCCCTTGGAAATACCACATCCCGGGGCAGTGCCGCACACAATGACATGGGTGTGACAAGAGCGAAATCAGCCAAGGTGGTGTTATCCTCTTCCTGGCTCAGAACCCCCCTTTCTGTGGATTTGGCAGGTAAAGCCTGGGATAGGTGACCGACCACCCAGATGGCGCTGTGCTCAGACATTGTACTGGTGTAAGTGATCAGCCCATCTATGAATACGAAAGGGTCAGTGCCCTGACCTGGCTGGCATTAACAGTGCAGTTAACACTGGGTGGTTGGTGCGTAATGTGAAAGTATGCCCATATATAATGATGCCACCTTTCACATGCCCCCCCATATGTACACTACGGCCTCTCTTTGCCTCGCTGAGTATTTTTACTCAGTTGAGGAGGGCGGTTGGGAGGCAAATGCCACTGGAATTTCCACCCCCTGGAGGATCTGGGGGAGCGCAGCCCTGAGAGCCAGAGCTGAGCCAACACACGTGACAAAGTTGGCAACATGTGCCGGTGTGGGAGCTGATGTACTAAATTCTTTGAGCCGGCCCGCTGCCCAGGAACACGCTGGAGTCCAGTTCCAGCCCGCGTCACTGCAACAGGGCCCGTCAGGATGCAGTGAGCTGAGCATCATCTTGTACAAAATAAACGTAATAGTCGCTCCAAGAAACGCGAGGACTTCTGACTTGCCCATGGGGTCTGCCAGCTGAAGGATGGCCTACACGTTGGATTGCAAAGGAGTGATTCCACTCGCCAACAGATGATGACCCACAAAATCCAGATCAAAAACATACGCCTCTGTGTTCAGCTTAGATGATGGTCCTTAAATCGGGTTAGTCCTGCATGGGGGGAAGCATCGTGGTCAGAAGAAGATGGCCCGTGAACCAAATGCCATCTGGCTATTTGGCCACCCCAGGAACACCTGCTAACAGTGAAGACTTTTTGGAAACAGCCAGGGGCCAATTATAAACCAAAAGGCATCCTTTGAAACCGAAAGAGCCCATGTGGCTGAGAAAAGTAATGAGGTTCTGTGAGTAAAGGGCTAATGGTATCTGGAGATAACCCTGGTGTAGATCCAATTTAGTAAACACAGTTGAACCAATACATTGTGCTGTCAGTTTCTCTACAATCGGCAGAGGATGGCAGTTGGGTCTGACGGCCTTGTTCATTTGGGGCAAGCCCACACAAAAGCATAGTTTGCCTTCTATCTTTTTTGCAACAGCAAGGTCTGACACCCACAGTGGGGAGTCAGTCGCTTCTATCATGTCCTCCTTGAGTAAGCGAGAAATCTCTGTGGATACGGCATCCTTGAATGCCAGGGGAGGGCTGCAGAACGGTTGTATAATTGGGGTGGCCAGTGGATCCACCCATGGATGATGCGTACAGTGATGGCAACAGTTGAGTCCAGAGGAGACCTCAGGGAGTACGTCTCTCCACTCATTCCCCACAAGGTGGATTTCTGTGTTCTGTGAGGCTAATACTTTAAAGCCCAGTGCCTGGAACAGATCCTGCCTGAGAAGGTTGGCCCCAGAGTGGGCCATGTAAAATGGGAATGCTCCCACGTCTTGTTGATAATACATCATGGGGAGATCCACCATCCCCAGCAAAGCGATGTTGGCATTGCCGTATCTGGATCGGGTGGACTGCGCTGGCCGCACGGCGAAATAGGCAAAATATCTACGGTAGGCGGTGTAGTTTATGAGTGAGACTCGTGCTCCAGTGTCCACCAGCAGTAGTATCTCGGCACCTGCTAAATGGCATGGGTAGATTTTAAAACTCTCCCCGTGCTGTGTCACCGAGTTGATCCCCTCAGGCATGGAATCTTCCTCCATCCCCTGGTCTTTCAGGTAGGTGACGGCTGGGGCAGAGTGGCATCATCTGGCAAAACGGTGAAGTTTTCCACATTGCTGGTGCATTTGTCCCTGGACTGGACACTCCTGGAGCCCCTGATGGTGAGGGGCTCAGCCAGAGTTGCCACAGCTACTGACGGGGGGGATCCCCTCTGTCACCCACGTGGGTACCTGAACTAGGCCAATCTGCTGAACTGGGGGGTGGCTGCAGTGGTGGATGGTGTGAAGGATGCTTCTGAAGAAGAGCAACCTGTGAGGGGTTTGGCTCTTAGGTTGCATGTTCAAATCAACAGCCCATTTCCACTGCCCTGTGGAGTGTCCGGGAATCTAGTTCCATCAGGAGGCGCCCCTGCAAGCTGGGACAGAGGCGGGAGGGAAGGGGATGAAATCCACTCCAGAAACTGATCCCGAGTCATCTCATCAGTTAGGGTTGCAAATTTTCACGTAACTGCCAGTTCTCAGAGACTGGCTACAAACTGACAGACTGATTCCCCGGGGAGTTACGCTTGCCACCGAAAGGTCATACGTTTGAGTACAGCCCTGGGCGTGGGGTGAAAGTGTCCTGCTAGTGCCCTTACCGCCCCCGGCACGATGCACCTGTCTCCAGAGTGGAGAAGATCCCAAAAGCCTTTGGTTCCTAGCTTGTGGCATGCTGCAGGTGCCACCTCCAGACCAGCCGCCACCAAGGACATATTGAATGCTGCGATCCATCTGGTCCATGGCAAGGGTGGTCCCGTGGTAGCACCAGGAATGGGGCAGATCTGGGCATAGAAGCTGGGAATTGTACGGCAGCCAGTGACACACTTGGGTCCAACATCCTTTCGCCAATGTGGTATCCCAATAACTTGAAGACCGCTTAGGTTTAAATGCAAAGAAGAACAAACTTTTATTCGAGGGATGTAAAGGGGGGATATGATAGAGGTCTGTAAAATCATGAATGCTGTTGGAGAAATTGACCGAGGAAGTGTTATTTACCCCTTCACATAACACAAGAACTATGAGATTAATAGGCAGCAGGTGTAAAACAAACAAAAGGAAGTATTTCTTTATACAAAACACAATCAGCCTGTGGAACTCATTGCCAGAGGATGTTGTGAAGGCCAAGACTAAAGCAGGGTTCAAAAAAGAACTAGGTAAGTTCATGGAGGATAGGTCCATCAATGACTATCAGCCAGGATGCTCAGAGATGCAACCTCTGACTGCCAGATGCTGGGAGTGGATAACACAGATCACTCATGATGGCCTGTTCTGTCCATTCCCTCTGGGGCACCTGGCACTGGCCACTGTCGGAAGACAGGATACCAGGTAGATGGATCATTGGTTTGACCCAATATGGCCGTTCTTATGTCTGCCACCGGGGCCTCTCCTCCTGGCTCCACTTCCTGGTTTCTCAAAGGAGTAAGGTGACAAGACATCCCGATAAAATCGGGACTGTCTTGATATTTAGTTGTTTGTCCCGTGTCCCGACCAATGTATGGTCAGGACGCTATTTGTCCCGATATTTTGCTTCGGCGGCACTCCGGCTTTTTTTTTTCTTTTTTTTTTGGCTTGGGGAGGCAAAAAACCTAGAGCCAGCCCTGGTGGGGGCAGGGGGTGAGCCTGTGGCTCCCCCCCAATGTGTCCTGATATTTTGTTTTTGTCATCTGGTCACCGTATAAAGGAGCCACACCTCATAAGCCGCAATTCCCAAATACAGCGTGTGCGTTTATGTGTGTGTGTACGTATGTCCCATGGGCTGCGGGTACTGGGAATTGCCACAGTGATCTCCCTAAGAATTGGGGGTGCAGCCACTTCTGTTTATTATGTTGGGTCAGGATCTCTGTTCCTAAAGCCAACGGTGAGCTCCAGTGGATGTGTGTGATTCTTCGCTGGCTCCCGCTGATGTCAATCAGGAATAGCTCCCCTGAGGCCAGCGTGAAACCAGCGTAAGCGAGAGGGGAGTCGGGCCCGTCAATCCCAGTCTCTCGGCTCTGCCAGCTCTGGTACTGGGGCACACTCGGTCTGGCGGAGCCTGCGTTCGTCTGGTGCCCTCTGTGTCTGTCTCTCTCCCTCCCCCCGGAGGGTCATAAATAAAAGATTCGCCTTATGTACCTGGCCTGTTTGTCTTTGTGAAATATTCATTGGCTGCTGATTAAGTTTTAAGTAAGGGTCCAGCCATCCAGGTGGGCTCCAGCTGCTAGGAAAGAGATGGCACATGGAGTCTCTCCTCATCATGTCTGACCCCTCCCCTTCTGCTGTATGCCCTGGGGGCTAATGCAGGGGATATTGGGTAGGTTGCTGTGCCCAGGTTTGTAGACTCAAGTCCCATCTCTGTGCTGATGGAGGGGGTGTTTCCATTCGTCTCTCCCCGATCTGCTTAGATTGTCGGGAACAAACACTCTTGCATGTCTCCAGGCAGCTTCTGCTACCAGCAAGCCATGGCCTGACCCTGGCTGCCAATTACTGCCAGCCGGGGTCACAGCCTGCCAGGGGAGCGAGCGAGCGGAGGGAGGGGAGTGGGCGCAGGGCTGTTCCTGGCTCTGCCACCGGGCGCCCTCACAGGTGGGACACTGAGGATGGGAAAACGGGCCTGTGCCCTCTCGAGCTTTGCCCTGGTGGGTAGAGAGAGCCTCGGTTTGCAGTTGGTGGCTTTTGACCTTGGACCGACGGGGACGGTCGAGTGTGGTCAGCCCTGGTTTTGGGGAGGGCTCGCTGGTGGCTCAGCAAGGCGGATTGTGAGGAGAGGAGGGTGCTGAAGCCTGAAACGAGAGAGCTTTACTGGCAAGTGCTGCTCAGGCCTGTACGTAAATAGGGGTTAATGGGACAACCCCCTCCCCCACGAAACAATCTGACTAAAGATCGCCAGCCCTGCCAAGCTGCCGGGTTTTACTCTCTCAGGTGCCTGTGATGTGCTCTGCCTGCGGCAGCCAACAATTCAGGCTCCTGAGGGCTGTGATACGTGGGTCTAATTCTGGTGGTTGGGCTGGGTGTAAGTTAGAGGCCTGGGGTACGCAGGAGGCCTGACTAGGTACTTGGGGAGCACAGGCGCTGACTCTGGGGGTGCTCCGGGGCTGGAGCACCCCTGGGGAAAATAACAGTGAGTGCTCAGCACCCACAGCCACAGCTGTTCTGCGGTGCTGCCGATCAGCTAGTTCGGGGCGCCGGCAAACAGCTGTTGGGCAGCTTGCGGAGAGGGGCTTGGGGGAGGGTGGAGACCAGGGAGCGGCAGGCAGAGTGGGGGCTTTAGGGAGGGGGGCGGAGTGAGTTTGGGGCCTTGGAGGAGGGGGTGGAGCAGGAGCGAGAAGAGGCGGAGCAAAGGGGGTGCCGTGGGGGGAAGGAGCAGAGTGGGGGGCGGGGCCTCAGGCAGAGTGGGGGTGGAGCACCCCAAGGGGAAAGTAAAAGTTGGCACCTATGCTGGGGAGTCTCTTCAGGCCTTAGATGCGAGGCGTCTATCTCAGCCGATCTCCAGTCCTCCAGAGAGTTTCCCAGGAGGAGGGTAGACAAGACCTGAATTGCCGATGTGAAAAAACAAGCAGAGTGGAAAGCCCCCCAGTAGGGTTGCCAACTCTCCAGGATTGTCCTGCAGTCTCCAGGAATTAAAGTTTAATCTTTAATTAAAGATTAATGTCATGTGATGAAACCTCCAGGAATATGTCCAACCAAAATTGGCAACCCTATGCCCCCAACCCTTTAATTCACCCCCAAACAGGCCGGTCTGGCCTTTCTAACCCACCACACAGTCTAAAAATGACCCAACCCCCACTTATTTTTTGCATCACAAGTCTTGTTCGCTACAGAATAAAAGTCACTGGGCAAAATTTTCAGAATGCTTGAGGGCCGCATTCTCAGCGCTCCATAAGCATCTTCAGCCAGTGACTGATTGCTTTCAATAGTAGTTAGGGAGTCTGGGCCCGAGTCCCAATGACAAGCACTTCAAGTGGGACTTAGGGCACTTTTGAAGCATTTCCCCTTTGCTGGACAGCCTGGGATTGATCTTTACATCAGTGAGGAAAAGACCCAGCCCACTGCCCTGCAATGCAGCAAATGAGCACTTACGGCGCTCGCATTGCTTCTTGCAGCGCTGTCTGCGTTCCTCATCGCGATTCCTTATTACGATTTATACTGAGAGGGCAGTAGGGCCCAACGGCCCCAACCGGGAGCGAAGCCCCTGTTATGCTAAGAGCTTGTACAAAGCATGCTCCAAAGGGGGCGGGGAGGGTGTGTGTGAATTCTGACAAAAAGTGCCATTGGCTTTCCATGGTCCATGCGGAAGGGGCAAGGCTGCCGTTCCCCGTGGAGAGAGCCTCACACAGCGGGATGGATGCAGCCTGTGCCTCTGAACCGGCAGGGATCTGACCCTGGGGAAGTCGTGAGAGTTTTCAAGTCTCGCTGCTCAGAGCAGCCAGGAAAGGAAGGCCAAGGGGAAAAGTTTCAGCAGGGACAGTAACAGCAGGGAGCCGCGATCCATAGCACGGGCTTTTACCGAGGCTTCCCGGGACACCAAGAATGCCTGACTTGGCGTTAACAGGCCAGGTGGTAGCGTGGCAGAGGGGCTGGTACGCGCGATGGCTTTTCATAGTGCTGCTCCGGAGGTGAGTCATTCTGCAGCAGCTTAGACGCAGGTTAGGGTCCTGGTTTCTGGCGGTATGTCTCAATTAAAAACCCGCAGCTGGCCCAGCTGACTCGGGCTCGGGCTAAGGGGCTGTCCGGTTGTGGTGTAGATGTTCAGTCTTGAGCTGGAGCCCTGGCTCTAGGACTATGCTGCAATTACACAGCCCTTTGCCCCAAGCCCGAGTCAGCTGGCGCGGGACAGCCCTGGGTGTTTAATTGCAGTGCTGACAAAGCCTCGGCGGCCTATGGCCCTGCTCCGGTGAGATACCGAGTGCCTGGCTGGTCGGGCACTCCCTCGACTCTAGGGTGACCCGGTGCCCGGGTTTCGACCGGACTTTCTGGTCAAAAAGGAGACCTGACAGTGTCTGGTCAGAACTTCTGATCAGACACCCAAAGTCCGGTTACTGCAGGGGGGAGAGGCGGGGAGGTGCTGAGCCGGGGCCGCCTCCTACCTGCATCAGGCGGCTGCAGCTCCCAGCCCCGACTCCGCGGGCGAGTCCCTCCCGACCCACGCAGGGAGGGGGGAGAGGGAAAGAGCAGCGAGCTATGGAGGGAGGGGGAAAGAGGAGCGAACAGAGGTCGGGGCCTCAGGGGGAAGAGGCAGGGCAGAAGCAGGGAACGGGAGGGGAATGGGAGGGGAAGGAGAGGGTCCAGTGCCCGTTTTTTTAAATATTACAAAGTTAGCCACCCTACTCAACTCCCATGATGGTCCTGTGGGTCAGGCCCGAGGCTGGGCGTTAGGGGAACAGGGTTCTAGTTTTGGTGCTGCTGTGATACAATGAATATCATCCCAATTGACCTCAGTGGGAGCTGCCCTTAAATCACTCTATGGCTTCCCCGCTGAACGGCAGCTAGAGGGGCCTAGCCTGGCCTTGTGTGGTGTGGAGTAAGGGGCATATTAAGTGATGCCAGGGAGTAGGCTGCTGCCGGCAATGTGGCCTGTGGCTAGTCAGGCAGTTGGGGAAGGGCATGGCTGGGCCCCACAGAACTCCTTTGGGAAACTGGGATTGACACTTTGCAGAGCCTGGTTCCTGCCAGCAGGGGTTGCCACATGAAGCCTGGGGGCTGGAACAAGCCAATTGGGAATGCCCCAGGGGAAGAGATGGGGAACCGGACTTGTCCCTATATTGCACCCAGTCTTGTGCATTAGCCACAAGATCACCCTTTCTGTCCTAAATCACAAGACTGGGAGCTGGGATTCCTGGGTTCTATTCTTGCCTCCGATGCTGTCTTGAGCAAGTCACCTCCCCTCTCTTTGCCTCAGTTTCCCCACATAGGGGACATCTCCCTGCCTCCCAAGGCTGCTGTGAGGCTCAAGTCATGAATTTTTTTGTTGTTTGTGACATGCCTTGAGCTCCCTGCATACAGGTTGCCAGTGAAGGACAAACGAGGAGGAGGAGGATGGTATTTTATTACTCTAGCTGGTATTACTGTAGATGTTATTGTTTATCACAGAAATAGCTAGTCTTTTGTTGGAAACTTGCTGAGCTGTTTTCCTGCAGCAGTGACTTCCACAGGTTAGCTACGTTGCATGAAGGAGCGTTTCCTGTTATCCATTCAAAAAGTGGCATCTAGGTGCCCAGCTACCATGGTGGTGAGTGGCCATATAAAACCCCGAGATAGCCCTTTTAAAGGGCGTCAGAGCAAGCGCTCAGCACTGAGACCCACAGCATGGCTCCGACTTGGGAGAAGTACGAGACCTGAAGCTGGCCTGGCGCTGAGGTGAAGCAACAACCTTTCATGAGAGCAAGGGGCCTGGTCAACTGCGGGGCAGCAGGGTCCTCCTTTACATGGTGCCCTGCACTGTAGCAAGAGCTCTTCTTTCTCCCTGGCTTCCGAGCAGCGGAGGAAGAGGAGAAGTTCGCAGGCAGCAGGGCACCACTATGTGGCAAATTATACTGAGGAGCAATATCTAAGCCTTGGGCTGTGATAGAGGTAAGAGCCGGGCTCAACAACCTTCTACAGGAGAGGGCTTCAGGGTGATGAGCTTAGAGAGAGGTCGCCTGGCATTCCAGTAGAATACACTTCCCTTCTTTTTTAAATTCCCTCATCCCGTCTTTATTTGTCCTCTTTCTGCTTCCTCCCGACACCTTTCTTTCTTTCTTTCTTTCTTTCTTTCTTTCTTTCTTTCTTTCTTTCTTTCTTTCTTTCTTTATTTCTTTCTTTCTTTCTTTCTTTGCTCTGGGCTATTCCTCCATTTACCTTTTCTCATACCCCCCTTACCTTACCCCGCTGCTTCCCTTCCTGCCCTATTTCCCTCTCCCCTCCACATCAGGCCCCTGCCCCCCTGGCAGAGTCGGGTGTGGGCATGCACATCCAGTGGGGCCACCCTGTGTCACATCCTTCCCGAAGCCCACCAGGCCAGTGCCTGTGTTGCCTGCTTGCCCCATCAATATTTCAGGAGCTGAAGTGGCTTGTCTCTGGGGGCCGGGGCATTAGCTCAGGCTGAAGTAGCACTGGACAGGCAGCAGAGGGGAAAGAGTGAAAGCTGCTACAATAAACAAGGCAAAGGCTGCCAAAAACACAAGGGCAGGCATGAAATATTCATCCCTGTCATGCTGCTGCCGCTCTGGAAGGCAAGTGTGGGGGCCCTGGTGAGGCAGCACCTCCCCGGCGCTGCACTCGAGCTCCCCCGGCCATCAAAAATGCACAGGCGGACCAAGCTGGGGCCGTAGTTAAACATGCATGATCCTATTTTTGGAACACCTGGCTCCATCTGTCGCCGCAGCTCTCTCCCCGTCGAAACCTGCAGGAGATGATGAGGAGGGGAGATGGGGGACGTTTCGTAGCTTGCAGGGATGCTACAAGTTCAGCTACAACTGAATCCCGCATGTGACCTCCTCCATCAAAGTCAACGGGTTTGATGGGTGTAACTTTTTTCTCTCACTTTCTTTAAACATAGAATATCAGGGTTGGAAGGGACCTCAAGAGGTCATCTAATCCAACCCCCTGCTCAAAGCAGGACCAATCCCCAATTTTTGCCCCCAATCCCTAAATGGCCCCCTCAGGGATTGAGCTCACAACCCTGGGTTTAGCAGGCCAATGCTCAAACCGCTGAGCTATCCCTCCCCCTTTCTGGCATTGTTCACAGCTGATGAATTGCCAGTTGGTTATTTCATCGGGGGCGGGCGGGGGGAAGGTGTCTCTCTGATTTAATTAGAATGGAATAATAATAATGATGCTTGTTAGTATGAGGCTGCACAATGGTGGATTATTTTTAAATTGTCTCAGACTTGTGCTCTGGGATCTTGGCTTTCCTTTAAAAAAAGAAGTCTCCAGGCCTTGTGGTTAGAAAGAGTGCTGGCAAAACATGAACTGAATGAAAAGTGTCAAGTGCCTGAGCCTGCCGCCCTCTCTGAAAGGTGTGATGTTAACTCTGAATCATAATGGCTACACTTGAATAGAGTATAAGGCAAGAAGCGGCCATTGTTGTCATCTAGCCTGACCTTCTGCATAACACAGGCCGTGGGACTTCCAGGAATTAATTCCTGTTTGACCTGCAGCAGATCTTTTAGAAAAACAGCCAAGCTTGAGTAAAAAATTTCCAATCATGGAGAATCCACCACGACCCTTGGTATATTGTTCCAGTGGTCAGGTACTCTCACTGTTAAAAAAGTGCATCTTATTTCCAGTCTGAATATGTTCAGCCATTGGGTCTCATTATACTTGGCGTACTAGCCTGAAGAACCGTCTGTTATCACGTTTTTGTTCCCCAAGGAGGTACTCATCACCTCACAAGTCACACTTGGGTGAGCCACGTGGTGCTCTGACTTTTCGCTATCATGTGGATGATTAACTAGGCTGAGCCCATGTCTCTGGGGACAGTGGAATGCAGAATGCTTTGCTGATCTTAGGTCAGTCCTTTGCCCTATCCTCATATGTTGCTCTTCTTTTTTGTTTGTTTGACCGTAGCACTTGGGCCCTGATCCCTGGCTGAGGCCCCTCATTGCATTAGGCGATGTACACAACAAACAGGGGTCTGCGGCAAACAGAAGCAGGGAGCCCACAGTGGACGTGAGCTGACTAGTGTAATATGCAGCAGTTGCGACATGCCAGCTGCGTAGCCAACTTGTGGTGGCATCTGCTTTGGCTTTTAATTTCGATGCACCTACAGCTTACTCGTGGCACCCGAGGGACTTTGCTCCTGCCCCCCACACACTGCAGAGCCACATGCACAAACACAACTGCACATGACGTACTTGCAGCCATAGATATGCAGTGCAAGCACAAATCCAGTGAGACAATGGGCAGGACAAGCTAGTGTAAAAAACAGTATATGCTTTCTACATGCACATGCATGCCGGCACACACACTAAAGACACGCATCCATGCACACACACACAGCACAGGTACAATACACATACACGAGCACACATGATGGGCATCCGTGTCTTCACCCACCATAGTCATGGATTCGTATATACATGCACTCACACGCTATAGACACAAGAATGCAGGTGTGCACATATGCACAAAACACACGCACACACATGCTATAGACATGTGGGTGCACACACACTGTCAGCCTCAGGGACAGGCCTTTCTGCATGCACACAACCTGTAGACATGGAGGCATGCTTACGAACCCACACACACGTGGACATTCCTCCCCCATCCCTATATACAGACACACATGCTAGAGAAAGGCTGTAGACTCAGCGTTAGAGCTAGATTTCACATCCCTCCAAATCTGGGTGGTGTTGGGGTGTGGGGTTCTGGTCCAGGCTCCTCTCTGATATATATACACACACACACACACACACACACACAGAGGCATTGTTGGCTCGAGGTCTCCTTGCTGCGAGGAGAGGCCGGGAGTTGCAGAGTCAGCAGCCCGCACATCTGCAGCGAAGGATCCATGGTACGATGATATTAATCAGTGTTTTTCTATCGGACTTTGGCAGGCTCCCGATGCTCGCAGCTGTGGCTGCATCCTGGGAAATAAGCTCCAGCAGTGCAGTCAGCAAACTCCACCCCCTCCATCCCTAATCTCTACGCGCCCCCCCCCCCAAAAAAAAGCCTGCAGGCGCATTGCAGACTCCCAGCTGTTCCCAGCACCCCTGATTTGCAAGCATGCTGAATCTGTAGAGAAGAACTTTGCTTGTTGTCTCTCCCCTGTGCCCTGCTTTCCATCCACTGTAGCGCCTCCTGGCATTGATCACCTCCCGGGAGGATGCTGGCAGCTCTACCCTGAAACCGATCCAGTGGCTTAAACTAGCTTAATCCCCAATGGCAAGACCCTGAGGGTCACCCGCTGCCATTGTTGCAGTTCTGGGAGAGCCTTGCTAAACCAGGAGAGTGAGAGCAGCCCCACTGGGCTAAGCAGTACCCTCTCCAGTGATCAGGCTGCTGTGTCCTATCCCTGGGAGCCCTCAGCTTCAGTGGGGCGGGATGTGGGGTTCAGGTGTGCCTCAGTGAATTCCTCATTCAGGGGCTTCTGTTGACCTGGCCCCCGGCGGGTGCGGCGCAATCTCAGCGGAGCTGGTCTCTGTTGAGTCTGAGGTTCAGGTGGGCCCAGACCCCAACACCAATGGAGATGGCGTCCTCTGCTTTGGGGGTGCACTGAGTGATGCCAGGAGAGATTCCCTGTTATTGTATGAGCTGATTGAGTGGTTGGCAGAGCCAGGGGCACAAAACCCTTCTCCAACCTATATTAGCAGGGGCAGGAAATCGGGCGCCAAGCAGCCCTGTTTTCTCCAGCAAGTGGGTGGTGCAGGGCATGCTGCTGAACCAGGCGAGCTGCACTATCCGCTGAATGACTGGTCACTGCACGAGTCTGTCCTCTGGCTGTTGCCCTAATTAAGTGGATGTGTGGCTCACACATGGCCTCCGGGGTCTCTGGTTCATGCTGATCTAATGTTTGTCTTTAGGGCGGCCGCCACCCCTGGCCAAGGCTGCAGCAGGCAAGTGAAGGAATTAGTTGGAAGCTGCACGTGGCCAGTGCTCAGAGTCAATAATTTCAATAACGCACAGTGCTAAGACAGCACCATCCAGCTGAGGATCACCACGCTCTTTACAGACCCTGAAGCAGTTTGCCTCACAAGATCCTTGCAGGGGGAGGCAGTATTCCTGGCAGAGGCCGGAGGGGGCCAGGGCCAGGACCTGTGCGTGGGAGCTCTGGTTTCTAGTCCCAGCTCTGCCACTGGCTCAGCATGTGATGCTGGATAAGTCATTTCCCCGCTCTGTGCCTCAGTTTCCCTAGCTTCCCTAGTTTCCCTAGCAAAATGAGGACGATTGCAGAGCCCAACCTCTGTAAAGTGCTTTGAGATCCATGGGGTAAACCCCCCCGCTCCCGAGTGTATTGACAGCTGAATCTTGCAAAAGGGCTTGTTGGGGCAGGAACCACTGTGTGTGTATGTGTGTGTGGGGGGGCTAGCACAAGGAGCCCCCCCGTCCCTATTTGAGTCTCCTAGGGGGTCTACAGCAATAACAATCATAACCCAGACCTCCGGCCTCATGTCCAGGGAGTCCCTGCATCCCAGTAACAGAACGACATGAATGGGAGTAAAACTGAGACCATCCCCGAACAAGCATCCCAGTAGTGGGATCTGTGGGGCCGCGAAATAGTCTCCTGAGAGAAAGAGCGGACGCCTTGGTGTTTGGGTCACATAAAATGGGTCAGGCTACAACACAGAGCGATGCTGTGCAGGAAGGATGGAGCCCGGCTGGGGCTGGGAGCAGCTGAGTGCGCAGGGTGGTAACGCAGGAGGGATGGAGCCTGTGTTGGGTCGGGGCAGGAGTGGCTGATACAGCACAGGGTGATGCATAGGAGGGGAGGCATCCTCCACGAGGCCTGGCATTGCCTCATAAGACTATCTAGGCCTCTCTGTTGTTCCAATCCCTGTGCTATTGTGGCCCGGCAGGATGGTGGCGTTTTGGTTTTGTGTTGGGCCTTTTCCTCTGGACACTGGCTCTTGGTGGGGGTGGGCGAGTGCGGGGGGAGCGGTTACTCGGAGCAGGCTGCGGCTCGCTCCCAGTCCCGCGCCGTGTTGTGGAGTAAGCAGCACTCACTTATTCTCTTTGATTTTGCTCTTTTTGTTGTTGCTGTTTTTCATGTTTCCCCGGTGTCGGCAGTTTTCTCATGCCCCCTCCACCCCCCCGACCCCTGCCTTACAATAGCAACCTGAAACCAGGAATCGTTTGGGTTGCAAAGGACCTTTAGTGGGTCGTTCCCTCCAACCGCCTGCTCTGTGGCATCCTCCAGAGACTAACTCAGAGTTATTAACCGTCCCTTCTTCCCGCAGTGACCCCTCCACACACACGCACTGGCCGTGCTAGCAATGGGCTTGGGACATTCCTGGGCTCCATGCTGGACAACATATTAACCTACCCTCCCGCTCCCCACCCTTGCTTCAGTAAATTCGTTATTTTTAAATCCCTCTGCGTAAAAGCAAAGGATGGACAGCCAACCTTCGGGGGCGTGGGGCTTGCTTCCAAATGGCAGGCAAGGGGCTAATGGAAAACCGGCATTTTTGGGGCAGGGCGGGGTGTGTAATTCGGAGCACTGCGGCATTCTGGGAGGAGGTTGGGGGCAGAATTCGGAGCACTGCGGCATTCTGGGAGGAGGTTGGGGGCAGAATTCGGAGCACTGCGGCATTCTGGGAGGGGGTTGGGGGCAGAATTCGGAGCACTGCGGCATTCTGGGAGGGGGTTGGGGGCAGAATTCGGAGCACTGCGGCATTCTGGGAGGGGGTTGGGGGCAGAATTCAGAGCACTGAGGCATTCTGGGAGGAGGTTGGGGGCAGAATTCGGAGCACTGCGGCATTCTGGGAGCGGGTTGGGGGCAGAATTCGGAGCACTGCCGCATTCTGGGAGGAGGTTGGGGGCTGAATTCGGAGCACTGCGGCATTCTGGGAGCGGGTTGGGGGCAGAATTCTGAGCACTGCGGCATTCTGGGAGGAGGTTGGGGGCAGAATTCGGAGCACTGCGGCATTCTGGGAGCGGGTTGGGGCAGAATTTGGAGCACTGCGGCATTCTGGGAGGAGGTTGGGGGCAGAATTCGGAGCACTGCGGCATTCTGGGAGGAGGTTGGGGGCAGAATTCGGAGCACTGCGGCATTCTGGGAGGAGGTTGGTGGCAGAATTCTGAGCACTGCGGCATTCTGGGAGGGGGTTGGGGGCAGAATTCGGAGCACTGCCGCATTCTGGGAGGAGGTTGGGGGCTGAATTCGGAGCACTGCCGCATTCTGAGAGGGGGTTGGGGGCAGAATTCTGAGCACTGCGGCATTCTGGGAGGAGGTTGGGGGCAGAATTCTGAGCACTGCAGCATTCTGGGAGGAGGTTGGGGGCAGAATTCGGAGCACTGCGGCATTCTGGGAGGAGGTTGGGGGCAGAATTCGGAGCACTGCGGCATTCTGGGAGGAGGTTGGGGGCTGAATTCGGAGCACTGCCGCATTCTGGGAGCGGGTTGGGGCAGAATTCTGAGCACTGCGACATTCTGGGAGGAGGTTGGGGGCAGAATTCGGAGCACTGCGGCATTCTGGGAGGAGGTTGGGGCAGAATTCTGAGCACTGCGGCATTCTGGGAGGAGGTTGGGGGCAGAATTCTGAGCACTGCGGCATTCTGGGAGGAGGTTGGGGGCAGAATTCAGAGCACTGCGGCATTCTGGGAGGAGGTTGGGGGCAGAATTCTGAGCACTGCGGCATTCTGGGAGCGGGTTGGGGGCAGAATTCGGAGCACTGCGGCATTCTGGGAGGAGGTTGGGGGCTGAATTCGGAGCACTGCGGCATTCTGGGAGCGGGTTGGGGGCTGAATTCTGAGCACTGCGACATTCTGGGAGGGGGTTGGGGGCAGAATTCGGAGCACTGCGGCATTCTGGGAAGAGGTTGGGGCAGAATTCTGAGCACTGCGGCATTCTGGGAGGAGGTTGGGGGCAGAATTCTGAGCACTGCGGCATTCTGGGAGGGGGTTGGGGGCAGAATTCGGAGCACAGCGGCATTCTGGGAGGGGGTTGGGGGCAGAATTCGGAGCACTGCGGCATTCTGGGAGGAGGTTGGGGGCAGAATTCGGAGCACTGCGGCATTCTGGGAGGAGGTTGGGGGCTGAATTCGGAGCACTGCGGCATTCTGGGAGGAGGTTGGGGGCAGAATTCGGAGCACTGCGGCATTCTGGGAGGGGGTTGGGCGTAGAATTCGGAGCACTGTGGCATTCTGGGAGGGGGTTGGGGGCAGAATTTGGAGCACTGTGGCATTCTGGGAGGAGGTTGGGGGCAGAATTTGGAGCACTGCGGCATTCTGGGAGGAGGTTGGGGGCAGAATTCGGAGCACTGCGGCATTCTGGGAGGAGGTTGGTGGCAGAATTCTGAGCACTGCGGCATTCTGGGAGGGGGTTGGGGGCAGAATTCGGAGCACTGCCGCATTCTGGGAGGAGGTTGGGGGCTGAATTCGGAGCACTGCGGCATTCTGGGAGAGGGTTGGGGGCAGAATTCTGAGCACTGCGGCATTCTGGGAGGAGGTTGGGGGCAGAATTCGGAGCACTGCGGCATTCTGGGAGGGGGTTGGGGGCAGAATTCGGAGCACTGCGGCATTCTGGGAGCGGGTTGGGGGCAGAATTCGGAGCACTGCCGCATTCTGGGAGGAGGTTGGGGGCTGAATTCGGAGCACTGCGGCATTCTGGGAGGAGGTTAGGGGCAGAATTCAGAGCACTGCGACATTCTGGGAGGAGGTTGGGGGCAGAATTCTGAGCACTGCGGCATTCTGGGAGGAGGTTGGGGGCAGAATTCGGAGCACTGCGGCATTCTGGGAGGAGGTTGGGGGCAGAATTCGGAGCACTGCGGCATTCTGGGAGCGGGTTGGGGGCAGAATTCTGAGCACTGCGGCATTCTGGGAGCGGGTTGGGGGCAGAATTCTGAGCACTGCGGCATTCTGGGAGCGGGTTGGGGGCAGAATTCTGAGCACTGCGGCATTCTGGGAGCGGGTTGGGGGCAGAATTCTGAGCACTGCGGCATTCTGGGAGCGGGTTGGGGGCAGAATTCGGAGCACTGCGGCATTCTGGGAGGAGGTTGGGGGCTGAATTCGGAGCACTGCGGCATTCTGGGAGTGGGTTGGGGCAGAATTCTGAGCACTGCGACATTCTGGGAGGAGGTTGGGGGCAGAATTCGGAGCACTGCGGCATTCTGGGAGGAGGTTGGGGGCAGAATTCGGAGCACTGCCGCATTCTGGGAGGAGGTTGGGGGCAGAATTCGGAGCACTGCGGCATTCTGGGAGCGGGCTGGGGGCAGAATTCGGAGCACTGCGGCATTCTGGGAGGAGGTTGGGGGCTGAATTCGGAGCACTGCGGCATTCTGGGAGTGGGTTGGGGGCTGAATTCGGAGCACTGCGACATTCTGGGAGGAGGTTGGGGGCAGAATTCGGAGCACTGCGGCATTCTGGGAGGAGGTTGGGGCAGAATTCTGAGCACTGCGGCATTCTGGGAGGAGGTTGGGGGCAGAATTCGGAGCACTGCGGCATTCTGGGAGGAGGTTGGGGGCTGAATTCGGAGCACTGCGGCATTCTGGGAGGAGGTTGGGGGCTGAATTCGGAGCACTGCGGCATTCTGGGAGGAGGTTGGGGGCTGAATTCGGAGCACTGCGGCATTCTGGGAGGAGGTTGGGGGCAGAATTCGGAGCACTGCGGCATTCTGGGAGGAGGTTGGGGGCTGAATTCGGAGCACTGCGGCATTCTGGGAGGGGGTTGGGGGTAGAATTCGGAGCACTGCGGCATTCTGGGTGGGGGTTGGGGGCAGAATTCGGAGCACTGCGGCATTCTGGGAGGAGGTTGGGGGCAGAATTCGGAGCACTGCGGCATTCTGGGAGGAGGTTGGGGGCAGAATTCGGAGCACTGCGGCATTCTGGGAGCGGGTTGGGGGCAGAATTCGGAGCACTGCGGCATTCTGGGAGGAGGTTGGGGGCTGAATTCGGAGCACTGCGGCATTCTGGGAGGGGGTTGGGGGTAGAATTCGGAGCACTGCGGCATTCTGGGTGGGGGTTGGGGGCAGAATTCGGAGCACTGCGGCATTCTGGGAGGAGGTTGGGGGCAGAATTCGGAGCACTGCGGCATTCTGGGAGGAGGTTGGGGGCAGAATTCGGAGCACTGCGGCATTCTGGGAGCGGGTTGGGGGCAGAATTCGGAGCACTGCCGCATTCTGGGAGGAGGTTGGGGGCTGAATTCGGAGCACTGCGGCATTCTGGGAGGAGGTTGGGGGCAGAATTCGGAGCACTGCGACATTCTGGGAGGAGGTTGGGGGCAGAATTCTGAGCACTGTGGCATTCTGGGAGGGGGTTGGGGGCAGAATTCGGAGCAATGCGGCATTCTGGGAGGAGGTTGGGGGCAGAATTCGGAGCACTGCGGCATTCTGGGAGGAGGTTGGGGGCTGAATTCGGAGCACTGCGGCATTCTGGGAGGGGGTTGGGGGTAGAATTCGGAGCACTGCGGCATTCTGGGTGGGGGTTGGGGGCAGAATTCGGAGCACTGCGGCATTCTGGGAGGAGGTTGGGGGCAGAATTCGGAGCACTGCAGCATTCTGGGAGGAGGTTGGGGGCAGAATTCGGAGCACTGCGGCATTCTGGGAGCGGGTTGGGGGCAGAATTCGGAGCACTGCCACATTCTGGGAGGAGGTTGGGGGCTGAATTCGGAGCACTGCGGCATTCTGGGAGGAGGTTGGGGGCAGAATTCGGAGCACTGCGACATTCTGGGAGGAGGTTGGGGGCAGAATTCTGAGCACTGCGGCATTCTGGGAGAAGGTTGGGGCAGAATTCTGAGCACTGCGGCATTCTGGGAGGAGGTTGGGGGCAGAATTCTGAGCACTGCGGCATTCTGGGAGGGGGTTGGGGGCAGAATTCGGAGCATTGCGGCATTCTGGGAGGAGGTTGGGGGCAGAATTCGGAGCACTGCGGCATTCTGGGAGGAGGTTGGGGGCTGAATTCGGAGCACTGCGGCATTCTGGGAGGGGGTTGGGGGTAGAATTCGGAGCACTGCGGCATTCTGGGTGGGGGTTGGGGGCAGAATTCGGAGCACTGCGGCATTCTGGGAGGAGGTTGGGGGCAGAATTCGGAGCACTGCGGCATTCTGGGAGGAGGTTGGGGGCAGAATTCGGAGCACTGCGGCATTCTGGGAGCGGGTTGGGGCAGAATTCTGAGCACTGCGGCATTCTGGGAGCGGGTTGGGGGCAGAATTCTGAGCACTGCGGCATTCTGGGAGGAGGTTGGGGGCTGAATTCGGAGCACTGCGGCATTCTGGGAGGAGGTTGGGGGCAGAATTCGGAGCACTGCGACATTCTGGGAGGAGGTTGGGGGCAGAATTCTGAGCACTGTGGCATTCTGGGAGGGGGTTGGGGGCAGAATTCGGAGCAATGCGGCATTCTGGGAGGAGGTTGGGGGCAGAATTCGGAGCACTGCGGCATTCTGGGAGGAGGTTGGGGGCTGAATTCGGAGCACTGCGGCATTCTGGGAGGGGGTTGGGGGTAGAATTCGGAGCACTGCGGCATTCTGGGTGGGGGTTGGGGGCAGAATTCGGAGCACTGCGGCATTCTGGGAGGAGGTTGGGGGCAGAATTCGGAGCACTGCAGCATTCTGGGAGGAGGTTGGGGGCAGAATTCGGAGCACTGCGGCATTCTGGGAGCGGGTTGGGGGCAGAATTCGGAGCACTGCCACATTCTGGGAGGAGGTTGGGGGCTGAATTCGGAGCACTGCGGCATTCTGGGAGGAGGTTGGGGGCAGAATTCGGAGCACTGCGACATTCTGGGAGGAGGTTGGGGGCAGAATTCTGAGCACTGCGGCATTCTGGGAGAAGGTTGGGGCAGAATTCTGAGCACTGCGGCATTCTGGGAGGAGGTTGGGGGCAGAATTCTGAGCACTGCGGCATTCTGGGAGGAGTTTGGGGGCAGAATTCTGAGCACTGCGGCATTCTGGGAGGGGGTTGGGGGCAGAATTCGGAGCATTGCGGCATTCTGGGAGGAGGTTGGGGGCAGAATTCGGAGCACTGCGGCATTCTGGGAGGAGGTTGGGGGCTGAATTCGGAGCACTGCGGCATTCTGGGAGGGGGTTGGGGGTAGAATTCGGAGCACTGCGGCATTCTGGGTGGGGGTTGGGGGCAGAATTCGGAGCACTGCGGCATTCTGGGAGGAGGTTGGGGGCAGAATTCGGAGCACTGCGGCATTCTGGGAGGAGGTTGGGGGCAGAATTCGGAGCACTGCGGCATTCTGGGAGCGGGTTGGGGCAGAATTCTGAGCACTGCGGCATTCTGGGAGCGGGTTGGGGGCAGAATTCTGAGCACTGCGGCATTCTGGGAGGGGGTTGGGGAGAAATCGCTATCTTCGTTCTATCACTGCAGGGGAACACTACTGGTTTCCATTCTGCTGGGGATCAAGTCTCCAGAGACTTTAGTTGTGCCCTTGCCCAGCCTTGTCAAACCTGTGTTGTGCCATCTCCTGACAGTGCACAGACTGCAGGAGGGATGGATCCTGCGACATCTTCTGCTCTCGTTCCATTGCTTGCACAGCTGGTGGAGAGAAGCAGCTGTCTGCCCCGTCTGGAGATGGGATACCAACTCCTGGCAGCTCACTCTTTTCGACAGTTCAGCGTTTAGCTTTACGGACCGGTCTCCCATTCCGCTTCTGTGGCACCTTCCATCCAGTCATCTCGGGGAGAGACGTAGGGTGACCAGATGTCCCGAGCTTATAGGGACAGTCCCAATTTTGAGGGCTTTTTCTTACCAATTTTGCCGCCCCAACCAGTCGCTGCCGAATTGCCGCTGCGGGACACGGACTGCTGCCCCACGCACCTGCTTGGAAAGCTGGTGCCTAGAGCCGGCCCTGATAGGGACCTATTACTCCCCACCTCCTGTCCCGATTTTTTACACTTGCTATCTGGTCACCCTAGGAGAGAGTTTCACAAGCCTTAGTGCATTAATTCCCCACTAGGAGGCAGAGAATTATTATGGTCCCCATTTTAGGGAGGAGACCTTGGGTTAGGCCCGGTGGCGTAGCCAGGTGGAGAAAACAGGTGGAGTGGAAATAAAAATCGGCACCACCCGCTTGTACTCACCCGGCAGCGGGTCAGGCGGTGCTCGGGGGCTTCGGCGTCGGGTCCTTCACGCGCTCCGGTCTTCGGCGGCCCTGAAGGACCCCCCGCCGCTGAAATGCCGCCGAAGACCGGAGCGCGTGAAGGACCCGGCGCCGAAGTGCCGCTGAAGATCCGGAGCGCCGCCGGGTGAGTAAAAATTAAAATGGCACCACTTCTGCTCGCTGGGAAGTTAGGCACCTAAACAACTTTGAGGAACTGGACCTAAGTGACTGGCTCAAGTTCACAGGCTGAGACAGTGGCAGAGCCTAGAAAAGAACCCAGGAGTCCTGGTTCCCAGTGTCGGGCTGTAGTCGCTCAGTCAGAGTGGATGGGGGGTGTACGGAATTGCTGGTCATTTAGTCAAATGCCGCTATAGACCACTGCAGAGACTGGGTTTGCACTGTGCTTTCTTTGACTTGTACAGGGCATATGGGGCCTTTCAATGGGCTTTGGATCAGGCCCACAGAGAGTTGCCATTGACCTCAATGGGGCCAGGAGTTCATCCCGAATACTGACGCTCCACCCCTGCAGTCAATGGGGATTTGACCAGAATGTGGAGTGAGGAAAGCCTTCGATACGTGTCCCCTTTTTCCTCTGTTGTCATCCCCACTCCCTCTGCTCTTCTAGCCCCCGTCTCCTCTCTGCCCCTCTACACCAGGGCTTGGCGTGGGAGCCTTCTCCACTGCAGCTCCTGCTGTCTGGAACAGCTTCTCCCGGCCTCATGGAGCCTCCCTCATACGCCAGATCTCGGCAACCACATTTCTCTGTCCTCGTCCAAAAACCCTGGGCCGGGACCTCAGTAATCACGAGACTGGCTGAAAAATCGTGAGCTATAGAGGGGAAAAAGGAATCAGGTGGTTTGGGTTTGTCTTCTGGTTTATGAACTTCCCTGGCACCCCCTCTGTATGTCTGCGTGTGTGGGTATGTAAATTACAACCAAAATAAACACAAGATGTGCACACCCAGATGGGTCCCAGCCTCCACTGCAGCTGGTCCCTCGTGCTGCCCAGAGCCCTCCCCAGCTCTCCACTCTTCCTAGCAGGCTCCCCCAGCGTCCAGTCCCCTGGTATATAAGGCTCCTGCAGCTGTCCCCAGCGTGCAGGGGAGGGGGCTGTCTCTGGACTCCTGCCTGCTGCCCCAGCTGCCCGTCTCTCGGGGCCAGAGGGGAAAACTGCAGGGAGGGTTTTCAGGCAGTAGTCCCAAGATGCCTGTTTGTTTGCTAGAGCTGCCTGAAATCACAACAATGTTGCAAGTGTTGGCAGCACTGTGCTGATTTCTCTCACCCCCCCTGCGATTATTCACTATTCAGCTCCAGCTCCCTGGTATTTAATAGTGTAAGAGGCAGCAGGACGCTGCGTGGGTGAGAGACACCAGGCGGGATAAAGCTGGAGGGGAGAGGAGAAAGGAAGCAGGCAGGGCTCCCAACCTGCTATCTGGGGGACTTGGGCCCCTCTAAGAAATGCAGAGTGGCAGACAAGGCTAGACCTGTTAGAAGAGCCCCGGCCCAGTTAAGCAGAGAGGCAGTGTGAGCTAGTGAGCAGGGCACTGGACTGGGAATCAAATAATAATAAGGGTGAGGCTGTTGTGAAAGCACTTGCATGTATGTAACTCCAGTGGGATATTGAGGTGGGCTTGCAAAAGAAAAGAACTGCAATGACTATAAAGAAAGTCTGAATGTTCTTCAAATAATTGTAAAGGTCCCCCCCCCTTATTTTTCACGTTAGGGCTTGTCTACAAAGGGGATTTATTCCAAAGCTTTTTGACATGCGTCGGGTAATGCACAGCATGCAAACCGCCCACGGTGCGCCTGTCCTGTCTTTCAGTTTGCATTGTGTGTCTACACAGCAGTGCCTTGTGGCATGACAAGCGTGCGGCATTCTTGGAGGGTGTCCCATGGTCCTTTGCTTCCGGGCGGAGCAATGTGCACCCTGGGATTTTTTTTTTTTTTACTAGGAGTTGTGGGATCAAAGCAGAAACCAGTCAGGTTCAAACTTAAAAAAAAAAAATCCCATGTTCCCGCTGGCTTCGCCCCATGCTTCATTTGTGGGTGGAGACCGCGCTATTTTCGAATTGCTATTGGCCAGCGTGGCTCCAGCGTGGCTCCGCTCGGTACCCACCAAGACCCAAAGGCTCCTTGGGCTGTATTTCAGCACTCAGATCTGGCTGAATCTGGCTTTCGACTTTGCCCGTCGCACCTCTGAGCAGATGCTGCGACGTCCGCGGCAGGCGGAGACTCAGCGGTGATGGAAGCCGAACGAGGACAACAAAAAAAGAGGAGGGCACTGACTGGTTGGTCTTGGAGGGCTGGTTCCTGGAGCAACCTCACAGGGTGCAGCACCGTGGATTGATGGCAAAGGATCATTCTCTGGGCCTGGGCCAGCAGAGAGAGACTTTTAGCACGGGGCGGGGGGGGGGGGGGCTGCCTTTTTTGGGATATGTGCTGAACTGACCCTGGAGCTGCAGTGGTAACGTACCAACGTGTGGTGCCCCACGCCCTTTGGAGAAGCAGGTCCCCACACTGGCCACCCCGGCAGGCTACTGGACCATAGACAACTGATTCAGCAGGGGGAGGCCAACTGTTGGGGCCATTGCCACACTGGTGTGTGATGCCATGGAGCAGATACCGTCTCGCTGGCATGGGTGGTGGGTCAACAGGCCGTTGAGGGAGGCTAACCCCGGCCCCCTCCCTTCCTGCTCGAGGCCTCTTTCCTCTCCCTCCCCTTCTGCCCTCCTTCCCCTACCGGAGCCCAGAGCACCTTCCCCCCCAGCTCCAAGCGATCCCAGCGCCCCCAGCCCCAGGTGGGTGGTGTGGCCACAGCACCCCGAACCCCGGAGTGCTGGGCAGGCAGTGCATAGGCGGGGCCACGCTGGGCTGTTTGGGGGGGCTCAGCCTCTCCCAGCCTATGATACCCGCCGCCCATGCTCCCCGGGTTGTAAAGCTGGGCGGCATTCAGGAAAGCACGGATGTCTTTGCACACGTGGGGTTCTGGGACTGTGCTGGGCTGCAAGCCGGAGACCAGGTGCTGCAGCAAGACGCAGGGTTTATAAAGAGAAAGGGGTATTTCTCCATGGTGCTCCGAGGGCAGGCTGACCACCGGGATGTGTTCACTGCAGAGTGCTCTGGAAGGGTTCCCGACGCTATGATCTTTCAGAACTCACTTGTATTTGCATTACTGGAGAAGGGACTTTCGGTCCCCAGGATCGGGTGGACATTAATGGTGTGTGAAGATTGCTCTGGTTATTCTGGGAGGACCCGGCTCATGTCCTGCTTCCCTGGCTAATGCAGCCATTCACAGGCCACCTGGACAGAAGACAGGAACTCTTTAACTACTGCCCCGGTAGGGGCAGAGTGGCGGGGGCAGGTGCATCGGGCCATTTGAAAGGAAGATGGTGCCGTTTGCGGAATAGGTCGGTGGCAGCAGGAGGAAACGCTTCTACCCGTCTCTTTGTGTGGGTAAGGGAGAAAACCTCGCCGACGGGCGGAAGGCTGAGGTGTACAGACTTGCTCAGTGGTTTGAGCAGCTGGGAAGGTGTCGCAAAGAAAACGGAAACAGCTGGGGGAGGAGTCTCAGGGCAGCTTCCTGTTCTGAGGGTGAGTCTCATGCCTACAAATGTGCATGGAGAAGGGGTTGGAGGCGGTGGCGATGGGACGTGGTTCTTATTTCCTTGGGATGAGATGGCTTGTCTATGCTGCTGCTTAAGTTGATGTAACTTACCTCGCTCAAGGGTGTGAAAAAGCCCCCCTCCCCCCCCAGCAACACAAGTTACATTGACTTGAAGTGGGGTCCACACTGTGTTATGTCAGCAGGAGACACAACTACACAACTTCACCAGACACGACAGCGGAGCAGCGGCATCGGTGCAGCTGCTCCGAGCCGCACAGTAGTGTAGACTCACCCTAAAGATTTTTCTGCATGAATCGCCGGTTCGAGGCCTCGTCTTGGACGATTTTTAAAAGGGATTTTATTACGAAACAGCAATCGATTCTGTAACAGACCAAAAATAAAGGTTTATGTGAGCCACTGCTAAACCAACCATAGTTTATTGGGAAATACATTGGGGGAAAAAAGCCTATTAAGTAAGAGCTGTAAAAGAAACCTTTAAGTCAAACATCAGGGAAGCCAAAATTTAAAGTGCAACCGTGCAGGGCACAAATGTGCTGGGTGGGGGCTTAAAGTCACAGGCCAGGATACATTTTGGATCTTTCTCTTTTTGTTTGCAGAGCTTTTGGGGCCAAGTGGCCTGGCTTGAATGTATCAGGGCTCAAATGCCTTTGCACACGGGAAGTTCTTAAACTGTCCAAGGCCACCTGCTGGAACCCATGTGCCTATCATCTGCCCCCGCCCCAGTAAGACACAGGATCTGAAAACACAAAGGGGCATTTCTCCACGGTGCTCCGAGGGCTGGCTAACCACCGGGATAAGGCCACTGCAGGGTGCTCTGGCAGGGGTCACGACACTAAGAGCTTTCAGGACTCAGTTGTATTTGCAGTAATGGAGAAGGGACTTTCTGCCCGTAGGATCACGGTGGGCTCAAAAAGAGCTGCGCTCCTGGTGCAATTTGTCTTTGTGCCCAGAGGTTGGCTCTGCAAAGGGAAAGGCTTCTGGAAGTGCCAGGGAGAACTGTCAGAGCAGGGAGGAATCGCCGGCGTCCCCAGTAACCCGTAGAGTCCGGGGTCTGAAGAACATGGGACCTGGCATAGGGACTGCAGCACCCGCTGCCAGCAGCAGCATGTGATGGAGCAGAGCACGTTGGCCTAGGGTAGCCTCTGCATCCCCCACCGTGTGGCTCATCACGCCATGGCCACGCTTTCTGCGGCAGCTTCCACACTGCCCTTGGCCCCTTCCACGATCTCCATGGAGAACACCATTTCTCTTTCCTCTGGGTCCTCGAACAGTGCCTCCACCAGACCTGCCTTGGTTTCCCTTTGGGACCCCGTGGTGAGCTCTGAGAACATCTCATTGCGAGTCTTCCATTTTGGCCCCCTCGGGCTGGCCAGCTGCTCTGCGGCTGGCAGAGCCCCTGCCCTCGATGGTCCGGCCGCTGCAGGAGTTGTGGCTGGGGGAGTGTGGAATAAAAAGTCAGTTATCATTTGTATTCCAGACAGGGCACTATAGCATGTGTGTGTGTTTTGTGTGCAGTTCTGACTTTACCTCCCTGGGAGTCTTCCCGGTCCTGGGCAACTCAGAGCTGGTAAGTGGGGTGTGCATGGGAAAGGTGCTGTTTGGCCTTCCTGCTGTGCTGTGCGGGTGGAATTATGTTCCTGGTTTTCCCTGGAAGCACTTCTGTGCTGTCGGTCAGAGGAGTAAGGGAGGTATCGGGGGGCGAGCTGGATAGTAATCCCATCTCCACCCCTCTCGGGCTGTCCTGACTCTTGGCTACTTTACACTGAGGAGGCAGTGTGCCCAGGAGGCAGAGAACGGCCTTATTCAAAAAGGCAAAGGGCAGAGATACTCTGTGAGTCGATTCACCAAGGTGGTCCCCCCGGGGTGCTGCAGGAGTGCGAGCTGTTCCAGGGGCAATGACCACACGGTAACTAACCGCTTTCGTGTTCTCTCCACAGGTACCATTGCGGAGAGTGGACCAGATGATATGTCTGGGGGGAGAAAGCAGAAGGAGACTCCGCTGGTTGGAAGGCATGAGATGCACTGTCCTGAGATGGGGGGTTCCACGACCACCACTCCCAAGAGAAGGAGGCGGGTGGTAGTGGTCGGGGACTCTCTCCTCCGGGGGACTGAGTCATCTATCTGCCGCCCTGACTGGGAAAACCGAGAAGTCTGCTGCTTGCTGGGGGCTAAGATTCGCGATGTGACGGAGAGACTGCTGAGACTCATCAAGCCCTCGGATCGCTAACCCTTCCTGCTTCTCCACGTGGGCACCAATGATACTGCCAAGAATGACCTTGAGCGGATCACTGCGGACTACGTGGCTCTGGGAACAAGGATAAAGGAGTTTGAGGCGCAAGTGGTGTTCTCGTCCATTCTCCCCGTGGAAGGAAAAGGCCGGGGCAGGGACCATCGAATCGTGGAAGTCAACGAATGGCTACGCAGGTGGTGTCAGAGAGAAGGCTTTGGATTCTTTGACCATGGGATGGTGTTCCATGAAGGAGGAGTGCTGGGCAGAGACGGGCTCCATCTTACGAAGAGAGGGAAGAGCATCTTTGCCAGCAGGCTGGCTAACCTAGTGAGGAGGGCTTTAAACTAGGTTCACCGGGGGAAGGAGACCAAAGCCCTGAGGTAAGTGGGAAAGCGGGATACCGGGAGGAAGCACAGGCAGGAACGTCTGTGAGGGGAGGGCTCCTGCCTCATACTGAATTAGGGGCGATCAGCAGGTTATCTCAAGTGCTTATATACGAATGCACAAAGCCTTGGAAACAAGCAGGGAGAACTGGAGGTCCTGGTGATGTCAAGGAATTATGACGTGATTGGAATAACAGAGACTTGGTGGGATAACTCGCATGACTGGTGTACTGTCATGGATGGTTATAAACTGTTCAGGAAGGACAGGCAGGGCAGAAAAGGTGAGGGAGTAGCACTGTATGTAAGGGAGCAGTATGACTGCTCAGAGCTCCGGTACGAAACTGCAGAAAAACCTGAGTGTCTCTGGATTAAGTTTAGAAGTGTGAGCAACAAGAGTGACGTAGTGGTGGGAGTCTGCTATAGACCACCGGACCAGGGGGATGAGGTGGATGAGGCTTTCTTCCGGCAGCTCGCAGAAGCTACTAGATCGCACGCCCTGGTTCTCATGGGTGACTTTAATTTTCCTGATATCTGCTGGGAGAGCAATACAGCGGTGCACAGACAATCCAGGAAGTTTTTGGAAAGCGTAGGGGACAATTTCCTGGTGCAAGTGCTAGAGGAGCCAACTAGGGGGGGAGCTTTTCTTGACCTGCTGCTCACAAACCGGGAAGAATTAGTGGGGGAAGCAAAAGTGGATGGGAATCTGGGAGGCAGTGACCATGAGTTGGTTGAGTTCAGGATCCTGACACAGGGAAGAAAGGTAAGCAGCAGGATATGGACCCTGGACTTCAGGAAAGCAGACTTCGACTCCCTCAGGGAACGGATGGGTAGGACCCCTGGGGAACTAACATGAAGGGGAAAGGAGTCCAGGAGAGCTGGCTGTATTTCAAGGAATCCCTGTTGAGGTTACAGGGACAAACCATCCCAATGAGTCGAAAGAATAGTAAATATGGCAGGCGACCAGCTTGGCTTAATGGTGAAATCCTAGCGGATCTTAAACATAAAAAAGAAGCTTACAAGAAGTGGAAGGTTGGACATATGACCAGGGAAGAGTATAAAAATATTGCTCGGGCATGTAGGAATGTTATCAGGAGGGCCAAATCGCACCTGGAGCTGCAGCTAGTGAGAGATGTCAAGAGTAACAAGAAGGGTTTCTTCAGGTATGTTGGCAACAAGAAGAAAGCCAAGGAAAGTGTGGGCCCCTTACTGAATGAGGGAGGCAACCTAGTGACAGAGGATGTGGAAAAAGCTAATGTACTCAATGCTTTTTTTGCCTCTGTCTTCACTAACAAGGTCAGCTCCCAGACTGCTGCGCTGGGCATCACAAAATGCGGAAGAGATGGCCAGCCCTCTGTGGAGAAAGAGGTGGTTAGGGACTATTTAGAAAAGCTGGATGTGCACAAGTCCATGGGGCCGGACGAGTTGCACCCGAGAGTGCTAAAGGAATTGGCGGCTGTGATTGCAGAGCCATTGGCCATTATCTTTGAAAACTCGTGGTGAACGGGGGAAGTCCCGGATGACTGGAAAAAGGCTAATGTAGTGCCAATCTTTAAAAAAGGGAAGAAGGAGGATCCTGGGAACTACAGGCCAGTCAGCCTCACCTCAGTCCCCGGAAAAATCATGGAGCAGGTCCTCAAAGAATCAATCCTGAAGCACTTACAAGAGAGGAAAATGATCAGGAACAGTCAGCATGGATTCACCAAGGGAAGGTCATGCCTGACTAATCTAATCGCCTTCTATGATGAGATTACTGGTTCTGTGGATGAAGGGAAAGCAGTGGATGTATGGTTTCTTGACTTTAGCAAAGCTTTTGACACGGTCTCCCACAGTATTCTTGTCAGCAAGTTAAAGAAGTATGGGCTGGATGAATGCACTATAAGGTGGGTGGAAAGTTGGCTAGATTGTCGGGCTCAACGGGTAGTGATCAATGGCTCCATGTCTAGTTGGCAGCCAGTGTCAAGTGGAGTGCCCCAGGGGTCGGTCCTGGGGCCGGTTTTGTTCAATATCTTCATAAATGATCTGGAGGATGGTGTGGATTGCACTCTCAGCAAATTTGCGGATGATACTAAACTGGGAGGAGTGGTAGATACGCTGGAGGGCAGGGATAGGATATAGAGGGACCTAGACAAATTGGAGGATTGGGCCAAAAGAAATCTGATGAGGTTCAATAAGGATAAGTGCAGGGTCCTGCACTTAGGACGGAAGAACCCAATGCACAGCTACAGACTAGGGACCGAATGGCTAGGCAGCATTTCTGCGGAAAAGGACCTAGGGGTGACAGTGGACGAGAAGCTGGATATGAGTCAGCAGTGTGCCCTTGTTGCCAAGAAGGCCAATGGCATTTTGGGATGTATAAGTAGGGGCATAGCGAGCAGATCGAGGGACGTGATCGTCCCCCTCTATTCGACATTGGTGAGGCCTCATCTGGAGTACTGTGTCCAGTTTTGGGCCCCACACTACAAGAAGGATGTGGAAAAATTGGAGAGAGTCCAGCGAAGGGCAACAAAAATGATTAGGGGTCTGGAACACATGACTTATGAGGAGACGCTGAGGGAACTGGGATTGTTTAGTCTGCAGAAGAGAAGAATGAGGGGGGATTTGATAGCTGCTTTCAACTACCTGAGAGCTAGTTCCAGAGAGGATTGTTCTAGACCATTCTCAGTGGTAGAAGAGGACAGGACAAGGAGTAATGGTCTCAAGTTGCAGTGGGGGAGGTCTAGGTTGGATGTTAGGAAAAACTTTTTCACTAGGAGGGTGGTGAAACACTGGAATGCGTTACCTAGGGAGGTGGTAGAATCTCCTTCCTTAGAAGTTTTTAAGGTCAGGCTTGACAAAGCCCTGGCTGGGATGATTTAATTGGGGATCGGTCCTGCTTTGAGCAGGGGGTTGGACTAGATGACCTCCTGTGGTCCCTTCCAACCCTGATATTCTATGATTCTATGATTCTATTCCCTATAATGTGTGAAGCAAAATCGAGCCATTTCTTGGTCTTCAATTCTGCTTTATCTCCCGCACAGATGTGGTGAAAAGCAGAGTGACTGTCGGCTTCCGCAGTGACTGTCAGCTCTTTTCCTGAAAGACTGTGTGTTACGGGGCATTTTAACCTCCGTGGGGAGCAGCAGTGTTTGTACCTGTATGGGCATGCCATGCTGCTAACCAAACGCCTTTGCCTGCAGCCGCTGCCTCGATAAACTGCTGAGTTTTGCAGAAACAGATGTTTTCATCTGTCAAATCTGCCGCAAGAGCTGGGCTGCTGGCTACCAATTGGCGATGGCAAACAGGTCCTGGGATGGAGGGTTGTTTACTGGGTAGGACAGATTAGGGAAGGGGAAAGGAAAATAGGTGGATGCGCATGATCTCTCCAGGGTGTGGGCCATCTTGGGAACGAACAGTGGGGCCAAGCAGACAGTGTGGGCCAAGGGAGGGATGGAGACAGGTACTTACATCCACCAGAGGATCTGCCTTTTTGGTCCCAGCAGGGGTTGCTGGCTGGGACTTGGGCTTGGCTGATGCAGGGCAGGAATCGGTCTGGATTTCATCCTGGCCAGCATCCAGGTCCTCAGACCCAAAGAGATCCTGGCTGTCGGGGGACAGCTCTTCTCCAGCTTTGTCCTGCTCATCCTCTGATGGGCCTTGCCGGTCATCTTTGGGGGCAGGGAGGGAAGAGAGTGGACAGCAGGTTACACAAGCTTTCTGGGTTATGTACTTTTGCCAAATGCTGTCCAGTTCCTCAAAATATGGACAGGTCACATGTTCCCTGCTGGCTGTTTACCTTGCATCCCTTGTTTTAATAAAGACCCTGCTTGCTCTTTTTCGGACTCTGCTCCCCCTCCGGGTCATGACCCCTCGTGGACATCTGCTGTGTCCGCAAACAGATCTTCGTGCTCAGAGCAGGCCACAAGAACTTCCAACACTGCTGCACTCCCCAGACGACAATGAGCTCCAGGGTCTCAGCACTGGCTAGCTCTAGGTGGCTGCATGAGGCATGTTGTGGGGATTCTGACCTGCTACTGCAGCAGTATCACAAGCATGCCGGTACGCTCAAATCCAGGAGCAAAGGGACAAAATCTGGCCTTGTACCAGGTTTTAAATAGGGGAGGGGTCGTCCTGGGATCTTGACACCAGAGCAGGGGAGGGCAGACAGGTCTGGAACGGTCGCCAGCAATGCAGTGTGGGGTCGCCACCGGAGATGTGCAAAAAGTGGCGCACAGCACTTGCGTGCACCCCAACAATGCACCAGACTGCTTCAGCTCACAGCAAACTCAGTCTGCTTTGCGAGAGGACTCCAGAGTTCCCAGCAAATGTGGAGCTAATGCGCTGTGGTGGATTGCCTCATGGGTACGTGGGCAATCTCAAACCAGATTAGCTTGACTTGATCTGGTTTAAAACCCCTGTGTAGACCAGCCCTTAGACTGTCAGGAATTTTTTCTGGAGAACTCAGACAATTGAATTGACTCTGAACGGAAGGGGTGAGCATTTTGAATCTTTAACTGTGAGGTTTTTTCTCCCAGCTGTCTGTTGGGTGTTTGTGTTAAATAGGGGTTGAGCAAACAAGAACAACAAAAAGACTCGGAAATGATATGAATAAAAATCATTGCCTCTTTCAATAAGGTTTCCAGGGCTTAGCAACTCTGATGCTATTACTGTCCCAGTTCTCCCGTCAACCATAGAATCTTCCAGGAAGATCTGTGCAGAGAAGTCCTGAACATTTGATGTAATAAACGATCAGAAGAAATAATAGTTTTTTAAAAAAAACCCCATCAGCAACAACAACAATGGCAAATCTTTCAGGCCATTTTATACATAATAAAGAAGCAACTAAAAGCAGAGACAAGTTCTCATGACCCATCGCAGCCTGTGTTTTCAAACACAGTCTTCTGTTTAAGAGCCAGTGTCACCCCATCCCGCCCGGGAAACGAATGCTTATATGTGTTCTGTGGCTAAAGAGTCTCTGGGGCTGTCAATCAGGCATCTTTTGCCAGCTCTAAATTCACTTTGAGAAAAGCACTGTTTAAGCACACAAAGCAAAAATTGGTCTGGGTCCATAAAGCGAAGAGCTAAGCAAATGCAGCAACTGTCAAGGGAGGTCAAATCTGTTGCCTGTCAAGATTTCTTTGAAACGAATTTGATGTAACTCCTATTTGTGTAACATGCCCCGTGTCCAGGAGTAGGTCTGGGTCTGTTACATGCCCCTCTTTTGTGGAGCCTGTTTTGGAAACTCAAATCAGGCCAATTTCACGTCACGGTGAACATTTCGTAATAGCACTGAGCTGGTTATATACAGCGCTTCAGCTTGGGGGTTGCCCACATTTGGCCATTTTTAATTGTTTTTTGCACTGATGGAGCGGCATGGGAACAGCCCCCAACTGCAGACATGGGGAGGAAGGATGGTCCAGTGGTTGGGGCATTAGCATGGTGTTGGGAGATGCAGATACAATTCTCTGCTCTGCCAGAGACTTCCTGGGTGAACTTGGGCCAGTCCTTTAGTCTCTCTGTGCCTGGATGGTGGGGCTAAAAGCACTGTCCTGCCTCACAGGGACGTTAACAATTGTGATGTGCTCATGATACTGTGCTAATGGAAGCCAGACAAGCACCGAAGCTAGACAGATGCTGCGCTGGTGCAGAAAATGACTTACGCAGCAAGTTTCCCTGTTGTTTTCTGTCCCCCTCCTAATTGCAACTTAACAGCTGAGGAAACTGACGTCAGGGAAATGCAGTCTGGTTTATGTGGAGTGGATGCTACTGGATGGATTTTGGATGGGTAAAGTTTGGTGGGTTTTGGCCCACTCACCCAGCTACATGGCAGGGTCCTCTATTAGATCCACGCAGGGCTGAACCAAAGCCCTGGATCGAATACACGCAAACCTTAGGGACGATTGGACTTGGATCCAGATCAAAACTGCCTGGCTGGGGTCTGTTTCTGGTGGCTGCTTTCGGCGTCAGATCTCAGCTGTGGGGCGAGACCGGAGCCGCTTTGGGACTGGCTAGTGGTGTGCTCCTGTGGCAAAACCATGTGGATCAGTGGGTCCGATCCTGTGTGGGACTGAGTGACTCCTTCTGGATGCCCAGCACCCCTCCTTCCCAGAAAAGGATCGTATACTTGGAGGGTGCGTGTGTGTGTGTAGGCAAGGCTTAACTCGAGAGTGCTTGATTGGGCCCCAGCAGCTCACTGCGTAGCCCCCAGCTCCTGCAGCTCCTCTTGGAAGGAGGTTTCCCGGGAGTGTCTCTGGGGGTACGTAGGACAGTGCAGCAGCATATCAATGCCAGGCTGCAGGATTGTTCCGCACCCACCCGCCTCCTGCCTCTTCCATCAAATAATTAACATTGTTCTTGATGTTTTCTCGAAGCCCCCTTAACTGCAGCTTCACAGCCTCCCCCTTCCCTCGCCAAAATGACGCCCTGTCAAGGCTCTCACCAGCTGTTAAGAGTGAGGCGTTTAGAAATGAAAGAGCCCGAGTCAGCGAGCTCTATTAAAATCCATCGGGAAGCTGCTTATTGTAACAGGGATGCATCTTAATACAGGTTATTTCATGAAGCAGGTGAGAGAGACGGTATCTCCTACAGAGAGAGAGCGAGACTTAAAAACAATCTGTCTGCATTATCGTCTCCAGAAGTCTTCAGGGGTCTTTCTCTTATTTCCAGTGACACGCACACATCGGCTGACAATCTGGAGGCAAACAAACTAAACCAAACAGAAATTAAATGGAGGAGTCTGATGAGGCTTTCGGAGCCAAACTTTCTTGCTTTTCCAAACCCAGCTTGCTTTCGAGGGACAATAAATGCTGAGTTGCCGGAAGTGAAGGCCCCGGAGTCTGACCTGCCTTTTCCCCTCTCCTTAGATCTCATTGCAAAGTCCGTGCAATGGTTTTTGCAGGTTCTTTCTAAAGAGAATGTAATTCTCTGGTGCGCTTGAAAGTTGTCACAGTCAGCAAAATAGCAGCCTCCGCAACCCTACAGTAACTGTCTGGCGCTTGTAGCCCTAGCCTTCACGAGCAGCCCTGCAATAACAGACCCGCGTGCGCAGGCCAGTGCTCATGAGCGACCCTACAATAAAAAATGGGTGGGTATGTGTATGACACAGTGCTCTTGGGAAGCCCAACCACAATAAAGCAGCATGAGCAGCCCTACAGTAGGAAACCAGTGTGCTCCACTCGGCAATAAGAAAGCAGTGTGTGATGAAGGGAACCAAGTGAACACAGTTTAATTTCAAGTGTTCCAAGGGAACTGATAAGGGAACAGAGGATACGTCTACATAAACCCAGGGTAGCCAATCTCAGAGCCTGGGTCTACAGTTTGGGGCCCATGCTACGGCACTCAGAAGAACAGAGTAGACATTCCCTCTCGGGCTAGAGCTCTTGGGCACTGATACCTGGTGAGAATGGTGCGTCTCAGAGCCCGAGCAGGAACAGCTACGTGGCTGTAGTGTGAACCCGAGTCTGTAGACCTAGGCTCTGAGACTCATTGTTGCAGGTTTTTTTGTTTGTAAGCAGGGTCTGAATGAATGCTTCCCTGACAGGTAGCTGGAAGGGGAAGAGACCTGGGTGTGTTTATGTAAATACAGTTTGCTCCTGCTTTGTTTACATATTCGTCAGATACAGCTGTGTCAAAGGATCAACTTTGGCTGGTGTTGGGTACAAATGGCCTTAGTACTGAATGCAGGGGTAGTGAAATATGGTTACCAATGTTGTAATTATTGTAGGAATACAGGAAAGCAGGACTGTGTTTAACCTGTCCCAAATGAGGAGGGCCACCCTCAGTTGAAAGAACCTTGTTTAGTAGAGGATTGAATGTCACACCCCTGTGAAAGTAAGGTGGGGGGGGGCTTAAGGGGAGGAGGATTCCCATTCCCAGTCCCAGCCAGGAGGCTGTATACTCTCCAGGGCCCTCCTCTAGATGGGTTTAACTGGTTTCTCCATGCTGGTGGAGAAGCGCGATGAGTGGCCAGTAGCGTGGCGGGTGGAGAGGCGCGGTGAGCAGGTGGCCGGCAGAGCAGGGTGGCGGTGAGCATCCAGCAGGGTGGCTGGCAGAGCAGGGTGGCGAGCGAGGGCCCGAGCAGCGGTGTTCCGGGCCAAGGTGTTCGAAGCACCGCAGGCCGGCAGAGGTACTCTGGAAAACGAGAGCCACACGCAGCTAAGCAGCAAGTTATTGACTTTATTGAAGGTTAGTGACACACCCGCAACGGGGACTCCAAGCGTTGCTGTCATGGAGGCGGAGAACCCAGCACACCTGAGCTTTGCCTGGGACGGAGTCCGACGAAGGGGCAACCAGCGAGCCATAATAAGCAGTGCACAAAAACAGATCATGAATATATAATTAGGTACTTTCCTAAGGGGGCTTTCCGCTACCTGGCCACGGGCCATGCAAGGCAGACAAAACCGGCCTAAAACCGGTTAAAGTTGGATCTCCATGTCCTACAGTGACCGGGCGGCCTCGAGAAAGCAGAAGTTCCCTAGCTAGGCCATAACAAAGTCTTCCGCAGTCCCTTACACTCCTCCCCTCGCTTTCTCGAGCGACGTCAGGGACCAGGCGGAAGCATAGTGGGTGGATCACGCACAGCATTGGGACATTAAGCCGCGACCACAAAAGCAGCAAAAATACAAGCTAATAAGGCAAAAGAGGCCTATAAGGAGGCCTTGGACTAGATGTGCTGCCCACCCCCGTAAGGTGGAAAGCCAGGACCAAAGCCAGGCATCCCCTTGCTGCTGGTGGATGCCCTCTGCTAACTTCCGGAGGTGCAGTAAGTCGGCCTCAACGGAAGGCCCCGCATCGGTTACATTAAAACAGCACATGCCAGCAAACTCTTGGCACAGGTGGCCGTGGCGCAGGAGTAAATAATCCACAGCCAGCCTGTTCTGTAGCATACCCTGGCCTACCTCGCCCAACTCATGTGCGAGGAGTGCGAGGACTGCAGAGGTCAGACTGATGGCTTTTGCCACGGCACAGGCAAGGTGCTCCGCCGCATGCCAACTGTGCATCACTAGCCTAGGAATACCAATCAAGGAAAAGGCCAGGGCCCCGGCTTCGGCCTCGGAGAATAGGGTCACATCCGATTTACAGGTGGAACCAAGGGGGGTGGCATCCCTCCTGTGTTGGGCAGACACCTGTGGGGGAGACGGAAAAATAAGGGGGGCCACCCGACCAAGAGCGCAGGGGCTCCCAGAGCTATTGGCAGGGATGTAGGAATAAGCACGCCTGCCACTGAAAAGAAACCACCCAGCAGGCAATTTCATATGCCCGTATGCAAAGGAGATCTCCATACTCTCATTCCACATAAGGTCTCCATTGGTGAGGTCCGCCCCAACGTGAGTAGCATTTACAAACCACATACAAGAAGGAGCAAGCATTACATTAGCAAGCCAAAAGGAATACATAGAGGCGTCCAGTTTATATTGGGCTGGCCCCAATGCATACAAGGCAGTATACGTAAAAGTCTTATCAATTGTCTTCAGTAGGGAATAGTGCTGGACCAGGGTCGGTGCTGCACAGACGCCGATGAAACAGGTCTCCATTACCGCACCCACAGCGAACGTATGCGGTAGGCAAAACGACGTCGCATTGACAGCACTGCGAGCCAGCACCAGCCAGGTGTTCACAGGTGAGAAGATGGCTGCGACGGTACTTATAAGGAGCGTCGCGACAAGCGGGACAGTGAGACCATGCGGGGATAGTCTTCCCTCTCCAGGAGTACGTAAGCCAATCCTTCTCCAGTGATGAGGACTACAGCGGCTTGTGGGTCTCGCTGTGGTAATGTCCACCACATGTTAGCCAGTACATGCCACTCAATCTCGGTCGGGGCGCTGTTTGTCGCACCTTCTGGGGAATTTGTCGTTCTGGGCCCGCCCACATGATACCCAGGAAGACCACCGTCTGGGCGGGGCCCTGTATTTTCTGCAGGTTCAGAGTCCATCCGCGCGCCTCCAGGCTAGTGACGACTGCATTCAATGCATCCGCCACCACTTCACGGGAGGGGCCGGAGACCATCACATCGTCGATGTAATGATAACAACGGGTTGTATCTGGCAATTGTATATGGTCAAGATCTGCGCTCACCAACTGGTGGCAAATAGTCAGGGAGTGCTTCCAGCCCTGCGGCAAAACACAAAAGGTATACTGGCGAACTTGCCATGAAAAGGCAAATTGCTCTTGACTGCCAGGAGCGATGGCGATGGAGAAAAAGGCATTAGCGAGATCGAGGATGGCATGCCAGGGTAAGGCAGCCGCTGCAATCCGCTCAATCAAGGTTACCATGTCCAGTACGATAGCTGTCAGTGCGGGGGGTCACCTTATTCAACTCGTGGTAGTCTACCGTCATGCGCCAAGTTCCATCTGGTTTCTGCACAGGCCACAGAGGGCTGTTGTACGGGCTTAGGGTAGGCTGAATGACTTTGGCCTCTTTAATATTGCGCTGATGGTCTGGGTGATCTCCTCCTCCCCTCCTGGGAGGCGATGCTGCTTTTTAGAGACTACGGCGGTCGGGGGAGGCAACACTATGGGCTCCCAGCGGGGAGAACCCCGCAGGATCGTCAACGCCCGCGCTTAGATACCGGGGATGTCCAAACACGAAGAGACCGTACTGGGTATCTACCGAGCGGCCCTGCAGGACGTCGATGCCCGCTATATACTCTCCGATCGTGGCTGCCAAGACCATGGCCCAAAACGGGGTGTCTTTCCCAGGGTGAGGGTGACAGTGACCTCATATGCCTGAGTTTCCGCTCCTCCGAGGCCTTTTACCATAGCGGCTCGGCCCTGGGCCTGCGCGGAGTGCAAAATGGTGACTTTGGCGCCCCGTGTCTATCAATGCTAGAACATGTTGGACGCCTCCCCTCAACCAGCCGCACAGGTGTGACCCCTGCAGCCTGTTGAAATTCCCGCCAATCCGCCGGGGCAGCCCACCCGGCCATAACCCGCACTACCGGCCCCCAGCGCTCTGTCGGGGGCCATCCTGGTATGCGCTGTAGGGACAGCGAAGGCTTCCCCACCTCCCCTACCTTTGGCCAAAGTGGCATCGCTTCTCAGAGTACCCTGCTCGCTGCGCCAAATGTTCTGGGCCAAGGTGTTCGAAGCACCGCAGGCCGGCAGAGGTACTCTGGAAAACGAGAGCCACACGCAGCTAAGCAGCGAGTTATTGGCTTTATTGAAGGTTAGTGACACACCCGCAACGGGGACTCCAAGCGTTGCTGTCACGGAGGCGGAGAACCCAGCACACCTGAGCTTTGCCTGGGACGGAGTCCGACGAAGGGGCAACCAGCGAGCCATAATAAGCAGTGCACAGAAACAGCTCATGAATATGTAATTAGGTACTTTCCTAAGGGGGCTTTCCGCTACCTGGCCACGGGCCATGCAAGGCAGACAAAACCGGCCTAAAACCGGTTAAAGTTGGTTCTCCATATCCTACAGTGACCGGGCGGCCTCGAGAAAGCGGAAGTTCCCTAGCTAGGTCGTAACAAAGTCTTCTGCAGTCCCTTACAAGCAGAGTAAGGTAGCTCTTTACCTCACCTGTGGGGGAGGTGAACTCTTCAGATGGACCTCTGAACTCTGGGTCTGCACTAACCAAGGACAGTAACTGAGAGTGGGGTGCAGAGAAGGGACGGGCATGTGAAAGGGACTTGTGGGTTGCTGGATTTAAGAACCTGAGGGGAAAAGGACACTGCCCAGCTTACTTGGGGGTGGGCCTTTTACTCATGGTTTATGTTTATGAACTCTGTTTGCGGTGTTTTCCCAAATTAATGCCGAGTTACTTCCCTACTTTTATTAAAAGTTTCTTTTCTACACTCAGACTCTCACCAGCTGTGACATGGGGGAGAGGGGAAAGGAAGGTTTGGGAGGGTCGGGGGGTGAGGAGGGGCAGAGCATCATGAGCTGGTTGCTGATGAAATAATGGAGCGAGGTCTTTGAAAGCCCTTTGCAGGTGCACACTCAAAGGCATGACGGCTGTAGCGTGCGAGGATGAGGCATCCGTGCAAGCCACTGCTCCATCCTGATTATTTCATCAGGTGATGCAAACTAAGAGGCATTCAAAATGCTTCCGTAGAGTGGCTAAGGGGCTGGGAAGTAGGGATGCTGCTAAGAGCTTTGTCTTTATTAATTCTTTATTATTTTGTTTCAAGCCAGGGCTGGGTTTGCAGAGGCAGCCGGGAGGGAACTTAAGTGAACTGAGCGTGGGTGAAAGGTGCCAGATCGACAGTCACTGGAGGCAGGAGCTCTCTAGCCGTTCGCCAGGACGATCCAGCCCAGGCACCGGCAGGTGCGAGCTTCCCCGCAAACATGCTGAGGGCTTGGAGGGAGCATACGTAGGGCCAAGAGGGGACTAGGTCCAGCTCTGTTCTCATCCAGCCCCTGGCTGCTCTGCTGGCGGTTGGTTTTTGGGATGCTGTGTTTGCTCTGTGGCCTGACCCAAACCTTACTTACATGGATGGAAAGATTCCCACACACTTTGTCTCGAGCCCTAGGAACTGAATGGAGACCCTGCCAATTCGTTCCACGTGTGCCCTGCACACCTGCTGATACTGGCTTTTGCTCCTTAGCACCAAACCGGGGCTGGACTTGAACCAGTGGCAAAAGCTTCTCCCTCCTCTTGACAATTCCCTGACCTGTCTGGTCTCCTGTCCGTCCTTTCACATATTCTCTTGAGACTGCTCTTGCATTCTGGTCCATTTGTCTGACCTCGTCTATCCTCATGAGCATATAACTAGCTGCTGACCCTTGAGGCTTTGCTTACATCAAGGTCAAATGCTTGAAAGGAAGCCAATAGGCCATGTTTGAATATCATCTCTCTACAGCAGTGGTCCCCAAACTGTGGGGCACTCACCCCTAGGGGGGAGTGGAGGAACCTTTGGGGGGGAGGGGGTACAGTGCACCTGTGCCATCACCCACGGGCAGCTGGGAGGGAACACCACCCAGCCCCACTACACCCCCTGCTCTGGTCCAGCCGTTGCCACCGCTCCAGGCCCAGCTCCCAGCCTCGCCCTGAGCCTTGGCCCCCGACTGGGGCTCTGCTCTTGGTCCTGGCCCCAGCCCTCAGCCCCTGGCTGTAGCTCCGTTCCTGGCCCTGACCCCAGACCCAGACTTGCCCCCAGCTGTAGCCCCAGCCTCGGGCCTCTTACCCCCTGGAATGTTTGGGGACCACTGCACTACAGAGCTGGGTACAAGATTTCTTTAGAGAGGCCATTTGCATGCCAAGGCCAGGAATTCCAGTCTGTTAGAACGCTTTGACCGAAGTAAGGAATTAGAGGATAGAAGAAAAAAATCCTTTAGACTTTCAGAAGGATCTGGATAGAGTCTCTCACAAGGGGCTGTGAAGGAAACTTGGTAGTTGTGGAGTGCAGAGGTAAATTCCTGGATTAAAAGCTGGGGAAGAGAGAAGCAACCGAGGAAGACTAAACAATCGATGCTCACTGAAGAACGAGTGGGATACGCCCGAGGTCTGCAGGAGGGCAGCTGCTGCTCGGTATATTTATGAATGATGTGGAGGAAGGAGTGAATTCATAATAGGGCCTTGCACTTCTTTACAAACATTAACGATCTAGGCTCCGATTCAGCCAAACACCAAAGCTCAAGGTTCACTCAAGCATGTGTTTAAGTCCACCCCTCTCTGGCACAGTACGCAAGTAACATATTTAAGTCTGAAAGTGGGGCCAGAGTCTCATTAGGGGACGCTCTGAGCCGGTCTGGAGCCAATTCTAAGGCGTGGCACCAGGGGGCACCTGACTGCCGAAGTTACGTTCTTTCGGATGCAAAATGAAAACGGAGATGGCGACTGTATTAAAGAACCCATTCCGTCAAGGCAAGCACATGGTGGCTGAGTTTGAAATGCCGAAAAGTGACAGGGCTTGCAGTGCATCCTTTGGGTGGACTGTTCCGTGACTCGATACCGCCCCCTTGCAGGAAGATTTCCTCGGTATTTAACATTTTTAATTTCATCCTATTGTTCCGAGTTCCAACAGCTCGGAACACGCTCAATAATTCCTTGACATTTATACCCCAGAGATACTTGTAGGTTGTATCCTACAAGTATCTTCCTTCCTTTTGGTCTGTCGGCCCATCCGTCCTCACAGTAGTATCTCAGTGACTGTCTACACTCAGCTATTGCTTAGCCAAGGTAGGTTGTGTCTTTCTCATCAGACGTGAGTCCCCCCGGCCCCAGATGATGGAAGGGGAGGGAAAACAGGTAGAGAGGGGTGGGTGGTTAGAAAGAGAGAGAGAGAGAGAGAGAGAGAGAGAGAGAGAGAGAGGAATTGGCACCCAAAGCAGCTTTGCAGAGCAGAGGAATTCCCATGCTGGAAATGTATCATGCAATTTCCTTTCCCCACTGCTGGGAGTTCAGCCCCTGTTGGGATTTACAGCAGGCAGCCTCCCCCAGGCTAGGAACAGGCTGAAATCTTACTCCCTTCCTCTCCCCGTTGGGATCTTTGGGGCCTTTATTTTTGAAAAATGTCTTGGCTTTGCTTCTAGGAAACGAGGACCTGACTGTGGGCGAGGCGGAGATGGTAATGCATGGTCACCAGTGACAAACCGGTGATGGTCTCTGTTAGCCGGGCCGGGATGGAGGGGTGGATTTGGCATTTGGGGGCACAGAGGAAAAAGGGTTCCATGGGAGAAAAGAAGAAGCCTAATTACTCGTGCAGTAACCCAGAAGAGCCAAGCAGACTGGGGTGAGGTCCCAGCCAGGGATGCCCTTGGCTGTGTGGTAGGTACTGCCCCACACAGAAGCGCAGGACTTTGGCAGATGAGCAGAACAGGAAGAGCAAAGAGAAGCAGAATTATCTACACTGCAATTTTCTGTTGTATGGACTCATCCAATTAGGCCACTGACCTTACCATGGGCTAGCTGTGTTCATTAGCCTGCTCTATGTCCTCGGCTCCTTAGTTCTTTGAATACATTCGCTAAGGGCCTTATCCAAAGCTTAGTGGAGTCAATGGGAATCTTTCTACTGGCTTCCATAGGCTTTGGAGCCAAGCGTACGATTCACTGGTGGAAGAAAATCCACCCCACCCCTCTCTGCCATTACCAAATGCCTCCAGCTCGGTGAAACTTGGATTTTTCAAAGGGCCCAAGAGATGGGGACCCTGCTAGGTCCGAGATTGCAGGGCCGGAAGGGAACTCTGTCGTCATCTGGACTGACCTCCTGTATAGCACACCCCAGAGAACTGCCCCAAAGTCATTCCTAGAGCAGAGCTTTTAGAAAAACCAGCCCGTTTTGATTTAGACATTGCCAGTGATGGAGACTCCACCAGGACCAGTGGTTAATGACCCTCACTGGTAAAATGTTACACCTTCTTTCCAGTCTGGGGAATCTGTCTGGCTTCAACTTCCAGCCATTGGTTCATGCTTTACCTGTCTCTGCTAGATCGAAGAGCCCATTATCAAATGTTTGTACCAATAGACTGTAATCAAGTCACCCCTTAGCCTTCTCTTTGCTGAGCTAAATAGATTGCGCTCCCGGAGTCTGTCACTATAAGGCAGGTTTTTTAATCCTTTAATCATTCTTGTGGCTCTTCTCTGAACCCTCTGCAATGTATCAACCTCCTTCCTCAATTGTGGGCACCAGAAGAGGATTTCAGCTGCAGTCGCACCAGTGCCAGAAACAGAGATAAAAGAACCTCTCTGCTATACTCACGATTCCTGTTTATGCATCGCAGGATTGCATTCGCTCTTTTGGGCATAGCGTTGCAGTGGGAGCTCATGTTCAGCTAATTATCCACCACAACCCACAAAGCTTTTTCAGTCACTGCTTCCGAGGGTAGGAGCCCCCCCTCCTGTGAGTGCAGCCTACATTCTTTGTTCCTTGCTGTATATATTTACTTATATTTACTATATTTATTTATATATCCAGATTGCTCCATATCAGTGACCTGTCCTCTTCCTTGTTTACCACTCTCCCAATTTTTGTGTCATCTGCAATCGTGATCAGTAATGGTTTTATGTTTTCTGCCAGGACATTGATAAAAAAAATTGAATAGTACAGGGCCAAGAACTGATCCCTGCAGGACTCCACTAGAGAAACATGCACTCAACAGTCATTCCCTGTTTACAATTACAGTTTGAGATCTATCAGTTAGCCAGCTTTTAATCCGTTTAATGGGTACCATGTTGATTTTATATCTTTCTAGTTTTTTAATTACAATGTCATGCAGTACCAAGCTGAACACCTTACAGAAATTTCAGTTTACGATGTCACTGTTATTACCTTTATCAATCAAACTCGCAATCTCATCAAAAAAGATGTTGTTAGTTTGTCAGGATCTATTTTCTATAAACCCGGGTTTATTGGCATTAATTATATTATCCTAATTTAATTCTTTATTAATCTAGTCCTGTGTCAGATGCTCCCTTATCTTGCCCAGGATCGATGTGAGACTGACAAGCCTATAATTACCCAGGTCTTCCTGTTAAGCCTTTTAAAATATTGGCACAGCATTAGGTTTTCTTCCATTTTTCTGGAACTTCCCCAGTGTTCCAAGATTTATTGAAAATCAACATTACCAGTCCAGCAAGCTCCTCGGACAGCTCTTTTAAAACTCTTCGGTGCCAGTTATCTGGATTTTCTGATTTAAAAATGTCTAACTTCAGTAGATCTTGCTATCAAAAAGTTATTCCTGATATTCAGCCCCAAATTTCTCTTGGCTTCTTATGAATCGTTTGCTAATTCGCTGCTAAATCTACTTAGCATAGGTATTACTGAAGAAATCTTGCCATACCCTTTCTGTTTTCTCCATGGGTATATTCAATTTTGTGTCTATTTTATGGCATGCAAAATGGAAGTTTCCTCCTGGGTTGCAACTTACTTCAAGGGGTATGTTGAGGTGGGGGCAGTTTCACTGGTGTTTAGATTACACAGAAACAAGCCATCTGGGTTCTGATCCAAGCTCTGTTATAGATGTTTATGAAACCCCTGTGTCCCAGTTTCCTCATCTATGAAATGGGAATAATACCGACCTGCCTCAAAGGCGACAGGGAAGGCTCGAGTTCAAATTAGCCACATCGTGCACTTGCCTGCAATATTCAACATTTGCAATTTTCCCTATTTTAATTATTCACATAAGCTGCCCAGTCAGGGAATGGAAATAAACCCATGTGATTCATCCAGTGTAGATTTCAGTATCAGAGTTCTGAAGAGTCTGTGAGCTATTCATTAGGAGTAGGGAGGGGAGAGCCTTAGGTCTATTTGGATTGTCAATCCTGTAGATTCTACTTAGATTGTAAGATCCAGGGGCAGGGACTGTTTCTTACTATGCATTTGCACTGCACCCAGCACAGTGGGGCCTGGACTGCAATGAAGGCCTCCAAGTGCTACTTTAGTGATGATAAAGACATTGATGAGCAATTCTGGGCATCAGAGTTGTGAATTTTACGATCTGTTCTCGAGCAGAAAAAGAAGTGAAATTCGCCACTTAGCAACGGAGCCACTGCGATCACTTCGACTGACCCATGGGGCATCACAGAGGCCCAAAGAGCGGATGTGACTTGCCCAAGTCAGCAGCAGAGCTATGAAAGTACAACCCGAGAGATCTGGATTGTTCTCGCTTCCAAGAGGGATGGTTTAGGATAATAGGACAGACTGTTACTAGGACGAGTGGGATGGAATTAAGAAAGGGGGCATTTTGTCTGAATGAAGCAGACTCTCTGCTGGTATCTGTGGAACTCCATTAACTTCCATGCAGCTATGCTGATCTGAGAAGCTGACCCAATACTGGGAAAAACTTCCTGCTGGGAAGATCTCCTGGGCTGTGGAGCGGGCTCCTTAGGAAAGGGACCTTTGCAACTAGGCTGTCCAAAGAACAGTGGCAACGGATCTAGCAGTGGCTCCTGGGGATGGCTGACACCTGTCATCATCATGGCAAAGTGTGTTGCCTCCTCACAGACTGATCGCAAAGGATGGACTAAAACGACCCATTAGATAGCTGTTTTCTAGCCCTAATGTTGGTGATTCCAGCCTCCTTCGAGTGTGTGGGGGTGTGATTAGGAAGGATGGAAAAGGCTGAGTCAGCGTATCTTGCTGTCCAGAGCAACAGGCAAAGTTTCAGAAATTCATCTCCAGCTTCTCAGCGCCTCATTTGTTCGGGAGCCTCATGGGGACTAATTTTCCTGGTGATTCCTAGACAGGTCTTTTCTGGGGCAGGAAAGCAGCTACAATGACCTTGCTCAAAATCTTTCAGGACTTTGGCTCTTGTTCCTGGTGGAACATGGAATGCAGAGGGGTGCCCGCATTGCAGCAAGAAATAAACAAACTAAAGGCAAGAGGGCAAAACTTTTTACACAAGAAATAAGGTTCTGGTTAAGCTCTGGGTAGACTTGCTATTTCTTCCAAACTGACTTTCTCATCCATCCCTCAGGGCAATCGCATTTTTAGCTCTGATCTCTGATCCAGGACCAGTGGTTGGAAGAGTTTACTGATCCATCAAAGTTACCCTAGTCCTGGCAGGCCACAAGAAAGAAGACCTAAAAAAATCACGTCATTCTGATAACCACCTTATGTCCATTCTCACATAACTCTAGCAGCTGATGGCTCATAACCACTGAGGTGTCATATTGAGGGATCAAGGGCTTGTTTCCGCTGGGGATCTTTGCATCAGGGCAGTTACACCACTGTGCAAATCCCTAGTGTAGATGTGATGCAGTGGGGTACAATGTGCCCAGCGTTGCTACCCGAGTGCAGCATGTTGACACTAGTGGCTTGCATTGGGGCAGCAGCATCAGTATAAAATTCCTCACAGTAACAGCCAAAGGGATGTGGTACTTAGATCTTGTGCTGGGTGGTGAGTTGTGCCACTCTGTTTCAGGGAGCAGCCTGCTTTGTCTCTCTCTGTTTTGGGGTCTTGTATGTTGTCGTTCTGAATTCTAACAAATCAAATAGTGTCACGTTGCAACCTTCCAGCAAGTGTATTTGATGTTTTTAGCTAACATCTCTGTGTGTATGACATGGATGTAACATATAGCACTTCCTGGAGGCATCTGCCCTGTGTGGATAGGATGCCTCCATCTGCTCTTTCACCCTCTTTAAGCCAACCACTTTCTGCTGTAGTCCTAAAATGTTAACCCAATGACATGCTCCTCCCTTCCTCCCTCTCCCCCACCTGCTCTGCTTGTTTCTGGCAGCAGCCACGAATTCTCTTTCAGGTTAGCTCAGAGCTTAATTGAAAGCAACTGATGCTGTGCGTAAACTGCACACAAACACACAGAGGCCCAGGAGCCACTTTGAAGCTTGACTAGGGCTGGGTTACCTGCCGGCACGTTGAGGGGCCGATAGATAATTAAAGTGACAATCTATCAGGCGGGAACAGAGGGGGGAAAAGAGGAGGAGGATGAAGATGACGGTAAAGCTGATGATGAAGTCAAAACAGCCCAGAAGGGGGCTGCCTGTCCAGGCTGCTGGGTGGAGTGAGGCCTCTGGGCCCACTTCCCCATGTCTTCTAGAGGCTTAAAGTCCCTCGGAAATTATTTATGCTGCTACAAAAGCCGCGGCTGATAGACAAAGTGTTGTGCCGTTTAGAAGAGTGAAGGGGGAGAGGAAGATAGATGGACGAAAATTTCCGAACGCTCATGAAAGATTCAGGGGCGTCTCTTGTTAAATTTAATTGGGAGAAACCCGACTCGGCGTCTGCCTGCCTGGCTTGCTGGCTTTTACTTAAGAAGTCAACTGACAAGCTTGTCGTGTGTGTTTTCTCGCCCTACCTCCTCCTCCTCTTAACCCCCGCCACAGGCCTCGTCGTGAATCATTTGAGGAGCGTTCTCACCTGCCGTCGCCCGGGCTGGTTCTGCCATCATCTTTTGTATTATTAGCATTAAAGAGAGGAAGGGCGGGTGCATAGTTAGGGCACAGGAGTGGGACCGGGCAGATCTGGGTTCCGCTCCTTGTTCTGCTGTGGATTCCTATGCGTGATCTTGGGCATGTTGTTTAGGGTATGTCTGCACGTTGGAGCTGGAAGTGTAACTGCCGGCTCAGGTAGACATGCCCACTCTAGCTGACAGATGATGGAACACCCGCGAGTCTGTATCATTATCCCCAGTCACATAAAGGGAAACTGAGGCACAGAGCGGGGCAGTGACTTTTCCAAGGTTGAACAGTGAGTCGGTGACAGCCCACCGGTGCCTCGTCTCCTAGAGCAGTGTTCCTGGGGCCCCGGGGCAGGTTGGGAAGCCCTTCTCTGGGGGCGCGTCATGACCTGTTCTGTGGGAGTAGTGCTTTCAACCAAGCCAAACCTGTTCCATCTTGGGATGGCGAAGGAAACTGTGTGAATGTAAAACAGCAGCGAGGATTAGGTTGATTGGGGCTGTGGCTCTGGGGAACGTGCGAGTTGTGAAACTCTTCCATGAGAATGCGGACGTGTGGTTTTTGGAGGGCGCAATGCTCCCATTCCTGCGCAGATGGGGCCAGATGTTCGAAACAACTCTGCACAACTCTGGTTTTCCTCAGGGCGCCGCTGCCACTCGGGCACCTCGATATCTTTCCAATGTGTCCAGCGGTGCTGCCCTGGGAGCTGAGCGCGTCTGAAAATCGGGACACTCGGATCCAGACGGCATGTTACGTCCTCAGCTGCCGGGATCGAGGTGGAGTGTTGCATGCTGGGAGTGGTCGTCTCCCTGGGCCTCATCTCTCTGTTAATAGCAGGATGTCTGCAATCTGCTCCCTTTGATGCAAATCCGGAACCTGGCAATGTACCAAAAGGGCCCCCTCAGTACCAACCCTGAACTTCACCACCTCGTGCCCATCCCACGTCAGAGGGGCCACTGTGTTCAACTAGGCCTGTGGGAGGGCAGCCATTCCCAAGGGCTCCCGTGTCAGATCAGCAGCCGGGCCAGCGTCATGTTCACCTTCCACCTTCTGGGCAGACTCCATCATTTCAGTGGAAGTTAATGCGTCTCCCGAGAGCCCATGACAGCCTGACACCAGGGACTCAGCTCTCCGTGGCACTGATTTCCGGGCTCTGTCGCTGGATGGTTCAGGCAGCCATGAAGAGCTGCTGTTTGAATCTCATCCCCTGTTGCTGTTGGCAGTGTCGGGGGAGGCTTTCCTCCCCAGCTTCCTACGGCGGGCAGGCTGGAGGGCTAAAGAAACAAGGACTCAAGTGACACAACGTTCTGGGGGGCTCCTCATTTAGATGCACAGATGGCCATCAGCAGCGCAAACTGGAGATGGATGATGTATGTGGAAGCAGCTGGACGTGGCTGGTTAGGCAGCCAACCAAATGCTTTGCTCTTTGTCTTCCTGGTAGGGTGGAGGGGAGCGGGTTTCATCCACAGGACGAGCTACTCCTTGTTCCAAAACATTGCTCCCTCCTGCCCTTTCACCTGGGTAATTTACTCTCTGGCTTCAATGAGATTATCCATATGAGTATGGTTTTGCAGGATCAAGTTGTCTGTCCATCCATCCTCCCGTCTGTCCATCTGTCTGCCCATCTACCTCTCTGTCCATCCTCTCCCAGGCCCACCACTTTGGTATCTGAGCATAGTATTTCACTTCTCGCTCCACCCTAAGGAGCTGGCTGGTATGTAACTTGTCTCTACTGCCCTCTACTGGATGCAATTAGAACTGCTCAGTTGTGCCTCATAAGCCCTGTACTGCTAACAGCGATTCTCCTTTAGCTGAAGTGGTAAGAGCATCATGGATCATGAGAGTCTGAGTTCTAATCCCCTTACCACTATGAAGTTCTGAGTAGCTGTGACATGCAACACAGTGACAGGTGTGAGACCCTACAGCACTGTGGATTCTTTGCGCTCTATGGCACCATACGTGTAACAATCCCAAGCATTTGCTGACCAATCCTCACAGTCCCCGGTGAGGCATTATCACTGCCATTTCACAGAGGGGAAACTGAGGCACAGAGCAATCAAGTGACTTACCCAAGGTCACAAGGCAGGGAATAGAATCCAGTTTCCTGCTCCCTCCCAATCACAAGAGAACTCAGGCAGGTGTAATAATGAAACGATTTCCATTTGTGGTTAAAGTATTTCCCTTGGGCGGAGCTGACTGAGTTAGGAGTTGCAGCTAATTTATCCCACGAACCTCTAGCCCCTTTATTTCAGCTTACAAATCACCTGGGAACAGTCGGTGACTTTGACACATTTGTCTGTCCCTGTTTGATGAATAATTTGTGCTCCCAGATTTTAGCTGATGGCTTTTCATGAAACTCACCCCAGTGCACCAAGCTTGGGCCCCACTTACACCTTGGGGGGATTCAGTGTTTCCTGGGCCCTGCACTGGGGTGAATTTCACCCATCTACTTTATGCAGTTTTTCCTTTTCCTGTTTTTCTTGTCTTTCAATAAATTATGCATAATTCTTAAGGCCAAGAAGGGACCATTATGATAATCTAATCTGACCTGCATGACACAGGCAGAAAAACCTCACCCAGTGATTTCTGCATGAAGCCGATCAGTGCTAGCTGAGCTAGAATGCATGGTTTAGGAAGGGATATAGCTTTGATTTAAAGCCTCCAAGTGCAGGAAAACCCACCACACCCCTAGGTACGTCATCCCAGTGATTAATTGTCCTTGCTGTTAAAATTTTGCTCCTTACTCCTGGTTTGAATTCGTCTAGCTTCAACTTCGAGACACTGGATCTTGTTAGGACTTTGTCTTCTACAAAATGAATCCCATAAAATGTACAGAATGTGTAGCATAGCCTGTAGGAACCTTAATTTTTCATTTCCGTCTTCTTTTAACTGTCTGCTCTTAATGCTGCACTGACATGGTATTTTTGCATTTCATTTCCTTGTTTTTTTTAAAAGAGAAAACCGCCCTTAACGTTGCCTATTCTTGCAAATGCTAGCATGTCAAAGATCCCAATTAGTAGTGAAATGTTCCCTTGCTGATTGGGCAGATGAGATGAATGGATCCTATTGGTTTCCCAGAATTCTCTGCCATCCCCTGGGCTGGGCAGGTGGTAGATTGTAGGACTATACAATGAGATACTGACCTGTGACAATGTGAACTGTCACATGGGGCGGGGGGGGGAGGAGGCGGGCGAAATCCCAAGTAGCAGCGGAGTCCAAGTAACCAATCCTCTCACAGGCTGCCAGGAGTGGAACAGGACTGGGGTCTATATCCACCAGACCCAGCTCATTCCAAGGAGGAACAGAAGCAATATTCATACCCAAGAAATGTGTATGCTGAAGGAGTGCCAAAGAGAAAACCAGCTCCAGAAATGGGCAGAAGGGGAGACAATCACCTTGGGGGAAAGATCCTGAGTTTAGGGAGAGTTGGGGGTGATCCGTGGACTTGTCTGAGAGGTCAGAGAGTATACAGGGAAATGGGACTAAAAACTTTGGGTGTTGATGATAAACTGAACACTGCTACACCCCTTTTACAATTCCCTGTGGTGGCCACCCCCGTTTCTGTCTTGGGCAGGTCATCCTTCCCCACCAGGCAATAGCTTGTGATATTTGGAGCTGTGGGATTTGGAGGGTCAAGTCACCTTCGTGATCGTCTGTTGAACCCTCCAGGGCTGGTGAGAATGCAGGTTCACCGATGAGCTCTGACAACTTAAACAGGAGGGCATGAGAAACAAGCCCTGTTGGTAGGAAACCAGAATGAAACTGGCAGGTGACAATGCTCTGCTACCTGAGTGCAATGTATTAAGGGGTCCTTCTCTCCTGCCACTGCCTCGGCAAAGTCTAGTCCAAAAGGCCTATTTTGGGATTACGGGGCCTCCTGATTGCCTCCTGTTCTGAGCAGATAGCATTTGACTTTGTGGAAATGAGTGGTTGAATCCGGGGCTAAGGATTCAGAGGCAGAATTGAAGCAAGAAGCAAGAAGCCATGGGGATGGGCTTGGGTTAAAAAAAAGATGTATGTGGGGGGAAGAGAGAGAAATTTTCCTTCATTTGAAACTTTCTACTGATTTATACATAGATAGGCTCGGCAGAGCTCTTTTTTATATAATTTTGATGGAAAATATCAATGTTTATTTTTAAGCATTTAAATTTTGTTTATGTTTTCACAATTGCAGGAAATTATGGGGGGACCAGGTAATGGGGAGGCCAGACAATAATTATCTAATGACGGGAGAATAATTATCTATGAGGAGAGGCTGAGGGAACTGGGGATATTTAGTCTTCAGAAGAGAAAAATGAGGGGGGATTTGATAGCTGCTTTCAACTACCTGAAAGGGGGTTCCAAAGAGGATGGAGCTCGGCTGTTTTCAGTGGTGGCAGATGACAGAACAAGGAGTAATGGTCTCAAGTTGCAGTGGGGGAGATTTAGGTTGGACATTAGGAAAAACTTTTTCACTAGGAGGGTGGTGAAACACTGGAATGCTTTACCTAGGGAAGTGGTGGAATCTCCTTCCCTAGAAGTTTTTAAGGTCAGGCTTGACAAAGCTCTGGCTGGGATGATTTAATTGGGGATCGGTCCTGCTTTGAGCCGGGGGTTGGACTAGATGACCTCCTGAGGTCCCTTCCAACACTGATATTCTATGATTCTATGAGAAGCTGAGATTCAGCAAGTTAAAGCTTTATAACCATTAAAACACAAACTGTCAACACCCCATGTCAAAATATACAAAGTAAATGTCCTTACATCAACCTCTAAGAAGTTCTCAAGCAGCATGTTTCTTATGTTGTAAATTTTTGCTATCGGTGTCAATATTTTCCCGTTGATTTGTGTGTGCCTGGTGAAATCTACGTTTCCTGCCATTTATCAATAAAACTCAAATCTTTCCAAGCCTATACACATTGTCAACATGAAACTTTCTTGTTTGGTTTGTTTCTCCTCCCCATCCTGCTCTCCCCTTTTACCCTCTTTTTCCATTAGAAAAGGAGTTGGGGAGGGAAAGGAACAAGAAATGGTAAAGGGGAATGGCCCCCCTCCAATCCCTAAACAACAAAATGTTCATTTTAATTCCAATAGAAATGAATTTGTTCATTTCAAACTGATTTGAAATGAAAATTTTCATACTGAATTGAAATGAAAAATGTTGCTTTGACGGAAATTTAAAAACCTTGAACAACGTGAACATTTTTGTATGGTTCAAAAAGCGTTTTGGGTCCAAAAAAGTTGATAGATAAACTTCCACTTGGGTGGAATTTGGGCCATTCTTGCTGGAAGAGCTCCTGAAAGTCTGTGTCATCAGATACTCTCCGCATCTGGTCGACACTCAAGAAAGTACTGGCCAATGCCAACAAGCAATGGCTTTTCCAACTACTGCCCTGTCTGAAATGTCTCTTTCTTAAGAAGGTGATGTTGGGCCAGCAACAAATTAGACACAACAAATCCTGCATCTTGGGAGGGGGTTAGACTAGATGACCCTTGTGGTCCCTTTTAATGCTATGATTCAGCATCTTAGACCCCGACTCAGACCTGGATACGTTGCAGAAATGTGAGTAGTTGAGCCGACGGATGAGCTCTGCAGGGCTATGGAAAAGGATCAGTCATCCTTGCTGGTATTGTTGGGATCAGTGGATAGCCTTTGACACAATCCAGGGGGTTATGGTACTCTTGGCCTGCCTGTGGGACCCAGCCTGGTCCCGCAAAGCTGTCTTTACTCATTCCTCTCTGAGAGATTCCAGCCCCTGAGCTCCACAAGGCACGTGTGGTTTAGCGGTCCTGGGAGGTGCCTAGTGCATGTTGGCGTTACTGGCGCCATTGCACCAGACGTGTATTGTGTCCACACCGTCCATGTGCCGAGTTTAGTTACAGACTGTAGGAGAGAGAAAACTCTTCAGGGGAACAGCTTCTTTGCGAGTTTGGCCACTTTATGTCATCATCTCTCTTATAGGGCCAACCGCGCTGAGCTCAGTGTGTTCATCTGAGCAGTAGGGTAGGTTTCCATAACCACTTGGTTTTTTAAAGGAGTGGGTTGTTGGCATCCTCCCGACCCCCTATGAGGCGGACCAGTGGATTGCCTTTAATCTGACTCTTAACCTTCAAGCTGTCTGGCACGGGTGGCCCTATCACTTATACTCCTGCGGCATAGCCCTCGGGATCATGGGAGCAGGCAAGACGTCTGCCCATGTCCAGGTGCAGTCCCTGGGGAAGGTCTCTTTGGGATCCAGTACAATAATTTATTATATTTGTTTATGTCTCATGTGGACATGTGGACATCCGGGGAAGACCCGGATGACTGGAAAAAGGCTAATGTAGTGCCAATCTTTAAAAAAGGGAAGAAGGAAGATCCTGGGAACTACAGGCCAGTCAGCCTCACCTCAGTCCCTGGAAAAATCATGGAGCAGGTCCTCAAAGAATCAATCCTGAAGCACTTGCATGAGAGGAAAGTGATCAGGAACAGCCAGCATGGATTCACCAAGGGAAGGTCATGCCTGACTAATCTAATCGCCTTTTATGATGAGATTACTGGTTCTGTGGATGAAGGGAAAGCAGTGGATGTATTGTTTCTTGACTTTAGCAAAGCTTTTGACACGGTCTCCCATAGTATTCTTGTCAGCAAGTTAAGGAAGTATGGGCTGGATGAATGCACTATAAGGTGGGTAGAAAGCTGGCTAGATTGTCGGGCTCAACGGGTAGTGATCAATGGCTCCATGTCTAGTTGGCAGCCGGTATCAAGTGGAGTGCCCCAAGAGTCGGTCCTGGGGCCGGTTTTATTCAATATCTTCATGAATGATCTGGAGGATGGTGTGGATTGCACTCTCAGCAAATTTGCGGATGATACTAAACTGGGAGGAGTGGTAGATACGCTGGAGGGGAGGGATAGGATACAGAAGGACCTAGACCAATTGGAAGATTGGGCCAAAAGGAATCTGATGAGGTTCAATAAGGATAAGTGCAGGGTCCTGCACTTAGGACAGAAGAACCCAATGCACAGCTACAGACTAGGGACCGAATGGCTAGGCAGCAGTTCTGCAGAAAAGGACCTAGGGGTGACAGTGGACGAGAAGCTGGATATGAGTCAGCAGTGTGCCCTTGTTGCCAAGAAGGCCAATGGCATTTTGGGATGTATAAGTAGGGGCATAGCGAGCAGATCGAGGGACGTGATCGTTCCCCTCTATTCGACATTGGTGAGGCCTCATCTGGAGTACTGTGTCCAGTTTTGGGCCCCACACTTCAAGAAGGATGTGGATAAATTGGAGAGAGTCCAGCGAAGGGCAACAAAAATGATTAGGGGACTGGAACACATGAGTTATGAGGAGAGGCTGAGGGAGCTGGGATTGTTTAGCCTGCAGAAGAGAAGAATGAGGGGGGATTTGATAGCTGCTTTCAACTACCTGAAAGGGGGTTCCAAAGAGGATGGCTCTAGACTGTTCTCAATGGTAGCAGATGACAGAACGAGGCGTAATGGTCTCAAGTTGCAGTGGGGGAGGTTTAGATTGGATATTAGGAAAAACTTTTTCACTAAGAGGGTGGTGAAACACTGGAATGCGTTACCTAGGGAGGTGGTAGAATCTCCTTCCTTAGAGGTTTTTAAGGTCAGGCTTGACAAAGCCCTGGCTGAGATGATTTAACTGGGAATTGGTCCTGCTTTGAGCAGGGGGTTGGACTAGATGACCTTCTGGGGTCCCTTCCAACCCTGATATTCTATGATTCTATGATTCTATGGACACTTAGCCAATCTGAACATGTTTGAGGACTTTTAAATGTCCTTTATATGAGACAGTGCCATGTGGCCATAGCCCTGTGTGAAGGCACTGGGCAGGGATTCAGGAGATCTGGGTTCAATTCCCAGCGCTATCACAGACTCCCTGTGTGACCTTGAGCACACAGTCTCTCAGTGCCTCAGTTTCCCCATCTGTAAAAGGGGGATAATGATCCTGACTTTGTCTTGTCTATTAAATTGGAAGCTTTTCAGGGCAGGTGCTGGCTCTCACCGTGTGTTTCTGCAGAGCCTGGCACAATGGGGCCCAGAGCTTGGTTGGTGCTGCTAACACTCCTGCAACATGAATAATAAAAATCATAACTGTGGAACTGCAGCCAGCAATGGAGACAGATGTGCAAGGATGGCTAGATAAGGCAGATCATTGTAACATCATAGACCTAACAGAATACTGCCATTTCATGCTGTTTTCAAAAGCTGGGTGGGAGCCCTCGGTATTGAACCTCAGACCTCCAGCACCAAAAGGGAGCCCCTCAACCACTTGCCTGAATGAGTAGTTTCTCTAGCCGGCTGCTGTAATAGACTCTTATATTCTGTGGACCAGCCACTAGAGAGGGTTGTGTAACACACACCAAACTGCATCACAATACTCTTATTTTTATGACGGTAGCAGTTCAAAGATCACTGCCCCATTGTGCTAGGTGTGGAACGTAGGCATAGTAAGAGACTGTCCCTGCCCTGAAGAACTCACAGTCCAAGGAGACAAGACAGGCAAAGGCTGGGAGGGGAAACTGAAGCACAGAGAGGCAAAGTAACTTGCCCAAGGTCACACACCAGGCCAGTGGCAGAGTCAGAAATAGAACACAAGTCTCCTGAATCCCATCCCTGTGCGCTATCCCTATGCTACCTTCCAGAACATTGCATAGGAAATTCGGAGGGAGTGAGGTGATGGAATCTACTCCCCAACCTGTGGGTAAGCCAGGGGATTGCAATCCATCCTATCTTCAGACACTATTACAGTTCAGGGGCAGAGATAGCAGCTGCTGTCCCTCCATGCCCCCCCCCCCCCGTGGGGATTTGGAGCCACTGGATCTGTGACCCTGCAGTTCGCCCTTTCCAAATCCCTCCTGCACGTGCCTTTAGGACCTGGCACAGAGCCCTATGCTGCAGCTCCCCTCGGGGGCAGGATGCCCCTGCCTGCACTGCCCCAGCCTCCTTTGCACATGCCCGCCTCAGGGGCCTGGGTACCAGTCCCCGTTCACCCCAAAGCCAGAGAAGGATGCAGTTATCTAAGGGGAAGGAATCTAAAAGCTTATCCAGCCACCAGCCTAATATCCAGTGGTGGGGACCCCCAAAACATGGCCCAGGGCCCCGAAAAGGGAGGTGGACCCAGCCGGCAGATGCCCTCAGGAGGAGAAATCACCCAAATGCAATAAATACTTGGCGCCCCAAAGACCCAGCCAGTGGTGAAGGGTCCAGGATCACGCAGGGGGTGGGCAACTGGTGACTCTCTTCTCTCAGCCCACCTGTCCTCATTGGCTTTACCCCCCGGGCGGGCTGCTTTCCTGACCCTTCCATGCAGACATGGCCAGGGTGCTTGAGAGGGGCTAGGAGCTGGGTGAGGCTCCTGTGCGGTTGGTGGATATCCCTGGGATGGGGCTGGGGAACTCTTTGCTGCAGACCATGCCAGGGGTGCGGGGCTGGGGGGTGTTCAATGCACAGGTGGGGAGGGGGCGATGGGTGTCCATTCTCCTGTCTACACCTGGGTTTAAATCCAGGCTTAGTGTGATGACAAGGGGCTGGTCCCTGTTCTCCAGGACCTGTTTTATAACGCCATCCGAGACAAGGAGCCAGTGCAGCATGAGCAGAGGAGGTCTGGAAAGGGAAGGGCAGGTTGTAGCATTGTGTAGAAAGCCGGGGTCTGAGTAGCAGAGGGGGCTGTGGGTCAGGATTGAGGGACATCAGCAGAGCGGTGTGTATGGGGAGCCCAGACCCGTGCGTTGGGGTTGTATGGGGAGCCCAGGGCTAGGACACCAGGTGGGGAAGGGCTGCAGATATAGCTCGAGGTGCATTCACAGACAGACAGGGAAAGTCTCCCTGGCGAACACCTGCCTCTTCGTTTGGCACCCACCGTCTCCGTGCTGAATAAAGCAGCGGAATCGTTGTTCTGCCCACGTCTCCAGGAGGGCGCTTTTCCATCCGGCTCAGGTGTGACGTGGTGCTGTGGTTATGCTGTATTATTTAGACAGCACCGTCGGTGAACGTGGTACATTACAGACGGAGAACAAGGGCCCTGCCCCAAGGAACTTCCTAGCTAAACAAGACAGCAAATCATAAAGAGATGGAGGGCAGCGAGCCAGCAGAAAACAACAGGGGGAGGGGCTCTGCTCCAGGCAAGCAGTGCCTGGCTCTGAGTTTTCCTTCTGATGTGCACCAAGGTCTGGATGACACCATTGTCACTGGGTCTGTGGAGCAGTGGGGTTTGCTGGCTGGTCCAATTCCCTTCCTCCCTGCCTGCAGTTCACAGATGTCCCGATTTGATAGGGACAGTCCCAATATTTGGGGCTTTGTCTTATACAGATGCCTATTTCCCCCCACCCCTGTCCTGAATGTTCACACTTGCTTTCTGGTCCCCCTAACGGGGGGTCTCAGTGCGTCACTGCCGCAGGTTAGGTGGTCTCTACCAGCACACTGATTGACAGAGCAGGGGGATGTGGCGGTAAAAGTGACAGGTGAAATCCCAACCCAATAGGCCATTGCCGTCAATAGGACCAGGACTCCACTCCTGGCTGCTGTGGGGCTTTACACGGATGGGCGCTGGTAATGATCCACGTCCGCGGTGGCTCTTTGTGAACATCCATCGTGAGCCGTTCAGGGCTGGGACTGTCTTGCACAATGCCTGTGCACAGCGCTCCGCACAATGAGGCCCTGATCTCAGCTGGGGCTTTGCGGTGCTACGATAATACACATTCTGTCCCTGACCATCTCCCTGCAGCTGAGTTACCCTTGCCCGGAGGTTGGTGGAAAGTGAATTCCACAGGCCCATGCGTGAGGATTCATGCAGACCAAGCGCTCGACTGGTACACATGACTACTAATGCCGCAGGCTCGCCCAGGGTTAGAAGGGACCTCAGGAGGTCATCTAGTCCAACCCCCTGCTCAAAGCAGGACCAATCCTCAATTTTTGCCCCAGATCCTTAAATGGCCCCCTCAAGGATTGAACTCACAACCCTGGGTTTAGCAGGCCAATGCTCAAACCACTGAGCTATTGCTCCCTGCGTAACTGGCCAGTCACGGCTAACCAAGGCAGCTCAAATAGTGTCAACTGCGAAGTCCTCTTCCCACCCCAAATCATTAAATAACCTAAGGAATAAATTTGAGGCCATGGGGGTCAATCGGCTTGTGGATGTTGTGAGCAGAACCAGGACATGCTTTGCCAGGTGGATTATTGACTCAAAATTATTCACTTGGCTCTGGTTCTTGGTATGTTGTGCCTATGGGTAAGAGAGGAGGATGGGCCCATGGACAGGGCGCTAGCCTAGGGCTTGGAGTTGCTGCTCTGCCACAGACATCCCGTTTGAACATCGGCAAGTCACTTCGCCTCTCTGCCTCAGCTCCCCATCTGTACAATGCCGTACCTGGCCGGGGGGTTGTGAGGAGACAGACATCAAAGTTGGGCTGGTTGAAGAAACTGTCAAAACTCTTCTTTGACGGAAAATGGGGTTTTCAATTCAACTTTGGTGAGTTGGTATTTGACTGCCCTTGCCTGTGACGAGCATTTGCTCTGTGCTGTCTGAAATGAATACAAAGATTTACAATAAAGGGGTTAACGCGAGGAATAGGAACGAACGGGAACCTGAGCTTTTAAAAACAGCTTCTGACACACTGGAGGTCGGCCCAGAGCTAATGGCCCCTTCTGGCCTTAAACTCTACGAATCTATAAACATTCAGCTTTTTCCCCCAAACACCCAAGTCTGCTCTGCACATGCTCCCTTGTTGCCAGTCCCCCGTCTGTGATGTAGAGCAGGGTTGAGTTGGGTTCGACTTAAGGGTACAATGCACGGTTTTGTTCCTGGGCTAGCATTGCTGCAGGGACTGGACTGGAAGCTGGGATTCTCGCCCTGCCTTTGCTGCTCAACTCCTTGTGTCAGGTCATTTCCCTTCCCCGTGCTGCACTATGCCCATCTGTAAAATGGGGATATTAACACTGACCAACCGCCCAGGTGGGCTGCGAAGCCTAATAAAGCAGTAGGAGTAAGGTGTTTTGAGATCTTAGGGTGAACTGTGCCATGTAAGTTACAAAGTGTTACGGCAGTCCTGGCTTGTTAAAATGCCTCCTGCGGGAAGGGGGAATCTCTCTGTTATTCCAGGAACTCAGCGCTGTTCAATGCAATTCACCTGGCTGGAGCTGGAAACTGCCCACAGGAAAAGTGCAGTTTTACAGGGCCAGGACTCCCAATCAGTTCAGGAAGGGGGATGGTAAATTGGCTGCTTTGTGGATCCTGGGGGTGGTTTATAATTTCCTAGGACACAGGGGTTTTATGAGCAGAGCAGGGCAAATACCCATGTGAGCTCCACATCCAGGCAGAACAAACTGTGCTCTAATTTTGAATAGTTGGAAGGAGCTGTTAGGGCAGTCAGCAAGTCCCAGGCCAACATTCATTTGCAGAAGTTGGGAACATAGGAACTGCCAGACTGGATCAAACCCCAGGTCCATATAATCCAGTGTCCTGTCTCTGGCAGTGGCTGGCACCAGAAACATCAGAGGAAAGCACATAAAACCCTACAGTTATCGGCTAACCTGCCCTGGGAACGGTTCTTTTATTACCCATCAGCTCGGGGCTCACTCAGGCTTAAGGCTAAGATTATGTCACGGAAGTCACAGACCTCTGTGACATATTCCGCTTCAGTCCCCGGGGACGATGGGGCTGGAGCTGTCATCTGGCAGGGCTCCAGAGCTCTCAGCTACCACGGCTGGTGGGGGACTCCGCAGCTCCCAGCTGTTGGCCCCAGAGCTCCGAGCCATGGTGGGGGTCTCCTGCAGCTCCGAGGTGCCGTGGGTGGCAGGGGGGACCCTGGCACTCTCAGCCACTGTGGGCAGTGCGGGGACCTGGGATCTCCAAGCTGCCGCGGGCACCTGGTGGACCCTGGAGCTGGAACCTCCCCTCCTCGTTTTTGTCACCGTTATTTTTAGTAAAAGTCAGGGACAGATCATGAGCTTCCGTGAATTTTTGTTTATTGCCCGTGACCTGTCTGTGACTTTTATTCAAAAATAACGGTGACAAAATCTTAACCTTCCTCATGCTCTCTGGCCCCATTCTGAATAAAGGGTGTATTTCAGAAAGTTGCAAACTGTTACTGGGTGACTCTCAACGTGACAAACGGGTGAAACTGGAGAATAAATGATTCACTCCTACCTAGTTTTCTGGTTTAAATTCCTTAATATTGAAGGGTATTTCTTAGATCCCAAGGCCAGAAGGGACAACTGTGATCAACTAGTCTGACCTCCTGCAAGACACAGCCCAGAGAACTGCCCCCAGATCATTCTTAGACCACACCATTTAGACAAACAGCCAGTCTTGATTTGAGATCCTCCACTCAAAGTGGGAAGGATGAGGATTAAAATTTTCTGCAGGGCCTCCCAACATATATATAGCAGAGCTGGTCAGCATGTATTTGACAAAATGTTTTTCTCTCTCTCTCTCAAAAAAAGGCAGAAACTTTCTGCGGCAAAAGGTCCATTCTGACGCCTTTCTCGCTTTGAAATGGCTGCAATGTCCCGGTTTGACATTTTCAAAATGAAAAAAATTCTGGGTTATTTTGTCCAAAATAATGTTTTATTGAGACATGGAGGTCAATTTTAGTAAAAATATATTTAAACAGTTTTAAAAGGTCAAAATCGAAACAAGTTGTTTGCTGGGTGGGTGTAGCCGTGTCGGTCCCAGGACATTAGAGAGACAAGGTGGGTGAGTTCAGATCTTTATCTAGTGGTGAGAGGGACAAGCGTTCGAGATTTGGGAAATGTACTCAGAGTGCCATAGCTAAATACAAGGTGTGGAACAGATGGTTTAGCACAGTGTTTCTCAAACGATTGTACTGGTGACCCCCTTTCATATAGCAAGCCTCTGCGTGTGACCCCCCCTGTATAAATTAAACACACTTGTTTATATATTGAACACCATTATAAATGCTGGAGGCAAAGTGGGGTTTGGGGTGGAGGCTGACAGCTCGCGACCCCCCCATGTGATAACTCGCGACCCACTGAGGGGTCCCGGCCCCCAGTTTGAGAACCCCTGGTTTAGCATAAGGGTTAACGTATTTCAAGGGACCATTCAAGGTGAAATGGACCATTAACACCCCTCCAGTCATAGGGAGGAAAGGAAGGGGAAGGAAAGGAAGGAAAAGAAGGAGAGAGGGAAAAAAAGATGAAGCTGGGGGTGGTTATGAGTGGGTTATAGATCACTGTAGTGAGCCATAAATCCAGTGTCTCTGGTCAGTCCGTGATTTTTAGTGTCTAGCAAAGTAATGAAAGCAAGCTCCCAGGCTCATCTCCTGAAGGTCTTGTGCAGGTTTCCTTGGAGGATGAGGACTGATCGGTCAGATATAGCGTGATCACTCTGGGACCAGTGCTCCTCCACAGGTGATGTCATGGGGTGTTTTTGTCTGTCATCATTTCCCTGGGTGAGTTCACTTGAGAGCCTAGCGACTGTCTGGTTTCACCCACAGAGTTGTTTTGGGGGCAATTACTACACTGGCTGAGGTACACCACATGTTGTGATAGGCGTGTGTAGGACCCCCGATCCTGAAAGATGCGTTGTGAGGGGGGCGTGCTGGTCATTGCAGCTGCGGAGGTATGTCTGCAGGTTTTGAATCTGTTGCTTGATTCAACAGATTGTTGATCTGTTGTTGAATCTGTTGCACAGGATCTGGTGCCGCTTTGAGTTGGTGGGTCCTGGTCCTTGAGTGGTCCCTTGAAATGTGTGTTAACTCCTTATGCTAAACAACCTTGTATTTAGCTGTTACAATCTGAATGCATTTTCCACACCTGAAGAAGAGCTCTGTGTAAGCTCCAAAGCTTGTTTCTTTCACCAACAGAAGCTGGTCCAATAAAAGATCTCACCCCACCCACCTTGATTCTGTCTAAAATAAAAACAAAGCGTTTCAAGTGACCTGACCCAAAATTTTGTTTGGATTTTCAGTTTGCAAAAATTTGAGATTTCCACTTTTTGTCTCAGTGCAGGATGGGGATTTAAAAAAAATATCACATTTTCAGCTGAGAAAACCGGTTTCTGCTCAGCTCTAATATTCAGTTCCCCTGACCACCCAAAGGCAGCTGCCTCTGGGGTGGAAGGCAGCAGCTGTCGAACGGCACACAGCAACACCATGTCGCAGTTTAGGATGGGGAGTGAAGAAATTGATATGTAGCAGGCTTGTTATCCCAAGGGAAGTCTCTGACACACTTCAAACCAAACACACTGCTTCAGGTAGAATAAACAAACAGTTGTATTCACTATAAAGATAGATTTTAAGTGATTATAAGTCAAAGCAAAAGAAGTCAGATTTGGTCAAATGAAATAAAAGCAAAATGTATTCTAAGTTGATCTTAACACTTTCAGTGCCCTTACAAACTTGGATACTTTTCACCACAGGCTGCCTGGTTGCTCTTCAGCCAGGCTCTCCCCTTTGATCAGCGCCTCAGCCGCTTGGTGTGGTGTCTGTAGATGTAGGTGGAAGAGAGAGAGAGAGAGCATGGCACATGTCTCTCCCTTTTATCATGTCCTTTCTTCCCCCTTGGCTTTGCTGGTTCCAGTCTCCTGAGTGAAATTCCAGCTTTGTGCCAGACGTACCATACTGCACTGTGGCTCTCCTCACTGACCAATGCAGCCCCATCTCAGACCCACCACCCCTCTTCCCCCGGCCATAACTGACTTTTCCTTTTAAGAATGTAGGAACTGGGGAAAGACTAATAGTCTGTGAGTCTGGGGTTCCTTCTCCAACGGTGGCCAGTGCTGGGTGCATCAGAGAGAGGAGTACCCATCCCGTATCCTGCTGCCAAGTGTTCCTTGTGCTGTGTTATGGCATGGAGGGTCTTCCTGACCCCAGTTTCTCATCAGTGCCCTGGAGCCTACAGGTTGACGGGCCTTTTTCTGTGGAGTCACAGCAGATGCTTCTCTCATTCATACAAGTGCCCTTGGAACTGCATGTATTACCAGTCTGGTTGTTTCTGTAGCGCCGTGGAGGCAGTACCTAAGGGCACAGTTGTCTCCCCCACCCCAAGGAAAAGCAGTGATGGAGGAGAAAATTCAGACTTCTCCCCCTGCTCCCCCTCCCAAGGTACAGGCTGCCTGGCTGCCCCCTCTGCCTGCACCTGCACCCAGAAGATTGCACAGGGGTCAGCACATATCTCTGCGACAGCTGTGTCTGACACCCATTCCCTGTCTGGCACTGATGCAGCGGACCTGTACTGAAGGGGGCTCCTGCAGCCAGTAGTTGCCATGTGCCCTGCCCGTAAAGAGTCAGCATTTAAGGTCGGAAGGAACCACCAGATCGAGTCTGTTTTCAGTAGATCACAGGCATCAACACCACCCAGCACCCGCACACCAAGCCCAACCACCAGAATTAGACCAAAGTATCACGGTCCTCAGGAGACCGAGCTATGGTGTGTCACAGGCAAAGAACAGAAGGGTAGGTCCTTCCTCACCACAGAGAGGAGAGCTCAAGGTGTATGACATCTCTGAGCGGCCACTGTGGAGTGATGCCTGTTTCTCTTATGGCCTAGCCTGGTGCCCACCTGCTTATGCTATGTTCACACAGTCTAAGAAAGGGAGCAGAGCTGCCACAGGGCCATAAGACCACTCCCTTCTTCATACGGGCTGTCCCCTCCATACTTGATCTCAGGGGGCTAAACCAGGCCTGAGGTCTTTTCCTATGCAGTGGCAGTGAGTTCTGCAGGTTAATTTATACATTGCATTAATGAAACCAACCAATCTCTCCCCCCAGCTCCTGCCCCTTCTTCTTCGCCATGGCTGGGACGCTTCTGAGTTGCTTTCTCCCGCATCTCATTGTTTCCTTGCGTTCCCGTTGTTTTCTCTGGGCTCGGCAGAGGCAGCTGTACCATTAAACCAGCCGCTTGAATTTCCCCCCTTCCCTCAAAGTAATTTTTTCTCACTTCCGCACAGCGTGTGGAGTGAATTTTAGCACCCGTAAACAGTTTGCGCTGCTGGCTCCCGGCTAATTGACTCTGACAGTTAGTGCAGTCAGCAGCTGAATGGTGTCACTGGGAATTAGACAGCCGTGATAGACTGCCAAGAGCAAATTACTTTGTCACTTCTCAGCTGACTCTGAAATGTGGGGCTTTTTTTTCCCTTCTTCTTTTTACTTTTGATTTTTTTGTTTTTTGTTTTTAGGATTTTTTTTTTTTGCATGTGCGTTTGAAGCCCAGATAAACTGCACTTGATTTGTTTAAGGATTATTTTCTGTTGAAGACAACCTGGCACGTTGGGAATGAACCCCATCAGTTCTGTTTATGAAGCAGGTTCTGGAAGTGCTCTTTTAAAGAGGACCCTAGGGTACTGCAGGCAAGTGAATCTGAAAGTTCAGTGCACATGGGAAAGGCGATTATACACCACTCCTGCAGGTGACACACATTTCCCTCTATGTACAGTATCCCTCTACCTACAGGATCTATCATTCGCCTGTCTACAGCATGTATCTATCACTCCTCTATCTGCCTACAACATGTATCTACTTGCGGGTTCATCTGACAAGTTCCTTTTGCTGTACACTATCTCGCTGTTGCATCCGTTTGCTTGCTGTATGTAGCTAGCTATCAATCATTCAACTATGGTATCTATCTTGTATTTGCCCAGACTTCCTGCTATCTACTGACCTATCTCCCAGCCCACACTTCTGTCTACTACCTCATCAGTCTGTCTGACCATCTGTTTTTCAATCTGTTTGCCGACTTACGAGTCTGAGCCTGTACAGGGCTCCGCCGGGTGATGGGTGAGTGGTCAGTCCAGCTGAGGAAGGGGCTCAGGTCCTTCTCCGATCTTCAAAGTAGTTAGACACCAACCTCCAACTGATTCCAATGGAAGTTAAGTGCCAAATATTTTTGAGGATCTGGGCTAGGGTTCACAGCTCTGCTTTTTATGTGCCTGGATCCTGCATGCCTGGCCTGGGGGCATGTAGGGAATGGGGAGGCCCGTAGCCCAAATCACAGTTTTGCCCTAAGTAAACACCGGGGACAGATCTATTCAGAGATTCTAAAGCCAGAAGGGTCCATTGTGATTGTCTTGTCTGATCTCCTTCCCAAAGCGGGCCACAGGACGTCTCTGAATTCAGGCCTGTATGCAGTAGAGCAGAGCTTTCAGAAAAACATCCCACCTTGACCTAAACATGCAAGTGATGGAGAATCCACCATGGCCTTGTTCCAATGGTTAATGACCCTCACTGTTAAAAATGTGTGCCTTATTTCTAGTCTGAATTGATCTAGCTTCAACTTCCAGCCATTGGATCTTGTTAGACCTTTGTCTAAAAGGCTGAGGGGCCCTTTTATTGAATGTCTCCATGTAGGTGCTTAAAGTCTGTGATCAAATCACCCCTTAACCTTCTCTTTGTTAAGCTAAATAGCTTGAGCTCCTTATCCTGACTCCTGCTGGTTTTTGCCTTAGAGCAGCGGTTCTCAAACTGTGGGTTGGGACCTATAGTGGGGCAGTCACCCCGCTCCGGGTTAGAAGGGGTTAAAAGCCAGCCCTTGGAGAGGGCTGGGAGCCAATCAGAGAAGGCTGGGAGGCAGCCAATCCGGGCTAGGCTGGGCCTATAAAAGGGCTGCAGGGCCTGAAGCAGTCAGTCTCTCTCCAGCTTTGGGGAGAGATGGATCTGGCTGCATGAAGGAGAAAAGGGTATTTTGATAGTGCTGTGCTGGGGAAGGGCAGGAGGAGCTGTGGAAGTTCCAGCCTGGCAAATCCCCAGGCAGATGCCTTGCTTTAAGGACCGGAGGAGGTACTAAGTCTGTGGGGAAGGAGGAAGAGGCAACAGGTCCAACCCCCTTGCCGATGATGAGTGGCCACTTCAGACTGCAGTTTGCCCCCGAGGGAAGGGGCTAGATGAAGCCTGGCAGTGGGTCACTGAGGTGACATGGGATTAAGGGATTGGGGGTCCCCAGGGAGGGCAGGACCCTGAGTGTGGGAACACTACCATAAGCAGTACCCAAGAGAAGGGGTCCGGAGGGTTGTGGGGCCTGAAGTACAGTGGTGGAGACCAGGAAGCAGGTACCAGTAGAGGGACACTGGCCAGCAGGAGGCGCTCTGAAGATGGGTGAGCTAATTCCTGGACTGACCAGCAGGAGGTGCTGTTGTGGGGAGTGCATGCTGCGCTACAGGACCCCAAAGTGGGTTGTGATCCCATTTTAACCCCACCACTTGGGGCTTAGACTTTGGTTTCAGCTGGGGGTGGTGGGGCTCAGGTTAAAGGCCCCACACCCTGGGTGGCAGGGCTTGGGTGGGCTCACACTTCAGTCCCCCACTCCTGGGGTCAAATAGTAATTTTTGTTGTTGGAAGGGGGTCCCAGTGCAATGAAGTTTGAGAACCCCTGCCTTAGAGCCACATTTAAAATGAATTAGCCTTGCCCTAACCCTCTTGGTGTGTGCAAGAGCGGTGTGTGTGTGCGTGTGCAAATGCAGGTTGTGCATGTACAGCTTGGAGCACCTACGTTTGAACACTTGTCCCTAAAAGAGCTGACTGATATTGACTGCAGCAGCTGCCAGGTTAGGAGTGCGGTCTAATGGTTAGAGTAGGGAACTGGGAGGCAATAAATGGCACAACTGGTGTGAATGGTGAATTCTGGTCTAGTAGCGTTTAGCACCTGCTTGACACAGGTATGAGAGAGGAGAACAAGCCCAGTGTTTCTGTGTTAGTCCCAAATAAACAGTCGCCCTTGTTGCTGAGAGTTTATATTTTCTGGCAGGTAGAGTAGGATGTTGTTGCTTAGTTTCTAAACTAGCTCTCTATGTTCTGATCATTTTAAAGACATTGCAGGGAAAATTTCCTCCCCAAGGCATTGTCTAGACTAGGATTTAAAGGTACCTTTGGAGATTGCGTTAGCTAGCTTGATCTAATGCTCTCCAGAATTCTAGACAAAGCAAGTTGTACCAGGTGCAACGCTGGTTGAGTTAGCGTGCGTCCCTATGCTTTCAAATGGCCCCGCTTAGCACGTGCTGAAGTACAACTTGCCGGGTCTAGCGTTCTGGAAAGCGTCAGCTCGCTCGAGCTAGCTAACGCTATCTGAGTTATGTTGCCACCGTGTACGTTTTTGCACCAGCCTCGTAAAGTTTGGTGTCTTTCTAGAAGCCCCAGTAGCTGGAGTCATATTATACGGGGAGAATGTCATTTAAACAGCAAATTTCTAAGGTTCCTGTTGGATGCACAGAGTTTAAGGCCAGATCATCGAGCTTGACCTCCTGTATATCACAGGCCACCAACCCCACCCGGCACCCACTCACCAAACCCAAGGACCAGAATTAGACCAAAGTATTACAGCCCTTGGGAGACTGACCTATTGTATGCCGCAGGCAGAGCACAAGGTGCACCAATGCATGAAGCCCCTGCAGTGACTGGGAACTGATTACATGAGAGAGGTTGCAGAGAAGCTTGAAAATGGGACCTGAGTGGCCCCTAAAAGGCTCCGAAACCAGAAGAAAAATAAAAAGAACCCAAGATTGATCATTATTTATTATGTGTACTGCAATAGCAGCTGGGAGCCCAGTCATGGACCAGGGCCCTGTGGTGCTAGGTGCTGTAAAAACACATTTGTAAAAAACCCACAGGATTTCTAAGCCATTCATGTGATTTTTGTGGATGTCGTTTGTGAGTTTTTTGACCACTTGAGGTTGGGAAAGCTGCTCCTAGTCTCCTTGTGAATAAGACTACTTTCAACAAAGGCTAACCCTCCAGGGGCTTCCTGTCCCTATAGGAAATGCTGCCCATTTCCAGGCACCCTGAGGCCAGGACCCATTCTGGCACATGACCGGAACGTGAAGCGTCAAGAGACATATTACAGTTGGGGCCCCCATTCCCCGGGCGCCAGGGCAGAAACACCACCTGGAGACAGCGCTGATATGCAGGAAGTCAGTGGCCTTCTCCTTCCCCTCCTCCATGCAATAAACCTGAGTGTATTTAATCCTCAAAGTGCCTGGGCCCTTCTCCTGCCAGCCTCTGGCTCCGACACAAGCTGTGCATCAGCCGTGAGTAGCAATTCCTTTCAGATACACAAATAGATTGAACTGCGGGGAGGGAGAGTGTGTGTGCATGGGGTGGGAGCAGATGTGAGCAGGGCCTGGGGGGCTGCCGAACTGTGTCAGGCCCTATGGATGCTCCACTGAAGGGTAACTGCAGAGCGAAGGGTCTGCTGGAGCCAGGAGATTTCCCCCTCCCGGCTCCTTCTTCTCAGCTTGCGCTTTGTTCCTTCCCAGGATCTCGCCCTGGTGGTGCACGAGGGTTTCTTCTCCAAGGCTCTCGCTGCCGCACCCTAACGTAACAGTCCCAGCCCGCCTGTGCGTCGCACCTTTTCTCTGGGGACCATGAATTTCCTGGGGTATCTTTTCCCCAGGTTGGTTGTTGGGGGGCAGGAATTGTTGGGGTTCACTGGCACAGCGCAGCTAACCCAGGAAATCCAGCAGGTTAGGATGGGGGGGGGGGGTTACCTGGAATGGCAACGTGGCCTGGAAACTGCAGCAGCTTGGTACAAGAGGGATGGTTAAAATGCTGCCATTGGCTCCCATGGCACAGCTGCTATCCTGAGGCTCAATATGGAGGCGGTGGTGTCCGCAGAGACTACGGGTCCCAGCGTGCAATGCTCCAGCCTGTTCTGATTGGAGGCCACTCCAGAGCAGGTCAAGGTGAAGCATGGCCTGCTGGGAGGTGTAGTCCCGGAGGACTGCACCTCCTTATTCAAAAGGAGGGTGGCTGCAATTTGCTCTTTTTTTTTTTAAATGCAAATTAGCGCTGACGCTTGGGCTCCTAGCAACCGCTCTGGTCACTGGGTGGGCGCCCCCAGATCAGGCTAAGTGTCCAGAGCCTCTAAGATGCACTAATGCCTCCCTGGTGGAAACCCCAGTACACTCCATTGGAATCCTTTATGTAAGCGCGGGAATAGTCCCGCTAGTGTGGGGAACTTTCCTGGCTTCTGCACTACCTTGGTGAAGTGGGCTAGCGAAAGGATCTGAGTCCTCGCTCCCACTTCCTTTACCCACTGGCCTCCCTGCCCTTGAGGACTCCCCTTCCCCTCTCCTGTCTGGCAGAGTCCTCGTAACCCCAACAAGGCTGGGCCCAGGATTCCTGGGGGGCTCGACCCCCAACCCTGCTGTGGTCACCTAAGACAGGGGCTAGGGTGTCCCCACTCTGGGGTGTACACTCTGCACTGGGCACTTCTCTGAAACACTGGAATGCATTATCTAGGGAGGTGGTAGAATCTCCTTCCTTAGAAGTTTTTAAGGCCTGGCTTGACAAAGCCCTGGCTGGGATGATTTAATTGGGGATTGGTCCTGCTTTGAGCAGGGGGTTGGACTAGATGACCTCCTGAGGTCCCTTCCAACCCTGATAGTCTATGACCCACTGACCATAACTTGCATTTGCTTTAACTTGTATGTAATTTAATCAACAATTAATTTTAAACAGAATAAGGGGAAATGGGAAAGGGTGAAAGGAAACACATCAAGCCGCTCTGTGGCAGGGAACATCACAAACAGTGTCTCTGGAATGTCAGGGCAGGTCACAGTCTTCTCCTTGTAAATCCCAGGCCTTCTTCTCAGGCCCTGGCTGTGCTGCAGGGATGCTGTAGGTTGGACACTTGCTCTGGTGGTGGCCACACGCTCACAGGCTCTAGGTGGCAAGGCCCTTCTTCCCAGTGTTGCCCCCGCCCTGTCGGGGTTACAATCCCCCTCCAAGTCTGGCCTGCAGAGCCTCCTGGCTGAGGCGTCTCCCTGTGCTGGGCCCACTGCCCAGAGTCCCACCTCGCTCTCCCGAGCTGCTCACGACACCGGGCCCCGGACTGCTCCTGCTCCTGCTCCACCCTGTCTCAGCACGGCTGCTGCTGCTCTGCCTCCAGCTCCCTGGGCTGCTTCTCTGGCCCCTCTGGCTCTGGTTGCTGCAGCTCTGCTCCCAGGGCAAGTCTGCTCTCTCTGGGCTGTGCCTCTGGCTTTGGGGCTGCAGCTCTGCTCCCAGCACAGGGTCTGCTCTCTCTGGCTCTGCTCCCCAGCTCAGCTCTCTCCTTAGCTCGGCCCCACTCTGTCTCACCCAGGCAATTCCAGCTCACATGGAGGACGGGACCTTCCTGACTCCCTGATTAGCCCGTTCTCTCATTCAGGTTGCCCTGGAGCATTGGCCTCTCCCCATTGTTCCTGGGGACTGTCAGTCTCAGGGTCCTGATTCCCCATCGACCCTTCCCCTTTTTAGTACTGGGAGCTAGCAACTAAAACACCCCCACTGAATGTTAGTAAAGGGGCAACAGTCCCCTGACATTTAGCAGGCCCGTCGTGGCCACAGCATCTCTGATTTCACTGGCGGCCCAGTAGGCTCCGGAACCGACAGATGATTGCACCGTTGCCTGCCCAAACCGGTGGACCTCTGCTGTCTAGAATCTACTTGGCTGACTGGAACCCATTGCAATTGTTCACTTGGAGTGTCTGGCTGCGACTCGGAACAGCTCTGCAGCAAGACCACCCCGTTCTCCTGACGTTTCACCCTCTCTTGGGCCTCTCTGCTGGCCTCCAGGGGCCCGTCTGACGGGCCTCAGGGTCGGTGGGAGCGCGGAGCAGCAGAGATGTTGGCACAGGTCTCCTTGTTGCTACTGTTGCCTCCTCCTGAAGGAGGAGAATTTGACAGGCAGATTGGGGAGTCTGCTAGCGATGGTGGAGAGGAAAGGAGATCCTGGGGTATCCTCACGAGGCTCACTGGGCAGGTGGGATGGGGCATTTTGTGGCTGTACACCCAGTGGTCCCCAAACTTTTTACCTCACGCCCCCTCTTATCCTGTCCGTGCTCATACCCCCCCCCCCTTTCCTCCCGAGCTGGGAGTGGGGCTGTGGCTCCAGGAAAGGGGGGGGGTGCAGACAGAGGTCAGGGGGCCGAGGCTGGGGCCACAGCTGGGGGCAGAGGTAGGACCAGAGCAGAGACCAGAGGCCAAGGCCGGCAGCCAGGGCTCTGGGTGCGGAGTCAGCAGCTGTGGCTGAGCGTGGGGTCAGCAGCCGGGACCCCGGACATGGGGCCAGTGGCTTGGAGCAGATCCCTGGGCGCGGGGCCAAGAGCGGAGCTCTGGGTGCAGGGCCGGCAGCTGGGACCCTGGGTGTGGGGCTGGCAGCAGATCCCCAGACGTGGGTCTGGGAGCGGAGCTATGTGGTTCTGCCTCCCGTGGGGGCTGGCCTGGGGCACAGCTGTGCCCCCCAAATGTTCCTCTGTGCTCCTCTGGGGGGGTGTGCCCCACAGATTGGGGACCTCTGCTGTATACTGTTGCCAAGGGAGATTAAGAACGTGGACTGGTTGAAGTCAGTGCTACTACACTGATTTCAATGGAGTTCATGCCAGTCGAGGATCTGTCTGGGAGATTCTAGAAGTCCCCCTTTGGGGCATGAAAAGGGCATTTATGTTTGAACCATCTTTGAAGAGATCAGATGCAAAATCCCAGCCCCCTCCGGTGAGTGGGCCATAAAGTGCCCACTGAAGAACAAAGTGACTTATCAAACACAGCTTCTGGAGTGGGGTGCTGTGAGGATGTGAAGCAGCAGGGAGGGGGAAGTGTTGACCTGGGAATGTACCCTGGGGATGGGAGACCTGAGAGCCTGAGCCGGGAGGGGGAGGTAACACCTCTGCCCAGAAATGTGAACAGAGGCTGCAGGAGAGAGCCTGCTGCGGGGGTTTAGTTTCAGTTTGGGGCTGGGTGGAGGAACGCAGGGAACCCCAGGGCTGGGGTCTAAGCTCCCTGCTCCCCCAGAAGGACTTGACTGAGGGGTCCTGCTTGTACCCACAAGCTCTGTTTTGGACTGTGTTCCTGTTGTCCAATAAACCTTCTGTTTTACTGGCTGGCTGAGAGTCTCAGTGAATCCCAGGAAGAGGGGTGCAGGGCCTGGACTCCCCCACACTCTGTGACAGGTGCCTTGTGTTTTCAGGTGTCCAGTTGGGAGACGCTTCAGGCCTGATCCTCAGAGGCCTTGCACGCCTATACCTGTAGTGACAGTTAATGGGAGAAAAAAGAAAAGGAGGACTTGTGGCACCTTAGAGACTAACCAATTTATTTGAGCATGAGCTTTCGTGAGCTACAGCTCACTTCATCGGATGCATACCGTGGAAACTGCAGCAGACTTTATATACACACAGAGAATAAAGTCTGCTGCAGTTTCCACAGTATGCATCCGATGAAGTGAGCTGTAGCTCACGAAAGCTCATGCTCAAATAAATTGGTTAGTCTCTAAGGTGCCACAAGTACTCCTTTTCTTTTTGCGAATACAGACTAACACGGCTGTTACTCTGAAACCAGTTAATGGGAGGTGTGGGTACTCTGCACTTCAGACTGTCAGGCTCAAGGGGTCTTAAAGCTGGGCCTCCAAACCCTGAGGCACCCAGAACTGACTGGGAAAAGATGGCATGAAGCCCCTAACCAGGAAAGACTCTATCAGTCCCAGAACATGAAGGCAGGGCAAGCCGTGACTACCAAGGACTGTCATCTTGTACTCAGTTCCAAGGCTACAGCTCAGACTGGGTTTATTTGGCTACAAGTTGGTTCTAACCAGAAGGTTGTAGGTGTTTGGTTTTTTTTCTCTGGTTTTCCACAGGGTTTATCAGCTGTGTCCCCAGCCTGAGCAGACTTGGATGCCTTAGCACCCAGACAAGCAGCAGCAGAAATGCCACCTCCTTCGGAGTCGAGAGCAAACTGGGAGGAAATTCCATGCGAAGGGAGGATGCTGCACAGCGCCGTCTTGCTGATGCTCACGGAGGGCCTCTGCTGAGCTGTGCTGTCTGTCCCCACAATGTCCTTCCTCGGGGCTCCTGCACGACCTGCTTCATCCCGTCGGCTCCTCGTGACCGTGTTCATTTGGGGAGGTGAGGAGAATGTGACTGTGCTGTTCAGACAAGGACTCTCTTCTGGAAGGGAAGGAAAAAGAGGGCCGAGGGTTACAGAGGCTGATCAAGCCAGGTCTGGAGAAGAAAGAGACCCAAGCAACCTCCTGTGGGAGACCCACTCAAGGGGAAACGTGGCTATAAAGCGCAAAGTCCACGTAGCTGCCCTTTCTATGCTGGCTGCTGTGTCAGCTGAGCATTTACTGTGTCCCGTTGGAGGCTCTTGTGTTGACTCTCCCCACTTTGATGGAGTCTTACAGTGGGGGTACTTACTCCTGCTGATTGGCGGTGGTAGGCACCGGGCGGGGCCTGTTAACTTCGCCTTGTATATAAGGGGGTTGAGCCTGGCTCTTGGGTCACTCAGAAGCAGGGTCTGGCACAGGGAGGTCTCTGCAGGGATAGCCATGCTTAGACTGAGGTTAGTATTTTAATTGTTTGAATTACCACTAGCCAACGCATGGGAAAGAGGGTGAATTGGGACTAAAGACAGCGTGTTCAGGGCAGGGTGGGAAAGGCACCTGCTAACTTGAGGCACTTACAATATACCCATCACCAGGGTGTCTAGGAACCTGGAACACATCAGGAAGAGCATCATTTTGGTCCACACATTTAAGCCACCTCCCTTGCTTGTTTGTCCTTTTTCTTTTATTCCATTTCCCCTCTGTTTTCTGTATCCTTTTTAAATAGTGCAATGCTCTAATGCACACGCATTAGAAAGTTTTGCAAGAATTTTTGTGGTCAGAAATTCATGTATTTGCCTTTTTGAGAACTCTGCAGAATTCAAAGACTGAGGACCAGATTCCTCTCTCAGAGCAGCCACTATAAATCTGGGATGACTCCACTAAAGATTCCAGATTTACACTCATGGAAGTGAAATCAGAATTTGGCCCAGAGATCACACTGTACACCCTCATAAAATGTTTGGAAATGTCAGCCCAGCCCTGCCCAGATACTGACCTTTCCACCGTACACTCCAGCTGGTCAGCTGCCCAGATTTGACTTGCCTTGGGTGACTGGGTACTGTGGGCAAACTGAATTCCCTGAACCAATGTACCAGTCTGAGTTTCTAATGTTATGGATAAGGCCCTCCCAAATTCATGGTCCATTTTGGTCAATTTCACGGTCATAGGATTTTAAAAATCTGAAATTTCAGAGTTTTGTAATTGTAGGGGTCCTGACCCCAAAAGGAGTTGTGTGGGGAGGGAGGCCACAAAGTTATTGTAGGAGGGGTTGCGGAGCTGCTACCCTTACTTCTGCACGGCTGCTGGCGGCGACGCTGCCTACAGAGCTGGGCAGCTGGAGAGCGGCAGCTGCTGGCCGGGAGCCCAGCTCTGAAGGCAGAGCCGATACAATGCCACCCTTACTTCTGCGCTGCTGCCTGCAGAGCAGGGCCCTCAGTCAGCAGCTGCCGCTCTCCAGCCGCCAAGCTTGGAAGGCAGCAGTGCAGAATAAGGATGGCATGGTATGGTGTTGCCACTCTTTCTTCTGTGCTGCTGCGGGGATGCTGCCTTCAGAGCTGGGCGCCCGGTCAAGAGTCGCTGCTCTCCAGGTGCCTGGCTCTGAAGGCAGTGCAGAAGTGAGGGTGGCAATATTGTGACCACCCTAGAATAATCTTGTGACCCCCCCCCCCCGCAGCTCCCTTTTGGGTCAGGACCCCCAGTTTGAGAAATACTGGTCTCCCCCATGAAATCTGGTCTTTTGTGTGCTTTTACCCTACTATATAGATTTCACAGCGGGAGACCAGACTGCATGGTCCGTGATGCATTTTTCATGGCCATGAATTTGATAGGGCCCTCGTTATGGATGGTGCCCAGCAAGATTTGCCCCACATTCATTCTTTCCCAGTGTGCTGAGCTGCATTTCAAGTGTGTAAAAAGTCAGTGAACCCCTTGGGGTAGAGGCCTGGCAGAGTGGGGTTCCATTCCCAGCTCTGCCTCTGACTTGCTGTGTGACTTTGGCCAAATCACTTTCCCCGTTCCGTGACTCAGTTTCCCCGTCATTAAAACGGGGATAGTAATACCTGAAAGAAGTGTGGTGAGGCTTAATTCGTTAGTGTTTGTAAAGTGCTTTGATAGTCTCAGATGGAAAAGGGCAGGGAAGGGAAAAGCATTAGCATTTGAATAGGGTGCCTCTGATGAAGCCAGGTGTAAACGCGAGCTATGGCGCATCTTCGGGGGGGGCGGGCGGGTGTTGCTTTACATGGAATTGCTCCCTGCAATAGGAGAAGCAGGGATGCTGTGATATTGTTGCATGCCAGAAGCCGTGTGTGGCTGGTAAATAATCACACTCTTCTTTCGCGCTTCATGTTAGTGCATTTTCAACACAGGGCCAAATTTTGCTCTTGCTCCCCTGATCCAGTCCCCCCTGTATCGACGGTGTTGCATTGGTGTCACTCGGAGCAGCTCGCAGCGCTAATATCTGACATTTATGTACAGTAGCTACTGCCTTTCACCTCATTTGTGGGCTTGAGACTGTATGGGTGAGGCAGTTTGTGAGATGGTGTGCTTGTATTTTTGGGTGGGAGGCTGTGGGGTGGATTTGGGGTGATGCTCTGCGTGGTTGTGACAGGCTGCGTGGGAGAGTGTTTGTGAGCTGGTGAGTGTGTGCAGATGTTTGTGTGAGAATGTGCACTGCGGGGGGTGTGTGTGTGTGTGTCCCAAACCCAGGTGGGAGGGCGGTCTCTCAGGAAGGTGCTGGAAGTCAGGGTCTTTGATGATGACAACACCACGGCGCGGTGAAGCGCTGTTGTTTGCGATCAGTGACGGCTGTGAATCTGCGTGCTGTGCACGGGGAAGTGCCTTTTGCCAAAGGGGTGGGCGGGGGGAGAAGCAGCAGCGACCCAGGCAGGGTTTGCTCCCTTCCCCGGCCCTGCTCCTCCAGGCAAGGCTGGGTGGTGGGTCTGGGCAGTAGGGAAGCAGCGGGAGGGGAAGCCAAGGCACAGAGAGGGCGACGGGGGCGGCTGACAGCTTGACACACGTTTGCCAGCACAGCGCAGAGGCCCATACGGTAATTACGAAGCCCTGTCAGGAGCGAGCCGGTGACAGGGACCTCGTTATGTGGCATCTTCGCAGCGTCATGCGCCTCTGCCATGCTGCCTGCAAGACACAACACACACACACGCACACAACTCATTAGGCAAAAGAATCCCGTCCAGCAACAGGCGGGGGGACTGGCGCCAGCCGCCCTGCACAGGCAAAGCACAGCGTATACACAGCCCCCCAACCCTCACCCAGCCACTGTGAAGTACCACCCACCCAGATACAATATACACCCCCCCCCCAGACCCGGACATTGTACAGTACAATCCCCAGCCGGACATTGTACTGTATACACCCCCGCACCCAAACACTTAAAGTACTCCCCAGCATCCCATCCAGACACTGTACAGTATACATCCCCCAACACTGTACAATACAATCCTCATCCAAATATTGTACAGTAAACATCCTCGCACCCAAACTCTGTACAGTACACCCCAAAACCCCCAGCCAGAGACTGTGCAGCGTGCCCCCATCCAGACAGTATACACCCCCTCATGCAAACACTGTACATCCCCCAGTGCCCCCATTCAGATATTGTACAGTATGCACACCCCATATTCTAATGCTGTACTCAAGATCCCCCACAAATACTGTGCAGTACACCCCCACCTCAATGTTATGCAGTACAAACATCCCCCATTGTACAGCATAGACACACTCCAACACTCCCCCAGCACTATACAATGTGCACCCACACAACTCCAGTACAGTATGTCCACTCACCCCAGCCCCCCCCCCCAGCACTGTACAACACACACGCACAATTCCCAAACCAACACAAGCCTCCACACACAGGCAAACGCTCCGTGTATACGCAGTCCCACAACAACCACCCAGATGCTCTCCAGAAGACGCACACTGACCTCCAGCCTCTGACCGGTATGTACCTCCACCTCTCACACACCACTACCCCCATATGCGGTATGGTACCACCCCATCCCCAAACACACACACACAAACACAAATACACATAGGTGTATGCATCTCTCACCTAGGCACATTCTGAACTCTGATGGACATTAAATCATGCCAGCGTCGCCACGCACAAGCATTCAAAAATAACGAGTTGGGTGCTGAAAAATTATGATTGGCGTCAAAATAATGGCATGTCATCAGCTTCAGTTCTCATGTCATCACCTGACTCCTGGGACAGGGGGTTTAAGAAAACCACCCACAATCAGGAGACTTGTGATTAAAATCACCAGCGAGCACCACATGAGGTCCTAATAATGTACAGTACCCTAACAACCAGGGTCTAATGATCTTTCCAACCTGTCCCATCTGGAAGTATTTCCTAGCTGCTGACCATTGTCCATTAAGAACATAAGAACAGTCATACTGGGTCAGACCAAAGGTCCATCTAGCCCAGTATCCTGTCTTCTGACAGTGGCCAGTGCCAGGTGCCCCAGAGGGAATGAACAGAACAGGCCATCGTGAGTGATCCCTGTTATCCACTCCCAGCATCTGGCAGTCAGAGGTTGCATCTCTGAGCATCCCAGCTGATAGCCATTGATGGACCTATCCTCCATGAACTTATCTAGTTCTTTTTTGAACCCTGCTTTAGTCTTGGCCTTCACAACATCCTCTGGCAATGAGTTCCACAGGCTGACTGTGTTTTGTATAAAGAAATACTTCCTTTTGTTTGTTTTAAACCTGCTGCCTATTAATTTCATAGTTCTTGTGTTATGTGAAGGGGTAAATAACACTTCCTTGGTCAATTTCTCCAACAGAGGGAATGAACAGAACAGGGAATCATCAAGTGATCCATCCCCTGTTGCCCATTCCCAGCTTCTGGCAAACACAGGCTAGGGACACCATCCCTGCCCATCCTGGCTAATAGCCATTGGTACACCTGTCCTCCATGAATTTATCTAGTTCTTTTTTGAACCCTGTTATAGTCTTGGCCTTCACAACATCCTCTGGCAAGGAGTTCCACAGGTTGACTGTGCGTTGTGTGAAAAAAATACTTCCTTTTGTTTGTTTTAAACCTGCTGCCTATTAATTTCATTTGGTGACCCCTTGTTCTTGTGTTATGAGAAAGAGTAAATAACACTTCCTTATTTACTTTCTCCACACATCTGTCATATATATCCCCCTTAGTCGTCTCTTTCCCAAGCTGAAAAGTCCCAATCTTATTAATCTCTCCTCATACAGAAGCCATTCCATACCCCTAATAGTTTTTGTTGCCCTTTTCTGAACCTTCTCCAATTCCAATAAATCTTTTTTGAGATGGGGCGATCACATCTGCACGCAGTATTCAAGATGTGGGTGTACCATGGATTTATATCAAGGCAATAGGATATTTTCTGTCTTATTATCTACCCCTTTCTTGATGATTCCCAACATGCTGTTCACTTTTTTGACTGCCGCTGCACATTGAGTGGATGTTTTCAGAGAACTGTCTACAATGACGCCAAGATCTCTCTCTGGAGTGGTAACAGCTAATTTAGACCCCATCCTTTTGTATGTATAGTTGGGATTATGTTTTGCAATGCGCATTACTTTGCATTTATCATCATTGAATTTCATCTGCCATTTTGTTGTCCAGTCACCTAGTTTTGAGAGATCCTTTTGTAGCTCTTCGCAGTCTGCCTGGGACTTAACTATCTTGAGTGGTTTTGTATCATCTGCAAATTTTGCCACCTCTTTCTGCCTCTCCATTGGGCAGAACTGGACAGGACGCGCACACGCTCCCAGCACACAGACACCCAAATACATTATGGGGCAGGGAGTATCGTCCGTGTCTATAATGGTGGTGTCAGCTATTCACTATTAACCTCTAGTCCAGAGGTCCCCAAACTGTGGGATGTGCCTCCCTAGGGGGGTGCGTAGGAACGTTTGAGGGGGTGCGGCGGGGCGTGGCTCCCACGGTGGAGCAGGGAGGGAGCACCACCCAGTCCTGCTCTGCTCCCAGCTGTGCTCTGGCCCTGCTCCCAGCCTCAGCCCCTGACTGTGGTCCGGCTGCAGGTCTGCACCCGATCCTGGCCCCAGACCTGCCTCCATCTGCGGCCCCAGCCTTGGCCACCATACCCCTGTCTGTATTCCTGGCTCCGGAAGGAGTGGGGTGCAAGTCCCGACCCTGAAAAGTTTGGGGACCATTGCTCTAGTCCCTAACACTGCTTCCCATCCTGTCCTCGCCCACACTGGAGAAATGTACCGTGCCCCACAGCCCGTGTCCCCTTTGTGACCAGCTAGGCCCTCTTCACGTCTTCCCCCCAGCAGGGCCCAGATCCTAAAGCACCAGCTGGACTGCAGCAGCTTGAACTGTGATGGTGCCTCAGTTGCCCCAGCCATAGGCCTTTCCATGCGGACTAGCCGAGACCGTTCAGCTAGCTCTCCCGCAACGTGCTGTGGCCCTGTCGCCGGCAGCTGTCACCGCGACCACAGGGCTGGAGCCCTTTGCCCTCACTCACGCATCCAGGTCCGTGGGGGGGTTGCCTGCTGAGCCCCACCCTCTCTTCTCAGAGCCTGGGGTTCTCTGCTCAGTGCCCCCATTCCACCTGTGGCCCCCATCTGTTTGGCCCCCACATTTGGCTGACCCTGGTTTCTTTTTTGGCCCCTGCCCTCTTGCGAGAGGGCGGCCATTGTTGTTCCCGAGGGCGGGAAGCCATTTTGGGGCTCGCCCTCCCATCACCAGAGGTCAGCTAGGCCGGTGAGTGCCACCAGCAGGGTGTGGTGGGGGGTGTGGGTTACAGAGCCTAATGCCCAGTGTAGACATGGTCTAAGCCTACCCCACTGAGTGAGGACAAATCTCGGCTTCAGGGGAATGGGACAGCAGGGGTTGTCCCAGCTGGAGTCAGGAGATCTAGCCCAGCTCTTCCCACCCATCGCATCCCGATGCTGCCCTCCAGCCAATGCAAGCTGGACACTTCCCCTCCTTGCTGGAGCTGCGGCTGGTTCTGGGGAAGGCCCGGTCTGCCGGGCAGCACCCAGCCTGCGTCACAGCCAACGGTGGGAATACTTCATACAGGGGGCATAACAGGCACTTGAGTCATTATGTTAATGGGGACAGCAATGATAATACAAGCCTTTGTCTGAGGAGCCCATTACGAGCCGCACGCCTCTCGCTTGCTCGCTCGCTTCCCTTTGAGAACTCTATTGATTTAATTTCCTGGACGAGCCAAAAAGCCCAATAAAGGAAATTGTTCAATAATGAAAAATAGACAATTGGACTCCATTAAGTGGCAGAGCCGGTGGTGGATCTGAGCACATTAACGGTAGCCACCTCCCTGCCTCCGTTTGCAGCTGTGGGGAAAACACGGCTGGGGAGGGGCAGTTCCAGGACATTCGGTCCCGGCTGTGGGGTTGCCACCTGTTTTCCCAGGCCAGTCCTGATTCTGGCAAGGCCGGTCCATGTCCCACCGTGAGGGAAATGCATCCTGAACTATCTTCAGGGTGGGTGCAGGAGCGCCGCGGTGGTTGGGTCGTAGCGGGATCGGTGCAACATCCCGCGGCACAGAAAGCACGGAGTAGTGTGTTGCGGTGGGAGGGCGGAGCATCACGTCACAGCAGGGCCGTGCGGCGCACTGGGACCACACAACGCTGCCGTGCACATGGGACGGTGCAGCGCAATGGGTACGTTGCACTGCGATGGCTCTCGACGTGACTCCGCATTGCAGCAGAACCAGGGATGCTGCATTGCAGGGAGGCCATACCTTTGCGAGGAGCCTATGCAACGTCCCGTCGCAGCGGGGCCATGCAGTGTTGCACTGCAGCAAGATCAGCCAGTGTCCCACTGCAACAGGATAGCTAGATCGATCAACCTCCTGATTCCCAAAGGACAGCCCCATGGGAGGGGTCAGCATATTACTGATGTCCCTCCGGCAATGAGTGGGCTAGCAGACACTCCAGCAGCACCTGATCCACCTTTGGCTCTTTGGCACTTGCTCCCCGTCTGGTGGGGCAGGCCTGTTCATACCAAGCTGGAGTCTGATACCCTTTGTCCCCTTATGAACCTGTACCTGCTGCAGCTGTCCCCGGCTCCCTGCTATGAGTTCCCCAGTCCGGGCAGTGTAAATGGATCTCTCTGCTCCCTGTGGCTTTTGACCTTTCCTAGCACAGTCCGTGCTGGGCAGCCTGTACCTCCAGGAATTCTGAGATGGATACAGCCCATCGGGGTGGGGGGGAGCTCTCAGGAGCAAAAAGAACAGCGTTTTCCCCGTATGTTGTATCGAAGCCGGTTCAGATAGACAGGACGTGGCCAAAGCATTTGATGTAGCTCTCAGCTGATAAAAAATAGAGCAAAAGCCCTATGGAGATGCGACACTGGAATGTTTTTTCCCTGCCTGCGGCATGCACGGAAGACATCGGTTTGTTATTGCAGGGCTGCTCCTGCGGCCTGGGCAGCCCGTGCTTGTCAGGTCAGTCTGGAGCACTGAGCTGCGTGCCCTGATTTATGACTGTGGGGCTGTCTTGTGAGAATTGGGCTCCCCCTAGGTGCTTGTTGCTGAAGGCTGCTCTTGGGTGCTGTCTGGGCTGTTCGGGCAGGGCTGCTGCTGGACGCTGGTGGGTTTGCGTTGGCCAGGTGGCTGGCTCCCGGTGCCGGCTGGTTTGCTGTGGGAGGGTGTTATAGGTGGAAGGAAGTTTGTTGGGGAAGGGTTGCTCTGAGCACCAGTTGGGTGGCTGTGGCAGGGTTGCTCACAGGTGCTAGACTTGTTTTCTTCCCCGCACCAAAGTGGTTGTTTCTGAGGAATAAAGGACTTGCCCACCGTTGCCAAAGAGAAACAGAAGCAAGGAGAGGAACTGTGTTGGGTCTAGTTGTGATTGGGGGGGGGGGGGGGAGTCACATGCCCCCTGTGGAGGGTGAGAAGAGAGCCGCTGGGGCTGTGTATCGTGTGTCTGTTCTGTGCATACCCCTCTTCTCCTGGACACTGTGTGCTGACAGACACCCCCAAACAACCCCGGCAACTCAGGGCCCCTAGCTCTGGCTCTCGCCAGGGAGGCCACCAGCCTGTGATTTCCTGGGTTGGCTGCAGTGACACGAAGGGGATACGAAGCCAAGCAGAGCTGGATGTATCTGGCTGGTGCCCTCGCAGGGGTGGTGGCCAGCAGTTTCTCACTGCCTCTGGGTGCTCCAAGCATTCAGGTGATGCCGTTTGGTGCTGGCTAGCCCTTTGTTAAAGTCTGTGAGCTTGCCCAAAGGGTGCCGCCAGCCCCCCACATATGGCAATCTGGCACCTTTCACCAGCATTAATGGCACAGAGCCATGATATTAGGGGTAAGAAATGCCCTCTTCCCCCCCACCCCCTACTGCTGCCCCACACTGGGTTGGCAAATCATCTTTCTTCTCCTGCCCTCTACTGGGCACTTCTCCAACACAATCTTTCCCTGAGCAGCCTTAGGGCTTTGCAAAGGTCCTTATCCCTCTTGCATAGATGGGGAAACTGAGGCACAGAGCCAGGAAGTGACTTGCCCAAAGGTCCTAAAATGAGCTAGCGTCAGTGTCGAGAACAGAATCCAGGTCTCTCAACTCCCAGTTGGCTGCACTAACCAGTAAACCACACTGCCTTTCTATTATTCTAGCTTTTCATGCGGGGCCCAATCCTGCACTCTGCTCACTCACAAGAAGTCTTTCCTTCTGTGACTGGTCCCATTGATTTTGAAGGGGGTATTCCCAGGAATAGGGAAATTTACTTGCATGAGTAAGATTTGAAAAATTAGCCCCTTTGTTCCTAGAATGAGTGTGCTTTGCCCTGGACTGCAAATACTCTAACGTGGGGCTAGGGAAACTTGCCAAGTTTGGCAACCTTCCAGATGAACTCTTGTGTTTGCAAAATTGGTTTGAGTTGGTGACACTTTCCCCTATGATTTCAATTCCAGAGGAGAGGGGATTCCCTTAAAGCGACAGAGCCAAAGGAGAAATGTGTGGTGTTTAGATGTTGCATGATGGGGTCAAATATCCATACGAGCTAAAGGGGACATGGCTGTGCATTGGTCTGGGAGAGCAACACCTTGGAGTTTTCTAAGGGAGAGAATGTTGAAGTCTTGCAGCTTATGGGGGAAGGGATAGCTCAGTGGTTTCAGCATTGGCCTGCTAAATCCAGGGTTCTGAGTTCAATCCTTGAGGGGGCCATTTAGGGATCTGGGACAAAAATTGGGGATTGGTCCTGCTTTGAGCAGGGGGTTGGACTAGATGACCTCCTGAGGTCCCTTCCAACCCTGATATTCTATGATTCTTATCTGTTAGGAGGCTGTGTGTGGGGCAGGTATGGATATGCAAGGATGTGTGTGGTGTGCAGAGGGCTGTGTTTGTGTGAAAGTCAGACTGCACTGTGTGGGCATGTTTCTGCCCAGGTTAAAATGTGTTTGTGTGGATATGGGTGTGCTTGGTTGTGGGCCTGAGGGTGTGTGTGCATGGGTGTTTGACGTGTGATTCTGTGTGTATTCGGGGACACTGGTACGTCTGTGGGAGTAGTGGATGTTATAGGTGAGAGGTGTTTGGGCGTATGTGACTGGGTGTGTTTGTGGATGTAGGTGCTTGTGTGTTTGTGAGCCTGGGCAGTGTGTGTATGTGTCACCACATTTGTATTTTTTGTGAGGTCTGAGTGATTGCATCCTATTGTGTGCACAGTGGGAACATTTGTGTGTGAGACTGTGTTTTAGTTGTGTGGGTGTGTCTGTGTGATGAGGGTGTGCATAGGAACTACTTGTGTGGGTCTGTGTGCCTCTCTGAGAGTAGTGTGCATGTGTCCATGCTAGGGGGCTGTCTGTGTGGCATTTGTATCTGTATGTATGGGGCTGTGTGTTCTGTTTGTGTGTGGTGTCTATGGTGTGTGTCTGCACTCTGTGCACGTGTTGTGTGTATGTCTGGTGTGTGAGGTGTTATGTCTGGTGTTTATGGTGTGTGTGTGTGTGTGTGTGTGTGCTCATTGTGTATCTGTGGTGTGTGTGCGCTCTCTGTGTGTGTGAATCTGTGGGGGGTGCGCGCGCTCTCTGTGTGTGTGAATCTGTGGGGGGTGCGCGCGCTCTCTGTGTGTGTGAATCTATGGGGGGTGTGTGCGCTCTCTGTGTGTGTGAATCTATGGGGGGGGTGCGCTCTCTGTGTGTGTGAATCTATGGGGGGTGTTCATGTGCGCGTGCATGTGCTGGAGGCCTGTAGCGGCAGGGCCGAGCCCAGTGCTCTCTGACCAGCTCCTGGCCGGCTTGCCTGCCTGCCCTGGCTCTGCACTGCTCCTGGAAGTGGCCGGCATGTCCAGCCCCTAGGTAGAGGTGCGGCCAGGCGGCTCTGCGTGTTGCGCGTTGCCCGCGTTCGCAGGCGCCGCCCTTGCAGCTCTCGTTGGCCATCCTTCCCGGACAATGGGAACTGTGGAGGTGGCGCTCAGGGTGGGGTCAGCACGCAGAGCTTCTCTGATTGCACCTGCGCCTAGGAGCCGGACATGCCGGTCGCTTCCAGGAGCTTCATGGAGCCAGGGCAGGCAAGGAACCTGCCTTCGCCGTGCTCTGCCACCAGCCGGACTTTTAACAGCCTGGTCAGCAGTGCTGACCGGAGCCGCCAGGATTCCTTTTCAACCGGGCGTTCCAGTCGAAAACCAGACACCTCGTAACCCTAACGGGGTTGCAAAATCAAGCACTCAAAAGTAGATCTAGGTGAATAATTAAGGAGGCCAAAAAACCAAAATTGTTTTGGGTCAACCCGAAACAAAAAATTTTCAATTTTTTTCAGCGCACTTTAAAAGTAAACAAACAAAGCCAACCAAAACCAAACCAAACCAACCAACCAAAACCAAATCAAACCAACCAACCAAAACCAAACCAACCAACCAAAACCAAACTGACCAAAACCAAATCAAACCAACCAACCAAAACCAAACCAAACCAACCAAAAAAGCCCAAATTCATTTTGAATAAAGCTACATTTTAAAAAAAAATCTCAAACCAGTGCTCCTCTCAGAACTGGTGGGCCCTCATCTGGAGGCCTGTGACCTCCAGTTTTGGGTGCCATTTTTTAGGAAAGCTGTGATAAGTTGGAGAGCAACAGAAATGAGAAAAGCTTTAGAAAGCCTGCCCTATGGTTAAAAACAACCAGGCATGCTTAGTCATGAGAAAAGAAGACTTGTTAACTGTTTTCAAATATGTTCAGGGCTGTTATAAAGAGGACAGTGATCAATTGTTCTCCATCACCACTGCAGATAGGACAAGAAGTGATGGGCTTAATCAGCAGCAAGGGAGATTTAGGTTAGATATTAGGAAAACCTTTCTAACTCTCAGGGTAGTTACGCTCCGGAATAGGCTTCTGTCATAAATATAAAAGGAAGGGTAAACCCCTTTGAAATCCCTCCTGGCCAGGGGAAAGCTCCTCTCACCTGTAAAGGGTTAAGAAGCTAAAGGTAACCTCGCTGGCACCTGACCAAAATGACCAATGAGGAGACAAGATACTTTCAAAAGCTGGGAGGAGGGAGAGAAACAAAGGGTCTGTGTGTCTGTCTATATGCTGGTCTTTGCCGGGGATAGACCAGGAATGGAGTCTTAGAACTTTTAGTAAGTAATCTAGCTAGGTACGTGTTAGATTATGATTTCTTTAAATGGTGAGAAAAGAACTGTGCTGAATAGAATAACTATTTCTGTCTGTGTATCTTTTTTGTAACTTAAGGTTTTGCCTAGAGGGGTTCTCTATGTTTTTGAATCTAATTACCCTGTAAGATATCTACCATCCTGATTTTACAGGGGGGATTTCTTTATTTCTATTTACTTCTATTTTTTATTAAAAGTCTTCTTGTAAAAAACTGAATGCTTTTTCATTGTTCTCAGATCCAAGGGTTTGGGTCTGTGGTCACCTATGCAAATTGGTGAGGCTTTTTATACAACATTTCCCAGGAAAGAGGGGGTGCAAGTGTTGGGAGGATTGTTCATTGTTCTTAAGATCCAAGGGTCTGGGTCTGTAGTCACCTAGGCAAATTGGTGAGGCTTTTTACCAAACCTTGTCCAGGAAGTGGGGTGCAAGGTTTTGGGAAGTATTTTGGGGGGAAGGACGCGTCCAAACAGCTCTTCCCCAGTAACCAGTATTATTTTGGTGGTGGTAGCGGCCAGTCCAAGGACAACGGGTGGAATATTTTGTACCTTGGGGAAGTTTTGACCTAAGCTGGTAAAGATAAGCTTAGGAGGTTTTTCATGCAGGTCCCCACATCTGTACCCTAGAGTTCAGAGTGGGGGAGGAACCTTGACAGCTTCCAAGTGAGGTGGTGGAATCCCTGTTATTGCAGGTCTTTAAGAACAGGTTGGACAAACACCTGTCGTAGATGAGCTGGGTTTACTTGGTCCTGCCGCGGCGCAGGGGGCTGGACTTGATGACCTCTCAAAGTCCCTTCCAGCCCGACATTTCTGTGATCCAATGATTTTATTGACTTGGTTTTTTTAAAAGTTTTTAATGTTTTTAAAAATAAGCTTGAAGTAAAATTCTAAACAAAGAGTCATTTAGAATAAAAAAAACAAGGGTTTTGTTTCCAAATTGGGAAAATGAAATGTTCCATTGTTTCAGAATTTGTATTAATTCTTTTCAACCTAACTTGCTGGGTGAAGGTGACTTGAATTTGCAAAACATTTTGATCAGCCCAAGTTTACAATTTGCAGTGAAAAAATGTTTAGTCTGAAAAACGTTAGCCAGCACCATAGAATCATAGAATATCAGGGTTGGAAGGGACCTCAGGAGGTCATCTAGTCCAACCCCCTGCTCAAGCAGGACCGGTCCCCAATTAAATCATCCCAGCCAGGGCTTTGTCAAGCCTGACCTTAAAAACTTCTAAGGAAGGAGATTCTACCACCTCCCTAGGTAACGCATTCCAGTGTTTCACCACCCTCCTAGTGAAAAAGTTTTTCCTAATATCCAACCTAAACCTCCCCCACTGCAACTTGAGACCATTACTCCTTGTCCTGTCCTCTTCTACCACTGAGAATAATCTAGAACCATCCTCTCTGGAACCACCTCTCAGGTAGTTGAAAGCAGCTATCAAATCCCCCCTAATTCTTCTCTTCTGCAGACTAAACAATCCCAGTTCCCTCAGCCTCTCCTCAAAACTCATGTGTTCCAGACCCCTAATAATTTTTGTTGCCCTTTGCTGGACTCTCTCCAATTTATCCACATCCTTCTTGTAGTGTGGGGCCCAAAACTGGACACAGTACTCCAGATGAGGCCTCACCAATGTCGAATAGAGGGGGACGATCACGTCCCTCGATCTGCTGGCTATGCCCCTACTTATACATCCCAAAATGCCATTGGCCTTCTTGGCAACAAGGGCACACTGCTGACTCATATCCAGCTTCTCGTCCACTGTCACCCCTAGGTCCTTTTCCGCAGAACTGCTGCCTAGCCATTCGGTCCCTAGTCTGTAGCTGTGCATTGGGTTCTTCAGTCCTAAGTGCAGGACTCTGCACTTATCCTTGTTGAACCTCATCAGATTTCTTTTGGCCCAATCCTCCAATTTGTCTAGGTCCCTCTATATCCTATCCCTGCCCTCCAGCATATCTACCACTCCTCCCAGTTTAGTGTCATCTGCAAATTTGCTGAGAGTGCAATCCACACAGTCCTCCAGATCATTTATGAAGATATTGAACAAAACCGGCCCCAGGACTGACCCCTGGGGCACTCCACTTGACACCGGCTGCCATCTAGACATGGAGCCATTGATCACTATTCGTTGAGCCCGACAATCTAGCCAACTTTCTACCCACCTTATAGTGCATTCATCCAGCCCATACTTCTTTAACTTGCTGACAAGAATACTGTGGGAGACCGTGTCAAAAGCTTTGCTAAAGTCAAGAAACAATACATCCACTGCTTTCCCTTCATCCACAGAACCAGTAATCTCATCATAGAAGGCGATTAGATTAGTCAGGCATGACCTTCCCTTGGTGAATCCATGCTGACTGTTCCTGATCACTTTCCTCTCATGTAAGTGCTTCAGGATTGATTCTTTGAGGACCACTCCAAAGCCAGGCAATGTCAGAGTTCAGGATGCCCATGCAGCCTTCACTCGGTCCCTTGTGTGCATGCATTATGACGCAGGCTTTAATTACATGATCACACACTGGCTGTTTCCACAGCGCCCTTGCCTCAGGCAGTGTACACAATGGACTGCGCTCCGGGTTGTGTAGTGAAGAAGGCTGTTGGCTGTTGTACGTCTCCCTCGTTGGTTACAGAAGCCAGAAGGTGTGTGGTGGGTGAGGTGGGGGATTGCAGGAAGAGAAAGGATGGATTTATGGTTAAGGCAGCTGAATGCTGCCCTGGAGAACTGGATTCTATCCCTGCCTCTGCCACAGAGCTCCTGTGGGAAGCTGGGCAGGTCACATTAGCCAAATGGTTCACAAACTGTGTGTTCCTCGCAGGGGTGCTGGAATGAGGGGGGCCAGGGGGGTTCTTCAGCTCCTAGTTCCTCATTTTTGTGGTAACCACCAGGGGACACCTAGTGCAGACGGGCTGAGCACTCCCGGGGCAGCTGAAGTCCAGGGGCTGTGTGTTGAACAGATGCCGTGCTCTAAGGATGCCACCGACTCTGGAAACATTCAGGTCTAGATGCCGCAGGTTGGGCACCCAAAATCAGCGGACGCTATTGACATGTTTGGCCTTAATCTCTCTGGGCCTTAGTTCTCCGTCTGTAAAATAATACCGCCAGATTTCCCAGGTGTGTTGTGAGGCTCAATTCATTAATGGTCAGGAAGCCCTGCGATCCCGGGAGGAGAGCACCACAGAAATGCCCAGGAGGCAGGGGTGCTGGAACAGTGCGGGCGAAGGGGGTCACGGTCCTCCCACTTTTGAAAGTGGATGGGACTGGCCCGGCCACTTTTCGCCATGGGCCCGGCCCCCTGCCCCTCCTCTTCCTGCCAAAGCCCCGCCCGGGGTGAGGGGACCTGAGAGCAGCCCCCGGCCTGTATCTGCCCAGGGTAGGTGGAGGCGGGTCCCCACAGCTTCCCACATGGCTCTGACCCGACCCAGCTCTAGCTTCCAGGGGGAGGGGCCTCAGGGGGATGAGGCGGGGTAGGGGCTGGGATGAGGCAGGGGTGGGGCCTCGTGCCTCTTCCCCCCCCCCATTAGGAAATCTCCATCGCCCCTACTGGGAGGAAATGAATAATTCTGGAGTCAGTGCAAGGTTTGCACAGTGTGGGGTAAACGAAGCCGCGGCTCCATGTCGAATGAGGAGGAGGAGAAGTATTGAACCTGTCTGCTGAATGAGGCAGGAGTCCTGCGGGAAAGAAAACAGGCTGTGAGCATGGAATTAATGACTGTATCGGGGCTGCTTGGGACACCTGAATACTGGCATTTCCTTACCGGTGCATGCCTGACTTAGGAACCCGACAGCTCTTTGCACATAGGTCTTTGGATATAATCGAATAGGAGCTGTCAGGGCAAATCCACAGGCTTTTGGAGCTTCAGATGAGACGGGCACTATCAGGTGAGCCTCTGGCCCAGGGGAGGAGGAGAAGGGAGGGGAATCCAGCAGCTTTCAGCCTTTTGTCTCTGGATAAATCACTCAGTGCGTTGTTGCCTCCCGTGGCCCCCACCCCCCGGCTCACCCCTGCACACGTACTGTGTGCTGCTCTCTATCAGTCGGAGAGACAGTGAAGTGAGTGCAGGCCGGGGTCAAGTGTAATCATTTTTATAGAGCTGGGGATCAATAACCGTTTGAGATAAATGCTGCGTGTCAGAGTCCCCCCTCAGATCCCGGAAAGCCAGAGAAACATGACATGAAACAGCACTTACGATATTACAGCTGCGGGTGGATGCAGGGACGGAGCCCAGCCCCGGCTGCTTGGCAGTGCTGTCCAGGTACGCTGGATGCGAAAGCTGACAGCACCTGCCTCCTGGGGATCTCAAAGCGCTTCACAGCTGTTTGTGACTTGTGTTGCAGCAGAGCCGAGAGGCTCTGACTGAGATCAGACCCCGTTGGGCCGGGCGCTGCACAGACACATTGTGAGAGACTGTCCCTATCCCAAGGAGCTTTTGACCGCAATAGGCAAGGCCGACAAAGAACATGTTATTAACCCCATTGTACAGATGGATGTGACTCTCCCAAGGTCATGCAGGGATGTCTGAATCCAGATCCCCAGCATCTCAGTGTAGTGCCTTACTCACAAGGCCATGCTTCTACCCTATCCCTCTGCATAGTACATAGATCACATTTATCTTCATTTTTACAATTGGGGAAACTGAGTCACGCGGCGATTAAGTGACTTGCCCAAGGTCACCCAGCGAGTCAGTGGCAGGAAATGAACTTAGTCTCCAGACAAATCACTAAATCCTTCTCTCTCTTCGGCAAGTTAAATAACTCAAGAATAGCTTCAGAGATTCCAAGGCTAGATGGGAGCATTGTGATCAACCTAACCTCCTGTAGAACACAGCCCATCAAACTTCTCCCAAATAATTCCTAGAGCACAGGGCTGTAAATGCCGGTATTTCCTCCAAATGCCAGTTTTGTATGGTTCCCCTACAGGATGCAGTGTTTGCATCTTGCTCTTAGATGCTGGATGGCATTACTGTGTGCTGTTAAATAGCTGCTGCGATCTACCCCAGAGATGGCTGAATTTCAGAGCGAGGGGAAAGTGATTCCTATATCACATCGCATGTAAAGTGCTTTGGGATGAGACACTATGTAAGTGTAAGATGACATCTCCATGGAAGATGTGCAAGCTTGTTACTAGCTTCAGTTGATACCAAGGTGAGCTGTACTGCATAGGGGACGAAGAACTAAGTCTGATCCCAGCTGCGCGGCTTCCCCTGATTGACAGCAGATGAGTGAAATGGACAGTTCAGGCTCTTTACAGCCGAGAAATCCTTTATTTAATAATCACTGCTCATGATTCTTTGTATGGCGGGGGTGCCCAAAAATCCCAGGCAGGATCAGGCTCCGTTGCGCCAGGTGCCGCATAGACACAGCGTAGGAGCCAGTCCTTGTCTCAGAGAGTTTGCAATCTAACGAGACAGTGAGTGGATGTCTGTAAGTGCTGCGGGTGTCTGCTCTGCTCAGCGATCAGAGCGCTTGACTGACGCTTCACTTAGGCAGTCGCTGCTTAAGGCACAGTACTAATGTATCTTAATGGCTCCCTACAATGCTGGCTACAGGTGTGTCCCCAAGGAGAACTGGAGGAGTTATGTCCTTTAGAGGCATCTGACATCATCTAGAGTTCCGGTTCGAAGACCGCCTAGATGTAGTTCCCAGCCAGTAAGCTGAAAAGGTAGAGGGCAGACAGGTAGCACTGGACCCAGTCTATCTCTCCATTTATCCAGCCATCCATTTCTAGAGCACCAGTTGATGCCTCTCTGCTCTTACAGGGGATGGCTGGATAATCCGAGTTGCACAACCGTGTATCATTACTTTACTAATTAACCGCTGGTTGTATGTGTATGATCCACTGCTGACAATCCGCTAAGGGAAGACATTGCAATCAGTAACAAGAAACGGCCCCGAAAGCCCCTCAAGACGCTTAAAATCATAACAAGCACGATACATACAAACCAAAACGTTCCCTCGAGTTATCTGCTCTCTATGTCTTCACCTCATCTCCTGAGAACAGCACTTCCACCCTGAGTCTTCTGGCATCTCCCCACCTCCCCCCACTTTCTGCCTCCTCGGCCCCCATGCCCGCCCACCGTCATAAGGTAACTCTCTGGGCACTTTTAGACCGCAAACGCCTTGAGGGAGGTACCGTAACATGTTACAAGGTACCAGGCACACACATGACTGCATGCACATGTAATGCTCTTGTGAAGCTTGTATCACATCCCCTTCCAGGTGTCCCCAAACTTTTTACGTCACTGTCTCCCCTTACCCCTGTCCGCGCCCCCAGCCCTGAGCTGCAGTTGGGAGGCGGGGCCAGGAGTGGGGCCATGGCTGGAAGCAGAGCTGCAGTCAGGGCCAGAGGCTGAGGCAGGGTTGCCAACTTTCTAATCATACAAAACTGAACACCCCTGCCCTGTCCCTTCTCTGAGGCCACGCCCCCACTTGCTCCATCCCCTGCCTCTGTCACTCACTTCCCCACCCTCACTCACTTTCACAGGGCTGGGCCGGGGGTTGGGGTGTATGTGGGGGTGAGGGCTCTGGATGGGGGTGGGGCCGGAGATGAGGAGTTTGGGCTGCAGGAGGAGGTGAGGGCTCCGGCTGGGGGTGTGGGCTCTGGGGTGGGGCAGGGGATGGCGATCGGGGGAAGTCCCGGACGACTGGAAAAAGGCTAATGTAGTGCCCATCTTTAAAAAAGGGAAGAAGGAGGATCCTGGGAACTACAGGCCAGTCAGCCTTACCTCGGTCCACGGAAAAATCATGGAGCAGGTCCTCAAGGAATCAATCCTGAAGCACTTACATGAGAGGAAAGTGATCAGGAACAGTCAGCATGGATTCACCAAGGGCAAGTCATGCCTGACTAATCTAATCGCCTTCTATGATGAGATTACTGGTTCTGTGGATGAAGGGAAAGCAGTGGATGTATTGTTTCTTGACTTTAGCAAAGCTTTTGACACGGTCTCCCACAGTATTCTTGTCAGCAAGTTAAAGAAGTATGGGCTGGATGAATGCACTATAAGGTGGGTAGAAAGTTGGCTAGATTGTCGGGCTCAACGAATAGTGATCAATGGCTCCATGTTTAGATGGCAGCCAGTGTCAAATGGAGTGCCTCAGGGGTCGGTCCTGGGGCCGGTTTTGTTCAATATCTTCATAAATGATCTGGAGGATGGTGTGGATTGCACTCTCAGCAAATTTCCAGATGATACTAAACTAGGAGGAGTGGTAGATACGGTGGCAGGTAGGGATAGGATACAGAGGGACCTAGACAAATTGGAGGATTGGGCCAAAAGAAATCTGATGAGGTTCAATAAGGATAAGTGCAGGGTCCTGCACTTAGGACGGAAGAATCTAATGCACCGCTACCGACTAGGGACCAAAGGGTTCGGCAGCAGTTCTGCGGAAAAGGACCTAGGGGTGACAGTGGACGAGAAGCTGGATATGAGTCAGCAGTGTGCCCTTGTTGCCAAGAAGGCCAATGGCATTTTGGGATGTATAAGTAGGGGCATTGCCAGCAGATCGAGGGACGCGATCGTTCCCCTCTATTCGACATTGGTGAGGCCTCATCTGGAGTACTGTGTCCAGTTTTGGGCTACACGCTACAAGAAGGATGTGGAAAAATTGGAGAGAGTCCAGCGAAGGGCAACAAAAATGATTAGGGGTCTGGAACACATGAGTTATGATTGGAGGCTGAGGGAGCTGGGATTGTTTAGCCTGCAGAAGAGAAGAATGAGGGGGGATTTGATAGCTGCTTTCAACTACCTGAGAGGTGGTTCCAAAGAGGATGGTTCTAGACTATTCTCAGTGGTGGAAGAGGACAGGACAAGGAGTAATGGTCTCAAGTTGCAGTGGGGGAGGTTTAGGTTGGATATTAGGAAAAACTTTTTCACTAGGAGGATGGTGAAACACTGGAATGCGTTACCCAGGGAGGTGGTAGAATCTCCTTCCTTAGAAGTTTCTAAGGTCAGGCTTGACAAAGCCCTGGCTGGGATGATTTAGTTGGGGACTGGCCCTGCTTCGAGCAGGGGGTTGGGCTAGATGACCTCCTGAGGTCCCTCCCAGCCCTGGTATTCTAGGATTCTGTGATTCTATGGTTTGGGGCACAGGAAGAGACTACGGGCTGGCTGGGGCTGGAGGTGGGGGTGCGGGGTCCCGGCGGCACTTACCGCAGCTCCAAGGAAGCGGTCGCCTGGTCCCTGTGCCCACCCCCCTCCTCGCAGCTCCCATTGGTCGCGGTTCCTGGCCAATGGGAGCTGCAGAGCCGGTACTCGGGGCAGGGGCAGTGCGCAGAGCCTCCCAGTCCCTGGCCACCCCAGCGCCAAGGGGCTGCAAGAACCCAGCGGCCACTTCCGGGAGCCGTGCGGAGCTAGGGCAGGCCGGGAGCCTGCCTTGGCCCCGGGTCGCTACTGTGCCGCCAACTGGACTTTTAATGGCCTGGTCGGTGGTGCCGACCAGAGCTGCCCGGGTCCCTTTTTGACTGGGCGTTCCTGTCGAAAACCGGACACCTGGCAACCCTGGGCTGAGGCCGCAGCTGGAGTTATGGCTAGGCTGGGAGCAGAGCCGTGGCTGGGGGTCACGGCTGGGCCAGGGTTAGGGCTGGTAGCCGGGGCTGCAGCCAGACCAGAAGCCAGGGGCCAAGGCCGGGGCCACAGCTGGGAGTGGAGCTGGGAGCAGAGCTGCGGCCAGGACCCAGGGCCGCGGCTGGGGCCGGGGCCGGGAGCAGAGCTGGGGACAGAGTGGGGATGGGTGGCGTTCCCTCCCTGCCCCCTATGGAGGCTGGCCCAGGCCCTGCCACACTCCCCTGAACATTCCTCTGTGACCCCCTAAGGGAGCACACCCCACAGTTTGGGGACCACTGATAATAGAGGTTAATAGTCTACTACTGGAGTCATGCTTTTATCTCAAGTGGTAGAGAGCTAGGTTTTGGGAGCCTGGATGCACAACTTGGTGTCAGCCCCGGGGGGTGTTACACACAGACTTCAAAGCCTGCTGGCTAGAGCCATCATTTATGGGCAGCTGTCCATCCCGGCAGGACAAAGGGACTTTAGTTAATGCTAAATTTTAGTTAACCATTCTATGTAAAACTCCCCCCTCTTAATCCCTCTGAAACCATTTCACGCTCCAAGTACTACAGTACGAGCGACCTGACCTTATTCTGAATACCAGGGAGGTTTGGGGTAAGTTTTGCACCATCCAGGCTGCGTTATCGCTCCCTCTCAAGTGCCTGTGTAATTAACTGGGGGTCACATCCAGACAGACACCGTAGCTGTTAGTGAGGATTGAACCTTCAGCACCAAAAGTACAAGCCCTTCATACTGGAGACGAAGGATCCCCTCCCTTAGCTGGCAGTTGTACTCAATCAGCTGTTGGTAAGTAACAGGATCTTAGCCTCTCTGGGTCTGACCACTGGAGGGTGACATGATCACATGCACTGTCATCCGATGAAGTGAGCTGTCCCTCACGAAAGCTTATGCTCAAATAAATTGGTTAGTCTCTAAGGTGCCACAAGTCCTCCTGTTCTTTTTGTATTATAACAGGGGTTACTATTTGTGCTTACAGCTGTAGTGAAGCAGGAACAGAACCCAGGAGTCCCGACGGCCAATTCCCTGTTGTAACCGGTAGGCCACACTCCCCTCTTTGCACTTTTCACCCTGAAGGGATCACAAAGGCTTTGCCAACTGTGTGTATGGCAGTCCAGTGGGAATGCAGCCGCCTCTGGGGTAGGAAGCAGCTACTCTTTAAACAGGCCACGGCAGCACTCGGATCTTTAACACCCGCAAGCCTTCGGTGGCACGACTCTGCGGGCAGACAGCACAGCACCCTCTCGTGCCACCCTGCGCTCGGCGCTTGCTCGGAGGGAAGGGTGGCATCTTTCGAATCACAACCTCCTCTTCCCCACGCCCCTGCAGAACCAGCCGCCGTAAACCTAGTGCCCTGTCTTACCCTCATTGATGCCCTCTCCAGGGTGAAACCCTCTCCAGAGCAAGAGGCCTCACACATTGTCCCCAGGCAGCGGCTTCCCCAAACCTAGCAGCTCCCGCTGCCGGAAGCCAGGAGGCAGGGGATGGCAGGCATCGAGTGGCATGGGGCTGCTTCACACCATCCTCTTCCCATGCCCGCTCGCAGGCAGAGCCCCACTGGATGCAATCGGAGGTGACATTTTCTCCCCTCCCCTGGGAAGGGGAGGATGAAAGAGTAAGTAAGTACAGCTGCATCTGTTTTAATCCTTGGCTCAGGGAGGATCCCGAGGCTCTAATGCTGCCTCGGATCCTGATTTCTGACTCTTGTTTAAATGCAGCTGCTCCCCTTCCGCCGCGCGCCCACTGACTCTGCACCAGCCGTGCTTGTTAGCTCTCCCTGGCCTGTGTAGGGGAAGAGGGTCCAGTCAGAGCTCTGCGGCTGAGTCCCTTGTAGCTTTGGCCCAGTCACTTGCCAGCTCTGTGTCTCAGTTTCCCCCTCTGTATAATGGGAAAATGACCCCCTTCTCATGTCCACTAAAGCACTTAGACATGGAAGAGGCACCCAGAACCTGGGCTGGAGGGTAGTGAAGTTGAATCCGTTTGTTCTCACACAGGTTTGACTGTGTCCCTCTGCCCCCATTTATTACCAACAGCTGGAAATAGCCAGGGGGTGATTATTACAATTTCCCTCATGTCTGCAGTGATGCATCCCTCCCTGGTCACCCAAGCCGGTGAGTATCCTAGATGGCTGGCCCTTGGCAGAGAGCAAGGTTTTGCAAGTACCTGCAAACTTTCTCCATCACTCAGCGGGTGCGTGAGATAGATCAGAGAAAGTCTCTCGGCTTTGGTCACCCTCGTGGCCAGGGGAGCAGCTGGAGAGAGTCTAATCCCCCTCCTAATACCTGGCTTTTGTCCTGTGGCACCATCACAAGCCTTAATGAAATCAGCCTCTTCCTCCCCCCTTTGGAAGTGGACATTGCCAGCGTCAGCTTTACAGGTGAAGAAACTGAGTTCCAGAGCAGGGCGTTGCTCAAGGTCACAGAGCAGGTCCTTAGTGATGGAGCCTGGATAATCTGACTCCTAGACTGTCACTTTAATGATGACACCGTCAGGCTAGTGGGAGCCTTGGAGCCTGAAGCAAATGACCAGGTACAAGATGAGCTGTTACAAAACGTAGTATGAATAGAAGTTATTGCCAAACTGGTCAAACCAAGGGTACAGCTATGCCAGTGTCCCCTCTCTGACAGCTGTACTGTCTACTTCAGAGGAAAGTGTAAAAAGACCTTTTTATGAATCCCATGCAATTCTTAGCCTTGGAGATATCCAGTGGCAATGAGTTCCACTGGCTCCTTGTGTGTGCTGTGAAAAAAATATTTCCTTTGCTCACTTTTGAATTTGCCGCTTTTAGATTTCAATGAACATCCCCTTGTTCTTGTGTGACGAGCCCACAGCGAAAGCATTCCTCAAGACATAAACCATTTGCTGTCCTGTTGGAAATGTGACTGCAACTGTAGGCAGCTGGACAATGAAACGGATCAGATATGTCAGGAGAAATTGACCAGCTCAGTCTGAGAATCTTCATGTTGCTCTTAATATTCATGTGTGTTATTTGTATTGTGTCAGTGCCTAGAAGCCCCCTGGACTGTTGTGATAGGGGCTGTACAAATACAGGATGAAAAATTGATCCCTGCACCAAAGAGCTTACAGTGCAAGACATGAGACAGCACACACCATGCCTAGCTCTTAGTGGCTCGCCAATCACTTTACAAAGGAGATCAGTTTCATTATCCCTACTTTACAGTTGGGGAAATTGAAGCACAAGGAGGGGACATGTCTTGCCCAAGGTCACCTAGCAGGCCAGTGGGAGGACCAGGAACAGAACCCAGATCTTCTGAGTCCCAATCCAGTGCTCTAGCCCTAGGCTGCACAGCTGGGAAGAGCCCAAAGTAGCAACAAGAAGGACACGATCAGCACGGGTTACTACCCACCAGCTGCCCAGCCAGAGATGCTGCCTGAGAAGTTCAGGGCAGGATAGAGTTAAAGACAGTCGATGGATTTTTTTTAAGGGATGGATAATTTTATGAGCTATGATACAGGACCACAGGAACCACCACAGTGTCTCAGACCAACGGCACCTTGTCCAATATCTTGTCTCCGAGAGTAGTATAAAAACCCTGTAATGGACACTTAGCCGATAACATGCCGGGGGGGGGGGGCAGTTTCTTCCCAACCCCAGAAGGTTAGTGCTCTGCTTGTATCCTGAAGCAGAAGGGCTGAGATCCCTTATAAATACTTAGAATCATAGAATATCAGGGTTGGAAGGGACCCCTGAAGGTCATCTAGTCCAACCCCCTGCTCGAAGCAGGACCAATTCCCAGTTAAATCATCCCAGCCAGGGCTTTGTCAAGCCTGACCTTAAAAACCTCTAAGGAAGGAGATTCTACCACCTCCCTAGGTAACCCATTCCAGTGTTTCACCACCCTCTTAGTGAAAAAGTTTTTCCTAATATCCAATCTAAACCTCCCCCACTGCAACTTGAGACCATTACTCCTCGTTCTGTCATCTGCTACCATTGAGAACAGTCTAGAGCCATCCTCTTTGGAACCCCCTTTCAGGTAGTTGAAAGCAGCTATCAAATCCCCCCCCCCCATTCTTCTCTTCTGCAGGCTAAACAATCCCAGCTCCCTCAGCCTCTCCTCATAACTCATGTGTTCTAGACCCCTAATCATTTTTGTTGCCCTGGACTCTCTCCAATTTATCCACATCCTTCTTGTAGTGTGGGGCCCAAAACTGGGCACAGTACTCCAGATGAGGCCTCACCAATGTCGAATAGAGGGGAACGATCATGTCCCTCGATCTGCTGGCTATGCCCCTACTTATACATCCCAAAATGCCATTGGCCTTCTTGGCAACAAGGGCACACTGCTGACTCATATCCAGCTTCTCGTCCACTGTCACCCCTAGGTCCTTTTCCGCAGAACTGCTGCCTAGCCATTCGGTCCCTAGTCTGTAGCGGTGCATTTGATTCTTCCATCCTAAGTGCAGGACCCTGCACTTATCCTTATTGAACCTCATCAGATTCCTTTTGGCCCAATCTTCCAATTGGTCTAGGTCCTTCTGTATCCTATCCCTGCCCTCCAGCGTATCTACCACCAGCTTATCACTTATCCAGCTAGTGGAGCTGCCGACGATATTTTTATTCCCAACCCACTAAACTCTTGGCCTCAACGATGTCTAGTGGCAGTGAGTCTCCCAGGCTAACCATACATTGTAGACAAGCTTTTCTCTTTTATCAGTTCTAAAATCTGTCACTCTACCGTCCTCTGTTTCACTGCATTCGGGAGTGGCAATGCACATGGGAACCTAAGCCGGCTTAGGGTCGGTCTTTCTGTGCACTGGTTTCCCTGCCTGCGAAATGGGGCTAACAAGCCTACCCCACGCGACGCTGTGAGGGTTGGTTCATTAGTGATAGCATTGAAGCTACATGAAGTGCCTCTGTACGAGGGCCAGAATGTACTCTTGGTTACAGCAGTGCAAAGCGGGACTAATGCTCTTGGCTTTCATGCTGTTACCCAGGTGTAACTGAGAGCAGAATTTAGCCCTAAGTGTTCTTGCTGTTATACAGACAAAGACAAGGGTAATCGAATATGAGGCTTCAGGGCACACCCTGCTTCCCTGCAAGGGTCAGGAGGGAATTTACCCCCATGTACAGGAAAAGAGGAAGGCTGGCCCGGAGGTTAAGGCACTCAGGACACCTGGCTTCTAGCCCCAGCAGAGCCACAGGCTTCCTGCATGAATTTAGGTAAGTTCTGTGCCCACTCTGAATCCCTATTCCCCCTCTGTACCATGGGGATGCTAACAGTTGTCTTTGCTAGGGCTCTCTGCAGCAGGGACTCTGTGTTATTTGTCTGGACAGTGCCTAGGCCATCGGGGGCCGTCTCACTGAATGGGGCCCTCCCACGTCCATCCTCTAAAGCTGCAGATAAGGGTAGAACACCAGGACTCGAGGGGCAACGTGCTGATCCGGCAAGGCACCTCCTCTGCTCTTAAAGAGGGACCCCAACGACTCTACCTGATGGCTACTGAGGCTGCAAACCTCCCCGCCCCGCGGCAGTTCCCTTGGGCTCCGTCCCTCTCTGCAATGAGATGAGTGGGCTCTGTGCGGGCTGGGGGTGAAAGGGTTAAGCGCTGGCAAGGTTGCCCTTGCCCTCCTGGAGTAATGAATGAATATCATCGCTCAGTGAAGGCCGTACGCCCCCAGGAGCAGAGCCCAGCCCTCCTTCGGCTCTGCGGGGCAGCCAAGCCTGACGCCCCGTTGGTTCCCACTGGCATGAACAATGTTATTCTCCACCGATGCAATTACCTCCATCTAATTAAAACCGAGGCGTGCGCCATCCCTCAATGACAAGGGGGAAGGGAAGGTTCGCTGGCTGCCCAGCCCCTCCAGCAAGGCTCCTCCGCCCTGCAAGCAGCAGCCCCCACAGTTCTTGCTGGAGGATCCTCCCTTGCCATGGTTTGATTAGGGGGATGCCACTACCCAATGGGGCAGGCCAGAGGGTGGGGGGCAGCGTGGGGCTTGGGGAATAGCCTTGTGCCAACATGGTGGTGGTGATGCTTCAGAGGGCACCATGGGAGGGAAATGGGTGCGGGGGTGGGGCTGCTGAACGGATGGGGGGTGGTCATGCTGTGGCTTTATTATCAGGGAAGACCCCATTGTCCCCTTCCCCTCCTCTCCCCGTGTTCCAGGCAGGTAGGAGACAAAGGCCAGGGACTGGTTTAGTGAACACAGCAAGACAGCTAATAGGGCCTTTTCCATTCCCCCCCCCCATTGCCCACCCCCTTAATAGCATCTCTCAGCTCCAGGAGCTCCTGATTGACTTTAAATGTAATTAAATTGTAAGAGTGCCGAGTGGCATAATTCAGAGAGATTTCATTGCCCATCAGAGAGCGCGAGGGAGCGGGAGACAGAGGGGTATTAATAATGCACTTTTTATTGGTGTGCAATTGAAATAGTTTCAGGGGATTTGAGGGAAGGAAAACACTGCTGGAAACGGGCTTTGACCAGGCCCGCGGGGTGCCAGGCACCCTGGCCCCAGCCCATAATTCTCTCGATGCCAAAGCTGCGGGCTCCAGGGGAGAGGAGGTGCCCGTTGGGAACTGACAGAGACAGTGGGCATGCGTTAGACTGGGTGGGACAGGTCACCGGGTCGGTGTTGTTTGCATGAGGCGGGGTACTCTGAGCGTGTGTGTGTGTAAGAGAGAAGGGGCAATGTCTGCATGGGTTTGTTTGGGGTGCATGCTCTGTGGGTGTTTATCCATGCCAGAGAGAGCTTGGTCCCATCCAATGCAGGGTGGGGGTGGGAGGAATGCAAGCAAAGGATGACTGGGCAGACTGGGAGAAGAGAGATTCTCAGCTCAGTGGGGCTGGCTGGCGGGGCACTGCAGTACAAGCCATGCCCCCAAGCAGTGGCGGATTATACAATGGGCTTGTGCCCAGGGCCCCCCAGCCAACTGGGCCCCCCAGAAAAATGGGCACCCCAGCAGAAATCCACTTCTGAGTGGTGGAAGCTTGGATCCTGGCAGAAGCCGGGGTGGGGGAAGCGTGGTGCCCTGTCCCCGTCCCTGGCAGAAGCCACAGGGTGGCAGGGGAAGCCCCTGTGTCCCTGACCCCATCCCTGGCAGAAGCCACGGGGTGGCAGGAGAAACCGCTGTGTCCCTGACCCTGTCCCTGGCAGAAGCTGCAGGACGGGGGAAGCCCCCGTGCCCCAACCCCAGTCCCTGGCAGAAGTGCTGGGCGGGGTGGACCAGGGAGGCCCTAGTGCCCAGACCCCTGCTGCGACCCCGGGACTGGGGGAGCTCCCACTCCCCACTGAAGCCTTGGGGCCCTGGTTGGGGGGACAGAGCTTCTCCAGGCTTGGGGCCACAGTGTGGGGAGGAAGAAAGGAGGCAAATGGGTTGCATGCCCACAGTGGGGGGGGCAGAATGGGGCAGGACCTTGGGTGGAACAGGGGCGGGGCCATGGGGGAAGAGGCAGAACGGGGTGGGGCCATGGGTGGGGCTGCGGCCGGGACCTCATGCGGAAGGTGTGGGGAGGGGTCCCCCCTACTTGCTCTGGCTCAGGGCCCCAGGAAACCTTAATCCACCTCTGCCTCCCTCAGACTGATAAATCCAGCCGAGTATAAAGCTGCCGGGTGCTTCTCCCCCCTGCCTGGGCTGAGAGCGGTGTCTCTCTGGCTGGTTGGGCTCACCCTCTTGACTCCGAGCAATCCAGCAGAGAGGGGGCGCTGGAGAAGGCCACTGGCTGCCCTGGGGTGTTGCAATCCGATGAAGAAGTGTCCTCCTCACAGCTCAGTCCCACTGGACCGGCCCTGCAGCTGGAGTAACTGGGAGCGGCCCCGTGCATGTGAGGATCTGGCCCGGGGCTGGAGGGCAATGGAGCCAAAAACTCTTCCATCGAGTTCCTCGGGGCTTTGACAACTTCCCCACGGTGGGCACTGCCCTGGCCCGTCTGCTGAGCACATCAGTGGCCGCTGGTACTTTCTTTGGGAAGACGGCTTGTGACTTCTGAATCCAATAGAGGCTCCTGTAGATTTCGCCTGGGTGTTAGGCCAAATTCATCCCTGACGGAAGTGAGTGGAGGGCCAACAGAACTGACCGTGGCCTATTGCTCCTTGCATGCCATCCGGGGACCTCGAAGGACCCAGACTGTATCTATGGATCTGCTGGGTAAATGCTGCGTTATGCTGGGAATCTTACCTGGAGCGGAGCGAGTGCATGAGACGGAAGATACAGATTTACTGCCTGAGTGGTGCATCTTGTTGAGTCTCAATATATGATGGTTAGTGTTGATTTCTACTGCAGAAATACTGGCAGGCCCTGGCCAAGATTGGGGCTCCATTGTGCTAGGCGCTGTACACACTGTCCTTTTGTTCTGTGTTTCTATGGCACCTCACGCAGCAGAGTCCTGCCCCGTGACTAGGGCTCCTAGGTGCTACGACAGTACGAATAATTAACAAGGAGAACAACAAAAGACCATCCCAGCTGTCAATTGCTTACACCCCACATTGCTCACAGTGATAAAGGAAATATCATTATCCCCATTTGACAGATGGGGAAACTGAGGCACGGAGGGACTAAGTGATTTGCCCAGGGTCACACAGGGAGGCTGTGGCTGAACTGGGAACTGAACCCAGATCTCCTGAGTCCCAGCCCAGGGCCTTCTCTCTGATAAGCGCCTAGGTTGAGCAATAGAGTTGCGAGCGTGTCCCCTTTGCTGTATTATCAATGCCCTCTGTCAGGTAGGAAGTTACAGGCCCTGGACGTGTTGGTGCTTTCTGTAACTTACCCCCATCCCAGGGGAAGGTTTCTCTGCTGAGTTCTCTGTGGTTAGGAGTTGGTCAATTGACATTTTGGGCCAGGGAGGTGCTCGGATCTGAACGGGACCCGGGATCCCAAAGGAGCAGGGGTCTGCTTCTCCATTTGGCTCAGATGCAGCTAGACTCCCTTGAAAGCAGCCGTGCTTGGGACGTTTCAGCCCAAGGTGAGGGGGAAACGCATCGGCGCCCCTGAGCGTCTTGACCGTCTGCGCTGGGACAAAGATAGGTGACAGTGAGGAACAGGGAGGAGAGCCAGTGACTTGCCCAGCTCACACAGTGAGATGGTGGTGGAGATGGGAAGAGGCCCGCGATCTCCGGAGTGACAGCTCCAGATTCTAGCTGCATGGGTTATTGTCCACACCCTTCCACTCTGATTCCACCTGGCCAGCTATGCAGCAGGTCCATCACCCAACACCCCACCAGTATGTCCTCCCTATAGGCTGCTCCAACCCCCAGTAACGTCCAGCGGAGTCTTTCCCTTGGCGTCAGCACACACTAGAGTAGGCCCTCGGGGTATGATAGCCATTGATGGTGCTGTCATGGCCGAGGAGGAAGCGTTTCCTCCTTAGCCCCTGTCCTGAAGTGTTAATAGTTTTTTTTTTTTTTTGCGGGGGGGGAGATGAATCAAAATGCTTGGGGTTGAAATTTCTCATGCTTGTTCTCAGCCTCCCTTTTATATTGAAGGGAGAGAAATGCGATAAAATTCCACTTGGCCTTGTGTGTGCGACAGCTGAGTGCACAGGGGCAGACTCCGTGGGTGCTCTGGGGCTGGAGCACCCACGGGGAAAAAATCGTGGGTGCTGAGCACCCACCAGCAGCCCCCCATCAGCTCCTCCCCTACCTCCAGTGCTTGCTGCCTGCTGGCAGGCCCCGCTGATCAGCGCCTCCCTCTCCCTCCTCACACCTCCGGCCCACCACGATCAGCTGTTTTGCGGCGTTCAGGAGGCTTTGGGAGGGAGGGGCAGGAGCGAGGGCACAGAGCACTGGGGGTGGAACGGGGCAGGAAGAGGCCGGAAGGGGGTGGGGCGGGAAGGGGCAGGGCGGGGACATGGCCTTGGAGGAAGGGGTGGAGTCGGGGCAGGGCCTGGGGCAGAGCCTGCGGCCAAGTGCAAAAACTATGAGCCGCGAAGATGGTTTTCAGAAGCTTTCTGTGCTTAGGAGATGTGTGAGGCAGTGTGGACAAGTGGCTAGGCCAGCTGCCCGGGGTTAGAATCATAGAATCATAGAATATCAGGTTTGGAAGGGACCTTAGGAGGTCATCCAGTCCAACCCCCTGCTCAAAGCAGGACCAATCCCCAACTAAATCATCCCAGCCAGGGCTTTGTCAAGTCTGACATTAAAAACTACTAAGGAAGGAGATTCTACCACCTCCCTAGGTAACGCATTCCAGTGTTTCACCACCCTCCTAGTGAAAAAGTTTTTCCTAATATCCAACCTAAACCTCCCCCACTGCAACTTCGAGACCATTACTCCTTGTCCTGTCATCTTCTACCACTGAGAATAGTCTAGAACCATCCTCTCTGGAACCACCTCTCAGGTAGTTGAAAGCAGCTATCAAATCCCCCCTCATTCTTCTCTTCTGCAGACTAAACAATCCCAGTTCCCTCAGCCTCTCCTCATAAGTCATGTGTTCCAGACCTCTAATCATTTTTGTTGCCCTTCGCTGGACTCTCTCCAATTTTTCCACATCCTTCTTGTAGTGTGGGGCCCAAAACTGGACCCAGTACTCCAGATGAGGCCTCACCAATGTCGAATAGAGGGAAACGATCACGTCCCTCGATCTGCTGGCTATGCCCCTACTTATACATCCCAAAATGCCATTGGCCTTCTTGGCAACAAGGGCACATGTTGACTCCTATCCAGCTTCTCGTCCACTGTCACCCCTAGGTCCTTTTCCGCAGAACTGCTGCCTAGCCATTCGGTCCCTAGTCTGTAGCGGTGCATTTGATTCTTCCATCCTAAGTGCAGGACCCTGCACTTATCCTTGTTGAACCTCATCAGATTTCTTTTGGCCCAATCCTCCAATTTGTCTAAGTCCCTCTGTATCCTATCCCTACCTGCCACCGTATCTACCACTCCTCCTAGTTTAGTATCATCTGGAAATTTGCTGAGAGTGCAATCCACACCATCCTCCAGATCATTTATGAAGATATTGAACAAAACCGGCCCCAGGACCGACCCCTGAGGCACTCCATTTGACACTGGCTGCCATCTAAACATGGAGCCATTGATCACTATTCGTTGAGCCCGACAATCTAGCCAACTTTCTACCCACCTTATAGTGCATTCATCCAGCCCATACTTCTTTAACTTGCTGACAAGAATACTGTGGGAGACCGTGTCAAAAGCTTTGCTAAAGTCAAGAAACAATACATCCACTGCTTTCCCTTCATCCACAGAACCAGTAATCTCATCATAGAAGGCGATTAGATTAGTCAGGCATGACCTTCCCTTGGTGAATCCATGCTGACTGTTCCTGATCACTTTCCTCTCATGTAAGTGCTTCAGGATTGATTCCTTGAGGACCTGCTCCATGATTTTTCCGGGGACTGAGGTGAGGCTGACTGGCCTGTAGTTCCCAGGATCCTCCTTCTTCCCTTTTTTAAAGATGGGCACTACATTAGCCTTTTTCCAGTCGTCCGGGACTTCCCCCGATCGCCATGAGTTTTCAAAGATAATGGCCAATGGCTCTGCAATCACATCTGCCAACTCCTTTAGCACTCTCGGATGCAACACATCCGGCCCCATGGACTTGTGCATGTCCAGCTTTTCTAAATAGTCCCTAACCACTTCTTTCTCCACAGAGGGCTGGCCACCTACTCCCCATGCTGTGTTGCCCAGCGCAGCAGTCTGGGAGCTGACCTTGTTAGTGAAGACAGAGGAAAAAAAGCATTGAGTATATTACCTTTTTCCACATCCTCTGTCACTAGGTTGCCTCCCTCATTCAGTAAGGGGCCCACACTTTCCTTGGCTTTCTTCTTGTTGCCAACATACCTGAAGAAACCCTTCTTGTTACTCTTAACATCTCTTGCTAGCTGCAGCTCCAGGTGCGATTTGGCCCTCCTGATTTCATTCCTACATGCCCGAGCAATATTTTTATATGCTTCCCTGGTCATTTGTCCAATCTTCCACTTCTTGTAAGCTTCTTTTTTGTGTTTAAGATCCGCAAGGATTTCACTGTTAAGCCAAGCTGGTCGCTTGCCATATTTACTATTCTTTCGACACATCGGGATGGTTTGTCCCTGTAACCTCAACAGGGATTCTTTGAAATAATGCCAGCTCTCCTGGACTCCTTTCCCCCTCATGTTATTCCCCCAGGGGATCCTACCCATCAGTTCCCTGAGGGAGTCGAAGTCTGCTTTCCTGAAGTCCAGGGTCCGTATTCTGCAGCTTTCCTTTCTTCCCTGTGTCAGGATCCTGAACTCGACCAACTCATGGTCACTGCCTCCCAGATTCCCATCCACTTTTGCTTCCCCTACTAATTCTTCCCGGTTTGTGAGCAGCAGGTCAAGAAAAGCTCTGCCTCTAGTTGGCTCCTCCAGCACTTGCACCAGGAAATTGTCCCCTACATTTTCCAAAAAGTTCTGTTCCAAGATCTGCCACTGACCCGCTGGGTAACCTGGGGGCTGCCTCGGTCTGCGCTGCTGCTTCTCCTCCCACCCTGTGTCTGTTGAGATTGTGTTCATACAGCACCTAGCGCTGAGTCCCGTTCTGACCTCCAGGCACCACTGTAAGACAAAGAAAAATAGCAATTCAGAAATGGACCCTTTGAAAGGCTCACCAGGCTGGTTTCCCTCTGGCTAAATGATCCCGCTCGTGTTTGTTTGAATGGGGGCATGTTTTCCAGGAAACGCCTTCACACCACCCCTGCAGACATCCACAAAGCCACCGCCGTCCTCCGTCAGATCTCTCCTTTAAAACTCACTTCTGCCACAACACCTACAAAACACCGGCCCGTGGTTTAGAACATAAGAGCAGCCACACTGGGTCAGACCAAAGGTCCATCTAGCCCAGTATCTTGTCTTCTGACAGCGGCCAATGCCAGGTACCTTAGAGGGAATGAACAGAACAGGGAATCATCAAGTGATCCATCCCCTGTCGCCCATTCCCAGCTTCTGGCAAACAACGGCTAGAGACACCATCCCTGCCCATCCTGGGTAATAGTCCTTTTTGGACCCCTGTTATAGTGTTGGTCTTCACAACATCCTTTGGCAAGGAGTTCCACAGGTTAACTGGTTATGTGTCTGCTGCTGATCCCCCAGCACCAAGATCCACCTCTTGGATCTCATGCCAGACAGCCCAGGTAGTAATGTCCTAGTTAAGGTTTCGTGCCACTTTCCATTATAAGACCTTCTTTTTTGTTGAGTATAACTTTGCCAAGCTTAAATCACTGAGACTGAAATTTCCCCTGCTGGGTGTCTGCTGCAGGCTGAATTGCTCTGGAAAGTTTCCTCAAAAGTGGTTCTGCTGTGCCTCAGAACGAGGCCAGGAAAAAGAGATTGTTCTGCTCCTGTTAAAAACTCTTACAACGTTTTGTTGAGACGCTCTGGTGCCTCCGTGCTTGGAAACAGGGATCTGAAATCTGGCAGGCGAGTGCGTTAGTGTCAGGCAGGTGCATTGTGCTGTTCCCGGAAAAAAATGCCCAAATGTATCCAAGTTGGGAGCCTCTGAAAATCTTTCTTTGCACTCGCTCAGCAGAGAGTTGTTGGAGTTTGGCAGCTAAAGTCCCAGCAGGATCTACCCACACTGAGCATGCTGCCTCCCTGGGATGCAGGGCCTGAGGTGGACTTCCCCTGCGATTGCTGCCCGCAGCTGCTGCTGGCCGGGGTGGTGCCAGGCACTGAAACTGAGAGCAAGGAGGTTCTCCATTGCGCTCTCAATGTTTCACCTGCATGGAAGTGGTGAAGGAATCCCGACTGAAATGCAGAAGGGAGAGGAGCTGGGCCTGGGGGTGGGGAGAGACAGGGACAAAGAGAGCGGGAAGGAGACTGGGATGAAGAGCCAGGGCGGAGGGAAGCTGGGATGAGTAACCAAAGGAAGTGTGTGTCCAGGGCTGGGACTAGGAGCCTGGGGGCACTGGGATAGGGAGCTGAGGGTGGAGACTGGGACTGGGGTGTGATGCTGATGGGGGGTGGAGACTGGGACTGTAACTCCCCACCTCGCTCCAACCCCTTCCCCACTGGCTTGCAATGGGGAGTGCCCTGAGATGGGGGCTCACTTGGCTGAGCACGGAGGGTCCAGCTGCCTCCCACTCCCCTTCTTGATTGAGTAACATAAGGGCCCAGTCTCATCCTGGGCTATCGGTTTGCTTCGGAGTGTGCGCCCTCAAGCAAGGCTGCACGGCACGCTATGGAGATGTCTCAGTGATGCTGCAGAGGATCCTGGAGACGCACGGCAGGCTTTCGCTCGGAGAGCCATGCAAAACTCACCCCTGCCGGCACAACTTGGGCGGTGAAACACACCGCGACTCTCAGCAGATGGGACTGTGCTGGGGAACAACAGTGAACGGAGCAGTGTGGCTGGCAGCTGGAATGCCCAGCCCCAGGAATCGCACGACATCTGTGCCACACGCAAGATGTTGCCACCTAGCACCTGTGTTCAAGAGGTAGGTGACCTGCTGGTCTGTGTGTATCACACGTCCCGCTCCGTGATTGATCCTACAGGCACGTGCTGCGTGAAAATGTGGATCCGTGTCCTGTCCACACTGGTGTTTCCGGCACTGGTGTAGTGCAGGCCTCCAGGGTGGAGGTGTACCAGTGGCACAGGACAGGGCCTGCTCTGGTGAATGGCACAGCCCCTATTTTGTACTGGCACAATGCGTCTACATTTGGGCTTGGGTTCCATGGATGCACTTAACACCAGGTCAAATTTCCCTAGTCTAGACAAGCCCTAGGCCACTGTATTTTGTGCCCATTTCACAGTAGCTCCCATCTCTCCCAACGAGGCAATAGCCCAGTCCAAACTTTAACGCTCAGAAGATCTGACGTAATTTCCCACATCTGTCTGAACGGATTACTTCACGGGCGTGCGGCGAGAGGCTTTGCTGCCTCAGCACCAGATTAGGCAAAGGCGCTGTTGGGTGAGAGACGCCAACCGGAGGACGCGCAGTAAGGTCTTGATGTGAAATGGTATCCTGGGGACAGACAGCGTCATCAGCCACTGAGCTGGTGGCCTGGGGAGAAGTGACAACACACTCACACAACGCTTTTCCCAAGGGGAAAGGGCCAGGTTGGAGGTGACGGATTTAAACTAGAAACTAACCAGTGACTTTACAGTGAAGCATGGTCCAGCTGTGTGTCAGGAAAGTGAGGTGAATAATGAAGACAAATGAATCTGCCCATCCTGGAATCTCATATGGAAAAACCCTTTAGAATTACTAGGGATTAAACCAATCGGGTTCTATCGATGTTTAATAAAACTGTATCAACCTTGCTTTAGAAGACTATAGACTTTAACAGAGAACAAGGATCCTTTCCATAGGTTTCTAGAAACAACCATATAATTTTATAATGGGGAGAGAATTTTCTATTGATCAGTAAGGAATGGTCCATAAAATCTATACAAAGTGATCGTTTCCTGTTAAATTTTATAGAAGATAATCATAAAAAACCTGTTACCTAGTAATTTTTATCAGTAGCTCTACAAGAGATTCACAAAGGAGGCAAATATACCCATTTCAGAGATGGAGAAGCAGAAGCACATGGGAAGGTGACATGCCCAAGGTCACCCAGCAGGCCCATGGCAGAACCAGAACCCTGGTTTCTGCTTAAAGCGCCAGCTCCCAGAATCCTCTGATGACATGGGAATCTCTGCGTTCTTTAAGAAAATGAAAAGTATGTTTCCAGCCTTCCTGCTGGCGTAGAAGATGTGACATGATCGCACTCTGAAGGCTCCAGAGCCGAAAGGCAAATGAAAAAATCTCCAAATATACGATGTTAAAAAGAAATCCCATGATATTCAAGCCCCCGCAAGACCTTTGTGGGCCTGACTTGTGACGTTTGAATGCTCGGGGTTGGCAGGGTGTTTACATTTACTGTTACTTCCGAACTGGGCCATGGGGATTAGTGGAGCATATTGTATGGGTCGCCCATGGCTAGGTGGGTGGCACCTAATCTAATTTATTTACTATCAGATTTTTTAGAGGTATTTAGACACTCAACATCCACAGACAGATTAGGGGTTTGTGGGGCCGTGGGCCAGCGCAAGTGAGGGCCCCTTCCCACCCCTTCCGCCTGCAGCCTCCCGTACCTCCCCTCAGGCACTCCTGCTGTGGAAATGGGGTCAGGGCACAGGGGCTTGGCCTGCCCGCCCACTAGGCATTCCTGCCGGGGAGCTGGGTCAGGGTGCAGGGGCTTCCCCTGACTGCCTGGCAGGAGCGCTGGGCGGGCAGAGCGTGTCGGGGCACGGGGGAGCCCATTTTTCCGAGCGCCCCCCAATTGGCCAGGGCCCCTGGGCACAGGCCCCGTTGGCACAGTGGCTAATCTGCCACTGCCAACACCCACTCAAGTCAGTGTTAGACACTTGCATACCTTTAAAAAATCTGACCCTTAGACTTGCAGCAGCTTCTCCGCAGTCCTGTTTCTGGCTGATGGTTGTTCCTGCTGATAGCAGCAAAGGGTCCTTCTTATGATGTTATTCCCACATCACTAGCCCCTCCTGGACTCAGGTTTTGAGACTGATTAAGTTTTATTGAGCTGCACGTACCCCTCTCACTTGGCGGGAGCTTCACACCTAGGGAAGCAGTCATTGCAAGAATGTAGATATGTCTATATTTTAGTTTGTAGCCATGGTTTAATCACAGGTTAATTATCACCTGCTGATGCCAGTGTAGCAAAGACATATTTGCTTCTAGCTGAATTCCTGCTGTTTAGGGTTAAACACAAGTAGGAACAAACATTTGTGTCCTGGAAACGTTTGCGTAGAGTCTTTAGTAGAAGTTACAAATTATATTTGAGTAGATGTATGCCATAGGACTGAGAATCAGGACTCCTGGGTTCTGTATTGTCTTAGGGTTTTATACCACTCCCAACTCTGCCAGGGACTCAACTCTGTGACCTTGGGCAAGTCCTGTCCCTGCTCTGTGCCTCAGTTTACTCATCTGTAAAATGGGGATACTTAACCTTCTTTTGTGCAGTGTTTTGAGATCCACAGGTGAAAAGACAATAGAAAGGCTCAGGGGAAACTATTATTTTGGGGAACCTGCCATGCATGCAAGTGGGTGTGTTCTGTACGCCTTTTAAAGACCTCATTTTCAGAGGCAACCTCTGAGTTTTCACACTCATTTTTGCACCCACAAAAAATTGTGATTGCAAACCATTTAGGGTAGATTTTGCAGTACTTGGACTGCCAGTCATCTGAGTGGGTGAGCCGTGTGTACTTTTGTGTCTGGTGTATTGTCTGCTGCGAGTCCAGGCTGGGTGTTTCAGGGACGAGCCCTTGCTCTGAGTTAAAGTCAGGTTCCAATAGACACTGTGATCCCTTTCATGTCCGAATACACGCTAGGGCACAAGTAAGTGCGTGCCAGATCCAAGGGTGCCCTCGGGACCTTCTGAAAATCAGGGGCTAACTGCACGTTGTGCAATCCGTGCTAAAGGATGAGTCAGGCCAGTGCTGAATTTGTAACGAAGGAGGTGCCAGGGCTCAAGCAATCTTTTTACATTCATAACTGATGCAGCAAGCCCAGAGATGCCGGGCTATGGACGGCCAAGTCTAGAGGTGTCGGGGCTCAGCCCTGGCAAGTCCTGGCACAAATTAAGCACTCAATCAGGCTTATTACCTTAGTATCAAAGTACAGCTAGAACACAGGGTGTTCTGCAGCGTGTCATGGTGGCTCCTAGATGCCCCCTTTCAAATTCTCCTCCCCTTTCTTATCTGCTTCCTTCAAGGGTTCATAAATCCACCCAGAGGAGTTAGGTCCTATTTAGTCCCTGCTGTGGTCACCACGGCAGGATGGTTCCCCACTGCTTTGTATCCCGTCCCCTTTAAAATCACGGAAGAGTCCCACCGATCTCAGACGTTTGCTGAGGCTGGCCCAGATTCTCAGCTGCTGTAAATCAGCGAAACTTGATTGCCATCAGTAAAGCTTTCACCAGTGACCACCAGCCGAGGCTGTGGTCCGTCGAGCCTTGTGCTGACGGGATCAGATGGGACAAAGCAAAGACCCATTCGAGGCACTGGGCAGAGAGACAGGAGGAGTTGGTCATTTCCTCACCTGGCTACTGAAGGTCCCACAAACGGAGGGACCGGGCGAGGCAATGCCCGGTGTGCCGGGGTCCCTCTGCACGGTTAGGCCCGGAGGAGCCCTGCTGGAGGACTGATTGGGCAAGCGGGGCGCGGGAGGGGGAGCGGATTAAAATTCTGGTTTCTTCACGCTGGGTGAGAATGACACAGCCATTAGGCTGGGAGCCGCTCCTGGCCGCGTTGCTCTGCTGAATTAGCAGCATGTTTGAATGAGATAAAAGGGGCAGCTTACCCCCTCACGCTCGCTCCACTAATCCCACGACAGCTGTGAAATGAATAGCAGCAGATCCTCTTTACTCCCCTAACTGCCTATTTTACACTTGAGACCGATGCCAAACCTGGCCCACCGGGGCTTATTCCTCCTGAATTCCGAAGCTCATTCTTTGCAGAAGGCTTTGCATCCCAGGCCTCCCTAAGAAACGAGGCTCTCAGAGGAGTCCGGGGATCTGGAGAGGAATGCTGGATCCCATCGGAACTGGGCTATCTAGCTGTGATCTTACATGGGTGACCACCACCACAGCATCTGGCCACCTACAGGTCAGAGAAAGAGCTATTACCGGAGGCCCCCTTTACAGCACTCACGCCATGGGGCTTCCACCACTTCCCTTCGAGAGACTGGGCCACAGTAGAACTGATCACGCCAAGAGGAAGTTGCTCCTTGAGATTCCCGCTGCATTTGCCTGGGCTCGGTTTCGTCGGATCATTGCTCCTCGCACGCTTGTAGCATCTCAGCGAAAGCAGCGTCATCCCCCTTGGAACCCGTGTGGGAGCTGTGGCAATGAATCATAGAATCATAGAAGATCAGGGTTGGAAGGGACCCCAGAAGGTCATCTAGTCCAACCCCCTGCTCGAAGCAGGACCAATTCCCAGTTAAATCATCCCAGCCAGGGCTTTGTCAAGCCTGACCTTAAAAACCTCTAAGGAAGGAGATTCTACCACCTCCCTAGGTAACGCACAAGAGGTTGTCACACCCCCTCCCTTATACAGGACTGGCCTAGCCCAAGTCTGTAGCACCGTTGCCTTCAGCGAGTGGCCGTATCTCAGCCCAGTTCCTAAAGGACAGGAGCCAGGGAGGCTGGACCTGGCGTCTGAATTCCCATGTCCCTGCTAGATGCATCCCTTCCAGCTCAGTTTGGAGGCACATAGGCTGGGAATGGTGGAGGAAACTTTCTCTGCTCCCCATCCTGTCCCTATTTGGTGGATGTAAAAGCCCTTTACTCACCCACCTTCTTTCTCTCTCTCTCTCCATCCATCTCCAATGCACCCATCCATATCTATCGAGGCTTTCATATGGTCCTCCTGACCTCACCATAATATTTGAACATCTTGGTAGTTACCCTCCAGCTTAGGCCAAACTGGGCCACAAGCAGGTTTGGTTGACTCGGAGCCCAGGTTTGCGCAGAGAGCTGGCGACCTGGCACCCAGTTGGTGCCGGGCTTTAAGTGCGAAGCCACAACCGCAGCTAGGCGAGAACCGGGCGTGATGAAAGAGTCACCCCTGGGCCTGGTGAGTGTGTCCCGGTGTGAGAGCCCAGCGCGCTGCAGAAAGGGGAGGTCGGCGTGACGCCCAAGGGTTCCGTTCAGAGGCGCCGACTCCAGGAATGGGGAGAAATTAAATAGCGAGTGCTCAGCACCCACCAGCCGCAGCTGTTTGGCGGCACCCCCATTAGCTGATTGAAGGTGCCACCAAACAGCTGTTTGGCAGCTGGGACTGAGGGGCTTGGGGGAGGGTGGAGAGCAGCAAGCCGTGGAGGCCTTGGGGGAGGGGGCAGGGCAGGGCCTTGGGGGAGGGAGGCGGAGCAGGGGTGGGAAGAGGCGGAGTGAGGGCGGGGCCTTGGGGGAGGGGGCAGAGCAGGGGTGGGAAGAGGCGGAGTGAGGGCGGGGCCTTGGGGAGGGGCAGAGCAAGGGCGGGAAGAGACGGCGGGGCCTCGGGGGAGGGAGTGGAGTGGGGGCAGGGCAGAGCAGGGCTGCATAAGGTGCACCTACGGTTCCATTCGTTTCTGAGCTTTCATCCAGCCCCTTTGCGCCCTCCGCCAGACGCACGACCGTGCACAGACCCACCCCCTTCCCTTCCCCAGAAGAGCCCGTTCGGTGCCGTCACCCCCGCTGGCCCGCATGTCAGCGCTGACCCAGGCGATAGCGGTGCGCTTCACTTTATCCACCTCAGACGTCTCTATTAACAGGACAATGGAAGACTAAGCACTTTCCTTTATTCATTTACCCGCTGTCTGATAATATCATAGTGATGATAATTTTCCTTTAATGGGCCATTTGCTGTAATTATGATGCAGCGGGTGAGTAATTGTGTCGGACGCCCAATGCCGCCGTCGCAACTCTGCAAACTTAATGCGCTCCATTGTCTGCGAGGGGGGCAGCAGGAGCCGGCGCGGGAGAGAAAGCGAGACAGAGAGAGACAGACAGTGGGAAAACGTCCCGGCTCCCTCTCCCCACTCCAACGTTCCGTAGGTTAAATTCTTTCTTCTCACACTTACGCAGCTCCCAGGCCGTGGTGGAATTAGGCTCATTGTCTCTTCCTCTCTAAGCCTGTTCGTTCTAACTTGCCATCTAACACCCCCTTCCCTGTCGCCTCCTCTCTGTCTTACACATGGCCAAATTCTGCCTTCCTGTACGTGCAAACGATTCCTTACTGGGCACAATGCTCCGTTCTCCTGCACTGTCATTTACACTAGTGAAAACCTGGTGCAAACTGGGTTAGAAGGGACCACAAGGGTCAGCTAGTCTGACTCCCAGCATGGGAACATTTGACCCTCCCTTTGCGATGGTGAAAATCACTGCACAAGGGGCAGGCCCATGGAGCATCCAGCCCATTAAATTTGGTGAGAGCTGTGTGCCTACAAGCGGCAGAATTATGATTGCTCTTGGATTGTTTGTACGACAGTAGCCCCCCCCCCGGGGCACCAATCAGGGCACCGGACGCTGTACAGTCATGCAGGAGAATTCTCCTCCCTGCCCTAGACGGCTCATAATCTGGGTTGTGATAAAACACAGTGGGCCCAATTCATTGCAACCATTTGCTGTGCTGTGCCAAAGCGGGTGCAAAATGTTACTCAGTAGTGGGGCTTTACCCCCGGTTCTGCAGTCTGTGTCTCTCCCGTGCCTCTCTCCAGAGCTGGTTTATTCCTTCCGTCATCAATTGCCTGAAAGAAAGAAGTAAGAAGGCAGTTGGGTGGGTGGCTAACGCTGCAGCACCTGTGGCTGCTTCAGACTTCAGCCAACACACCTGTGCGTAGCCTCCAGCATAGGCGCCGACTCTGTGGGTGCTCGGGGAGGGGGCAGAGTAGGGGCAGGAAGAGGCAGAGCGAGGGCAGGGCCTTGGGGGAGGGAGCAGAGCAGGGGCGGGGCCTCATGGGAGGGGGTGGATCAGGGGGCGGGGCCTCTGGGAAGAGGGCAGAGCAAGGGCAGGGCCTCGGGGTGGAGCAGGGGTGGAGTACCCCTGGGGAAAAGTGGAAGTCTGCGTCTATGGCCTTCAGCATGTGCGCGGTCCCACCGATTTTAAGGGGCTATTCACGTCATTAACACTGGGTGTGTCTGCAGCAGTGGTTCTCAGCCAGTTGGTTCTCAACACCAGGTGTTATGTGGGCCACATCCAATACTACCTGTATGGCCCTGAGGATGTCACATGGGCCGCGGCTCTGTGTTGGTTAAGCCGCGAGCGGCCCATGGACCACAGGTGGAGAACCACTGGTCTGGAGGATCGGGGCCCCGGGTTGTCAAATGAAGCTAAGAGGGGAATTTAAACATTTCCCTTGTCTCTTGTTCGTTGGCTTCTCTCACCCTTCGCTCTGCTTGTTTTTGGAGGAGGGTGACACGGGAAAGCAAACAATGAGCATTCCCTCCCCCCTTCCTTAATGGGTGCTGGGCTGAGCTCCTCGGCGATGCCTTTGGTGGGGAGGGATTCAATTTCTGAGTGTCCCAGACAAAACCCGGAGATTGGGAAACCTCCCATTTTGTTTAAATAACCAGAGAAAAGGCAGGATTGAGACAGGGCACTAGAGGGAGGAAGCAGAAATGGAAGGAAGGGGCGAGCAAGGTGGGATGCAGTAACTGAGCTACAGGGAGGCAGGGGGCTCCTTGGGTTCCTTCTCGGCCCTCCCGTGCGCCCTGCGTCAAGTTACTTCACCTCTGGTTCTCCTATTTAGGGTGTAAGCTCTTGAAGGGATGGGTCTCTTAGCATGTGATGTACAGGGCCTAGCACATGGGGCCTTGATCTCAGCTGCAGCCTCTAGGTGCTCCTGGAATGCATGCACTAGTAATAAAAGACCTGACCAAAAAGCAACTTTTCTGCTAGTTTTTTAGGGAAAAGGCAGAGTCAAAGCTCGCCCCTTTCAATAGTTTTGGGCATGTTGTGGCTCCTTTTCACCCAGTGGCCCTGCTATTCAGAAGAAGCGCGTCTCTCTTCAGGGACCTGTTCAACATCACCTGGCTTTTCCTGCTCTCCAGGAGCTCTGGGGAAGGGAGCTGAGGTTCGTTCTGGCCCGTTCATTGCTAGCAGCGTTGCTAACTGGCTTCCCAACCCACGGGCCAAATTCTACCCGTGGTGACACCAGCACTAACTTGGGTGACCCCTGACACCGGCCACTTGGAGCTGCTTCGGGGGCTGGAAAGCTGCCCTAGCGTGGTAGAGGAAGACTCCCCTGTGAGCTGGTGTAAAGCCCATGTAGCCTGTCCCCTGCCACACATTTCTCCCCACCAACGGAGGGAGTAGTAAGATGTGCTAGCGGCAGGAGGAAACAGAACAGAGCACAGGATCCTCAGCTGCTTCAGGGGTCGCTGGCATAACTTAGAGCAGCCTTTACGCTCTGGCCTGGCCAGGATGGAGTGGGGGCCACCTTTCCCCCAGCTCTGCTTAGCTGTGCTGGCCCCAGTTCATTGGGATGCACAGGTGTAACACAGGGCAGAATTCCGCCCACAGGATCTTTACCACTGGCAGGAGCCAGAAAGAGGCCAGTTTGACTCGCAGATCCCAGGGGGAGTTTATGGGGCTGGCAGTTAGGAAAACCATCCTTTTACTTCTGCAGCGATCAGATTTGCTCGGGAATCATTGCAAGGCCCTCCAACGCCATTTGTACAGGGCCCTCTTTCAGAACAGAACCAGCCTTTAAGGCGGAACTGAAATACCTGCCAAGCCTTGAGTTCAGGCTTCTGTGCTTCCCGTCTGTACTGGCGACCGTATCCGATACCTAGAGTGGGGGAGCTGCTGAGACCCAGCAGAGAAGCCCTGACCAGCACCAGGACCCATATCCGGCAGATATCCGGTGTGGCAGAGCCCAGGACTCAGCCTTCTGAGCTGACTGCGCACCCAAGCCCTGTTTCATTCTCCAAGAGAGATGCTGAAAGATGGTTTCGCTGAACAAGTGGGACTTTATTAAACCCCAGGCACTGCTCTGTCCATATGGCTGCACTGCTTCCAGCCCCATTCCCAGTGGGCCCTGCTCCCCCGGCGTCCTATCAATAGCAGCCCTGCAAGGGAACATGGGCCACCCGATTCCAGTTCCGCTGATCATGAGACATCTTCCCTTTTTTACAAAAACAGTTTAGTATAAGCATTAAAACCAAATAAGCGCTGGCCAGCGCCCCACCCCAGCTTGCTTCGGCCAGAGATTGCTAGAAGGTAGCCCAGTTGGACTCTTGTCTTTACCACAGACTCAGCTGGTTACACAGACTTTGAGATGGTTTGGTCTCCCCAACAGGTGACCACACCGGGAGTGACCTATCTCTGTCTCCCTGTCTCCTGTGTCTGGGTCTAGCAAATTATCTCTCTGTGGAGTCTTGTCCAGCCCTCTGGGGTTGGCCTCTGAGTGGTTCTGTCTCTCCGTTCTGGGATGATCTCCGTATCTCCACAGGCTCCTCTGGATGTTGTGTCTGCTGGCTTGTAAGAGCTTCCTGCTCCTTCACGCCACTCGTTTCTCTTGCATAGTCACCTTGCCTGACCTGGGTGCTCCTGCACCTCTCACGGCTCCGCCCCGCCTTGTGTCTCTCTAATGGCTGAATCCTCACTGGAGCGCCTGTCTCCAGGGCCGGCGGGTCCGTGGCTGACCTGTTGTACTGTTGTGCCTGTACTCTCTGACTGTTGGCCGTGTCCCCGTGGTGGTATCTCCACCCTTCTGGCTGCAACACACCTCTCTCATTGCAGCAGGGTTTTGGTCCTTCACCCTCCCGGTGCCTGTGCTGGCTTGTATGGCACCCCTGTGATGGGGTATTGCCATGGTCCGAAAATGCCAAAACGGGGTCTGAAGCAGAAAAAACAGCCTTGTCTAACAGTCTCTTGGCTGCTTTCACAGCTGATTGCATCTTCCTGTTTCTCTGGGCATGCTGGGGAGGAAGTGTGGTGCCCAAACTCCCCTTTGCAAGTTCCTTGAATTTTTCCAAGGCAAATTGGGGTCTGTTGTCAATGAATAAGGCTGTGAGATTGTCATGGATTCTGGGACTTTCTGGGACCTTTGTGACTTCTGCAGCGGCTGGTTCGGCTGGCCAAGGAGCCCCATGGCTAGCCACACCGGCCACTGCTGGGACAGTCTCGGGCCACCGCCCCCCCCAGAAGTTTGGGTGGGGGGCTCAAGGCTGGGGTGTGGGAGGGGGTGAGGGGTCTGGGGGGCACTTACCTCAGTGGGGGCTCCCTGGCAGTGGCGACATCCCCATCCCTCAGCTCCTAGGCAGAGCCACAGCCAGATGGCTCCGCGCGCTGCCTTCGCCCGCAGGCACCGTCCCCACAGCTCCCATTGATCATGGTTCCTAGCCAATGGAAGCTGTAGAGCTGGTGCTCAGGGCGGAGGCAGTGTGAGTAGCCGTCTGGCCGTGCCTCCATCTAGGAGCTGAGGGATGGACATGTCTCCACTTCTGGAAGCTGGGTAGAGAGCCTTCCAGCCCCACCATCCCTCCCACCGACACCCGCACCAGCATGCCACTGCCTGCTCCCCCGAGAACACCCATGGCATCCCCGGGCTGTCTCCCCCCAACAAGATTTAGTCAAGGGTATATAGTACAAGTCATGGACAGGTCACAGGCCATGAATTTTTGTTTACTGCCTGTGACTGTCCATGACTTTTACTAAAAATACCCATGACTAAAGCGTAGCCTTATTGATGAATACAGTGCCTGGAATGCTGTGTCATGCAAAATGGCCTTCAGTTTGCCAATCACTCACTTGCTTCTTGATGCACGCAGGGCATAAACCTCCCAAAAATTTGAATAGTTGTCCACTGTGGCCAAGTACTGGATTTCCTCAAAGGTAAATAAGGCCGCTCCCACCTTGTGGGAGGGTAGGCAGCTCATGTGACAACAGGGTCTCTTTTTGCTGGTGGTTTTCACACAACTGGCAGGTGTCAGATAGCTGTCAATGCCCAGGTGTGAGGCATGTCTTTTTTGCATGACATCCTTATGTAATGAGGTGGGGACAACAGCTCCCTGGCCTGGAAATATGATTCTATTCTTGCACGCTCAGTTCATCTTTAATTTGAAAATATGGTTCTGCTCCTACTAGTCCTTGGCTTTTGTCTTCTGACCACCCTGGTAAGATTGATCTCTTGACAGCCTGGAGCTGGATGTCCTTTCCCCCAGCTGCTTTGATATCCATCAGCTTCACTGTTGAAACTAGAAGACAGTGCAACATGTTAATGGATTCTGTGTCCTGATCCACTTCCCCCAACTTGCTTATGCCAGGTATATATGTCCTGCTTAGGTGTCAGCTAACACTAACAATCATCCTGGAGAATATCTGATCTCTGTCTGGTAGTGCTGAAGGGGGATCAACATGCTCCGCAATCTCTTTGGAGAACTATGGGCTTGTCTACCCAAACAATTGGTTCACGCCAAGCTGGGGCATGACAAGGAAACAGAAGAAGTTCCAAGAGGACTAGAACAAGGGACATTAATGGGGGTCAGCAGGGTGAGTATCACAGCCCAGCTGCGAACTAAATGTTTGTGTAGACAGGGCCTACGAAGGGGCTTTGCCATGGTTGTGGGCAGGTCTACACTGAAAACCTGCCTCGGCGCAGCTGCGCTGATGGAGCTGTGACGCTGTGGTGCTTTAACGAAGACTCTAAGAGCTGATGGGAGAGAGCACCCCCGTCGGTTAATCCAGCTTCCTGAGAGGCGTAGCTGTGTTGATGGGAGCAGCCCTCCTGCTGACGTAGCGTTGTCTACCTGGGGGGTTAGTCAGTATAACTACGTGTGGATTTTTCACACCCCTGAGTGATGCAGTTATACCGATATAGGTCTGTAGCATAGACCAGACCTTAGAGGGTGAGCCACGTTTCACTGATGAATCCCTCCACCCCAAATACCACAGCCAAAAGCTCCTTTTCTATTTCGGCCTCTGACAGGGCTGTCCTGGCAGAAGCCACTAGCTGCCACTGCAGAAGAGCAATGCCCAGTTGTCCCGCCGCTGCATCACACCGGCTCTGCTGCCGCTCCAGGACAGGGGCATTCATTATGATTTGTGTCAGTGTGTCCAAGGGTTGCTGTTGGGAACCTGCCCAGTTCCACCCAGCGTCCTGCCACATGGGTTCCACAGCTGCAGCCAGGTGTGGAGAGAAAATCTGTCACTCCTTCGAAGTGCTGTACCCCTTTCACATCCCCTGGAGCAGGCATGTCTCTGATTGCCTTGGTCTTGTTGTCCCTCTATTGCAAGCAGCTGTCCAATGTCCGTCAACTCGCGCTCTTTGAGTTGTATTATTTTCTGGGTTCAGTTTTAAGTTCATTTCCCTATATCACTGTAGTTTTCTGTCCCAGTTTCATTCAGCTTCTGCATCATTGCTCCCTTCACCTACAGTGAGGGTGTTATCTGCAGTAATTTTCATCCCAGGCTTCCAGCTGACAGGGATGCAGGCAGCAGGCCTAGTGGCGAGAGCAGGCAGCAGGCCTAGTAGCCAGAGTCAGAGCTGTGGTCAGTCACCAGAGCCAGGGGTCAAAACCGGGGGTCAGGAACTGAATACCAGAACCAGGGGGTCAAGCCAGGGTCAGAAGCCAGAGCCTGGGGTCAAAGCCAGAAATCAGGAACTAGAGTGAGCAGGGTAGCAGGCAAGGAGGGGCTCAAGGCAGGGGCAGGACGGAGGCAAGGCTGGGTGCAAGGTAGGCTCAGCAGGAACGGACACAGTGGCGGGCTTGAAGGTTGAGAAGCCAGCAAGATGCTGCTGCTACTGGTTTAAGAGCCAGCCTACTGGCCTTGGCAGCTACTCGGGTTGCATGGCTAATCAGGCAGCCGCTGCAGGCCAGCTGTAGTGATGAGGCGAGCTCTGCTGCAGGCCCTGATTCCTGACCCAGGCCGTCCTCCTAGTGCTTGGGTGAGTTTTCTCTGGAACAGCTCTGGTGCTGGTCTTATGCCCACTGGCATGCACGGCCATCTGTAGCCACCAAATGGTGATGCAAAGGTTGTCAACATGCTGGACTCTTTATCCAGGCTTATGCGCCAAAACCCATTCCTCACATCACAGACCGTAACGATTCTGGCTTTGGAAAGTTCTGGCAAGATGTCATCAGTTGTGGGCAGTGGATAGTGGCATCTTTTAAATGCCTTTGTCAGTTACTTTGGGTCTATGCAGATGCATAATTTGCCTGAAGGTTCTTTGCCATCATCATGATGCTTGCCCAGGCTGTACTGGTCTCGTCAGATGCTGCGATACCCCTTCTCTGCAGACTTTTGAGCTCCTGGCATACTGGATTACATAGCGCCACTGGAATTTTCCTTCGTGGTAAGCACACAACTTCCACTGTGGGGTCTTCTTTCAATTGCAGCTTTCCTTTGAGGCATCCATCATCTTTGAAAACATCTCCATATGCTTTCAAAATTGTCTCCATTGTCTGTGGGTCGCCCTGGAATAGAATTATAGAATCATAGAAATGTACGAATGGAAGGGACCTTGATAGGTCATCTAGTCTAGTGTCCTGCACAGAGGCAGGATTAAGTATGATCTGGACCATCCCTGACAGATGTTTCTCTAACCTGTTCTTAAAAACCTCCAGTGATGGAGATTCCACAACCTCCCTTGGTAATTTGTTCCAGTTTTTAACTACCCTTACAGTTAGGAAGTGTTTCCTAATGTCTAACCTACATCTCCCTTGCTGCAATTTAAGCCCATTGCTTCTTATCTTGTCCTCAGTGGATAAGGAGAATAGTGTATCACATTCCTCTTTGTAACAAACTTCTACATACCTGAAAACTCTTCTCATGTCCCCTCTCAGTTTTCTCTTTTCCAGACTAAGCAAACCCAGTTTTTTCAGTCTTTCTGCATAGGTCATGTTTTCTACACCTTCAGTCATTTTTATTGCTCTCCTCTGGACTTTCTACAATTTGTCCACATCTTTCCCAAAGCGTGGTGGCCAGAACTGGCCACAGTGCAACAGCTGAGGCCTTATCAGTGCTGAGTAGGGAGAAAGAATGCCTTCTTGTGTCTTGCTTACAACGCTCCTGCTAATACAGCCCAGAATGATGTTCGCTTCTTTTGCAATAGATTGGGACTCACCCTCCACCTGTTGGACCTAGCTATATTCTGCTGGGTCAGATCACTCCCTGGGGTAACCCCTGGTTGTTCTTCTCAAGGAATCCAGGGAAACTCTCTTCAGCTGGGGGTAGTTTCTTTAATTGGGCCTCCTTAACAAATACAATCCCACCGCCCCGCAGGGTCTTGCTTCAGAGTCTGTGCAAACACAGCAGTCCCTTCCCCAGATCAATCTCTCACATTGGTTATTCCCATAACAAGGTTTCCTGGCTCTTACCTCATAATCTCAGCCCTCCGGGGCTTCCCCAGCAGTCCCCCCTCTCTTGCAGCAGCTCTGTTCTGCAATAACTCCAGTGGCAGTCCATTGGGAGCACCGCCCTGGCACTTCCGTTTCCTGGAGGATGTGGCAGTCTCCTCACCCTCATCCCTGCTGCCCTCTTTTGTACAGCTCAGCTAATTAACTTCTGCCTCTTTCCTCTGGCACAGGGGGTGGGCTAATCAGGCAAGCAGGCCAGCTCCAGGCCTCAGGGCCCCGGGGAATGTTATCCCTTATTCCGTCACACTTCCCCTTTTACTTCTTGCAGTGCAGCTAGAAAATTCCAGCACTGTTCCCTGATCAGCTCCCTGGCTTGTCTGGCCGTGACGCTTGCCATCCATCACCACAGACTTGGTGCCGTCTGTTATATTTTGGGTTAGTTCCTCTAATGTCCCATTTTCCTCTGAGCTGCATGGTGCGCCCATTGTGTATTGTTAGCCTGCTTTTGGTTACGGGGGGGTTCAAGTCCAATTCACCCCGAGGAATCACGTTGCAGGAGGCCCCGCGATCCAGCTGGAATTGCAGGGGAATTTCCCTATTAACACTGTTGCCTGCACGGGGGTTGGTATAGTCCCTTGCTGCCCTCCTGTCCTGACAACCTGATATGCTCTTGCTGTCAAGGAGAGTGTCGTGATGTCATCCCCACGGTCTGATGGCCCTCCCCCGTCAGTGCAAGTCTGACTGAGTTGTTCTGGGGCCTTCCTCCACTCTGGCACCCACCCACCGCTAAATTGGTTCAACTGGCCACATTCCTTGAAGTGCTGGCCCAGTTGGGCTGCTCGTGCTGCGTCCCACGGTAAATGTCTCTCACTAAGGGTCTGTCTACACTGCAATTAAAACCCTGTGGCTGGCCCATGCCAGCTGGTTCGAGCTTGTGGGGCTCAGGCTAAGGGGCTGTTTGACTGCCGTGTAGATGAACCCTGGGCATCTGCTCTCCTTTGCGGGTGACTCACTGCATGTACTTTTGGGGGGTGTTGCGCTTCTTCGGGCTTTCATCCCCTCTCCTGAGGCTACCACTGCGTGCACCACATCTAAGCATCTGTCCAGTGAGAGATCGTCTTTGTGGAGCAGTCGCTCCCGCCAGGGTGAGCCCACGCACTGGAGACTAGCCTAGCCTGAATTAGGGAGTTTGTCAAGTCCCCCAGATTTTGCACGTAGCAGCCAGTCTGCGTAAGGCTGTAACCAGGGATGAGCTGCCAAAATCTTAACAACAGGTTCCCTCATCACCCCACAAGGGGGTCGTGGCCCACCCCCACCCCCCAGGGACTCTTGCCCCATCCAACCTCCCGCGTTCCTTGACGCCCCCCACCCACCGGACCCCTGCCCCATCCACCTGCCTCCCCTGTCCCCTGACTGCCCCCGGAACTGGGCAGGAGGGTCTCGTGGGCCACCATAGTGGGTGACCACCCTGCCCCTAAGAGCCAGAGGGACCTGCCGGGGGCGAGGTGGGGAGTCCCGGAGGTGCTTACCTGGGGCAGCTCCCAGGAAGCATCCGGCAGGTCCCTCTGGCTCCTAGGGGCGGGGGAGCGTAGCTGGGGGGGGAGCAGAGGGAGCAGCCGCTCCCCCCACTGATCAGATCAAAAGTGGAGCCTTAGGCGCCAACTCTCTGGGTGCTCCGGGGTTGGAGCCCCCACGGGGAAAATTTGGTGGGTGCAGAGCCCCCACCGGCAGCTCCCCGCATGGCCCCAGCTCCCCTCCGCTCCGCCTCCTCCCCTGAACGCGCCGCCCCACTCTGCTTCTCCGCCCCCGTCCCCGGCATCCCGGGAATCAGCTGTTTGCACGGGAAGCCGGGGAGGGCTGAGAAGCAGGCGGCGGCTTCCTGCTCAGGCCGAGGGTGGCGGTTCTAAAAGGGCTTCTAGCGAACCAGTGTGAACCGACTCCAGCTCACCACTGGCTGTAACACCCCTTCCTCAACAAATCTCAGTATGCACATGCTCAGTAGAGACTTGGAGAATTTAGCTGCCAAACTCTAACAAATATTCTGTCTTCACTGAGCATGCTCCAGCCCCTCAGAGCTCCTACCTGTCACATGCTCCACCCCGCACAGAGTGTCTGAGCACGCTCAATCCCAAGGCTAATGAGGCTCAGTCGGGCTTTCTCTGCTGTTGCTCGGCTGGGCGTCAGATACAGCAACCAAGATGAGGGAGCTTGTCTCCTGTGCTGAGTGCTCCCCTGCTGGCACCCAGGCAGCATGGAGGAGGAAGCAGCAGAAGGGACAAGACCCAGACCTGGGGCAGGAGGGAATAGATTGGGACCAGGAGCCTGTGGAAAGGCAGGGGAACTGGGTCTGGGAGCTGGTGGAGGCAGGAACTGGGACTGGCTGGGCAAGCAGACTGGGACTGGAAGCCATTGGGGGTTGGAGAATGTGCATGGGGAGGGACTGGGAGCCAGTGGGAAAGAGATCAGATGTGGGGGAACTTGGACTGACCTGGCAAGGGAACTGGGACAAGAAGACTGGGGTTCACAGGGCCTGGGAGCCAGTGAGCACTATTTACTCCATGATGCACTTTGGAAGTGTATTAAGCTAAACCACCTGAGGGTCGCTCTTACAGAGCCCACGTGGGGAGTCAGTGCGGCACAGCGAGGGTGCTTTAAATTCACTCCCGTTCTGCACACTAACGCCCCCGTATAGACAAGCCCTGCGACTGTGCTGTGCACCTCAGGAGTGGAGACTGGGGCCAGGTGTACACTACCGACCTACATCGGTACAACTCAGTGATACCGACCGAACTCCCGGTGTAGACAGCGTTGTGTTGCCGGGAGAGCGTCTCCCATTGACGCAGCTCCCGCCTCTCAGGGCGGTGGGTTAACTACGCTGACGGGAGTCGGTCTCCCGTCGGTGTGGGAGCATCTTCACTTAAGCGGCTACCCCAGTGCACTTTTTAAGTGCAGACCTGCCCCTGGGTGTGGCCAGATGTGGGACTGGGAGTAGCATGAGGAGTGGGGGGAGCCGGGAGGTGGGACAGGCTGAAGCGGATGGGCCGAAAGGGTCAGGCCTGGGGGGAGGGGGTTTGTGGAAAAACAGTAGGTGGTTATGTAATTAGAGAAGATATTGTCATGCATATGCACAAGGTGGCTCAACTGAGGTTGCACAGGCAGCCTTAACTCTGGCCTTTCCTCGCGTTTGAAGGCATGACCTGGCAACTGCAGTAATGTTCTTCTAATGTAGCTTTCCTGTGCAATTTCTCGTTGTCTTTTTTTTTAAAAAGCAAAGTGAAAAAACAGAATTTGCATCACCCCCATGGTTCATCAGCGGGCTTGGTACCTTTAGATTCACCACACAGACCTCTGCCACTTAAACAAATGAAGTCACTGATAGCAGTTGTAGGTTGTCAACCTCTTTGCTGAGCAGCATTCGAGGGGGATGAGACACTCGCTTTGCCAGTGGGGTTCACAGATATTTGCTGATGGCAGAGGGATCCGTGGGTTCCATTCTCTGGAGGGGAGTGTGCTCTAGTGGGCGCAGTCTCTTCGCCCCCCCCCCCAGCCTTCCAACTTTACCCTGTCCCAGTCCTGTCTCTTCCCCACCCCGGCTCCTTGTGCCCTCCCATTCTCCTTTCCTAGCCACTCCCAGTCTCTGCTTCTCCAGCGTCTTATTCCTTTGCTCAGCCAGTCCTATTTTGCCCTCTTCAGCTCCTTGTCCAATCTCTCTCTCCTCTCCATCCACGGGCTCTCAGTCCTAGTCTCCATCCCTGGGCTCCTCGACCAACCTCAGTCTCCCGCTAGCCCTTCTTGGGTCCCTTACCCCAGCCTTGTTCTTCCCTGGCTACTTGTCCCACGCTCTTTGCTTGGTTCTAACCCTGCACCCCAGTTTGTGTCCCTTCCGGCTACCTGGATCCCAGACTCCTGGCCAAACAAGTCCCAGCCTCCCCCACCAGTTCCCAGTCAAAGTTTCTCTCCCTGCCCTGCAGCCCCAGTATCACCAAACTCCTTGTCCCAGTCCATTCCTCCCCTCCCTGCGGTCCAGCTTTTGTCCCCTCTGCATTTGAATCAGGCAGCTTCCTCCTCCAAGCAGGGGCCACCAGTGAGAGCACAAGTGAGACAGGCTCCCTCCTCTGAGTTTTGTGCCCCGCCTGGAGAAGCCTCTACAGGGAAAGCTCGGCTTCCCCCCCATAACCTGGGGCTGGAGCATGCTCAGACATGCTGTGATGACGGTACACAGGCAGTCCAGTGAGCGCTAGGAGCTGTGGAAGGCAGGGTCATGCTCAGTGAGGAAGGGCTCCTCACAGATTTTTGGCTGCCAAAAATTGAAGAAATTTCTACTGAACATGCGTGAACTGCGATTTTTCAAAGACTTCTTATTTGTCCAGATCGGGGAGGATTTTCATGGGGACAGCAAAACACCCATCGCTAACCAAAAAAGCTAACCATTTTCCAGCTCCTTCTCCACAGCATAGGGGCACTAGAGCTGTTCAAAGAAATGGTGGCCAGAATTTTTGAACATGGGCAAAACAAAGTCTTTTCCCCTTAGGCTTCTTCTAGGAAAGAGTTGGACCAGTTTGTCTGAAATTTTCTCAAAGCGTGCAGCGTGAGGGAGACACCCGGCCTGAAAAATTTCAGCCCTGACGATTAAAGTTTGGCAAAGTTACAAGCACGTGAAAACAGGGTCATTTCACGGGAAGTGTTGGCAACCTTAGTAATAGGGAGTGTCACTCGTGGGCAATACAGCATGCTGTAGATATGCAGACAGTCGTCTCTCTGACTTATATGGGTGCAGGATCTGACCTGGGATACATTCGATGTGTATCTTTAGGGCTCAAGCTAACATTTTGGGCAGCTGTGGGTGTGCACTGAATGCAGGACTGGTTCCTTAGGTGTGCAGATAGTACATAGGTTCATAGATTCATAGATATTAAGGTCAGAAGGGACCATTATGATCATCTAGTCTGACCTCCTGCACAATGCAGGCCACAGAATCTCACCCACCGACTCCCGCAATAAACCTCTCACCTATGTCTGAGCTATTGAAGTCTCAAATCATGGTTTAAAGACTTCAAGGAGCAGAGAATCCTCCAGCAAGTGATCTGTGCCCCATGCTGCAGAGGAAGGTGAAAAACCTCCAGGGCCTCTTCCAATCTGCCCTGGGGGAAAATTCCTTCCTGACCCCCAAATATGGTGATCAACTGAACCCTGAGCATATGGGCAAGATTCACCAGCCAGATACCCAGGAAAGAATTCTCTGTAGTAACTCAGATCCATGTTTCGCATAGCCAGCCTAGTGCCTAGCCACATTTGGGATTGTATACCTGGGGCATGGGTGCAACATGCAGGATCCATGTGCATCTGAGTAAAGCTAGATATTGTCCCTGGGGAACCATGCTGCAGACTGGGTGCATGGCAGGCAGAATATGCCATTGGGGAGTGCGAGACACCGGGTCCTCTTGCCACAGACTTTGCCTTCTGCTTAACCCAGTTCCCGTATGGAAGGATTCCATTTGATTTTCTTCCATTATTATTTGTGTTTCAGGAGCAGCTCAAGGCCCTCCTCTGCCAGGTGCTGTACAGATGCGTGGTAAGATGAAGGGAAAGCAGTGGATGTATTGTTTCTTGACTTTAGCAAAGCTTTTGACACGGTCTCCCACAGTATTCTTGTCAGCAAGTTAAGGAAGTATGGGCTGGATGAATGCACCATAAGGTGGGTAGAAAGCTGGCTGGATTGTCGGGCTCAACGGGTAGTGATCAATGGCTCCATGTCTAGTTGGCAGCCGGTGTCAAGTGGAGTGCCCCAAGGGTTGGTCCTGGGGCCGGTTTTGTTCAATATCTTCATAAATGATCTGGAGGATGGTGTGGATTGCACTCTCAGCAAATTTGCGGATGATACTAAACTGGGAGGAGTGGTAGATATGCTGGAGGGCAGGGATAGGATACAGAGGGACCTAGACAAATTGGAGGATTGGGCCAAAAGAAATCTGATGAGGTTCAATAAGGATAAGTGCAGGGTCCTGCACTTAGGACGGAAGAACCCAATGCACCGCTACAGACTAGGGACCGAATGGCTAGGCAGCAGTTCTGCGGAAAAGGACCTAGGGGTGACAGTGGACGAGAAGCTGGATATGAGTCAGCAGTGTGCCCTTGTTGCCAAGAAGGCCAATGGCATTTTGGGATGTATAAGTAGGGGCATAGCAAGCAGATCGAGGGACGTGATCGTCCCCCTCTATTCAACATTAGTGAGGCCTCATCTAGAGTACTGTGTCCAGTTTTGGGCCCCACACTACAAGAAGGATGTGGATAAATTGGAGAGAGTCCAGCGAAGGTCAACAAAAATGATTAGGGGTCTGGAACACATGAGTTATGAGGAGAGGCTGAGGGAACTGGGATTGTTTAGTCTGCGGAAGAGAAGAATGAGGGGGGATTTGATAGCTGCTTTCAACTACCTGAGAGGTGGTTCCAGAGAGGATTGTTCTAGACCATTCTCAGTGGTAGAAGAGGACAGGACAAGGAGTAATGGTCTCAAGTTGCAGTGGGGGAGGTTTAGGTTGGATATTAGGAAAAACTTTTTCACTAGGAGGGTGGTGAAACACTGGAATGCGTTACCTAGGGAGGTGGTAGAATCTCCTTCCTTAGAAGTTTTTAAGGTCAGGCTTGACAAAGCCCTGGCTGGGATGATTTAATTGGGGATTGGTCCTGCTTTGAGCAGGGGGTTGGACTAGATGACCTCCTGAGGTCCTTTCCAACCCTGATATTCTATGATTCTATGGTAAGAGACAGTCACTGTCCCAGAGAGTTTACAGGCTCAATGGACAAGACAAAAGGCAGATTAAAGGAAGTGTGTTTATCCCCATTTTATAAATGGGGACCAGAGAGGTTAAGTGACTTGCCCAAGGTCATGCAGGAAGCCTATGGCAGAGCCAGGAATCAAACCCAGCTTTCCTAAATTTCGGCCTGGTGCTTTAAGCACAAGACCATTCTTCCTTCTCGGCTGGGTTATAACCTCCTGAAAGTCCTGCAGTCTCTCAGTCACTGGGCAATGTCAGGGGAACATCTCCCATTGGTGCTGGAACTAGGGGTAAAAGTGTTCCAGCATCACTGACGTCTCCCTGCATCTAGGACAATATTGAAATTTGTGGGTCACTGCCACTGAAGGAGCCTGAAGCAAATGACAGGATAAGGGGGAGGCGGGGTCCTGGCCTTCCTCTGACACTGGTTTTCTAACACAGTATCAAGGTCCTTCTGGAATGCATCTGATAATCCATTGCACTGATTCCCATGGCAACCTGTGCAAAGCAGTGTGGGACCTGTTCCAAAGGATTCTGGGATGTATATGAGGAGGACGGACACGGAGTGTGGGAGTTGTGTTTTGATACAGGCTGAGAATCCTCGATTTAGAAGAAGTGCAACGGGGCAGATTTCAGCCTTCCCCAGGGACCTGGCAGTTCCACATGGTCATGGACCAAACATCTCCCAGGGGCTGGCTTTGGGAGTCCACGAAGCCCACAGCCAAAGGGTGGCCAGTTCATGGGAGGGCCCCAGATTGTGAGACAACCCTGAGCAATGCATGGCACTGCGAGGTCTGCTTCAGTGTTTGCCCATTAACAGTCAATAGGCTAGCTCCGCCTATGGCTTAGCAGAACAAACATCAGGGCCTGTTCTTGGAATAAGACCCTGTTGCCACAGTTGGAGAGAAGACGCTTGACCCATGGTAGAACCTTGCATCAATGTGCCTTACAGACAGTGAGAGAAACTGAGGCACAGGGTGGCAGCTGTTTGCCCAAGTTCACACACACAGTGAGCCAGGTGTGCAGAGTCAAGAATACAACCCAGGAGCCGCAGTGCTCACTCCTGTCTCTAACCGCAAGACCATCCTCCAAGGCCTGGTAGTGATGGAGTATGAAGAACAGCTAGTCCTCGCACCCTTTGGCCATGCCTGGAGGTAAGCAGCTGTGGCTGTGGGGGGAAAGAGAGAGGGAATCTTGGTGGGTTTAGGGAGAAGTGTGAGGGAGATTAAATAGAGGTGATGCCTACAGCATCCATGCTGGTGGCTCCACCACATCCTAGAGGTGGCCCATCTCCACCATACAGCTCAGCATTTTGGAGAATTTTCATTCCTTTGTGCCTAGACGCGGCGATGATGGCTCCTGGGTGCAATCAACAGAGAGGCAGATTATACAGAGGGGTCCGTAGAGGCATAGATAAAAGCAAGAGTTACATGTAAGGATGGCTAGTTAGAGGGGTACGTATGAGGGTAAATGGATTATTAGATGGAAAGATACATACAAGGTCAGTTAAATAGAGGGGTAAACACAGGAATAGGTAGATAATTAGAGGTGCGGCATAGATAGAGGGGTATGTATGTGGGTAGATAGATCATTAGTGAGGTATGTATAGGAATGGGTAAACAGAAGGGTACATATGGCAATAGATGTTAGATAGTAGAGATAGGGATAGATAATTCCATAAGTGGGTACCTATGGGGATGGCTAGATAAATGGAGAGACAGACAGTGGGGATAGGGAGATCTGGTGTGTCACACCGCTGCCCGTCACCAAAGCGTCTGGACGAGAGCAGCAAGTACAGAAGCTGTGTCTACCCTTTCTAGGGGATCCCTCCTCCGTTAGCCCCCAGAAGGGGAACATCACCTCTCGGTTTCTTTGCCTGATTGCAGGCTGAGAGAGGGAAATAATCATAATAAAAACCAAACCCAGCCCACCCTCCTGCATCTTATTTGAAACCCCCTTTATTGCTTGGCTGCCTCTCCCTGCCCACTCTGCCAATGTCTCTCCGTTTATGCAGTGGCTCTTAATGAGAATGAAGCGACTAATTTGATCATCCTCTATCTCTTTATAACCGAAGCCCACAGCTACGACAAGCCAGTAGAACTGAGCTAGTTCTACTGATTATTTTAATCTCATCATATGTCTTTTCTGGTCAATAAACTCCCTCTCAAATCAAATTGTTACTGAACATAACCTGACGCTAATGTCCATTGGACTCTGGGCTATAGCGGATAATGTAGTTTGTCATAATTAAGTGTACTGCCTAATTAATTGAGTGGTCAGGATGCTAATTAGCCAGGTTTATTGAGACTGGAGGAGTATGAAGGGCAATATAGCAGCTCATCAAAAGCACTGGGGTTGGAAATAAAGTACTTTTCCCCTTCCTCTCCCAAGTCAGGCAGCTGAATCTGCAGCCATGGACGCTGGATGGCACCTGGAGCGGCTTGTTGTGATTGCTTTTAAACATGTCTAAGGTTCTTTTGTCTTTGTTTCCAGTTATGGCCCAGCCCTCGGGTTGACCTGTCATTGCAAACCAGACCAAAGCTCTTTTCTCTCTTCAAACCGAGGCTAGTCATGGCATCCCTGTCCCCGTAGAAGGAGAGGGTGCAGAGACAAGCGATTGCGCTAGGTGAAGGAGAATGGGCTTGGGGGTAAAATATTAGACTGGGAGTTTGAAGAGCTGGGCTTTATTCCTAGCTCTGCTACAGACTCCCCGTGTGACCTTGGCAGCTCAGTTGATCTTTCTGTGTCTCTGTTCTCCAACTACAAAATGCGAACCATAATTCTACTGTTCCTATTTATAGAGTCAGGTTTTTAGAACAGGGACTGGTTCTTCCCATGTACACGTACACGTTCGGGTGGGAGTGGCTATGCTAATGAGATAATGTAATGTAAGGATGGGTGAGGCACTGCTGAAGTTAGTAATATAAGCCTCTGAGCATGCCCAGTGTGATCTAGGAGATTTCAGAAGCCTAGATAGATACAGGCTGAGGTGAGTGCTTACGTGGTGGTGGAAGTTCTGTGCTTTCTCTCCAACCCTCCTGAGTGCTTAGTAAACAGGATAGGTCTTGTCTGGAGGTCTGGGAGACCAGAGCCCCAGCAACAGAACTGGATTCAGGGTCGGGAGTAGAGGGCCTTGTGCTTTTTGAAGTGATCAGATAGTTTAACAGGAATCGTGGAATCCCAGACTAGTGAGGATGCAGTTGTGCATGGAAATAAGATCCTCAGCTGGACAGAGACGGAGTTATCCGTTAACGTTAGAAGAAAACTGACATAGTTAGCCACAGAATATCAGGGTGGGAAGGGACCTTAGGAGGTCATCTAGTCCACCCCCCTGCTCAAAGCAGGACCAATCCCCAATTTTTTCCCCAGATCCCTAAATGGCCCCCTCAAGGATTGAACTCACAACCCTGGGTTTAGCAGGCTCAAACCACTGAGCTAGCCGCTATGAACTATGCACCTTGTCTCAAAACCCAGGAGTAATCCCGCCGTGAGGTGCAACTGCGGAGAAGAATACTTTCACTTACACCGCTCACTTACATTGCGTGTGCTATCTGAACACATACAACCCTTGTGGTTTTCCCCCCAAAGGGTTTCACGTTGTGTTTATGTTTGGAGGTTTCTAATGCAATGGTTCCATTCATTTTGGGGCAGAGTAAAGGTTGCTGGGATGAAATGTGCATTATTTGCAACTGAATAAGACTGTTTATTCTGAGGCTGGCATAAACTGAACGACGTTCTCTGCTATTTATTTCAGGGCTTGGGTTGTGTAGATTGTTGTCTCTAAGGCTGTGTCTATGCTGCACAGTTAACCCGGGTGATTGGCGCCCAGGTCTGGGCACCTAGGTTAGCCTGGCCCACGTGTGAGCATCCCTGTTGCAAAGTCCTACCTGCATTACCGTGTTCTTACTGTCTCTGCACTCGCCGGTGTGTGTTTGGGGGTGTGACCCATGGTTCTGTGTGCTGAGATGCGCTAGGAATCTTTCCCTGTCAATTGCGGGAGAACTTGTCCGTCCTTCGGGGGGAATTGTGGGAAGGCAATGGAGGACTGTCAACACTTGAGTGATTTAGCCTGCGTCCTCATGGCCAAGTGGGCGCATACCGGCCTGAGTTAAAGCAGAGCCCATGCTCTAACCCAGGTTTCTTAGCCTGTGGGTCACCACCCACAACTGGGTCACTGGAATATATCAAAGGGTTGCATGGGAAGCCTAGGGGGTGAGGGCAGGTCCCGCCCCAGGGAGGATGGCAGAACCCACACTCACCTTGCACTGGGTGCTCCTGCAGCACCCCTGGTCCTACAGCACCACTCTGGTTTGGTCCAGCTGTTCTTCCATCATGCTGATGTGGGTCCAGCTGGACCAAATGTCCCTGTGCACCAGGTCACATCATCTGGAGCAGGGTGCCCAGCACAGTCAGCGCTGCAGGACTGGAGCTGCAGGCTAAAACCCTGCTAAGAATCCAGATTAACTGTGCAGTGTAGCCATACCCTTAGAAATCTACCATAGGGGGTTGAGAAGCTTGCTCCAATAACTGATGGTTGTTTCTTCTGGTCTGGGGCCAGATAGCTTATTTTTTTCTAAGTGCTTCTTTGTTGGCTCCAGGAAAGCTTAGACCACGCTCCAGTATCTTACCACATCATTGCATTTTATTTGACCACAAACTAATAGCTAAGGCAGCTACAAATACAAGAGTCAGGTGTCGAAATTCTACTTAGTTATACCTGTGCAACATCCTTTGCATTATCTGCATCATGGTAGGTCCTAGTGGCCAGGGCCCTACGGTGCCAGGCACTGCACAGACGATGACAGAGACAGTCCCTGCTATGACGAGCTTGCTTGACATCACTGGAGTACTGAGATAATTTGACCCCCCCCCGCCTCTAGATTTTTGCATGATGCCACTGGGCAAGAAGCACAGAATTTGGCCAAGTGTGACTTAAATCTGCTGCACAATATTATTAATAAAATTGGGCACCCAGTGCAAATCTTCTGCAAACGAACTTGCTTCACATGTGTGCATGCATGTATTTGCTTCTGTGCACATGGTAGCGAATGAATTTATGGGTAGCAATACCTATGCCAACAGAGACATATTGCAGAACTTTCACAAGAAACAAATGTTGAGTTCATAATTGTGAATATTCTCACTGGAAGGCTGATTGTCTGATAAAGGAGCAGACTGCTACGGCCAGTCAGAAGAGCGCACATACCAAATCCCATCAACCCTTTTTTGTCAATGAGCTATAGCTGGAGAATTCTTCACAGACATGAACTGGTGAAGGATCTTGGAATAACAAGTAAATCTAAGAAAACCGCAGTCTGTATGGTGGACAATTAGCAAACCAAAAATTGAGGCAGAATGAATCAAGTCAATTATCAGGTTATGAATTTTTTGCCCAGCTCTACTAATTAGTAGCCTTGATGCTAATTGCTTAAGGAACATAGAAGAGACCAAGTCCTGCTCTTAGACACACTTGCGCCAGCCCATTGATCTCTGTTGGATTGGATGGGGGAATTTGGATCAATGCCTTTGACTTCAGTCTGTGCATTGAAGACACCTCAATGCTAGCCATTGACAGTCCGCCCCTCAAGTCCCTAGCCTCCAATTCTCCTCTCTAAAAGACTGCTGTTGGGCCAAATGATAGGTCACCATTGAGAATATGCTTCAACTATTAAAAATGGCCATCTTTGCACACAAGTTGCTTATACTGAATACAGCTGGGCAAAAATTTTCGGAAGAAACATGTTTCTGTTGGAAAATGCTGACTCAACAAAATTGAAACATTTTTGAGGAAATATCAGTTTCATAGAGATTTTTCTGGGAAGTTATCAGAATGTTTGGATAAGGTCAAAGCATTTACTTTTGAGGTTTTCATTCTAAATATTATACAATATAATTAATATAACAAATGTCAAAACAATAAAGTCAAAACAAAGTGTTTGAGTCTTACCAAAATGAAATATTTCACTAAGGAAAAAGGAAATATTTTTGGAATATTTTGTTTTGCAGAAAATCTGAACTTTTTGTCCCAACTGGGACAAAACTCAACTTTGAAGTCCCAGAATTTTGTGTGGGATGAAATTTCTGATCTTCAACTTTCTCTATTACTGTAAATATATTAATCAAACCATATATATATATATATACACACACACACACACATCAACTTGTTTGTAATAGGTAAAATAGAACGAATACATTGCATATATATGAGTGTGTGTGTGGGTACGTGTACAATACAGGGTTTCTTGCACCGTTTTCTAAAGCATTTGGTACTGCCCACTGTTGGGAATAGGATACTAGACTAAGTGGACCTGTGATCCAGATAGCAATTCCTGTGTTCTTAAGATCTTATGCCAGCTGGTGGATTGGCACCTCTTTGCCACGCTCCTTGCTGGAGATTGGAACAACGTGGGGCTGGTCTCTGCCAGCTGATCGGCTGCTTTTCACGATGCATCAGACTGTATTGGAGCTCAGGCAGCTCCTTTGTGCTGCAAACAACAGGTGACAAACAGCTGATGGGAGCGCCTCACGCCCAGTACGGCGCTTCCTCTGATTGGCTCTTGACAACATATAGATTAAAAATATCTCAGGGTGCTGAATGACTTAATTAAGAAAGTGCCAACAAAAAATTTCGAAAATAGCCCCCTTAAAGGGTTAATCATACCGACGCTGTTGATCTTTTATTCCTAGCATAGCTCCGGTTCCACATAAGCCAGAGGAGGAGAGGACAAGAGGGAATCAATTTACAGTCGGAATGTCCCATAAGAATCCATCCTCTTTCGGGGGGGTGCGGGGAGGGGCAGGGCTATTGTGTCAGGCCCGAGTAGGCCCTTAAAACCGGGAGGACTCCATGCATTCTCCTCCGTTAGTACCCCAAGCCAAAACACATTTAAAGGCAGTGTGGGACCTGCCATCTTTCTCAAATCCATCTTCTCTCAAATCGCTGTATTACAACCAAACAGGATTTGTTCCACTGCAATTTGTCAAGATTGGACAAGGCCTCAAAGTTGGCAGGGACATATATTAAAGGTTTCTCAGGGACTGGAGCCAGAGAGGCAATTACCTTCCTGCACTCGGAGAGGAGGGAACACAGCTGCCATCTCAGCTCCTGTTACCGTTATGTAACATGGGAGGGCTGGAGTCCCCCCCCCACAACTCTCAATAAATAAAAATAAAATAGACGTGTCCCTCCCCCCTCTGCAGCCTGAAACTGGTGCAATCTGGCTCTGCAGGAAGGACAGCTGCAGCTTCCTGTTGGTTGCCGGCAATGCAGCTGCCTAGATTCGGCAGAGGTAACATGCCCTGTGCACAGAGAAGCCGTGGGATAAGAGGCACCTGGAGCCGGATCCAAAGAATCATAGACTCATAGAATATCAGGGCTGGAAGGGACCTCAGGAGGTCATCTAGTCCAACCCCCTGCTCAAAGCAGGACCAATCCCCAACTAAATCATCCCAGCCAGGGCCTTGTCAAGCTGGGCCTTAAAAACCGCTAAGGATGGAGATTCCACCACCTCCCTAGGTAACCCAATTCCAGTCCTTCACCACCCTCCTAGTGAAATAGTGTTTCCTAATATCCAACCTAGATGTCCCCCACTGCAACTTGAGACCGTTGCTTCTTGTTCCGTCATCTACCACCACTGAGAACAGCCGAGCTCCATCCTCTTTGGAAGCCCCCTTCAGGTAGTTGAAGGCTGCTATCAAATCCCCCCTCACTCTTTTCTTCTACAGACTAAATAACCCCAGTTCCCTCAGCCTCTCCTCGTAAGTCATGTGCCCCAGCCCCCTGATCATTTTCGTCGCCCTCTGCTGGACTCTCTCCAATTTGTCCACATCCCTTCTGTAGTGGGGGGCCCAAAACTGGATGGCCTCACGAGTGCTGAATAGAGGGGAATGATCATGTCCCTCAATCTGCTGGCAATGCTCCTACTAATACAGCCCAATATGCCATTGGCCTTCTTGGTAACAAAACCAAAAAAGGCCGTGGGAGCCTTTTTGTTGATTTCAATGGGCTTTGGATCAGGACTCTAAGGTGACCACTATTAACAAGGCAACACTGGCCAATAGTCACCTCCCAGTTACCCCAATTCCTTCCTGTGGTGCCCCTGAGCCGACATTGCTAGATGGTAGCTGTTGACTTCTACATGGTGATTGCTCTGGCACTGGCTTTTCTGGGAGTTAATACCCCGACCGAAAGGGGGGAGATGAAACCACTGCAGTGCATTGAGACTTGTTCTCGTTACCTTGCTACCAACCCGCCAGCAGTAGGGATTGGACAAGGCTGACTGGTTGAGGGGTCAGTCGGACCTTGCTGTTGCCCTGGGGGGTTGGGTTGCATGAGGAATGCAAAGTTTTCTCTTTAGAGACATGCATCCGAGGCTCCCAGCGTTCATAAAGCCCTAGTATAAGCAGGGGCAACACCAGCAACTTTCTTAGTGTAAGGGGACTGTTGCCCCTTTACTAACATTCAGTGGGGTGTTTTAGTTGCTAGCTCCCAGTACTAAAAGGGGGAAGGGTTGATGGGGAATCAGGACCCTGAGACTGACAGCCCCCAGGAACAATGGGGAGAGGCCAATGCTCCAGGTCAGCCTGAAGGACAGGGCGAGCAGGCTAATCAGGGAGTCAGGAGGCCAGGGAGGTCCCCGTCCTCCCTGTGAGCTGGATTTGCCTGGGTCAGATAGAGTGGAGCCGAGCTAAGGAGAAAGCCAGGGCCCGAGCTGAGCTGGGGAGCAGAGCTGGGCCAGAGCCAGAGGGGCCAGAAAAGGAGCCCAGGAAGCAGACCTGTCCTGAGAGCAGAGCTGCAGCAACCAGAGCCAGAGGGGCCAAAGAGGCAGCCCAGGGAGCTGGAGGCAGCAGCAGCAGCGCAGAGACCGAGTGGTGGGGCTGGGGCTGGAGCCGTCTGGAGCTGGGTGCGGTGAGCAGCTGGGGAGAGCGAGGGGGACCCTGGGCAGTGGGCCCAGCACAGGGAGACGCCTCAGCCACGAGGCTCTGCAGGTCAGGCTTGGATCATAACCCCGACAGGGCGGGGGCAACACAGGGCAGAAGGGTCCTACCACTTAGAGCCTGAGAGCGTGTGGCCACCACCAGAGCAAGTGTCCAACCCAGGGCATCCCTGCAGCACAGCCAGGGCCTGAGCAGGAGGCCTGGAACTTACAAGGACATCCCAGGACACTGTTTGTGAAGTTCCCTGCCACAGAGCGGGGTGATGTTTCCTTTCACCCTTTCCCATTTCCCCTTATTCTTTTTAAAATTAATTGTTGATTAAATAACTTGCATTTGCTTTAACTTGTATGTAATGGTCAGTGGGTCAGAGAAGTGCCCAGTGCAGAGAGAGTACCCCGGAGTGGGGATGCCCTAGCCCCTGTCCTAGATGACCGCAGCAGGGTTGGGGGTCGAGCCCCCCAGGAATCCTGGGCCCAGCCTTGTTGGGGTTATGAGGACTCTGCCAGACAGGAGAGGGGAAGGGGAATCCTCAAGGGCAGGGAGACCTTTAGGTAAAGGAAGTGGGAGCGAGGACTCAGATCCTTTCGCTAGCCCACTTCACCGGGGTAGTGCAGAAGCCAGGAAAGTTCCCCACAATAACTTGACTATTTCCCCGCTTACATTAGCACTAAATCTTCTCAGACAGGCCATTAACGATCCCAGGGAGCCCCAGATACCTGGGGCCCTGTCTACTGGAGAGCGTATGGATGTCTGTGAGATGCCATGCTAATGGCCCCCTAGTTTCAATGAGAGGGAGTGGTTCGCAGGCAGGGGCAGTTTAAAACAGGGTACAGGATCTGGTCCCTGAGCTGGGTTGGATCCAAGGGGCAATGAGGCGGGAGAGGACGCTGGTCCAGAAAGGAGGGAGAGCAAGACAATGAGTCAGTAGGGACACAAGCCCTCAGCAGCTCTGGGGGCTCACTGATGCTCCTAACAGGAGTGCCGAAGGAACTCCAGTATGAAATTGCAGAACTACTAACTGTGGGGTGTAACCTATTGCTGAAATCAGCCTTTGCACCGGATGACTGGCGGACAGCTAATGTGACACCGATTTTTAAACGGGGGTCCAGAGGCGATCCTGACTATTACAGGCTGGCAAGCCTGACTTCTGTACCAGGAAAATGGGCTGAAACTATAGTAATGAGCAGAATTGTCAGACACGTAGATGAACACAATTTGTTGGGGAAAAGTCAACACGACTTTTGTAAAGGGAAGTCATGGCTCACCAATCTAGAAGAATTCTCTGAAGGTATCAACAAACATGTGGACCAGAGTGATCCAGTCAATAATAGTGTACTTAGACTTTCAGAAAGCCATTGGCAAAGTCCCTCGCCAAAAGGAAAGTAAGCTGTCATGGGATAAGAGGGAAGGACCTTTTATGGATCAGTAACTGGTTAAAATATGGGAAACAGGATAGGAATAGATGGTCAGTTTTCACAACAGACAGCAGTAAATAGCAGGGTCCCCCAAGGATCTGTATTGTGATCAGTGCTATTCAACATATTCATAAATGATCTGGAGAAGGGGGTAAAGAGTGAGGTGGCAAAGTTTGCAGATGATACAAAACTACTCAAGATAGTTAAGTCCATAACTGACTGTGAAGAGTTACAAAGTTTTCTCACAAAACTGGGTGACTGGGCAACAAAATCGCAGATGAAATTCAATGTTGATAAATGCAAAGTAATGCACAGTGGAAAACAATCCCAGCAATGCATACAAGATGATGAGGGTCTAAATTAGCTGTTACCACTTCAAGAAAGAGATCTTGGAGTCATTGTGGGTAGTTTTCTGAAAACATCCACTCAATGTGCCGCGACAGTCAAAAAAGTGAACAGAATGTTAGGAACCATTGGAAAAGGGGTAGACAATAAGACAGAAAATATCATAATGCCACAATATAAATTCATGATACACCCGCATCTTGAATACTGCAGGCAGTTCTGGTTGCCCCATCTCAAAAAAGATACACCCTGCCCGACTCTGTCACACTGGGTTCAAAAAGGAGTTATGTCAATTTATGGAAGATAGGTCCATCAATGCTTATTGGCCAAGATGGTCAAGGACTCAGCTCCATGTTCTGGGTGTCCCTAAACCACCAATTGCCAGAAGCTGGGACTGGACAGCAGGGGATGGATCACTTGATAATTATCCTGTTCTGTTCATTCCCCCTGAAGCGTCTGCCACCGGTCTCTGCCAGCAGTCAGGATCCTGGATTGAATGGACCATTGGTCTGAGCCAAGTCAGGCCGTTCTTACCCTGATACTAGAGAGCTGGAAGGGATTCCCCCACTCCAGTGTATTCTGGGTATTTTTTTTATCTCCTTCCTCTGAAGCATCAGAGAGGGCAGTGGCTGGAAATGGGACACTGGATGGGGTGGTGGGGTTGGGGTGGGAGGGCCAGTGCTCTGAGGTGGCAGTGAGCATTTCCTATCTCAGGTGCTTGGCTGGCTGGTTCTTGCTCACATGCTCAGGGTCTAACTGAGGGCCATTGTGAGGGTCAGGAAATAATTTTGCCCTCAGTCAGATTAGCAGTGACCTTTGCGGGGGTTGCACCTTCCTCTGCAGAGTGTGTGTGCGGGTCACTTGCTAGGATTAGCTGGATGATCGGGTGGGGACTTCTGGCATTAAACTCTGACTCTATGATTGTTTTGGTAGGATCTAGGCCAATCCATCCCTGCTGGTAGGGCACTCTCTGGGAGGGGCCTGGGAATTATTCCGTTGACTTTAGTGGGTTTTGGATTGGGCTCCTAGAGAATATGATGGGTCCCACTGGAAATCTGTCCCAACTAATAAAACAAATCTTCAGTGTTACCTTCCATAATTTGAAATAGATCTGGTAGAATTCTACAGACTGCTCCCAACCCCCAGCCTTTTACCTTATATTGCTTGGATTATTACTATATTATTATTTATGTGTTGTAGTCATACCTCGGGACTGTTCGATGTAAATTGCTGAGAGACAGAAAATTATTACCGCAAAAAGCTGCCATAACATCACTGGTTTATAATCAGTATTGGAAAGACTTGATCTTTATATGTTCATGATGAATTTCTCCTGGTAATAGTGAGGCTCATTTCCAAATGTTTTTGTTTTCCTATTTTTCTACGAAAGGGAAACTTAAGAAATAACCATCCCTCTTGTCAGTAATGCTTATTGTTTTAAAATATGATGACTGTAGAAACTGAGTTTTCGAAAGGGACTCCTAACTACAGCTGGGATGAAAAAAGGGATCAGTAGAAATACATTCCTTTATTTTTGTTGGAAAAAATCTGATTTGAAATGTTTTGAGCGGCTCTAGTGAATAACACTGAGAACCTGTTAATGAAAGACTCTTTCTTGCTGCAGGACAGGAGAGCTCAAGAGGTACCAGGACATCATTGTGTGTTTTTTGTTTTAATGACCTCATCTTTTATAGAACCTGCTGAGTGACATCATAACAGAGGAAGTTTGGGCTTATGCTTAAGGCAGTGCACTGGGACACATGAGATCTGGGTTTGATTTCTGGCTGTACCACAGACTCCCTGTATGACCTTGAGCAAGTCACTTAAGTGCTCCGTGCCTCAGTTTCCCTAATGAAAGATGGGCTAATAATGTTGCTTTTGTCTGTCTTGTATATTAAGGGTATGTCTACACTATGAAATTAGGTCAAATTTATAGAAGTTGATTTTTTAGAAATCAGTTTTATATACTCGAGTGTGTGTGTCCCCACAGAAAATGCTCTAAGTGCATTAACTCGGAGTGCTTCCACAGTACCGAGGCAAGCGTCGACTTCCGGAGTGTTGCACTGTGGGTAGCTATCCCACAGTTCCCGCAGTCTCTGGAAATGAGATTCAAAAGTTCGCGGTTCTTTTCCTGTCTACCTGGCCAGTGCATCTGAGTTGAGAGCGCTGTCCAGAGCGGTCACAATGGAGCACTCTGGGATAGCTCCCGGAGGCCAATACCGTCGAATTGTGTCCACAGCACCCCAAATTCGACCCAGCAAGGCCGATTTAAGCGCTAATCCACTTGTCGGGGTGGAGTAAGGAAATCGATTTTAAGAGCCCTTTAGGTCGAAAAAAAGGGCTTCATCGCGTGGCCGGGTGCAGGTTTACATTGATTTAACGCTGCTAAATTCGACCTAAAGTCCTAGTGTAGACCAGGGCTTAGATTGCAAGCTCATTGGAGCAGGGACTGTCTTTCTCTATCTGTATGTACGTCACCTCGCATGATGGAGCCTTAATCTCTGTTAGGGCCTCTAGGTGCTCTTGAGTTTATGAATCATAATTAGCAGTAGTATGTCCCACAGGGTGCCTGTACCGTTATGTTTTTTTTAGGAGGTGCTCCAAGGACCTTTGTGGCTTTTGTGCCTGGACTTGTCTCTAAAAGGTGAAATTAAGGGAGAGCATGACAAGCTCTTTCTCTCTCTCTCTCTCTCTATTTGTAGTGACTCTTCCTGTAATTAACAGTCTCACTTTAGTAACTGCAGGAGGGGTCTGACTACACTCATGACACGCACGCCCCAAAACAAAGCCAGTTGGCTTAAATAAAGGTCAAGCTGTGATACTTCTCCTGACAACAGCCAGGAAGCTGGGAGCTACGGGTGACGCTGCGTGATCAGCTCCGCGTCACTGACTCAGGGATGCAGGGTCACGCTTACCTCTTCCTTCCTTGGATGCGGCTGGAGTTTATCATTTGCTGCCGTTAGAGGTGACCTGAGAAGAAAACGTTATCAATGATGGTCTGAATCCGAGGCTAAAGTCGTGCAGCAGAAACTCATGAAGGCCTCCAGGGCTGGCCTAATAACAGATTTTGTTTAGCAAACCTTAATTAATCAGCCTCCCAACACCTTCGAGTGAGAAGACGTCATGGATTTATTATAATACTCAGGTTGTCGTAGTAACTATGCCACACGTCATGGCGACGCAGGTCTTTGTGCTTCCACTGGGGTTCAAGGTAAACCTCCAAACGCTGTTAGCAGTACAGGGCTTCTGACATGCAGCTGAGCAGTTGTGATGTCATGCAGTAGAGGGCAGTGGTCCACATAGCCTCTGGACAATTGCTCGGGCTGGCTGGGAAACAAGAATTCTGTTCTGCAAAAAATGTTGAGGTTTCAACATTTGTTTTCTTTCCCATGTGGAACAAAACCGAGACCTGTCGCCGTTTGTCATGGGAGGCCTATGATGACCACCGCCAAATAGCCAAGAGTCCGTGGGTAGAGAACTCACCTGGGTTGTGGGAGGTGTAGGCTCGGGTTTCTGCTTCAGATCAGGAACTTGAACCTGGGTCTCCCACATAGGTCAGTACCCTACACACCAGGCTATTGGCTTTTCCGGGGTAAGTGGGGCTCTCCCACCGGGCAATTTCATTCTGCACCTCAGAAATCTTCCTGATGAATCAGCATTTTCCAACAAAATAATGTTTCACTGAAAAATTCTTACCAGCTCTATTCATGACGGTGTTGTTATCCCTATCTGACAGATAGGGAAACTGAGGCATGATGTGGCAAAATGACTTGCCCATGGTTGCAAAGAGAGTCAGTGACTAAACAGGGAATAGAACCCAGGAGTCCTGACTCCCATTCCACCCGGTCCCATGGGTCCTTGGCAACTTCTGATGACATCACAGGCCAACTGGTAATAAAACAGAGTCCTGAGCGGAACCTTTGCCCCAAACTGGGGCTGAACCCTTGTTTTCTGTCCCTGTGTTGTGTCTCTGAACTGCACCAAAGCGGAGGTGCTGAAATATTCAAGGAAGGCTCTGGTGGTGGGGCAGGACGCTGGAGTGGAGTCGCGCTCCTACTCCTCCCTGGAGAGTCCAAATTGTATTGGCAACAACGGAGACTCCCAAGCTAGGAATCCTTGTGGGATCGAAGGGCGGAGGTTGGTCAGTGGCTGCTGGGCTGACTGGTGTGGCGTATACATGGGGAGCTGTGTGTGGGGAAGGGGAGGGGCCGCAGTTGGAGTAGGGGTTATGAGGTGGTGACCCCTTGCACCATCGGGAAATCAGCAGCAGTTCCTTGTATGCTGCGTGGGGAGAATAGGGCCTAGTGAGCAGATTTCAGGGAATCTAGCTACCCTCCTCTTCGTTACTCTTGCTGTACTCCTGGTGTGTGAGTACACCAGCTCCGGCTGCCCCCAGCTCCTCAGGCCCAGTGCAGAGGAGACGGGCGTAAGTTTCACACTGACAAGTGTGCATGCCTAAGTGACACTGGGGCTATGTCTGCACTCTGTCTGGGCGGTGTAATTCCCATCTTGGGGAGACGTAAACACACGAGCGCTGTACCAGCACGGGCAGTGGCTTGGCTAATTGCCCAGGTACCACATATGCGGGCAGCTAGCCCGAGCTGCCATGGCCACACTGCCATTTTAGTGCACTAGCTCAAGCAGATCTAGTGCATGTCAGGCTATCCACGCTGTGAATTACACCTCCCAGCTGCTGTGTAGACGTGTCCCCTGCAGTGGTGTAACATGCCTACGGAGGGGACCGTGAAAAGATGCCAGTCACACCCTCTGGCTGCCTTTCACTTGTTCTTTGTCTCAGTTGCCTTCTTTCTTTTTCTCTCTCTTGCTCAGTTTAGCTCCTCGCCTCAAAGCCCTTTCACTTTGCATTTCCTTGGTGATGGCTGGCCGTGGATGGATTAGCTCAGAGAGCCGGACAGACAGAGACATAATAATCTGCTCTACCACTCGCTGGCTCCCTGGCTGCCCTCCCCAGTCCAGATCCGCTTGACCTCCTGAAAAGAGATCTCCACTGACCATACGGCTGCTATGACCAGCACCTCACAATGCACCTTTCAGGATCCTACGCATGCCTATCACAACATGTGGCATATCTCATCCAGTGCACTAAATGTCCCAACAACAACTATATGGATGAAACCAGACAATCACTACGCTCGCTAATGAACTCATCCAGGATAAGGGATAAAAGACAAAACCACCTCATCACCTGTGGGGAACACTCTTCACAAAACGATCACTCCATAGCTGACCTCTCAGTCCTCATCCTCAAAGGAAACCTCCACAACACCTTCCAGATGTGAGCCTGGGAGCTTAAATTCAGAACTTTGCTAGATACTAAAACTCATGGACTAAAGAGAGACACTGGATTTATGGCTTATTACAATGATCTATAAGCCACTTTAACCCCCTCAGCTTTTTTGTTCCTTCCCCCCATCATTGGAGAGGTGTTAACGGGTCACTTCACCTTGGGTAGTCCCTTGAAATATGTGTTTCCTACTTATGCTAAACAATCAACCTTGTATTTAGCTGTGACACTCTGAGTACCTTCCCCAGACCTGGAGAAGAGCTCAGTGTGACCTCGAAAGCTGGCCTCTCTCCCCAACGGAAGTTGGGCCCGTAAAAGCTATCACCTCACCCCCCTTGTCTCCGTAAGGCTTCTGTGACTCTCGCTGCCAAAATCAAACTCCTTCCCTCATCAAATCCCTAATCAGCCGGAACGGCACTGTAAGCTGTGATAAATTAACTCCTCTCTGCTCCTTTTGCTGACCGCTGCCCTTCAATGATCTGGCTCCGTCTCTGACTCCGAGGGCAACAGCCTCTCTAATTATATTTCTCCTGCCTTCCAAATCCTCTCAGGCACCTGGACAGGAGCCGGTATTGAGAGGGTGGGAGGATTAGAGGGACCCAATCTCGCATTGCAGCACCAAATGGGAAACGCGTTGGAAGGAAGAGATGAGAGGAGTGTGTGCAGGTGTGGGGTGTGTGTGTGTGTGCAAGGATGGTGCATGTATGTGGGTGACGTGGGGGTTACACGCATGCACACATATGTATGAATGGGCCCCAGAGCCAGAATTCCCTTGGCCCCAGGGAAGCGGTCTCCCCCTGGACAGGGCCGAGGTCTGCTGGCAGCAGGGGCTTGCAGCACCTGTGGCCCATACACTTCCAATTCAGCTCCAGGACTGTCACTCAGCATCTTTCATCAGAGGAAGGAAAAGGATGGACTTGTGGCCAAGACAACGGACTGGGACCCAGGAGAACTTGGCTCCTGCCCCAGCTTCCAGTGGGAGGTTGGACAAGTCACATCAAACAGGGCCTTGCACCCGCAAAGTCACTCACAACGCACCCAAAGCAGATGGGGAGATGGGCTCACGCGAAGAATAGCCGTGTGGACGTTGTGGCACTGCAGAGGCAGCATGAATCTGTCTCGCCGGGCTGGGGGGTTTGCTCCCAGTGGCAGTGTGGGCAGGCCCTCAGCATCTGGGCTTGATTAACCTGTGTCCTCCCTGCAGAGTGGGTGGGTTGCCAGCCTGGACCGAGGCAAAACCCGGTGTCAAGCCAACATCTTCAGGTGTGTACGCTAGCCGGAGTTGAAAGCCCCTTCGAAGCCCAGGAAAGAGGTTTTTCTGTGTGGATGGGAAGGGGGCTGGGACACCACTGAGGTTCTAGGCCAGGTGAACGTTGCAGTGAAGACATACCCAGAGGGGACGACCTCACTGCAAGAAAACACCCGCAGCCGGCCCGTGTCAGCTGAGGCAGGGTTGCGGGGCTCAGGCTTCGGGGCTATGAAATTGCAGTGTGGCCATTCAGGCTTGGGCCCTTGTGGGGCCCTAGATCCTGATCCCAGCTGTCTACCCTGCAATTTTATAATCCTGCCGCGTGAGCCTGTCAGCTGTCCCAGGCTGGCCACAATCTACTATTGCAATGGCGGCAAAGAGTCCTGTGGCACCTAATAGACTAACAGACATATTGGAGCGTGAGCTTTCATGGGTGAATACCCACTTCGTCGGATACAATTGCAATGCAGATACACCCAGAGAAGCTAACTCAGGTCCCTCATTACAAAGGTGCCTGGGAGTTGGCTAATCTTGGGCTGGCTGGCACGAGGTCACTGAGACACTCACTTGAGGTCAGACACCTCGGCTGGGTGGTCGTGCAGGAGATGCAAATAGATTAAGGAGCGAGGGACTGCAATTAATTTGATTATGCATAAATAAACGCAGGGCTCTGGAATGGAACTAGCGCGGGGGATGGTTTAATCGAAGGGGGAAGACGAAGAGGTGGGCTGATCATGCCATGGCACTGGTCACCATAACTGTGATTTATTGCCCGTGTTGCCACAGAGTCAATTTGGGCTTAATTTCACTCCGCTGCTCGGGCTGCTTTTGCAGTGCTTCTGCCTCTAATGGAAATTGGATGACAGGAGACGCCTGCTGGCTTGGCATTAAGAGGCTAAAGGTTAATCCCAGCTGCTGCTTGGAGCCGAGGAGAGAGAGAGAGCAAAGCCCAGCACCTCATAGTATTTAGGCACCTAACTCCCATGGGAGTGAGGCCCCAAAATGACTTTGAGGATTTGGCCCAAGAGCTTTCTCTGGTGTTGCCACTGCAGTGGGCTTGCTGTGCCCACAGTTAAAGGTCTCTCCCCTTCTCTTTCAGCATCTAATAATAGGCTCCTTAGTGTGTTCCCTCCAGCTATCTCAAAACAGTGGGGAAACTGAGGCACAACTGGTACTTCCCTGAGCACCTCCTTGTGATTGTGGTTGTTCTTTTAAATGTTGACACCTGTCCCTCAGCACCCAGGATGGGACCCAGCAGCTCACTGCACCTCAGGTAATGGGCAGAGGTGTCAGGTGGTAGGCATCTAATGGTCTCAGCAAGGTCTCAGCAAGCACAGGTCTAAGGTCTCAGCAAGCACAGGCTGAGCTCGAAGCCACGGCCTTGAGATCAGACTTCTTAGTGATTGTCACTGCCCACCGGAGCAGCATGGCCTAGTGAATAGAGCAGTGGACTGGGACTCAGGAGACATGAGTTCTGTTTCCAGCTCTGCTACTAGCCTGCTTGGTGAATTTAGACAAGTCCTTCCCCTCCCCCCTCATGCCTCAGTTTCCCCATCTGTAAAGTAGGGTGAATGATCGTTACCTCCTTTGAAAAGGACTTTGAGATCTGGTGATGAGACGAGGTAGGTGGCATTACTGGTAATGCTTCACTCTCACGTGAGGTACGTCTCCCCACCCCTGTCTGAGGTCAGATGGGTCGCCACGGCTCTGACCGGGCTCAGGAGTTGGGTGTGCAGCTCGGGCTGGGGCTGGCTGAGGTGACTCACTGCTACCGCAGGTTGTGTGGAAGCAAATGGCACTGAGGGTGCTAAAAATACAGCGGCTGTGCATCATACCCAGGCATGCCGGGCGGGGGCAGGGCGAGCTGGACTGATTCATGAGCTGGGACTGTACCTCTTATGCCAGCCTGCAGCCGACAACACCCACCACGAAACCTACACCCTGGCACACATATGCCCACCCTCCTCTCTCTCACGCATCCCCCTGTACGTACCTCCACCCACGCAATCTTACACACACCTCCACGTAGTACACGGTCACCCACATACCGCACCCAGGTTCACTGCCCCTCCCTGCCACCCTCGCGCACAAATACACCCCCCCACTAACAAACGCCACCTCCATCCCACCTAGACAGTTATGTGAACACACCCTCATAGGCCCAGGTAAATTCAGTCTGACTGCCCCTTACAAAGCTAAAGGAGACAGAACCACAGGTTTAAATCTACGCTCCCCAGCTCTCCTTCTGGCCTCTGCTTCCAAGCTCTCAACTTGCTGGACACTTCCGTTTGTTTTATCCGCATTGTTTTATCAGTGGCCCCCACCCCACAACATCCAAAACGGCTTCCTTTTTACTCTTTAGAAGAAAGCTAGTAAGTTCCAACCCATAGAATTATTAGAATTATGAACAATAATTATTAGAATTATGACAATAATAAAATAAAAATGCCGTCCCCTTTGCAGACTTGTTTAAGAGGCTGTTGGGGGAGCCGCCAGCCTCGTTACTCATTCCACAAATGGGACCCGGTTTATTTTAAAAGAGTGAAATTCACATGTCCACATACGTATGCCAATGGAAGGGAAACTGATTAATACATTCTAAGGGCAGAAAGGAACCACTGTGATCATCTAGGCTCACCTCCTGTCTGACACAGACCAAGAACTGCCCCCAACTAATTCCTGTTTGAACTAGAGCAGATCATTTATAAAAACATCCAATCGTGATTTTAAAAATGGCCAGTGGTGGAGAATCCATGGTGACCGTTGCTATTTGTTTCAATGGTTAGTTACTCTCACCGTTAAAATTTTGCTCCTTATTTTCAATCTGAATTTGTCTGGCTTCAACTTGCAGCTATTGAATCATGTTACACCTCTCTCTGCTAGATCAAAAAGTCCATTATTACATGTTTGTTCCCTATGTAGGTATTTCTACACTGTAATCAAGTCACCCCATAACCTTCTCTTTGATAAGATAAGTAGATTGAGCTCCGTGAGTCTGTCACTACAAGGCAGGTTTTCCAATTCTTTAATCATTCTCATGGCTCTTCTTTGAACCCTCCAATTTATCAAAGTCCATCTTGAATTGTGGATACATGTAGAACCAGGAGCATGAAGACACAGTGAGGCGTAAGCCTTGCTAGCTGGTGCCTAAGAAGTAGACTTAAAAATACCCTGGGATCTTAATAAAAATGTAATACAGCATTAATCTAGCAGGAGTGGGAGCATTTTATATAGCTATGTTTGCATATCAGTCTCCATTCTACCTCCCCTCTATTTTTAATAACTTATACTCCTCTGAAATGTCCAGCTTTCAGGCTGAAATTTCCAGTCCTGGTCTCTGTTCAAAGACGGGAGACCGTTTAAGAAAAAATGACAGATATTTTTGAGCCCAAGGAGAGTGCAGACAAATCTACTTCCTCCTCGTTATTAAGAAATTTCTTGCCAACTTTTTCTTGAGCAGCTCCAGAGCTGAAACAACCGGATTCAGAAAGTTGAGGTACGGCATAAATGAGCCCTCCTGGCGTGTTCCAGAAAAACACTGGGCTTAATTTGAATGTGTTCTCAGCATGTGGTGTAAGGGCTGTATGTCTTGCATTATATTTTCCTTAAAGCTCTGGTCCTGCAGACATGCTTGTGAGTAACTTTGTGAATGTGGGAGCGTGTACCTCAATGGGGCTAATTACGTGCTTAAAGCAAACACTGGTATAAGTTCTGGCCGGACTGAAGTGGGGGAAATGCATGCATGAGTGGCATTGGGAGTAGTGCTTTGCATTTTGTAACATGCACAGGAGGGGTTGATGCATCCTAGGGGTTCATTAAGCGGAAGGGGCTGCCTTCTAAGAGACCTGAACCAGGTCGTTTCAGATTGCAGAATTTTCCTGCCCTATTGCCAGGTTTTCTGCTAAGCCAACAGAACCTGGGAGGCTCAATGAGTGGAACACCTCCTTTTCTGCCTTGTTTTCACTTTGCCCCAGCTTGGCTGCTTTAAAGAAAACCGAAACACCTCGGAAATTCCTCACAAAAACCTTTGTTAAGAAAACATTAAAGTTGCACTGCTAACGTGCTCAAAAATGAGGAGATAGCAGCAGGCAGATGGCATGCACAAACCCCAACGTTGACCTGCAAAGATAAAATAACTAAGGGGCTGATTCTTCCCGGTGCTGCAGTTCATGTTGTCACTTACAGCTGTGCAAAGGAGGAGTGAGGTGATGACATTCTGATTGGTGGAGTACACAGATGCTAAGAATGTGTGCTCTACTTTGCTTTTTATGATAAGTATTAAGAAGACTTGAATATTTTTTAAAAAGTTTTTCACCTTGAAAATATAGGGATGATGAAGTCTTGTCTTCCCTGCTTTTGCTAAAGGTCTCCTTGGAGGAGCAGTAAGAAATCGCTCAGCCTTTAGTTTCAGGGATGGGGGATATTGAGTCTTTACCGGAGAGAGCTTTTCCCCTGCTGTGTTTTGAGTTAAGTGAGCATTAATTTAACAAAGAGCTTGAAAAAATCTGAATGAAAACTTCTCGCCCTGCCAGTTGTTCAAGGCTCAGGTTCTTGTGGTTATAGCCGGTCAAAATTTGTCATTTTTTTTTAATTAAGAATGCCCCCACCAGCAAATGTAATGAAACATTCAGGTTTTTTAAATGAAAACTGAAAAACCTGGGAGTTCTTTTATTCTGATTATTTCCCCCCAAATTTGACATTGAAAATGTTCAAAAATCTGTTGTTCTCAAAACAAAACCGTTTCCCAACAAATTTCATTTTTTTTACTTTGTTTTCCAAACAGTGCTCGGCCTAACCTTGCTGGATCTCTAGTCGTCCACAGAGTCCTCCTGTAACAACAGGCTAGACAAATCTGGCACTGTACACAGAGATTCCTGAACAGGGGAGCATGGGCCAGAGACCAGAGCTGAGAGTCTGTGGATCACCTCGTTTCCAGCTGCTCTGTCCCATTAAAAGAAGCGGAAGCGAGGTAAACACTTTCCTAATGTACATTTCCCATGTATGTGATTGTTGCAGGGAGGTGATGCGACCACAGATGAGCGGGGCAGGTCTATTTGACAAACTCTGCTAAGAGATGAGGCACGCAATGAAAGGTTAAAAGACAAGGACTCGTATGGACTTCCTTATACTTTGTAAAGCTGCAGAAAAAGACAATTTCCCCCCTTTTGTTGGTCCACTTTAAATCTTCACCTTTGCATGTGGCAGCATGATAAGATCTTTAATTTCAAGATCAAATACTATTTCTCAGTGACTGCACTGTACTGTCATCTGATTTATTTTTTGTACAGTGCCATTGGCAGAGTTGTGAAAGTAACCTAGGAATTCTGAGACCTATCCCCCCCGAATCTGACCATTCGATCACATTCCCCTCCCAGAGCCAGGAGTAGAACTCAGGCACCCTGGTTCCCAGCTCCCATTTATGACTGCTAAATCAGGGGTGGGCAAACTTTTTGGCTCGAGGGCCACATCTGGGTATGGAAATTGTATGGTGGGCCATGAATGCTCATGAAATTGGGGGTTGGGGTGCGGGCTCCGGCTGGGGCTGCGGGCTCTGGGGTGTGGCCAGAAATGAGGAGTTCAGGGTGTGGGAGGGGGCTCCAGGCTGGGGCAGGGGGTTGGGATGTGTGTGGGGGGGATGAGGGCTCTGGCTGGAGGTGCGGGCTCTGGGGTGGGGCTGGGGATGAGGGGTTGGGGGAGCAGGAGGGTGCTCCGGTCTGGGACTGAGGGGTTTGGAGGGTGGGAGGAGGCAGGGAGTTGGTGCATGGGAGGGGGTCAGGGGTTCAGGCTTTGAGCGACGCTTACCTCAAGCAGCTCTCAGAAGCAGCGGCATGTCCCCCCACCGGCTCCTATGCAGAGGCATGGCCAGGTGGCTCTGCACGCTGCCCTGTCCGCAGGCTCCGCCCCTGCAGCTCCATTTGGCCATGGCTCCTGGCCAATGGGAGCTGCAGGGGCAACGGTTGGGGTGGGGGCAGCGTGCGGAGCCCCCTGGCTGCCCCTATGTGTAGGAGCAGGAGGGGGGACATGCCGCTGCTTCTGGGAGCCGTTCTGTGGCAAGCCTCTGACCCCGCTCCCACAACTGGAGGGCTGGATGTGGCCCCCAGGCCATACTTTGCCCACCCCTGTGCTAAATCAAATTCCCCTCCCAGAGCAGGGAATAGAACCCAGGCATCCTGAGTCCCAATCCCCAGTGCTGATCACTGCTAGACTCAGCCAATACTCCCTCTCCAGCAGCACACGTCCGCAGCCGCTGCCTTCCCACCGTGCTATACCCTTTTAGAACTAATGGGAGCAGTTGGCAGATTTTGTGTGCCTAATGGGCCACGGCCGGCATGGGTAGTTAACCATTCAAAAACTGCCTGGCGCTACCAATCGCGTTATTCTATCAGGCAAGAGATTAAGGCTGCAATTAAAGAGAGACAGGGAATTCGCATGGTGACCAGCCATGAGGAGCCTGAATTTCCAGAAGGCCACTTAGGGACTGATTGAGACAGTAATGAGGTGGGAATCAGCCAGTAGCGGGCTTGCCCAGAGCCTGGGTGGCAGCAGGTGGCCCAATGGTCGGGTCAGGGAGGTTTTCTGTACTCGGCTGAATTATTCCCCTGCTCCCGCCATCCGCTGACGGAGAAGGCCGTTTTCTAGCAACCTGAGAAGCCGGTGGGGCCGCACCCCTCAGCTCACCTGCCCTGGTGCTGCCCTGAGGCAGGAGGGGGTGTCGGCAAGCCCCCGGAGGGCTGGAGTTGGAGGTGGGGAAGGTGTGGGGTGGATGTCGTGGCAGCTGGATGGGGGCTGGGGAGGAGCATGGGGATAACTGTGGGTGCTGAGGATTGGAAGGGCGGGTGAATCTCTGGGAAGCTGTGGGGGGTGTTGGTGGGGTGCATTGGCAGATGGGTAGGGGTTTGCCTGGGGGGCAGCTGGGACTCTCTCTCCCCACTTTTTGTCCTGCTGCCACCACGACTATTCTGCCCTGGGGATAAACCCTGGGTCCCAGTCCCTAGGCTCCGGCACCCCCTTGCAGCAGTGGATGGCAACGCAGAGCCGCCAGGGGAGGATCTGAGGTGAGCAGCAAACTCCCACCTGCCTGGGGTGAGGCCTGGCATGGCGGGTGGGCCTCTCCCTTCCCCCTGACTCCGCTCCCTGCCCTGTAGCAGGGGTGTGCAGAAAGGGGCACCTCATTAGCATCTCAGTGTTGGGCGGGGCATGAATAAGTGGTGCTGGCATCACTCTCGCCCCAGGCCTGAGAGTTGGGGGTTTGACTCGGTCGCCGTGCCTTAGGCTCAGCCCCGTACCGACCCCGCAGGGCCGTGCGTCAGCAAGAGTGCAAGAAGGGTGACTCCCTTTCCAAAATGCAAAACCGGGACGTGTGCAGGAGCCCGGATGCCTTCTGTGGCCCCACCCCTGCTCCTCCTCTTCCCTCGAGGCCCTGCCCCCTGGCCAGGCTGGAAGCCAGAGCCAGGCACTGGTAAGAGGCATCCAGAGAGCCCGGGCTGCTGTGGGGAACCCTGGACCCTTGACCTGCCCTGGGCAGAGGGTAGGGGTGCCCAAGAGCAGTCCCCAGCCTGTGTCCCCGTCCCTTGGGGCACACCGCCCAGGGCAGGTGGAGGGTCTGGGACTCGGGGCTCCCCACAGCTGCCCGGGTTCCCTGGGTGGGTCTTACTACTGCCCAACTCTGGTTTCTGGCAGGACTGGGACTTGAAATGTATATTTTGGGACTGTCCTGCCCAATTAGGGATGGGTGGTCACCCTAAGTCCAAGGGACATGCATGGAACATGCAAATATGTCCTTCGCTTTCCCTAGATGCTTGGCATTCCTGGCACTGACCCCTACATAACTGATACTTGTCTCAGCCATGGGTGACCCTTGTCCTCTCACTAGTAAGGGGTGGGGAAGGCACCAGAGTGGGGCTGCCAGGGCTGCCTGTCTGTCTGTAACTCCCATTAAAATCCAAAGGGTCCAGGTTCAGTCGTTGCTGATGAGCCAACTGGGGCATTGTTAGTATTCCTTGGTCCGTCCAGTCATCTCCACCTATCACCATGGTATTGATGCATCCCAAGGATGAGATGAGATGGTAAAGCAGGGTCTCTGGATGACCATCTAGGAGGAAGGTGAAGCTCCACAACCCAGGGTCTAGAAACTGGGGGGTTGGTTTGTTTGAAATGAAAGCGTGAATTCTGGAGGGGGGCATCGGAAAAGTATTTATCTGACCTTCTGGCTAGTACTGTCTCCCAGCTGACTGGAATTCCTCTCAGCTGAGCCCATCCTGTTTGATCCCTTCCAAAGGGGATCACTCAATATATTTTATTGACAAAGCCCCCCAAGAGTGTATTTATTTAGTCTAAAGGTGAGCACGCTGAACAGTTAAATAGCAGGGAATTTTAAAGCTGCATCCTGTCTTGTCCAGGGTCTGTCACTTTCCAAGGTGCTCTTCGCTCTAGCAGACCCACGTAGAACAAGATCCAGTGACCGGAAGTTGAAGTGACACAAGTTGAGACGAGGAATGAGGTGTACATTTTTACCAGTGAGGGCAACTAACCACTGACACCATTTTAACAAGCAGTGTGTGTGTGTGTGGGGGGAGAATCTCTAGCAGCGGAAAATGTTGTCAGTCCTGGGTGGGTGTTTTTCTAAACGATCTGCTCTCTTCAAACAGGAATTAATTCAGGAAGTGCAGTGGCCTGTGCTATGCAGGAAGTCAGATTAGATGAGATGATCACAATGGCCCATCTTGGCTTTATAATCTATGAATTTACTATATGTATGTACAGCACTACCATAATGCACCTAATAATAGCACTCACTTTTGCAAAGCACTTTTTAGATCCTTTGACACAGGGCACTGTGTAAGTGGGAGATGTTATTACCATAAATTACAATATTAACGTGTAGGCCTCTGCATGACAGGGAAACACAAAGGAGCGGAAATTCGGCTGTTCCTTCCCTTAGCTGCCAAGTCCTGAGTTCTGGCTTCTTTATTTTCTCTGTAAGCGTGGATGACGCCTACCTGGCTCGGGGTGGAGAATTAGCTTAGTTTTGCTGTCACATCGAAATACCCCCATTTTCACACAAACACGCACACAAAACTATGGTAAGGGAATGCTATTAAGGTTGCAAGGTCAGAAGTGAGGAAATGCCAGAATTAATGCTGCCTGATGCAACCTTCATTTGGCCCCTTCATGCACGTGTATATGATACAGTCTTTAACTAGACAAATACATACTATTTTTATGGGACCCGGCCTCTTTCCGTGCACAGGATAGGTCAGGGCTGTGCAGTGAAAGAGGCTCTTGTCTGTAAGACCCTGCTTCATTTGTTGCAGAAGTTGGAAGGTGGGTACAATTTGAAGCACTGGAAACAGGCAGGTCTAGGCCCAAAACTAAAGGCCCTCCCCCTCAACTGAGGGGAGAAATCACTAAGTCCAGGCTCTAGTCAGTTACGGGGTCAAGGAACCAGAAGGGGACACCAACCAGAGAACCCCAAACAAGACCCACCGGTCTTCAAATGCATCCAAGGAGTCAGTGGACACAGCCCATAGGAACCCTGCCTGGAGACATGACCAAACAAGGGACCAGAAATAGTTTCCACAGTCACATAGCATCCCCCCGTATAGATTCCTCCTCCTGGTGTGATGGACAGCCATCTTGGCCAGTGCCAGGAAGAGGTTGACGAGGAGGTCCCGTGACTTTGTGGGGCCATGGAGAGGGATGTGAATAGATCAGGAGACGTGGGGTAAAGTGCAGTCAGAACTTTAGGAGGAGGAAAAGGGCCAGGTGTCAGGGAGTTTGTGAACTGCACCAGGTACACGCCGTGGAGAAGCTGCCAACGAATACCCCCGGCAGGCTGTGGAACCAGCATGGAGTATGGGGGGCCCCACCCGAGTTCCTCACCCTCCTCAGGTGGCAGCAGGTCCTGCCACTTGGTGTCAGGGCAGGACATGAGGATGAGAAAGCTTATGGTGTGAAGCACGATCGCCTGCGTATGGTCTCTGGGTGCGGTTCGGAGGCTGACTGGCTGGATGTGCAGCTGGCTCAGGTGATATGTTGGGGTGGCCAGGGAGGCTTGTGGGGCAGGGCCTGATGACATGCTGTGGTGGGCCAGGAGTAAGGGGTGGGTGGGGAGCACCCTCCTGCAGGACCCACTCCAGGAAAGCAAGAGAAGCAGGAGGCAAAGCTGCCTTTACATTGTGGAGAACACGGCAGGGGACATACAGGGTGGGCAGCCCCATGCAGTGGCCGAATGCTGTGGGATCCGGTTGTGATGTTATTGACATGAACTGTGACTATATAGATCACTGTTGTAGCCAGGGTCCTTTGGTTGTACCAGGTCTTGTTCAGAGGAGGTCAAGTGGGGTGTCTATGGAAAGGTTTCAGAGTAACAGCTGTGTTAGTCTGTATTCGCAAAAAGAAAAGGAGGACTTGTGGCACCTTAGAGACTAACCAATTTATTTGAGCATAAGCTTTCGTGAGCTACAGCTCACTTCATCGGATGCATACTGTGGAAAGTACAGAAGATCTTTTTATACACACAAACCATGAAAAAATGGATGTTTAAAAAAAACACCCATTTTTTCATGGTTTGTGTGTATAAAAAGATCTTCTGTACTTTCCACAGTATGCATCCGATGAAGTGAGCTGTAGCTCACGAAAGCTTATGCTCAAATAAATTGGTTAGTCTCTAAGGTGCCACAAGTACTCCTTTTCTTTAGGGAAAGGTTGTAGTTTGCTGGTTATGATTACGCTGTCTGTATGTGTGTATCATTTTTTTATTTGAAGTTATGAATATTGGCTATGTACCTGTATCTCAATGTGTTTGATTCTAAGTAGCCTCAGTGAAGCATTTGGTCAGCTTCTTGAGAAAGGACTATTCTCAGTAAATGCCCAATCAAGAAACACTTAACTGACAATGGACTTTGGGAGACGCCAATCCACATCTGAGCTTTCCTGGGAACGTTCAAACTAACATGTAAACAATGGCGTCGGCCTGCAAAAAGCTGAATCATTCATGGACATGTGACTTGCCTGGTGGCTACAGACTCCATCTTGTTGCTGTGATTTTGCACAGGAGAACAAAGGGGTTTCTGCGCACAAGAGAAAGAATATAAAAGACCCTGGAAACCCCTCCATTTTGTCTTCAGCTGGCTCAAAAGATAGCCTCTCCACCCCAAAGAGATGCCTGAAAGAAACTGGAACAAAGGATAGTAACTACGGGGGTGTGAGTGATTGCTGGACCCAAACTAGGAAGGAGTCTAGTTTGTGAAAGAAGCTTATTGGTACATCTCTGAGGGTGAGATTTACCTGCATTTAGTTTCCTACTGTATTAGGTTTAGACTTGAGTTTTTTTGTTTTATTTTGCTTGGTAATTTACTTTGTTCTGTCTGTTATTACTTGGAACCACTTAAATCCTACTATTTATACTTAATAAAATAATTTTTGCTTACTAATTAACCCAGAGTAAGTGAGTAATACCTGGGGGAGCAAACAGCTGTGCATATCTCTCTATCAGTGTTATAGAGGGCGAACAATTTACGAGTTTACTCTGTATAAGCTATATACAGAGTAAAACAGATTTATTTGAGGTTTGGATCCCATTGGGAACTGGGTATGTGGGTGCTAGAGACAGGAGGACTTTCTAAGCCATTTTCAGTTAAGTCTGCAGCTTTGGGGTGCATGGTTCAGACCCTGGATCTGTGTTGGAGCAGACTAGTGTGTCTGGCTTAACAAGGCAGGGTTCTGGAGGCCCAAACTGGCAGAGAAAATGGTCTCAGAGGTAGTCTCAGCATATCAGGTGACAGTCCGATGAAGTGAGCTGTAGCTCACGAAAGCTTATGCTCAAATAAATTTGTTAGTCTCTAAGGTGCCACAAGTCCTCCTTTTCTTAGTCCCAAGGGAGTCTCTGTGACCTAATCCGTCACACCGGTCTTTACGATCATAGTTCAGGAGGTCTCTGAGTCTGGTGGCACAAGCCAGCACACAAAGGGGGAAGACAAAGAGTTGAAGAAAGGCAGGATTATTCCCTGCATTTTACCGAAGGCAAATCGAGGCACAGAGAGGTTAAGTGGCTTGTCAAAGGCCATACAGCCAGTCTGTGGCAATGCCAGGCTTGGAACCCAGGAGTTCCTAGCTGCCTATTCCATGCTTAGCCCATCCAGTCCATGATGAGCCTCTGCAATGATGTTCTGTGACTCCCCAGTAAGTCACAGGAGAGCTCTTTACCCTTTCTGCAGCAACAGGAAGTACAAGGTGGAGAAGGGACTATTTTTCCTGTGGCAGCCACGGTGGAAGCACGTGAAGCCAAATGACACAGCTCACGTTTGGGAGTGGGACTCCCGGCAGGGTGCAGAACGATCCCCAGGATGATATTGATCAATAAACCAACAATGCATTCCTTTGCCTGCCTGTCGATTGGCTAGATTGATCGATCCATCCTTCTTAATACAGAGGGAGGGCTGTCAGGCCCCAGATTTACAGCCCGGGGTGGGAGGGATGGGAGAGCCACATGGCTGCTTCGTAAATCAGCCACAGGTTAGACCACTCAGCTCTTTCCTCCTTAGACTGAGCCGGTGGCTTTGTTAATTACATGAGTGAATCAGGGGAAGTGGATGGGGTTCAGAGTGCACCCCAGACTGAGGCCTGGGCTCCTGGGACTGAGGGCTAGGGGGCTGGGACAGGTGACCTCCCATCTCCGCCTTCTAGCTGGTTGCTGACAAGAGCTGGGTGAATTACATTAGCTGATTCCCCAGAGAGCAGCAGCACTGGGTGTATTCAGCCGTCTGGTCTCAGACTGTATTTGGGCACTGTGGTGAGGTGGTGCCCCACCCCCCAGGCACGATTGGGCTACAACAGGCCAGAGCAGCTGCATGGAACGGCAGCCAATCAGAGAGGGCCTGCGGGGGAGCCAATCAGCGCCGAGCAGAGGGCAGCCAATCAGGGTCAGGCTAGGCCCTATATAAAGGCTGCCCAGGCAAGAGGTAGCCAGTCTTTCTCAGGCCTTCAGAGGGTGAAGGTCTGTCTCGTGCATGAGGAGACTAGTACCAGGGGCAGGGAAGCAGAAGGGAACTCCCTCCCAGTACCTGCTGGGATGCGGGCCCTGAGAAAAAGGGCCTAGCTGGTGCAAAGGGGCTGAAGGGGAAACAGCCCTGGGAGAGAGATGGACAAAGGGAGAGAAGGAGTGCAGGCAGGAAGGCTACTGCCAACGGATCCCTGGGTGGGGACCCAGAGTAGAGGGTGGGCCTGGGTTCCACCCTTGCACTTCCACCTGGCCATTAGGAGTGGCCATCACGGACTGCACCAGACCCCTGCCAAAAGGAGTTAGACTTTGGGGTGTGGTTGGCCATTGTGGCTGGGGTGAAGAGAAGGACTGCTAATAACACCAAACCCCCGGAAGGGGGTGAGACTGGAGCAGTGGGCACTGCCAGAGGGCAGCACCCTGAAGAGGACACTGGGAGCAACATGGGTCAAGATGCCAATTGAGGGTGAGAGATGGATGGGACACCACCAGCAGAGGGTGTGCTGCATGAACTGAGCTAATTCCCAGAGTGAACAGCAGGAGGTGCTGCGGTGGTGAGTCTCAACCTTGTCACGGGCACCTATTTGCCCTGGCAGTGAGGCACCTGGCTGATACTCTGCTCCTGGCTGGGCACCCCCCTTGGACACTTAGCAAAGGTACCACCCCCTCCTGGCCTAACTAGGGGAGGGATGACAAGATCCCTGTCATGCACCGGGGTGTGGGTGGCTAGGCCTACTGGTCAGAGTCAGGAACCGAGCAGGGCAGGAGCAAGCATAGCTGCACTTCTTAGTATTGAGCAGACACTGGCCTGCTGCTGAGGTTAGATCACGACTGGTGAAGCTGTTCAGCCAGGCAGGGAGTCTGGTTGACCATGGTGGTTAGTTGTAGGTCAACTGGCTGGTCCCCAACTCAGCTGCAGGCTGTGATTCCTGACAGCCTGAAAGGCTCTCTGCCCCCTGGATTCCTTTGTGGAGTTGCAAGTGGGGTGGCCTCTGGGGTCCTATCCCCTGACCCCAGTGAGGAGGTGGAGGGGAAGGTCCTCATTGTGGCCAGCTCCTGCCATTATTGATGTTTGCCTTCAAGCCCCAGCTCCGGGAGTCATGTGTTCATGGGAGAATCTCCACTTTCGTGGAAACAAAAGAGCAAAGTTTCTCACCCTGGCTGTTGCAGAGACAAGCTGGGCGATGCCCCCAGAAGGCTTAAAAGCCAACGAAAAGAACCCACATTTCATTTTTAAGCCAGTCTCATAGTTTTTTGAGTGACTGACTCTTGGTTTTTGATGCTGGGGCACTGACGGCTGCTGCCCCAACTTCACCTATGTAGAAGCTGGTTGTCACCAGCTCCCCTAACTTCCAGAACAGCTGAGGGAGAAATCAGCTCGTACGGGACCTGCTCGGCTCCACAGGAATGTGAGCGAGAAGATCCTGGCTGAGGACCAGGATCCAGGGACCTTGGAAGGGCTGTGAAGAAGAGATCCTAACTGGCACCTGGATCTCTGACTCTTGGAGAGCATGGAGGAGAGGATTTGGTGGTGGGCTGGGTGGCTCTAATGAGGAGCAGAAGGTCCAGATAGGCTCCAAATTTGGTTCTGTAGGCCAGCTGGTGAGTTGACCCTATCACTAGGCCTGCTGAGGTGATCAGAGGCAGCCTGTGGGGCCTTCCTGGAGACTGTTGGGTTCAGATGAAAGGAACCTGTTCCAGGAAGAGTCCCACACTCCACATTGTATGAGGATTTGGGGTCTCACATCCCCCTGGTGTGCCTACCAGCAGCCCCGATTTTATGAACTCAGGATCCTGGTGTCTGATTGACCACAATGTGACATCTGGCTTCTGCAGGGTGTTTTGTACATGACTCCTAGTTTGCCCCAGTCACCCACTTGAAGCTTCCTGTTCCCCGCTCGGTGCCTCTGCCTCCCTATATGTGAAATGGGCATAATAAACTTTTGACCCTCTTAAGGGATTGGGAGGTAAAATTCACATGCTTTTCTAAAGTGCTTTGAGATCCTCCTGTGAAGGAGGCTACAGAAGCACAAATGTATAGCCCACAGGTCCTCAGACTTCTTTTGCTGGGACACCCTTTGAAAATATTTCAGGCTGTGATGAACCCTCCAAACAGGTGACACCCGACACCTCCCCCCCCGATACCATGCCACCTTTACTTCCGCCTTCAGAGCTGGGCGCCCGGCCAGCAGCCGCTGCTCTTGCAACCCCCCCTACAATAGTCTTGCAACCCCTTTTCGGATCAGGACTCTCCGTTTGAGAAATGCTGGTAGCCCTTAAGGCTCCCGTCCTCTTTCTAGGCATTGCTGTAATTCCCATGCCACCAAGCACCTCAGACGTGTTTAGCCTATCAACACCACAGCGAGCAAGGGAAGTGTTGTTATTCCCATCCCACAGATGGGGAACTGCAAGACTAAGGGCTTGTCTACATGGGGACAGTCAGGAAAATTAATCCAAATTAACTAAAGGAGTGAATTGAAACTGAATTAGTTAAACCACATGAAACCCATGTGGATGCTCTCATTCAGAATTAAAGTGGTCTTAATTCACTTTCAAAGTGAATTAAGTTCTCTGCAGCTCTTAAAGCAACAGTGAATGAAGGGCTTGTCTTCCCGGTGCAGCAGTGCACACTAAAGGCCTGTGTAGACCCTGCTGGTGTGCAGTACATGTTCTCTAGTGTGTGTTGACATCATTAACCTGTAGTGGGGAACTTTTAGTGCGCACCAGCAGGGTCTGTCTGCGCCAGTTTGTGCAAGGCACATTGGTGCTCTTTAGAATTCACATCCCTCGAGTGAGCATTGCTGCACCGGGTAGACGAGCCCTAAGACCACTTTGCTTCTGATTGAGGCATCTTCGGGGGGTGGGAATGTGCTTTAATTTATGCGTATTGACTTCACACCCTTCGCTAATGTGTCTTAACTTTCCTGAGTGTCCCCACATACACAAGCCCTAAGTGACTTGCCCAGGGTCACACAAGTAGCCTGTGGCAGAGCTGGGCATTCCCATAAAGAGCCGATCCCACAAGACCATCCTTCCTCTCCTCTTTTCCTCCGTGGGAGGCTCCCATTGGCCACCTGAGTGCTTCTGTGCACGAGCAGAGACCCGGATTCAACACTCCTAGGGCATCTCTGCAGCGCCCTGGTGACATGTGGTAGCATTTAGTCTGCTGCTGGCTTTCATCCACATCTGGATTTCTAGCAGTCCCGGAGGTGGACAAGGATCCCATATTTCAATGGTGCCTTTTGCAGAGAAGGCTCGCAAATGGATCCTAGCAACTGTGCGTGCATGTGAGAGCATCATCTAGCCCAGCACAAAAATGGAGCCATCTCTGAAGAGGAATGTGGCGTCTTTAACAGTACACAGCAACGTGACACACAAGTTTAGGCCAGGAGGTGGGAAAGACTATATTCCATTGGAACCACGGGGGGAATTTTAAGTATGAAATGGCCAAGATTGGAATTTGGTCAGGGCACACCCTCTATTTTTGTGCAAAGTGTCGTGGGATCTTTAAGGACCACAAGGGGGCAGGAGTTCAGGTTTAGGGCTCACGTGAGGGCCATGTCTTCAGCATGGTTGTTGAAGGTCGTAGCTTGGCTCTGAGTTACCTACATTCTCCTACAGGAGGGGATATCCATTCCCAGAGGCTGAGATCAGCCACTCCTTCCTGGAAGCTTGGACTCCCTTAGGATAATGTGTAATTAATTGGTGTATATACGTGTACCGCTGCCCTCTACTGGTCAGAACAAGAATTTCTCAAGTGTGTATATGTGATTCCTAGTATCTGAACCTTGCCAGGTTGGGAAGTTGCGCTATTTCAGTGGAGTGGAGAGAAAGGGGCCCAGAGAGATGCAAAGACTTGAGTAAAGTGTCACAGGAAACCAGGAATTAAACCCACTTTCTTAAATCACTGTTTAGTGCCTGCCTTCTCCTCGAAAGACAAATGTGTCACATATTCTGTACTGCTTCTCCTTAATGGGGAGTCTCCTCTAGTACCCAGAGCAGGGCTTGGGCTTTTGGAGTAGCTGCTCAGGAATTTTCTGACAATCGTGGTGGTTTTTTTTTTTTTTTGGTGGAAAATGCTGATTCATCCAAACTGAACCTGTTCATAAGAAAGGTCAGTTTTGATGAATCTCCTGGTTTTGTCAAAATAAGTTTTGGGGGAGGGGGAGAAGAGGATTGAAATGTTGGAAATATCCTGGTTTTTAACATTTCCAAAGAGAAGTTTCACGTCTTGATTCAAATTTTTTTTAAATTAGTTTATACTTAGAAAATGTAAATAGATCAAAATCTAAATGAAATGTTTGATTGACCTTGTCAAGGCTGAATCCCTACTCTGGCATTTTGAGTGCAGCCCACAAGGAGTCTAAAAGTTAATACTGGCCACTCCAGGCTTGTTTTAAACGCCCACGGTTACAGCTTTTCTCTGACCTTGGCTTGGTAAACGCTGCCACCACCCAAATGCAAAAAACCCCCTTGGAACCCAGGAAGGAGCGCTTGGGAATTCCTCCCTGGGGGTACCCTCAAGCCCCTTCACCCCCTCCTCTGCTTGGTGAAGAGCTGAGAAAGAAAACAAAGGAAATCAGCTGTTGCCACCAGGTAATCAAACAGCATCTGCACAAACCTCTTAGGACACCAAAAATCCAATCCTGTTCTTAAAGGTAAATTTGATTTAAAAACACAAAGAAAGAAAATACATCTAGAACTTAGGCTTTTGCTAGATTTTTAAAAGAGCAATTCCAAAATTTAAGCACCCAAAATAGCTTTCTTGGGGGTTCATCTTAAAGGTTACAAGCAAACAAAAGCATCTGCGGTTACCACAGAGGAGATTCACAAGCCAAAATAAAGCAATAAACCTGATCACGTCTATCTAAACATTCCCAATCCCAATGATTCCTCCTAGGTATGGAAGATAATTTTTCATACCTGGTTCAAACCTTACACAGCATTCTTGCCTACAGCATTGCTGCTCCCTGCAGCCCAGAGAGAACAGACAAAGGGAAAGTTTCTTTCCAAATTTTAAAATTTCTTGCCTTCCCATTGGCTCTTTTGGACAGGTGCCCACTTTCTTTTCTTTACCTGGGGGTTTACAGGTAAAGCAAATAGAGGACCGCTACCAAGAGGGATTTTACAGTTAACTGGCTGGGTGTCCATAAAAGGGAGCTACCCCTCCCAGCTTCATTTATCACATGCCCCCAGATCGCAGATGGTGCTGGCCAGCCTGGTTCAGGTCAGGTCCACAGCGGCTGGGATTTCTTCCTGGAGGTTTAGGAAACAGAGGTAATAAGATACGTGCACCTCCTGATAATTACATGAAGAACTAAACAGTACTTTTACATTTCAAGGACTACAATGACTTAGAATGCAGGGACATTTTTACCTGGCTGATCCCGGGAAACCTTCCCGGGAGAGTGCATCAGCCACTTTGTTAGAGGCTCCTGAAATGTGTTGTATCTCAAAATCAAAGTCTTGAAGAGCTAAAGTCCACCGAAGTTTTTTTTGTTAGTCTCTTTGAAGTGAAGAGCTCTGTGTGAAGTCACTTCAGTGCAGCAAGATCAGTTTGCAGGTGGAAACGCCGTCCCCAAATGTGTGGGTGTAGCTTCTCCAGAGCGTACACAATGGCGTAACATTTTTTCTGAGACTGACCAGTGGCTTTCCCTCTCAGAAAGTTTTTTTGCTGAGAAACACGACAGGATGGAATTGCTGATCTGATTCTTCCTGCATTAAGTCTGCTCCCACACCATGCTTGGAGGCATTTGTGGTTACAACGAACGGCTGGTCAAAGTCTGGGGCCCTAAGTACAGGGTCAGATGTAAGGGCCGCCTTAAGGTGGTTAAAGGCTTTCTGACACTTTTCAATCCACTGAACTGCATTTGGGTTTTTTTTTCTTTTTCCCCCTGGTTAGCTTAGTCAGTGGGGTGGCAATTTGGCTGTAGTGTGGTACAAATCATCGGTAATACCCGGCCAAGCCCAAAAAGGATTGGACCTGCTTCTTTGACTGAGGGACAGGCCAATTTTGGATAGCATTTAGCTTAGCCTGTAGGGGATTGATAGTTCCTTGACCCACCTGGCGTCCAAGTTACATTACCCTGTTTAGGCCTATTTGACACTTTTTGGCCTTAACAGTAAATCCTGCCTCCTTTATGCGCTGGAAGACTGCTTGGAGGTGTTCCAGGTGTTCTGTCCATGAATTTGAAAATATAGCCACATCGTTGAGGTAGGCGACTGCAAATTTCCCCACATCCAGCCAGAAGGCTATCTACCAATCTCTGGAAGGTGGCGGGTGCATTTCGCAGTTCAAAAGGGAGCACATTAAATTCATACAACCCTATGTGGGTGCTGAAGGCTGACCTTTCCTTGGCTGGGTCATCTAGTGGCACTTGGCAGTACCCCTTAGTTAAGTCTAAGGTGGGGATGAACTGGGTACGTCCCAGTTTCTCCAGTAGCTCATCTACGTGTGGCTGTGGATAGCCTTCTGGGCGAGTTACAGCATTTAGCTTACGGTAGTCCACACAAGCGGATTTCCCCATCTGGTTTGGGAACCAGAACCACTGGAGATGCCCCTGCACTGCCAGAGTTCTCGATAACATGTTCTTGATCTCCCTTTCTATTGCGGTTTTGGCTTGAGGAGCCATTCGGTAGGGTTGGGCTCTAAATGGGTGAGCATCACCTGTGTGAATGGAGTGGTACGCCTGTTCTGTCTATCCTGGGATGGCTGAGAACGTTGGCGCGAAGCTGGTGCACAGCTCCTGGATTTGCTGTCACTGCTTATGCTCAAGGGTCATGGAAAGGCTCATCTCTTCCACGCCACCGTTGCTTTTTCCTTCATAGTAGGCTCCTTCAGCCCACTCAGCGTCATCTCTCTCCTGGGCTGTAAACTAGAGAACCTTGATTTCTCGGGAATAAAAGGACTTAGAGAATTAACATGGTACACTTTTAGGTTTTAGGGTAGGGTCTGGGAACGCTATGTGTTAATTAACAGCTCCCAGGCACTTTTGGACCATAAATGGCCCCTCCCACAATGCTTCTGTCTTATTGGCCTGGAGCGCTTTCAGGACCATGACTTGGTCCTCTACTCTGAAGGAACAGTCTCTGGCATGTTTATCATACCAGGCCTTTTGCTCCTGTTGAGCATCCTGTAGGCTTTCTCGAGCAAGGGCTAGAGATTCTTTGAGAGTGTTTTGCAGGTTGGTTTCAAAGTCCAAAATGTTAGTTGCTGGAGAAGATGAAACCCCCTCCCATTGCTGCTTCACCAACTGTAATGGTCCCTTAACTTTGTGGCCATAAATGAGATAAAAGGGTGAAAATCCCAAAATGGGATGCGGTATAGCCCTGTAGGCAAAGAGCAACTGCTGCAACACTAGGTCCCAATCACTGGAGTGTTCATTCATGAATTTATGTATCATGGCCCCCAAAGTCCCATTAAACTCCTCCACTAGGCTGTGTGTTTGATGGTGGTAAGGGGTGGCACCCAAGTGGTTTACCCCATGAGCTTCCCAAAGACGTTTCATGGTCCTCTGCCAGGAAGTTAGTTCCCGAATCTGTAAGGAGGTCAGAGGGCCAACCTACCCTGGCAAAAATGTCTGTCAATGCCTGGCTCACGCTCTTAGCCCTGGTGTTTAGAGCTACTGCTTCTGGCTATCGGGTGGCAAAATCCATGAAAGTCAGTATGTATTGCTTTCCTCTGGGTGTCTTCTTAGGGAAAGGACCCAGAATATCCACAGCTACTCGCTGAAATGGAGCCTCAGTGATGGGGAGTGGCTGGAGAGGGGCTATGACCTGGTCTTGGGGCTTTCCCACCCTTTGGCACACCTCACAAGACCGGACATAGGTAGAAACGTCCTTGCCCATTCCCTCCCAGTGGAAGGACTTCCCCAAATGGTCCTTGGTCCTGTTCACCCCAGCATGGCCACTAGGGTGATCGTGGGCTAAGCCCAAGAGCTTTTCCCTATACTTAGTTGGAACTATCAACTGTCTCTGAGGATGCCAGTCCTCCTTGTGCCCACCAGAAAGTTTCCTTGTAGAAAGAGGACTTTTATACAACAAACTGGGGCCTGTTAGAAGAGCTGAGAGGTGGTGGGTCGTTCTGTGCTGCCGTCCAAGCTCCCTTGATTCTCTCATCTGCTTCCTGCTTTGCCTGGAACTGCTCCCTTGATGCTGGAGACATTAGTTCCTCGCTGGGTTGTGGGCGTGGACTTGGTCCCACTGGAAGCGATGCAAGTGACGGGGTTGTTTCTGTTGACTGTGAACCTGTGACAGTGCTGCCCGTGGGAGCCAGATGAGGTCACTCAATCAGGGTGAACTGCAAACAGAACGGGGCAGACAAATACCAAACGCTGGTGGATATTCCAATATTTAGATTTACCAAGCCAGCACAAAACAGCTTCTGTATTACCTCACGGGTTACTCAGAAGTCCAAATAATGCAGTAACCCAGCCTCAGGCCTCCATCCAGACACACATGTCAGACATGATGATGATGATGATTATTGAAAATCTTATCTCTTCATATAAAAGAAAAGGTTCTTCCAATCCCAAAGGGTCAGCCACACACCCAGGTCCAATTATAACTTAGATCTTACCCCAAATACATGCTTATAGCCAATCCTTATTAACTAAGCTAACATTTATTAAGAAAGAAGAGTGTTGGTTAAAAGATCAATATGCATACAGACTTGAATTCAATTCTTGAGGTTCAGATACATAGCTGAGATAAGCTTGTAGTTGCCAAAAGTCCTTTTAGAAATAGTCCATCGGTCATAGTCCAATGTCCATATTCAGGGTGACTCCAGTCAGTGACTGGGGATATCAATACTTATGGCTTAGGGTTTCCCCTTCTTGAAACCCAAAGCAGATCTGAGATGAAGAAGGATCGTGTCCCAAGGTTTTTATACATTTCCAGCAGCCTTTTGGCCTGAGAAAATAGGCTTAACTTACGGCTGCTACTCTGAAACCTTTCCTTCTCCTAAACATCATGGCAATTAGTAAAGGATAATTTCTCCATTAAACAGTTCAGCTACAGATTACCACCACCTTCAAAGAGACATTGACAATAATACTGTTTCACTCACTTGTCTTCCTAAATGTTAATACTCCTCTTTTGATCTTTGAATCAAAGCTACAGCCATAGACAAGACTTGTTTGCTTACATCACAAGACCTGAGCAAACATCTACCCGTCTATCTCTAACAATGCAGGCTTGCATTTCAAAGCTCTGTTCATTTACATATCTTCCTAACCAGTCTTTAAAGTTTGCCCATGGGTCAGGTCACTCTGTGAGTTAATTAACTCTTTCTGGCCCTATGACAAGTTTCAGAGCAGCGGCCGTGTTAGTCTGTATTTGCAAAAAGGAAAGGAGGACTTGTGGCACCTTAGACTAACAAATTTATTTGAGCATGAGCTTTCGTGAGCTACAGCTCACTTCATCGGATGCATTCAGTGGCTGCATGCATCCGATGAAGTGAGCTGTAGCTCACGAAAGCTTACGCTCAAATAAATTTGTTAGTCTCTAAGGTGCCACAAGTCCTCCTTTTCTTTCTGGCCCTGTCACCTTTCAATGAGATATTATATTACACTCATAACGTCACAGAACCGCTCTCCGTTGGTGCACTAGGTGGTATTTTAGGCTCCAGTTGGGCCTCTTGTATGGGTTTAACAGCTGATGCAGGGGCAGGCTTCCTTGACTCTGGTGGGGTTACAAGCATGGGCTCTGGTGCTGACTGCTCCACCAGTTCCAATCCTTGGGTTGGTTCAGGCTGGGTCCCAGGAACTGGATCTACAACTGCTGCCATAGACTCTGGTTTGGGGTCTGGTTCCACCATCTCTGGCTGGGTTCCTGTAGGAGGCTCAGGAATGGAGTGAGGTGTGGAGGACTGTTTAGCCTGGCTGTAGGTGACCATCCCCACCCTTTCTGTTCGCCTCACATGGTTGGCTAAGTCTTCTCCCAGCAGCATGGGAATGGGATAATCATCATAGACTGCAAAAGTCCATATCCCTGACCAGCCCTTGTACTGGACAGGCAACTTGGCTGTAGGCAAGTCAAAAGAGTTTGACCTGAAGGGTTGCACCACACTTGGGCCTCTGAGTCAATGAATTTGGGGTCCACCGGGCATTGGTGGATAGCTGACGCCTGTGCTCCAGTGTCTCTCCATGCAGTAATCTTCCTCCTGCCCACACTCAGTTTCCCTTCACTCTGGGGGTATTTGCGAGGCATCTGGGCCTGAAGGCTCTTGGTGGGACCCCGGGGTGATGAGTTGCAGTCGGTTGGTGCTCTTGGGGCAATTGGCCTTCACATGCCCCAGCTCATTACATTTGAAGCATTGCCCAGTTGACTGTGGGCTGGAGTGAGGTGGGTGGTTGGAGAGTGGGGTGGGGTGATGAGAGGGCATCTGGGGTCTCCCTGGCTGCGAGGAGGGCTCCTCCTTGAGAGGTGGGGCCTTGGGCTGATCCCGATGGTGGGGTGTCATCTCGGGTTTCCCCTTCTGGTATCCGCTCGATCTGCTACTAGCTTTTTTCTTCTCCACCACCTCCACCCATTTGGTTCCAATCTCCCCCGCTTCAATTACAGTTTTGGGTTTCCCATCTAGGATGTACCTTTCTGTTTCCTCAGGAACACCCTCTAGGAATGGCTCCATTTGCATTAGGAGAGACCGATCTTCCCGAGATTTAATGCTTGGGCCTGATATCCAGGCATCCCAATGTTTTATAATGTGGTCTGCATGTCGGGAACATGCCAGGTCTGGTTTCCACCGTAGGGCTCTGAACTGTCGACGGGCCTGCTCAGGGGTTAGCCCCATCCGAATTCTGGCCTTTTTTTAACGAGTTCATACTCGTTCATGTGTTCTTTAGGCATTTCAGCTGCCACCTCGGCTAAGGGCCCACTGAGTTGGGGCCTCAGCTCTACCATGTACTGCTCTGTAGGGAGGCTGTACCCAAGGCAGGCCCTTTCGAAATTTTCTAAGAAGGCCTCGGTATCATCGCCTGCCTTGTATGTGGGGAATTTCTTGGAATGGGGAGTGGTACCTGGAGAAGGACTGTTAGGGTTAACTGGTTGGTCCAGCTTAGGCTTTTCCAGCTCTAAGCGCTTCATCTCCATTTCCAAGCTCTTTGCCGCTCTCCTCTCCTCCACTTCCACCTCCAAGAGTTTCTCCTCTCTCCTCTCCTCTCCTCCCAAGTGCATTGCCTCTAGGAAGAAATTCTTTTCTGCCTCAGTTCGAACTCTGCCTGGGTTAATGGAAGCCCTCCATCCTGGCACCGGGATCTCGGTTGCGGGAGGGCTGACCCTTCCCTCCTGGGAAATCCCTGTTTCCCCCATCCCCTCCCTGCATTTCTGTCATGGAGCTGGATGTCTGGGCTTGATCTGGGTCTGTCTTCTCCATGGCATGCCGCTCTGGGAAGACTGGGCGCTCTAGGGTTTCCATGCCCGACCTCAATCTCATGCACAGGGCTGCCCTACTCTAGCCTAACTCTGGCAAAACTGTTTCCCGCCCAGCTCTGGATTTGAGTTCCCTCCCCATGGCTGCTGTGAAGTTCTGAGTGGCGGTAGAACACAGCAGAGCGACAATCCCGCAGCCCTCGCTGGCCACGGGCATGCTCGAATGCCTTTCACTTGCGCTGTGATATCGTCAGGCGGGAGGTGCTCTGCCGCACTTGAGAAAGGGATGAATTTAGGCCTACAGACCCACGGTGGGGAGAGGAGGGGAGGCGACTCTCTCCGATTTCAGACCGAGACAGTGGGACATGGAAAGGTCAAGTGATGTCCTCACCCAGGGAGTGACCCCCAGCTATTCCGGATCCCTGGCCTGTTCTTTTAGCCACAAGAGTGGATCTTCCTCTTTCAGCCGTCTGCACTGCCTAGCAGGGTTTAAAGTGCACCCGGCCCCACTGATAGTGATGTGGGGCCTGGGAGACAGACAGGCTGTGGGACAGAGGGGGTGGGGATGGACAGGCAGATGTGATGTCCCTTCCATTGCTGTAGGAAGTGGTAGGCTCCCTCCACCTCCCTTTTATTAGGCCACTTTAAGCACTCCTGCCTAGACTTCTCCCAGCCCTACCGTGTGCTCATGGGTGATGTCTCTTGTGTTTTAATTCCGTTCACTTCCTGATCCTCTCTCCAGACAGACAACTTCAGCACTGGGCTAGCCCAGGGGGTGGGAGAATCCAAGCCCTGCCATATTATCCCCCACTGTTGGGGATGAACGCAGAGGTATCGGGTTCCTGTCCCGCAGCCTTCTGGGAGGCGGGAGCCTTCAAATCGCATCCTGGTTTGTACATCACACGTGCCCCGGGTGCTGCCGGACTGAGATGGGCACTCAGTGCATCGTCGGAACTGGCATGGTCCCCTCTGCTTCCTGTACTCCCGCACTGGATCTTGATTGCTGCCTAAGTGAATCGTCAAGCCTTTTAAAGTCACGGAGGATTAGCCCTGGCAGAAATCCCTGCCACATGGTTTTGACATTTCAATTTGATCTCCAGTCTTCTGGTGGACACGCTACGATTTCCGTTCCAAGCCCCATGCCCAGCCAATCACACCAGTGGCTGGGCTGCCATGGAGACTTCCATTCAGGAACAATCATCTTTAACAAGAATTATTTGCCTTTCCCACTTTTCAGTCTGCTGTAAACCCTCTCTTTAGATCACTACAACACAGGGACAGTTTTGTGGCCAGATCTAGTCCGGTACCTTGCCTCTGATATGAACCGGGAGCAGGTGCTACAAGGGAAGGTGCAAGAAACCCTGTAGCAGGCAAATATGGAATAACCTGCCCGTTAGGTGAAGTTCCATAGGTTCACATGGCCAGATTCTCAGTGGGTGTAAATTAGCATAGACTCACTAGGCCACCTAAGCCACACTGATTTAAACCAGCTCAGGATCTGGCCCGTTGATTTTAAGGTTAGAAGGGGCCAGTGTGATTCTGTGGCCTGGTGACTTGCATAATAGAGGCCACAGAATCTCACCCAGGTACTCCTGCATCTAGCCAGTAACTTGTGGCTGAACTGGTGTGTAACTTTTGCAAAGACAGTCGGCCATAATTTTCAGACTTCCAAGAACCCAACACATCTCTTGGGGGCTCTGTTCCCGTGGTTAATTGCCCTCCCCGTTAAAAACGTGCCTCTTCTAACCCATTAACATTTCTTTGACTTCCGCTTCCAGCCCCTGAAGCTTGTTTTGGCTTTGTTTATTTCTTCTGGACCTCTGGTCAGTTAGTGATTGGGTTATGTCCTGAAGCTTGAGGCTTTATAGCCTGTCTTCATGTTTATCCTACGTAATGTAACGGCGGATGTCTGGTTTCAGTGAGTTCCACAGGGTAATTAAGTATTGTTTTGACACAAAAAGTCTTTCCTTTGGAACCAAGCATAAAGGGTACTCCAAATTTAGCCTTGGTATAAGCAGATGAAATTCCTACTGATTGCAACAGGAAATTGCACCTGCTTCGGCTGGAGCTGGGTGTGAACATTGTGTTCTATAGACAGGCATGTGGCTCCTTGGTTCCCTGGGCTGGGAGCACCTCTCGGTAGGAGAGGGTAATGAAGAAGGTTTGTCTGCACTACAGAACCTTGGTTGGCAGAGCCCCAGCTGGCAGAACCCTGTGGTATAGTTTTTCTGCCGGCATCACTACACCAACTCCCTAGGCAACGTTCGCTATGCGGCCAGAAGCACTCTGCCGTTGGCATAGCCGCGCCTATACAGGGCATTGGCTGGCATAGCTGTGTCAACGAGGCAGTGTGATTTATGTTTTTCACGCTGCTGGCTGACAAAGCCGTGGTGGCAAAGCTTTGGAGAGCAGGCTCAGCCTGCTTCTCACGTTTGAGTAACCTGTAGTGTCGGACCGAGACACAACGCTGTGACCTTTCTGGAAACCCTCTGCCTTCCCAGCTGCAGGGCAAGCAGAGGTGTAATGTCCTGGAAAGAGCCCTTCTGGGCTTCCGAACAGCTGTAGCAGAGCTATTGCCTTGCAAATCTCCACTGATACAACCCCCAGCCATGGCGTGGCTCAGACCAGAGTCTTCGGCTTACCTAGGTCCTCCTAGTTTCACCACAGCTGAGCAGGGGGGAAAGTCATGGGTGGTGGTATTACCATCTAGGTCCTTCTGGGTCAGGATGGAGGCCCGGCATGGGGTGAAAAACCTGCCTGTCCACCTGCCACCACCTCTCACCAGCTTGAAATCCACACCATAACTCTGACCATAAAGGGAAGGAAATAACTACCTATCAGTGTAGCAAAGTAGAGTCCCTAGACCTTTAGTAAGCCAAGCAGCCCCTCGCTTCCTTATTCACCCAAACTCTGGCTTTGCTGTTACACAAGCATCCCTTTCACAGAAGTGCTTTGGAGTCTGTCCTTAAAGCATTTATTATTCATTATATTTTGGCTTGTTTCTTGCTGTCTATGCTCAGTGCTCAACAATTCATGACAGGAAACAGAGTCCACACCCCGAATGGGTGACCAGCAAAAGGCAGACGTGAGGATGCCTGGATGAACCCAGAAAGGTGGGAGGGAAATGGAGCAGTTGCAGTTGTTCTGGTTTGTTCTCCATTGGCAAGGACGTAAGATGAGGATCTCGCATGTCAGGGATGGGCAACAAAAATAGCTGCTTCTCCTAGCTCTCAGCTTTGGGGTTGGGATCCTGAGATGGACTGTGATATTGTCTCCTCTCATTTGGGTGGTGGGGGAAAGTTTATGGCTCTTCGGTTTACAATGGAAACCTTCCAAATAGCTGCAGTAATCAGGTTACAGAGTACATAGCATCAGAGAATGTGCAGTTCCGGGAGATTTCATAAGAACGGCCATTCTGGGTCAGACCAAAGGTCCATCTAGCCCCGTAGCCTGTCTTCCAACAGTGGCCAATGCCAGGTGCTCTAGAGGGACTGAACAGACAGTCAAGTGATTGAAGAAGGAAGAAACTGTGCCATCTAATCCACTCTTTAAAGATGAAATTATCCAACATATGGTCTAACCGAGCACCCAGCTCCAGACAGCTCTGTAGTGCTGTCCAGTCCATCAGTGGAGTATAGATGCCAATGGGCTGACTCTTTAGACCTTCTTTTTTGAAAGGCTTCTTTATTGCACTTAACACCGTCTCTCTCCACCTAGTGATCCAGCCAGGAATCGCAACTCAGCATTTATGAACTAGCTGGAGTTTAGAATTGTTGTTCTGGTAATGCCCACAACGTGCCAGGTGCTGTACTAAACATAAAGGAAGGCATGGTCTATGCTCCAAAGGGCTGACATCTGTCCCACTACCTCACCATGAGTAGCCGGCATCATGGAAGAAATGGGTCTCGGGAGGGATTTGAATGCAGATAGGGTGGCTTTGGGGACCAGCTCAGCTGTGGTGGTCCATCTATAAGGGATGGTGTGCAAGAAGTTCTGAAGGGAGCTGTGGGAGAAGCAGACCAATGGCTTGTCAAAGCAGTAGGCACTTTGAATAGTTGGCAGGTGATCCCATGCCATTGAGTGCTTGCTGAGATCTTACAGAATAGGCTTCCATTTCAAGAACGAATGGGCAGAACGAAGGATGTTGAAAGGACAAGCGGTGGGGGGAGCTCAAGTATTCCTTACTCTCCACCCAGCAGGGTAGCATCAGACCAGCTCACAGACTGAAGAGTTCTCTCTCCCAGTTGAGCTGCTGGGGTTTGTCCTTCAGGTCCCTGATCAGAGAGCTGTGTTTGAAGATGAAGGTCACAAGTTCCTCCATGTGCACGTGATGAGCTGGTCGTACAGCTACAGATCTTGCCTGGGATCTGGCCGAGACACCTCCATTTGCATCCCAGAGATGTGGCCATCCTAGACAGTGTTCATCCGCCATCAGCTGTTTCCCCCCGCACCCTAGGAGGTGAAGGCGGCTGGGTCTGCAGAGGCGGTGCTCAGACAGGCAGGTTCTGGGATTTCGGTTTCAGCATGGAACTGCTTCATTGGTGCTCCCCTGTGGTGGATCTCAGACTGAGGGAGGCCTTTAGGGGATGATAGGAAGAACAAAGGGGCTCTGGGCTGGCGGATGGTTGCAGGAGGAAGGCTGAGGTGATGTGGAAGAGTCCTTCCTCTGCAGGGCTGCTCTCCCGAGGCGGTCCTCGCGTCATTCAGCAGCAGAGATGGCTCCTCACTTCAGAGGCTTGACCTGCTCCCCCAGGAGCAGCAGCCAATCCCACTTTCCTCATTTCCAGCCCCTTCAGGACCAAGTCGCTTCATGGGCAATGACATCTGCCAACGTTGTGGGCCCTCATTGGCCAGGAACAATATGGCAAAATGGCCAAGATATGCAGGACTTTGATGGCCTCTGGAATGGGATCCCTCCTGATCTTCTTATGCCAAGTGCCATCCATTCATGGCTGAAATCCTGACTGTCAGGCTCAGAAGATACCAGCTCTTGCCAAACTCACCCATCATCATTCTTTCTAGCAGTGCTGATGATGGGCAATGGGGATGGGAGGTCACCAACATTCCCCTCATTCCCCAGGTCCTTATCCAAGAAAATGTTATGGCACACCGTGTTGGGTCCTTCCTGTTCAAGAGTCTGGCTTTTATTTTGTAATGAAGGAAGTGTGAGCCGATGAGACCTGGTGGGTCAGTTCAGCACAACGCTGTCCAGCGTGCAATGGAAGATACTAGAGACTTGGGATCCTATCAGTCGGATATGGGAAAGCTCCACGAAATCTCTGAGTCTGTCTGCTGCCTTGCTGGGGCAGGAGACCAGCCCCATCCTAGTCTCATAGTCCTGGCCCTTTACCAGTCTGCTTGTCCTGCAGGAAAGGGCGTGTCTGTTCAACAGGAACTCAGAGTTAGTCAATGGAGTGCACCCTGCAGGACTTGTGGAATTTAAAGGCCCAGGACTATAATTTTAGCCAAGAAGCTGTCTCTCTGAGTGCGTGTTCTTTTTTTTTAAAGATGCTGCAGTTTCTCACAGTCAAAGTTAGGAGCAGGAGGAAGGGCCTTTGTTTCTTTCTTTACTTTTGTTCTTAACAACCGTAGAGTGGTTTTTATGGCTCATCATTGAATGAAGGTGGTCTTTTCCCTGCCTCTCCCTCTTTAAAATGGAAAAAAAAATAGAGAGAGAGATGAGTCTGTCAAGATATTAGATCTAACATCCACAAGCCACGTTCGCCTTGGCAGATGGCAGGGGAGATGATTGCTTAGCACTGCATGTTTGACATCTCACAGAAATAGCAAGGCTGGTGTGGTAGGCCTGTAGCCATTGTCAGCTGCTGAGGTACCTGTGCTGGAAGTGGGAGTCACATGCTCCGGTTCGCACCTCCCGATGCAAAAACACTCTCGGGAGTGACTCCTGGTGCATCTGTTTGCCCTCGCCACCCCCTCCCCATCTCTCTTCCCTTTTGGCCTCTGATGGCGGTTGGTGGGTTATGCTGTTGCTTTCTTGTCACCAGCTTGTGTGACAGGTGAGGTGACACAGAGTCTGCAGAGTTGTAAAGGAAGTTGCTCCGGGGCTTTGCCACACTGGGGAGGTGAGCTCGCAGCAGCGGAGGAGGGGGGGAGCAAGGTGGGAAAGCGTACAAACATCTGTTCGCTTCTCCACTTCTTAAAGGAAGAGGAGAGCAAGAGGAAGAATGGAAAAGGGGAAGGATGGTGTCTGGCCATCAAACCAGCTAATTACCCCAGTCTGGGCTCCCAGGCGTTAATCTTCACCCGAGCAGGAGGATTCCCACTTATCTCCTCCAGATATTCTAATTAATTAATTAATCCAAGGGTCTGCTTTGTTCAGAAAGTTTAGGCACTCAATTGCTGCAATTGCATGCCCAACTGCACGAGCTGTGCATTCAAATGACCAATTGGATGCACAGCTTGCCATTTGCACATGCAATGGCTGCAGTTGCATGTGCAAATTCCCCCCCACACACCTCCTCACCCCCCAAGCCTCTGCTAACATAGGCTCTTAGTTATTGATCTGGCTCATTTAATTTTCCATTGTGTAGGGTGTGCCTATCACATGCTTCAAGCACTCTTGCAAGAAATAAATGAAAGAAAGTGATGACCCTAATCTGCTATCTGTCAACAACAGAAGAACCACTCCCCTTACTCTGCAAAAGCCAAAATGACCTTCAGGTGGCAATGCCCGCAAAGTGACTTGGTCCTGAAAGGGATGGAATTGAGGAGAGCAGGATTGGCCGCAACTCTTGCGGGAGCAGATAGAGCTTGACTTTCCAGCCTCTGAGGTGAGGAGACATCTGACCACATAACTTGCTGCTGGAGGGAAAGGTTAGGTAAAGAGGCAGGGACAAATTCAGAGGTGAGTCTGGGTTTAGAAAGAGTTTGTGTTTACATACATGCTTAGGAGCCAGAAGAAGGTTAAGTTACACCTAATATGTTTGAGCATAAGGGAGTGGAACTTATTCCAGCTTGCTCATTGCCTCTGCATCTGGCTCATAGTCTTTTCAAGGTCATAGTCTTAAAGGTCATAAATCTCTCACTCAGGCAGACCAAGAGTGGAGGAAGCAAGTGGCCGAGTCGCAAGTGGCCGAGTCACAAGTGGCCCCAATGACAACACCCCATTGTCAACCAACAGATGTGCCAATTTAGTGACACTTGGTGTGAGAGTCTCCGCTACGGAGCAAACGTTTGAGGACAGAGAGGACCTAAGCCATGAAGAGTTGTATAAACCAACACCTTGGACTGCATCCAGGAGTCAGCTGGAAGCTCAGAGTACGTAGAGAAGCCATGCAATACGCTCCCTGTGAGAAATGGCCCTAAGCAGTGGGTAGCCACAGTCTTCACCAACTGAAGCCTGAATATGGTCTTCAAGTGCCAGCCAAGTCGTGCTTGTAGGATTGATCATCACCAGATGAGTGTGACATCCCGGAAGAAGAGTAAAAGTGTCTCTTCTAACCAAATCCCGTGAGGGGCTTGGCTGGAGGTCAGAGGGTACGGAGGAGCTTTCACTGGCTCAGATCTAGCCCCAGGTTCGCAGTGGCACCATGTGAAATCAGTGGGTGGAGCTCAGTGCAGTTCCTTGTGGATGGGTGTCCATGCTGCACAGCCCTCCTCTACAGTGGGCACTAATCAGCCCTTCAGCAAGCTGACCGGGCCCATGGAGACTGAACTCGGCGTTCGCACCGAGTCAGGAGCAAGGTGCATTGGCCTGGAAGGATCTTGCACTTTTGCTGCGTATATTGCTTCTGTGGCCAAACAGAGCATTTTGTCACCAGGGCTGAACCCCCAGCACTTGTCAACTGCTTGAAACAGCCTGAAAAAACCAACTTCAGATTTGTCTTTGTCACGCCGGGTGAGTTTCCTTTAAGGTGGTTGTATCATCCAGTGAGCTGATCCCTGCCAAGTCCTTTTATGCAAGTAGTGCCCTGCCTTCAAAACTGTTCGCCTTTCGAGGGTGCTTTGATCCAGTGGAAATCATTGTAACACGAGTGCCCCCTGAAGCAATCGGAAAGTTGCTGACTCTCTGGAGAGTGATGGGGGAGAAGAAGGGAGGTCCTGCGTCTTAGGGCTTGCAGCAGGCATCCTGTGCTTCTCTGGCTCCAAACCTTATGCGTGGGTGCCCCCTCAGATCCTTCTGTGCTTGATGATACTGCCCAACACCTCTGAGCAATCTGATTGGTGGCCAGTGCTCTAATGGGGCTAGAGCAATCTACTGTGTGTGAAGCCTGGAACAGCTGTAGATGGTATTTTGCTTGGCCACCTCTTCATCCCACAGCCAGAAAAATGAAACCCAGCCCCTCCATAAACACTTTGTTTTGGAATAAACAGTTGGAGGCACTGGTCCCCAGCCTGACTCAGGAGACACTCTCCTGTCCCTAGGGATGGTGGCCCTGGCTAACAGTTTGCCAGGCTTACCTGCACAGGTTGGCACGGGTTGTGATGGTGCTAGCCAGTCACTGATGTCTGCAGCCAAGGTCGGAGAGAGGAAAGATGGTCTTGTGGTCACAGCACTGTGCGGGGACTCTGAGATGGCATCCAGTCCCTGCCTCTGCCACACACGTACTATGTGATCTGGGAGCAGTTACTTCATCTCTGTGACTCAGTCCCCCTGCCTGTGCCCTGGCTTTGTTTAGGTTGTAATCCCTGTGAAGCAGGGCCCAGGGCTACAACTCTCCTGAGCCCAGCACAGGCGGGCCCTGATCTGTCGGTGGGGTTGTCATGTAATAATCACAACGTGAAACCCATCTGGGCATACAGCTGTGGCGTTACAGACCGTAGTCTAGTGACTAGCATGTATATGTACCACCTCCCGCAAGCGACCGGCAGAAGATATCCTTGCTTTTTGTCCTGCTGCTGCAGCCAAAGGAGATGCCCACTGGGCTCAAGAGGTCGAAGACCGTTTCTGGAGCTGTGGTTCATGGTCTTTCTCCTTCTCATGTCTCATCTTTGCGGTCTAATCGACAGCCACATCATCTGTAGCTACGACTATGTTGCAAAACTGAAAACCATCTCGGCGGATGGGGCCGTGCTGTGGCAAAGCTGAGGGTCATTCACTAAGAGCCCACCACTCCCTGGCCATTACACTAAGGGCTACCTTGAGAACCTCGGCCCATATCAGCTGCCTCAGTGCCACACAGGGAGAGGGGCAAGCTCTCAGATCAGGCAGGGCTGAAACCATTTAGGGTGTTGTAGATTTCAAACTAAACCTTTAAATTGCAGCCAGAAACTTACTGGCAGCCAGCTATGCGCATCACTGACTGTCCTCTACCTGATGAGACCATGGAAATTAGCTAGTCCCAATATCTGTGTCCTTTAGCTTTACAGTAGTTACGACACATGCACGGGGGTTGTTGTCACTGCTGATGGTAAAGTATGGGGCATAGACCCCTGAAGTATTTTATAAGAGTCCATTTCTAAGCCAGAAAATCTAACATCCCTAAATGCCAGTGGTAGCTCTTTTCTGCCTGGGTAAGCATTTGTGACCTTTGGGTATTATTCACAAATAACACCTTTGCCATGGGTAGAATATCTCCCCTACCCTTCGGCTGAAGTGTCAACATGCAATACATTGCTGGTTGGTTGAAATGAGGCCATTGTGAGGTGCATGGAGATAGAAACCAGTCACCAGGCTCCCCCAAACCGCCTGGTGGCTTTCCGCCATGTAGACTTTCTGAGCAGGAAAAGAAAGCCAGGAAAAGCCAAGAAGAAAGCCAAGGAAATTGTGGGCCCCTTACTGAATGAGGGAGGCAACCTAGTGACAGAGGATGTGGAAAAAGCTAATGTACTCAATGCTTTTTTTCCTCTGTCTTCACGAACAAGGTCAGCTCCCAGACTGCTGCGCTGTGCATCATAAAATGGGGAAGAGATGGCCAGCCCTCTGTGGACATAGAGGTGGTTAGGGACTATTTAGAAAAGCTGGACGTGCACAAGTCCATGGGGCCGGACGAGTTGCATCTGAGAGTGCTAAAGGAATTGGCGGCTGTGATTGCAGAGCCATTGGCCATTATCCTTGAAAACTCGTGGCGAACGGGGGAAGTCCCAGATGACTGGAAAAAGGCTAATGTAGTGCCAATCTTTAAAAAAGGGAAGAAGGAGGATCCTGGGAACTACAGGCCAGTCAGCCTCACCTCAGTCCCTGGAAAAATCATGGAGCAGGTCCTCAAAGAATCAATCCTGAAGCACTTGCATGAGAGGAAAGTGATCAGGAACAGCCAGCATGGATTCGCCAAGGGAAGGTCATGCCTGACTAATCTAATTGCCTTTTATGATGAGATTACTGGTTCTGTGGATGAAGGGAAAGCAGTGGATGTATTGTTTCTTGACTTTAGCAAAGCTTTTGACACGGTCTCCCACAGTATTCTTGTCAGCAAGTTAAGGAAGTATGGGCTGGATGAATGCACTATAAGGTGGGTAGAAAGCTGGCTAGATTGTCGGGCTCAACGGGTAGTGATCAATGGTTCCATGTCTAGTTGGCAGCCGGTATCAAGTGGAGTGCCCCAAGGGTAGGTCCTGAGGCTGGTTTTGTTCAATATCTTCATAAATGATCTGGAGGATGGTGTGGATTGCACTCTCAACAAATTTGCGGATGATACTAAACTGGGAGGAGTGGTAGATACGCTGGAGGGGAGGGATAGGATACAGAAGGACCTAGACAAATTGGAGGATTGGGCCAAAAGAAATCTGATGAGGTTCAATAAGGATAAGTGCAGGGTCCTGCACTTAGGATGGAAGAATCCAATGCACCGCTACAGACTAGGGACCGAATGGCTAGGCAGCAGTTCTGCGGAAAAGGACCTAGGGGTGACAGTGGACGAGAAGCTGGATATGAGTCAGCAGTGTGCCCTTGTTGCCAAGAAGGCCAATGGCATTTTGGGATGTATAAGTAGGGGCATAGCGAGCAGATCGAGGGACGTGATCGTTCCCCTCTATTCGACATTGGTGAGGCCTCATCTGGAGTACTGTGTCCAGTTTTGGGCCCCACACTACAAAAAGGATGTGGATAAATTGGAGAGAGTCCAGCAAAGGGCAACAAAAATGATTAGGGGTCTAGAACACATGACTTATGAGGAGAGGCTGAGGGAGCTGGGATTGTTTAGCCTGCAGAAGAGAAGAATGAGGGGGGATTTGATAGCTGCTTTCAACTACGTGAAAGGGGGTTCCAAAGAGGATGGCTCTAGACTGTTCTCAATGGTAGCAGATGACAGAACGAGGAGTAATGGTCTCAAGTTGCAGTGGGGGAGGTTTAGATTGGATATTAGGAAAAACTTTTTCACTAAGAGGGTGGTGAAACACTGGAATGTGTTACCTAGGGAGGTGGTAGAATCTCCTTCCTTAGAGGTTTTTAAGGTCAGGCTTGACAAAGCACTGGCTGGGATTTAACTGGGAATTGGTCCTGCTTCGAGCAGGGGGTTGGACTAGATGACCTTCAGGGGTCCCTTCCAACCCTGATATTCTATGATTCTAGGAGGCAAGTGGCAAGAATTCCTTTTCTCCGCCTTTCTGCCTCTTTCTCTGTTCATAGAGTCCTTGGAAAAGTTCCTATAAGGCTTTAGTTTGTGTACCTTTTCAATAAGGGGAGCCACATCTCAAGGGCATTACTTTGAAGTAACTCTTCCAAAGAATCAGATTTTATAGAAGTCACACCTCCTGGGATTTAATTTACTCTCTGGCCTCAAAATTTCTTTAAACCCCTTCCTTATATCTTCCACAGGTTGGTCAAAACCACCGCTATAAAACTAAGAGGTCATCTAATAAAGGGCTGGATGATCCCAGAGACCCCCTCCAATCCTCATCCATACAGTATTGGGAAGCTGCAGGTGCGTTTGTCAACCCAAAAGGAATGCAGGTCCCTGGGGCCGTTACAAACATGGTGAGCTTCTGGGCATCCTCACTTCTGGGCCTGTGGGATAAGCTTTGCCTTGATCAAGTACAGTAAATCATTTGTTTCCCCAGGAGCCATCGAGTATTCTTCGGATTCTGTGTAGCAGAAATCAGGCTGGTATTGTTTTACAGATTGGTGTGTGTGGTTCTTTTCACATCACTAGGCAGTCCCAATGTCCCATCCTAGGCATGCATCCGATGAAGTGGGATTTATCCCACGAAAGCTTATGCTCAAATTTGTTAGTCTCTAAGGTGCCACAAGTCCTCCTGTTCTTTTTGTGGATACAGACTAACATGGCTGCTACTCTGAAACCTGTCCTTTTACTGTGCACTCTGATGCTCACCAGACTGGGAATAGTCCTCGGTAGGGTGAACAGAAGCAATATCAGCTAGTTTTATGCCCATTTTCAAATCAGTGGTATTTTTTTTATGCCTGACCCGTCCTGAGCCAAAGTCACATGCTCTTCTCACGGCATTTTGCAGACCTTTCCCAGCTGCTTCAGTGTCAAGTGAGAGACAGGACAAGAGAGAGGCCAGGCCATAGAACAATCTCCTATCGTATTTCTTTGGCGACGCTGGCTGTTAGTAGGTGTTTGCACAGCTGCCTGAATGGTCCTGCCCTGAATGTCCCAGTGAGTCCCACCAGTAAGGACCACATTTTCCATGCAGGTCATCCCCTTAAAGACCTGAATTAGCTATTCTAGAATAACCAGTTCAAATAACCCTCAGGCTTCCACTCCTGGCTCAGTCTGCATACAGAAACCTGCATTCTAGATGGGGCTTGCAGTGCACCAGGATTACATCGCCCTCCTTACTTGCGCTCAGACTAGAAAAATCATTCCCCCATGTCCACAAATTGAACTGGTCAGACACTGCACTTGTTTGCGCTTGAGCCTACATGCGGCACCAGTGGTCTATGTACAGGAGCATGGGCCGGAGATTGTCTCTTGCACACCCCTTTAAGTGAAAAGGAACTTTCATTCCATTAAACCAAATTCCAGGCCTTTTCTGCGGCTAACTGCTTGCCAGGGATGGGTCTAGTACTTCACCCAGGGTCCCAGAGGATGTACTGTCACTGGGCAGACTGAATCTAGCTTCGCTTGCAAGGAGTCTTGGCCGTGTTCACCACCAGCAAGTCAAGCTTTACCGTTCCACCCAGAAGGTCAGTAAGTGTCCCAGCTGCACGGAGGGTAGATCCTTTTCTCCTCCAGCCTCGACTGAGCAGCCTCCCCTGGGCACCGTGCTCAGCGTGGCCTTGTCTTTATTTTAGCTAGGCAGCCTTCTGCTAATGGTGTTTCTCCAGTGAGCTGGGCAATCTGTCCCTGCACCGAAGGCTGGTTGTCTGTTGCCAGCTCTCTGGAGTGGGAGTTGGCGTTCTCCTCTTAATCACTGACCAACGCTGTGGATGGGATTGTTTTGGTGATGTTGCTCCTCTCCAGTGGCCAGGGCCACTACTTATCTCCTGATGCCTGTTTCCAGCACTTCCTTCTGCATCTTACTGTGCTGGGTGTTCCAGTCTCTCAGAGGTAAGAGGGAATGCAGCCATTTCTTTGGGTTGCACAGTAACCCCTCGGTCTTTCCCAGGGGGAGCCCTGAATCCTCTCACAACGGCCCTCTGGCCAGCAGCCAGCTCTTCCAAGCCATTATTAATTGTCCTCCCACTTCTGAACCAGTGAATTTTCCCTGCTGCCTCTTTCCCCTTCCTACAGGGTGGTGATTGCTTTGGCTTTCTGCCTTATGCTGCTGCACGGGATGGGCCCGAATGCCCCGTCTGCACTCAACGCCCCATCTCACTACAGTAGGCCAGGTTCATCCGTCCAAGCAAGGTCTTCATCATCGCTGACTTGGGATCTTCCCGACGTGGCCTGGCTGCAGCCCAGATATAATCGCTCCATAGCCCTGTCATGGTTCCCTGAAAGAATTGGCTCTGGATGGCGCTCCCGCCTGATGTGGCCCAGACAGAGAGGGTTTGCAACTGTAGAGGCACTGGGCAAACTAAACAACCCAAAGGGGGTTTCTTGAGCCACTCTGGTCAGATGCTGCTATAAAGCTAAGCACCCTTTTCTCCACAGCGTGGCCTGAAAACCTGCCCCAGGAGGTCGAGCCTGGCCCGTGTTCTCCCGGGTTTTTTCAATCCCAGGTTCTGTGATCTCTCTCTCGATCTGGTGCTGGAGGCTACCATAGCCGAGACAATCCCCGTGACCTGCTTCTCTGATTCGTCCAGCTCCTGAAGGAGCACTAGCTGCCTGAGTCACTGCGTTGGGCGTCTTAAAGCTACAGCTTCCGATGACTTAACACCAGCTGCTTCGTTTCCATTTGTGGCTGCCTGAGGAAGTGTTGCCAGCACCTGCCCGGGTCCTGTGTTGCTCTGGAGCTGGAACTGTGGTGCAGGGGACCTAGCCAGGCAACTGGTGAGTGGTGCCGGCCAGGTAGGTTTGCAGCAGACAGCTCGGGCCGAGGGCCGTTCCAGCTCAGTGGTGCACTCCTTCTCTGAGATCGAAGCCACGTGTGTGATCCGAGCTTTCCTCCCGTTGCTGGCCTCACCTGTTCGGTTTCTTTGCATACAACTTCTGCCATAAGCTGACACAGTCTCCCACAGTACGCATCAGGGAGGTCTCCTGACCCTCTGTGGTTATCCCATTGTTTGCTTAAAGCAGGCTCGTCCTCTAAGACGGACGAGCTCGTCTCGGTGGGAGGAATATATCGGCGCAGGGACGCTCCCTGGGGCCGCAGAACAGAGCCATAAGAGATGTATTGGCCTGGCGCTGGCCTCGAGGTAGCATGCGGATGAGGCAGGGTCTGCTCAGGGCATGGTGAGGCCCATTGTCTGGGCAGTGTGCGGGAAGCTCGTTCTGCTGCTGTCCCTGTTCTGCCGTAGAGGCCTCCGGTCTCCCAAGCTCTCCGTGGAGCACGTCTCATGAGAACAGCTCTAAGCTGCTGGGGGATGCCTGCTGCCTCCCAGACATGTCTCCATTAGGATAAGACGGGTGTGTTCATACCCTAATAAAGACAGGGCAAGTGGTATTTTGACACATGCTAGCTGGTAAGTACCAAACCATGGGTGAACCCGGGGTCAGCCCCTACCAGCTAACACCCATTAAACTACAATGTGTCCTTTCTTCTCTAGGGTTTTAACATGTAAAACATGCCTTTATCCCAGTGTGGACATACCCGGGAGGTCGAGCAGACATGGGCTTGGCATGCCTGCACCCAGGGAAATACAGTACACCAGGACTAGGGAAAAATGCGAGTTGAAACGGGGACAAAGAGGTGGCATTCGTTGCCCGTGGAGAAAGGGCACGCAGAAGGTCTGCTGCAGCGGCAGGTGCTGGGGTGGAGCTGATGTCGTCTGCCAGAGATGAGCAATTTGCTGATGCTGCCTGCAAAGCAGAGGCCAGCTGGCTGGCCATCTGAGGGGGGTTTGTGTGCCCACCAGTGGAGGCAGGAGGGCCGTTGCGTAGTCAGCCATCCCTTCCTTGAGTGCTGAGTTCAGGCCAGGGCTTAGGGAGACCTTGTGCGGTGACGCCAGCCAGCACCGGGTGTGTTTGTCTCTCTGTGGGCTGGAGGGCCAGAGAAAGCCACGGGCTGTGTTTGTTTCCAGCAGCCTCCCTAAAGAATCCCCTGGCCATCCATTACACCTGAGTCCTCTCCTCTGCTGAGATTGGCACTCACTGGAAATGTCCCCTTCTGTTTCCAAGGTCCCAAGGGGAATTCGCGTCTGTGCTTGAAGTCGCAGGGCCTGGCTCCCAATCTTGCGCTGCCGGGCAGGAAGGCGTGGGGCTATTGCAATACCCTGAACCGCCTGGTTTCCTCGAGAGCAGAGTGCAAAGCAATAAAACCCGGAGCTCCCTAACCCTGGGGAAGCTGCTGTCTGCAGCCAGACTCTAGGGACAGCCTCTGCCTTTATAATGGGCTGAGGGGTGAATGAACGCCGCTGGAATGCAGGAAGCTCAGGCCCCGTTCTACGCCGCGAGTTCTGGAGCCAGCTCAGGCCATATCTGGGTCACGCTCGGGTCTAAGACTGCTGAAGGGTCTGAACAAGCCCAACGGTCCCCTGGCTGCCCTCTGAGCCCAGTGGAGCCCAGGGCGGCTCTCTGGCCGTTTGGGTGCTGTGTCCGATGCGTTCGGGCCTCCATCAGAGCTGTTGCCTTGGCAATGGGCAGTGTGTGTGTGGGGGAGGCTCCTGCCTGTCCGTCGCTGGGGTGTGTGTGTGTGTCTGGGGCAATCTATTGAATTGTGGCTCACAGCAACAGAAAGGTGAGTCTCCACCAGTGCCCTGGCCCTGGAATGCCAGGGCCCGATCCTGAGAGCAGCTGAGCACCCTCTTCCGTGGGTGGCAGGGTGGGTTCTGCATTGCATGCGACCCATGTTTAAAGGGGGTCGCTTCCCAGCCAATCATCCTTTTCCCAGTTTGTGCCCTTCCTCCATTAGTGCATTCCCCAGCCGCTTGACCCTAGACAGCAAACTCCCCGGCTTCCGCCCCATTATCTTAATGGGGGTCACCCTGCCCCTTCCGGGGGTCGCCATGACAGCACTTCTTTACTGCCATCCTGAAGAGGCTAATGCGGTGGCTTGGTCCCTTATTCAGCCAGCCCCCTGCCTCCCATTCTTTAGAGCCATATACAAGGGCTACAGCTCCCGTGGTCTTTTATATTTCATCTTTTTTCCTCCTCGCCTTCTCTGAGTTGTTGCCAATTAAGGGGAAGCAATCTGATGGTGTCATCAGCCCAGTGCCAGCAGGCAGACCTGCGCGGGTGCAAAGGGAGAAAGGAATAATAATAAAAATAACAATAATAGGGAGGGGGAAAAGCACCTCTTCCATCTCTCCTTTCACAAGGTGAAGAATCAAAAAGTCATTTGATGCATAATTGATTGCTTTGGAGTGACTCGCAAACTGCTGAGGAACCTTGATACTCTGGGTAATAAGCAAATGGAAAACACAGGGACTTTCTGACCGCAGGGTTGAGTAGCAGGGGCTGGGGAGGGCGGGGGGGGAAGGGGGGAGATGAGGGAGAAGAAGTGAGAAATAAATAATAAAACCCCCCAAACCTGCAGCGGCAACCACAAAAAAAGAGATTAAAAACATTATTTTAATGAGCATCAAGAACAAGGGAGTTGGAGATGCATGAGCTGAGGCCAAAACAACAAATTAGCAAACAAAAAGGGAAACAAAACTAAAAGAGGCTTTTTTTTTAAAATCTTTTTGCATAAGAAAAGCAAAAAAGTGCTGAGTATGCAGGGAGGAGGCCGCTTCTCCCCCTCCCAACCCCTGCCTCTCTGGAGCTCACGGACAGGGATGCTTTTGCTGTCAACTGCTGCTAAATGCTCCCCAGGTCTTCCCTATCACCCTGCCCGCTTTGCACTCAGGGGGACCAGCTGTCCCGATTTTATAGGGACACTCCTGATATTTGGGGCTTTGTCTTATATAGGCGCCTATTACTCCCCACCCCCGTCCCGATTTTTCACTCTTTTCGCTTTTTCACAGTTGCTCTCTGACCGCCCTATTTGCACTGCTCATGTGGCATGGTTCGGAGTACCCCCAACTTCCACTAACCTTGCCCCCTTTCCAGGCCTCAAAGGGAGCCTTCATCCCAGACACATGTGTCTGTTGCTGTTTGGCAGATGATGTCAGAGCCAGAGACATCCCAAAGAGAGATACAGCACCCACTTTTAACAGTCGGGTGGGGGGGGGGGGTTAACTGTTGGAAAAAAACACCAAGGGAAGTGGTGGAGTCTCATCATCTCTTGATGTCTTCAGATCCAGACCAGCTGCCTTCCTGGGAGAGATGCTTTAGCCAAACACAAGTTATTGGGTCAGGACAGAGGTAACTGGGTGAAAATGACAAGTTCACCGGTCTCAAAGCCAGAGGGAACCACCCAGTCTGACCTCCTGTATGGCACAGGCCAGAGAACTGCCCCAAAATACTTCCTGGAGCGGATCTTTTGGAAAAACTGCCAATCTTAGTTTAAGAGTTGCCAGTAATGGAGAACCCACCAAGATCTTTGGTAAATTGATTCAATGCTTAATTACCCTCGCTGGTCAAAATGTATCTTATTTCCTGTCTTCAGCTCCCGGCCCTTTGATCGTGTTAGACTTATAATTGTTCCACATGTAAATACTTTGAGACTGTGATCAAGTCACCCCTTAACCCTCTCTTTGTGCAGTTAAACAGATCGAGCTCCTTGAGTCTACTGCTATAAGCCATGTTTTCTAACCCTGTATTCATTCTTGTGGCTCTTCTCTGAGCCCTCTCCGATTTGCTAACCCCCTTTGTGAGCAGCGGGCAGCAGAATTGGACACAGGAATCCAGCAGCAGTCGCACCAGTGCCAAATACAGTGGAGAATTCTCTGGCTTGGGTCATGCACAACGTCACACAAGGTGATCTGCTGGTCCCTTCTGGTCTTAAAAGCTTAAGCATGAGCATCAAGAACAAGGGAGTTGGAGATGCATGAGCTGAGGCCAAAACAACAAATTAGCAAACAAAAAGGGAAACAAAACTAAAAGAGGCACAGAAAAGGCCTCTCTGGGAATGTCTACACTGCAGCTGGGAGCCAGCCTCCCAGCCCAGGAAGACAGACTTGCACGAGCTGGGCTCAAACTAGCAAGCTAAAAATAGCTCTGCGGACACAGCAGCGTGGGCTGCAGCTCATGTGCTCCAGCCCCCCAAACCTCTAGGCTTGAAAGCCCAAGTCGCAACATCCACACTGCTACTTTTTTAGCACGCTAGCTTGAGCTGCACTCGTACGAGTCTGTCTACCTTGGCTGGGCGTTGCAGGGTAGATGTACCCCCAGGACCCATCTGGTCCTGAGATCAGTGCAGGATTATCTCCGTGATGGCATGCTCTGAGAGCCCCTGTCACCTCTCCCTGCTAGCAAATATTACCTGGGTATCCAGCCTCCCATTGTATTTGCCCAGTTTCATCGTATTTCCTCTCTGGCCCAATTCAATCATAGAATATCAGAGTTGAAAGGGACCTCTGGAGGTCATCTAGTCCAACCCCCTGCTCAAAGCAGGACCAATCCCCAACTAAATCATCCCAGCCAGGGCTTTGTCAAGCCCAACCTTAAAAACTTCTAAGGAAGGGGATTCCACCACCTCCCTAGGTAACGCATTCCAGTGTTTCACCATCCTCCTAGTGAAAAAGTTTTTCCTAATATCCAACCTAAACCTCCCCCACTGCAACTTGAGACCATTACTCCTTGTCCTGTCATCTGCTATCACTGAGAATAGTCTAGATCCATCCTCTTTGGATCCACCTTTCAGGTAGTTAAAAGCAGCTATCAAATCCCCTCTCATTCTTCTCTTCTGCAGACTAAACAATCCCAGTTCCCTCAGCCTCTCCTCATAAGTCATGTGTTCCAGACCCCTAATCATTTTTGTTGCCCTTTGTGGAACTTTCTCCAATTTATCCACATCCTTCTTGTAGTGTGGGGCCCAAAACTGGACACAGTACTCCAGATGAGGCCTCACCAATGTCGAATAGAGGGGAACGATCACGTCCCTTGATCTGCTGGCAATGCCCCTACTTATACAGCCCAAAATGCCATTGGCCTTCTTAGCAACAAGGGCACACTGTTGACTCATATCCAGCTTCTCGTCCACTGTCACCCCTAGGTCCTTTTCCGCAGAACTGCTGCCTAGCCTTTCGGTCCCTAGTCTGTAGCGGTGCATGGGATTCTTCCATCCTAAGTGCAGGACTCTGCACTTGTCCTTGTTGAACCTCATCAGATTTCTTTTGGCCCAATCCTCCAATTTGTCTAGATCCCTCTGTATCCTATCCCTCCCCTCCAGCGTATCTACCACTCCTCCCAGTTTAGTGTCATCCGCAAACTTGCTGAGGGTGCAATCCACACCATCCTCCAGATCATTAATGAAGATATTGAACAAAACCGGCCCCAGGACCGACCCTTGGGGCACTCCGCTAGATACCAGCTGCCAACTAGACATGGAGCCATTGATCACTACCCGTTGAGCCCGACAATCTAGCCAACTTTCTACCCACCTTGTAGTGCATCCATCCAGCCCATACTTCTTTAACTTGCTGGGTTTATCCTTGCCTCCTCTCCCTTCACCTGCAGGGGCACCAGTCATCAGAGGCTTTAGACAGACCTATGATGTCACATTGCTGGCCCAATGCAATGCTGTCCCCTCCTGTGTATTTTCTGCAACCCAGAGTCACACGGCAGAACACTTACTCCCTCGAGAAGCCCCATGTGAGTCAATGAGGCTACTTTGCATGACTAATTTCTGCTCACAGGTTGCTGTATTGGGCTCTTCAGCCTCCCTGCCATTTTGACTGGGCACCATATTTTTCCCTCCCGGCCCTGATCTTTTGTGCAGCATTGCTATGTGGCTTATAACAGCGCATGTGCATCACCCCAGAAGTGGCTGCATTTAAAGTAATGCCTGGACATACCAAGCATTTTGCAATCCCGCAGGGCATGTCCAAGAAGCCCAATCTCCCTGCTGCAGTTGGTGTGATGGCTTGTGTTAATTACAGCTCACCGCTCAGAATTCTTATCAGGCAATCAGCTGGCTGGTTTTTCCTGCTTCTTTGCAGTCTCTTATGTTGGTGACTGGATGGCGGCCCGTTACTAAATCCCATTAACCCAGCAGGAGGCTGGCTGAGCCTTTGCAAGAGCTACCAACTGCATCGCGCAATTCAGCCGGCGCTCAGAGCACCAGTGCACATCTGTCAAGATGGGTGGGTAATTTTGTCCTAGGAATTGAGCCTCTTTTCTTGTTTGGCCATAGCCTGGGCCCGGGGTGTCATTTCCTCCGTCGTGTTTGTCATTTGGAACCATATGCCACGTCACTGCCATGGCATGGACAAGAGCAGCTCGGGATCATTTCCCATCCAAAGTTCCAGCTGGTTGGCCGGGCTGAGTGGGCTGGACGGAGGCTGAGCAGGATTCAATTTGTCAGTTTTTTTATAATATCGATCTTTATTTTGAAACTTTTTTTTTTTCAGTTTTCATCAACTTACATGCGCGCAGTTGCTCAACGTTCTGGGTGTGAAGCATTCCCTGCCCACCCCGATTTTTATCTAGTTAAATGTTCACAGTTGCGGGAAATTATGGGGGTTGCCAGACAATGGGGGTGTGTGTGTCAGATAATTATTTAATGATCATGGACATTGAGCTTCAGAAAGTTAAAGTTTTATAACCATTAAAACATGACCACATGTCAAAATATACAAAGTAAAATCTATAAATCAAATTCTAATAAGTTTCAAACAATATTGTTTGGTCTTTCCCAATCTGTAAATTTCTATTATTGTCAATGGAAATATTTTTTTCATTGCGGGGGGTGTGTGTGTGTGGTGCTATCCATAAATGTTGATTTCAATCTTCTAACCTAGTGATGCCCAAACTTTTCCTCCCACGCCTCCACTTACCAGTAATGTCCGTGCCTCCCCTGCCCGGGCTGGGAGCGGAGTCAGGGGTGGGCCAAGGGCTGGAGCTGCAGACAGGGCCAGGAGCCATGGCTGGGGCCAAGAGCCGGGGGCCAGAGCTGCGTCCCGGGGCTGGAGCCGCGTCTGGGATTGGAGTCATGTCTGGGATTGGGGTCACAGCCGGAGCCAGGGCCAGGGGCTGGGCCGTGGATAGGGCCAGAGGAGAGCTGGGGGCAGGGTGGGATGGCACTCCCATCGGGGCTGGCCAGGGCCCCACTGCCTCCTGCCAGATGTTCCTCTGTGCTTTCCCCTAGAAGGGTGCACCCCATAATTTAGGGACCACTGTTCTAACGTCTAACCCTTGCAAGCCTCGGTATAAGGCATATTACTCCTTCCTGATAGGTCACATGGCATCCTTCTCGTCTCTGGTTGGATGAACATAACTCCTTGTCTCAGATGTCTGATATGACTGCTCCAACTGTGAATTCAAATGGTGCTTATGGAAAAGTCCTGTAGCATTTAATAGGGATTCCAAAGAACTGCAGTAGGGTTTTAAAGGTAATGTATCGAATTCAATAGAGAATGAGATCCTTTCTGTAGGTTTTATTTTTAAACCAGCCTACAGAATTCAACAGCAGAGATATAATTCACTATTTCATTCTATAGGATGGTTACAAAGAAAATGATCTTTCTCTATTAAATTCTACAGGACTTTCCCAGTTGGGTTTCTGTTCAAAGGCACACAGGAATTACCATACGAGAACACAGCAGTGCTCCATGTAGTCTAGGCACCTTTCTTTGACTGTGGACATCAACAGCTGAAAGTACAAGAAATCCCATAATGGAACAAAACGGAAGAACCTGCCAATAGATGTTTCTTCCTAAACCTTTCAGTTAGAGGTTGGCTTAAATGCTGAACATTAAGGTCTATTTCCCTATTTTTTTTTAATCCTATCTAATAACATCTAGCTGTTAGAGTGCTTTTCATCAGTAGATCTCAAAGTGTTTTACAAAGGAGATCAGTATCACGGGTTCTTTCATGGGTTCTAGCTCTGGTTGTTGCTAGCGGTGTTCTTGCATGGGATCTAGCACCAGTTGTTAGCAGGGTCCTTTCCTGGGGTCTAGCTCTGGTTGTTGCTAACTGGGTTCTTGCATGGGTTCTAGCATCACCGGTTAGTAGGGTTCTCTCATGGGTTCTAGCTCAGTTTTTAGGTCCCTTGGGGATGGGGAGGGCTTTTATTCTGCAGAACTGTGCAAGGCAAATGGTGCTAAAGAAAGAGAAAATGAGCGAGCGAGTGAGTGTGCAGACTGCCTTGAGAATGCACCTCTTCTTCCTGCCAGTCCGGCTGAATGGCTGGCCACCTGGGAATCCTGAAAGAATAGCTGTCCATCACACAGATTACTTTTCCTATCCTATTTCCACCACTGCCGCTGTGTGCCTGGCAGGCTCTCAGGGTCCCTAGCAATTCCTTCCTTTATAAAGTGGAGCACTCGGCCATGGAAGGGATAACTGCCTTTGGGAGCCCTCTCCCCTACATCCTGCAGCTGCGAGACCTCTCTGGCTGAGTGGTGGTGGAGGGAGGGCAGGGGCTTTTCCCTACACATTACACGGCTGCATGCACCGTATGGCTGATTCAGCTGGGGGGGCATCAGGTGTGCGCTTTGCAGATTGGCAGACCGTCCTTTGGGTCTCCTGCTTAGTTAGGCCACCACTGGCACGTGGTGGCAGCTCTGATGCTTCCAGGAGCCAGGGCAGTGGACTCTCCTAATAACCAGTCTGTGAGACAGAGAAGTGAGGGGGTGGGGCAAAGGGCCTTCTCCCTCCTTTATAAGCTGTGGAGGTTCTCTTCCCAGCTTTGTCACTGCGCTCCTGTGTGCCTCTGCTCTCGGAGCCTCAGTTTCCCCTCCCATGTTTTTTCTGTCTTACTTATTTAGAGGGTGGGACTGCTTCTTATTGTGTTGGCCCAGAGCCTAGCTCAAGAGAGCCCTGATCTGTGGGCACTACGGCAAGAGAAATAAGGGCTCCTAATAACGTGCCCTCTCTGTGGGCGTATGGGGGTGTGCATGCGTTCTCAGGTCTATGCACTCAGGGGCTCGGTGGGACTTGCTGTCTCTGCTCCCCCATGCCAGGCGCTAACCGCCAAACCTTTGTGCTGCATCCCAGCTGTTCTTCCCTGCCCCTCCCTGCTCTTTATGACCCCTCACCTCCCTCCGTCCTTTATGTGTAAAATCAGCTCTGTGGGACGGGGAATCTCAGTTGTGACTTTCAGACGTAACGAGTGATTTTTGGGGTGGAGATCGTGCAGAAGGTTCTGATTCTCAGTGGGTGGATGCTCAGCACTTTGGGAAAATCAGGCCTCTTTAAGGTTGCACCCTTTGTCGTCCCCCCCCCCCCAAAAGCTGAATTACTCCACATCACTAGGCAGCTTGGGAACTCTTAGCTTGGCTCATCGTTGGGCTGTATGGGGAGTGCCTGGCCCGCTTCTGGCTGCCATTAATCATGACAGTCTCATGGGGTGCCTTCCTACCCACCGTGCTACACACCCCATATAGGGACCCATCTCATCTACCACTACCCTGCAGAAGCTGGTTCACTGTGCAGAACAATGCCACCTAGCAGTGTAGGATGGCCGGCAATGAAGAATCCTGCATCCAGCTGAAAGTACGGGGGGGGGGGGGGCTTTTTTTTGGCCGTATGCCAATGGGAACAGCAAAGGGTGCAAGAGGGCCAGTCCTGTAGGGTTAATACTACTACAGAAAATACCCTGGTGATATTTAATGACCAGAACAGGCCAAAGTCTTGGCTGCACAGCTTGCTGCAAACACAACACTAAAGCACGAGCAGTGTGCAATGATGATGCTTCACTAGAGCTTTTCATCCGTGGATCTCAAAGCACTTTTTTAAAAAGGGGGTTGGCTTATTATCCCCATAACTGAGGTACAGACGGGTGACGTTACTTGTCTAAGGTCGCCCAGCAGGGCAGCGGCAGACCCAGGAAAAGAGCCCACGTCTGTGAAGTGCCAGGCCACTTCATTATTCACTGTAGCCCGCATTGCCTAACCACTGACAGGACCTGAATCATTGCATGCCGGGCTGGACTGTCCATTGGGCTACACATGGGTTTGGATCCAGGGCTGTCTGCAGCAGAAGCCAGTGTATTTGGCCTTCCGGCCCCTCACCGTCCCATCCCATTTGGAGCAATGGTTGGGCTGCGTGTCCCGGTTCCACGCTACCCCTCACGCACCCATCCCCGCTAGTCTGTGAACGTGGCTAACTTGAATCCGTGCCTCTGAACCAAACCTAACAGGAGCAGAAGCTGTCAGGAGAGGAATTTGTGCGAGATCTATTGAACTGGCAGAGCACTGGGAGGAGAGGCGAGCGCGAGCAGACATATAAGCACTCGACAAGACAGATGCACGGGAAAACCAGCCCTCTGCTCCGCAGACAAGGAGAACAGCAGGCAAGTCACAAGCAGCCAGGCAGGGAGGCGAGCACGGAAGGAGGCAGGGATGCGGGAAGAGATTAGGGACGGAGCTGCACAGGTACCGGGAGAAGGCAGAAGCACTGCTGGAAGGCTAGGGGTGCTGGAGCCCAGGGGGACGCCGCATGCGGTGCAGGCCCCCAGAAGAACTCCATGAGGGGCGCAGGAGGCAACGTAGGTGCTGCATGGTGTGCAGACTCCCGCACACAGGCTGCGTGGGGCACAGGCTCCATTCCCAGGGCTACTGAAGTGAGCTCTACGGTAGAAGCCCAGGCATGGTGCCCCAGGGCACCTTGTGAGAGTTTATGTAGCTGTATCAGAGCTAAAAAGCAACCTATTCTCTCTCTCTCGCTCCATGCTTCAGTTTAAGCCTGTGAAAGCAATCAGTGGGACAGGCCTAACTGTCTTGCTGGCATGGGGCTGGCAGGTGTAAGTAGGGGAGTGGGGTTTAGTGGTTAGAGGAGGGAGACCGGGACTCAGGAGCTGGTGTTGGGCAAGTCACTTGTGTCTCCATCTCCCCCGCCAGTGCGAAAAGGGCTGTAACAAATCCAAGGCCACCCCAGAAGTGCCCCAGGGGTTGCTCTGGCACCCACAACTGCCACTTGGCAATTCACTGCCAGACTGGGTGTAGCACTCAGCTCCTTCAATGCATGGTACTTGAGAGACAGGAGAATCTCTATTAGTTCTTAGCAGTACAGGGCCTATGGCACACGGTTGAGCAATTCTGATTCCATCCAGTAGAGGGCAATAGGGTGCAAATACACACAGAGTAGCTAGCTACTGTATGTGCGCACCACTGCCTCCCCACATGGGGTGTGTGTGGGACAACAATGAATCTATGTAAAGCGCTTTGAGCTCCTTACTTTTAAGGTGCTACTGCCAGGCAACGTATTAGCACAGGCACATTTGGTACTTGCTGGCTTATCGCTGCGGGACTCTGCTCACTCCGTGAGCCACTTCCCCGCATCCCACCTCATCTCAACACCTTCCCATTGCGGTCACGGCCTGTTTCGGGGGGCTGCATGCACTAAGTTTGTTGGGGGCTCAGCCCAGTTCCCAGGGGGCTGGCGTCTGCAACCCAAAAGCCACCTCACCCAATTGGCTGCCGCATTGTAGTCCTCAGCCAACAGGTGGCCCCGTCCAGGTGGGTACGAAAGCTCGTGGCCAGAGGAACAGCAGGTGTGTTTGTGTTTCTGTGTGTTGTGGGGTGGGGGAGAGGTTGCCCTGCAGCTCTGCTGTGAATAGCGTGTACAGAAGACTAGGCCTAAGATCTCTTTGAGTGTGGGCCTGTACCGAGCTGAAAGGGTTGCTTTGACCCTTGGTCCGCCTCCTTCCTCAGGAGCTCCCGGACCCCGGCATCTGCAAGGTGCTTAATATGCCCCCCCGTGCTCCGTGGCTCTGTTTAAAGTGCACTGGTATCGCACAGAGCAAACTGACTCTATAAAATGTAACAAACTGTGATTCTGTGGCAGAAAAGGCCATCCATCTGCAGGGCTGTCAGTCTGGCACCTGTCAACAGCGGGCCCCTGACAAAGAAAATATATCAGATGGGACTGGCGGACGGCAGGTGGAAGATGGGGATCTGGAAAGCGTCTTTGTGGTGGCATTTTTAGTGCCGAAACACGGGTGGGTGGTGTGTGTGTGTGTGCCTTTGCATGTGTGTATTTGCACGTGCCCCGAGGGCGTGTGTGTGTGTTTATTTCCAGCCCCCAGCTCCTGTTTGACCCCCCTCTTTTCTTTACCAAGTTTCAGGCTGGACTGAAGTTCAACGTAGGAGCACTGGATGAGGCCCTTGCGTGATTTGAGGACATGGAACCATTTTCCAACAGATCACAGATGGGTCCCACGCTCCTCGGGGGAGGCCAGACACAGGGGTTAGTCTCCCCACTCAGGACCGGAGGCAGATGGAGGCGAAGTGAAGACGCTGTGCTGTAGCAAACCCTGCGAGGGAGAATGGACTTGCTCCAGGTCACGCAGTAAGTCAGGAACAGCTGAAAACAGGTCACCTGACACAGTGTCCTTTGCTTTGACCATTGTGCCATACTGCCTTGCTGTGGCTGGGTGATCTCGAGGGAAATGAGGGCTCACCCCTAAATGGCGCTGCTTGGATGGACCACTGACAGCAGGGTGGGATTGTTGGTCTCAGTGTAGGTGGAGCAGCAGGCCCCAGTTAAAATGGCCCGGTGCTTGCTGATCTCCATCCCGGGGGTGGGTAGCGGCGGCGGGGAGGGGGTGTCTGCTTATTTACTGCTCTACTCAATAGGGACCATTCGTAATTTAGAGTTCCCTGCCTCCCGCCACATCCACCCGCCACCCCTCTGTGGGATTCCTAACTGCCAGGAAGAGCTTGTTAATATTCCAACAGCTCCAATCTGCTTCTAAACGAAGGCCGCCCTTAATGGGGGTTTTATAATTGGACCCGAGCGCCGCTGCATGCGACCTTGTCAAATCCGCGTGTGCCCGCACCTCGGCGGAGGAGAAATCAAACGCCAGCCCCCCTTTGAAAGGGAAACGCGAGGAGGGAAGCTGTCAATAGGATCAAGCCGGCCGTGGCCATGAAAAGCTTGGCAGATCCACACTCAGGGCTGTTCAAGGGGGATTGTGGGTAACCGGAGGGTCGATTCGTTGAGATGAAGGCAAGATGACAGCCCCCGAGGCTGGCAGGGTTGGAAACGAGAACACGCAGGAGCCAAAACCTGCAGTGAGACACTTGCAACTTTTCCCTTATTCCCTTTGACAAGACAATGGGTCGCCCCCGCCCTTGTTTTTTAATGCAGGGACGTATTTCTCAAAGGATGATATAATCTGCAGTAGGGAGGGAGGAAGTGGTGGGGGGGGAGGGAGGGACAGAATATAGACAAGATCCAGTCCTAGTTCTGACGGGAGCGAGTGCGACCTGGCCCCCCTGGGGAGGGGTGGCCGAAAGGGGCCCTCGGTGCTCGTGGGCTGAAGTTACAGGAAAGCGCCGGCTCCCTGCAGGGAGGTCAGCAGGACAGGGCTGAGCTGCTGCAGAGGAGTGAGGGGGAGTCAGGGAGATCCCAGAATGCTGCCGGGCGGAGACGGGGGAGCGGAGCCCAGGGGAGCTGGGGGAGATCCCATAACACTGCCAGGCGGAGATGGGGGAGCGGAGCCCGGGGGAGCTGGGGGAGATCCCATAACGCTGCAGGGCAGAGCTGGGGGAGCGGAGCCCGGGGGAGCTGGGGGAGATCCCATAACGCTGCAGGGCAGAGCTGGGGGAGCGGAGGCTGGGGGAGATCCCATAACGCTGCAGGGCAGAGCTGGGGGAGCAAAGCCCGGGGGAGCTGGGGGAGATCCCATAACGCTGCAGGGCAGAGCTGGGGGAGCAAAGCCCGGGGGAGCTGGGGGAGATCCCATAACGCTGCAGGGCAGAGCTGGGGGAGCAAAGCCCGGGGGAGCTGGGGGAGATCCCATAACGCTGCAGGGCAGAGCTGGGGGAGCAAAGCCCGGGGGAGCTGGGGGAGATCCCATAACGCTGCAGAGCGGAGCTGGGGGAGCAAAGCCCGGGGGCAAGCTGTGGAGCTCTAGGGTGACCACCCGTCCCAAAGTGGGCGGGACAGTCCCGAAATGCAGAGTTCAAGTCCCAGTCCTAGGCTGAATGACTCCGGGACAGCATTTGGCCCATATCCCCTGCAGCGCTGCTCTGCACCTGCCCCTGGCTCATGGGGGGGTGCCAGCCTCTTCCTGGTGCGGGGTGGGGTAGACTGAGGTAGGCCTTAGCCAGCCCCTTTCCATGAGGCCCCGCCCCCTGCTCCTCCTCTTCTCCCAAGGCCCCGCCCTCTGCACCTCTTCTTCCCCCCCCAGGCCCAGCCCCCTGCTCCTCCTCTCCCCCTAAGGCCCCGCCCCTTGGCCAACCAGAGGTGGGCCATGGTAAGAGCTGGCCAGGGAGCCTGGGCCGCTGTGGGGAGCCCCGGACCCTCCACGTGCCCTGGGTGGTGCACCCCAGGCAGTTAGCAGTTCTGATTCCCTCCAGCAGTGGGCAGTGGCCATCATACGTATCACAGCCCCAGCCTTTATAAGGTGCCCATCGTTGTGGTATCTGGGCGCACTCTATGTAGGTTAGCCCAGTACCAAAGACAATCCTCCACCAAAACGGGGGGCTGTTGCTGCCCGGCCCCCCACAGCAATGTGGGGGCGATGCTGGACTTTGTGGGCATGAGAAAAAGGGGAGACTGTGGGTCCACTGAATCTTGTGGTGGTGTCCGGGGGGGCTAGGAGAACTGGGGGTGCTTTGGAAGGTGTGGGGGGATCTGTGAGGGCCAGAAGGGAGATCTGGGTTATGCTATAGAATGGCTTGAGTCACGTGTTTCTTGTGGCCCGTTTGGAGAAGGGTTGGGGGGATGGAGAGTGGGTCCCTGCCCCTCGGGTGGTTGGGGAGGCCAGCAGAGGGTTGTGGGGAGAGAGGGTCCCTGGCCCCAGGGTGTGGGGGAGGCTGGGTAGGGTTTTTGGGGGGCAGATGAGGAACATTATAATGGTGCAGGGCAGATGGGAGGGGGAATCACAGTCAAGGGACACATCAGCTGCTCTTTTTTGACCCATCGCCCATAGGTGCTGGAACTAGGGGTGCTGGGGCTGCCGCACCCCCTGGCTTGAGGCGGTTTCCATCATATCCAGGGTTTACAGCTTGGTTCAATGCCTCTCAGCCCCCCGCCCCCACCCCGATACACATTGCTCCAGCACCCCCGCCATCGCCCTGGGATGTGAGTCCCAGCCAGGGGTGACGCTGGCCCTGCTGCGCGGAGCCGACGGCGTGTCCTGCTGCAGCGGTGTTGTGGAGGCTGACCGCACAGGTGCTGAATTTCAGCTTTCCCAGGGGTGCTCCACCCCCTCTCGGCCCTGAGGCCCCGCCCCCACTGCGACCCTCCCCCCCGGGCTCCACCCTCTTTCCGCCTCTTCCCACTCCCATCCCGCCTCTTTCTGCTCTGCCCCTCCTGCAAGCACGCCCACCCTCGCTCCACCTTTTCCTGCTCCTCCCCCTCATCCCTGTGCCTCCCGCCCGCCACTGAACAGCTGATCGGCGGCGGGTGGGAGGTGCTGGTGGAGAGGGGGAGGAGCTGATTGGCAAGACCTCCAGGGGGTACTGAGCACCCACTGTTTTTTTTTCTGTGAGTGCTCCAGCCCCAGAGCACCCATGGATTTGGCGCCTATGACTGACTATCCTGGGCAGCTCCCATGTCCATGTGGATGACGACTTGCGTGGGTTGGACCAGGATCTCGTGGCCACAATGGGACTCTCCCAGGCCACCCCGGCCATATACCTGGCCATGCCCTGGATCTTGGGTTTGGGTTGGGAGTGGCAGGGAGAGGAAGGAGAGATGGTGCCCTCCTCACATACCTGCTGTTACCAGCTCTGCTTGGAGGCTGGGGCTGGGAGCTCTTGCTCATGTGCTGTGGGCTCTGCAAGAGGTCCAGGTACTGAGCTGTCGATTAGATCCACCTCTCCCCTGTTTGAGAGAAGCAGTGGGCAGATGCTGGGGCTGTCCTGGGGAAGGTGAGATGTCAACATCCTTTGGGGAAGTGAGTGTCAGGCTCTGTCTCGAGGCGGCATCTCTCACTGCCGACAGCCTCTCCGGCTTGAAGTTCACGTTTCCGGGGCACGTTACCAAGAAGGTGAGAATGAGGCAACCCCAGTATCTCAAGTCTCCTGGCCCCTGATCAGCTGGGCTTTGGGCCTGCGTAGAATACACAGCCCACATTGGTTGCATTGGCCAATGAGTTTCTCCTGGCTGACGGTTGAAGGGCCAGCACCCGTGCGAATTATTGTAGGTCTGTCACCTGCCTGCCATCCTGTTGACCACGCTGTAGACAGGAGCAGATGGCTCCGCTCCTTTCCTTCTGCGAGATTATCCCAGGGGGTAGTTTGGGGGCACTGTGAGCTCCAGAGGGTGCTATTCTGTCCCCACTCATTTGTCATGGGGACATCAGGGAGGCTAGTGAGAGCATGGGTCATGCCGGCTTCTGTTCGCTGATGGTTTGGGAGGGGCTTTGGCTGGTGCAATGGCCGGACTTGCCCAACGTTTAATGGGGGAAGGTGAGCAGACGGAGACCCCTCCCAGGTAAACAGGGCCCGTGCTCTTATTGACTGGGGGAAACCATCAATAGTTGCAGTGGAAATGATGTCCGCACCCCAGTGGGCTGCGTCTGCTCCCCTTTTACTTACCAGCCTGGCAAGCTCAACATCCAAGAGATTTTACCAGTTGTGCTTGGCAAGGAGTTTGTGCCCTTTGTGGGAGGGAAACCCCACATGGGTCTCCTTGCCTTGGTCACCTCACGGCTGGGTCACCGCAAAGCTCTCTGCCATGCGGGGGCCTATGTCTCCAGACCATTCAGTGGCCTGCTTGTTGAGCCTGACAAGTTGCATCTGAGTGTCTTGACCTCTGCCAGCTGCCAGCTTATTTCAGGGTGAAGTTTCAGGGGGTGAGTGGGATCTATAAAGCCCTGCACGCATTAGGGCCTGCTGAGTGGGTTCTTGGTGATGGGTCCTTTGCTTTGCCATGTGCTTTCCAGGCTGGCCTGCCTGAGCCCATGTCTGGTGGTGTAGTGCGCCTAGAGAACCCGAGAGATGCATAGGAAAAAACAGTAAGCAAAATAGGAGAAAATGTATATAATATACAGCTTCTACACACACATTTTTATTATTATTTGTGTCTTCACTTAGAAGCTCCAAGTGGTACGTAGAGCACTGTATATTGATACACAACAACAATACTCAAAAACCTAGCTGGGAAGCAGTTGTGGTTGCTACACACATAACATGACTGACTCAAGATTACAAATAATAATAGGTAGATCTTACAGGGTTTTCCAGATCAGTATCAGAATGCCCATTTTACACATGGGGAAACTGAGGCACAGAGCAGTGAAACAGCAGAGCCAGGACTAGAACCCAGTTCTCCTGAGGGGGAGGCTAGTGCTCTATCCCCGAGGCATCTCTGCTTTGCTGTTCCCACAACCACTGTGCACCACAGATCCAGCACTGTGATCTCACACCCCTCCACTGTCCCGCCCCGCCCCCCCCCCCTTTTACAGAACTACCCCTGCCCGGCACTATCAATTGGGGACGGGGGCTTCAGGGTGCTGCTGCTGGAACAACCTCAATGTAGCCTTGATTCTTTTCATCTAAACGCGTAACGGAGGGTGTTTCTACGCAGCCAAAGAAAAGACTATGCTCACCCAGCTGAACCGAACCGTGAAGAGGGGGCCCCTCGGCTTTTAACCCGGGTCAGCAGCTCCAGACCTCCTTTTGCAGCCTGGACACGCCCTCGGCGTCAGTGACCTGCGGGGCTTAGCAGCGGCTACAGACGGGAGGGTGGGTTTCGTGTGAGCTTCCCCTCCAGCCTGGTCTGCCTATGGCAGTCACTCCCCTAGTCCAGTCCTGGGGTGCCAGACCTCCGCCTTAACGGGCTTGTTATTTCTTTCCACCCTGATTGGCCACCAGGCCGCGACTCCCTATGTCTCCGCGGCCGTTAGCCTGGGCGATTGGCACCTGGGTCTGAGCTACCGGGTGTGAGCAGCCGCAGAGCAAAGCCCTGCTCGAGTGGCTCTGTCCTGATTGGTGCTGCGCTCGCCCGGGTGTGTCCCTAGGTCTTCCAGGGTCATAGCCAGGGCTCTGTGTGCTTCAGGGAGCTGAGCCTTTCCCAGCAAATTGTGATAAACCTTGTCTGTCCTTGTGGGCGCCTAGAGGGAATTGTGGGAAGGCCTGGGAGGACTGTCCGGAGTCCTCACTGCAAAATGGCCGGGTTAATGTGGGGTATTGAGGACTGTGTGGGAATTGCAAGCTATCGCTTTAAGGGTCTTGCTTGCAGGCAAGAGGGCTCTGTAGCACATTTTGGCCTGTGAGCAATCAGTCTGAAAAGAGCCAGCTTAAAGCAAGGAGGGGGGCAGTTTTGTCTCTGCCTTCGGGAGCAGCCTGCTTTGTCTCCCTCTGGTTGCGGGTCTTGTGTGTTATCGTTCTGAATTCTGAGAATTCAAGTCATGTTACGTTGCCACCTTCCAGCCAGAGTAATTATGTTTTTACCTAACTTCTCTCTGTGTGCGTCTGACCAAAACCATAAACCACCTGAATGTAAGCAGAGTGCAGGGACGAACCCACAGCGGCAGTTGGGCCAGCGAGCCCAGGTTGAAAGCACCACTTAACACAGGTGAGAGGGTTTTGTGTGTGGGCAGGAGAGGAGTTAGGGACAACACCTGAGCAAGAGTCTGGGTTAACGCTACAGTGAAGACAGACTGCAAGTAGCACCCTCTGTGATTTGAGCCCTGGGTCTCTCCTGATGGCCAGCTGTGGGAAGTGCCTGGTGCTTCTGTGATGGGCAAAAACTGGGTCGGGGGGCAGTGTGAGAGAGCAGAGGGGCACCCGCCCCTTTCCCCTTGTTGTGTTAGCATAGCCAGCAGCCCCTTTCGGGACTGTCCAGGCCAGGATTTGGGGAGACCCTGGGTAATGACACCAGCAGCCCCAGTACGTGAGCTCTGCAGCTCCCGCTCCCGTTGTCGGAAAGTCCAGCACTCTCCAGGCAGCCGAGGCAGGTTAGCACCTTCCTCCTTCCTCTTGACGCCCTGGTTTCAGCTGAACGGTTAGAAATTCTGACCTGCAGCCTGTGAGATCCCCCCTCGGTTCGTCCTGCTGCTGGAAAAGCTGCAGCTTCAGCAAAGCAGCAGCTTGTGTCAGTGTCTAGCAGCGGCTGGTTAAGTTCGTTAATCGCATCTGTGGATCCCCCAGGGAGATCTGTCCCGAACCTTTGAGGGGGGAAGGCTCCTTGGGATTCTGCAGACGCATGCTCGGCTTCCAGCAGGCTGCTTCGGCCAGGAGAATGCGAGGGGGGCAGGGCCTATGGCTGGCGGACAGAACAATTTCAAACAATAATCAAAACCATGTTCAACATTAATTCCTGCTGCTTTTCAGAGCTGTGAGGCAGAGGCAGCATGGTCCAGTGGGTAGAGCACTTGGCCAGCCTACAGGTGCCATGGGCTCTGTTCCAGGCTCTGCCCCTGACCTGCTCTGTGCCCCTGGGCAAGTCACTTCCCTGGTTGGTGCCTCAGTTTCCCCTCCCACCCTTTGTCTCTCATCTCTTTAGATTGCAAGCTCTTTAGGGCAGGGGCTGTTTCTTACTGTGTGTTTGGACAGCGCCTGGCACAATGGGACTCTGCTATCCTTTGGGAACTCAAGGTACGACAGAAAAATGTCAAAGCCCCGAGGGGTTAAAGGCTGCACTTCCCTTTGTGTGGCTGCAGGATCAAATCTCACCCCATGAGGCTGGTGTTGTATAGCACATGAAAGCAGGTTGTGGGGGTCACTTGTGGAATGAGTTGGTTGGGTCTCAGCACAGACCCTAGTGGCCGACAGTCACCAGCAGGACACGCTCCCCCCACCCACAAAGCAAACATAGCATCGGCTGCCCTGTGCTCCCCGGTGGGAGCTCGTGTAGAGGAAACACGCTGATTATACACCATGGCCATGTCACTTTTTGGCTTCTCTGCTGACGAGGCCAAAACACAGGGTTAAATTATACCCATGGTTTTATGAGCTGGACACCTCGCCCCAAGGAGCCGGGCTGAGACCCCCACAACTCGTTTCACATAAGGCCACCTGCCATCTGTTAGATGGTTGCAGTGAGTCTCCATACACCTTGACCAGATTGCCATTGCTCACCCAGACATGTGAGTCTCTCCTGCTACCCAGCCCCTTGAGCCATTAGCCACCCTCCTGCAGGAACATGATTCTAGCAGCACAACTGAGCAGGAGCTCGGGGATCTGGGTCAGCTGCATGGGTGGGTCGATAGGGGTGACCTGGTTTGGAAGGAAGAACCTGAGCGCAGATCCCAGGTCAAATATGCCAGAGCTCCGTGCTGGCACAGCAACCCCAAAGAGCTCGTCTCCCTCAATGACGCAGGTTCTCATGTCTCTACTCCCGGGCCCCTCGTGGAGTCAGTTACAGCTGCGGGTGTAAAACACCAGTATTCTGCTCTGCTAAAGATTCCCACTCCAGTGTAAAGGACTGCACAAGGGGTCAGGCAGCAGGAGAACTGGCCCGGTAGTGCTTCGCGTGCCCCGAGCGGTCATTCTGATTCTAATACTGCTTAGCCCAGGAAATGCCAGTTGGATTGTGCTTCCCAGACCCCTTAGCAGGACGTTGGGCGTCTCAAGGAAGAGAGAAAGTAAAGCCCAGTGGGTTGTTAGCAACGCGTCACGATCTCTGTCCTTCCTCGTGCACGCAACGCCCCGTCAACCTGTGGAACTCATTGCCAGGGGATGTTGTGAAGGCCAAAAGTATAACATCAGAAAGGCATGAGATACGTTCATGGAGGACAGGTCCATCAGTGGCTAGTAGCCAAGAAGGTCAGGGATGCAATCCAATGCTCGGGGGGCCCTAAACCTCTGACAGCCAGAAGCTGGGAGTGGACAACAAGGGATGGATCACTTGATAAAATTGCCCTGTTCTGCTCACTACCTCTGAAGCACCTGGCATTGGCCACTGTTGGACGACAGGACACTGGGCTAGATGCACCATTGGTCTGCCCCAGTGTGGCCGTTCTTATGTTCGAAAGCAGGATCCCAGTGCATGCTGCCTGGAGCATAGGCGCTTCTGTATAAGAGCAAATTGTAACTGGTTCCATCTGAGCTGCTCCACTCTGAGCAGTGACTCTCCTGACATTGGGAGTGACCACCCTCACCCTCTCCCAGATCCAGCAGGCTTAGCTTACGTGTTGTAAGCCAGTTCTCCTAGCTGCTGACACTGGAAAGCCCCCTGGGAGCTGAAGCACCACCTGACACCTTTCTGCCCTTCGCCGCCTCACCAGAGAGAAAGACTCTGCCGTGCCAGGTTCTGTGGCCGATACGCAATGCGGATTCAGCTGCCATCCCTACGCTGGAGCCCCACCAATCTCTCTCTCTGCATCAGACCTGCTCCCTGCTGTCCCTTCCTGCCTTTCTGGGGATCTTCCCGAGTTCTCATCTCGGAGGGGTCTCCCTCAGCTCAAGCCCAGCTCGCTCAGAACTGAGCTCCCAGCCTCACTCCATTGCTGTGGACAGCGTCCACAACCCTCCCCATCACTCAGACTTTGGATTCATCTGTGACTCCCTCCGCTTTGTCCCCATGCACAGCCAGGCTGTGACTCTTCCCTCCGCTTTGCTTCCTAAATCTGGCCCTTCCTTCGGGTCTCGGTCATCGTCTCCTCTGATCGCTGCCCTCACCAATTCCCATAGGGAGCTTCTCAGCCGATCCCCTTGCAAGGCTGTGGGGAAAGCGGGGAGTGGAGAGGCCAGGGTGGAAGGATCCCCGCCTCGAGCGGCCTGCCCCCAGGACTGCTGTGTCGCTGCGTGGTGCAGTACTGCAGGGATTGAGTTGGGTAAGGAGGTGGCTCCTGGTTTCTCCTCAGCCGGGAGGCCGCGCTTGAATCTTGCCGCAGCCCAGAGGTCCAAGCGGCAAAGGCCGTGTCGTCTGGCATGTTGTGCATGAGGTCACCCACACGCACCCCGTCCGCTGAGCTGACACCAGGAACGGCTCACGTCCAGCCCCCAGGACAAGCTGTCTGCTCACCGGAGGTGACAGGCTGTCTCAGGGGGCCTGTCCCCAGGGATGGAAGCAAAGCGTCCCAGGGCACCTGAAGGTTGGATGCAAATGCTCACACGTACACCACCTCCAAACGTCCCGACGCACACCCTCGCCCCAGCCGCTTCTTGGAGCCACCCAGCTCCTGGCTATCAGCTGAGCTTGGGCAGTCTGGAAGAGCCATGGACTGAACGTGAACCCATGGCAATCCCAGCATGCATCCCTCCGCACCGGTCTCGCCTGCGCTGGCCTTCCGCATTTTGTCTTTTGCTCCTCCTCATTCCCCTCTCTCCTTCCTCTTTCCCTTGCCCACCTCTCTCCCCTATTCTCTCTCGCTCCTTTCTTTCTCCACTTTTCCACTCTCCTCTTCCCCCTCTTTCCTCTCTTCTTCCCCCCTGCAGCTGGCTATACTGTGTGCAAACACACACACACACACCAGCTAATAATGCAGTCCTTTGGAGCTGCTTCACATTGATCATTAGAGGCAGCAGGTTAATGGGACCCCCACTGAAGAACTTTTTGTGTTATTTTGCCCTGATGTGCCTGTGCGAACACCTGGCCCCCAGCCTCACCGTGGAAGACTGGAAATGCACCTGCCACAGACCTTGCCATGGCACATTTTTGGATCCCCGCTGTGTCTTCTTTCCAATAAGAAGAAAGGCCTGTCAGCATTAAGCAAATCAGGCGCATCTCACCTCCCCCGAGCGGTGTGTCGCACATGAATATCTGAGGGCTCTTCCCCCCCACTCCATTCCCATTTCTGTCCTCTTGGTTTTTAATGAAAGAAAAGTTTAATGCGCTCACCAAGAGGGTGAGAAATATCCATAAAACTCCAGTTTAAACCTCTTTAACCCATTCTGCCGCTCTCCCTTTAAACTTTGCAGTGCTCCCTTTTTACTGCTTAATAGGAAGATGGTTGGATTTTTTTTCCAGGCAGCCGGAGCGGGAGGAGGAGGAGAAGGAAGTGCTGCTGAATACACATGATCATGGTGCAAACAGTGCCTCTCTGAGGCTTTAATGGAATGGAAATGTGGAGGTGAAGCACAGGAATAGCAAATGAATCCCCTGTGCTGGGTGCAGGCTTCAAGGGGCTTTCTCCTCGATCAACTGTACCATTGCACGTCACCTCCCCAGGCCGCAAGCCATCGCTGGAGTGGCTAATGCACAGGGCCAGTGCGTGGGGAGTAGGCTTCATGAAACAAATGGGGACCAAGAAAGCGTGATAATGTCCCTCCTGCCCAGGTGAGCAATCAGCAGGGATTGAACATGGGACCTCCGCACCCACAATATGGCAGCATGATCTTCTCCAGCTTGAGTTAAGGGGTTAAGTCGGCTAGCTAGGAACGGCAGCAATGTCTCACACAGACTGGCCACTAGAGGGAGACAAAGCCCCACAGTGGACAAGGGCACTGTGACTTAAGACGGTACGGGAGGTTAGACGGGGCTGTGGTTTGGGAAGGGGCAGTAGCACTCCGGGCTCTGCTCCAGAGACACGGGAGCTAAAAGAGACTTTTTGTAACATTTATCAGGGCATCTATCGCCACCCTTCAGTCCTCCGGCCATTAGATGGCGACAAAATGGCAAACACTCGAGTGGTCTCATTCCATCCAAAGGCTGGGTGATTCGTATGTGCACACACGTAGACCCGGTTCTCTCCACTAGGTGGCAGTGGTGACATGTACACAGCAGCAGAGCCCAGGGTGAAACGGGCAGGATATGTCCTGGTGACCACAAGTAAACATTTCAGACCAAATGAAATTTGTTCATTTCATTCAAAATTTTCCAGGGTGTTTTCTTTTTCTTTCTGTTTTTTTCAATGAAAATTTTTAAATTGAAATTCTTCATAAATTTCACTTGGTTTCAGTGGAGACACGAGTGGAGTGGTTTTCAGTGGAGAAAACAACTTTCTTTCACTGTTGCAACCACCCTGTGAGGCACAGCGGTGCTATTATCCCCATTGTACAGGTGAGAAACTGAGGCACAGAAAGACTACGTGAGTCACCCAAGGTCACACAGGAAGCCTGTGCCACAGCAGGGCATTGATCTCAGGTCTCTGGCTAGCTCCCAGACCACTGTACCATCCAGGCTCACTGATCTATAGGGACAGAGCTGAGAGAAAGGTTAGTGATCAGGGCTTGTGCTCCTTGGGCAGCTGGCTCCATGTGCAAAAAGTACTTGGAGGAGAAAGTCATGCCTCCTGGGATACTGAGGCCTAAAACAAGAGCTCCTTAGAGCAAATGATTCAGCCACTAGATGTTTCTGGGGACTTCAGTTATTTGACTGGGTGTGCTCCCTGGCAAACAGGGGAGACAAAGCAGAGACTCAAGCTGTGTAGAAGCCTATTTGAGTCCCAGGTTGTAGGCTTTTCTTCAATAAATACCTCTGCTGAAGATGGACTGTGATTCTATATCTGGTGACACTCAGTGCCCGCCTATGGTTAAGGCCTTCTATCTTGGCTCAGCTACCCCTTTGTCCTGCTCCTCCATCCCCACACTGGTTCCTTCACTCATCTGGTAACAACCTCCTCTCTGTCCTTTCCCATAATCTCACCAAAGAGGGCGCAAGAGCCTTCTCCTGCTCAGCCTCTGCGATCCAGAACAGCCTCTCTCCTTGACACTCCACCTGTTTCTAAAGCTCAGCTATGAACCCACAGTCCTTGTTCCCCCTCGCTTGTGCCTCTTCGCATCACTCTTCTGCTGCTGCCACTTTTCTTCCCCCACTGCGGAGAGCTAAAGGATTGAGTGTGGATAGTTTATGTCACCTCTTTATCTGTTCCCATATTGTCCCTGAGCTGATCTCGGTGTTCGCAGAATTATTTGCATGTGTGTGACTGAAGTTCTTCTGTGAGCCAGCCATATTTGAAATGTCAGCAGTGTTGGTTGGACACACAAGTCACATAGTATTGCTTTTGTTCCCTGATTGGGCCCGTGTGACTCAGAATCGGGTTTTCTGAACAATAACTGGTGATCACCAATTCAAATGTCCCTTTCCATGAATATTGGTTCAGAATGACTTTCGTGTGACTGTTCCTGCCAGGGAGTTTGCTGACGAGCGCAGGTCCCTTGCGGCAGAGACCTGACAGAACTCAGCTGTAATGACAAACTGTAATTGTACCGAGCTATAAAGGGCCTCTGTTGAGGCTGCTGGACACAGATGGCTCATGCGGTTCTCTCTAGCTCCCAGTCTGTTCAGACTGGTGTGACCACTGTGGGGGTCTCGATAAATCCTGGCCCAGATTAGGCAGACTGCTGACGATACTACATCTGAATCAGCGGTTCTTAATTTGGGGGCTTATGACCAGGAGGAAGGGGGGTTCTGGCTAGATCCCAGCTGGATGAGAGGAAGATCTCTGGGGGTTTCCCTGTTGTTGAGAACCACCGAGTTAAATGATTGGTGGAATCCATGATGACAAGGCAATGAACGCAGTGGAAGGGAATTCGTTTAGATATCTGAGCCCCTAGTCACAGATAGGTTATTGTACTATTCGTCTAGCTCTGGCTTTGGGCTGCTAGTTTGTTTGAGGAGGGGCTAGCTCCAATGGGAATTGTACAGTACAGAAGGACTGTGGACAGCCTTCTGGACTGAGAGCCAGAAGGCCTTTCACCGGGGTCTGGAAAACAGGTTGATTCTCATGAATCAATAGTGGGGGATTTTTCCCTTCATGAGTCTGGAATTACCTGTTTGAGTCATTTATCTTCCTTGCCAGTTAATGCTCAATTGATCCACGGCTCTAATTGACTGCACTTGCAACCAGCGAGACAGAGAGAGGTAGGATTGGGATAAACTAGGCTATTTCCTGGCTAGGCACAAGGGAATTAGGCCGGGGAAAGGAGAGACCTCAGGGACGTGATGGCTTCCGGTTTCTAGCCAAATAGCGTCTCTGTCCCAGCTGCAGACTGCAGTGTGTTGTGGCAGGCTCCGTAATGCCTCGTCGTTCTTCTCTGCATGCCATTGGCCATGCCTCTCCCACTCGGCCTGGCAGCCCGTCTCAGAGTGAAACTGACAACACAGCTCACCCCAGCTGGTGCTTTCTGGTTTCCACTGGAAATCCTGAGTCTCCTCCCCGAGACATGTGGCACATGGATGTTGAGCACAATTGATCTTTGTATGGCAGAGTTTGTTTAGCTCTGTAACTGCTATGGGTTTGTATGCTCTGTATTGCACTTTCAAATCTCTGTGGATGCAGGCAGCTGTCTTGTGTTCAGCTCAGTGCAGACTGTCACAGACAACACATATATGCAGCTCTCTCCTGAAGACTTTACATTAGAACTTTCTTGTCCTCTTCTTTGAAATTAAGAGTCATTCTCATTGGAAGGATCTGTTTGTTTTTCCATATGGGAAAAAAACAATGTATAGCATCCCTCATACAAAATGCGCACAGGTCCCTTCTCAGCTGTAATGTTGTATGGAATCATCAATCTTCTTAGAACGGGAGACACTACAATTACAGGTACATAACTGGATTTCACACAGCTTGAATTCCAGCTTTGTCTCCCTTGTTTACCAGGGACCACATTCTGCCTGGAATGCTATGCAGCACACAGAGACATCTAGTGGCAGAATAATATACCACAGGTAAAGATGAAAGTACAACAACCTGAGCACACAATCACCAGCCATGCAAGCTTTTCCCTAGCTGCCTCCATATCAGCCTTGGGGAAGTTCAGCCTCTATGGTCCTCTATGGCAAGAGGCTAGATGTCTTATGGACGCCCACCTACGAGGAACTAGACTGAAACAACCAACCTATTCCACGTAGGCCACTAAAGAGTCATCAGCTGGCACCAACTCTTTGACTCACCTCTGGTCTGGACAGGTGGAGGCTATGATGTAGATGTGAAAGGCTCCACCTTCCAGTCACATCAGCCTGAGCTACCCAGTTCCTTTCTCCTTCCTGGCTACCATGTCTGCTGGATGTTTGTGGGGTACCTCCATGGGGCTGTTTGGCCTCTATTTCCAGGCAATTTACAAGCTATTTCTCAAGGCAGCCCAAGTTATATCTGCAAGACACATGAGGCTCAGTCAAGTTCAACATTTCCTTGGCTCTTGGAAAAGAGGCAGCCTCGAAACTCATGTAGTGCAATTGTCCTATTAGAGGAGGTCTGGTATCCTGCCCCTGAGGTCTGGTATCCTGCCCCGAGAATAGCCAGCGTCTTAGAGGTAGGTGTGACCACCACTTCCTTCTGCCATGCAGTGACACGGGATCACGTGTCTTCCTGACTCCATCAGGACAGCGTATGTTGCATGAGGACTGGTAGCCCTAGTCACTCTCATTCTCTCCAAGTGCAACAGCCCCTGCTGTCCTGATTCATATAAATGCCCAATACCCTCTTAACTCTGACAGTGTTACCGGCCCCAACAGCCTCCAGCTGCAGTGAGGGTCATCATACATAGGATTCAAAATCTTGCCTTGTATCTTTTTCAGATTGCTTCTCACTCTAATGACCAAGGTCTGCTGTGGCCAGATTATGGATGAGGCTAAAAAGGAGAATCCTCCATACCCTCTCTTAGGGTTGCCAGGTGTCCAGTTTTCGGCCTGAACGTCCAGTCCGAAAAGGGACCCTGGTGGCTCCGGTTGGCACTGGCTGTTAAAAGTCCAGTCAGGGGTGCAGCAGGGGCCTTGGGCTAAGGCAGGTTCCTACCTGCTGTAGCTCCATGCAGTTCCCAGAAGCGGCCGCCAGGTCCCTGCGACCCCTAGGCGCATGGGCAGCCAGGGAGGCTCTGCGCACTGCCCTTGCCCCAAGTGCCGGCTCCGCAGCTCCCATTGGCCAGGAACCGTGACCACTGGGAGCTGTGGGGGCCAGTGCCTGCAGACACGAGGGCAACGTGCGGAGCCTCATTGGCCGCCTATGCACCTAGGGGCTGCAGGGACCTGGCAGCTGCTTCTTGGGAGCCACGGTAAGTGCCACCAGAACCCCGCACCCCTCCTGCACCCTGACTCCTGCACCCAAACTCCCTCCTGGAGCCCACACCTCCAGCCAGAGCCCTCACCCCTCCTGCACCTCAACCCCCTACTCCAGCCCGGTGAAAGTAAGTGAGGGTGGGGGAGGGTGAGGAGCAATGGAGGACGCAGGGATGGAGCAAGTGTGGGGCCAGGCCTCGGAGAAGGGCCAGGGCAGGGGTGTTCGGTTTTGTGAGATTAGAAAGTTGGCAACCCTACCTTCTCTGTCCCACGTGTTATGAGAGAGGCCCGTGATACAGGGCCAAATATACTTCTTTACAAACCAAATAAGGCTTGTCTTTAAACCTCCTCTCATATGGGAACTTTCCCACCTCCCTGATGGCTCTAATCAGTTCGGTTCTCCTGGGCTCTGAGCCATTTCTTGTTCTTCTGCCTTCTGGGGCGGCTCCTTAGCTGGAGCCTCTCCTGTGATCTTGATGGAGTGATGCCAGTTCGCACTAGCTCTGGAGCTGACTGTGTCTTTTCCCAAATGAAGTGACCCAAACCTGAGCGCTCTCCATCCTTTCTTCCCGCAGCCACTTATAGCGGAGCAGAGCCAGGCTCTGTACTGAGCCTGGTGCAGCCCAACCTGGATAGGATCGCAGACATCCACCCATCTCCCATCCCTTCCCGTCCCACTGCCATTAGCCAGCACTGGCCCTTTGCCATCTGTCCCTGATTCAAAGGGATAGTGGAGGCAGCTTTATAAAGGGGTCTCATGGTGATGGAAATGCAAGGAGGACATGTAAAACAGGGGTGTAGCCGTTTGGAGTTTGCCTGGCTGGCTCTAAAATATCCCTCTGAGATGGATGCCCATTTTATGCCACCTGGGCGCAACCCAGTCTATCCAAGATCAGGGGCTGGTTTAATCGTTTGCAGCTTCAGACTTTGATTCTCTTGTAAGATTTTGGCTCCCAGAAGTGAGAGATGGAGAAGGCTGGTTAGCTCTGGCCCAGGAGAGCCACCCTGCCCGTGCAGGAGTGTACTCTCCTGTACATTCCCTGCAGCTCAGCATTCATAATAGTCACATAGGGCCAGATCCAGAGGTATTTAGGCACCTAAATCCCATTGGTTTCACTGGAAGTTAGGAGCCTGCATAGCTTTGTGGATCTGGGTCTTAGTGCTTTCCACTCAATGAGATTAATAAACAATAAGGAGTTTAACCTCACAACCCTTCATGAAGGTAGGGAAGTATCATTGGGCCACTTTAGAGATAGGGAAACTGAGGCACACAAAGAATTAAGTGATTGCCCAAGATCATATGGCAAGTGTGTGCCAGAGGCAGGAAGAGAACCCATCTCGCCTGGTGCTTTATTCCACAACAGCAGCTTCTCTCTAGTCTCTTCCTGGCTGTACCACTGACTTGCCAAGTGGCCCTTTCATTCATCAATTTCCCACTTGGTGCCTCAGTTTCCCCATCTATAAGATGGCGATGATGACACTTTGTCAAATCCTTTTCACTCTAAGGATGAAAAATGCTGCTCCAGAGGCCAGTATTAAGGGCAGCTCTGGGGAGAGTCTGTCCCCAGCTCCTCCATTGTCCTAATGGGGTCCGAAGGCAGCCAGGTCTCACTCCAGGTCAGGCTGTATGGACCAACCCTGTGAATGGCACCCAGCAGTAGATGGAAAGCCAGCGCCGGTCATGGATGAGCTTATGCTCTGCAACTTGAGCGGAGTGGAATGGGGGGCGGGGGGGAGCGGACCAAATTTTTCCCAACTTCACCAAAGTTTTGGCTGCCGGGTGTGGCTAGTGTTGGGTGAAGGCTTATCATCTGATTGGACCTGATTCTTCCATCCCTTGCTCGTGTGGGTTGCGGACTATTCCTCTAGGGCACACAGCTCTGCCACAAAAGCCAGGGCAAGCGAATAACGGATCTCTCCCTCCCCCAAGACGGAATACCCCAAGTGTTGCCTGTCGTGTCAATGGCTCCCATCCACACATCCAGACTGAGCCCCACTGCAAACATTAGCATGACGTGGGCGTGGGATGCTCTAGGGGAATTTTAGGACAGCGATAATCCTGGTCTCCTGCGTTTCTTGCTGTTTAAAGGGGCGTGCTCAACCAGTTGTACCGACACCCGGCATAACAAGCAGCTCTCAGGTGTGTTCTACCTGGATGTACAGGCAGCTTATAGGTCTAGGGACACAATTTTCCCTTTGGACACAACAGATCCCAGAGATATAGTCTGACAAGCCCTGCACCAGAAGGGGAGCAGCGGGGGCAAAAAACCTATCTGGCTTCAAGACTGAGCTTGATAAGTTTGTGGAGGGGAGGGTATGATGAGGTTGCCTGCAATGGCATGTAGCCGACCTGTGACGGTTAGCAGCAAATATCTCAATGGCTGGTGATGGGACACTGGATGGGCAGGGCTCTCTCTGAGTTACAACAGAGAATTTTCCCTTAGGTCAGATTGGCAGAGACCCTGGAGGGCTTTCACCTTCCTCTGCAGCGCGGGGCATGGGTCACTTGTAAGTTTAAAGTAGCAAGTGAGCTGTAGCTCACGAAAGCTTATGCTCTAATAAATTGGTTAGTCTCTAAGGTGCCACAAGTACTCCTTTTCTTTTAGTGGATTCTCTGTAATTTGAAGTCTTTAAATTGTGATTTGAGGATGTCAGTAACTCAGCCAGTGGTTAGCGGTCTATTACAGGAGTGGGTGGGTGAGGTTCTGTGGCCTGCAGTGTGCAGGTGGTCAGACTGGATGATCACGATGGTCCCTTCTGGCCTTAAAGTCCATGGGAACAGAATATCCTGAACACCCAGACTTTTGTATTCATTATGACTATAATTGCGCACTTCATTCTCTGCGAAATGCCCCCAGCTCTTCAGGAGTGCACTGGGACTGAGAGAAAATCCTGACACATTAAACCGCAGGTGGAAGCGGAGAACACTGCATATAACTTTCCGTATGTGAATTTCACTAGGAAACGGGGGGTAATGCCTCCGTTCTCACCGGATGGGCCGAGGCACTACGCGGGGAGAGCATTTCCTGTGCCATCGGAGGCTGAAGGAAATGCAGCATAAATTGAGAAAAGGGCACTGTTCAGCAGCCAATCAGAATCACCAGCCGAGCATCCTTTGCAAACAGAGACTATTAAACATCCAGAGACTAGGACGGAGGAGAACTACAGGATATAATGAGTGGAGGACTCTGGGACTGCAAGATTCAGGAACCAGAAAGCTAGGAGAACTAGAAAATGTGAGATACAGACTGTAAAGGGAACAGAGGAAACTCTTAAGATGCTGGGAAATGGACCACCTTTGGCTGTGTTCTGTCCAGGACGGGTTGCAGGGAATTCGGGGTGGATCCTTTTCTGACACTCAGAGCCCGGAAGTGTTGGGTTCTGTATCTGAGTCACTTAGTAACGGGCCTGAAGCAAAACCTTTGCTTCCAAGGCCACCCAGACTTTGCAGCTCTGGCCCATCCCAAGCGTCAACCAGCTGTAGGCTCAGACCCCCCGAATCTGTACAGAGCTGGGGACTATTTCTGTGAGCGGCCCAAACTGGAACGCTCAATCCGGCCCTCACAAATTTCTGAGAAGTGTGGATCCAAATCCAGCAGAGAAGTTGGTGGCAGCTCTGGTTCCAATGAGAGGGAAGGAGGGTGATGATGTCTGGTGCATTCCACAGCCAAATTGTTGGATCTGGGACTTTAACAGGTTGTTCCTCTTGCTGCTCCTTCCTAGGGTCCAATTGTCCCCCTGCCCCCAGTGAAATAGTACCTCATTCCTCACTCAGGCCCACTGATTTAAAATAATAATAATCCCTATTTCTAGGTAGTCCTTTTTGATCAGTAGATCTCAACGCACTCAGTATATTCACGGGGTCCCTGATGCACAGAGCGGTGAAGGTCACCCAGCAGCAGATCTGAGAAGAGAAACCCAGTCACCTGAGTCCCAGTCCAGTGCTCTACCCACTAGTCCGCGCTGCCTTCCCTCACAGGAACTGCTGAGGCCTCCGGTGCTACTCACTAGGGGCAAGCGTGTCCAACTCCGGCCCCAGGCGATGACAGCTCCAGGAGGACTAGGTTAACCCGTGGGCTCTCCTGCAATCAGCCTGAGGTGTGGGGGGGCTGGAAGAACTGGATGCGGGCTGCAGCGACAGGGCTGTTATAAATAGACAGGTCGATGAGATGCTCCTAGTGTGGATTTGTCTAAGAGAAGGCCCCATTCGCCTGGGGCACATCCAGGATTCACTGAGGAAGGGCGTCTGTGCATTTCCTTTGGGTTAGCATTGAACCCAGGTCTGTCCTGACTAGGGGAAGGCGGCTCGGAGACCCGTGTGAAAAGAATCAGGGCAGATCTCTCTCTGGGCCCTAGCAGACAGGTGTCCACATCACAAAGCTCGCCTGGCATTAATTAGACCACATTCTCCAGCTCCCCTGTAAACCCAGCTTAACTGGCCCAGTGAGCTGCACGACTGGCTGCTTTGCATCACCGAGCTGCTGGTGCCTCTGGCCCCTGGGTGACAGACTCAGTGGGGAGGCCAGGAGTGAGGGGGCCATGGAGGGTGGGCTCCCCTCTGCCCCTTGAGTTGGCTGCTTCAGAAAAGCTTGGCAGGGCAGCATGCCCAGCCCGGGGACCTGCCCGGAGGACGTTGGGCTCCGGGGATCTTTCCCCAGCTCTGAGGGACCCAAGAACAAGCTGCTTCCAAGAGCCGAGGCTGGATTGTAGTTCCCTGCTGGAGCCGAGAGAGTCGCCGACGGTCGGGCAGGGGCGGAGGGATCCCACGAGGGCCGAATCGGCCTGGAACTAAGAAACCACGAACCACCCAACACTGGCATTTCCCAAGCGATGCCCGAGAGGTGAATGGAGCCAGTGACTCCTTTGACAACAAACCACAGCCAACCATGGGGCCCTCCTGTCCCTCTCAGGACCCTGCCCCCTTGCACTTGCTCTGCCCTAGGGCCCGGTATCCCTCTACCCTCTCTCCGTCCCCAGGTGGCGGTGACCCCATGAGTGAGCCCTAATGGCCTGCCCGACAGGGGAAACACCTCGTCAGTATGGCCGCGCTGGTGGGGGAGGAAAGGAATAGTGAATGAAGGCCCCCAGCCTGCTCCAGAGAGCCTTGGCCATGGGGAGGGGGAGTGGAGCCGGTTGAGTGGCTCCTGAAAAGGGCTTAATGTGTCTAAAAGTGGAAGGTTTCACGTCCGATCCTTGTCAATGGCAGCAGGGCTAATCGGCCGGATGTCATTTCCCGGGGAAGGAAGAGCCCCAGCAGCGGGCAAGTCACTTTGCTCCCAGGGGCTGCCGGCTTTCAGAGGCTTTTATTGCCGGTGCTCGGCAGCTCACAAGAGAGGCACGCTGTCATTAGGGTGACATTGACAGGATCCAAAGATTAGCTTGGAAGGCAACGGACTGACCTGTCTCTGTCAAGCTCGGAGCCGTATGTGTGTGGGGGTGGGGGAGAAATGCAAGATTCCCCCCCCCAACACACATCAGATAAATTATTTTCGGGAGACAGGAAGGCAGGTAGTGGGGGGAGGTAAGGGGGCCGGGTCGGGGGGACATGGATTTCCACCCCATTATGGTACATAGAAAGTGGCATTGTCAATGCGCTCAACACACATCAGCTAATTCATCCTCACAAGCCCCTGGGAGATTATCCGCTTGGGGAAACTGAGGCACAGAGACACTCACTGGCTTCCCCACAGTCCTGGAGGGAGTTGGTGTCAGAGCCGGGAATGGAACTGAGGAGTTCCTAACCTTTTGGCTGACCAAGCCAGTGGTTGCTTTATCTAGCCATGCCTCCCTTCTCTCTCTGTAATGCAGTTAATTTTAAGGATGTGAAAGCAGGTCAGAGAAAAGCAGAATCAACCCAGATGCAAACCGACCACCTGAGAGATGCGAGTAAACGCTGATTGCCTTTCCTGGGTTCTCCTGCAATGGTCCCCTCTGCCTCTGCCCTTCGAGGCTCTGTCTAGTGCCAGGAGCAGAAGAAGGTGAAGTCTGATGAGAAAACCTGCTTTACCTAGCGTGAGTTAGGGATCCCCCTCCACCCATCCCTCACTCATGCTCCAGTATCTGGATCTTGGTCTGACACGCCACAAAGTTCCTGAGCTTGGAAATGGGGTTTAGGATAGTGTCCCAGTCGGCTGAATGAGGCTAGGGTTATCAAGACAGCAACACAGAATTATGGACAGAGAAGGTGATTTTGCATTTCCTGTCCCACATGACAGAGCAGTGGTGCATGCTGTCAAAGAGTGGCCACGTTCCACCCCAGAAGTGGCTGCATTTCAGTACAGGGCTGATGAGTGATGTGCTCCCTGATTGGCACATACTATGCTCAGGTAGCTACTAGGGTGAAAATTGCAACAGAAACACAAAATACCCATTGCCATCCAGGACTTCACACCTGTCTCTCGCTGCTGCATGCTGGCAAACGTAGGTCCTACCGCTCCCAAAATGCAAGTGACTCTCCCTTAATGAGCTAAAGCCTATGACACGCAGGCAAGCACTTCTGATTCCACCCAGGAGAAGGCAGCAGTCTTCCCTCTGTGTGCCCATGTTCCTTAGCTTCGCGGCAGGTTTGCTGGGACCGGCGCTTTGAACTCAGCAACGCCCAAGTGCCCTGCATCTGCGACTTGCTCCTGGCAGTGGCCTCTCCTTGCTGCGTGTTCACAACCGGGGTACCTCCTGCAGACAGCCGTGTTACTCGTGTGTCCAGCCGATTTGTTAAAGAAAAAGAAAGGTGTAATTTCTCTGCCCTCTCCGCAGGTTCTCAACCCCGGTCCAGACTGCCGGGGTGGGATGCAAAGAGGGGAATCAAGTCCCATTTCCAGGTGGGCTCAGCATGGGGAGACGGTGAAATTTAACACCGCGACGTTGTGCGAGGCTGGTGTGTCTGCATCCCCTTCGGAGCAGGCCCGGAAGTAGGGAGAACCTGGGAGGTGACACGAGGCAGCCCGGGTGGTGCTAAACAGGCCGCTGGAGGGCCAGAGAGAACCGCAGGGTCTTTCTGCGTCCAGCTGCCTCAGCACAGAAACCCCCCCCCCCCCGGGTCTTTAGCTTCCTGAGCAACGCAGAAGGAGCTGCCCACTGTCACCACGACCACGCCATCATCCTGGCACAGGCGCAGAAAGGACTAGCGACCCCATACCTGGCCAACACCTGTTCCCAGTGAAGTCCATGACAAAAGTCTGATTGACTTCAATGGGACCATCACCTGGCTCCTGCCCTGTAAGGTTCTGTCACCTCTTGGCACCAACGGGCAGATGGCACAGGGGGGAGCCCAGGGGTTGACAGGGATCCCCCACGTCAGATGTATGCGTGATTGTTCATCAAAGGGTGGTGTGACATTATGCCCCATATTCTTCATAGTAATATTATTGTGATATGAGTATGGCATAATTCTGTTGTATTTTGTGCAAGACAAGGCATATGACATACCATTGGAAAGGTTATGATTTACTGGCTATGATTATCTTATTTGTGTGAATGTACCATTTTTGTATCTGTAGTTAGGAATATCGACTCTGTATCTATTACAAATGTGTTTACACCTGGGGAACGCCCAGGCTATGGCTACACTGGCCATTGAACCACAAAACTTTTGTCATTCAGAGGTGTTAAACCTCCCCCACTCCGAAAGACAAAAGTTTTGCCACGGCAAGTGCCAGTGTGAACTGTGCGTTGCTGGCAGGAGCGCTCTCCTGCCGACAACGCGAACACCGCTCGTTGGGGGTGGAAGTATTTTGTTGGCGAAAGAGCCGACAAACAGTGGCTAGACTCCCCGACTTTTAGCGACATGGCTGTGTCGACACGGCCATGTTGCTAAAACGCTGGGTAGTGTAGACAAAGCCTCAGTCTAGATGGCTGTCAGGGAAAGGCCCATTTAAGTCAGTGGACCAGTAGGGAGAACAATAGGCTTTAGAAGAAGCTAATCTCTCACTGGGGAGCCTTCCTGAGGATGCTACAAACAGTCTCCAAGTCATGGCTGCTATGACACTATAGGGGCATGTGACCAGATCACCTGGTACTGGCCTCCATCATAGAATACCAGTGTTTTTCCACTGACCGGGTGTGGGAACCAGGCTTTGTGAAGGGGTTCCCGCCATATGCAAAAGCTATTTAAGGCAGGGGAGTGACATCATCGTGGTTCTTCACTGACTCCTCACTCAAAGAGACACTTGGAAACACTTGAGAAACAAAGACTGAACTGGGGGGAAGTGCTGGACCCAGGCTAGAGGGATTTCTAGTCTGGGAAAGGAATACCTGGCATTTTAAGCTGTAAGCCTGCACAGCTCGCCCCTCAAGAACTTGCAGCCTGGTTGGATCCTCATTTAGGGTGAAGATCTGCTATTCATATCCAATCTCTTTAGCATATTAAGCTGAGGTTGCATTTCTGTTTATTTGCTAGATCACCTGCTCTGATCTCTTTGCTATCACTTAAAATCTATCTTTTGTAGTTAATAAACTTATTTTTGCTTTATCTAAAACCAGTGAGTTGGTGTGAAGTGTGGGGGAGTCATACCTGGGGCAAAAAGCTATTGTAGATTTCCTCTCTGCATTGAGGGAGAGGGCTAATGTTATGAGTGTACGCTGCACAGATCTCAGTGCAGTGCAAGATGGCATAATTCTGGATTTACACTCCAGAGGGGGGTGTGTGCCTTAGGAACTGGGAGGTTGCCTAGCTGAAACCTTCCCATGCAGAGTTGATCTCAGCATCTGTATGTGCTGTGCTGGGTGTGTCCCCACCCGTGCGTGTGTGCTGGAGAGGGCTTGAGGGCCTGTCACAGCAGTGCAGTGTAAAGGGAGCCCAGGCTGGTGGGTCAGGCAGGCTCAGTGGTGCCCTAGTTCCAGGTGGCACCCCGGGGGGAAGCCGTCACAGGTGGCACATGAGGTATCTACCAAGAGCCAGTCGCTCACTGGACAGCAGGCTCGTTGCGAAATGCATGGAAGGATGATATGTAAGGGGTTACGTATCGATACTGAACATTCTGTTCTCAAGACCTTAGCGTCAAGGTAGGTCACCAGGAGGGGATGTACCTCGGAAATGTTCCTTTCCAGCAGGAAGCACCAGATACCTAGCTCCCTGTCTGGCCATTTGTGTCTTGTCTGCCTCACAACGGAGGCCTGGCATGCCCAAGAATTTACACCCCACCAAGTGGGGAGGAAGCCACTGTGTACCAAAGCTGTCAGCTTGCATTTCAAATAAAAGTCCCTATGTCTCTAGCCTGCTGGGTGTGGAGAAAAGCTTAAAAATGTGGCCTCTAAAAGGCTCATGAGCCAGAAGAAAAATTAGAAGGTCCCAAGAGTTAGTATTTTTTAAAAGCTCATCTTTTAAACCCAATTTCACAACTCAGGGGGGCGGGGCAGGGCACTCAGTGGTGTGTGCACCAAGTACTGAGGTACACACAAGGAATTAGGATGTGATTGGAATAACAGAGACTTGGTGGGATAATTCACATGACTGGAGTGCTGTCATGGATGGGTATGAACTGTTCAGGAAGGACAGGCAGGGCAGAAAAGGTGGGGGAGTTGCATTGTATGTAAGGGAGCACTATGACGGCTCAGAGCTCTGGTATGAAACTGCAGAAAAACCTGAGAGTCTCTGGATTAAGTTTAGAAGCGTGAGCAACAAGGGTGATGTCGTGGTGGGAGTCTGCTATAGACCACCGGAACAGGGGGATGAGGTGGATGAGGCTTTCTTCCGGCAACTCACAGAAGTTACTAGATCGCAGGCTCCGGTTCTTATGGGAGACTTCAATCACCCTGATATCTGCTGGGAGAGCAATACAGTGGTGCACAGACAATCCAGGAAGTTTTTGGAAAGTGTAGGGGACAGTTTCCTGGTGCAAGTGCTGGAGGAACCAACTAGGGGCAGAGTTCTTCTTGACCTGCTGCTCACAAACCAGGAAGAATTAGTAGGGGAAGCAAAAGTGAATGGGAACTTGGGAGGCAGTGACCATGAGATGGTCGAGTTCAGGATCCTGACACAAGGAAGAAAGGAGAGCAGCAGAATACAGACCCTGGACTTCAGAAAAGCAGACTTTGACTCCCTCAGGGAACTGATGGGCAGGATCCCCTGGGACAATAACATGAGGGGGAAAGGAGTGCAGGAGAGCTGGCTGTATTTTAAAGAATTCTTATTGAGATTACAGGGACAAACCATCCCGATGTGTAGAAAGAATAGTAAATATGGCAGGCAACCAGCTTGGCTTCACAGTGAAATCCTTGCTGATCTTAAACACAGAAAAGAAGATTACAAGAAGTGGAAGATTGGACAAATGACCAGGGAAGAGTATAAAAATATTGCTCAGGGATGCAGTAGTGAAATCAGGAAGGCCAAATCACATCTGGAATTGCAGCTAGCAAGAGATGTTAAGAGTAACAAGAAGGGTTTCTTCAGGTATTTTAGCAACAAGAAGAAAGCCAAGGAAAGTGTGGACCCCTTACTGAATGAGGGAGGCAACCTAGTGATAGAGGATGTGGAAAAAGCTAATGTACTCAATGCTTTTTTTGCCTCTGTCTTCACGAATAAGGTCAGCTCCCAGACTACTGCACTGGGCAGCACAGCATGGGGAGGAGGTGACCAGCCCTCTATGGAGAAAGAAGTGGTCGGGACTATTTAGAAAAGCTGGATGTGCACAAGTCCATGGGGCCAGATGCGCTGCATCCGAGAGTGCTAAAGGAGTTGGCGGATGTGATTGCAGAGCCATTGGCCATTATCTTTGAAAACTCATGGTGATCGGGGGAGGTTCCGGACGACTGAAAAAAGGCTAATGTAGTGCCCATCTTTAAAAAAGGGAAAAAGGAGGATCCTGGGAACTACAGGCCAGTCAGCCTCACCTAAGTCCCTGGAAAAATCATGGAGCAGGTCCTCAAGGAATCAATTCTGAAGCACTTAGAGGAGAGGAAAGTGATCAGGAACAGTCAGCATGGATTCACCAAGGGCAAGTCATGCCTGACTAATCTAATTGCCTTCTATGATGAGATAACTGGCTCTGTGGATGAGGGGAAAGCGGTGGACGTGTTGTTCCTTGACTTTAGCAAAGCTTTTGACATGGTCTCCCACAGTATTCTTGCCAGCAACTAAAAGAAGTATGGGCTGGGTGAATGGACTATAAGGTGGATAGAAAGTTGGCTAGATTGTCGGGCTCAACGGGTAGCGATCAATGGCTCCATGTCTAGTTGGCAGCCTGTATCAAGTGGAGTGCCCCAAGGGTCGGTCCTGGGGCTGGTTTTGTTCAATATCTTCATTAATGATCTGGAGGATGGTGTGGATTGCACCCTCAGCAAGTTTGCAGATGACACTAAACTGGGAAGAGAGGTAGATACGCTGGAGGGTAGGGATAGGATACAGAGGGCCCTACACTCATTAGAGGATTGGGCCAAAAGAAATCTGATGAGGTTCAACAAGGACAAGTGCAGAGTCCTGCACTTAGGACGGAAGAATCCCATGCACCGCTACAGACTAGGGACTGAATGGCTTGGCAGCAGTTCTGCAGAAAAGGACCTAGGGGTTACAGTGGACGAGAAGCTGGATATGAGTCAACAGTGTGCCCTTGTTGCCAAGAAGGCCAATGGCATTTTGGGCTGTATAGGTAGGGGCATTGCCAGCAGATCGAGGGATGTGATTGTTCCCCTCTATTCGACATTGGTGAGGCCTTATCTGGAGTACTGTGTCCAGTTTTGGGCCCCACACTACAAGAAGGATGTGGAAAAATTGGAAAATGTCCAGCGGAGGGCAACAAAAATGATTAGGGGACTGGAACACATGACTTATGAGGAGAGGCTGAGGGAACTGGGATTGTTTAGTCTGCGGAAGAGAAGACTGAGGGGGGATTTGATAGCTGCTTTCAACTACCTGAAAGGGGGTTCCAAAGAGGATGGAGCTAGACTGTTCTCAATGGTAGCTGATGACAGAACGAGGAGTAATGGTCTCAAGTTGCAGTGGGGGAGGTTTAGATTGGATATTAGGAAAAACTTTTTCACTAGGAGGGTGGTGAAACACTGGAATGCGTTACCTAGGGAGGTGGTAGAATCTCCTTCCTTAGAAGTTTTTAAGGTCAGGCTTGACAGAGCCCTGGCTGGGATGATTTAGTTGGGGATTGGTCCTGCTTTGAGAAGGGGGTTGGACTAAATGACCTCCTGAGGTCCCTTCCAACCCTGATATTCTATGATTCTATGATTTATGAGCACGCAGGATGCAAAAGAGGCAGACAATGCTCCCAAATCTGACCGCTCCCAGCTTTGCCCTCACTTTGCTCTGGAGCAAACGACTGTGCAAGGTATAGGGCCGAGGGCCAAGAGAAGGGGGCCCCAGTGGTACGTTTGTGTGCCTGGAGGGGCGTACGTGGGAGATTGTGGACGCACGTGTGTTGCTTTGGGTACAGCTGGACTGCAGCCGGGGATGTGACCAGCCGCTCGTGTACTCAAGCTAACCCGCTAAAAACAGCAGTGGCCCAGGCTTCAGCGGGAGTTGTACAAGCCCGCCCGACCCCCTGGGTACGTGCTCGCTTGTTCAGCCGGTGCTGTGTCCTCACTTCTGTTCTTAGCCAGCTAGTGTGGGTATATCCCCCACCACCCTTGGCCCTCTGTGACAGGCGGGGAGTTGTGTGCACGCCCAGCTGGGCGCGTGCCCGGGCATGTGTTACCCTGAGTGCGTGTGCGGTGTTGCGGTGAGGGGCTGCTTGTGTGCGTGTGATGCTGGGAGATGCATTTGTGTGTGCAATCCTCTGCGCTCGCTTTCCTAGTGGCGGAAATTTCATGGCTCTGCACCCTTCCTGCGCCTCTGGTGAAATCTCACGTTTGCTTGTGGAGGATGGCTGCACCCCCCTCTCCCCCCCAGGACTGTCCCACTGGACCTAGATTCCATCACTGGCGAGTGTGCATCGCTGGGGTGTGAAATGGCAGCGAATTCACCCTGCCTGGAGTGTCTCAAAGATTCCTTTGCTTTGTAGTTCATGTTGGGGGCAGGAAGGGGGGAGATGTGCATAGCCCCAGATCAATAGCAGTCCTGGGGCAGGATTCAAGAAATGAATGACCGTGCCAGCCAGGGCATCTGTTACCCCAGTCCGCGGAGTCCAAACAACACAACACCACTTCACTTTGCATAGTCAGAAGGGATTTAAGGGGCAGAGGTGTGGGAGAAGGGGCGTTTTCAGTAGGGGTTCAAGACAAGCCGAAGAGCTCACGAGATGGAGGGAAACCGGCTGTCAGACAGAAGAGGCTGCAGGGGAGAAGGCTCTTGCGTCAGCGCTGTGCAAAGGAAGACGGAAGCTAGATGCATGTAGGGGTGAGGATCCTGCCTGCTGTGGATGTGTGTGGCTGTGGGGAGGAGGGGTTGGGAGGAAAGGAGAGTGGCCACGTGGAGCAGGGTGATGCAATCCGCAGGGGGAGAAGGGAGGAGGATGTTTGTGCTTTGTCCCTTCCCAAGAGCCGGTGACTGGAGTCTCCCATGAGGACCAGCATCCCCTGTGCTGAGCTAAGGAGCAGGACTCACAACAACCCAACAGCTCCTTCCAGGCTGTGATGGATGAGTTTGCACCTCTGCTTGGCTTCCCGTAACTGCCTCCCATTAGGTAGCACTGGCCAGCTGGCCTCCCCGGTGGCTTAGCGAGGGAGGGGCAGTGCCGGCTGGGACAGGGATGGTGTGGGTTTGTGTGTACGGTGGTGGGGCTGCGGGGTGGGGGTGGATGCAGCTGATTTTAGCGAAGGGAGACCGGAGATTCAGCTGCCTTGGAGAAAGCATCCAGGACGCTTTATTGCCCAGCGGCCCAGGCAGGAGCCTTCTGGAGATTCTGAGGCACATAAGTAACTGCAGTGGGTGATCACTTAATAATTCAAGATATGCAGTGTTTGGACAGCCTCCCAGAGCTCCAGCCAGAATGGGAGAGCGAGGCACAGAGAAACAAAATCTCCCCGCCTTACAGGAAATCTGTCCCTGCGGAACTTCCACCCAGACACAGGGCTAGACCGTGGGCCTTGGCTGGGATCTACTCCACTGCTCTAGCAATTGGACAAGGGGACAGATTATCAGGGTCCGCCACCAGCTCACTGTGTAACCGTGGCAAGTCACGGCCCTGCTCTGTGCCTCAGTTTCCCCATCTCTAAAATAAAAATAACGCTACTGACCGACTTCAGGGAAGTGCTTTGAGATCAATGGGGGAAAAGTGCTAGGGAAGTGCTAAGCACTCAGGATAGCCTAAGCTGGGATGTTCACTGGGAGATTTCCCAGCCCCTGGGAAAAGTGCTTTGCAAACGATATTGGAACTGGTGAGGCACACAAGGTGCTGGGGGGACTCAGGGAGTCTGCTCAGTTCCTACCATGCCTGTTGTCAGGGGTATGCCCTGGGCAACGTGTGCAGCAGTTTTAATTGCCAAGGTCAGAGAAGGTGATATGCAGGTCCTCTTGTGTGCCTCAATGGACCTTCAGTGTCACGCCGGCCGGTCTCTCTCATGCATGCCCCACCTGATGTGTTGGAGCTTCGGTCTGCCAGGCCCAGATCCTCAAAGGTATTTAAGCACCTAAGTCCCATTGAAATCAATGGGTTTCAAGTGCCTATGTGCTTTTAAAAACCCCCCTAGATGCCTAAATACCTTTAAAAACCTGGCCCTAGCTCCTTTAACAGTGAGCAAGTTGCAGGCAGTTTTAGGTGCTGGTGACAACTATTGTTGGGAAACATTTTTCTCTCTGTTCTTGTACATTAACTAGGGATTATGATGGGGCGGGTTATTAATTTCATTTTGGGGAGGCGGTATTTTTAGCAACTTTTGAGTTCTAAGTAGATGTCCAAAATTGAGGTTTGAGCGGGGGGGCTTTCTCTTCGTCTATACTGTACTGAGTAACGTAGATTATATATTATACACATTATTCATCGCGATAGCACATCCTCTAATGACTACTTCTAGTAATGGCCCTCGAGCGCTTTAATGTAGCATTGTTCAAACAGTACTATGTTCAATTGCATGCGGCAACCTTCCGTGGGCACCAGCAGGGTCTACCCAGACCAGTGAATGCACCGCACGTTAGAAATCGCATCCCTGTAGTCTGCATTACAGCTCCGTGTAGACAAGCCCTTAGATGCAAATAACCATTGCAGTGATTTAAGAAAGAAAGAAAGAAAGAAAGAAAGAAAGAAAGAAAGAAAGAAAGAAAGAAATTGGTGTTTACTGGGTAAACACCAATTTCTTTCTTTCTTTCTTTCTTTCTTTCTTTCTTTCTTTCTTTCTTTCTTTCTTTCTTTCTTTCTTTCTTTCTATGTTTTATCAGTGCTAATCGGTTAAAACCTTAAATCAGAAGCCCTGTGATTAATAACATTTCAAAACAAAACCCAGAAATTACACTCACAATCAGTACAGTACATGGATATGAAAGAAAACATCCAAACCCTCCACATCCTAAGAACTAAAAGGTCCACTTGGCATCACAGACCCCCATACAAACTGCCAGTCTGCCAAACTCAATTGCTTTTTCTCAGCCATTTCTAGCCATGGAGTGAATGCACAGATAGTTTGAGCGAGCATTTCAGGTGAGTCATCTTGTGCCTAGAAATAGCCCGGACAGCAGGTAAATATAGACTGACCGCACTAACAACTGCCAGGCGCTCAAAGAAAATACACAGCCAGTGTCTGTCCTTCCTTACTGAGGTAGATGCTGAATCCTCTAGAGCCTGGAAAAGGCCAAAAGCCAATTGTGCGCAAGTCTGGCCGTGCACCAGTGGAATTCTCTGTTTTGAGGTCAGCACACCCCAGATGGGAAGCACTAAAGAAGCAAAATAGTAGAAACATGTTCCATATTCTCCTCTAATCCAAAGCAGCCTTCCGAGGGGCAGCCTTTGTCTACTAGGTGTTTCCCTTGCAGGTTACCTCTGACATATAATTTACTATGAAATACCTGCCACCGTATAACCCTGGGTTTCAGGAAAACTCTATTATTTTGAAGATGGTTCAACAATTCCCCACTGAGACAATCTTCTGGGCAATTCAATCTCTCTCGCTCGCTCTGCCTCCACGTACATTTCACTTCTGACAGTCCCCGTCTGAGGTTCCCTGCCTCTGCTGAACAGATCCCAGTGACCTCCATGATCTCTCCCAAACACAGGGCTCTTAGGAAGGCCTCTCCTCTCCCCCGCTGCCTTGGAACAGAGCTGCTGCTCATTGGCTGTTCACGGGGCTTAATTTATAATGAAAGAGGTGCCGGTCCTCAAGCACTTAGGTGCCGGGGCTCAAGCAGTTTTTTGATGTTCATAACTGATGCATCAAGCCCAGAGGTGCCGGGGCTATGAACTGCCAAGCCCAGAGGTGCCAGGGCTCAGCGCTGGCAAAAATTAAGCACTGGCTGTTCACCCTAACTGTAAGAGAGCCTGCTGCCGTATCTGCTGAGGTCAGTGGCAAAACTCCCACTGACTTCATGTGGCGCAACCCAGAGTGTATTTCCATTGGACCATGTGAACTGGAACCATAAACTCACTGAACATTAAATCCCACCAAATGAGGGTAAATCCATCCTTATCATCGTAACCACTCATTATACTCCACACCTGAACGTAGCCATTATATGAACAACATACCCCAATATCTCAATGTCTGTACTTTGACCCGTTAAATTTTTACCCCCAATCAGGGAGATTGCAAATTATGTATTCCTTACGCCACCCGTTCCTAAACCGAATTTCACACCCCTTGATAATCTGTATCTTATTCCCTGATAACCAGAAACTTCTATGCTCAAACTCTGTCCCGTTTTCTTTTTACTTCAACATCATCTTAATAAAATTATTAAATCTGTTCCTGTGCCAGGACCAGGAGACCGAGCCATCCTAGGGCAGGTTTGCTTTGGAAGAAGAAAGAGAGCCAAACACTTATCTCAGTTATGCTGGGGTAAATCGGGAGTAACTCCATCAAAGTTGGGGTTACTTTAGACTTACCCCTGTGTAGCAGAGACAAGAATCAGGCCCTGGGGAGTTATCCTTCTTCTCACAGTCAGCATTCAGTCCAAAGAGCCCTTCAGCCTGGCCTCAATTCAGCAAGAGGGTAACTAGTCAATGGAGCTGTTCTCATGATTGTGTGTATTAGCGCCTTGCTGGGCCGAAAGCTGATTCCAGGGTGACTAGTTATTAAAATAATCCATCCCGCTAAAACGCGCTCCTGGTAAAAGATCAGCTGGTGACGTAGCCGCTGATGGAATTGTAACAGGAGCTAACCATGGGCCCATAAGAAAATTGCAGCAGTTGTGGGTTTTCCCTGCACAGGTGTTTTTACTCCATGTACATTTCCTGTGGCAACGTTCCGTTAAAGGGACAGTGGCCAAAAAAATTAGGTCAGGTTTCGAAACAACGCCTGACTCTGATCTCACGTGTCCTGGTGTAAATCAGGAGTAAGGCCATTGAAATCCATGGAGTTACTCTGGATTTAACACAGATGTGAGAGCAGAATTAATTCACAACGGCTGCGTTAGGGCTGCCTATGAAGCACATCCCAGGCCTGGGTGACTAGCTCTCAGCCCGGCTCCATCATGTCCCTGTACTGGGACTTGCCAGCAGTGGTAGCATAGGAGTTCTGACATCAGCACTAGGCTGTTTCTGCAGCCAGGGGAACTCACTCGCATTCACACCCAGTCTTGCAGTTCTTGTAGCAGGAAGGGGCAGAATCAGCCCCCAGACTGTGAAATTGACCAATCCAGGGCCCGATCCCACTCCCAGTTACACTGGAATAAAATCAGGAGAAATCCTACTGAATTGAATTGAATTACACCAGTGTAAAACTGGTATAAAGGGAGAGCAGATTCAGCCTCTCCCTGTCCAAAATGCAACAAGAAGACATCCTAAATGTGGGAAAACAAATCTGCCTATGAAAATTCTTCTCTGTGGACTCAGTGACAGTGTTATCAGTCACGGGGGGGGGGGGTCCCCACTCCATTTCTTAACAGAGGGCTACACGGAAGCCTCCCTTTGCTCCAATCCAAACTGAAGTCTAAAGAGACATGGTCAACTTGATTTCTTTTAGTGACTAATTTCACAATGCCAGTTCCAGACAGCTCCCATTCAGCAGCATGGGCTAGAGTCTCAGCTGTATAAACTAGCATCACTCACGCTGATTTACATCTGCTGAAGCTCCAGCCCATTGCCTCTCGAATGCAGACTAGCTCCTGATGCTACCCTAGGGCAGGCCTTCAACCCACCACCCTCAGCACAGGACTCTCCTGCACAGGAACAACGTAGCCTTCAAAGAAAGACCGGACTCACCAATGAGCGCCAGTCATTCCCTCACTGGCTGGATTTTTGCAGGCGGAAAGGACACAATTCCCTTCTTTCCACACTGCCCCATAGTACGAAAGCGAGAGGACACAGGATCAGAATTACAGGAAGGTAAATGCAGAACAAATAGGTGAGACCAATACAAGGTTAGGCAATTCTCTGCCTTGTGGGGAAGAGTCACATCGACAAAGACAGAGGCTGGAGTTTATGAAGTGCTGGGTAATTTTATGATCCTTGTAAACTACTCTAAACGAATAGAAGCATAATCCATGCTCATACTTCATGGCACAGACAGAATGCTGCAAGGGTCAGGAGAGAATGCCAGTCACCTAATATAGACAGCATTGCAAAATGAGCCAGATGCACGATAAGGGGATTTTTGCCTTCCAAACTTGAGGTACAGGCTAGCGTGGGATGCAGGAGGAGCAGACGGATCCGGGACGGCGTGTCCTATCTTCCTGTGACGAGGAAAGCATGGCATTAACTCCCAAAGCCCTTTGGTGGCCTGGGAAGAGCTGAGTGGCACAGGCTGCCTTCAGCTGACGCCACTGGCTGACAGCTCCACTTTATTTATGGGCCTGATCGCAGCCGACACATGAGCTGATTTATTAACTCCGCTCTCCGGCTACTCAGAGCCTTGTAGATGAATGGTAGCGCTGGAGGCAAGTGCTAAAACTCAGCTAACATTAAAGTGAAGGATCTGCTGCTCCCTCTGCCCCAGTCCCGGGGGCAGGATGCGCTTTTGGTTGGTTTCTCTTTGCAGATCTGGCTGTCGCTTGCAGGCCTGGGCAGAGTGTTATACCAGGCAAGGCACGGGGAGGGGGAGGCGGGTGTCTCCTGGAGGATGCTGAGTCAGCACCAATCCTTCCTGCGGGCAGCTCCCCTGCTGCTTGTGGGAAGGTCGGGTCAAGCCAGGTGATTGCCTGTCACTTTCACACAGCTGGGAAAGGAAGAGCTGCCAAACAGGCTCTCCCTGTCTGTGCTGGGGAGGGGGTGGCACTGCGGCTGGGCTCCGGGCTGGCTGGACACTCCAAATCCTGTTTGTTTTAAGTCTGACCTTTGCCACTCAGGTTTGTGGCAGCTGAGCAGGAAGGGAGGCAGTTAGGAGCCCAAGCTTGCCTCCAGGTCAACTGGTGTAAATCTGGAGTCATTCCATCAAGTGCAGGAGGAGTCATGCTCCGTGGAGTTATACTGGCACAACTGGGAGCAGAATCTGACCCTGTGAGGAGTTTCTCTGTGTGTGTCGTTAGGTAGGTACGTATGCACATTAAAGGGCCTGATTAGTCTCACACGTACACGGGTGAAAATCAGGAGTGATGACGCTCAGGGCAATGATGTTACACTGGTGTAAATTGGTGCAAGAGGAGAATCAGAGCCATTAAGCCTGATTCTCCGCCTCCTTGCACCGGGTCGTCATTTTGCTCTGGTGCAAAGCGTGTGTAGAGGGTCCCCTCCTCCCTCGAGGTTGTTCCAGACTCTCCCACCCAGTGGGGAAGCAGGAGTCTTTCCAGATCAAAAGGGCCATGTGTCCGCATGGGGGAGCATCCCAGAGCCACAAATCTGCCCCAGCGCGTTGCCTAGTATGGACAGAACCCCAGTGTCATTGCAAAGAGCAGCCAGTCCAGGGGAGCGCTGCACAAGCCTCTGATGCCTACAAGAAACCTGCCTCCTTGACAGCCCCTCCTTCCGTGTGGGCAGCAGCTGATTCTTACCTGGGCATTCATGCTGCTCCCTGTGCCCCTGGCCTGCAGGGGAACCAGCTGCCCTCCCTCTGCAGCCCTCGGGTTCCCTTCTGAATGGCTGGCAACCCCGGCCTCCAGTAAAAGGGGAGCGGGCTCCGCTGATGATCTGTGATCACGGAGTGGGGGGGGCTCCCCGGGTGTAACTGACAATACAATGCAGATGGGCGGCAGATAATCAGGTTCACAGACTTTCACAGATCCCCGGGTTACAGCCCCTTTTTGCTCGCTAGACTGGTGCAAAGGGGGCATGTGTCCCCACAGTGCAGAAGGCCCCCAAAACAGCCACAGAGCATGCTTTTATCATTTTGAGGCTCCTGCATAGGTTGCGGGGGGGGGAGCATTTTGGGGTGGGGGAATGCCAGGGACTGGTGGAGCAAGGCTGCACCTTGGGGATTCTGCCTCACTGCAGGAGGGTGTGCGTGGTGGTAGCTTCCCCCTCAGCTAGGTCGTTCCAAACTCTGACCCCCTTTGGGGGTGGGGAGCAGGGCAGGAATTCCCTGAGGCCATTGCGGAAGTGACTTAAGAGGGCGCTGGTGAAGCTGGAATTACTCAGGAGTTACTCTGGATAGGCCCTGGGGGTAAGTGGGAGCAGAATCTGGCTCCTTAATTTTGAAGAACTTTTGTGCGTGTTATTGGTGTTGATTTCCAGCTACATGAGTCCCGGATTTTTATCCGCCTAAATGTTTTGCACTTGCAAGAAGCTAGAGGAACATCCTCAACTAGGCACTGTTACTTAGTCTGAATGTAACGACCGGGGGGAAGAAAGGATGAGCTTCCTAACAGCCAGAAACAGAATTGCCACCTCTGCGTAGCAGAACCATGTGTCAGTGCGGGAATAGTCCCGCTCTTGTGGGGAACTTTCCTGGCTTCTGCACGACCCCGGTGAAGTGGGCTAGCGAAAGGATCTGAGTCCTCGCTCCCACTTCCTTTACCCAGTGGCCTCCCTGCCCTTGAGGACTCCCCTTCCCCTCTCCTGTCTGGCAGAGTCCTCGTAACCCCAACAAGGCTGGGCCCAGGATTCCTGGGGGGCTCGCCCCCCAACCCTGCTGCGGTCACCTAGGATAGGGGCTAGGGTGTCCCCACTCCGGGCTTCTCTCTCTGCACTGGGCACTTCTCTGACCCACTGATCATTACATACAATTTGAAGCAAATGCAAGTTATTTAATCAACTATTAATTTTAAAAAGAATAAGGGAAAATGGGAAAGGTTAAAGGAAACACATCACCCCGCTCTGTGGCAGGGAACTTCACAAACAGTGTCTCTGGGATGTCAGGGCAGTTGACAGTCTGTTCCTTGTAAGTCCCAGGCCTTCTTCTCAGGCTCTGGCTGTGCTGCAGGGATGCTGTGGGTTGGACGCTTGCTCTGGTGGTGGCCACACGCTCACAGGCTCTAGGTGGCAAGGCCCTTCTTCCCAGCTTCGCCCCCGCCCTGTCGGGGTTACCAATCCCCCTCCGAGTCTGGCCTGCAGAGCCTCCTGGCTGAGGCGTCTCCCTGTGCTGGGCCCACTGCCCAGAGTCCCCCCTCGCTCTCCCCAGCTGCTCACGACACCCGGCCCCGGACTGCTCCTGCTCCTGCTCCACCCTGTCTCAGCACGGCTGCTGCTGCTCTGCCTCCAGCTCCCTGGGCTGCTTCTCTGGCCCCTCTGGCTCTGGTTGCTGCAGCTCTGCTCCCAGGACAGGTCTGCTCTGCAGGCTGGTTCTGTGACTCTGCTCCCAGCACTGACCTGCTTCGTGGGCTGCTTTTCTGTCCCCTCTGGCTCTGGTTGCTGCAGAGGAGGGCGATGGTGTCTACATGACAGGCCTTGCAAGACAGATCTCAGCTTTCCCACAGTGACCCTGGGCACATCATTTAATCCCCCGTGACTCAGTTTCCCAAGAAAATGGGGAATACTGGAAATTGGGGATACTTCCGACTTCCCTCAGAGGGGGAGCTGGCCAGAGTAGTGAATTCAGACCTGGTTTGCAGTGCAGTCAAAGGGAGTTGTGGGTGCTCAGCACGTCTGCAAGTCAAGCCTTTAATGTTTATAAAGTGCTGCCCGTCCGATGGCAAATGGAAAGCATCCCAGCCGGACATGGAGATGGATAGATCTGATCCTGCAGATGGATCAGAGGGAGGGAGGGGATCGATAATGCAGATCGGGAGAGAGCGGGACAACGAGAATAAGCCCAGCATTGTAAATGAACACTGTGCTTCTCCCCAGGCATGGCTGGTATCTCCAGCCACTCGGCCCGTCTGGGGCCTTTAACAATACAGAGCCATCAGATCAGGGCCTGAGTCAGCTTCCAGGGCTCTTTCTGTGTGCACTGACCGAGTACTGGACGGACGCTGCTTTAATGACGGCATGACGGGACGGATTGTGCGTGCTCAGGCAGCCAGCTGGAAACCCGGAGCAGTTGTCTCCTCCTTATGTGACAAGGGCCTGCGGCGAAAGGAGCTTTCCTGCTTCATGCCCCTTCCTGGTGCCAGGCTACAGCCAGCCATCAGAGCTACAGGATCAAATATTCATCACTATATACATGTAGCTGGAATTATTTTTGCCAACGTGCATTACTTTGCATTTATCAATGTGCCGTTTTGTTGCCCAGTCACTCAGTTTTGTGAGATCCCCCTATAACTCTTACTCATGTGCTTGGGGTCGAACTGGTCACCATATCTGGGGTTGGGAAGGAGTTTTCCCCCAGGTCAGATTGTCAGAGACCCTGGAGGTTTTTTGCATTTGTCTGCAGCCTGGGACATGGGTCAACTGCAGGTTTAAACTAGTGTAAATGGTGGATTCTCTGTAACTTGAAGTATTTAAACCAGGATTTGAGGATATCAGTAACTCAGCCAACGGTTAGGGGTCTTTCACAGTCATGGGTGGGTGAGGTTCTGTGGCCTGCGATGAGCAGGAGATCAGACTAGAACAGCGGTTCTCAAACTATGGGTCGGGACCCCAAAGTGGATCGTGACCCCATTTTAAAGGGGTTGCCAGGGCTGGCATTAGACTTGCTGGGCCCTGGGGCCAAAGCCAAAAGCCAAAGCCCCACCGCCCAGGGCTGAAGCCGAAGCCCGAGGGCTTCAGCCCTGGGTGGTGAGGCTCAGATTACAGGCCTCCCACCTGGGGCTGAAGGCCTTGAGCTTCAGCTTTGCCCCACCTCCGCACCCAGGGCAGCGGGGTTCAGGCTTCGGTCCCCCTCCTGGGGTCGTGTAGTAATGTTTGTTGTCAGAAGTGGGTCGTGGTACAATGAAGTTTGAGAACTCCTGGACTAGAAGATCATGATGGTCCCTTCTGACCTTAAAGTCTATGAGTATATGAGACTTGCCACCAGCCTCATGGCAGGACAGTGACCAGAATACGCGTGAGGAGCATCTTGTCTTAACTCCTTCACTGCTGAACTCTCCACCACACCTGTTGCCATCCCATCATCCAGTCACGTTCCCCAGAGATCCAAGGTCTTGGGGGGAGGGATAGCTCAGTGGTTTGAGCATTGGCCTGCTAAACCCAGGGTTGTGAGTTCAATCCTTGAGGGGGGCCGTTTAGGGATCTGGAGCAAAAACTGGGGATTGGTCCTGCTTCAAGCAGGGGGGTTGGACTAGATGACCTCCTGAGGTCCCTTCCAACCCTAACCTTCTATGAATCTTCTAAGGTCTGGCCATCGTAGGGCTATCAGGAAAGTGCAGCAGGTGAATTCCACCAGGTTATGTCTAGAGTAGTGTTTCTCAACCTGTTTGATACCAGGGACCGGCTTACTTGCCTTCCTAAACTGTGTTAGGGAGATCTCTGGGACTGGCGCTGGTCCATGGACCGGTCATTGAGAAAGCTGATTGAGACTGTTCAGCAGCAGGGCAGGTAGGTATGTTTTATTCCAGCAGCTGCAGCATATTCAACAGTGTTACATGCAATGAACCTGGACAGTTGAGCAAATATAATCCGCATGTAGGACATGCTCAGAAAGGCTGTAACCAGTGTGGAGATGGTGGCAGTGTTTTGTTCTCAGCAGATGTCTGAACAGCTGGCTGACTGGTGCTGAGCAGCGATGGGGTCTACTGAGAGACAGGTAATCTGAGAGATCTGCCACCTTGGGCAAGACCCATCACTTCTCTGAGATAACCTCCAAAGAAGACACAGACAAAATATTATAATCGGTACAAAAGAATCCTTGGCATTGATGCCGTCTTAATTTTGATCAGCTCAGCCTTCCAAAATCAGGAGAGTTTAACCTTAACTCTGCCCCCTGGTTCTTGAGCCTTAAAGGCTGGTCCTTCAGGCGTTCCCACTATAATTTGTTTGTTAATTAATTAATTCTGCAGTAAGGGCAGAAAGATCCTTCCAATACACAAACATCATTCTGCCAAACCCGGAAATTGACAAATGTTCTTTCCCCCCTTTCCTTCCATTCTCCCCCTCCCCATCTCATTTCCTCCGGAGCTGAATAAATCTGTCTGACTGACAGATGCCTTCTGACAAGCTGAGCAGCTAAAAATCACAGGTCAATAGGGCTATAATTAGGAGAATTGAGCCCTGTCAAGCCCGGACTGATATTTATCTGAAATCAATGGCCAATAGGGTGGAAAGAATGAAGATTTGGGAGTGTTTGCTTTGGAGTTGTCAGGGTTCTTTGCACCATGTCTGAGCACGGATCCTCTGGGCGGGGGCTTTCCTGCTGGCTGAAAGGGGGAAGGATTATTGCATTAGCCACAGAGATCTGCCTCTGTCACTCGCCCTCGGAGCACCAGGACCCCGGTGACCTCTCTAGTCATGCAGGAGCCAATGAATCACCCCAAGATGGAACTGCAGTGGTCTCCTCTGACAGAGGAACGAGGTTGCAAGGTGTGACACATGTACACCCTGTAATCCCAGCAGGGGAATTAGCCTGGTGCTCTCCTTCCTCACTGGGGTTGGATTATCAAAGGCATATTTACAATCACAGTTATGTTAACTAGTGAGAGATCTGAACCGAGACCTCAGCTTCCCATGGCTGGAGCCCGCATGGAACTTCCTGGCTCCTGGCCACAGCCAACACAGCAGCCTGAGGCCAAGTCTAATTTAAACAGCAACCAGATCCCAGTAATAATAATAATTCACTGAACATTAATATTGAGACTTACTCACTGCTCATTACATTAGTAGCAAATGTTTGGTATTTATTAGGAGTGGTAGAGTTGAGTGACTTTTTTCAGATCAAACTTCTTCTTGTTGTTGCACATTCTAGGGTACCAGAATTTGTGTCATTTTCACTGAGTTGTTTCAGTTAAAAGAAAACTTCCAGAAATTGAAATGTTTCATTTCAACCTTTTCACAACAAAACGTTTCAATTTTTTCCAGTTCAAAATGACTTTTTGTTTCAAAATTTCCCATAAAAAAAAACCCCTAAAAATATTTGTAAAGGTTTGAAATTTAAAGAAAACTTTTTGTTCAACCTCAAACAATCCCCTGCAACACACCGATTTTTCGGAATTGCCAGTGACCTGAAAAGTCTGTTATTCACTCAGCTCTATGTATTGATCGAAATAATTATGAATATATCCTGGATGTGTTTGGAGCATGGTAGTGCTGGCAGACTCTGACAAAGCCCTGAGCCTAGTTGTGCTGGACCCTGAACAGACACATAGTAAGAGACAGTCCCGCCCTGAAAAGCTTACAGCTAAGCACCAACAATGTGCTTGACTCTGTACAAGGTTCACAAGTACACGCACATGCCAACTTTCCAATGTGGGGGGTGCTGAACCCCCGGCTCTGCCCTAGGCCCTGCCCTCACCCCCACCCCTCCTCTTCCCGCCCCATTCTACCTCCTCTACCTACCTCCTCCCCCCGAGCCTCCTGCACGCCGCAAAACAGCTGATTGTGGCAGCGGGAGGCAGGGGGAGGCACTGATCAACATGGCCTGCCAGTAGGCAGGAGGTACGGGGGGAAAAGGGGAGCTGCTGGGGGGTTTCTGGTGGGTGGTCAGGCCCCACCATTTTTTCCCCCGGGGTACTCCGGCCCCAGAGCACCCACGGAGTCAACACCTATGTAAGGACAGATTGTCCCTGCTCTGGAGAGATTACAGGGATGGAAGGGAGACTAGCCAGTTGTTTATTGTACTAACTTGGGAACAGGGGGCTCAAGTCCTAGTTCTGCCTCAAGTTTCCTGTGGGGCCTTGCGTGAGTCACTGGTGGTGGTATTGACATTGACGTCAAAGGGGACAAGCTTTCACCCTTAGGTTTTCTGGCCCAGATCCAATCAATGGGGGAGTTAGGAACCCAAAGCCCTCTGTGGATCCAGGTGTCAATTCCTCTACTATGGAGACAGGGGTGTTGTGAGCATAAATCCATGGGGGGTTGTGAGGTGCTCAGATATGACACTGATGGGGCCAGGTAAGTGCCAGAGATAGACTCAGGGCGGGGGGATTGGGGGTCACTTGAATGACAATGTTGCTTTTTTCCAGTTGCAGGGATCTCAGGAGAGAAGCTATCCCGACAGAACAGAAGGGGCTCTGTTTTGTGTCTAGGTACTCCAGTTCAGCAGAGCATTTAAGCACCTACTTAAGGCCTTTGTTGAACCGAGGCCTACATGGCTAGCTATGGATTTTGGGTGACTGACTTAAGCACTCAGTTTTGCAGATGCTGGCCCTTATGTTTTCCCACAGACAGCAGGCGAGAAGGAGCATAAAGACTTCAGAGAGTTAGGTATGAAGCACCAAGTTTCTAACTGTAGGAATTAAATTCCATTTAAACAGCCAGTCGGTGAGAGGAAATCTCTTTGTGTTTCAAGCCCACCTGACTCAACGTCACACTGTGACTTTGGTAACCAGCAGAGTCTCAATCCAGGACCTTCAGGGGCAAAGCACAGACCTTCATCACTTGAGTTGAGGGAGCTCCATTCTTGGCAGCGGCAGGAGGCTGTAATCGCTGTATGAACCAGACAGAGGGCAATGTGACCCATGCTATACAAAAGTGTTAAATAGAGCTCTGTGGGAAAAGGTTTTTCCCATCCTAAATTGGTCAGTTTCAGAAATGGTTCGTGAACCGAAAATCTGAGAAAAAAAATCATTTCGGGTCAATTGAAACATTTTGTTTTGACTTTGCCCACTTTATTTTTGGATACATTGTTTCAAATCGCATTAGCTGAAATTTCAAAATGAAAAGTCGTTTCAAACCAGAAAACCCGGAATGTTTTCATTTGACAATGTTGAAATGGGACCTTCCAACAAGTTCCTAGGGCTTTTTTCCTTTTCACAAAGGTTTCGAGTTGAGAAATACCCCGAAACTCACCCTTTCCGCGAACACTTTAGGAATCTTTTTGACTAGACGTTATTCATTGGAAAATGCCGAAGCCTCTGAAACCAACCAGCTCCAGTGTTAACCTTACACAGGTAGATACATCCCAGCCCTCTGCTTAGCGTATTCGGGAGGAAAGGCGGCTACATAGCTGCTATTCCTAATGACACGTCCACGCATCATGTACACAGCATCAGACATCCTGCTGCCTCCTGACCTCGCGCAGTATCAGTCCCAGTCGCACATTGCTATCCCTATCCTCTCCTCCGACCTGAAGTTCGACTTGCTCCTGGATACCCCCCAGACCTCAGTGTCCTCTGCCTTGCAGATCTATGGGACGGGAGAAACTGGGAGAGGCGGAGGAATTGGCAGGGTCCCCCTGAGGGATGCTGCTCTGTACGGTTCTAATTTATTGCTTCTGTAATTGGGGTTAATTAGTGGTGACCAAATTTATCTCGTCTCTTCTCATTAATCCCAAACAAAAAAGAATCCTGTTTGCAATCAATTAATGTTTAATTATGGCACAATAGTTGCTGTGGGAGATCAAAGCCCTGCTTACTTGAGGCCCACACGGGGCTGGGGGAAGGATGCAGCCATGGAAGGATGGGTAGAGAACAGAATGACTCCAGTCTGGGACTGAGCTCCCATGTGCATTGCTGAAAGGTGGCCACCACCAGATGGGAAAACAAACAAACGGGAGATATGTGGGTGAGCCTCATTCCTGGAAGGAACCCCAGAAGCTTTGTGGGTCCAGCTGGCTGGAAAACGAGTGTTTCATGAAACAATTTGAAATGTGTTTTCATTCCCATGCTGGACAGAATCAGGCAGAGAAGGGCTTCAAAGCTCTGACCACAGACTATCGGGGTCTCTCTCCTTTACTCTTCACCTACCTCATCCTGGACCTGAAACAACTTCTGATGAACTTGGCAGCAGAGGGCAAGCTCAATGGGGGTTAAACTGCCATTGTCCTGGGTTCAGATCCTATGCCAAGTCATCATTGAAGATGTATGTTTTGGGTTTTTCATCCCGGCACTCTGTGGACATCCTGGAGTGGGAGGAAACAGGACTGGAATAGCAAAAGCAGCACTGAGGGCAGCATAAAGCCTAGAAATAGTTCTGTGAGCTCAACCAGACCCGGCTTGGTCTCCCACTGCCAGCCTGCGTCTCATTCTCCGGGCAGGTGGCAGTGATGGTAACAGGTGATGGCTCCTTGTCCCCGAAGGCCTTCTCCTGCAGAATCCCTCAGGGATCGATCCTGTCTCCCCTCCTGTTCCCAAAAGCATGTGGAGAGGTCGCGAGATCCTCTGTTGCCAACAATAAGCCAGTGACACCCCAAAGAATTATCTTATTCTCTATAGATGCAACCAGCACCATCCCATGCATGCTGGAAGGCTGACAGAAGATCAGCCCCTGGATGAAGTGCAGCTGCTTAAACTAAGCCTGGCCAAGACCAAGGCCATGCTGGTCACAAGGGGAAAATGCTAACAGGGACTAGCTGGGTCCCTGATCCCCTCTCATTAAAATGGTGCAAAGCCTTGGGTCCTGTTTGACTCTCCACTGAGCCGAGGTGACTGAGTGGCAGCCAGCAGTGGTGAAAAATGCTTTCTTCCACCTTCAGTTTGCTCAGGAATTTCACCCCTTGCTCCTAGGTAAGGCCCTTGCCCACACTGATCCATGCATTCACCACCTCCAGACTGGTTTACCGTACCCCATTGTGACCAAGGCTGAAGGTGGAAGCAATACAGAAGCTCCATCTTGTGCAGAATGTGGCAGTCTGAACTCCAGTTCCTGCCCGGGCAGTTCCCGGCGTACTCTTTAGGGCTTGCTCCTGAACTTCAAAGCCATCAAGAGGTCAGGATCCAGCTACATCAGTGAAAGAACTTCACCCATGAGCCACTGTGGTGCTCAAAGTCTAGGAAGACGTGCATGGGAGCTAGAGAGAACTCACTCTCCGTCCAGGGGGTTCGGCCGTGGTATGACTCTCTAGAGGAGATTAGACGGATACAGCCTGACCACTTTTTGCAGCAAGATCTACCTCCTTGCTAAAGCTTTTCCTCTGTAGCCGGCATGATGAGGATGATCGTAAGATAACACAGGCAGAGCCGCTGATACCCAGGGAAGGGAGAAAAACAAAGACTCTGTGAAGTCCATGGGGGACCTCGTTATGTAGCTCTAATATACCTGGGAAAGCCTTAGATGTTACAGGACAGAGGCTTGTGTTCTTTGGCTAAATGCGTAGTGAGGTGACCACAGCTGGAGACTAGTTGTTCACTTCTGGGCGCCTTGATCCCAGGCTGTAGTTTGACTGAAAGGACTTCAGAGAAGGGCCAGCCAAACAATAGAGGGATTGAGTGGTGCAGAAAGGTCAAGAGAAGAGAGCAGGCTGACTGAGTCAGGGGCAGTGGGAGGGAGCGAGTGAAGGGGAAAGTGAGGCATGGGGTGCAGCAGAAAGGGGGAGGCAGGCATGGGAAGATAACTCACTCCTTTCTGAAGATGGCCTGGCTTCTGGGACAGGCGATTGTAATTCACTCTACCAGGTTCCTGGGACATCTCAGCCCGGCCCTGCTCAGTACTGGATCCGCTCCAGGTTCTGGCACTGATCTACAAAGCATTTAGTGAGCCAGAGCCCTGCTACCTCCAGGACTCATCTCCTTCCAGGACCCACCTTGACGATCTCAGCCATGTGGCACATGGTGCCTAGCAGAGCCCTGGCACAGGCTCGGAGGACCAAGAGGTGATGCCTTCTCAACAGCAAGCCCTGAGTTCTAGTTTCCACAAGAGAGACGAGCCCCCTCCTTGCCATCTTCAGCTCACTCTGCAAGACACAGCTTCTCCCCAAAGCATTCTGAAATACCCGAGTCAGAAAGAACACCCGGACAGATGAGCCAGGCCTGGGGTTCAGAAGGGATAGCCAAGTCCCTTCTGAACCCCAGTGCCTGTACAGTGCCAAGATACACCAACAGGTGCTATAGACAGGCACACACGCCGGTATGGGGCAGGGTGCATGGGGCAAAGGGTGGAGCTTATGGGGAAAAGGGCTGTGGAAGAGGATGTCAGGGCATTCGGAGAGGGAGGAGACCAGGCAGGCATGGGTAGGATGGGAGAGGGAACCGATCTGATTTGCAGAGTGCTGGGCTCCCCAGTGAGCAGCACTCGTCCTGCCCCCTCATTTACCCAGGGGAATTTATGCTTGGTTAATGCCATGAGTATTAAATAAACTCCCCGCCTGGCCTGTCCGCCTCCCTCCCTGCTCTTTAGGTGCCATCAATCTGCGGGATTATTGAGCACAGTTTCGTAGTTAGTGGTGTGTTGAAAATGCTCCGGTCTTGCCTTTATCCCTTTCAGATCAGCTCCTCAGAGCAGAATCTGTCAAGGAAAGTAATGGGAGAGGCAGCTTTGATCTATGGGCTGCTTGCTTCTGGATCAATCCTGCTCTTCCCTCTCTGGGAGCACAGCACAAAGAGACGGTGGAGCGCAGGGCTGGGGGGCGGAGACCCCTGGGCACAGCATGGCCTCCCTGGTACCAGAGGGCTCATTGAAACCTCCCTCTGTGACAAAATTATTTCCCCTGGGGGAAGGATTTAAGCCTCCCTGGGACAAACTGTTTTATATTTTCTTTTCTGACTTTAATCGTTTATAATACACATGGGATCAAACCACAGAATAGGGATCCATACTGGGACTTCAGATTCTTCAAAAGTTTGCTGAGGTTTGTTAACTATTATTATTATCTTAGTAGCCCTTAGAGACCTCAACGAGGATGTCATTGTGCTGAGGGGGCGGGGGCCCTACTAGAATAATAAAATAAAATAATAATAATAATAGTTAATAAACTTCAGCAAATGTTGGAGGAATCTGAAATCCCAGTATGGGATCCGTATTCTATGGTTTGATCCCCATTACTTACGCACACCTTAGTAAGCCAGCAGTTAGGTCAGAGCCTGGGGTTTGGTTTGAACCCCATTACTAAGTAATCTCTTACATTTCCGGGGTAGGCATCATGCTGAAGGATACCAAACTGCTTTAAAAGGATACACATTGAGATCATCGCACCCAGTGCTGAAATGCAGCCACCTCTGGGGTGGAATGCAGCAGCAGTTTCACAGCATACAGCAATGCTACAGAACAGGATGGGAAGTGATGCAGAATCTTGTATCCAATTAGACTACAGAGGAAATATGGATCAGTGTAATAGCTCAGATTGGAATTTGGCCAGAACACCAGGGTTAACACTTCTAGAATTATAAACCGTGCTTTGGGATCTTTAATACTCCCCCCTTCCCATTAAGGAACCTGGCTCGACATTTCTGTTGAGGGATGTCACATTCACCATCAGACTGGCACTTAGCACCATGCGGGGGCACCGATTCGACCTAATCTAGCTCTCCCCTACCTAGATGTTTATACCAGGCTTAGCACCAAAGCCATTAGCAACGCAGAGGGATGAGCACTGCCTACCGAGTCTCCAACCCCCTTTTCATTTTCTGCTTAAACAGCCATTGATTCCTCCTGGAAAATGCTGAAGACCATTTTACTTCCAAACAACTCTCTCCATCTGTCAGATGTTTTCTGCTCCTCGTCCCTGTGACACACGGGGGGCTTTTTTTTTTAAAATTAAAAAAACCTGCTAAGGATGGTGGCATGAATCATGGTCTTTGCAACTTCAGATTCCTTCGATTCCTGCTGCTCTGCCCCTTAATCGGTTCTAATTCGCTATTTGTAATCCCTCCCCATTGATCACCACAGAAACGACGTCTACTCTTAAAACACTACAGTGGCACAGCAATAGTTCTTCAGTGTAGACACGCACTGCAGTGGCAGAAGGAGTTCGCCTGTCCCTGCTGTTAATCCACCTTCCCTTGCAGTGGTAGCTAGGTCAAAGGAAGAATTCTTTCTTCAACCTAGCACTGTTTACACCAAGGGTTAGGTTGGCTTCATTATGTCTCCCAGGGGGGCTGGATTCTTCACACCCCCGAGAGACGTAGCTCTGCCGATATAAGTTCTCAGTGTAGACCAGCTCACAGATTGTGATTTCACATAATACACTTCAGCATGGGGGTAGGAATGGGCAAGCCAGGTTTGGACGGAATACAAACAGATCTGAACTTTGATTCAATGCTCAAACCTAACCTGAATGAACCGCTACAGACGAGGGACCGAATGGCTAGGCAGCAGTTCTGCAGAAAAGGACCTAGGGGTTACAGTGGACGAGAAGCTGGATATGAGTCAACAGAGTGCCCTTGTTGCCAAGAAGGCCAATGGCATTTTCGGATGGATACATAGGGGCATTGCCAGCAGATCGAGGGACATGATCGTTCCCCTCTATTCAACATTGGTGAGGCCTCATCTGGAGTACTGTGCCAATTTTGGGCCCCACACTACAAGAAGGATGTGGAAAAATTGGAAAGAGTCCAGAGGAGGGCAACAAAAATGATTAGGGGACTGGAACACATGAGTTATGAGGAGAGGCTGAGGGAACTGGGGATGTTTAGTCTACAGAAGAGAAGAATGAGGGGGGATTTGATAGCTGCTTTCAACTACGTGAAAGGGGGTTCCAAAGAGGATGGATCTAGACTGTTCTCAGTGGTAGCAGATGACAGAACAAGGAGTAATGGTCTCAAGTTGCAGTGGGGGTGGTTTAGGTTGGATATCAGGAAAAACTTTTTCACTAGGAGGGTGGTGAAACACTGGAATGCATAACTTAGGGAGGTGGTGGAATCTCCTTCCTTAGATATTTTTAAGGTCAGGCTTGACAAAGCCCTGGCTGGGATGATTTAGTTGGGGATTGGTCCTGCTTTGAGCAGGGGGTTGGCCTAGATGACCTCCTGAGATCCCTTCCAACCCTGATATTCTATGATTCTATTCTATGATTCCATGATTCACACACACACACAGACACCCAGTCCCTGCTCTGCGATAGGCCTCGAGTGTGACCTGGGACACATAGGCGCTGACTCCGTGGGTGCTCCGGGGCTGGAGGACCCACAGGGAAAAATCAATGGGTCAGGGGAGGAGGTGGGGAAGAGGTAGGGCTGGGGCGGGGATTTGGGGAAGGAGTTGGATTAGGGGCAGGGAGGGGGCAGAGTTGGGGCGGGGACTTTGGGGAAGGGGTTGAAATGGGGGCAGGGCAGGGGAAGGGCATCATGGAAGGGGTGGAGTCGGGGTGGGGCCCGGGGCAGAGCGGGGCGTTGAGCACCCACCAGCGGGAACAGAAGTCGATGCCTATGCTGGAACACGTCACTTGGGAACAAAGAGACTCGGGGGGAAATATATTGTCCTGCCTGCTGGGGTTTTGTGGGGATAAAAGCCTTAATGACTGGGAGGAGCTCAGATACGACGGTGATGGGTGCCAGATAGATACCACAGATAGATCACAACAACATAGTCATTCCGAACTTCATACGGTGGTAGGGAGGCTAGAACTCAGATCCTCTGACTCCAAAAGGTACAGGCTCCGGCTGCTTGACCTGCAGAAGACTCTCCCTTTGTGGTTAGCAGTATAGGGTCCATTGCACCCAGCTGAGCACTTCTGATTCCATCCAGTAAAGGGCGCTGGTGCATATACAAAGGGCTCCTCTTGACAAATGCCTCGCCGTATCCCCAGGCCGAGAGACTGGGGGGTCAACTGGCTCAAACTTTGGGGACGCGCGCCTCTGATCCCCTTTTCTGGTTCCGCCATTGCTGGTTAGGCTCTGAGGCCGAATACAGAATGCAGCCGCAGCAGCGCGGGAAGCGTCTGAGGTGGAAGCTGAACAGGGGAAGGTTTCCTTGTCCCGCTGCTTGTTTTATTCTTTATTTTTCCATCAGGAAAAAAAATCCACCAGGGTCCCAGCGGCCAGGGAACCTTCCCATCCAGCGTTCGCTCCCTCCCCCTCTGGCACCTCACCCCTGTGGGGTAGGGGTGTCCCCCTGCACCTCTCAGACCCCTGAGCTGCACCCCTGCTGGACACTTTAGCATAGGTACAAATATCTCCCTTCCCTCCCAGACACCCCACCACCTAGGACTGCTTCTCCCCATAATCACCTCAGCCCATGGGGTGGGGGGAGGGGTCTTCCCATCCCCCTTCCCTCAGGCACCTGTGGACCCCCCTCCCAGAGACCTGAGGTTGTGTCTACACTGCATTGTAAACCCAGCTCTGTGGGACCTGGGCTTGCGGACCCGAAGTTTCCAAGCTGAGCTTGCATGGCCACACTGCATCGTAAACCCGAGCTTACAGTTGCTGGCCTCGGGTCTCACAGCCGTGCGACTGCTACTGCTTCCACGCGGCACGACGCCGCCCTTCTGACTGCGGCTTGAGCTGGTCAGAAGGGCTGTGGAGTGCCGCATGGGCGCAGGAGCAAAGTGACAGGGCTTGGACCTGAGTCACCGCGGGACCGGGGCTCTGTCCGCCCCTGTCATAAATATAAAGGGAAGGGTAAACCCCTTTGAAATCCCTCCTGGCCAGGGGAAAGCTCCTCTCACCTGTAAAGGGTTAAGAAGCTAAAGGTAACCTCGCTGGCACCTGACCAAAATGACCAATGAGGAGACAAGATACTTTCAAAAGCTGGGAGGAGGGAGAGAAACAAAGGGTCTGTGTGTCTGTCTATATGCTGGTCTTTACCGGGGATAGACCAGGAATGGAGTCTAGAACTTTTAGTAAGTAATCTAGCTAGGTATGTGTTAGATTATGATTTCTTTAAATGGCTGAGAAAAGAACTGTGCTGAATAGAATAACTATTTCTGTCTATGTATCTTTTTTGTAACTTAAGGTTTTGCCTAGAGGGGTTCTCTATGTTTTTGAATCTAATTACCCTGTAAGATATCTACCATCCTGATTTTACAGGGGGGATTTCTTTATTTCTATTTACTTCTATTTTTTATTAAAAGTCTTCTTGTAAAAAACTGAATGCTTTTTCATTGTTCTCAGATCCAAGGGTTTGGGTCGGTGGTCACCTATGCAAATTGGTGAGGCTTTTTATCCAACATTTCCCAGAAAAGGGGGGGTGCAAGTGTTGGGAGGATTGTTCATTGTTCTTAAGATCCAAGGGTCTGGGTCTGTAGTCACCTAGGCAAATTGGTGAGGCTTTTTACCAAACCTTGTCCAGGAAGTGGGGTGCAAGGTTTTGGGAAGTATTTTGGGGGGAAGGATGCGTCCAAACAGCTCTTCCCCAGTAACCAGTATTAGTTTGGTGGTGGTAGCGGCCAGTCCAAGGACAACGGGGGGAATATTTTGTACCTTGGGGAAGTTTTGACCTAAGCTGGTGAAGATAAGCTTAGGAGGTTTTTCATGCAGGTCCCCACATCTGTACCCTAGAGTTCAGAGTGGGGGAGGAACCTTGACAGCCCCCGCCCCCAAGCAGGGTCCTAGGGCCCAGGTCCGGAGCACTGGCTGACCCGAGTCAGGCAGATTTGCGTGTGGACGGAAAGGGCTTGGGCTCACACCTGAGGCTCAGGGTCTGTCTACGCAGCACTGCTGGCCCACGTCAGCTGACTCGGCCGCACGGGGCTCAGGCTGCGGGGCTGCACACATTTGGGCTCGGGCTGGAGCGTGGGCTCTGGGACCCCGCGAGGGTGGAGGATCCCAGAGCCCAGGCTCTTGCCTGAGCAGCTACACTGCCATTTTATAGCCCACGTCAGCTGATCCAGGCCAGCCATGGATGTTTATTGTAGTGCAGACATTCCCTCAGTGTCTCCCTGCCCCTCTGCTTGGTCACCTCAGTGCCCAGGACTTTCCCTGCCCATCACCTCCCTCCCTGTTAGACAGGGGCGGGGAGGACGGGACGGACATTTGCTTACCATCCCCACTCCTCCCCGTCAACTCAGCGCCCGTGGGGAGGGGCCTCCCAGAACACCCTGGCCAAGTTCCTCAGGGTTTGGTGGAGCCACCTGGAGACCCTGCCTCCTCCTTGGTACGTCTTGGAGCTTTGTCTGGGAGCGGGAGCAGCAGCTAACTTCAGAAAGCTCAGTGAACCTCAGAAAGGGAGACTCCAGCCCGCCAGGGAAAGGTCTGTATGGGGCCTGCGGCATCAGGGAAGAATATTCAGCGCCACGGCTGAGAGACTGGGGAGCTCTACAGAAGAGACCTGGAGCATTTGCTTCTGCGAAGGGTACTTCCCTAGTCCCTGATACAGAACTTACTTTCTTTCCTCTCTCTCTTTGCTTCTGGCTCTGTGTCTATGGCCCGCCTCTCATGCACCCCTGTTTTATAGCAGCACATCTCCACTGGCTTCAGTGCAGTTACTCCTAACTTACCCTCATATATAGGGGCCCGACCAAATTCACTGTCCATTTTGGTCAATTTCACGGTCCTAGGATTTTTAAAATGATAAAATGTCATGGTTTCAGATATTTAAATCTGAAATTTCATGGTGTTGTAACGGTGGGGGGGTCCTGACCCAAAAGCAGGCTTGGGGCGGGGCAGTTGCAAGGCTATTGCAGGGGGGTCGCGGTGTTGCCAGCCTTATTTCTGTGCGGCTGCTGGTGGCGGAGCTGCCTTCAGAGCTGGGCTCCTGGCCAGCAGCCGCTGCTCTCCGGCCACCCAGCTCTGTGAAATCTGGGCTCCCCCTACAAGAGCCAGATTTCATGGCGGAGATCAGATTTCACAGTCTGTGACATATTTTTCATGGCTGTGAATTTGGTAGGGCCCTACTCATATACATGAGATCAGAATCAGTCTTTGTCTCTCTGCTTTTGCCCGAGTGCAGTTCACTTCACTGCATCTCACTTCTCTGCCTTCCCCTACCCCTGACATTCTCCTTCTCTTGTAGATCAGAACCGCATGAGAAGATTTTATTCTCCTGGCTCTTACTTTCAGGCGGACACAGGACACCTACCTACGCACACGCGCATGTTAATAGCAATCAGATCGCTCTGTGAAAGCAAACCGCTGACCAGGCAAAAATGAAAAATAAACCAGAAAAAAAACGAAGAAAGCTCCTTCTTCTTCCAGTAATTCCCAGCGCGAGGTGTCAGCCCTGGTTTCTGAAAGCTGCACGCAGCAGAACGCAGGGTTACTGCTGGCAGTGCTAATGATGTTACCGCCATCCGGCGATTAGGTTAGGAGATCCTCCGGGACTGGCCTGCGAGGTGATGGACTGAAAGCAGAACGGGAACTAAATTGCATTTCATTTCAATTTGGCCATAAATTTGATGATTTCGTCAGAGGAGGAGGTGGGGGAGCGGGGGAAAGCGATTGCTCGGGGTGGGGAGGGTAGAGAAGAGGTGCCGGGAGAGAGCACGACACAAGAAATTACATCGTTCTAATTTGTACCATTGTAGATTATTAATCAGAAGTGTCAAAGTCTTCAGGGAAGGGCTGTATATTACCTGCTCTCCATAGACTATTCAGTGAGGTAATAAGGGCTGGGAATATAGGCTATTGACTCACCCTGAGATTTATCGGACGGTATGGGGCCAGTCAGGCCAGAGGCACATCAGGCAGCCTTTGGTCTCTGTCCCAGTTTTCATGGGACGCTCCATATTGTGCTAGAGTTCTGTGTCTTATGTGTGAGGTCTCTAGGACATTAGACACATCCCAAAATACCTCTGGGGGCCAAATGACCTCATTGCGATGCAACTGTCACCTTACGATGTGATGACATCGCTCATTGCCTTGCTGATCATGAGGTGATCACGTCTTGACATGATAGATCATTAACTGCATCTCGACTTTCTGACCTGGACAGTTGGGGGCACGTATTGACGTTTGTGTCCCAACATGATGTGGTGACACCTTTGTTTCCAACATCATGTCACGCGGAGATGTCTTGGCATAGTGTGCTGGGGTTTCCATTCTTATCATTGCCACATGGTCACTACCGGGCATGGCGTGTTGAGGTTTCCGCCCCGATGTTGCACCATGGTGGTGTCCTGGCATGGTGACTTGTTTTTCATTGCGATGCGATGCAGTGACGTACCGAGGGATTGATGTTTGCATTGTGACGAGGAGAGGTGCAGTCTCAGTGCGAAGTGTAAGGAGTTGTGTCATGAGGGCCTGGGGCCGGTTTAGATGATGGGATGGATTGCACCCTCAGCAAGTTCGCAGATGACACTAAGCTGTGGGGAGAGGTAGATACGCTGGAGGGTGGGATAGGGTCCAAAGTGACCGAGACAAATTGGAGGATTGGGCCAAAAGAAATCTGATGAGGTTCAACAAGGACAAGTTGCAGAGTCCTGCACTTAGGACAGAAGAATCCCATGCACCGCTACAGACTGGGGACCGACTGGCTAAGCAGCAGTTCTGCATAAAAGGACCTGGGGATTACAGTGGATGAGAATCATAGAATCATAGAATATCAGGGTTGGAAGGGACCCCAGAAGGTCATCTAGTTCAACCCCCTGCTCGAAGCAGGACCAATTCCCAGTTAAACCATCCCAGCCAGGGCTTTGTCAAGCCTGACCTTAAAAACCTCTAAGGAAGGAGATTCTACCACCTCCCTAGGTAATGCATTCCAGTGTTTCACCACCCTCTTAGTGAAAAAGTTTTTCCTAATATCCAATCTAAACCTCCCCCACTGCAACTTGAGACCATTACTCCTCGTTCTGTCATCTGCTACCATTGAGAACAGTTTAGAGCCATCCTCTTTGGAACCCCCTTTCAGGTAGTTGAAAGCAGCTATCAAATCCCCCCTCATTCTTCTCTTCTGCAGGCTAAACAATCCCAGCTCCCTCAGCCTCTCCTCATAACTCATGTGTTCCAGACCCCTAATCATTTTTGAGACTAACCAATTTATTAGAGCATAAGCTTTCGTGAGCTACAGCTCACTTCCTCAGATGCATATCGTGGAAACTGCAGCAGGCTTTATATATACACAGAGAATATGAAACAATACCTATTCCCACCCCACTGTCCTGCTGGTAATAGCTTATCTAAAGTGATTTCCAGCACAAATCCAGGTTTTCTCACCCTCCACCCCCCCACACAAATTCACTCTCCTGCTGGTGATAGCCCATCCAAAGTGACAACTCTTTACACAATGTGCATGACAATCAAGCTGGGCTATTTCCTGCATAAATCCAGGTTCTCACATCCCCCCACCCCCATACACACACAAACTCACTCTCCTGCTGGTAATAGCTCATCCAAACTGACCACTCTTCAAGTTAAAATCCAAGTTAAACCAGAACATCTGGGGGGGGGGGTAGGAAAAAACAAGAGGAAACAGGCTACCTTGCATAATGACTTAGCCACTCCAAGTCTCTATTTAAGCCTAAATTAATAGTATCCAATTTGCAAATGAATTCCAATTCAGCAGTTTCTCGCTGGAGTCTGGATTTGAAGTTTTTTTGTTTTAAGATAGCGACCTTCATGTCTGTGATCGCGTGACCAGAGAGATTGAAGTGTTCTCCGACTGGTTTATGAATGTTACAATTCTTGACATCTGATTTGTGTCCATTTATTCTTTTACGTAGAGACTGTCCAGTTTGACCAATGTACATGGCAGAGGGGCATTGCTGGCACATGATGGCATATATCACATTGGTGGATGTGCAGGTGAACGAGCCTCTGATAGTGTGGCTGATGTTATTAGGCCCTGTGATGGTGTCCCCTGAATAGATATGTGGGCACAGTTGGCAACGGGCTTTGTTGCAAGGATAAGTTCCTGGGTTAGTGGTTCTGTTGTGTGGTATGTGGTTGTTGGTGAGTATTTGCTTCAGGTTGCGGGGCTGTCTGTAGGCAAGGACTGGTCTGTCTCCCAAGATTTGTGAGAGTGTTGGGTCATCCTTTAGGATAGGTTGTAGATCCTTAATAATGCGTTGGAGGGGTTTTAGTTGGGGGCTGAAGGTGACGGCTAGTGGCGTTCTGTTATTTTCTTTGTTAGGCCTGTCCTGTAGTAGGTAACTTCTGGGAACTCTTCTGGCTCTATCAATCTGTTTCTTTACTTCTGCAGGTGGGTATTGTAGTTGTAAGAAAGCTTGACAGAGATCTTGTAGGTGTTTGTCTCTGTCTGAGGGGTTGGAGCAAATGCGGTTGTATCGCAGAGCTTGGCTGTAGACGATGGATCGTGTGGTGTGGTCAGGGTGAAAGCTGGAGGCATGCAGGTAGGAATAGCGGTCAGTAGGTTTCCGGTATAGGGTGGTGTTTACGTGACCATTGTTTATTAGCACTGTAGTGTCCAGGAAGTGGATCTCTTGTGTGGACTGGACCAGGCTGAGGTTGGTGGTGGGATGGAAATTGTTGAAATCATGGTGGAATTCCTCAAGGGCTTCTTTTCCATGGAACAACAATTTCCATCCCACCACCAACCTCAGCCTGGTCCAGTCCACACAAGAGATCCACTTCCTGGACACTACAGTGCTAATAAACAATGGTCACGTAAACACCACCCTATACCGGAAACCTACTGACCGCTATTCCTACCTGCATGCCTCCAGCTTTCACCCTGACCACACCACACGATCCATCGTCTACAGCCAAGCTCTGCGATACAACCGCATTTGCTCCAACCCCTCAGACAGAGACAAACACCTACAAGATCTCTGTCAAGCTTTCTTACAACTACAATACCCACCTGCAGAAGTAAAGAAACAGATTGATAGAGCCAGAAGAGTTCCCAGAAGTTACCTACTACAGGACAGGCCTAACAAAGAAAATAACAGAACGCCACTAGCCGTCACCTTCAGCCCCCAACTAAAACCCCTCCAACGCATTATTAAGGATCTACAACCTATCCTAAAGGATGACCCAACACTCTCACAAATCTTGGGAGACAGGCCAGTCCTTGCCTACAGACAGCCCCGCAACCTGAAGCAAATACTCACCAACAACCACATACCACACAACAGAACCACTAACCCAGGAACTTATCCTTGCAACAAAGCCCGTTGCCAACTGTGCCCACATATCTATTCAGGGGACACCATCACAGGGCCTAATAACATCAGCCACACTATCAGAGGCTCGTTCACCTGCACATCCACCAATGTGATATATGCCATCATGTGCCAGCAATGCCCCTCTGCCATGTACATTGGTCAAACTGGACAGTCTCTACGTAAAAGAATAAATGGACACAAATCAGATGTCAAGAATTGTAACATTCATAAACCAGTCGGAGAACACTTCAATCTCTCTGGTCACGCGATCACAGACATGAAGGTCGCTATCTTAAAACAAAAAAACTTCAAATCCAGACTCCAGCGAGAAACTGCTGAATTGGAATTCATTTGCAAATTGGATACTATTAATTTAGGCTTAAATAGAGACTTGGAGTGGCTAAGTCATTATGCAAGGTAGCCTGTTTCCTCTTGTTTTTTCCTACCCCCCCCCCCAGATGTTCTGGTTTAACTTGGATTTTAACTTGAAGAGTGGTCAGTTTGGATGAGCTATTACCAGCAGGAGAGTGAGTTTGTGTGTGTATGGGGGTGGGGGGATGTGAGAACCTGGATTTATGCAGGAAATAGCCCAGCTTGATTGTCATGCACATTGTGTAAAGAGTTGTCACTTTGGATGGGCTATCACCAGCAGGAGAGTGAATTTGTGTGGGGGGGTGGAGGGTGAGAAAAGCTATTACCAGCAGGACAGTGGGGTGGGAATAGGTATTGTTTCATATTCTCTGTGTATATATAAAGCCTGCTGCAGTTTCCACGATATGCATCTGAGGAAGTGAGCTGTAGCTCACGAAAGCTTATGCTCTAATAAATTGGTTAGTCTCTAAGGTGCCACAAGTCCTCCTTTTCTTTTTGCGAATACAGACTAACACGGCTGCTACTCTGAAACTAATCATTTTTGTTGCCCTTCGCTGGACTCTCTCCAATTTATCCACATCCTTCTTGTAGTGTGGGGCCCAAAACTGGACACAGTACTCCAGATGAGGCCTCACCAATGTCGAATAGCTGGATATGAGTCAGCAGTGTGCCCTAATTGACAAGAAGGCTAAAGGCATATTGGGCTGCATTAGTAGGAGCATTGCCAGGAGATCGAGGGAAGTGATTACTCCCCTCTATTCAGCACTGGTGTGGCCACACCTGGAGTCCTGCATCCAGTTTTGGTCCCCCCGCTACAGAAGGGATGTGGACAAATTGGAGAGACTCCAACGGAGGGCAACAAAAACGATCAGGGGGCTGGGGCACATGACTTACGAGGAGAGGCTGAGGGAACTGCGCTTATTTAGTCTGCAGAAGAGAAGAGTGAGGGGGGATTTGATAGCAGCCTTCAACGACCTGAAGAGCGGTTCCAAAGAGGATGGAGCTCGGCTGTTCTCAGTGGTGGCAGATAACAGAACAAGGAGCAATGGTCTCAAGTTGCAGTGGGGGAGGTCTAGGTTGTATGTTAGGAAACACTATTTCACTAGGAGGGCAGTGAAGCACTGGAATGGGTTACCTAGGGAGGTGGTGGAATCTCCATCCTTAGAGGTTTTTAAGGCCTGGCTTGACAAAGCCCTGGCTGGGATGATTTAGTTGGGGTTGGTCCTGCTTTGAGCAGGAGGTTGGACTAGATGACCTCCTGTGGTCTCTTCCAACCCTAATATTCTAGGATTCTTTGATTCTGCATTATAACACAGTAATGTCCCGTCATGGGGGCGGGGTGTGTGTGTGTGTCTTGGGGCTATTGATGTCACCATGCAGTGCCATCGTGTCCCAGTATGTTAATATTTGTGCCCTTTTCCCATAACACAGAGATCACCATGCTATGACTAGTGATGGGCGAACCTCAAACAAGCCAGGGCTCAGGTGTGATTAGAACCCTCCAAGCAGGCTCTGTCTCCTCCCTGGGACTGACATCCCCTCCACCCCCAAGACTCTTTGATGGTCTTCATGGGGAGATCTGAAGCTCTCCTGCCTCCTCTTTTGGTGTGGGTGGTCTGAGCCCACTTCCTCCCCGACCATGTCTCCCGGGATTGGCCACCGCCCTCTTCTCACCCCCTCCAGCAGCTCCTTTCCAATAGAGGAAACCCCAAAACTCTTTTTGCCCCATCCCCTATTCATCGAGGCTGTTCTCCATGCCCCTAGCCTCGACGCCATGCCGTAGCCTTGGGGATCTCCCTGTTGGGCCCCACCACACCGTGTTCAGCTGCTAGCCCCCTCAGAGAGATGCGCTCTAATCTGCACAGCTGTCAACAGCCCACAGGGGCCATTAGGGCAGCCAAGGAGCGCTGGGGCATAGGGACCCCCGAGCCACATCCACTCCCAGCTGACCACCCCCCCACCCTCCACGCCTGGCAGGAGAAGGACAGGTGGTATCGGAGGAGCTGCTATCAGAGTTCTACACCAGTGAATATCTCCTTATGTGGGGGGGTCTGATCTGCCGAGTTGAGGGCTGCTTTGCACTGGTGCAGCGGTGAGAAGGGTCTGGAGTTCGGCGCATGCTTGGGGCCAAAGCTTTGAAACTCAGGTTTGAGAGAGATTCTCTCTAAATCTTAACCGCGTCAGAGGCAGAAACCCCGAGGCATCTGACTATCAACATATTGCTAAAGGTTGGCCTAAAGTTTGTGATCATCATTCGCACGTGGAGCTAGCAGGATTCCACCAGCAGCTGGGGAAATTCCACCCCCAAATAACCCTCCAGACATCTCACTGGTCAGTTATATGGGCCGCTGCCTCAGAGGTGCACACAACTGGGGTGACTGCCTGCCCAGGCCGGGATGAAATATGTGAGCCTCAGCTCACGTTCCCCTAGATCCAACCCAGGTCCGCCTCCATGCATGGAAAATACCACGTGCAGTCAACACGGCCAGACCCATTTTCAGAAGCCAAGAGCCCCCACTAATCCACAAATCTAGTTTGAAACCATTGGGGGGAGGGGGGAAAGGGGAGATCGTAAGTGTAATTTCAACATGTTCAAAATGAGAGATTAGAAGTGTTAAGAAAATAATGACCAGGAGGTACATGAAAAAATATGCAAAAATCTATTTCTCTTGTGCAATAATTTACTTTTAGATGTGCAATAAAGGTTTTATATGCCCAATAATTTACTTTTACATGTGCATTTACTTTTATATGCAATAACTGACCAATTAAAACCCTGGATACCCCCCACACCACCAGCCTATAGGAGCTGCTTTGATCTATCCTGAAACCTCATGTTGTTGGCTCTGATTAGCCAGTAGTGCAGCAAACTGTAATTTGATAGGCTGATTGGATGAAAGTAACATCATAAATGTGTGATTATTCTCTTTTATAGCAACAGCCACACTGGGTCAGACCAAAGGTCCATCTAGCCCAGTATCCTGACTTTCAACAGTGGCCAATGCCAGGTGTCCCAGAGGGAATGAATAGAACAGGGAATCATCAAGTGATCCATTCCCTGTCTCTCATTCCCAGCTTCTGGCAAATAGAGACCAGGGACACCATCCCTGCCCATCCTGGCTAATAGCCATTGATGGACCTATGCTCCATGAACTTATCCAGTTCTTTTTTGAACCCTGTTATAGTCTTGGCCTTCACAACATCCACTGGCAAGGAGTTCCACAGGTTGACTCTGCATTGTGTGAAGAAATACTTCCTTTTGTTTGTTTTAAACCTGCTGCCTATTAATTTCATGTGGTGACCTCTAGTTCTTGTGTTATGCGAAGGAGTAAATAACACTTCCTTATTTACTTTCTCCACACCAGTCATGATTTTATAGACCTCGATCATATCCCCCCTTAGTCATCTCTTTTCCAAGCTGAAAAGTCCCAGTCTTTTTAGCCTCTCTTCATATGAAAGCTGTTCCATACCCTTAGTCATTTTTGTTGCCCTTCTCTGTACCTTTTCCGATTCTAAAATATCTTTTTTGAGGTGGGACGACCAGAACTGCCCACAGTATTCAAGGTGTAGGAGTACCATGGATTTATATAGAGGCATTATGATATTTTCTGTCTTATTATCTATCCCTTTCCTAACGGCTTCTAACATTGTTAGCTTGTTTGACTGCCGCTGCACATTGAGTGCATGTTTTCAGAGAACTATCCATGATGACTCCACATCTCTTTCTTGAGTGGTAACAACTAAGTTGGACCCCATCATTTTATATGTATAGTTGGGATTATGTTTTGCAATGTGCATTCACTTTGCATTTATTAACATTGAATTTCATCTGCCATTTTGTTGCCCAAATACCCAGTTTTGTGAGATCCCTTTGGAACTCTTCACAATCTGCTTTGGACTTAACTATCTTAAGTAGTTTTGTATCATCTGCAAATTTGCCACCTCACTGTTTACCCCTTTTTCCAGATCATTTATGAATATGTTAAATAGGACTGGGCCCAGTACAGAGCCCTGGGGGACACCACTATTTACCTCTCTCCATTCTGAAAACTGACCTTTTATTCCTACCCTTTGTTTCCTATCAGTCAGTTATGATCCATGAGAGGACTGTTCCTTTTACCCCAGGACAGCTTACTTTGCTTAAGAGCCTTTGGTGAGGGACCTTGTCAAAGGCTTTCTGAAAATCTAAGTACACTATATTTAGTGTATCACCCTTGTGCAAATGTTTGTTGACCCCCTCAAAGAATTCAAATTGTTCTTGTTTACACCAGCATAAATCAGGAGCAACCCAATTGAATGAAATGAATTTACACTGTTGTAAATCTGGTTCAAGTGAGATCAGACTCAGGTCCCTGCATTCAAGCTAAATTACTGAAGACTTCACAACCGAGTATGCAACGTACCTGACTTTGTAGAAAATGGTTTTCATTAGTATGTGTGTGGAATGTACACACCGTACCTTCAGAGTGTTACTGTACACAGTAATCTTTGGAAAAGTAGCAAATTTTCATTCCAACTTTTAGAACTGCCTGCTGCAGAGAGAGACTTCAGTCTCCCAGTGAAGTAACAACACAACTGCTTCTCAGGGATAGGGGCTTCAGTGAGGACAATCAATCGAAAATAAGCCCTGGTGTCAGACCAACAATACTTAAGTCTGACTTGCGCTATTGTTCTAGTCCAATGCTCAGGATTATGAGGGCTTCTCTGCTTGCTGTCCTGGGGTATTGTGAAGCGTTCTTGTGCATTTTGTGCACGACGCCAGAAACCCTCACGTGAGGACGGCGCTATCAACCAGACACCTGTTGCAATGACTGGGCCTACAAATTTACCCTAACAGTGAGCAGTGAAAGTTCATAAAATGTCACAACAACCTAGAACAACAAATGCTGGTGGGAAACGGTGCAAAAGGGTCACAAGGACTGAATTTGTTCAAATAAAAGACTGACCGATCTAGCTACAGGACCGTGCTAAGATCATGCCTAATAAACAAGAGCAGTATGGGACTGGAAATCAATGGTGTGTGTTGGGAATTAGGCCTAAATGGTGAACAAAATAATGAGGGATGGGCAGTTCCACTCCTCCTGCCCTTTTGGGGTCCTCAAAAAGAGACTGGCGTTGGGGGAGAATTAGTGGACACAGACACTGACCGACAGAAAGAAGAGAAGAGGTGAGTTTCTCCATGCTGGCTGCCAACCCCAGCATCTCCTGGGTTCCTGGAGTTACTGTGATGTTGGGCCTTCATTGTCCTGATCCCGAGTGATGTCCTGAGCAGACTGGGCCAGACAGAGAAACCCTGATGACATCGTCACTTCCACGTGCTTTGGCTAAATCCCAACCACCACCTGGGATGTGAGACTTGGTTACACACCTCCCCTGCTACCCCCCATGTGTCCTTTTCCTCCCCCACCTTATTTCTCCTCTTTCCTGGTTCCTTCTGCCTAATAACCATCTGGGTTAGCCGGCCAACACTGCATATTTGCAACCCTGCTGTAAACTGTGCTCAGAGTGGCAGCTAAAAGCAATGCCCGGCAGCACTTAATGCTGGTACAAGTTTGCCAGGGCTCAGAGCGGCTGAGCAGACCGTGTGCCATGCCTGTGTTTCTCTAGCTGTGAGGTAGCAAGCGAGACAGAATCTGTATTGTCTCTCTCTTCTCTCCCCTTTTGTGTGTGCGTGTTTGTCTTGTTTTGTTCTCTAGGAGACAGGATCGGACTCGGGGCCGGATTAACCTTTTGTGGGCCCAGCGCCAAACATATTTGTGGGGCCCCGTTGGAGGCGATGGAGCATGGCCCCGCGGAGGTCAGTCCCCAGAGTGAGGGACCAGCCAGGGGTGATGGGGCGTGGCATGGCGGGGCGGCCCCACTCCGCCCAGCCCAGTGCGAGGGCACTATTTATAAACTGGCAGTTGCCAGAAACACAGTGGCCCGCCCGGCCCTGTGCTACCAGCATATCCTTTCTCCTCGGGGCATGCTGACAGCATGCACCCCCCCCCGCCCAACATGCCCCCAACTCCCTATGCCCAGCTCCCCCTCACACAAATGCACAGCACCCTGCACAACACCACTCCTGCCCAGCGCCCCCCTGCCCACAGCCCCACCACACCGAACCCCCACTCCCTAGTGCTCCAACACAGACATCTTCCCTGCCCCCTCACAACCCAGCACTCCCCCCTGACAAACCCCCCAGGAGACCCATTCCCCCACGCCCTGCCTCTTGGCGACTGTGGTGCGATCAGCCAGACGAGGGCCTGCCCTGGCTGGGCTCCCTCAAGATCCGCTTGCCTGGAGGGACCCAGCTAAGCCTCCCCTCCTCTGCCCCATCTTCCCACCCCTCCACTGGCCAGGCTTCTGCACCAGTCCCAGGCAGCTCAGCTCCGGGGAGACAGGCGGGGCCCCACAGGTGGTGGGAAGCCGAGACTTCCTGGAGCCGGAGGTGCACTGGGGTCTGGCCAGGGGGCAGAGAGGAGCAGGGGAGTGGGGCCAGGGGGCAGAGAGGAGTCCTGAGCCAGCTGGCCGGCAGGCCAAGAGGAGCAATTGGTGGGCGTTGGGGAGCGGAGTCTCGGGGTGCAGTGCAAGCAGAGCAGGCTGGGGCCCCTTCTGAGCGTGGGCCCGGCTCCATGGAGCCACTGGCACCATTGTAAACCTGGCACTGATCCGACTTTAGCAATAGTTCCGTTCCAGCTCAGCTAACGTCTTCTCTTTTCCCCAAAACAGTTATTAACACCTAAAAGACTGTCCAGCAAGGGGCTTGCTTCCTTCTAAAGACTCCCCACAGCTTAAAGGGAAAGGGAGCAAGGGGTGGTGCTAAAATGTAAACTCTTAAGTAAGGCTTTCATGTCAAATGCTTTAACTGGTTTTCCTTCTTTTCTGTATTTTTAAGGAAAGGTTACAAAGATGTCTAATGCCGTGGTTCTAAGCGGGCTGAGGTCTCCGTGTACCAAACCCCTAACTTGGTTTAAAAATTGTTTAATGTTGGACAGTTTCTGCATCATGTGACCCATTTGATTCTTTGGGCCCCTATATTCCATGTAAGTTGATACAATACAGTTCACAGAAGCACTTGATAGTTTGGCAAAGCAACAGGGAGTGGAGGGCGAGCTAGCTGCCTTGTCCAAGGGCTTGTCTGTAACCAAGGGTTGTACCACTTCAACTGTTCTCGTATGGCGTGAAGGCAGTGATACTGGGGTGAAGTGCTTTATTCTGGTTATTCCCATAGGAGGAGGGAGATATGCTATACTGACATAAAGATCCTTTATATCACACATCACCTGCCTATATTAAGCAAGACCCTGTTTGGCGTTTTGGATGTTTATTATTGCCGGCTGCCTGATCCATGCAAATAATGGAAAAATAGCCCATTGTCTCCATTAAATCAGATCAGTTAGTCTTCATTGGTCTATCAGCTAGAAACTGGTGGAAGACAGTGAACAATGTCCACTGTGTTACGATTGGCTTCGAGGACAGACCAGTTGTGAGCTGGAGTCATTCACAGGTCAGCTTTTGTACTTCAGGGGGAAAAAACCCCCAAACCCTACTGCATGTCAACTGTTTCTGAATGGCCAAAATTTTGTCATTTAATAATGAGTCATAAAACTCTTGCAGACTCACTAGAGAGCTAGGTGATAAGCGAGGGGGACGGGGAATCAGGAAGTCCTGAATTCTAATCCTGGTTCTGCCCCTTAAGCCTTTCATTGCCCCGCGTGGTCCCTCAGTTTCCCGAGCTGTGAAATGAGGGTAATAGTGTTGCCATCCCATTGAGGGTGGTGAGGGTTGTGTAGTTAATGCCGTGACAGAACTTTAAAGATGTCCAGTGCTATTCCGGTGTTCTGTAGTATGCTAAGAATGAATAGCAGAAATAAGAGTCGGCCCCACCTCCAGCAGGAGTGACTGCAATCGGTCCCACGGCAGAGGTCAGCAGTGGCTTCTCCCATCCCGTCTTTGGCCCCCAGGAAAGGAGAGTCGAACAACCCGGTGGAGGAAGGAATCCAGCACGTCGCTGTTCACAGCTGGGTTGTCTCACATGAGATCATTACATTTAAGAGGACACTGTCCCACTGAATATTTTGAAATGGACTAATTTAATAAAATTCCCGTTTCTGATGAGCCCCCTCTAAATCATACACACTGATTTAAAGAAAAACTGAACAAACCCCAAACATTAAAAAAAAAAAACCTGCCCGGGGGGTGGGGGGAGGGTTGGGTCCTGATATCCTTCTGTAACCTTAACACTGCAGAGCTAGCAGCAATGTCATAGGGTTCACCCACCCCATGGGCACCTCCTCCTAGCTCCTAGCAGCTAGGGCACCTCCTCCTAGCTGCTCCGGGCATTAGCTCTTTCCAGGTCAGACACTCCCTCCTGACCTGTAGTCACACACCGTGACACTTCCGCCTTGGCCCTCCAACCTGGTCACTACAGTCCTCCCCTTCTGGGGTAGCAAAGTCCTATGGGACAACTGTCCCAAACGCTCTTCTGTTCCCCTGCCCAGTCCGTGGCACTTCTCCCCAGGCACTGGTAGGGGAAGCCGGGCCAACCCTCCCTTGCCCTCTGGGTTCTAGTAACGGGACCCAATGTCTAGCAAGTGTGCTCTGCTTTCTCTCAGATCCTGTTGTTCTACCCCTAGATTCCTTCCTATGGTGTCTAGCTTCCCTTCTACCCCTCTGCCCAAACGCCCTCCTTCCAGGGAGTCATGGCAGACTACTCCAGCTCCTTTCTACTGGCAACTTCCTAGTTTTATACCAGCCCTGTCTGTTCCTTCTCAGCTGGGTTCCATCACCCATCAGCCTGTCAAGCCCTGGCTCTCTCTCAGGTGCAGCCTATCAGGCTAATTCACCTACTTTGATCTGCTCTGCCTTCTGTGGGGTGAATACCCCACGACAAGCAACTGTCTCCCCTTTCTGGGCTCTGAGAGCAGTCTTCAGCTGTTTGGCCTCATGCCCTTACTGGTCTTGGGGTGGAATCTCTCAGTTCTCTGGCTCTTAGACATTCATCTCCCAGGGTCTTTCAGTCAATTTAAGCATAAATCACCAGCAATTATCCACCTCCTTGCCGAGGAGAAAGTGACGACACGCGTAGAACTGTCATGCACAAAGCTGGCTGGGAAACGTTGTTTTTTTTCCCTTGCAAAAAATTGACAAGCCCCAATAGTTCTCATTTTCCTTGAAAAAAAAAAAGACATTTGGCGGGGTGTGTGTGTGTGTGTGTGAGGGGGTGTCATCAGAAAAACAAACCCAGAAATTGAGCTGAAAAAAATCTGTTTTTGAGTTTTCAGATTTTCTATGAAAACCCCAACATTTCAAATGGAAATGGATTTTTTTGGGGAGCGTTCCCTTTGTGTCCAAACAGCCATTTCAGGTGCCCCTTTTCCAAGGACAAGTTTTCATGTGCACAAAGTTAAACACTGAAAAAACCAGAGATTTTTTCCCCCCTCTAATGTCTTCCAGTTAGCGCGATCTCAGACATTACTCGTGGCTATAGCAGGCACAGAACTTTCAGTGCTGGAAAGCTGATCTTCTAGGTGATGCTGTCGAACAAAAACAACAAAGGTGCTTGGTAGCCGCTGTTGTTTTACACTTCAAGACAATACAGTGGTTCCAAGTACAATAACAATGGCCAATAGCAAACAACCAAACCTCACTCAATGTACTGATGGGCTAAGGAAGGTCATAGGGCAGCAAAAGATAACTGACAACACAATGGACAAAGGGTTTGCAGGCCACATTGCTGTCCCACTGTATCCCTTATTGCTATTGACTGGGCTACTGAAGTGGGCAAGTTAAAGGGGAAGTCAGACTAGTAAGCAGGAAGAAAGGAGAGAGAGAAGCAGGGGAAGGAATAGACAGGCAGAGGGAGGAGAAGAAAGTGGACATGCAGAGGTATAGATGTTTGGAGAGAGGTGATGTAGTTACATGTCGATCTATCTGGGTACTTATAGGTGAAGCTTTAATCACAGATATTTTTCGTAAAAGTCATGGACAGGTCACGGGCAAGAAACAAAAATCACCGCCAGTGACCTGTCCATGACTTATACCATAAATACCCCTGATTGAATCTTGGGGAGGGGGAGTCACTGCCAGGGGGAGCCCCAGGGGACCTGCTGCTGGGCCGGGGGGAAGGGAGCCCTGGGACCAGCCACTGCTCCAGCCACCCCAGGATTGCTGTGGGGAGCCACAGAGTCGCAGTAGCTCCCACCGCCCCTGGGACAGCTACTCAGGCAGTCCCTGGGGCCAGCTGCTTGGGTGGCCCTGGGGTCAGCCACACTGGCCACTGAAGAAGTCACAGAAGTCGCAGAAATTCATGGAATCCGTGACTTCTATGACCTCCGTGACAAACACTTACAGGGCCCTCAGCACCATTGTATCTGAGCACCTTCTAAAGAATCAGGCAGAGATTTATAAATGGGATTAGGTACCCCGATCCCATTGATTTAGGTACCCAGATCCCCATCTCATCATCAGCAGGTTTGCTTCTAACGGCGTCCTGCAGGGGTTGGTTCTTGGCCCTGCACTATTCAACATTTTTATCAATGGCCTGGAAGAAAACAAAATCATCACTGATCAAGTTTGCAGATGACACAAAGATGGGGAGAATGGAAAGTAATGAAGAATACAGGTCACCACTGTAGAGTAATCTGGATCACTCAGTAACTTGGGCACAAGCAAAGAATTTGTGTTTCAGTTTGGCCAAATGTAATGTCCTACATCAAGGAACACAGACCGTTGGCCACACTTGCAGGATGAGGGACTCTATCCTTGGAAGCAGGGACTCTGAAAAGGACTTGGGGGTCAGGGTGGGTAATCAGCAGGACATGAGCCCCCAATGCGATGCTGTGGCCAAAAGGGCTAATGCGATCCTTGGACGAAAAAACAGGGGCGTATCTAGTAGGAGTAGGGACAGTATATTACCTCTGTGCTTGGTACTGGTGAGATCACTACTGGAATACCATGTCCAGTTCTGCGGTCCACAGTTCAAGAAGGACATTGATAAGATTGGAGAGGGGTCAGAGAAGAGCCACAAGAGTTATTAAAGGAGGGGAAAACCTGCAGAAAGCTGAGGACAGGTAAATGCATAGTGATTTCCACTGAAAACCAGAAGTGGGAAATGGTCTGTTTTGGTAGAGTTGTGTATGAGCCCTAGGCTGTACTATTTGGTTCTCTACAGAAACATATACCTCCCTTCATCACTCTGGTACCCAAGAGCCTGGTGCAGAAGTAACATGACCAAGATTTGTCATGCATGGTTCATTCTCTCTCACACACCCTTCCCGGGTGGAAATTGCATGAGCAGTGAAAAGTTTTGTTTCAGTTGTTTTTTTAATAAATGATCTGTCCAGGCTGCTCTGTGTTTCTGTTCGAGAAGGCAGGTCTAAGAAGAGCACCTTGCGCTTGGAGCAGAAGGTAGCAAGGTTTGGGATGGCTCTTCATTTCTACAGGAGTTCATTCCACAGTCCCGGACCAGCCCCAGAACGGCTCCATCTCCTGCACAGATGAGCTTTATAGGATCATAGAACTGCAAGGGTCAACTAGCCTAACCCCCTGCCAAGATGCAGGATTTGTTGTGTCTAAACCATCCTAAACAGACAGCACTCCACCCTCCTTTTGAAAACCTCCAATGAAGGAGCTTCCACGACCTCCCTAGGCATCTCTTCCATTGTCCTACACTGTTCTTACCAGTTTTCCCTGAGACTTCGTCTAAATCTGCTCTGCTGTAGTTTGAACCCATGGCCTCTTGTCCTCCCATCTGTGGCAAGAGAGAATGGCTCTTTTACCCTGCTTGTAGAATAGTTCCATTGTACTTGAGAAAAGCTGTTGGCCACAATCTGCATCTCAGAGCTTTAGATGCTTTTGGACATCCAGGGCCCAGGCCATGGAGCATCTTGAAGATAAGGACCAAGACCTTGAACATGACTTAATATTCTACAGAAAGCCAGTGCGGAGAGCAGAGGATGGGTCTGATGTCCCCACGGTAGTGCACACTGCTGCACGCACCCTGTGTGACTACACACCGTCGTCTATTATTGTCGGGGGGTTCCCAGGTGTGGGGCCGAACACACTGGAATGTTACTGTTCAGTTGCTTATGGCCCTGGACTGCGCCTACTGGTACGTTATTGTCGGAGCAATCATCAGGCTTCCAGTGCTTGCACACATTGATTAGTTACCGGCCTGTTTGATATGCACTCAGCATTTATACGCTTCTTCCCCTCTTGCACTCCATAAACTGCAACACCAAATGTCGCCGCTCACTTGAGACTTTCTGTTTTATTTGGGCTGAGAAATCCACTTAAACCTTTTTAATTTGTCTTGTTTAGATATGGGTATACTTTTGCTTTTATTTTATGGGCACCCGGTTCATGTTACTTCCTGTAAATCCTCCCTTTAGTTACTAGGGCTTCTGGGAAGTTGTAAATTCTCCCACCTCTCTTCTTCATAGAGTTTACGTTGTTTTACAGTTTCATTAATAGGTTCTCTCTCAGCTAGGTTGATGAAAGTTATTGACCTAATCATAACCTATTAATTATGACAGTAAATCCCACTCTTGGAAATGTTTTACTGAGCAAATGCTACTTGGAAAATCGGCAGGTTAGACTGGAGTTCCAAGCACTTTAAATCTAACCTTCACGGCTCCAACCATGCCACCAAGAATACTGCAGGGGACCTAGCCTACGTGGTATCCTCTGGGAGTCAGCGTCAGAGGAGTGGCAGCTGGCTGGATCTATCCCGGGTCTCCCTAGAGAGAGAGGAAATAAGAAGTCCTTGTGCACGGAAAGAAAGAGGCTCAGTGGCCTTCAAAGAGCAGGAAGGAAACAGCCAGCCAGGCTGCGGAAGGAGGGGGGAAGTACAGACAGGAGAGCCTCACCTGGGCACACAGAATTCCCCTTTGCAAGAAGGGCAGACCCTGCTTGCCCAGCCGTCTCCCCACTCGGGAAGAAAGAAGCCCGAGTCTGCTGCAGGAGAGACCTTCAGCCCTGCCCCAGCTGATATCCTGGGGAAAGAAAGGGCCTTCACGCCGCTGGGCCCATCAGAGGCCTGAGCTGTCAAGGGACTGGCTGTGCTGCAATAATTAGATAGCGTAAAGATGTCATTCAACAATCATGTTATTTTTATTAAACCATTCGCCCTCCCCAATAAAAAATGTTGTCTAAGCCCCTGTGGTTTCCCAACCACCAGCTCTTTGGAGCTTTTAGCAAGGGCTATGGTTTTTGGCCTGGGAATTCTCTTCCTTTTCTTTTTAGGCGTTAAGTGAAACATGCTCATTCAGAAGGATCTCCGCCTTGTTTAATGCCAAGGGCAGAATTTTGTCCCTAGGCTCCAGAGGTATTTTAGGTCCATAGTTAGTGATGAGGGAGGAGGGTGAGGGAACTGCAGAGCCCTTCCAGAAGTCCCCAGAAGTAGGATGCACTGGATGTCCAGCTGATGAGTTCAAAGTCAGGAGGCCAAGATGGATCGATATGAAAGTGAGGCTCTAGGAAGTGAACAGGGCCGGTCCGACACCTCTCGAGAATGAAACCCTATATCTGGAGAGCAAGTCCTGTGTTGGCAGCATTAGTGCAAGCTTCCTCACTGATGGCTTTGCCAATATGCTTCAGCCCTTTCTGTTGAGCCAGCCACCAAAGGCCAGTTCGATCTGTCTGTCCTGCTGGCTTTTGTCTTGGACTGACACCTGAAAGGCACATTTCCCATCAGCCACCCAAGAGCTGTGAGACAATAGGGCCAGATCACCTCTTGCTGTTGCATTACAATAACATGAGGACATGGTGCAGCGAGTCCGTCCTACAGCCCAGACTGGTGGCAAGGTGGCAACCACCCTTCTGAACTGAGCCAAAAAGGGGATTCACCTAGCAAGCTCTTGCACTGGGTTGGGTCTCTGCAGGCCAGAGTGAATAGGTGGAAACTGATGCCATCATCCTTCCTTGACCCATGTCTTCCTTCTCTGCCCATCATTTGACCAGCCCTGTGAACTTGGCCACCGTGACCAAGGTGAGTGCTGGTCTGGGACCCGATGCCATGGACACATATGGCTGAAACCTCCTCCCTCTGGCTCTCCACCTGGGTCTGCTGCTGCCCGGTTCTGCATACGCTAAGCATGAGCTTCTAGAAGCGGAGCCCCGCTCAGCTCAGCCTGGTGCCGGGATGGTGGAGGGAGACGAAATCGGAGCTGCCCAGGATTGGGTTACAAGGATGGCTTTCTTTTCAGATTAATAATTCAGGAGTCTCCTATGATTGGAAGATTACATCATTTCCCACTGCCTCGACACTCCCACGACTCTGCCTGCCCTCTCTCCTTTATCCACCTTCTCAGCTGCCAAACAGAATTAGAACTAGAGCTTTCAGCAGCAGTTCACCCCCTCAGCCTGTTCCTCAGAGGACCAGCCATAAATTCAAAGTAGTTCTCAGCCTGTGGGTCCTAGCCCAGCCCACAAAGTAGAGGGCAGGGGTCTCTTGCAGTCATCCATGGAGTGAGAGAAAGGTCATGAGATCGTTCCCATTTTCTCTCTCAGTGCATTTGATCAGCCACTTGTGTTCCTCCTCAGACAGAAGGAGTGGTCCATAAGCCTCTCAGTGTCTCCTCCGGAGCCACCCAGGGCCAGGTGCAAAGGATTCTGGGGCACAAGTGGGGAAAGGCTGTAAGAGATTGAATGTGAGGAGAATCCATGAGAGATCTCTGACTTCGAGGGAGCTAAGGAGGCGAGTCCTGAACCAGAGAGCACTGGGGGCTTCCAGAAACTTTGGAGTGGCACTAGCAATCATCGTTAGTGGCGGTGGAAAGCCTAACACATGAGGAAATAAGGAAACAGATCAACAGAGCCAGACGTGTACCCAGAAGCCTCTTGCTGCAAGACAAGCCCAAGAAAGAAACCAACAGAACTCCACTGGCCATCACATACAGTCCTCAGCTAAAACCTGTCCAACGCATCATCACTGATCTACATCCCATCCTGGACAACAATCCCTCACTTTCACAGGCCTTGGGTGGCAGGCCAGTCCTCGCCCACAGACAACCTGCCAACCTGAAGCATATTCTCACCAGCAACTACATACCGCACCATATTATCTCTAACTCAGGAACCAAGCCATGCAACAAACCTCGATGCCAACTCTGCCCACATATCTACACCAGCAACACCATCACAGGACCTAACCAGATCAGCCATACCATCACCGGTTCATTCACCTGCACGTCCACCAATATAATATATGCCATCATGTGCCAGCAATGCCCCTCTGCTATGTACATCGGCCAAACTGGACAGTCCCTACGTAAAAGGATAAATGGACACAAATTAGATATTAGGAATGGCAATATACAAAAACCTATAGGAGAACACTTCAGCCTCGCTGGACACACAATAGCAGATTTAAAGGTAGCCATCCTGCCGCAAAAAAACTTCAGGACCAGACTTCAAAGAGAAACTGATGAGCTTCAGTTCATTTGCAAATTTGACACCATCAGCTCAGGATTAAACAAAGACGGTGACTGGCTCGCCAACTACAAAAGCCATCTCTCCTCCCTTGGTGTTCACACCTCAACTGCTAGAAGAGGGCCTCATCCTCTCTGACTGAGCTAACCTCATTATCCCTAGCCTGATTCTTGCTTGCATATTTATACCTGCCTCTGGAAATTTCCACTACATGCATCTGACGAAGTGGGTATTCACCCATGAAAGATCATGCTCCAATACGTCTGTTAGTCTATAAGATGCCACAGGACTCTTTGCCACTTTTACAGATCCAGACTAACACGGCTACCCCTCTGAAGCTAAGAGGGAAAGAGTCGCTGGCATTGGTGTTTCCAGAAGCAATCAAGAATCCAGGAGGAGACCTCAGTTGTGACTCTTATTAATGGAGGAGCCTTCTAGATCCTTCCCTCCTACCAACCAGTATCACCTTGCCCCCATCTGGGCTAAGCATTGTGCAATTCACTCTCCTCCAAGCCCGTATCTCAGCCAGACTCCAGTAAAGCCAGGAGACAACCCCACCCATGGCAGACCCGTCAGATGGGGGATTCCCAGGTCCCAGCCATGTGCGTCTTCACTAACACCAACCCTCTGTCTTCAAGGGACAGAGCCAACCCCTGGAACACACACCACACTTCACAATAGCACCAACACTGTTATCTAACCCAGGAGCAGACCCAGGTCAGGATCTCTAGCAGGAGCCACACCGACTCCCTCGCCCTCCGCCATGCCTAGCTAGACACACACAGACCCTCTGCCAATGCTGCTCTCCCACCACGCGGGTTAATCTAAGCTGTCGGAGCACTCTGCTGCTTGGGTGCGTTGGGAGCTCAGGCGGGCGGTTTGTGCAGTGTGGGCTCGGCTGTCCAGTCAGCCCCAGTGCATCAGCTGGCTTCCTTCTGAGTAGCTGTTAGTTCAGACTCTGCTGCCCTGGGGTCTCTGTGCCCCATCTCAGATCAGTCCTGCTGCCTCTCAGCTCTTCGTCCTCCCTCCAAATCTTCCCCAGGCTTGTGCCCTAACCCGCTCCCCATCTGCTCATTGGCTCAAACCCTCCCAGGTGGTCCCTGGTTAATCCTGTGCCCCCGTTTTCGGTTAGCACCGCCCCATTCCCCAGCTGATGCAGCGTAGTGGGGAGGGAGGAAAGGAGGAAGAAAGGAAGGGAGAGGGGGAAGGGTCTCTCGACCCAGTGCCGCAGAAAGGAGGCTTAACTTCATTAGCATGCGGATGGCAACGCAGTCCCAAAGCGATTCCTACTTCTCCTGCCAGCCGAACAGAGGGGAGGGGTGCAGAACAGAACCCTGCAGCAGCTGAGCCATAACCCAGCCTCACCCTTTGAGATCTCCCCGGAGGCTGAAGAGGAGCGACTCACAAGAGCCATCTCACCTTTCCTTGTCAGGGTCAACAAAATCCCATGGTCACTGGAGGCAGAGGCTACTGAGGGACCTAGATACCAACATGGTAGGAATATCATGGATAGATCAATAAATCCCAGGACATCCGCTTTTGAGCATCCCAAGGAAGAAGCCAACAACCAGTGAGACCAGACTACGTACCACACCCTGGCCAGAAACCAGATTGAAAAGATTTAGGGATTCCAAGGACTTTAGAAACAGAAATGTTTGTCCAGACACCACCTTCTCACTAGCTTCACCCCAAAAAGGGCACATCATAACCACTGCGAGAATGAGTGAGATCACCAACGTCAAGGGGTGGTTTTTTGAGGGAGGGCCCATTGATCACTTAAAAGAGAGATGCTGGCACCCTGCCTTCTCTTAATGAGATGCTAACCTCCTACTGAGCCAGAGACCCAATATCTCCAGGCTTGGTACCAGGGGCATGGGTCTAACTTGCAGAGAGCAGGTCAGAGCCCCCGTTCCCCACCCTTCTAGAACCTCAGGGTGAAATTCACCCATGTAGAGGGCTGGCCCAGGGACCCTTAAAGCATAAGAACATAAGAACACTATAGAGCCCCACTTATGCCCTATTTTAAAGGTCTACGGAGAACTGAAGTTGATTGGTCGTCTGCTGCTCCTCCCTACCAGGGCGAATGTATTGATTTGGACTTTGGGGAGTGAATATTTTACTACAGGGTGAAATTCACGTGTAATAGTACTTTCAGTCACCAAAGTCCAAAACGATGTCCCGGCATCCTCTGAAACATCTAAGAACAAAGGCCCAGATCCACAAAGATATTTAGGAGCCTAAATTCCATTAGTGGACCAAAGAGTCTGGACCAAAGAGTCCAGTTTCCCTCTCATCTATACCCCTTTCACACTGGTGTACTACTGGCTTCAGGGGAGCTACTCCTGTTTTGTACTTGTATAAATGAGAGCGGAATAAAGCCCAGGGTGTTTCCATCACCCAGGCATTGTTCTACTGTACATTTGATTCCCCATCCAGCAAACTTGCCGGCCGTCTCTTGGCCTGGGGGTCTTGAAATGTTAACCTAAAAAGCCCTGGGCTTAGCTGTCTGATTTATCCCTCTCCTAACCTTGACTTTATTTCACGGTGACGATTCTAACTGCTAATGTTATGTTACTAGTTTAGCTGGCTGATTTATCCCCCTCACCTTGCACATTACTTCATGGTGCGGGTTTTAAATGTTAATTTTAACAATAAAAATGTTATGCCCCTGGTGCTTTGTGCGTGTGTGCACTAGCATGGGTACATTATTTCTCCAGATGGGGGTTTTAAAAGCTAATGTCATAATGCTAGTTTAATTGTCTGATTTATAGGTCATAACAGTCAGCGGTTGAAGCCACGCATGGATGAAGGGAATTTTATGAGCCTGGCTGTTTGAAACCATGCAACAAGAGCCCAGATGGGCACCGGGCACCCAGACTACAACGTGCCACTTTCATAACAACACTTAACTCTTATACAGGACAGTGCTTTTCATTTACAGATTTCAAAGAACCGTGATCCCGACTTTAGAGGGGAGGAAACCAAGGCACGGCATGAGGAAATGATTTGCCCATGATCACACAACAGGTCCCTAGCAGAACAAAGAATAGAACCCAAGTACCCTGATGCCCTACCCACTGGGCTATGCTGCCAACCTGAGGCACTTCTTTCAGTCTGTGTTCTCATGCCACCTTGTGCCTGGCTGAGCTGCATTGTGCCAATACGTGTCCCCCTTTGCCAGCCTCTGGGTTTATTCGATGAGCCAGCATAGGCACAGAGGAACTATCAGGGACTAGGAAAGCACTTCCTTGCTGCTATTAAAACTACCCATGCAAATGGTGTTGAGGGAGAATACATAACATCCCCTCTTTGGTTCAGCTTCCTTGGGAGACTGAGCGAAGGTGACAGCGAGGGATAATTCTGTGGCACCTTCCATCCTGGAGAATTCAAAACCACTTTTCAAGCCATGCAAATGAACCCCGTCATTTAGAATCATAGAATCATAGAATATCAGGGTTGGAAGGGACCCCAGAAGGTCATCTAGTCCAACCCCCTGCTCGAAGCAGGACCAATTCCCAGTTAAATCATCCCAGCCAGGGCTTTGTCAAGCCTGACCTTAAAAACCTCTAAGGAAGGAGATTCTACCACCTCCCTAGGTAACGCATTCCAGTGTTTCACCACCCTCTTAGTGAAAAAGTTTTTCCTAATATCCAATCTAAACCTCCCCCACTGCAACTTGAGACCATTACTCCTCGTTCTGTCATCTGCTACCATTGAGAACAGTCTAGAGCCATCCTCTTTGGAACCCCCTTTCAGGTAGTTGAAAGCAGCTATCAAATCCCCCCTCATTCTTCTCTTCTGCAGGCTAAACAATCCCAGTTCCCTCAGCCTCTCCTCATAAGTCATGTGTTCCAGTCCCCTAATCATTTTTGTTGCCCTTCGCTGGACTCTCTCCAATTTATCCACATCCTTCTTGAAGTGTGGGGCCCAAAACTGGACACAGTACTCCAGATGAGGCCTCACCAATGTCGAATAGAGGGGAACGATCACGTCCCTCGATCTGCTCGCTATGCCCCTACTTATACATCCCAAAATGCCATTGGCCTTCTTGGCAACAAGGGCACACTGCTGACTCATATCCAGCTTCTCGTCCACTGTCACCCCTAGGTCCTTTTCCGCAGAACTGCTGCCTAGCCATTCGGTCCCTAGTCTGTAGCTGTGCATTGGGTTCTTCCGTCCTAAGTGCAGGACCCTGCACTTATCCTTATTGAACCTCATCAGATTTCTTTTGGCCCAATACTCCAATTTGTCTAGGTCCTTCTGTATCCTATCCCTCCCCTCCAGCGTATCTACCACTCCTCCCAGTTTAGTATCATCCGCAAATTTGCTGAGAGTGCAATCCACACCATCCTCCAGATCATTTATGAAGATATTGAACAAAACCGGCCCCAGGACCGACCCTTGGGGCACTCCACTTGATACCGGCTGCCAACTAGACATGGAGCCATTGATCACTACCCGTTGAGCCCGACAATCTAGCCAGCTTTCTACCCACCTTTGGAACTCACCACTGGAATGCAGCCACCTCTGGAGTGGAACACTGTATCTTTCCAACAGCACAAGGCCAGCTGGATTCCCAAGCACTCAGGAAGGTGTTCCTTTGACCTGGGAGCAGGAGGGGACTGCAGGAGATCATGGCAGATCTTGGACCAGTGGGTCTCTATTGTTCTTTTGTTCTAATGTGCAGTGTCGTACAGTGCCAACGAGGTGGGAGGCCGGTAACTTTCGGTTAGAGTGGATTTAGAGCACATGAAAGCGAGGGACTGACAGCACTCGATTGCGCAAAGCATAAATGTAACAGATGCTAAATAAGCTTTCCCCCCACATAGCGTCCAAATCCCGCGGCACCTCCTGTTATTCCAATAATTTCTGCGGATGCAACTCCATCCTGGCCTGCAGCTCCCCCTGCTGCTCCACTCCTGCCCACCCCTTCTCCCCACCAGCTTTTTCCACCACCGCTCAATCTGTGAATTCACTGCACTTGGGATCGGAAACACCCCTGGGCTCTGCCCTCATCCCCAGCAACTCTGCCTCTGCTCTCACTCCTGGCCTGCAGCATCTTCCTGATCTCCGGTGCTCCTGGGCCTTGCCTGAGCGGAGATTCCTCACTCTCCCCCTGCCTTTTCCAGTGGTTTTGCTGAGCGGGCAACTCAATGAAATGACACTAGATTTGCTTTTGCTGGGAACCCAGGAGCCAAGATCCAGACCTCGATTTCCACAGTTGTAGCCCAAGTGCACCAACCAGCCCTGATATTAGCAGCCCCTGATGGCCCATCTCATGGACCCGTGGGCCTTCATTCAACTTTTTCCGACCACAACAGGCGGTATGCAGCGAGTGGCTCCTGCGACATGGGAAACACTTCAGCCAGATGTCACTCAGCATGTCCGTGCTGGCTGGCTTCCATCCTCCACCCACCCACCCACCCACTGGTGCCCACGAGTGAGGAGCACACAGGGCCGAGGCATGTGGGGGATGTGAGGGGCACATGCTTGCCAAGCCTCACTTGCTAACGACAAATGTGCGAGCGTGGGAACAGCACCCTTGGCACCCCCAGGGCATACCGAGGTTTACGAGACATGGAGGGCAGGGCAGAGGCCTCTTGGGACCATCAGACGCCACTCGGGAGGCTGGGAGTGGCTAGCAGAGGTGGGTGTGTGTATGGATAGACCACCCCACAATGCAGTACAGGAGAGATGCAAAGCCAGATATAGCACCTGGTAGGGCAATCCACTGTATTATATGGGAGGGCTGGACAGCCTACCAAGTCCTTTCTAGCTCTGTGATCACCGGTGCTGGATCTCTCCTTTCTTTGTCTCATTGCTAAAGCACTCAGGGAGCTGTATGAAACCTTTTCTTATGCATAGGGAACAGATGTTCATGGACCTTCCAACATCAGCTGAACAGCAGAGAGCGGGGCCCAAGCCTAACAGGCCAAACTGAAACCCTCGATCCAAATACCTCTGAACTGTATCGTATATGGGCTGATGTGATGCTAAATCAGAGTCCCACCATATCTGTGCTTCCCCAGCACAAGCTGGTGAGTGGCTGTAACACTGCTGGATAGAGTTGCATGGAAAACATAGGATTTAGGAAAAAAATTTGCTTGCCGAATCGGGACAAAAAGTCCAAATTTTGAAAATTTTTACAAAGCAAACATTTGAAAACATGTTTGGTTTGGGTCATTACAAATCTGGTTTTTTTTAAATTTTGTGCTTGAATTAACTTAAATTTCCAAACAAAAACCCATGTCCCCATGGGAACCCCCCCCCCCGTTTTTTGTTTTGAAAAAGCCAAAGTGGGAATGTTCCCACACTTAGAAAACCAAGTCTATGTTTTTTTGTGCTTGCAGCTGAGTCTACACCACAATAAGTGTTGGTTTAGATGAATCCGCATTATTTAATGGAAATGTTTGGTCAAAACTTTCCCAACCAGCTCTGTGCTTCACTGCTCTCTCTGCTGCGCTCATAGCGTATTGCTCTTTCATTGGCTAAAAAAGGGTGATGGTCTCAAACTCATTAGCTGACCATTGACTGTGGGAGACTGTTTCACTCAAAAGTCTAAAGCAGCTGCTGAAGTACCTATCACTGGATCCTCAGCTTTCTGCACTCTATAACCAGGGAATGGTCTCCCATCAGCCAGGCAAAATTCACTCCAGGTTTCCCAGCCGTGCCCAACACAGATGCTGGGCTGAGATGAGGGAGGTGCCCTTCTCTGCCTCTGCCATAGAAATGGCAATCCTATATGGTCAGTGTTGGGAACTGGCAACCCCAGGGAGGCTTAGACCTTCACTTGTCCGTCAGCGAAAAGGGCATTTCTACAGGGGACAGCGCTGCACACTTTAACTTCTCAGTTGCTGCTGACTGTGACAGCTACCCACAGACAAACTGCCCCTGCTGTGGTGTGCTGCATGCCAGATATGTCCAGGTAGAACATCCCTGAGGTGCTACCTAGTAGATCTGATCAGGAAGAAGTGACCTTACTAAAATCAGGTACTGTTGTCCTGCTAACCATATCAGATACATCCCAGTGGAACAGATCTGCTGTGCCAGACGCATGCCCCCCTGCTCTTAGCAGGCTATCAATGGAGGAATGGAGCCTAGCAGGTGTGTGAAAAGACCAGCACTCAAAAGGTGAAGAGGCCTAAGGCTCTATCCCTGAGAAATATGGTCAGTAATGGTAAGGGTTGCAAGAAAGACAAAATCAAAGTCCAGTCAGACCTCCCACCTTGTTCGGTTTTATGGGCTCTGAAATGTTGCCTATCTGGCCCCAATGTATTCTGCTCTTTTTTAATTGAAACAGACGGAGGGTATTGACTAGCTATCAAAATTCATATCTATGCAGCATTTCATTTCCAGCGGCCTCAGCACTCTGCCGCCACCTTCCCATTATTCCCCATCGTTTCGGTATCAAGGCAACTGTCACTTCGATAAATGGCTGCTAATGGCGGGCAGCGATGGTGACAGTGGTGGGGTCATAGGCAGGTGGGGAACCAAAAGCTTTCACAGCATGATTGAAAACTTCACTGTTAAAAAAAAAGTTTTTCAAGGGATTTTTTTTTAATAACTGGAAGGTTTAATTAATTGCATGACTATTAAAACTAATATAATTTTGATGATGTAACCTATCTTTTCTGCCATTGATTTTGAGTCAGGCTTCCTTTCAAATCTTCTGCTTGGTATTTTTGGTGCTGGGATGTATTGTTATTTATTCAATTGAATTTCCATTCTCTTTTCTTCATAAGCCAGAAGACCCCCAAAAGACAGAAGGAAATTAGCATTCTTGTCATTTATGCAATTGGATTTTCACTAATGCTCGTTTTTCTCTCTCTTTCTTTTGGCTGACATTTATGATGGATAGAAGAGAAAGAAATCCCTATGATTGTTTATTCAATTGAATTTTCACTTTCTCCTGTAGGTTGGACAGAGGTAAGGTGGGGGATTTCATAATATGAAGAAAAGAAAAGCAAAAAAGAAAAGAAAAGAAAAGAAAGAAATTGCAGCAAAAAAGGGTTATTTGTCCATGATGCTTACCTTACCGTAAATAGTCAAAGATCAGAGGAAGCAAACCTGTGTGTCAGTGTATCGTGTCACGTATTTATCTGCGTACTTACCTATGCCCCATTTGTGAGCGCAATTGTGTGTCTCTATGTGTGACGGTACTCGAGTGTGTCCAAGTGGTCTATGCGCTGGTTGGTGCTTGTGTCACTGTGAATGTGTGTTTGGCTGTCTGTGAGGGTGTGAATGTGTTTGTGCTATGCGGGGTGTGTCTGTGTCCGTGGGTCTGTGCATTGCCTTATGTATGCAAGTGTGGCTGTGTTCGTGTGTGCGAATCTGTGGATGTCAGTGTATTTGTGTGTCTGTGTGAATGTATCCATGTATTCTGCAATCACAGGGTGTGCTTGCAGCTTGATTAGTCATCCCTGAGCTAGCTTTAATCTGGCTAGTTTGGGTCCCAGAGCAGTGACGCTGAATTTACCCTTTTCTGAGGGTCAGACAAGGCTATATTCAGTCCTGGTCCAGGGACAGGTGTATGGTGCTGATACCTTGTGACCCATCAGGCTCTTTGAAGAAGGCTTTGTGAACTATCAGACAGGGGAAGGTCTGACAGACGGACTGGCGGGAAGGCTCAAACAGGTGGGCCTGAGGGAGGAGAGAGGCAGCACATGGCGGATAACAACAGGAAGACTGTTCTAGTTATAGAGGCAACACGGTAGGGAGCACAAAATCAACAGTGAGAGGAGACAAAGGATCAAGCAAGGAGAGGGCATCGGGAGGTGCTTAGCGGTGGAAAAGAGAGATGTAGTGTGGGAGAGATGCCATCGGGCATTGAAGGTGTGGACAAGCAGCATGATTTTGATGTGGTGAGGCAGGACATCGATAGAGGCATCCGAGGAAAGGATGGGAATGTGGTAGGCCTGGCAGGAGAAGAAGATGACTTTAGCACCAGCCTTTGGGGGTCTGGGTGGAGTGGGGAGAGGTGAGAAGCGGAGAGGCCAGAGAGGAGAGGGGTTTCTGGACTAGAGGAGAGAATACTGGACTGGGACTCGGGACAGAGGGATTTTATTCTTGGCTCTGTCACTGGCCTACTGGGAGATCTTGGCCAAGTCACTTCACTGCTCTGTGCCTCAGTTTCCCCATCTGTAAAATAGGGATAATACCAAGCTCCTCTATAAAGTGTTTTGATGTCTGTTAGGAAGAGGTAGGTATTTATAAATTGAGAGATGGACAAACAGAGGGATTCACTAGTGTTTAACTTCCAGTCGGACATTTCAGTGGTCTTATCCTAGGGACACCTCTGAATCCCACAGCACCTCCTCTGGAGCAGCAATCCACAAGGGGACAAGCTGGCATCCTGATGGGGGATGTGAACCCACCCTCATGGGAGGGGGACAAGTGTCTTACTTACCAAGCCATGACAATGTCCTTACTGCTCAGCTGTGAAACCCCTGGGGGCATTGGGAGACTGTCCTTCTATAGGCCTGAGTGTGACTCACACCACTTCAAATCAGCTTTCCTTCACTCACACAGCATCCAAAGCAATTCACATTAAGAGCAAGCCATTCACGCGGTAGAAAGAACCATCACCCACAATCAGGCCCATAGAATCATAGAATATCAGGGCTGGAAGGAACCTCAGGAGGTCATCTAGTCCAACCCCCTGCTCAAAGCAGGATCAATCCCCAATTTTTGCCCCAGATCCCTAAATGGCCCCCTCAATGATTGAACTCAAAATCCTGGGTTTAGCAGGCCAATGCTCAAACCACTGAGCGATCCCTGCCCCCGAAGGTGCTGTTATGCAGCGGCATCCAGTTCAACTCACTGTCACAAAGACCTGCCCAATCACCATGTGGGGTAAAGAGCTTGTCACTCTGGCAAAGTGGGCAGCCGTCAAGAGCTATTGAAGGCCCCTCTTGCGGTCAGATCTGCTCTGGAAGCTATCTCCAATAGTTCCCAGACTTGACTCACCAAGATCTGCCAATGCCTCCTTGCTGCTAACATCAATCATTTCTGAATTTCCCTTGGCATCAGTCACAACGATAAAAATAATATTTTAGACGGAGATAGCAGAGTTACTGCAAAGGTATGAAGCGCTTTAGAAATTAAAAACTGGAGACACTTCACCCAGTGCAGCCGGTCTGGGGTGGGGCTGGCATCTGCTTAGCAGGGCAGTGAAACACTAAGTAAGAGTTTAGGATAGGAAGTGAAGAAGAATGTGGCATCAGATTGAAAGTGGAACAGGGGGAGTTTCAGAAGGCAGTAGGTCATTAATGAAACTGCTGTTTGGTTAGAGCCATTCTGTGGACGTTCCCTCTTCTTGTAACAATGCGATGGGATTTTAGTGACCACCAAGGTCAGGGCTTTGGCTTAATATCTCTTCCGAAAGAAAGTGACCCTAGCACTCCACTCGGGCCAACCAACACACAAATCTGGATGGATGGATATTGGCTTGGAGGGGAGAGTACCTACCACTGAGTCACCCACACCATTCCCTGCAGTACAACACCCCTTAGCAACATGCTGGGTCTCTAGGGTCAGTACTGATGCACGGGGACAAGTGTCACCTACAGAATCAATAACCTCTGTATTCCTGCAACACCAGAGGTTTTTTTGGCAGTCCCCTTCCATCTTTGCTCAGCTTGGGAGAGCCGATGCGATCACAGCCCAGGTGATATGGCAACAGGCAAATAGATTCACGGGTTACATTGCACTTTCAGATGCCCTTGCAGTTGGACTTTATCGTCAGGGAAGTGACGTGCTTTCACGAACTCGTCAGCGGCTAACGCTGGCACGAGATGTTCAGGAGGCCCTCACTACTGGGCCCCGCTCTCTCCCGACATTCCCTGCTTGGAGCAGCCAGGCTGGATAAGAGGTGAAGGAATCTGATTTGGCTCCAGCCCTCCAGAGCCCTCCTGGAGGCTAAGTGAGGTTAATCACTGAACACGCCAGTAAGGTATTGAGGGAAGAGGGAGGGGGAAACAACTCCAGCACTGATCCAATAATGATAAATGACTGGAGATGGGGTATCTGATTTCTTCTCTCTCCAGAATAACAGCTTCCAGGCCTACGGGTTAACCGTTCATTAAAGGAAAACGCCACTGATTATCTCTCATATCTTAAAGAGTTTGCTAAATAAAGATATGCTATATAATAACATGCAGCGGGCCGGACCCTCAGCTCTTGTAAAGGGGCATTGCTCCACTGAGGCCAACAGAGCTACACAGCTTTACAGCAGGCGAGGGTCTGGCAAATACGTACAAACCCATATACACCACAGCCTTAGAAACACGAAGCCAACAAAATGTAAGGTTTTATGGGGTGTCATACCTCGGGCCTGGCCCGTTAGCTAAATGATTCATACAAAGCGATGGCCACGATTCAGGCGCGCTGTGCTATGTTATGTTTCTCCCAATTGAAACCATTTGGTGAACCAGGATGGAGTTAGAATCATAGAATCATAGAATATCAGGGTTGGAAGGGACCCCAGAAGGTCATCTAGTCCAACCCCCTGCTCAAAGCAGGACCAATTCCCAGTTAAATCATCCCAGCCAGGGCTTTGTCAAGCCTGACCTTAAAAACCTCTAAGGAAGGAGATTCTACCACCTCCCTAGGTAACGCATTCCAGTGTTTCACCACCCTCTTAGTGAAAAAGTTTTTCCTAATATCCAATCTAAACCTCCCCCACTGCAACTTGAGACCATTACTCCTCGTTCTGTCATCTGCTACCATTGAGAACAGTCTAGAGCCATCCTCTTTGGAACCCCCTTTCAGGTAGTTGAAAGCAGCTATCAAATCCCCCCTCATTCTTCTCTTCTGCAGGCTAAACAATCCCAGCTCCCTCAGCCTCTCCTCATAAGTCATGTGTTCCAGTCCCCTAATCATTTTTGTTGCCCTTCGCTGGACTCTCTCCAATTTATCCACATCCTTCTTGAAGTGTGGGGCCCAAAACTGGACACAGTACTCCAGATGAGGCCTCACCAATGTCGAATAGAGGGGAACGATCACGTCCCTTGATCACGTCCCTCGATCGAGTTGAGCGTTGCTGGCAGAAATCCTAAATGGGGTAAGTTTTGCCTGGTTAAGAAACTTGGGGACAGTTAGAGAACAGGACAGTTGGCCAGAAAATCCTTTTTCCTCATGAGAAACAGGGTTCCAGGGTATCTTCATTGGAATGATTTTGGTTGAATGACTTCTGTTGTCTGATGGGAAGTTTCAAATGGATTCAAACCAGAACATGGTTTGTTTCAAACCAGCATTCTGAAAGCAAGGGGCAGCAGGTGCTTGGCTTCGGCTTCCAGTGTCGTTTCGTTTCAGTTTTTCTAAAGAACAAAACAACATTTGAAGTCTAGCCTCCCTGAAAATCGTTATTTCGTATCAACATTTCAACCCAAAATGGCCTTTTTGTTTGGCTCCCTTTACCCTGGAAAGCCACAACGACATCGCAAGACAAAACAAAATGAAAATGTTGATTCAAAATCAACGGGTGCATTTTGACATTTCTCAGCTGAAAATCAAAATTTCTCATCAGAACTGACATTTTTCTCCATGCCGTGGGAAAACTGTCCACTGCAGGAATTTTGACCAGCTCGACAGACAAGCCAGAGCGGAGAGTAGCGCTAGATGGGGAACAGAGAGACACAAGAACGGCAAGGGAATTTGCATTTGGTTTGGTGTTAGGGATAGAGGACTGGAAAGGACCTTCTGGGCAGAGCTGGGCGAACAATTGATTTTTCAGTTCAGCAAGCAAACCGAAAAAATCAGGGAAAATATTCCGTTCTGAAATGTTTGGAATCTGCTGACAAATGGGGCCCAGAGGGAGATGGGGAGATAAAGACAGACAGACTTTCCCTCCCTCCCCTTCCCTTTAGCTTACTGGTTAGGGCACTTGCGTGGGATGTGGGAAACCCAGATCTGAATCAGGGCCCTGAATTTAGATGTTCTCCTCTCCCCCATGGTCCTAGATGAGTGCTCTAAACCACTAGGCTATTTCTGGGATTGAGCACTCTCAATCTCTCCTGCTCAAAGTCTTCCACTTTGTATAAATACTTAAATATCCATTGGGCCAAAGAGAGAGAACTCTCTAGCCGGGTGATTAAGGTACTCATCCAGGAGGTAGCAGATTTGGATTCAAATCCCTCTTCCGAATCAGACGAGAGAAGATTTCAGTCCTGTTAGGGGGTAAGCAGCTCCCCCATTTAAATCAACAAAGATGGCAGTAAAAGGAGTGCCAGCGTTTTTGCCATCTCTGCATTAAGATAGATGCGTGCGATGGAATTCAGGCCAGCGAGGCAGGACAGGAATCAGCATCAGTCAGCAATAAATACCAGCAGGACTGAGAGAACAGGCAGAGATTAGAAGAGAAAGTATGTCCATAATTGTGCACTCCGAATGCCATTTCACTAGCGGCCACAGATAAGCCCGCTTGGTCCTCCCGACAATCAGGATCTGCAGGGTTTGGACACTGCCCAGACTGTATTGCGGGTGAGAAAGACACATCACATGCATAAAAAAATAATGCACTCAGGCAGGTGCAGCAGAGTTAGAGCCCTTTGTCCCCAGACAGTCGTGCCCCTCAACCCCGGCCCTTCCAGCCCAGTCTCCAGCCAGGATCCATCCTCCCTGTCCCCAGCTCCTGGGGTAATACCGCAAGTCTCAGAATCTTGGGTGGCTTCCATAAAGCCCCAGCTCCTGGAGTCATGGGATTAAACAAGAGAAGCTCAGCTTTCATTTCAACAACAACAGCTAAATTTCTAGCCCTCGTGGTTGTGGAGAAAAGCTTGAAAATGTGACCACAGCGGCTCAACAACCTGAAGGCGCATACAGAGAATCCACTGGATATTCATTTTTAAAAGTCCTGTTATATTTTTAGCCAAGCTCGTGATTTTTGATCGCTCGACACTGGCCACGCTGAATCTGACCTACACATGAAGGTTGTCTCCACTACATGCCTGGGGTGTGATTCCTGTGCATGCATGCATTTACACACGCTAGCTTGATTAGCAGCTTAGCCATGCCAGGTATGTACCCACCAGTTTCAGGCAGGTTTGTACGTGGCACGGCTAGGCTGTGACTTCTGCTCCTGTGGCTATGCTGCTATCTATACTCGTGCTAGCTCAATGCGAGCACATGTACACAGGAGGGGGATCACACCCAAAGCTCACGGCATAAAGCTAGCCACAGACTAGGTACTTACCTGCCCCACCCCCTTACCACAGGATCTGAGCACCTCACAATCTTTATCCTCACAGCACCCTTGTGAGGCAGGGCAGTGCTACCATCAGCGACGAGGAACTGCGGCACAGAGAGGCGACGTGACTTGCCCAAGGCCCCACAGAAAGTCTGGGGCAGAGCAGGGAATTGACCCCACATCTCCAGTGTGTCAGGGTAGCTCCTAGAGACTGAACCACCCTTCCTCAGATAATCACATGCTGCACTGAAAACACGTTCTGCAGGTCGGATGGGGACTGTACAACTTACCTTCACCACCCAGCTAGTACGGGCCAGATGTCCACCTTGTTCAACTGGAAATCTCAAACAGGAACAATAATTTCCTTCTCTTCTTTAAATAATTCTGCTAGTGGGAGAGGCATAAAGCACCAGATATCTGAGCCCCAGCCCCGCCGTAGCTAAGCCACAGGAAATAAGCCTTGCTAACGCGAAACTACTGCGTATAAAAGCATGCAGCAAACCAGCCTCAGTGGAGGAAATTCGCTGAGATCCAGTGATTGGGGAACCTCAGGAGGTGTGGATGTGGATCTGAAGGCTTGGGTGGTTTTCTGGACTATCTGAAGCTACGGAGCCCTTTGTCCCCACACAGTCTCTCCCCTGCCTTCCCCCGCAAGATATAGTCTTGGAAACTTCAAATCCCACCTCCACCTGCCTTGCCGGGGAGTTCCAGTAAGTGACACAGAATTCCTGCAGGACAGATGAGATTTTCAGGAATGTAGGGTGGTGAGATTTTCAAAGGGAAATACTGGGAACTCTGTCATGGAGATGAAGGGGATACACAGACAATAGGGTTTTTGAGGGGAGAAGACATCAAAGGCTGCCCACTCCTTGTCAGCTAGACAACTTCCCTCCCTCTCCTTCCCCACCAACCTGGCAGTCAGTTTGTATGTGCGGGAGAAGACTGACTCAATGGCTCAGGCAGAAGGGAGGATGCTTTCAGAACAGTTTGCTGGTCATATTAACAGTTTACCTCAGTGGTTCTCAACCAGGGGTTACATGTACCCCTGGGGGTACACAGAGGTCTTCCACGGGGTGCATCAACTCATCGAGATATTTGCCTAGCTTTACAACAGGCTCTATAGAAAGCATTAGCAAAGTCAGTACAAACTAAAATTTTATACAGACAATGACTTGTTTATACTGCGCTATATGCCATACACTGAAATGGAAGTACAAGATTTATATTCCAATTGCTTTATTTTACAATTGTATGGTAAAAAGGAGAAAGTAAGGCCATTTGTCAGTAACAGTGGGCTGGGACGCTCTTCTATTTTTATGTCTGGTTTTGTAAGCAAGTAGTTTATAAGTGAGGTGTAATTTGGGGGTACGCAAGACAAATCAGACTCCTGAAAGGGGGGCAGTAGACTGGAAAGAATGAGAGCCACTGGTTTACCTGACCACTGGCTCCTTCAGGCAACTGCAGGGGTTCCCCAAAATTCTGTCCCAGGTGCAGAATCCTGAACAGGAGGACAGACCCTGAGAACGAGGGCAAGGCAGAAATATCAGGTGCCTTTTTCCACATAGCCAACCCTAGCTGGAAACATCCCCGGCAGGTCTTGAGAGAGATTCTCCTCCCCCGTCACTTCCACCTGGTCTTGCCTTCTTGTAGGAGAAATCAGGAGCCTCCAGTGTTTCTGGCAGTTGGAAAGCCCACTCCCTACTCCAGTGTTTCCATGGGGGTCGCCGGGCATAGGCGGTGCTTGTCATGAAGGATGGGCCTAAATACCCTTAATCTTCACCCTCTTGCCCAGCCAGCTCATGGAGATCTCCATTCGAGTCATACCCCCTGTAAACACTTGCAAAAGGTTGGTACGGAATCCCAAAGGCACAAGGTCCTGGAAGAATATCAGGGACTTCCTATTTTTTCGGGCTGATTCACAGCGAAAGCACAAGCTGCAACTACCCTCTCTGCGAAAACACATCAAAATGGCTCCTGCTGACCCTCCTGGAGATCTGAGGAAAGCTCAGCCAGTCACAGAATGGGAAGATATACCAGGTGACTTCAAGTCTTTGTCTTCCAACAGGTGCCCAGTCCTGCCTGGAAAGTGAGAATTCACAACAGTGCGTGGAAAGCTGCCTCTGCATTTCCATGGAAGCTGAGACCGTGAAAAGAAATATTTCCCCACAAATGCTATCACGGATGGAAACCCTGCTGATGTGGGACCCCGTGAGTTCACAGACACCCCATATTTCACATAGGAGAGTCCCAAAATCTCCTAGGTGAGAAGGAATCAAGGGGGTTCATCAGACATATGAAACATCCAAAACCTTCCTTTGGTTTTTCTGGAACTTGGCATCTGTGTACAGGCTGGTGATGGATTCCCTGAACTGGGTGCTGAGGTCTCCCCACATTCTTATGGTGGTTCCCACCATGGCCTGCCTCTCAGTATGAAGGTCTCTGTAAAACCCAGGGTCTGATCCTCAACGGGCACAAAACAGCACAGCTCCACTGAAGTCCATGCTGATTTACACCCACTAACTGGGGAGCTGGGCCAGAGATGTAATGCTGGTAAGTGAAGTGCAGCTAATTCCATTGACACACAAAACCAGGAATAGTTTATTAAGCCCACCAACACTGCAATTTATCAGCCACTCTGTGGCTATCTCAGGAGAAAGGCCAAGCAATGCTTGGGCCACAGAGACTTAACTTCCCTCTTGCTCCTGGAGCTGAGAATACAGGGTCCTACTGGTAAGGAGATTGCATTGCTACCCTATGGACTGTCCTTGTTTAGTGCATAGAGAGAGGACTTCACTCTCCAAAGCTGCCAATGACCCCCTGATCTACTGTCATCCTTGTTTGTTCATTTGCTGCCCCCCATTCTCAGTTAACTTCTGGGTTTTGTAGCCTCTGCCTCATTTGCGGGGTGGGCCTTTCATTGCTTTGTTGGGCTTCACCCACCATCCCAGAATGTAAATAGGTTGCTACCTCTCACCAACACTAAATTCCCTCCAAATAAATCACACTAAAACCAACCCCTGATATCCACTACATCCTACACAGCCAACAAATATTCTACAGGAAAAGCCCCAAACTCTGCAGCTTACAGCAATCTTGTGGCAGTATTTGGGGTTGTTACTCTACAAATGCACTACAGAGAGCTGGTCAAAAAATTTGGATACAACAGTTTTCTGTAGGAAAATGCATGTTTGTTACAATTGCAACATTTTGTGAGAACGTGTCAATTTCAGTGAAGTTTCTGACAGAACAATGTTGAAACAAACCATTTTGACTTTCTCGTTTCATTTCCTTAATGTTTCGTTTTGACTTTATCATTTCATTCCATTTTGGCTTACACTTTATATTATAACAGGAATCTGAATATTGTAGTTAAATATATATTATATATAATATTCAACCTCTTATAATATTTCAGCATTGTCTAATTAAGACATTTATTGAAAGGAAATATTTTAACATCAGAACAAAACAATCTGACATTATCAAAATTAAATTTTTCAGTGTTCCCAAATCAAAATCTTTGGGAATTTCCATTTGTGAGAAAGTTCACCTTTTTGTTCCGATTCAGAAGGAAAACAAATGATGGGCTGTCGGAATTCACCCCAGGATGGAAATTCCATTTTCCAGCCAGCTAGTGCTATACATTTAGTGATGCTTGGCTAAGGGGCACCTCTGAAATACCTTCTTTAAGCAGCCACTTCGAGATAACCCCAGGTTCCTGTGCAGATTTGCTCAATCTTGAGTTAAAGACCTACTTCTACTACATAAATGACTTTTCCAAGGTCTCTTGAGACATGTTTCACTCCGTGTGTGTGTGTGTAAAGGCCTGATTATTCTCTTGAAGTGTGCATTAAAAGAGATTCCACTGAAGTCAATAGAGTTAAACTGATGTAAAAGGAGAATCAGGTCTAATCTGTACAAATAACTATATATTATAGTTATTATAATACATTAATTATTGTTATATGTACTAAGAAAAGGAGGACTTGTGCCGCTTTAGAGACTAACAAATTTCGTCTCTAAGGTGCCACAAGTCCTCCTTTTCTTTTTGCGGATACAGACTAACACGGCTGCTACTCTGAAACCTGTTATTATATGTACTGTATCTGCTTAGCACTGACTATCTTCTCTGTACAGTACATAAAGAGAGTCCCTTCTCTGAAGGGCTAACATTCAAAGACCCCATTCTTACAAACACATAAGGTTGTGTGTAACTTTGATCGCGAGAATAACCCCATTGAACTCAATGGAACTGACTGCATGAGTAAAGTTATGTTTTGCAAGATCGGAATGTAACGAGAGATTCATAGAATGCTGGATTCAATGAAAACTCCAGCGCTGAGAATGACTTAGTGACGGGTTTTTTTAAAAAAATATAGACTTATTCTTGCAGGCGTTTATTGCATTATTATATAAAATACAGGCCATCTCTTCAGCTGGTGGATATTATCCCAGAAGCTCCATTAAAGCCCATGATCTAACACCAGCTGAGGATCTAGAATGTCTGTGATATAATATACTTTACATATTCATTTGGTGTGTAACTAGCTAATGTTTTACACACCCACCCACCCAACTATATAGGTCTGATCCGCATTCACACTAAAGCTCCCATTACATTGCTCGGGCACCACAGAGCGGCTTCCAAGCGGGTGTGATTGCAATTTACGCTGCTGGAGCATTGGAAGCCGTGTGAGGGGGCCTTGCTGTGAATGAAGATCGGCCTGTAGATGTGCCAAGTGGGTCTGTAAAACACGACCAAAGCAGAATTCTCCACTCACTTACAGGGCGGTAGCGTTTTACAACGACTTTTTTTTACCAGGCACCGCTGTAAAGGACTGCACAAAGCATAAATAAGGCGGGGAGACTCAGGGTCGGAATAGACACAGCACACACCTATCTCTACATCTAGATCTAGGGCGTGATGCTGATCTCAGTTACACCATTGTAAACAGGAGTAAATCCACTGAGTGTTACAGAATCAAGCCAATATACTGTACCCCACCTGTCCGTCCAACTCCAGGTGGCAAACGCCTAGAGATGTATACGAGGGAGCCAAGCCCGAATTTTAAATCACAGTTTAGATCATGTCAGGCCCATGTATTATACACTGAGATTTCACAGCATTTGTGCCTGGTATAAAAAAGACATTATCCCTTTAAGATTCAAACTCCCTAATAAGTTTCATTTAAGGGAGCGAGCCAGCCGCAGGAGCTTTTACATAGACGTCCGCAGTCCCGGCTTCTCCATCCAGCCCAGCGTCCCTGTTGATGCTCTGATCAATTACTCATCAAATCTTAATGTACGCTTTAACTCAAGTGTGGCATCTTAATCAGAGCGATGACTGCAGAGTGTCAGGCCCATCGACTCAGCCAGGCTCCGACAAATGAGCCCATCGACTGGCTGGCAGCGGAGGGAGTTCTCCCCAGCCTGGCCTGGTGTCAGGGCGCCTTCTAGTGGTTGCATGGGAAGAGGACGCACACACAGGATGCATTCCGCAGAGAGGCTTTTCTTTTTTTTTTTTAAAAAAAATCCCTCCTTTAGATTCAGAGTTTCCAGGGCTACGTGGTGGCCAGGGGCAAGCTGGTTTCAGGGCCTCCTGTTCAAAGCCTGGCACCCAGGTCACACAAGTGAAATGAGTTTGATGGGTGTTTTGGTGAGGTTGGCAAATTGCCATCCAGAGCGAGACCCAAGAGGCCAGCCCAGGCTGAGGGGAGGCTCAGGGGCAGCAGGGGATTGGACTAGCAGGGGGTAATACAGGGCAAGACTGAGACGCACTGGCAGGACTGTGTGGGAGCTCAGGCCTCAAACAGCATCAGGGAAGCTGCGAGCCAAGATTCAGTGGCAGCACAGTGTTTCTTGAAGGAGGGGAGAGTATTTTGGGTCTGGCCTGCAGCTTGCTAAATGACAGGTTTCAGAGTAACAGCCGTGTTAGTCTGTATTCGCAAAATGAGTTAACAGCCCTGGTAGCCTAAGGGGCCTCTCCATGAAAACCATACGGTCAGCAGCAGGGTAACTGCAGAGTAGCTGGATAATGCGCGCAAAGCATTTTGTGCTGTAGAAGTGCTAAGTAGTATTATTCTAACAGAGGTAGAGCCTAGGAGTGCCCATTGTGCTAGGGGCTGTACAAACACAGACCAACCAGATCATCCCTTTCTCTTTCCATAAGCCTGAAAATACTCAGACTGAGCTGGGTGGCCGAAGAGTTGATAAAAATATGGGGGCTTCTCTCCCACCTGCTCATCCCTCCAGCGGTCACAAAAGAGTCCCTGACAGCAGAAGATGGAGCGGCAGCCACTGGATTTGCCAGGAGATCTCACACCAAAAAAGTGGCATCCATTTAAGCAACCTGGTGAAATTTTTCTCACCACTGCAGGGGACTGCAGAGGAAGCCCCTATAGCTCAGGTTAGGACATTTCTCCAGGTGGTGAGCATTGACTCATAGACTTTAAGGCCAGAAGGGACTGTCACCATAATGACCATCTAGTCTCACCTCCTGCACATGGCAGGCCGCAGAACCTCACCCCGCCCCGTATTCCTGTAATAGGCCCCTAGCCTCTGACTGAGTTACTAACGTCCTCAAATTTGATTTAAAGACGTCATGTTACAGAGAATCCACCATTTACACTAGTTTAAACCTGCAAGTGACCCATGCCCCATGCTGCAGAGGAAGGCAAAAAAAAAAAAAAAAGCCAGAGTCTCTGACAGTCTGGCCTGGGGGAAAATCCCTTCCTGAGCCCAGATATGATGATGAATTAGACCCTGACCATGTGGGCGAAACCCACCAGTCAGACACCTGGGAAAGAATTTTCTGTAGTTCCTCAGAGCCCTCCCCACCTACTGTCCCATCTCCAGCCCTTGGAGATATTTGATAGTAGCAGTCACAGATGGGCCACGTGCCATTGAAGGCAGTCTCATCAGACCATCCCATAAACTTATCAAGCTCAGCCTTGAAACAATTTAGATGTTTTGTCCCCACTTCTTGCAGGGATCTGCTGCTTTTCCAAGGCAGGAGAAGGAAAACGAAGAGCATTTAGCACAGATTCATGGATAAATTTGCACAGCCGTGTGTGTAATCCCAGAAAAACAGACTTTGTGATATGAGACACATTTGGGTTTTATTTGTAGTCAAGAGCAGTGTGAATTGGGTGATTATTATCAGCACTGCAATAGTGGCTAGAGGCTACAAATAAGACCAGGGCTGCATTGCAGGGAGGAGGGATAGCTCAGTGGTTTGAGCATTGCCTTGCTAAATCTAGGGTTGTGAGTTCAATCCTTGAGGGGGCCATTTAGGGATCTGGGGCAAAAATTGGGGACTGGTCCTGCTTTGAGCAGGGGGTTAGACTAGATGATCTCCTGAGGTCCCTTCCAACTCTGATATTCTATGATTGTGCTGGGCACTGTACAGACCCATTGTAACAGCTGGTCCCTGCCCCAGAGAGTTTACAATCTCCATATAGAAAAGACAGACAGAAAATATCCCAGTCTCTATCCAGGCATGGAGAGATGAAGTGACTCCCTGAAAGCTATCTAGGGAGCCTTTGGCAGAAGCAGTCTCAGGTTACTGCCTTAACCCCAGGGCCACCTTTCCTCTTGCAAAGCTGCCTTAAAAGTCCAATGTATGAATTTAAGGAACGGTGACTCCTTAATAAAAGATAGTCTGGTCTGTGGAATGCAAAAGGACCGTGGAAAGGGGCAGATCCAGCATTACCAGTGCATGTGATTTGATCATGCTTTTTGCAACATCAGTTGTTTTATTAAAGCCCCAGCACCTCATGCAATTGTGGGGAGATGTCAGTTGTCATTAGAAAAAAAAAAAACTTTCTAGTCCTTACGGTTGCAGAGAAAAGCACGAAAATGTGAGCCTCGAAGGCTCAAACACCACCGGCAAGCAAATGAACCCCAAAATGTATTAAATTTGAAAACTCTTGGCTTTAAGCAACTTATGGTTTTTTGGGGTCTGACTCCTGATGTTTGAACCGTTGATCAGGTTCTGCATGGCTGCAGAAAAGTTGAAGTTGGGCTAATCTCACCCCGAACGATAGACGTATACAGAACCCATGAAATTCATGAGATAGAGTCAGGTTTTAAGTGAGCAGGCCCAGAACGAGCAGTCAATTGATGTGGCATCATTACCGGAAAACCTGAACACCGGTCCCCACTCCACAGGTTTGCAAAGATTATCTGCTAACAAAGCCTATTGCATCATCAATGAGACTTCTAAAGGCCGAGTTCTAGGCCTCTGGTGGGAAGGACAGCATGTTGATCTTGCATCAAGAGCTCTCTAGAGAAAGTTGCAAGAACCACATCCAGAATGAAAGAGAGATGCTGGGGCTGGTGCTGGGTTGTCTTAAGTCCCACCAACAATGAGAGGAAAGAACTGGAACTGATCACAAACCACTTGAAAGTTTAAGAAACCTGGGTCAGAGTCTTCTCTGCTTTGCATCATGGGTCATTGTTGATAATGTGCAAAATGTTGCATTTGATAGTCACTTTTCACAGATATAAAGGATGACCCCAGGCACAAAGCACAGCAACTGGGCTCCCTGTCTTTAGTCCAGTGCATAATACTGAAGTTGCAAAGATCTGACCTCTATAAATCAGATAAAGCAATTACACTCTTAGCAGGGCAGTAAACAGACCAACACCACCTGAAAGTGACAGTGATCCGTGGTGTAATTTGTCCTTGTGCATAAGACCAGCATAACACCTAGTTGTTAGGTGTCCCACATAAGCCCTGTTTTGAAGGATATGCCAGTAGAGATGATTATATTTACTGCTTCCAAATGACCAGCATTCACAACTGAAACACAGAGACTCCTCTTTGCATAAATTGAAACAAGCAGGTTAATTAGGCAGGCCCAAAGAAAGCGACCTCAACCTGAGATCGCGTTAGCCAACAAGTGAAGACAAAATTTTGCTTAAAGATTGAAGAACTGCTTGTTCCAGCAGTGCTGAGAAAAGAAATCCACTAAAATCTGTAGCAGGCCTCCAAATGCTGGAGAATGTAAGCAAAGGGCGAGAGATCATGGGCCTTATTTGCATACACACGAATGTCTCTTCACTTCACCCCCACCCACACCTTTATATGGCCGTCAGAGTGGTGTAAAGGAGCCTTAGTATAAATGAGAATCAGGTGCATTTTGACCTAGAGTTCATGGTGACCGATGTAATCGTTTATGAACCCACAAACAAAGCAGTCGTGGCCTCGTCATTGAAATCAAAGAGGGAGGTCAGTGTTTGACTTACACAAAGAAACCTATTTCATTAGAGCTGGTCAAAAGTTTTTTTAAAGTGAAAGGCAGCCTATTTTAAAAAAAAATTTGGGGGTGGGGGGACTGACAATGTGGTCATAATATTTTGCTTCTTGACAGAGTTGTCCCTTCTAAAATAAATTTTGCCTTGGCCCCTCCCCCCCTCTTTTTTTGGTAAACATCATCAGAATTGTTCATCCACCAATTTTTGGGAATCAAAACCTTTTAATTGCCATTCCAACCAAGGTTTCCATTTAAAAACGGGCGGGGGGGGGTGAGGATGTGTAAAAAAAAAAAATAAAAAAATGGGTCCATTCTCCTCCAAGAAAAATGACTGGAATTTCAAAAAATTTTCTTGGAACTAGTTTTCATTTTGCAACCAGCTCTTGCCTTTAGTTTCCTACCTAGGAATGATAAGGGATGATAGTACTACCCTTACTCACAGGGGGTTGGAAGGATAAATAGACTGCCGGACTCTCAGATGCTACAGTGATAGGGCCTAAGTATCTTAGATACAAAATTACTCTGAATTCCTGGAGATTTCAAAGCCGACGAACTCCATATGAATGAGGACTGTCTCTCTCAAATCACAACATGCAAGATTGGGAATAGCAGAGGTGGTGATTACTAACAATGGACCTCGGTTCTCAAGGAATTTAGTCAAAATCCCCAGCCGTGGGAAGACTGGGAGTGCTTTCAGAGAGTGAAAAATCTCTGAAAGGAAAGCCAAGCATTACTCCTAAGAGCCGTGTCTAACCTTATGGGATCTTAGAAATACACCATTGGGATGACTGGTTGCTAATGGGCGGCTGGATTGCTGCTGTAGAATCTGCCATCGTGTCTTTGCCAAAAACTCCTCATTATCCCCCTGTTAAAAGAGGGAAGGAGGAGGGATGGGGAAGGAGCGACCCCCAGATTACGAGAGGCCAACCCAAAGAGTTGTGATCTCTACAGTCATGTAGCATCCATCGAGCCAGGGGCATCAGTACAGGGGTAGCCAAGGGGCCATGGCCCTCCCACTTTTTACTTGCCATAAAGTCAAGCAACGGGATGAAGCAGGCAGAGAGGAGCAAGCGGGGTCTTGCTGGAAGGGGCATTGCAAAGGCAGGGCCTCTGGGAAAGGAGTGGGGCAGGGCCACGGTTCAGGCAACCATGGCCCCCCCACATTTAGGGAGCTTCCACCATTCTTGTGTTGAGCTCTTTCTGGTAAACAGGTTCTCAGAGAAAGCCTAGATCCCACTCAGTAGGAGGTATGCATGGAGAGGAATGCCTCTGAGCCACTGCAGAAAGCTAAATTTCCTCTTGCTATAGACCTGCCTGCAGGGTAGATGCTTTGAGAGGCAATATATGGTAAAGGCACTCACATTCCTAGGCTTATATGGACGGGGTGGTCCAAAACCCTTTTGAGAAGGATCTTCAAAGCAATAGAAGGGCTGGAAATCAGTGGGTGTAACAGGCATGGGCCTAGTTCTGCTCCCTGCCTAGAACTTGCATATGACGACTTCTGACACTTCCCCCTTCCACTACCCTGTACCAGAGGAGTCCACGGTCCGAGGCTCTTTCCACCCCCTGTCTGTGTGTTCATCCATGATAACAGGCAAGCATGGTTAGTGTCCCACGGCTGAAAGCATAACAAGAGCGAGGTGGGAGACGTGAAAGCGAGAAGGAGATGCTTGTGTTTTATGCAGAAGACAAATCTGCAAGGCTCGCAGAAACCTCATCCAAGTGTCAGGTAAGGAAGACAAGGTTGGCTGCAGTGTTTTGATTGGGACTGGAGGTGGGGAGATGGGAAGGCTCCAGCAGTCCAGCACTGAAGGTATTACATTATCTAGCACTCCTTCTGTCCAGACTGGTTTGTCTAGCCATCCCTATCAGGAACCATAGCTGAAAGAAAAAGCAGGTGTTGGATCTCCAGCACAGGTCTAAAAAGGGAAAGCCAGGTCCTCAGCTGGTGTAAATTAACATAACTGTCCTGATGTCAGTGGAGCTATGCGGTTTTATATCAGCTGAGAATCTGGCTCCTAGAGTGGGCATGGAAATAAGCATCACTCTTGCTGGGACACACTCGCGTTTCTTCTCCAGTCCTAGACCTCTGCAGTTTCAACGGATCTCTTTTCTGTCTTCTAGGCAGAGAAGGGCCTGACCCAAATCCTCAGATCCAAACGCTCCCCAGCTGCCTGACGTTCCAGATCCATACACTGTGGCTTTTGCCTTTCTCAAGCCCTGAGTAAGTTCTCTGCCCCACCCGTGGCTCTCCGTGTAGAAGCTCTGTCCTTCTGAACAACCCCACCCCCTTTACAACCAACATACAGAGACCATTTTAGTCACCTGTGAAATGCAGCCACTTCTGGGATGGAACCCAGCAGCTGTTGAGGAAAGTTTAGTCATGTCTCTGCCGCACTAGATTTGATTCCGCTCCAGACTTCCTGTGTAACCTGGGGCACGTTACTTAACCTCTGTTTTCTGAGAGGTAAAACTGGGTAAGTCTTGCATTAGAGGGGCAATGTGAGTGTAAATTAATTAATGCCTGCAAGAGTGCTTTACAGCTGTTTTCTGCATACTTCACCCTTACATTATTAGGGGTCTGATTCTCCTATTTACCCAAGGTTCTTCTATGGCTCCTGAAGTGGTGTGGCCATTTCCTGCTTTGCAAATGCCTCCTTGTGGCCAGAAGGCTGTCTATGGCCCCCTGCCTCTCATACGGGCAGGCATTCCAAATCACAGATGAGATGGGCAAGCCATGTCACCAGAATGTCAGATGTGCGACTGCCAAGAAGATCTTTTATGGCGAGCTAAAAGATGGAAAGCGCTCTTGGAGAGGCCAGAAGAAATACTTCAAGGACTCCCTCAAGTTATCCTTGGGGCATTTCAACACTGGGAAGATCTCGCTCAGGATCGTTCTACCTGGTGAAGCTTCACTGTAGTGAGGGGGCATGGCCTCCCTCTGAGATTGGCTGTCCCGCCCTGCCACTCACTCCTACACTCATCCATACTGGAGATACAGTCTATGAGCAGAAGAGAACTTCTGAGGCACAGCAGAAGCTTCAGGAATATAAATCTTGCAACAGCAGCACATCCGCTGTTAATCAAGCGACCCGTAGCAGCATCTCCTGTTCAGTGTGCCACAGATGGTTCAAAGCTCAAATTGGCCTAATCAGCCACTTATGTGTTCACAGAAACCAAACCAACCAGTGGTGTCATAGTCATCTTCTAACTCGAAGGACGAACAACAAGAGCCTCTGTAGCCATCCCATCTCTTCAGGGGGTCTTTAAGAACTCACAGTTCACAAAATAATTCAAACAACCCCCAGAAGGGATTCCATTTATTTAGTCTGCAGGGGCAAATGACCCCTCCAGGCCCCAACCCTAGTTGAGCAACAAAGACTTTCAAAACGAAACACCAACTCATGAAGTCTTCATCCCAGTTTCAGCTGGGCACAGCCCCCTCCTCCCTTAGGGTCTGTGGCTGCTTCCCAGTACCACCTGCCTGGAGTTGGTCCTTCTCCACTGGCCTTTCCAGGCAGGGCTTTGCAGTTTCTCCCACACTCTGTGGTAGAGAAGCTAAATGAATACTTTGCATCCATCTTCACAGCTGAGGATGTGAGGAAGATTCCTAAACCTGAGTCATTCTTTTTAGGTGACAAATCTGAGGAACTGTCCCAGATTGAGGTGTCAGGAGATTTAGGAAGAAATTGATAAATTTAACAGTAATAAGGTCACCAGAACCAGATGGGATTCACCCAAGTGTTCTGAAGGAACTCCAGTATGAAGTTGCAGAACTACTAATCGTGGGATGTAACCTATTGCTGAAAGCAGCCTCTGTACCAGAGGACAGGTGGATAGCTAATGTGATTGTAACCCTTCTGCCCATCAGAGTTGGCAGCAACAAGGGCCGGGTTCAGTATCTAGGGGTTCCATTCCAATAACACAATGCAAAACTGGCACGAGGCCCCGCCCAGTGACCTGAGACAAATATATAGCACCCCTGCTGGGTGCCTCCAAGAGGCAATACTTCCCCTCTTGCAAGCACAGAGTCTGAGTGTAGCAAAAGCCTTTTAATAACAGAGAGAAACAATGGGGCATTATACACACATAACACAACCCATGAGCAAAAATCCACCCCAAGCAAATTGGGGCGTGACCTTTCCCTTGGGTTTTTGAGTCCAGCAACCCAAAGTCCCAAAAGTCCAACAACCCAAAAGTCTCTGTCCCTGGTCAGTGCAGCGCGAGAGTTTGAAAGTTTATCTGCGGAGTTTTACCTCCCCACCCGGGTGGAGATGGGGGGGGGTTAAGGGGCACTTTACATGGTCTAAAGTGCCCCACCTCCCCGTGGGGCTCTGCTCCGCTCCACCAGCCATCCCATGAATCACTCCACTCTGCCAGCACCCGCATGAGCCACTCCAGCTGTCCCACAAACCGCTCGGCAATAGATCTTCAGGCCCCCCCCACTGCTTTACACAACACTCAGTGATTTCAGCTCTTCATAATTGCAGCTCTTTTGTGATTTGAGCTTGTAGTAAAGGAGGCTCAGCGCTGGTGCACATCTGGCCCAAAGTGAATTCAACAGCCTGTAACTAGACTCCTAATAGAATCAAAATTAGCTCTGATACTCTACAGTGGAGAGAGGAAGAAGTGCAATTAGCATGCAAGACCCTCACCAGGGAGCCCATATCACCAGGTATTAACACATATCCACAACCTTTCTCCATTCATTGAGTTTTGGAACCCATGTCCCTTGCCTAGCGAGTGCTACTTAGTTGATGGCGAGTCCCTCCATCATAACAAAAGGCCAAGTACAGTTCCACGTCCTTGAGTCACATAATCAGGATAACAATTTATTCTGCCTGCCCCAATAACAGAGAAACTGGGGATCCCTGTGACCATTTGGGCAGCTATGGGCTCATGCTAGGTGGGGTGGGTGTGCCTATGCAAATGAGATCAGCCCCTGGAGTTCTTTTCCACAACTCACCACCAGATGTCAGGGTGGAGCTCATCCTGACTCTGCTTACATGATGCCAGTTCTTTTAAAAAGACTCTAGAGGCGATCCTGGCAATTACAGACCAGTAAGCCTAATTTCAGTACCAGGCAAATTGGTTGAAACTATAGGAAAGAACAGAATTATCAGACACACAGATAAACATGAAACATTAGGGAAGAGTCAACACAGCTTCTGTAAAAGGAAATCATGCCTCATTAATCTAATAGAATTCTTTGAGTATGTCCTCAAGCATATGGACAAGGGAGATCCAGTGGATATAGTGCACTTGGACTTTCAGAAAGCCTTTGACAAGGTCTCTTACCAAAGGCTCGGTGGCAAAGTAAGGAGTTATGGGATAAAAGGGAAGGTCCTCTCATAGATCAATAAGTGGTTAAAACATAGGAAACAAAGGGTAGGAACAAACAGTGTAGAGAGGTAAATTGCAGGGTCCCCCAAAGATCTGTTCTGGGACCAGTGCTGTTCAACATATCCATAAATGATCTGGAAAAAGGGGTAAACGGTGAGGTGGCAAAGTTTGCCGACCACACAAAATTACTCAAGATAGTTAAGTCCAAAGCAGACTACAGAGAGTTACAAAGATCTCACAAAACTGGGTGACTGGGCAACAAAATGGCAGATGAAATTCAGGGTTGATAAATGCAAACTAATACACACTGGAAAACATAATCCCAACTATACATACAAAGGATAGAGTCTGAATTAGTTGTTACCACTCAAGAAAGAGCTCTTGGAGTCATTGTGGATAGTTCTCTGAAATCATCCACTCAATATGCAGCCACAGTCAAAAAAGCAAACAGAATGTTAGGAACCATTAGGAAAGGGATAGATAAGACAGAAAATATTATAATGCTACTATATAAATCCATGGTACACCCACACCTTGAATACTACAGGCAGTTCTGGTCACCCCATCTCAAAAAAGATGAATTAGAATTGGAAAATTCAGAGAAGGGCAACAAAAATGATGAGGGGTCTGGAACAGCTTCTGTATGAGGAGAGAATAAGATTGGGACTGTTGATCTTGGAAAAGAGGTGACTGAGGAGGGATCTGAGAGAGGTCTATAAAATCTTGACTGGGATAGAGAAAGTGACTAAGGACATGTTATTTACTCCTTCTCATAACACAAGAGCCAGGGGTCACCAATGACATTAACAGGCAGCAGGTTTAAAACAAACAGAAGGAAGTATTTCTTCACACAACTCACAGTCAATCTGTGGAACTCATTGCCAGGGGATGTTGTGAAGGCCAAAAGAATAAGTGGGTTCAAAAAAAGAACTAGATAGATTTCTGGAGGATAGGTCCACCAATGGCTATGAGCCAAGATGGTCAGGGACGCAACCCTATGTTCTGGATCTCTAAACCTCTGACTGCCAGAAGATGGGACAGGATGACAAGGGATGGATCCCTTGATACATTACACTGTTCTCTCCATTCCCTCTGAAGCATCTGGCACATTGGAAGCCACTGGCAATAATATTTGCAAATTCATGGATGACAGGCGAGGTCCCGGAAGACTGGAGAAGGGCTAACGTAGTGCCCATCATTAAAAAGGGGGGAGCCAGGAAACTATAGACCAGTCAGCCTGCCCTTGCCACCTGGGAAGCTATTAGCCAAATGTATAAAACATTGAGTTTGCAAATACCTGGAGGATGAAGGGTTAATCACTAGCAGCCAGCATGGATTTACCAAGAACAAACATGCCAAACCAGCTTGATTTCCTTCTTTGACAGGGTAACTGGTTTGGTGGATAGGAGAAATGCAGTGGACATAAAATACCTGGACTTTAGCAAGCCTTTTGACTTATAGTCCCCCATGACATTCTGATAAGTAAGCTGGAGAAGTGCAGGATCAGCAGAACTACCAGTAAGTGGATATACATTTGGTTAAACAAGCACAAACAAAGAGTAACTCTGAATGGGATGATGTCAGATTGGAGGGAGGTCTCAAGTGGGGTTCCACGGGGATCTGTTCTGGATCTAGTGCCGTTGGACATTTTTATTAATGACCTGGATATAGGAACAGAGCATAGTGATCACATTAGCAGATGACACAAAGCTGCTGGGGAGGGGGTTGCAAACACTTTGGAGGATGGAGCTAAAATTCAGAGGGATCTTGATAAATTGGAGAACTGGGCTATAGACAAGAAAATGAAATTCAACAAAGACGAATGTAAGGTGCTACGCTTAGGGAAGAAAACCCAAATGCACAAATACAGAATGGGGGATATATGGTTTGGCAGCAGCACGGCTGAGAAGGATCTGGGCGTTGTGGTGGATCACAACCTCAACATGAGTCAGCAATGAGATGCTGTTGCAAAAAAAAGCAAATGCAATTTTAGGTTGCATTAATGGAGGCACAGCATGCAAGTCACGGGAGGTGACAGTACCACCCTACTCGGCACTGGGTAGGCCTCCTCTGGAGTGCTGTGCCCAATTTTGGTCACTGCCGTAAAGAAAGGATGTAGAGAAACTGGATCCAGAGGCGAGTGACAAAGATGATCAAAGGGATGGAATGCAAGCCAGATGAGCAAATGGGACGTTGTTTGCAGTGAGATTTGCAGCTTTGTTTCCCCGAACCCCGCTGCAATCCAGCCAGGAGTTCACTGACAATGACAGAGACTGCTGGCACTCACAAGCATGCATGTGCGCACACACACGCGAACACTCAAACCGGCACAATTAACAGAACAGTTTTTAATTGGCAATTACACTTCCATTAGCTGGATCTGGCAACTCATTTGCTCCATCAGAAAAGCCCTGAGGCAGGAAAGCTTGGTGGCTGGCAGATCCCGACCCCTGCACTGGAGTCTCCGATGAAGAGGCTGCAGATAGGAGCTGTGATTTCCCAGGCGACGTGTGAGTGCGATGGTGAAGGGCTATCCTTCTAAATACCCTTTGACTGCCCAGCTCAGGGGTCTGCTTTCTAACAGCATCACGAAGAAAATTTCTCAGCTGATCAGACTGGGGGAGTGCAGGGGCGAGAGCCAATGACCTGAACAGGATCCTAGGTACATTATCCCTGTAAAGTGCCACACAAATGTGAAACAAGAATGCACCATTCCAATCCAGAGATGGAAAGCAGGTGTGGCTGGCAATCACGCTCAGGTTTAAAGGACGAGACAGTGGTTCTAGGATGCTGAGCGTCAGCTGCAGCATCAGTGGTTCTGCTGGTTTTATATAGATTCAGAGATACCAGGGTCAGAAAGGACCATTGTAATCATCTAGTCTGGCCTCCTCTATAACACAGGCCAAACAACTGCCCCCAGTCATTCCGAGAGCAGATCTTTTAGATAAACAACCCATCTGGATGTAAAAATTGTCAGTGATGGAAAATCCAACACAACCCTTGGTAAGTTGTTCCAATGGATAATTACCCTCACTGCCTTGTTTCCAATCTGAATTTGTCTAGCTTTAACTTCTGGCCATTGGATTGTGTTAGACCTTTCTCTGCCAGACTGAAGAGCCCATTATTAAATGTTTGTGTTCCATGTAGGCACATACAGACTGTGATCAAGTCACCCCTTAACCTTCTCTTTGTTAAGCTAAATAGATTGAGCTACTTGAGTCTACCACTATGAGCCATGTTTTCTAATCCTTTAATCATTCTTGTGACTCTTCTCTGAACCTTCTCCAATTTGTCAACACCCTTCTTGAATTGTGGGCACCAGAACTGGACACAGGATTCCAGCAGTGGTTGCACAAGTGCCAAATAGAATCCGAGAAGATTAGGGTTGAAGAGACCTCAGGAGGTCATCTAGTCTAACCCCCTGCTCAAAGCAGGATCAACCCCAACTAAATCATCCCAGCCAGGGCTTTGTCAAGCCAGGCCTTAAAAACCTCTAAGGATGGAGATTCCACCACCTCCCTAAGTAACCCATTCCACTGCTTGACCACCCTCCTAGTGAAACAGTGTTTCCTAATATCCAACCTAGATCTCCCCCACTGCAACTTGAGACCATTGGTTCTTGTTCTGCCATCTACCACCACTGAGAACTAGTGCCATCCTCTTTGGAGCCCCCCTTCAGGTAGTTGAAGGCTGCTATCAAATCCTCCCTCTTCTCTTCTGCAGACTAAATAACCCCAGTTCCCTCAGCCTCTCCTCATAAATCATGTGCTCCTGCCCCCTGATAATTTTTGTTGCCCTCCATTGGGCTCTCTCCAATTTGTCCACATCCTTTCTGAGCGGCGGAGAACCAGCTGAGCAGCGGGGACAGCAGAGCAGCACACAGCAGGAGTTTGCCTGGGAGTTCGCCTGGAGGGAGCCCAGTGAGGCTTACGTCTTGCAAACTGCTCTGAGGAAGCTCATAGTAGGAAGGTGATATGGAAGGGGGGGGGTTCAGCTGTTGTGACCTGCACTGGATGTGCCATGTTTGTCTTTCTTCCACAGGACAGAAGCGACTTTGTCTGTACAAAGTGCAAGCTGGTCTCCATATTGGAAGAGAAGATTGAAGGTCTGGAGCAACAGATAACAACCCTGCGTTGCATACGGGAAACTGAGGATTTCCTGGACGAAACTCAGGATAGGCTTCTAGGGGCACAAAGCTCTACAGATATAGAGCAGGTTGCACAGAGGAGCCAAGAGGCCAGTGAAGAAGCTTGGCAACATGTGACCTCCAGAAGAGGTAAGCGGAATGTCCGGGTTCCAGTAACACAGACACAGGTAACTAACCGCTTTCATGTTCTCTCCACAGGTATCGTTGCGGAGAGTGGACCAGATGATATGCCTGGGGCGAGAAAGCAGAAGGAGACTCCGCTGGTTGGAAGGCATGAGATGCACTGTCCTGAGGTTGGGGGTTCCACGACCACCACCCCCAAGAGGAGAAGGCGGGTGGTGGTGGTCGGGGACTCTCTCCTCCGGGGGACTGAGTCATCTATCTGCCGCCCTGACCGGGAAAACCGAGAAGTCTGCTGCTTGCCAGGGGCTAAGATTCGTGATGTGACGGAGAGACTGCCGAGACTCATCAAGCCCTCGGATCGCTACCCCTTCCTGCTTCTCCACGTGGGCACCAATGATACTGCCAAGAATGACCTTGAGCGGATCACTGCGGACTATGTGGCTCTAGGAAGAAGAATAAAGGAGTTGGAGGCGCAAGTGGTGTTCTTGTCCATCCTCCCCGTGGAAGGAAAAGGCCTAGGTAGGGAGCGTCGAATCGTGGAAGTCAACGAATGGCTACGCAGGTGGTGTCGGAGAGAAGGCTTTGGTTTCTTTGACCATGGGATGGTGTTCCATGAAGGAGGAGTGCTGGGCAGAGACGGGCTCCATCTTACGAAGAGAGGGAAGAGCATCTTTGCCAGCAGGCTGGCTAACCTAGTGAGGAGGGCTTTAAACTAGGTTCACCGGGGGAAGGAGACCAAAGCCCTGAGGTAAGTGGGAAAGCGGGATACCGGGAGGAAGCACAGGCAGGAATGTCTGAGGGGAGGGCTCCTGCCTCATACTGGCAATGAGGGGCGATCAACAGGTTATCTCAAGTGCTTATATACAAATGCACAAAGCCTTGGAAACAAGCAGGGAGAACTGGAGGTCCTGGTGATGTCAAGGAACTATGACGTGATCGGAATAACAGAGACTTGGTGGGATAACTCACATGACTGGAGTACTGTCATGGATGGTTATAAACTGTTCAGGAAGGACAGGCAGGGCAGAAAAGGTGGGGGAGTAGCACTGTATGTAAGGGAGCAGTATGACTGCTCAGAGCTCCGGTACGAAACTGCAGAAAAACCTGAGTGTCTCTGGATTAAGTTTAGAAGTGTGTGCAACAAGAGTGATGTAGTGGTGGGAGTCTGCTATAGACCACCGGACCAGGGGGATGAGGTGGATGAGGCTTTCTTCCGGCAGCTCACGGAAGCTACTAGATCGCATGCCCTGATTCTCATGGGTGACTTTAATTTTCCTGATATCTGCTGGGAGAGCAATACAGCGGTGCATAGACAATCCAGGAAGTTTTTGGAAAGCGTAGGGGACAATTTCCTGGCGCAAGTGCTAGAGGAGCCAACTAGGGGGGAGCTTTTCTTGACCTGCTGCTCACAAACCGGGTAGAATTAGTGGGGGAAGCAAAAGTGGATGGGAATCTGGGAGGCAGTGACCATGAGTTGGTTGAGTTCAGGATCCTGACGCAGGGAACAAAGGTAAGCAGCAGGATACGGACCCTGGACTTCAGGAAAGCAGACTTCGACTCCCTCAGGGAACGGATGGCCAGGATCCCCTGGGGGACTAACTTGAAGGGGAAAGGAGTCCAGGAGAGCTGGCTGTATTTCAAGGAATCCCTGTTGAGGTTACAGGGACAAACCATCCCGATGAGTCGAAAGAATAGTAAATATGGCAGGCGACCAGCTTGGCTTAATGGTGAAATCCTAGCGGATCTTAAACATAAAAAAGAAGCTTACAAGAAGTGGAAGGTTGGACATATGACCAGGGAAGAGTATAAAAATATTGCTCGGGCATGTAGGAATGTTATCAGGAGGGCCAAATCGCACCTGGAGCTGCAGCTAGCCAGAGATGTCAAGAGTAACAAGAAGGGTTTCTTCAGGTATGTTGGCAACAAGAAGAAAGCCAAGGAATGTGTGGGCCCCTTACTGAATGAGGGAGGCAACCTAGTGACAGAGGATGTGGAAAAAGCTAATGTACTCAATGCTTTTTTTGCCTCTGTTTTCACTAACAAGGTCAGCTCCCAGACTGCTGCGCTGGGCATCACAAAATGCGGAAGAGATGGCCAGCCCTCTGTGGAGATAGAGGCGGTTAGGGACTATTTAGAAAAGCTGGACGTGCACAAGTCCATGGGGCCGGACGAGTTGCATCCGAGAGTGCTGAAGGAATTGGCGGCTGTGATTGCAGAGCCACTGGCCATTATCTTTGAAAACTCGTGGCGAACCGGGGAAGTCCCGGATGACTGGAAAAAGGCTAATGTAGTGCCAATCTTTAAAAAAGGGAAGAAGGAAGATCCTGGGAACTACAGGCCAGTCAGCCTCACCTCAGTCCCTGGAAAAATCATGGAGCATGTCCTCAAAGAATCAATCCTGAAGCACTTGCATGAGAGGAAAGTGATCAGGAACAGCCAGCATGGATTCACCAAGGGAAGGTCATGCCTGACTAATCTAATCGCCTTTTATGATGAGATTACTGGTTCTGTGGATGAAGGGAAAGCAGTGGATGTATTGTTTCTTGACTTTAGCAAAGCTTTTGACACGGTCTCCCATAGTATTCTTGTCAGCAAGTTAAGGAAGTATGGGCTGGATGAATGCACTATAAGGTGGGTAGAAAGCTGGCTAAATTGTCGGGCTCAACGGGTAGTGATCAATGGCTCCACGTCTAGTTGGCAGCCGGTATCAAGTGGAGTGCCCCAAGGGTCGGTCCTGGGGCCGGTTTTATTCAATATCTTCATAAATGATCTGGAGGATGGTGTGGATTGCACTCTCAGCAAATTTGCGGATGATACTAAACTGGGAGGAGTGGTAGATACGCTGGAGGGGAGGGATAGGATACAGAAGGACCTAGACCAATTGGAAGATTGGGCCAAAAGGAATCTGATGAGGTTCAATAAGGATAAGTGCAGGGTCCTGCACTTAGGACGGAAGAACCCAATGCACAGCTACAGACTAGGGACCGAATGGCTAGGCAGCAGTTCTGCAGAAAAGGACCTAGGGGTGACAGTGGACGAGAAGCTGGATATGAGTCAGCAGTGTGCCCTTGTTGCCAAGAAGGCCAATGGCATTTTGGGATGTATAAGTAGGGGCATAGCGAGCAGATCGAGGGACGTGATCGTTCCCCTCTATTCGACATTGGTGAGGCCTCATCTGGAGTACTGTGTCCAGTTTTGGGCCCCACACTTCAAGAAGGATGTGGATAAATTGGAGAGAGTCCAGCGAAGGGCAACAAAAATGATTAGGGGACTGGAACAATGAGTTATGAGGAGAGGCTGAGGGAGCTGGGATTGTTTAGCCTGCAGAAGAGAAGAATGAGGGGGGATTTGATAGCTGCTTTCAACTACCTGAAAGGGGGTTCCAAAGAGGATGGCTCTAGACTGTTCTCAATGGTAGCAGATGACAGAACGAGGAGTAATGGTCTCAAGTTGCAGTGGGGGAGGTTTAGATTGGATATTAGGAAAAACTTTTTCACTAAGAGGGTGGTGAAACACTGGAATGCGTTACCTAGGGAGGTGGTAGAATCTCCTTCCTTAGAGGTTTTTAAGGTCAGGCTTGACAAAGCCCTGGCTGGGATGATTTAACTGGGAATTGGTCCTGCTTCGAGCAGGGGGTTGGACTAGATGACCTTCTGGGGTCCCTTCCAACCCTGATATTCTATGATTCTTTCTGTAGTGTGGGGCCCAAAACTGGACGCAGTACTCCAGATGTGGCCTCACCAGTGCCGAATAGAGGGGAATAATCACTTCCCTTGGCCTGCTGGCAATGTTCCTACTAACACAGCCCAATAGGCTGTCCGCCTCCTTTGTATCATCTGCAAACTTGACCACTGCCGACTCACATCCAGTTTCTCATCCACTGTAATCCCCAGGTCCTTTTCTGCAGGACTGCCTCTTAGACAGTCCGTCCCCAGCCTGTAGCGGTGCATGGGAACCTTCCATCCTAAGTGCAGGACTCTGCACTTGTCCCTGTTGAACCTCATCAGATTTCTTTAGGCCCAATCCTCCAATTTGACTAGGTAATACAGAAGTAAAATAACCTCTCTGCTCCTACTGGAGAGTCCCTTGTTTATGCATCCCAGGATCTCATTTGCCCTTCTGGCCACAGCATCGCACTGGGAGCTCCTGTTCAGCTGATTATCCACTACACCCCACAAATCTTTTTCAGTCTCTGGGCTTCCTAAGTTGGAGTCCCTGTAAGGGAGTGGACTCACCCCTGCAGCACCTCCTGCTGGTCTTGGTCAGGAATTAGCTCACCAGGCTCCAGAGCACACTCTGCAAATCGGTGATCCGCCTTACCGCTGGCTCCGCATCCCTCCCAGACCCGGTGCCCCTTGTCTCTTGGATGGCTGCCCCCTGGCAGTACACCCAGTGTCTCTCAGGATCCCCCTCTCCACTCCAGGGGAACCCACACCCACTATCCCCACCTCACCTCAGTGCAAGGCTACTGCCAGCCACCAACTAGCCCCTTGTATCAGGGGCAGACTGCTGTGTAAAAGCCACTCATCACTGGCAAGGAGGGGTTTGGACCTGCTGCCCCAGCCTATCGATGGGCTGCCCCCTTTGCAACCCCAGTACCTGCCTGGCCTTCTACTAGGCCACAGCCTGGGATTTTCCAGGCCAGAGCTCCCCAGCTCCCTTGGCCTTTCGCTAGCCCTCCTCCAATCTAGGTGCTCTCTGCAGCCAGGTCCCTCCCTCTCCAAAGGCAAGAGAGAGTGTGCCTACTTATAAGGCCTCGCTCACTGCCTACTTATAAGGCCACCTGAGCCCTAACTGGGGCGTGGCCCCAGCTGCGGCTGCTTCCCCAATCAGCCCAGGCTTCTTATTCCCAGCCCCAGCCCTCTCCTGTTCTAAGCCCCTCAGGGCCATAGTGGGTGTCTACCCCACTAGAGTCCCCCATCTGTAACCATGGCCTGCGTGCTTTGTCCCTAGATGCATACATTTACATTTAGTTATATTCAAACACATATTGTTTGTTTCAGCCCAGTTTATCAAGCGATCCAGATCGCTCTGTATCAGTGACCTATGCTCTTCCTTATTTACCACTCCCTCCATTTTTGTATCATCTGCAAACTTGACCAGTGGTGATTTTATGATTTCTTCCAGATCATTGACAAAAATGTTAAACAGCGCAAGGTCAAGAGCCGACCCCTGCGGGACCCCATTAGAAACACATTTGCTGGATGACGATTCCTTGTTTACAATTACATTTTGAGGCCTTACAGAAGTCTAAGTACGTTACATCAACACTATTACCCTTATCAACCAAGTCTGTAATCTCATCAAAAAAGGATATCAAGTTAGTTTGACAGGATCTATTTTCCATAAACCTATATTGATTGGCATTAATTATATTACCCTCCTTTAATTCTTTATTAATCAAGTCCAGTATCAGATGCTCCATTATCTTGCCTGGGATCAATGTCAGACCAACAGGTCTATAATTACTTGGTCATCCCATTTACCCTATTTAAATCCTGGTGCAACATTAGATTTCTTTCAGTCCTCTGGAACTTTCCCCAGTGTTCCAAATGTTATTGAAAATCAACATTAATGGTCCAAGGAGTTCCTCAGCCAGCTCTTTTAAAACTCTTGGATGAAAATTATCTGGACCTGCTGATTTTAAAATGTTCTAGCTTTAGTAGCTGCTACTTACATCCTCCTGAGATACTAGTGGAATGGAAAGAATATCATCATCATATGATGAAGCTATATGATCTGTTTTTTTCTCCCAAATACATAACAGAAATATTTCTTGAACATGTCTGCCTTTTCAGCATTACTGTTGATAATTCAACCATTTGGGGGTTCTTTTTGTTCCTAATATACCTTAAAAAATTCCTTTTTATTGTCCTTAACTCTGCTGGCCATAGATTTTTGCCTTGTGTGCCTTTGCTTCCCTTATCCGTTTTCTGTTGTTAATAGCCTCTAATTTAGATTTATTACCATCAACGTCCCCATTTATTTTTATAGATGCCTTCACTTCCATATATATATATATATATATATATACATATATATATATGGAAGTGAAGGCATCTATAAAAATAAATACACCTCTACCCCGATATAACACAGCCCGTTATAACACGAATTCGGATATAACGCAGTAAAGCAGCGCTTTGGGGGGTGGGGCTCCGTGCTCTGGTGGATCGGCGCATCAGCAAGTCTGGCTCCGACACGGTGCTCTGAGCAGTGTGTTAAGGGTGCTGGGCCGGCGCCTAGAGGTTGGATAAATGGCGTAGGGGCGGTCAGGGACAGGGATGGTTCAGAGGTTCTGGGGGTGGGGAGGTCAGGGGATGAGGAACGGGGGCGTTGGGTAGGGCATGGGAATCCCAGGGGGCCTGTCAGGGGGCGGGGGTGTGGATAGGGGTCGGAGCATTCAGGGGACAGGGAGCAGGAGGGTGGGGGTGAGTAGGGGGTGGGGTCCTGGGGGTGATTAAGGACGGGGGGGTCTCTAGAGGGGGTAGTCAGGGGGTGGGAAGTGACTATTAATAACGGAAATGCCTGAGGCCAAAGCAAGTTCAATATAACGCGGTTTCACCTACAACGTGGTAAGATTTTTTGGCTCCCGAGGACCGCGTTATATCGGGGTAGAGGTATATAGGCATATATATACATTTTTATAGATGCCTTCACTTCTTCACATGCCAAGTTGTTTTTTTAACCAATAGGCCCTTCTTCCTTTATTGTGGGATTATGTTTTTTTGGGCATCTAAACAGCTAAAACTCTTGTCAAGGCTCTTACCATCTTGTGTTTCAATTACTGCAACATCCTTTTCTGTGGCCTTGACAAACACAATCCTTCCTCACTCATATCCAATGAAAATGCTGCGTGAAAAGCTTGACAAGTTAGGCTGCTGGAGCGCTGAGCCTATGGCTGGTCATCGTGATAATTATTGGCTGTTTCCTTGTACCTCCCCATTGGTCTGTCCGTGTCCATCTGCTGTCTCCTTTCTTAGGTTGTAAGCTTTCTGGGGCCGGGGTCATCTTTCGGTTCTGTGTTTGCACAGCACCTGACACAATGGGGCCCTGCTCCATATCCAGGGTCCTAGGTGCTACCACAATACAAATAAACAAATAATAAATAATAATTTTCAGACCTAACTGAATACATCTGGGGAGCAAGAAGTGCACTTTAATACCTCATTCAATACATCTAAGTGACTCTTGAGCTGCCTTACATCCAAGATACACAATTGTATGTTTCTAAGCTTCTGAGAATATAATAATATGCAGATACTATTGACTTCTGTTGAGGTCAGTGTCAAGATGTATTGACCTGAGACAGGCATATTGACCTGAGAGGAAGCTGAGGTCAATACATGGCCCTCAAGGGACCATGCGTTTTGATATTGACCCACCAACCAGAAGTCAATAAATGAATGGTTAATATAAACATTGTTTTACAAGAATTAATTCACAGTGACATGGGTTTGCATGCAATTTTCAGTGCAAACTGTGGAGAGAAATATTGCTTGACATGTCTGAACAATCTGAGCTTGTATCTGATTATGGAGAGTAAAGCAATTACTGGGGTGGGGAAAGAGATTGGATCTGATTATAATTTAATCTCTGGGCAGTAATGGAACAGTTTATTCTTAGCAGGCATGGGATTATGATGACAGGTTAGCCTGTGCTGGGCAGGAAAATATTTAAGGGGAAGGGGAGAAAGACCACACAAGATGGCAGCTTGTGTGCAAGAATGATGGCGCTATGGTTTATGTGCGGGGCTTGATCCAAAGCTCAGGGAAGTCAATGGGTATCGCGGTCGATTTCATTGGGCTGTAGATCAAGCCATTGGCATACACCACCGTATCTATAAAGCTATGCAATTAATGGTGAAGAGAATAAAACAATGCAGAAGTGAGAATCTAAAACACGCTTTAGTACATTCCATTTGTAAATTTTCACCTGGCTCCTACTGATGTATGCCTGGCTTGAGAAGAGTCATTGGACATGGGTGAGGTCTCATTTCCTGGAAGACAGGATTAGGGACATAAAAGGATCAGCAGGCTGGAAACAGAATGTCTGTACTAGCTAAACGAAGGGGGAAATTTACAATGGACAGGATAACAATGGGTACGCAGGAACGTAATGATGAGCCTGTTACTTAGTGTTTCTTAGCAGTAGATCTCAATGCGCTTTACCAAGGAGGTCAGTATCACTCTCCCCATTTTGCAGAGGGGAAACCTGAGGCACGGGGCAGTGATGTGACATGATGCACCCACTAGCTAATGGCAGAGCAGAAATAGAACCAGGCCGCCTGAGTTTCAGTCAGGTGCCCTGTATATTAGGCAACACTGCCTCCTTTAATTAAACATTTATACTATGGTAGCCCCGTGGTCTGAGCACCAGACCTGGGCAACAGGAACCTCTAATCTCATATCTGACACTGACTCCCTCTCTGGCTTTGGGAGCGTGTGTCACTTAACTTCTGTGACTCAGTTTCCCTGTCTGTAAAATGGGGACAATAAGACTTACTGTCCTAATGCACAGGGATGTTGTGAGAATCGACACACTGGAGTTTGTAAAGTGCTTTTGAGAAGGGAACGTCACTGTATGATTATTGCTGTTCACAGCTCTGGGTTCAGGAGAAGTGGAAGCTATTGCTCCCAAGACCCGCACAGCACAATCCGCACCGTGTTCCTTATCTCTATTCCGAGGAGAGCAGCTATTCACTTGAGAGGATAGTTGGGTCCCTGTGGCCCCTGGAGGCCTTGACCTCTAATCAGGCTGCTGAAAAATGCGCCAGGTAACAGCAATGGAGACGGCAGTTTTCATGGCGTGGACATCATGGGAAGTGGACAGAGACCTGTGCGGGCCTGATCCAAAGCTCCCTGACATCCACGTCTGCCTTTCCATTGAGTTCAATGGGCTTTGGGTCAGCCTCCAACTCCTTTCACATCAGCCATGCCACAGTACTCACACATTAGCAGCTTTCAGCCACCATCTGAGCTGGATTTGTCCTGGCGGGAACCTCCATAGCCAGCCAGCTGCACCATCGGCCAAGTGCCATGCTGGACGTGGTCTTAGCTTGGGACTCGGGACGTATCAAGTGATGTAAGTGTCTGTGTATGTATCGGGACTGTGCCAATCTGCAGAGCAGAGCCAAGCTGAACCTGTCAGCCCCAGCCCTAAATCATTTCCCAGCTCGAACTTCTTTCCAAATATTTAAACCATTCCAATTGTTTAAATTGCTGGGTGTAGTTAAGAGCGACTTAAATTATTAAAGCCCTTAATGTTTCTTTTTTTTAATACACATTTTGCAGCAGTCAGGCCAGCAATGTCAGATGAGTGATTGATGGATTCACTAGCCCTCTCTACCACTCATCACTCTGCCTACGTGCATGGGAACCACAATTCCCTCTGAAACCAGAAGGGTGGACAGACCTGCTAATGAGGGTTCTGCCCATCTCCTAGTCTTTTGCCTCTTCCTCTCCGCAGGCCTCCTCTCCAGGGATCAGGCACTTCTCGGCTGTATGCCTGGCCTCTAGCCAAGGACCTGGAGAAGCTGGAGTCCACCTTGGCCCCAGTTGTGACTCTAGAGGGGCTCATCAGCTGTTGACTGGGAGGGTCAAGTCCGTATTCCCCATGTCTCATCTCTGACTGAAGCAGAGTTGCCCAGTCCCTGTAGAAACTGGTCCACCTCAGAGACAGCAGCATGATCATATCTTCAACCCATTGCACCAGTTCCCATGGGTAGCCCCTCGTGAAAGGAATTGGTGCAATGATGTAATAGACCAGTGCAAAGGTTGTGAGGGAAGCAGTTGTAAACAGCTGCATCTGGACTCATGGTGTGAAAACAAAGCCCTGGCCTACAGCTAACTCTAATCTGGGTCATTGCATTCAACCTTATTCCTGCTCATTAGTTGCTCTGGGTCTGGTTCATCATTGCCTTGCGCGGGAGTAGTGCAAGTGCATGTCAGCCACTCCTGAATCGCAACTGCCCACTCGCCCATGCCCCCTTTGCACCGGCGTCAATAATTATGTGAGGAGAGTCAAGCTCCCATGGGGTCTACGAAGTGCCCTACTTGCTTTCCAGCATGCACGGTCTGAGATTCCCAGCTGAGAGCTCCCCTGGGTGAACAGGGTGGTCTGATGAGGCGGGACTGGTGGCCAGACGGAACACAGGTGACGCTCTGAAAACATCTATGTAGTAGTCAGAGGAGAAAGGCATCCGAAATAGGAGCACATTCTACCACCTGGGGTGGGGGTCGCTAGGTATATGAAAGGATTTTGGTTTTGTTTCTTGCACTGGGACTCTTGCACTCCATAAACCTCAGGCCAAGTCCTGAAGCCACTGCTGTCACTGTTGCTACTGGATAGCACCCACAGAGCACAAGGTGGCTTATAGAGAGAGAGGAGGATGGAATGCTTTCCCCAAAAATCAAACAGTCCAAAGGGCTGGGAATCAGGTGTGACTGTATGTGGAAGCTGTGCTCATTGAAGTACCAACATTGGGAACAGAAATTTGAAAGTAGGACTCTTCAGTCTAGCAGACAAAGTTCTAACAAGGTTCAAGGGCTAGAAGCTAAAGCTAGACAAATTCAGACTAGAAATAAGGTGCACGTTTTTAACAGTGAGGGTAATTAACCATTGGACCAATTTACCAAGGGTTGTGGTAGATTCTCTATCACTGGAAACTTGTAAATCAAGATTGGCTGTTTTTCTAGAAGATCTGCTCTAGTTCCACCAGGAATTAATTCAGGGAAGGCTTATAGCCTATGTTATACAGGAGGTCAGACTAGATGCTCATAATGGTCCCTTCTGGCCTGGGAATCTAGGAATTTCTGGTCCTCTCCTTACCAGTCAGATATTGGCACATTGCAGAGGGTTCATAAAGGAATACTGAAGAGGACTGAGAGATTGATTTACAGGGGGAGATGAAAAGAGTTGAATGCATACAGCACGGCTGAGCAGTGACCAAGAGGCGACATGACATCTGAAGGGCGTAAACAGCAAGCAGCATTGTCTTTGCAGGAAGTGCCCTGAGTCTGTTTAACCGCACACTTCACTCTGATGTAACAGGATAGTTCCTGCTGTTAAAGAAATGCCACTTGATCAGTATCAGTATATTTGTGGAGGTCTAATAGCTTGAATAACTGCAGATCACAAGGAACAGCTCTGATCAGTCACTCACCGGTCCCCAAGCCCTGGTGACGCTAGCCAGTGTTCAGCTCACCTGGAACCCTGAAACCAACACAACATTATGCTCACCACCCAGCTGCTTTTGGGCTTTGCTTTTGAAATGGTCAGTGTCCTCAAAGAAGTAAGATAGGTGCTGGGGCAATGTCAAGCTGGTTGAAAACAGGCAGCAGGTTTAAAACAACCATAGGGAAGTCCTTCTTCACACAACGCACAGGCACCCTGTGGAACTCATTGCCAGGGATGATGTGAAGGCCAAAACTATAACGGGGTTCAAAAAAAGAATTTGATACGTTCATGGAGGATCGATCCACCAGTGGCTATTAGCCAAGATGGTCAGGGATGCAACCCCATGCTCTGGGTGCCCCTAAACATCTGATGGCAAGAAGCTGGGACTGGATGAGAGAGGATGGATCACTTGATAAATTGCCCTGTTCTGTTCATTCCTTCTGAAGCATCTGGCAGCGGCCACTGTCAGAAGCTAGGATACCGGCCTAGACAGACCATTGGTCTGACCCACTGGGGCCATTCTTATGTTCTTAAGCCCAGCTATGAGTCTTCACAGGGCTGAAACTAGTGGGTCTTTGTCTATTACATTCTATTTTACCTAGGCTCTTACGCCATGCTCATCACTTCTCCTAGGGTGTGATTCAGTACCCAGTGAAGAGAATCGGGGTCTTTTCATTGACTTCAATGGAAGCTAAATCAGCTTCCTAGTGGCTGGTCTACACAAGAGGACAAGGGCCATCAACGAGTCATTCCTCTAGCTGAAAGCAGTAGAGGCTTGTGATTTTAGTGCTGAAGGTCCTGAGTTTAAACCTCTCTGATGGCCCAGGTGGGGTCAGTTATGTGAAGATGCCGTCTGGTATAACCACGTATATTGTAAGCTCATTGGGGCAGGGACTATCTCTTCATTGTGCATACAGTAATTACAGGGTGGGGCGATGACAGCTGATAGAGCAGTGGGCTGTGCTGGGGTTCTGCCATGCTAATAGGACACTCTGGGGTACTTTATTGCCATATGAGGGGTGCTCATTGCCCCTGGAAATCAGGCCCATGGTGTCTCACTTCCCCTTGCCGTCCTTAGCCTGACCCTCAGCTTTAAAGAGAAGCCACCGGCCTGAGATCTGCTCCTGCCCATGCTCCTCTCTGCCAGGTCCCGGATTACATATCCGCAGAAGCCGAGACACGAGTAACTTAAGAATCGTCTCTAATGGAGACGGAGCTGCCCTTATCGGCTCTTATCAGATGCAGGCTAGGGTGTGAAATATAACCCCCTGCTCGCTGCCGGCTCCTGCTGGCCCCTTGCGCCCGCCGTGGGATGGGGCATGTGTTGGATGGCGAGCGGGATCTTGCTGACAGATACAAGAGCCAAGGTCATCTGGATTAGGAGCTGTCTCTGACTTTTTAAAGGGCCGGGACCTGCAGCAAGATAGCTCCCACAGATTCATCTCATGCATAGCAGAGAGGTCCAGTCACTGCTGGCCCGGGCCCCAGTCAGACCGGTGACCTTTCCCAGGAGACACCCAGGTCACCATTGGCTTTAGCTGGGCCACTGATAACAGGGTGGCCTGCCCCTTTAAAGGCCAGGGGCTTAGGGGCCAGCAAGCTCTGTGTGATTATCAGAGCCAGCTTGGAAGGGCTAAGAGACTCCTTACTTAGAAGAAGCAAGTTGGTTCCTGGAGCTGGCCCTGGAGCAAAGTGGGGAGGAGAGGACTGCTGGGCCCTGCGCTGACCTACCCTGAGGAACGACCTTCGCTGGTCAGAACCGACATATACACCAATCTGATCAAGTCCATCCAGCGGAGAGCAGCTGTGCGTGCATCAAGCCACCCACACACCGGCACAAGCCTCGCCCCCTGGGTCTGACTTGTATTAGAAGGTGGTGTGCTCTAGTGAACTGAGCGCAGGCTAGGGAACTCAACACTCTTGCTGTCTGCTGCTGATTCCCTCTATGTCCTTGGGCAAATCACTTACCTTCTCTTTGCCTCAGTTTCCCCTTCTGCAAAATGGGGATCACACCCACTCACAGGGGCGCTGTGAAGACTAATTCGCTGTTTGCAAAACCCTATATTACTGCTAAGTATTTATTTCTATTATCCAAGTGGTCCACTTCCTGGACTTTTGCATCCCTCATGTACCTACAAGTAAACACACAACACCACCTGATGAGCCAAAGCCCACTGAAGGCCACAGAAAGGGTCCTATGAATGGCAAAGGCCTTGGGATCAGGCCCTGAGAAAGGAGGATTAAAATCTGACACTCTCCAAGCCTGTGTCTGAAACAACTGAACCTTTCGTGGGGTTTAAAAAAAAAAGATGATTAACTTCCACTCCCTCCATGATGACTGATATCGTTTTCCCACTGCGTCTTGGAGCTTCCCGCTTCTGAAGGAGAAAGGAACCAGAGGTGCTGAACTTCCACGAGGAATCTCCTGCCTGACCGGCAGGAAGCACTGATGATAACATCTGTCCTTCGAACCCTTCTAGGCTGATGGCAGAGCTGGGGGAGTGCCTGTCCTGAGCATACCTCCAATCCTTTGCTCAGCTTCTTTAAGAATCAATGCTGGGCTGGGGGGGGGGCCTGCCACAGCACCATGGACAGAGCAGAGAGGAGAGAAAAACCCTGCAAGCAGAGTGGGGAAGATGGCAGTGGTACTTCCTGGGGAGGAGAGGGTTCCCTTTAGCCTGTCCTGGGCCTCAGAATTTAAGCTGCATAAAAGGTAAGAAACGTCATTTTCCCCCTTGTGCCATGTTTCCTCGCTAGCCACAACAGAGAGAACAAGCAAGATGCTCGAGCTTACTGTCCAGCTGGGAGGCAGTAGGGCCGATGCCTGAGAAATCCAGCTCAGGGGTGTTCATCAGTGTCAGAGAAATGCACTGGCTCATATACCATGAAATCCTGTGGAAGGTCTATCTATCTATCCCCAGTCAGTACAGAGCCATGTAGCTGTCTAATAGTCGTTAGCTGCTTAGCTCTTCAGAGCAGGGACTGTTTCTTAATAAGTGTTTGTACAGTGCCTGGCACAATGGGGTCTTTACACGGTTGGACTACTGGGGATTATTGAAATACCAGTAATAAATAATATGCTACCCAACTACCTACCTTCCTGTCAGTGTCACCATACAGTTCACAGCCGTCTGTCTGTCAGTGTCACCATATGGTACACAGCCTCTGTCTTCTGTCAGTGTCACCATACAGTCATCTACCTATCTGTCTATGTCACCATACAGTACACAGCCATCTGCCTACCTGTCTGTCTGTGTCACCACACAGCACAAGCCATGCATGTATCTGTCTAATCCAACACATCGACCTACCCTATCATAGATCACCAGGGTATCTAGGGCAATGGGGCTGCATAAAATTCCAGCCCATGGTGCATTTGCCCTTAGGCCTGTAATTAAAAATCTCCCTTTTCCTCCCAGTGCCATCCCGAGAGCTCAGCCTTCCGCAGCCAGCTTCGCAGCCAGTTCCCTCCTCAACCGCTCCAGGGGCTCCCTGCTTTTCTCCTCTCTCCTCCCTGCCATAGACAAGGCACAGGAAGCAGGAGCCATGGTGGGGTGGGGAAGGAGTCCAACGTATATAAACAACCAAGTTCCTGAGAGCGACCAGGCTGACCTCGATAACAGGCTTTGCCGTTAGCACAGCCCAGCTGGCGGGGGAAGCTGGATTGCCAGCATCTGTCGACCCCTGGCGCAGCATGGGTATCTCAGTTAATGGTCACTGTGGGGAGAAAGGGAGGGGCTGCCCAACCCCCGCATCCTTCCTCCAATGGAACATTAGCTAAACAAACGCGCTCCCAAACTGCTGAAATGCAGGCAAATAATGACACCGGAGCAGGAGCTGGGTATTAAAAATTCATGGCGACAAAGATTAAAACTTTTCCCTTCGTCACGCCGAGGCGGCACCAGGCAAATGCAACCCAATGAGACCCGCCGTGTGCTCCGGGCACAGGGCGAGGTGGAGAGGAGCGTCACGTGCCGACAGGGAGAGAACTGCATTGCAGTCCCCGCTGAGACGTCCGAGGGAGAGCCGGCGGGTATTTCATTGTGGTTTTTAAACGAGCTTTGCAGTGGGGCCAGAGCGATAGGCCGGGTGACAGAGGCTTTCTGCCCATCCATGGGGTGGGATAGCGTTTGCAGCATGGCGTGAGTGACTCACATGCACGCTGCTCTGCCAATCTCCTTTGCGAGTCAGAAGGGAGTTCAGGCTCCAGGGCCCGTTTGATCCTTGGTTCTCTGCTCAGGAGACCAAAGGAGCCGCTTAGTGCTGCTTGTGTTTACTAGGACCTGGACTGAGGCCTAGCAAACTCAGTTCACACAACCCACCCAGCAGCCCTCGGATGGCAACTTAAAGGTACTTAATGGGCTAGCTGGGGTACTGAAGGAACGAGCTGAGGCACTCTTGGAACCATTCCCAGTTATCTTTGAGAACTCGTGGAGGACGGGGGAGGTCCCAGAGGACTGGGGAAGTGCACATACAGTATCCATCCCTAAAAAGAGGACCTGGGGAATCACAGACCAGACAGCTTAACTAGTTACGCTCTGGAATAGGCTTCCAAAGGAGGTTGTGGAATCCCCACCATTGGAGGGTTTTAAGAACTGGTTGGACAAATGGCCTAGGTTTACTCGGTCCTGCCTCGGCACCAGGGGATGGATTTGATGGCCTCTTGAGGTCCCTTCCCGCCCCACATTGCTGTGAGTCTATCTTTCAGTTACGATGGACCTGGGCTTGCTAAGCCAGTCTGGATTCAAAGTGGCAAAGTAGAGGCTTTTCTTTACCCCATGACCCTTGCCAACTCGCCAGCTCAGGGGCGGGCCGGGCTGTCCGTGGTGGTTATGGAGCACAAAAAGGGGAGGATTTTGACTCCGGTGTGTGCCGAGGATTCTGCTGAATAGGGAGGGGGAGACACTGCGTGCACAGAATGACTGCTCCCCTCCACAGATGAGGAGCTAGAGGCTTAAGCCATGTAGGCCCAGGTCCTCAAAGCTATTTAAGTCTCTAACTCCCACTAATTTCAGTGGGCGCTAGGAAGCTAAAAACCTGTACTCTCTGCTAGTGCCGCTAACGTAACACGGGAGCTCCAGGAACAGCAGCACTTAGCGGCCTCACCAACGCAACACCGCAGGGCTGACGCCACGGGGCACAAGCAGTCCATATAAGAGCTTAATGGGGATTCATGTGCAGTCAGTCTGAATTGCAGCCTGGCCCTATGACATCTCCCAAGCACTGCCGTGGCTGATCTGAACAGAGCAATGCCACGGAAGCTACTTCCTGGGGCCGAGTGGCAATCTCAGTGGCCCGAGTTGCAGAGTAAGGGACTACTCGTTGAGTAAAGGTGATGCAAACAGTCTATGGAGAGTCATCCCTTGTAGCACCATCCGTCACTAATCATGAAATTCTGGCGGTTATGTCACCCGCTGTTTTAATGCACTCTGTTTGCTTAATGACTCCTGCCATCCTATTAATGCGATTATTGGTAATAAGCAACAGCTGTAGAGAATGATAAGCTTAATGGTCTATTGCTGTTTGCGGTGCCTTGCTGAAAATGTACTGAAGATCGCCGTTTGATTTTTAATAGATAACCACTCTAAGTAATTGATTAATCATAAACTTGCAGTCTGCAAGAGCCAGGGATAATTTTATGGCACCTAAAAACCCCGGGGTGATGTAATAACTAGCAAACAAAAGGCAAATAAAGGCGGGAAAATGTTTTATCACTTTATGTCTCATGACATTATGTTCATAAGATTATTGATAAGCAAGGTAGCAACTTAAAAATAGGCAACAAATATTATCCGTGAACCAGAGGTGCTCAGATAATATGTTACAGAATGGATGGACAGATAAAGGATTGGTTTAGGAGGAATACTGAAATGTACTTGGTCTCTGTACCCTGGGCTAAACAATGACTAAGCCCACTGCAAACAATGGAAAGACTGTTGGCTTTGGATCAGGCCCCAGTGAGGACATGAGACCGGACGACACATATCTCGTTGGCATAAACATCAAGCACAGGAGGAAATATTTAGTGGGATACACAGGGGTATAGGTAGGAAGAACAGGATGAAATTGAGAGAGGGGAAATGTAGGCTGAATATGCAGAGATCCTTGTTGACTGTGAGCTGCCCCACACGGGGCCCGACAATCACTTCTCCAAGGGCAGGGATGGGAGCCCCCACCCCGTACGTGGGACTTTTAAAACTAGACCGGATAAAACACTGGAAAATGTTGCCTAGGCAACAACCCTGTTCTGGTGCCCATACCACAGCCTGGATGGGCTAATGGGCCTTCTCCATCTCTAACCTTTAAGGCCCTGTGTACATGCAAACCACCAGCTATGGAGAGTGACCTCCGCTATTTACCCACAGAACCATATCAGCACAGACTCTGGCAATGAAAGACCCCCCAGCAGTGTCCTACCGAGGCCGCTGGCTCTAACCCCCCACAGACATAAAGAGGAACGAGGCCATACTTGTGGCTACTTAGAGCAGTGGCGAATTTAGCCCTCCATCTCCATAGCCCGGTCAGTCGTTAGCCTTTCTGCTGAGATGGCAACCAAGCATGTTGAGAACACCGTGATCGCCCATCTGCCTCCAGGAACTGATCCGTGTCACACTGATCTTCAAACAGACAGTGGCCCAGGTTCTCCGTTGCCCTGAACCCTGGGCAGTCATTTATAGTCTATCGTTCTGATGTGGTAACATCATACACCCGCTTTGCACAGCTGTACATCAGTACACAAGGGATAGGGCAGTGGAAATTCCAGCTCAGTAACTTCTGTTTACTACTGATTCCAATCCGGGCTGGAGAACAGCCACAACCTAGCTTGAAGGTCCTTTTAATGTAGTGATTCTCAACCTTTTGATTGATGCAGTGATTAATGCAGTGATTCCCAACTCCTGGCCCCCTTTCAGGAGTCTGATTTGTCTTGTGTACCCCCAAGTTTCACCTCACTTAAAAACTACTTGCTTACAAAACCAGACATAAAAATACAAAAGTGTCACAGCCCATTAGTACTGAAAAATTGCTGACTTTCTCCTTTTTTACCATATCATTATAAAATAAATCAGTTGGAATATAAATATTGTACTTACATTTCAGTGTATAGTACCTACAGCAGTATAAACAAGTCATTGTCTGACATTTTAGTTTATACTGACTTGGCTAGTGCTTTTCATGTAGCCTGTTGTAAAACTGGGCAAATCTCTAGCTGAATTAATGTACCCCTTGGAAGACCTGTGTGTACCCCCAGGGGTACACGTCCCCCTGGTTGAGAACCACTGCCTTAATGATCACTTAATCCAATGCTATTCTGTAGCTGGCAACCACTCAGAAAAAACGACTGGCTATCATGTGCAGACACTCCTAGAAAGGGTGTCGTGGATTATTTTATTTTTAACGTAATCGCATGAGGGACCTGAACCGCAGCCTCTGAACAGAACAGCCCCGAATTTTGGATCCAGGACCAAAACTTTGCTATTCAGGCAACTGATTAATGCTGAATGAGTTGATTGAAGGAGTCCCAGTTAATCCTTGGATAGGGACCATGGGCCTGATCCTCAGCTGGAGTAAACAGACATTGATTTCAATTGATTTGGGATCAGTGGAGCTATGTCCATTTACACCAGCTGGGGATCTGGCCCTGCATTCAGTGCATGCTGCAACAGGTATAAAGAAGCTGGGATGTTTGACTGAAGAAGCCCTGGTGAAGGGAGAGCTTGCTGAAATGTTGGTTGACAGTCACTTCAATTCCCAGATAAATATGGCCTGAACGTACAGCCGCTGTCCTGAGAAGTGTGACAAGACGTGCTCTCCTGTTCACACATCATAAAAGGCCAGCGGCTTCAGAAGTTACCTGCTCATCTGTATGGTATTATAGTCCATTGGCGGGGGGGGGGGCGGTCTGTGGGCGGCCAATCTGCCCCACTACATCTCTGGGAGGTTGCCTGCTGTGGAGAATCAGCGGGGCGACGGGAGACATGAGTGCAGGTCTGTGATCAGGGCCGAACAACAAACACAGTTACGGAGCCCAGCCCATGGTCAGCAAAGAGTCTCTGGCTCCGGCTGGCCTGCAGGCTGGGCAGCAAACACTCGGGCCTCCTAACTCTGGCGGAGGGCCGACAAGTGCAGGCGTCTTGCCTAAGCGAGGGGGAGGCGGCCCCCCACGGGTGGGGACGCAGGCCCACCCACTCCACTGCATCCCGGCCCAGGGCCCTAGCAGTGGCAGAGCGGTCTGCCACGGGTCCGCGGGGTCCTGACCGCAACTCGCGGACTCGCTTGCTGTCGGCGTCGCAGCCAGACAGGGGTCAGCTACCCCTGGGCCACTTGCCAACTCCCCCTCGGGGGTACCTGGCTCTGGAGAGGCCTCTGCCAGGGCTTGCAGCTCCTCCGTGCTCGGATCTGTAAATGGCCCTGGCGGTCCTGGCCAGTCCTTGGGGTCTGCAGCAGCCTCCCAGCTCGGGAGCTCGCAGGAGGTGTCTGGCTCCTCCGGCGGCTGGATCCCAGATGAGTTCTCCGGCCCACCTTTTATACTTCTGGTCCCGCCCACTGACTTCTGGCAGGTGGGTTGAGCGTGATGTGGCTCCGCCCACCAGGGTTCAGTGAGGGGCTCCTCCCCCTCTGGGTCTGTGGGCAGCCAATCCGCCTCATTAGAGGTATGAAGAAGCCACTGATGTGTATCTTAGGGGGAAGCTGTGTGCTATTGGGTTTCACAGTGCATATTATTTAGTGGCACAATGATCTGCACCGCTCCAGGAATTCCCTCCCCTGCCCCCGCTGTTAGATGCCTCCCTCAAGCATTATGGGATGCAGTAGGAAAGATTCTATGTAAAATGAAGGCAGCAAAGATTGTCACCACGCAGCGCCGATTCTACTTGCCAGACTCTCGGCAATTGTGTAGCCAGCTGGTGTTTTAAATTGCTCCCCAACTTGCCGAATGAAGGAGAAGGGAGCGGCATATTCTGCTCTCGGTTCCCTGGGAGTAACTCCACCACCCTCTGTACAGTTATTCCGGATTTACTTCGAGAGGCGACATTGAGCCTATCAGTTTGGCCGTGTAGTATCAAACCTACTCTAGCCCTCACTGCAGTAGGGGGGTCAACCACCAGTCAAGGAACATTTTAATTGGATCTGGGCCTGATTGAAAATCCTGGACCCAAGTACTTCTGAATGTCAGAATCTAGCTTATGAATCCGGATCCACATTCTGCAGCTTTTCCCTATCTCCATAACGGGAATGCATGCCTAGGACAGACAGACTCCTCACGCGTGTGCGTAGATAGATCCAGCCTCTCCGCTAGAGGTGAGTGAATCTGAAAAGGTTCAGAATTTGGTTTCCACTTGGATAAGTAACTCCAAAGTCTTGAATGCTTCTCCAGCCTTTGTTCCAGCCATCTGGGCCTCTTGGCTCTGCACTCTTGGGCTGGAAGTCTAACAAGCAGGAGCTCCTCCCATGAGATCTCCCCTTCCACTTCTCTTTGGGCCGGATGTTCGAAGCTCACAGCAAGAAGATAAAGCAAATCTAACTTTTGGAGTGGCCCTGAATGTTCGTTTCAGGGCATAGGGAGAAGATTCAGGTTCTATTTGGGCCGGCTCACTCTTTGCCTGTCCAGCTGGAGTTGTCATGAGAGCCTCATTCAGCCCTACGGTGGAAAAGGACCATGAAGGGTCTTTAAAACACATTTCCCACTCATAAGGGGCCTCTACACAAACAGGGGCAATGGAGGAAAAGAGGAAGAGTTAAGGGGGGGGAAGGTGGGGGGAGAAGGGCTCAGATTACAGTAAAAATAACAGATACTTCAACTCACAAGAGGGCAGCCTGTGGCAGAGTCTTTAGCACCAGTTTATTTATCACTCTTTTCTCCAGGCGCTGACAGGCCTGTCAGGATGGGGTGGGCGAAGGAGGACATGACTGGGTTTGATGGATGAGGTACACAGAGGGAAGGAGCCCCTCCAGCACCCTGGCTGTAGGCCTGAGGGACGTGGTGGGGGAAGAGGCATGACTGAAAGGGATGAAACCGTCCTTCAGCTGTGAATTTACCAAAGAGCCACATGCATAAATAATACCGGGACCACGGAAACGCCATAGGGGGTGCTCCCCCTCTTCCTGCCTGCCGTGCTAACTGTGAACGCCCCCGGGCTCAAAGAGAGACCCCAGGGGTGGGCTCAGCAGGGGAGGCCACGCCACACTTCACAGGGGCATCTCCCATTAACAGCAATGCTTGTCACTTGCACCCGATGGCTTTTCATCTTCTAAGTTCTTTGCAGAGATGATCGAGTGGGTCCCCATGCTCCAGCCCCTCTATGAGGCAAGCAACCTGGGGAGGCGGGGAGGCAAAGAGGTTAAGGGTCTGATTTGCAGAGGCTGAGCACCCACATCTTTCAGGAGCTGTGAGCAAGGCTGCCCATGTCAGAGCCAGCATGAGAACCCAGGAGTTCCTGGCTCTTGTGCTCAGCCCACTAGACCGCACTGCCCCTCTGTAGCCCTGTCTCCTTCTACTGCTCGTTAATTAACAAAATTATCCTTTTTCTTCTTTATTACTTCTGCTGCAGTAGCACCCAGAGCATCCAGTGCCTTGCAGCCCTATCATGCTGCACACGTATTGGAAGACACACTCCCCAGCCCCAGGGAATGTACAGACTACAATGCTGAAGCACCTGGTACCACCAGCCAAAGTGCTTAACAAATTGCATGGAGGACTGGTTTCATCTGCCACTAAAAGGCACCCATCTCTGGGGTGGAGCATGGTGGCTGTAGCTGAACCCCATACAACCCTTTCAGATGAGAAACAAAGAAGAAAATAGCATCCCACTGCAACCACAGGGGTAACGTGTGTTGCTGACAATTAATTACTCCCATTGAAATGTGGCCAGTTCAAGTGGCAAGGGCCGCGGTTTTAAAATCCCATAGCTGAACCTGGGGATCTCACGTCTCCTCTCTCCCTGTCTTCATCTCTGGCTTTGGCCACCATCCTTTGCGCAAAGGGTCAGGTTGGCTGAACTGGGAAATATGGGACCTGATGCCATTCACAGTTGAGGACTGCTGGAGAAACTGGGGATTTGCTGAATTTGCTACTTTCCCGAGCCAGCACATGTGTATGCATCTATACCCACACCTACACACACGCAAACCCAGAGTGAGAGCCATTAGGGCGTCAGCATTTGCCAACACTCCCCAGCCACCTAGTGGTTTCTGTGATCCCTCAGTTATTTCCTGTTCTACATTTAGGGAATACTTCGGGGTCTCTCAGATATCAGCCTGTGGCCGGTGAGTGCTGGCCAAGGTTGACTGCCTAGTGACGACCCCTGGACATGGATCCAATAGGAACATTGCTTGCCCGCTTTGTGCAATCCTGGATGGCCTTGCTGTACGTTTACACACGATGGGCCAGTTCCACAAGTGTAAATCTGTGTCACTCAATTGCCTTCAGTGGCGCTATGGAGAGATTCACAGCAGCTGAGGCAGCTGGCCCAGGTGGCATAAGACTCAAGTCAGTCCCAGGATACCCATCACGCAAAGACAGCTACTAATCATGGATTCTCCACGGCTTTGACATGTTTTCACAGATGGATTCCCTTTGCAGACACCACTGGCCATGGTGTATCATGGCCATTAGTCCAGAGGATGCAGCAACCTTGTGATAAAACCAGTAGGAACCTCATTGCTCAGGGAGTTCCTTTCTTTTCAGGGAAAATGCCCCATTCCCTGGCACCTCTTCCCGCAAAGACCTGGCATTTGCAGTACGTGGGTGTATTCCCCTTCCCGTCACTGGAAACAAAGCAAATCGATGGCGGCCTTTAGAGGAATTAAAAATGACAGAGGTTCCTTTAAACCTCCCATTAAAGGAGGAGCCATCTGGAGCCCGACTGCCTTTTTCTTTTTTTCGGCAGGATGCGAGGAAGCTCTCAGAACAGAGAGGATTTCAATAATTGCCTTCCAATTCCGCCCCAGATACGGTACCCTATCCCCAAAGCGCAGGCCCAGCATGGCTGCACTTCATCTGAAACTCCAAGGGAAGCAGTTTAACATGAAGCTGCATTGATATTCAAATAGATTATCATGCAGGCAAATGGAGGTAGCCCTAAAGCCAGCCGTGTGTGAAAGAGCAACTAATGGATTAGTATTTATGGTAGAGTATAATCCCCATTTTAGGATACTGTATCTGGAATGGACATATCAACCTCTTCTTTCCCACCCCCCTCCCCACGCCTCCTTGTCTCTCTTCCTCCTCCTCCTCCTCTCCCGACAGGATACAGAAGCATTCTGGCACCGCTGAGCTTGGCAAAATTGATGACAAGACTTTAGGATCCATTAGAAAAACAAATTCTTAAACAGTGTCTTCTAAAATCAATCCCTTTTACCTTTAGTGGGATTTATCGCTCTCCCCCTCCTTCTGATTGCAAAGATTCATGGCTCCTAAGAAGAGAAAACAATCCAAATGACCCCAATGACTGGCCAGGCGGAACTCTGGGGGCACTAACCAGTTGCAGCCCCAATGGAGAAGACAAACAATGGGGCTACATGGGTCCAGTGGTTGGGGCACTAACCTAAGACCTAGGTTCTATTCCCTGTTCTGCCACCAACTTGCTATGTGTTTGGAAACTGTCGAAATGTTCCAGTCTGTTGGGTTTGCTTTGTTTGAAAATTTAAGTTAATTTATAGTTACAAAATAAAATAAAAGATTTCTATAAACCCAAACCAAAATTTACCCCACCCATATTTTTAGCTTGCAAAAATTGCCAAGATTTCCAGATGCAGGATGGGACAAAATTTCCAAAATCTTGACAGTTTTCCCAAGATGGGAAAATCATGTTCTGCCAAGCTCTAGTTTTTCAAACCTGTGGGGAAAGACAGCAACCAGCTATTTCTTATCTTACAAGACCAGGAAAGGTTTAAAACAATTGGCGAGAGGAGGAATAGTTTTGGGTGGTACAGTGGGGTACCATGATGAATGCAAGCAAAGGAAAATGTATCCAGCCTCTCAGGAAACCTTTCCAAACAAGGGGAGCTGTGGGAGAGTGGAATGATCTCTCAAGGGAAGTGTCCCATACTTTGGGAAATCTATAATTTGGCTGGACATAAGCATCATACAAAAAAGTCCTGCAATGGCAAGGAGATGAACAGCGGCTGCTGGCCGGGTGCCCAGCTCTGAAGGCAGGGTGGAGAGCTGCGGCTGCTGGCTGGCACCCAGCTCTGAAGGCAGAGGGGAGAGCAGCAGCTGCTGGCCAGGCGCCCAGCTCTGAAGGCAAAGTGGAGAGCAGTGGCTGCTGGCTGGTTCCCAGCTCTGAAGGCAGAGGGGAGAGCAGCGGCTTCTTGCCAGGAACCCAGCTCTGAAGGCAGAGCGGAGAGCAGCAGCTGCTGGCCAGGCACCCAGCTCCGAAGGCAGAGGGGAGAGCAGTGGCTGCTGGCCAGGCACCCAGCTCTGAAGGCAGAGGGGAGAGCAGTGGCTGCAGGCCGGGCGCCCAGCTCCGAAGGCAGAGGGGAGAGCAGCGGCTGCTGGCCAGGCACCCAGCTCCGAAGGCAGAGGGGAGAGCAGTGGCTGCTGGCCGGGCGCCCAGCTCTGAAGGCAGAGGGGAGAGCAGCGGCTGCTGGCTGGGTGCCCAGCTCCGAAGGCAGAGGGGAGAGCAGCGGCTGCTGGCTGGTGCCCAGCTCTGAAGGCAGAGCGGAGAGCAGTGGCTGCTGGCTGGTGCCCAGCTCTGAAGGCAGAGGGGAGAGCAGCGGCTGCTGCCCGGGTGCCCAGCTCCGAAGGCAGAGGGGAGAGCAGCGGCTGCTGGCCGGGTGCCGAGCTCTGAAGGCAGAGGGGAGAGCAGCGGCTGCTGGCCGGGTGCCGAGCTCTGAAGGCAGAGGGGAGAGCAGCGGCTGCTGGCTGGTGCCCAGCTCTGAAGGCAGAGGGGAGAGCAGTGGCTGCTGGCTGGTGCCCAGCTCTGAAGGCAGAGGGGAGAGCAGCGGCTGCTGGCTGGTTCCCAGCTCTGAAGGCAGAGGGGAGAGCAGCGGCTGCTGCCCGGCTGCCCAGCTCTGAAGGCAGAGGGGAGAGCAGCGGCTGCTGGCTGGTGCCCAGCTCTGAAGGCAGATGGGAGAGCACCGGCTGCTGGCTGCTGCCCAGCTCTGAAGGCAGAGCGGAGAGCAGTGGCTGCTGGCCACGTGCCCAGCTCTGAAGGCAGAGTGGAGAGCAGCGGCTGCTGGCTGGATACCCAACTCCGAAGGCAGAGCGGACAGCAGCGGCTGATGGCCACGTGCCCAGCTCTAAAGGCAGAGCAGAGAGCAGCAGCTGCTGGCCGGGCACCCAGCTCCGAAGGCAGAGCGGAGAGCAGCGGCTGATGGCCGGGCGCTCAGCTCTGAAGGCAGAGGGGAGAGCAGCGGCTGCTGGCTGGGCGCCCAGCTCTGAAGGCAGAGGGGAGAGCAGCGGCTGCTGGCCGGGTGCCGAGCTCTGAAGGCAGAGGGGAGAGCAGCGGCTGCTGCCCGGGTGCCGAGCTCTGAAGGCAGAGGGGAGAGCAGCGGCTGCTGGCTGGGTGCCGAGCTCTGAAGGCAGAGGGGAGAGCAGCGGCTGCTGGCTGGTGCCCAGCTCTGAAGGCAGAGCGGAGAGCAGTGGCTGCTGGCTGGTACCCAGCTCTGAAGGCAGAGCGGAGAGCAGCGGCTGCTGGCCGGGTGCCCAGCTCTGAAGGCAGAGCGGAGAGCAGCGGCTGATGGCCACGTGCCCAGCTCTAAAGGCAGAGCAGAGAGCAGCGGCTGCTGGCTGGCACCCAGCTCTGAAGGCAGAGCGGAGAGCAGCGGCTGCTGGCTGGACACCCAACTCCGAAAGCAACATCATGCCAGCAGCAGCACAGAAGTAAGGGTGGCAATGTGAAAAGTGATATTCATCAATATCACTTTTCACAGAAGATTTAGTGCACCATTGCCACTCTTCTGTGCTGTTGCTGCTACCCTGTGGGTGACAGCCAGAGGCTCCAGGTGAGGAATTGGGAATGGTTGGGAGGAAGGATAACCCGAGCCCAGGTGGCAAGGCTCTGGCTGTCCCATTTATCCCCACTTCTCGGGTGTGCATGGCCCTTCTGCATGTGCCCCAGTCACACAGGGCTGACATCCAGCACTCTTCAAAAAAAATATCTCTCAGCTCATGCTCCCCTTGACACATTCCTGTGCCTCCCTTGGGAGACCCACCCCACAGTTTCAGCAAACTGAGCTGTATAGCAAACTGAGTCCTGAGTGCTTTGGGAGTTGGAAGTGAGGTAACCACTTGTTTCTCTCCTGTGGATGATCAGCAAAGCAGCTCAAATGTCACATGGTGCCATCCTCTCCGAAGCACATGGGGCTAAAGGGGCTCTCTTGTCATGTGTCATATTGATTAAGACTGCAGAACAGGTAGAGCCCTGGGGCAATCTTCCCTCCCACCCCCTGATATTGTGCCTCAACCCTGAGCTAAAGGGACAAGAGGCAAGGTCAGGCTCAGTTGGTGCCTTGCGGTGCCCAGGTGGTCTCCTATCTAACTACTAACCCACTCAAGGTCTTCTTAGCTTGGAAGATCTCACTGAAAGACTGCAGAGCCCTTACAACCCGAGGAGAGGAAGATAAATGGGACAGTGAGAAGGAACGGGGGACAGAAAGCTGAGAGAAAGTTTAGTGTCAATCCCAGGTGAGGTGTATAAAAACGCTTGTTCTGTCATTTAGAAGAATGGCAGTGTTATGATAGAACTGATTATAATATTCCTAAAGAGGAAAATCAAACACCGGTTCCAAGAACTGAGAAATCTGCCTCCCCGTGCTGAGTATATCACTCCTTGGGTATTCACTGTGCGTGCGGGGCAGTGCAGGTTGTTATTTCTAATTCCCTTCAAAAGGAGCTGCAGGCCAGGGCTTCCCATACTGGATCAGCAGCGGCCCCATCTAGTCCAGCTTCCAGATGCTAGGAAGGAACACAAAACCCATCCACCTCCATACTGCACCTAACCATGCAATGCGGTATGTAAGGGGAGGGTGAGACTATTACTTGATCCCAGCAAGATGGCAGCTTTTGTCCTGAAGCATGTCGTTAGATCCCTCTGCCATTACCCCATCACTGCCAGCTCTACTCCAGACAGACCACGTGGCTTGTAACTTGCTGCTCTATGCGTCTCTCTTCATAAATGAAGAGGGACATGCTCCAGATGTACAAAACAGTGTACAGAAGGTAGATCAGAGACAAACCTCTTCACCCTGTCTCAGTAAATCAGGAACAAAGGGACAGCTAATGGAACTGAATGGCAGCAAATTAAAAACCAATCAAAGAACATTTTTTTCACTCGATGCACAACGAGCCTGTGGAACTCCCTGCCACAAGATATTAAAGGGGTCAAGAACATAGAAACGGATTCATGTTCACATGGATAACAAGACTATGCAGAGTTAGAATAGCAAGGGTTACAAATCAAAACAACAGGAGTTCTGGTAGGGTTATAAATCCTCATCCTCCAGGGCATAACTAATGGGGGTCAGGAAGAAACAGTCCATGGGGGCAGATTATCCCGTAACTGCCTACTATGGAGTTTCTTGTTCCTTCCTCTCAGACATGAGGTGCTGGCCACTGCCAGAGACAGGACACTAGACTGCATGGTCTGCTCTGGTCTGGCCATTCTTATTTCCTGTCATAAAAGAAAGAACCTTTTAACTGATGCTCTTTCCTTCACGTGTGCATATGCTAAGCCAGCAGCGTTAGGCGGCAGGGCAGCTCAGAGGTCTGCCACACACAAAGCCTATCTCACCTCTCTGTGATTGTGATTTGTGGCTTGCAGCCTTCTGTGCCTTGCTCCTCTGTGACCTCCAGCAAGACACACCCACTGCAGCCTTGGTTTCTTCTGAGGGGGTTTCCTGCCCTGCCCTGCCCTGCCCGCCATCTGTGCTTTCCTCTCCTCTTTCCAGATCTCCCCTACTACAATCCCTTCCTTTTCTCGCACCACTGACTCTCTCCAGGTAGTGTTTGGGGGTGCTGTGATTGAAGGATACAGTAAAACTGCACTGGAAACCTCCGCCTCAGCTCATGGGCCACCTGTAGCTACATCAGCCTGCAACAGTTAGGAGCTGGGCGAGTTAAAGAAGACTAAAATCCCAACCTCCCTGTCAAGTGCCTGGGTTTGTGATATCATCAGCCTACTGCCTGGGCACTTGTGATGTCATCAACTCGCCAACATCATCACTCCCTGGGTGTTCCAGGGAAAACCCACAGAGCCCAGATGTGCATTTCTAATGTCACAAACAAAGCCGGGGGGAATTAAAATCTTCCGTGTCTTCTTTCTACAGTAGCAAGGCACAAAAGGCAATCTCCCCCCCCCCACCCCGTGCAGGTCTCCTTTAACATCTCACCTTAAGGGTCAAGTTTCAAATACAGGATTTAAGCTACGAGCAGGGTTTTTGCTTAGAGGTGGGATTGTGAGGTGAAAGATAGCCAGGAGGAAGTATTTTCCATTTGAGGTTAAAAAAACCCACATGTCCTGATAAAAATATTGGCGATTTTTATTACCTTTTAGATTTTATTTCTACAGCAGTCTCTCTTAATGAGGTCAATCTGCGTGGCACCAGGTACCCATTCTAAACTGAGTGGTTGACTGTCAGGTTCTGAGATTAGGGGGCGTCGAGGGGGCCCCCTAGCCTGTTCTGAGACACAAGAGCCTTATATCACAGTAACCAACAGTGTAAAAATTGACTCCGTTTGCACATTTTTAACTGTATTTGAAATCGACGAAATGCATAATGCTAAGAAGGGATGGATCTGCCGGGATGGGAGGAGAGTGGGGTGGAAGCAGTACAAAAGTATACGCTTTTCTAGAGGGGGGGAAATATGTTTTAAATATAGATATATAATTTTGGGTTTGATTTTCCATATCCAATTTCAAAATGTGTTGTTTGTTTCCTATACACCAGTGGTTCTCAACCAGGGGTACATTTACCCCTGGGGGTACGCAGAGCTCTTCCAGGAGGTACATCAACTCATCTAGATGTTTGCCTAGTTTTACAACAGGATACATAAAAAACACTGGCAAAGTCAGTAGAAACTAAAATTTCATCACGACAATGATTTTTTTATACTCTTCTATACACTAGATCAGCAGTTCTCAAACTGGGGGTGACTTCATTTTAAGGGGTCGCCAGGGCCAACGTTAGACTCTCTGGGGCCTGGGGCAGAAAGCCGAAGCCTGAGTTTTTAAGTGAGGTGCAAAGTGGGGTACGCAAGACGAATCAGACTCCTGAAGGGAGAACCACTGCTCTACACAGTATTTTAGGAATAAATAATATGCCGATGGGTGTGGAAGACAGAAATGGGAACAGAATGGACCCCCCCCAATCCAACTTCGAAAGTTCAGCTCCAGATCTGTAGCGTCCTGGATGATGGAGTAGAGACAGGGCTCAGGGCTAGTGACTATAAAAAGGATTCTTTAGGTAGGCTGCTGGACACCAAATCCCTATGGTCATCTCTGATTCCCTGATTAATACCTACAACCTGTGCTCTTCGTGACACCTTAAAAGGGTGTTCCTGGGTATGTATACACTGCAGTAAAACACCTGTGGCAGGCCCATGTCAGCTGACATGGGTTCCTGAGGCTTGGGCTGCTGGGCTATAAAATTGCAGTGCAGACATTCACGCTCGGGCTGGAGGGTCTCAGAGCCCGGGGTCCATCATGAGTCTGAATGTCTACACTGCAATTTTTAGCCCCACAGCCCTGCAAGGCCAGGTCTACACTGCAGACCTATATCGATATAAAAGCGGGAGAGCTTTTCCCATCGACAGAGCTACCCCCTCCCAGGATGGTGGATTGACTCTCCTGTTGGCGTAGGAGCGTTTTCACTAAAGCGCTGTGTGTGAAGACAAGACCCAAGTCAGCTGACCTGGGCGCTGAGACCTCAGTGCCGCCAGTTTTATCGCCGTGTAGACATAATGACAAAGTCCTGGCTTGGCCTATACAATCATAAAGGGACTGGGGACAGCACTACAAGAGCAAGACCTGGACTTCACAGTTTCAATAGCGAGCCAAGACAAAACCCTAGAACCCAACACTAGTGAGCTTCTGAAACGGGTAAGGTTGGACTCCAGATCCGCATTTTATTGCTCAGCCCCTGTCTAACAGGAATATGGTTGATGGTGTATTTCACAGGAGAGAGAGTGCACTGAGCGAATGATCAATTTTTCAGTTCAGTGGCTGAATTGAAAAATAATTTTAAGAATGCAGTTAGTTTCAAACTGAAACTCAATGTTTTCGGGGTGGGGGCGATTCCCTCACCAAGTCAACTCTCACACACACACAAAATTTCACTCAGGTCGAATGAACCATTTTGAATGACGGTTCGAACCGACATTTCATTGTGAAAATGTCTTTTCAAAATGAGAGGTCTACGTGGTTCGTTTTGAAAATGTCATAACAAACCATTTCGGACATTTCTGAAATGTTCTCTTCTGGGTTTTGGGTTTTTTCAGCCAAAACTATTATTTGCCAAATTTGATCTAAATTGGTGAATCGTTTCAGTGCCCCCCAAAATGCATTTTTCAACAAATTTACTCTTTGCTGAAAAAAATTCTCCCCGCTCTCTTTTCCCGCCCGATATATAATCAGCTCTTAAAATGATTAAAGTGAACGTGGGCCTGGTTAGACAGACAGCAGTGGGTCAAGTTGTATGCTCAGAACAAGAGCCAGATATGCAGAAGTTCAGGGAGGTCTCCAAATGCATTTGCAAGCACACATTCCTTCACAAACAGCTAACAGACGAGATCCACCCACTGAAGAATTTGTTCTAATTCTTTCCCCTTCTGACCCACTTTACAGGGTGGAAATTGATAATACCGGCCCAGATCTGCAAAGGCACAAATCAGGACTTGGGTATCCATACGAGTAGGTCTGGCCCACAGTTGCATGAAGATAGCTGGAGGTGTATGTCACGGCAGGGTATGTGGTGTAAAGGTTTGCCTGGCATTAATGTGAAATAGCCACATGTCTCACGAGTGGCGAGCTGTGCAAATTATCCCAATCCAGTGGCAATAAAACCTTTGGCCCGCACCATACAACGATGAATCCTTTACCTGCCATACATTCCCTGGAAAAGTCTATGTCTGAGAACAAGAGGACGTGAGAACCAGATAGATTGAGAGGCATACCGTTTGGTAGAGAGATTAATAGAGATATATATTTAGGATAAGCAAGTAGCAAAAGAGAGACAGATAATATCTGTCTCAAATATAGATCTATGTCTGTATTGTATCTGTAGCTGGAATTATATCTAGCTATATCATCCATTTATATATAACTAATGTGAGAGGCACACATACAGGGAAACAGGGAGCCATAAACACTACAGGGGTGAATGCTCGAGAAAACCCCCAAACGCCCCCCCAACCCCGCCGTCTACCTCTCTCTCTCCAGAAAGACCAACTTCTATGCCCAGATTTCACTCCCAGTTACCCCACTCAACCTGGTATAATTCCACTGAAGTCCATAGGCTCATTCCAGACGTACAAAGGAGCTCAGAAGCTGGGCTGGAGAGTTTGAAGAGGTGGAATTGCTGTCTGGGAATATTTTATGCCCCCCCCCCCCCGCCCCGTGACACCGAGCCTCACCGTTGCATTTCTGTAATATCCTAATCGCAGCCCCCCACCCTGGGGATTTCACAGCAAACTGCTTAACTTGCTGCTTCCAGGTCCATCCCCCCCCTCCCCCTCCCCCTCCACGGAGACCGGTCATTTATTGGCAGCAGAATCGATTACTGAGCGAAACCCACGGGCTAGCTTCCTCCTCCCTCTCCCACTTTCCTTCCTCTGTCTCCGTCTCTTTCCCTCTCTTCCCGAGAGCAACACCTCCCCATTCTCTCTGCAACCACCCCCCGCCCCCGCCCACATTGAGCTCCAGTGAGCCAGGCCAATTCATCACCCTGTCAGGCCTGTGTGACAGCCCTTCATAAACGCACCACAATGAGCCTAAATCGGCATCGGAGCAGCCCTCAGACCAGCCAATTTAGCAAAGCAGCCAACATCTGAGAGGCTGAATCCCAGCGAGCCGGAGATTGAAATTGGGAAATTGGTTCTACTCCTCTCCAGTAGTTCAGGGTTTTTTTTTTAAATATACCTATATATTCCCTTCATCTCCAGATATACATTTAAGGTAATTCTCTCCCACTTAAATCTCCAGCACTTATTACACACGGATGGCGAGGCCCAGCCGCGCGCTCTCGCTCTCTCTCGCAGTAGATTATTAAAGGGTCTTATTGGTAAACTTGCACGGTCTGCAAAAACACGCCGGACTCAGCAGATTGAGTCTGGATGCAGGCCCGGGCCGCCGGCTGCCACGCTGCGCTGACTCCCCAGCTGTCGGCCGAGGGCTCGGGCAGCTGGGTAGCATTTTGTCGGTCTGTCCTCTGGCTGGTCCTTCTGGGCGCCCGGAATCCTGCAAGGTTGTGCTTTTCGCTCCCTTTAGCACAGCGGGTGTGGCGAGCCCTGCCAGGTCCAGGCGGTGACTTGTGTTTGGGATGCAGGGCAGTGAACTAAGGTGCTTCTTCCGTGGGAGAAGACTAGGTGGCACGTAGGGTTTGGAACGAGCTGCTGCCCCTTTCACCTCCAGGCTGCCAGACTGGAAGCAGCCTAAGTTGGTAGCGATGGAACTGCACCATGGCTGGGAGGGAAATGTTACTTGGGTTGTAAGCTCTGCCAGGTAGGGACCTCCTCTCGATGATGTTTGTGCAGCACCTACCACAGTGGGGCCCTGGCCTTTTGGCACGACAACTAATTAATACCATCGGGTGGCTGTTTGGTGGCCTACGTGAAATGAGGCGGCAGGTCTCAGCCCAGCTCAGTTCCTAGCAGACAGGTGTGCTTGGTGAAGTGTCAGAGCTTGTGTCCACACAGCACACTAAGCCTGGGTCTGTGGGATCTGGGCTTGTGAACCTGAGTTTACAACTGCTGGATCCGGGTCTCGCAGCTGTGCTAATGCTTCAACACAGCCCTTCTGACTCAGGTTTGCAGCATGAGCTGTGTCCACACTGCAAAATGACAGGGCTGGGACCTGACTCACAGCAGGACTCGGGCTCTGACCCCTCCCCACCAGGGTCGTAGGACCTGAGTCCTGAGCGCTGGCTGACCCGAGTCACACTGATCTGTGTGTGGACAGAAGTGGGGCTTGGCCTCACACCTGAGTCAGAGCATGAGGGTAGTGTGCAGTACAGAGATACCCAGAGAGGCCAGGGATGGAATGGGCCAGGGAAGATGCAGCTTGTTCTCACTCTGTGCGAGGAAGGCTGCAGCAGTGTAGGTGAGCTCTCGCTGCTGTTCCCCAGCTCGCGAGACAGATGACCTGAAGGCTCCCGGGCTATCAACCCGGCACCTTCAGTGCTGTTAGTTTCCCATCTTGTTCAACGCTCAGGTCGTTGTGGATACTCCTGGGAATGCCATGAAACTACTGAGATGGTCATAAGGTAACGAGAGTCAATTAGACTCAAGGCTGAGGTAAACGGACAGTGCCGATGGTACGTCATCAAATGCACCAGGCCCGCAATCTTTTCCAGAGGATACCAGCTCAGCACTAGCCCCACAAAGCCGCACTGTCACTGTCAGAAGACAAGACACTGGAAGACTGGATGGACCTTTGGTCTGAGCCAGTCTGGCTGTTCTCATGAAGATAGCGTGGAGACGGTGGTGGGAGCTGCAGGTGAACGAGGTGTCAGAGCCAGCGCCATTGACAGAGTGGGGGACAGGGAAGGCAAGATGATAAGAGAGAAGAGGGGGCGAGCCAGGAGGGGCAGAGCTACGTAGGGTTGGGAAGGTGATTATGAGCAGCGACCTTGGTGGACCTTCCCTCCCTCCCCAGGTTCTGCATGTCCCATCCTGCCCTGCCAGCTGGCTGTTGGGACCGGTCCCTGCCTCAAGCCTGCTGCAGGGCTCCATTAGCAGGGTGTCCCACCCTGTGCTCCGGCCTCTCGCGCTGGGTTGGCCTGGCTTGGAGCAGCTCTGTGCGCAAGGGCCAGGTCGGGGGGAAGTCTAGGGGGCACACACCTGCTTGGGGGAAGGCATTCTTCTTTACAGGCTTCTGAAGGGCCAAGAGAGAGGAACGTTCAGGAGGGGGGCACAGAGCCCTGGGAGAGGCACGCGTCGGGATCCTCATGGTGTCGTCTCTCAGCAAAGGCAGTTGGACCTGCGGCTGAGCCAAAATGGCTGCCGCATTCGCCTCCATCCACAGCCTGCAGTGAGTGCTCAGATGGGCTGGCCAGCCCCAGCACTAGGGACGGGTAAATCAGGTCTGCAAAGGAGGAGCTGCAGCAGGTGGAGAGAGGCCCAGGCAGGGAGCCAGCTGTGCACGGTGCGGTTCGTGGCTTGCACCACAGCTCTTTGAAGACCCCACCGCTTCAATGACACTTTGGGATTAAGGGCCAGATCCTCAACTGGTGCAAATCATCTTCTCTCTCCTGGGGGTCAATTTACCCCAGCCCCCAACCTTTTAAGATCTTCCTAGGAGAGGCGTGATGTAAGTGCAAAATATGATGGGTCTCCACCTTGCACATAAAAGTCACGGGGAGCTTTGACTTGCAGTTCAACAGATGTGTCTCCACCGTAGCTGGGAGCAAGGCTCACCCCCAGGTCCACTCTAGCCACAGCTTAGAATCTCAGCCCTGCCCAGAGCTTGGGAGCCCAAGTGCCAGCCTGTGTCCCCCCCCAAAGCACCATCTCCCCAGCTATTTTGTGGACTTAGGCACTGTGTAGACAGACCCCAGGAATGCAAGAGTAGGTTCTATTGCATGCTCCACGGAGACCAACACCATGGAGGTCTCCCATCTACAGACTAATCTACCCCAGTGCTGCTTAGCTGAGAAGAGTAGCAAAGAGCTCCTTCTGGCTTGCACCACCAGGCCTGCTCCCAGGTGGCTGCAGTGTACCAAGGAGTGGCCATGTCTCTCTACGGGAACCCATACAGTTCGACCCTGAAACAGTTCCTCTCCCCCCGCCCCCCCCCCCCACCCGAAGTTACTTCATTCACTTTCGTGCCATTTTGCCTATTAGCATACGAGCTTCTTTTGATTGAGTTGGGGGTTGGTCCTGCTTTGAGCAGAGGGTTGGACTAGATGACCTCCTGAGGTCCCTTCCAACCCTGATATTCTTATGATTCTTTAGGACCCTGGCAGCTGCTCCCCGGCAATCACTCGTCCCCGCAGATTGTTAAGAGGCAGGGAATTAATTGTTGCAAGTCACTAAAAAAGGATCCTTCTCTGCAGAAAATTATCACCAGGTTCTACAGAAATGTTAACACCGGCGGCCATAAAACAAACGGGGAGCTACAGGACCAGCTACCAGGGCAGGCAGGGCTGGGAGTTATCATCCCACACTGGACTGTGGCGGGAGGGAACTTTTCAATGTTCTCAAGCAGAGGAAATTGCACCTCGATCGGACGTTCTTTCAGCTGCATGGATTTCTCGCTGCCCCTGAGTAACTGACGACTGGAGCAGGAATGAGGGATGAGACTTTCTTGGTAGGGCTGCCCTGGCATTAAGACAGCATAAATGTTTTTTTCATTATGAACACTGGGATGTCTCTCCCTCTGTCTACCTCCACCTACAGACCCAAGCATGCTGAGCTATCTGTCTCATCCTTCCATCCAAGCACACTGCTGTCACACAGGGCCACGGTGCCGAACAGGTAGGTAACGTTCTTATAATTCAACCTGGACACTGATTATTTAAAAGCTTGGTTGAAATGGACAGACATGGCTATCGTGTTGGAGAAGGACATGTAGGGCATCTAATTCCCATTGGAATGGGAGCTGGAGATAGGGGTTGATATCCTGGGCCCACTCATGTGACATGGGTCTGAGGCGCCAAATACCTCTGTCACATAGCAGGGGGTCATTATCCACCCACTCCAGTGGCTGCCCTTGCAATGAGGAGAGGTGCTAAACTGATAACGTTGGAGCCTGAAGCTTTTGGTCTGTCCCCAGAAGAAGGACAGCGCAGAGAGCTGCAGCGTATATCAGATCTGGGCTTGTCTATATGAACAATTTGTTCGTGCCAAGCTGGAGCGTAAATCTACCTCACACTGTATGGCCCCAGCTGCCGTGCACGAGCGCTTCCGTGGCGTGCTTTGGTCTGTCTCGCTTCCAAACAGCAGCGGGCCAAAGCATGCTTGGGACCTTTCAGTCCACGGCGGGGCTAGTGTGAGGTAGATTTACATCCCAGCTCACCTCGGGCTAACTGCTCATATACACAAGACAGACCATCTCTAGGGTTGAAAACAGAGTTTAGCTGGTCTTCGCGGCCCTTACAAGCACTGGCCTGTCTCACTGGCACTGAGCGGTATCTCGGTGGGTCCTGTGGATACACACCCGCTGGGATCTAGACTCTTCCCCTGTAACAGAGTGGGAATTTTTCATAATATTTTGTATGAATGTGTGTGCCTCAGTTTCCCCGATGCGGGAAACTATGTGGTGGGAAAAAGTTGTTTACTTTTTGCAGAGACCCAGAGATCCAGGTGAAACTGATGCCTAGCTGCCTTGAGCCTGGACCTCCCTGCCCATGGAGAGTCTGAGAAGACAATGGTCACTCCAAGTGCCTGGACATTTGGAACCTAGCAACTAACGAGCATGGAAGGCCCACACTCTGCAGGAAGCCAGCCATGTGTGACCATCTGGGGAACAAAGGGCTAAGGAGGAGGGACAGGTGCCATGGCCCACCTCTGCAGGAAGCCAGCCATGTGTGACCATCTGGGAAGCAAAGGGCTAAGGAGGAGGGACAGGTGCCAATGTTTGCCCAGGAACAAGGACAAAGGACTGAGGACGGGCCCAGTGGGGTTGTTACGTGTGGGCTGCTGGAAGCAGGAGATGCTCCTGGACTGGGGCTAAAGAGGGGTCAGAGGGCTCTGGACTGACCCAGCTGGTCCACCCTGTAACTTTCTGTTCTCTGTGTTAACTAAGGACTTTCTACGCTGTGTTCCAGACCTCTAATAAACCCTCCTGCTTTTACAACGCCGGCTGGAGTCACTCCGCTTTAAGGAAGGTGGGGGTGTATTGCTCCCTTTGTGTGTGCAAGTCTCTCACTCAGGTGGACGCGCTGCAGGGAGCTTGCAGCGTGAAGCGGGGGTGCGAGGGAGGCTCTGCGGTTCAGTCCCAGGAGGCGGTGAAGCCCCGTGGCTTACCCTAGTGAAAGAGCGTGACCCTAAGGGGGGCCGTCACACTGAAGGGGTCCACCAAGGGACCATTCCAGAGCCATTCAAGAGCACCGGAGCTGCGGATCCGTGACAGACCCCAGCTCACTCATTTAGATAGGCTGCTCCACAGCCTTTCACGCAGTCCTGACCTTTGATGGCTACCGATCAAAGCTGGAGTCGCACCTGTGATTGAGGGGCTAACGATTCCACACCCTTTCCAGAGCCGCTTCAGGGGTTCCCTTGAACGAGCCGTCTGCTGGGAGAGAGGGACACAGGACTGAGCGCGGCTGTGTCTTGGTGACAAGTGTGTGTTACGAGAGCGTCCTTTGAAGGCCCGTTTGCTGAGGGACACGGTGCAGGGATGCCCAGCGTGTTCAGCATTTGATTCCTCTCCCCCCCATCCCAGAAATCAGTGACACGCGGCTGTTTTCAGAAACCAAAGAGAACCCCACTGTGGAAGCACAAATAATGCAAAACCCCGTCAAGCAAACAAGAATGAGTCAGGGCGACGGGAAGTTCGGAGAAGTCCTGGTCTCCGATCCAAGGCCGCTCCGAGCAGGACAGCAGCTGCAATGGCTCTCAAAGCCCAGGCAGCCAGACCTGCAAGAAATCACGCAGGGACGCAGCTGCAGCCAATCATATGAGAACAATCAACGAGGCAGACTCTCTGCTCACTCTGGACTTCTCCAGACAAGACAGAGCCGAACTTGCAGGGTATTTCTTCTGGTATATGCCCAGGTTCCTCACCCACAGGTAGCAATCCACGCAGACTTGATCTCCATCCTCCTCCTCCTCACTTGTACAGAGCCATCAATATGCACAGCCATTTACAATCCAGAAAGAGACCCAGCCCGTGCCCCGGAGGGGCTGCCATCTAAAGTAAGAGGAGATCAAACAAAGACACAGTCTGCCTCCACTCTCATTACAGAAGATGCTCCACTCATGTGTAATGGAGAAATTCCCATTATACATTGGTCAGTTTCATTTTCTGGCTTGCATGCACCAGCACAGTGCTCTCATGTAGGGAGGAGGTTAAAAACGTTCTTGCCAGTCGCTCTTTCCTGCTGTTTCTTTAAATCCACAGCAGGAAAGGAGGCAGAGGAGGAAGGGCCTAGTCAGAAGATCTACCTTGAAGCAGAGAAAGAAACTCCAGGGAGAACATTGTTTTCCTGATTAATAAAGTTCCCTGTTCAGTGTTAGAAGACAGTGAGTCTCCATCAACCTCTACCATGAGCACCTTGATAGAGCAAAGGCTAAAAAGTTCACATCAGAACTTCCCTGGCTTTTCATAGAATATCAGGATTGGAAGGGACCTCAGAAGGTCATCTAGTTCAACGCCCTGCTCAAAGCAGGACCAATCCCCAATTTTTGCCCCAGATCCCTAAATGGCCCCCTCAAGGATTGAACTCACAACCCTGGGTTTAGCAGGTCAATGCTCAAACCACTGAGCTATCCCTCCGCAAAACAGTTAGTGCTTTTAAACTAACACTCATTTTTATTTTTATTTTTTTGGCAAGGCTCTGGGAGGTTTAAAACCTCTGTAAAATAAACCCCAAACAGCCCTCTGCACGTCCCAATGAGTGATGCCGCTAGTCAGTTTGTATTTACTCAGGATGCAATCGGACCGTGTTAAGTCTAAATGACCCCTATAGTCGTTACCGGAGTGATGGTCTGCTTAGTAAAGAAGTTGATTATAAAAAGCATTTATTGAGGTTTATCTGCTTCTGTGTGACCCGAGCGGCTATTGATTATTTACAGGTTAACCCTCATTAAATATGGTTTTAATAAGCAATTGGTGGCTAATCATCATACAATCGGCATCTTTTTAAAGATACATTAAACATGTAGGGATGAGAAGCCAATTGAATTGCGCTCTGCCCCATCTGCAGTTCCTCGAAGAGGAGAATTAGCCCTGTGTTTGACCCACCCTCCGTAGCACCTCTTACCTCCCCCTGCCCCCACCCCAATCTATTATAAATTACCTGTGATTCTCCTTTATGGTGTCCCTCTATAATGAGCTAGGCTAGGCTCAGGAAAGTGACTAGAAACAGGATCTTCCTCACTCAGTGTATAACACCTGAATCCCACAGACAGTTTCATAGATTCATAGATTTTTAGGTCAGAAGGGACCATTATGATCATCTAGTCTGACCTCCTGCACAACGCAGGCCACAGTTCTATCTGCCTGGCCTGCAGTAACACTGAGGTCCTGTAATACTCTTACTTGCTGGTAGGAACTCTGCGGTGCAATTCTAAGGATCCAGGATTGAGGCTAATGAAATGCTACGGGTACAGTATCAGCTCCTAATTTCACCGATACAGCCCAGCTTCTGCCATTAATCCAGTATGGGAGAGTGAGCAATTTGCTATTCTGTCTGATGATTTGGCAACAAAATCCACAACTAAGTGCCTGCGTGATGGGGCAAAAAGGTATCTGTCTGGATCATTAGATGCCAGGTGGAGCTGGCAGAGGAAGGTAGTTAGGGGAAGTCATCCTTTGTTTTGAGATAAGAGTCTTGTGGCATTACTGTGGGATTTAACTTTGATTCCTCGCTCTGCTATTGAGTCTTTATGTGGCCTTGGTCAAATCACTTAGTCTTGCCAGGTATGTCCACACTGCAAAAAGGCACGCACTGCAGCAGCTCTCAAATCCCGGGTCTACAGACTTGGGCTCAAGCGATGGCACTAAAAATACAGAGTAGACGTTCCTGCTTGTACTGGAGTTCGGGTTCTGAAACCTGGAACATTTCCACTGCCATTTTTAGCATGAGTCTGAGTCTGTCATCCTGGGCTCAGACTCACAGCTGTGGGTGTTCCCCCCTTCCCCCCCACAGTGTAGACGTACAGTCTGTGCCTTGGTTCTCCCGTCTGTAAAATGGGGCTAGTGATCCTTCCCTTCTCCCACCCACTGTCAGATTACAGAGGGGTAGCCGTGTTAGTCTGTATCAGCAAAAACAACGAGGAGTCCTTGTGGCACCTTAGAGACTAACAAATTTATTAGGGCATAAGCTTTCATGGGCTAAAACCCACTTCATCAGATGCATGGAGTAGAAAATACAGTAAGCAGGTGTGAATATACAGCACATGAAAAGATGGGAGTTGCCTTACCAAGTGGGGGGTCAGTGCTAACGAGGCCAATTCAATCAAGGTGGATGAGGCCTATTCCGAACAGTTGACAAGAACGGGTGAATATCAACAGAGGGAAAATTACTTTTTGTACTGCTAACAAGGCCAATTCAATCAGGGTGAATGTGGCCCATTCCCAACAATTGACAAGAAGGTGTGAGTATCAACAGAGGGAAAAGTACTTTTTGTAGTGACCCAGCCACTCCAAGTCTTTATTCAGGCGTAATTTGATGGAGTCAAGTTTACAAATTAATTCCAGTTCTGCAGTTTCTCACTGAAGTCTGGTTTTGATGATTTTTTGTTGAAGAATTGCCACTTTTAAGTCTGTTATTGAGTGTCCAGGGAGATTGAAGTGTTCTCCGACTGGTTTTTGAATGTTATGATTCCTGATGTCAGATTTGTGTCCATTTATTCTTTTGTGTAGAGACTGTCCGGTTTGGCCAATGTACATGGCAGAGGGGCATTGCTGGCACATGATGGCATATATCACATTGGTAGATGTGCAGGTGAACGAACCCCTGATGGTGTGGCTGATGTGGTTAGGTCCTATGATGGTGTCCCTTGAATAGATATGCGGACAGAGTTGGCAACGGAGTTTGTTGCAGGGATTGGTTCCTGGGTTAGTCTTTTTGTTGTGTGTTGTGTAGTTGCTACTACAGGACAGGCCAGTACCCTTCACCTACAGCCCCCAACTAAAACCTCTCCAGCGCATCATCAAGGATCCACAACCTATCCTGAAGGACGACCCATCACTCTCACAGACCTTGGGAGACAGGCCAGTCCTCGCTTACAGACAGCCCCCCAACCTGAAACAAATACTCACCAGCATCTCCCTTACGCCTGGCCACAGCTGGTCCTCTAGGCATCCTAGCAATACAAATCAACCGAGCAGATTTCAGCTAGGATGCTGGGGAGCCAATGCAGCTGGAACCCTGCGTGTGCTATTTTTGCAGATTCACTCCTTGATCATAGAATCATAGAATATCAGGGTTGGAAGGGACCCCAGAAGGTCATCTAGTCCAACCCCCTGCTCGAAGCAGGACCAATTCCCAGTTAAATCATCCCAGCCAGGGCTTTGTCAAGCCTGACCTTAAAAACCTCTAAGGAAGGAGATTCTACCACCTCCCTAGGTAACGCATTCCAATGTTTCACCACCCTCTTAGTGAAAAAGTTTTTCCTAATATCCAATCTAAACCTCCCCCACTGCAACTTGAGACCATTACTCCTCGTTCTGTCATCTGCTACCATTGAGAACAGTCTAGAGCCATCCTCTTTGGAACCCCCTTTCAGGTAGTTGAAAGCAGCTTTCAAATCCCCCCTCATTCTTCTCTTCTGCAGGCTAAACAATCCCAGCTCCCTCAGCCTCTCCTCATAACTCATGTGTTCCAGACCCCTAATCATTTTTGTTGCCCTTCGCTGGACTCTCTCCAATTTATCCACATCCTTCTTGAAGTGTGGGGCCCAAAACTGGACACAGTACTCCAGATGAGGCCTCACCAATGTCGAATAGAGGGGAACGATCACGTCCCTCGATCTGCTGGCTATGCCCCTACTTATACATCCCAAAATGCCATTGGCCTTCTTGGCAACAAGGGAACACTGCTGACTCATATCCAGCTTCTCGTCCACTGTTACCCCTAGGTCCTTTTCCGCAGAACTGCTGCCTAGCCATTCGGTCCCATTGATGTTACACTTCAATCAGATTTTTTAAAAATACCCATCAGCCCTTTACAAAGGCGGACCTGGGAGATTCATCCCCATCCCCCCGGTATGAGGGGACAGAAGGAGCAGTAGGAGGATGAAACTGAGCAAAGGGTAATTGCCTCTCATGCGTCAGCTCCCCCACCCCCCAATCTCTCAAGGGGAGGCTGTTGATCAGACATGTGTTCGAAAATTTAAAACATATCTTTCACCTGGCTAAGCACCCCTCCAGCTTGGCCAGCAGCAGCGAGGCAGACTACCCTGGGATTGCTAGGAGCTACGCGTCTGGGTTGTGGGTTTTATTTCCAACTCTGCTGCTGACCCGCTGTGAGACCCTGAACAATTGCCAGTTGACCGCTCTCTGTCTCAGTTTCCCCACCTGTAGGCACTTACAGAACCTACTTTGCTTGGGAGACTTGATTCACTGAGTCTTGTCAAGATCCTTGGGTGGCAGGTGCTGAGTCAGGGTGGGGTCCAGTGGATGGGGCAGGGCCCTAGATTGGGACTCGGGGGAGGCGGGTTCTATGCCTGCCTTGGTTGTGTGACCCTGGGCAAATCCCAAGCTCTGCCTGTGTCTGTTGCTTCCCCCCTCCCCTTGTCTATTTCAGGTGGGACAGGGGTTGTCTCCCAGTGTGTGTGTGTCCAGCACCTCGTACAATGGGGACTGGATCTCGGTTGGCACCTCTAGGCGCGGCTGCAGCACAAACAATGAAAGGAAGAGGAGGATCATGACTCGCATTCCCCAGCAGGAGCCAGTGCTGGCCCCCCTCACTCACTCTTCCTATGGCCTCCATCAGAATAGCTGCCCTGAGCCTCTCCTCCCAGCAGGCCCCGTACCCTGCACTTCCCTCTCTCCTGGACTGGACCCCTTCTCCCTCTTCCTGCTGCCCTGTCTCTACCTCTGGCCCCCAGCCTGGCTCCCATCCAGGTCCCCTTCATTCTCTCAGCTCTGCCTAAGCAACTTTAACCCCCTCTTCCTCTCTGGCCTGGCACCTCCCGCCCCTGAGGAGTTTTCTGTCCTCAGGCCTTTCCTCCCTGCACCCACTTCCTTCTCTGCCAGAGAGCTGGACAATCCGCCCCTGCCCAAAACGACTCCTGGAACCAGCCCCTGGCCCTTCAGCCTCTTCCTGTCCCCTGAGCGGGCCTGTCTGGTTTGGACTTTGGCCACACTCACAGGGCCCGGCTGGCCAACAGAGCCTCGCTTGCCCTGAAAATGGAGCTGGTGCACACGCGTGCGAAGAGAGGGAAGTCTGTATGCACACGTGTGTGAGGGTTGGAGAGTCCACATACACACCCGTGAGACATCTGCGCGAGTGTAGGCTTGTGTGTGAAAGCGGGGAGGCAGGTCCACGTGCACACACGCAGGAGACATCTGTGTGACTGTACGCTCATGCACATGTGTATGTGGGGAGGAAGGTCTGTGTCCATGCACAGGCGTGAGGGGAGGAAGGTCTGTGTCCATGCACAGGCGTGAGGGGAGGAAGGTCTGTGTCCATGCACAGGCGTGAGGGGAGGAAGGTCAGTGTCCATGCACAGGCGTGAGGGGAGGAAGGTCTGTGTCCATGCACAGGCGTGAGGGGAGGAAGGTCTGTGTCCATGCACAGGCGTGAGGGGAGGAAGGTCTGTGTCCATGCACAGGCGTGAGGGGAGGAAGGTCAGTGTCCATGCACAGGCGTGAGGGGAGGAAGGTCTGTGTCCATGCACAGGCGTGAGGGGACGAAGGTCTGTGTCCATGCACAGGCGTGAGGGGAGGAAGGTCTGTGTCCATGCACAGGCGTGAGGCAACTGTACTAGTGTGAGCTTGTCTGCATGTGTGCGTTTGAGGGGATGAACGCTGTCTGCACAAGCATGGGGCATGTGCCTGTGTGTGCAGCCATGAGGAAGTGTGTAAGGTTTGAGCCGGACATGTCTGCCAGCCTAGGAGAGAGAGAAAATGTGTGCAGACCAAGCTGGGAAATGCACACGTATGTGCAAGGATGGGGGTGTGCGTGTGCGTGTGCAGAACATGTCTGTGTAAGCCTCAGTGACAGCATGCGTGTGCGTGAGGGGCTGAGCACGTGAGTGGCGTGCCTGTTGCCTGGGAGAACCCGGATGGACGGGCACTCGTGACTCCCTCCCTCCCATGCATCCACTGGCATCATTTGAAGTTGGGGGGAGGAGGAGAGAGCAAAGATATTTTAGCCATGCAAGTTATGGATGGATGACACCTATTCCCTCTTTTTATCTTCCTAACAGATTGTGCCTGGTGCTGGTGACTTACCGAGCTGTCGGGGGAGCATTTCAGGACAGAATTATATGGGAGAGGGAAAAGATTTTTACCAAATTAATGAAAAAATCAATCCTGCCTCAAAAATCCATTAATGGTCATAATGCACTGGTTACAGATAGAGAAATACCGCAGGGTCCAGTAGCTCCTGGAAAGAGGTACTCTCACGCCTTACTCCCATCTGTGAGCTCATGGAGGGGCTGGAGCAGGTGCCCCAGGGTGCAGGAGAGCGCAGGTGTTCCTCCCATTCACCTGCTCTCCTTGTGACTTCACGTCATTCACTTTGGCATGCATGCATGAGAAGGCGGGTGTACTTGTATGGAATAATAAATAACAGCACGCAGCTCTGATACAGCGCTTTTCATTTATAGGTCGCAAAGTGCTTTGCAGGGGAGAGCAGGCTCATTATCCCCATCTGTAAAATGGGGGAAACTGAGGCACAGCGCAGGGCAGTGACCTGTCCAGTGTCACCCAGCACGTCAGGGGTAGAGCAAGGAAACAAAGCCCAGGTCTTCAGAGTGTTAGTCTGGTACTCGATCCACTAGGCAACATTGCCTCTGTGTGTGTACACACACACACACGTGATCTGGGTGTGCACACACGCGTGAATGTGGACAGCTCCCTCCCTTTGCAGTGCATGTGGAAGGGCTCAGGCACCACAGTGATGGGAACCGGCTATGGACCTGAACAGACACCGATCAAGTCCAACGTCTTGCCATTGCTCCACAGTGGGAAGGAAAGGCTCCCTCTATGCCTGGCTCAGCTCCTGGTCGTAGAAGCCTGAAATGGAGAAGACCCCTATGCTGCAGGCGGTGTGGCCTAGCAGAGTGGGTGGCTTCTGTGGCATTGGCAGCTCTTGCCAACGACGGGAGGGGTGAGAGACATGGGCGGGCTGAATACAGACCAGCCTGTCCCCAGACCACATGGGCATTCACACCCTGTCGTTTGCTGAACTATGACTTGGCTTCCTCATTGAAAGAAGCTACCTATCGTCTGGGTGATTCCAGAGAGAACTGTCTCGTTACTGCCTCAGAAAGTGTTCACACCCATCTAATTAATATCCCGTGATCAGCAGCTGGTGGAATTGAACTCAAGGAGCAGAGCCTGGGACGTGGGTCTAGACAGGACCCTCCAGGGAAAGCGGCTCAGCTCCGGTCCAAACGGCCCCCTGCTGGCAGGTTATGCTCTTCCGGCACAATTTCAGCCCCGCGTCTGGGGAATGATGCCACCTCAGAAGGCAAAAAAGACCCAGAAAAAGAGATCTACCCCTGCACCCAGCTTCGAGAATCTCATCTGAAAGGCTTTGCTCTAGCAATATCCCTATTCCACATTTACACTGTCGCCGCGCAGAGAGGCCAGGAGATCAGGACCTGACTGTGATGGACTTACCAACGAGGCGGAGGCTCAGACTCATAGACTGTAAGGTCAGGAGGGACCATCGGGATCATCTGGTCTGACCTCCTGCACATGGCAGGTCACAGCCCCTCACCCACCCACTCCTGGAACAGCTCCCGAACCTCTGGCTGAGTCACTGACGTCCTCAAATCCTGGTTTACAGACTTCAAGTTACCAAGAATCCACCATTCACACTTGTTTAAACCTGCAAGTGACCCATGCTTATCACAAGACCATCCTGTTATTATCGCCAGCCTCCTTACTCTGACCAGGGCAGGTTTGTTCCCCACTGTATATTTTCAAGGGCTTTGCCTAGTCCACTTGTGGGTCAAGCAATGAGGCTTCCCCCGTTTCCCTTGCCCATAAATCCCGCTCCACACACCCATCTGAATCTCTCCACAGCTCCCCCTCTTCCACAGAATCCAGATCAAGCTTCTTCATAACTCTCCCCTGCCAGCCTCTCTCCCACTCGTGTCTCGCACCCATGTTTGGAATGGTTGGCTAGTGAGTGCACGCAGCAGCCGTGCAAGCTGCCCTTCCGCCAATCATTGCATCTCCGGCCTGCCCTGGAATCCATAGCGATGGAAGAACCCCTGTGAGTTAGCCCCCTGGAACACCCATCTTCTCCCCAAACCAACCTCCATGCCCTTCCTTTCCACCCCCTCCATCCGCGCACCATTAATAGTTCGGTGGCTGGCCTTTCAAACTCACTAGGAACCGGAGGATGATTGGCAGCCCCATTACTATCTATGGAGGTTTCCCCCCACCCCGAACAGTTCACCGCACCCCACCCCAGCGCCCCGCCGAGAGCTACGAGCCAGACCTGCATTATGAGGCGAGTGACTTATCGAGCTGTCAGGGGGAGAGTTTTAAGACAGAATTATATGGGAGAGGGAAAAGATTTTTACCAAATTAATGAAAAATCAATCCGGCCTCAAAAATCCATTAATGGTCATAATGCACTGGTTACAGATTGAGAAATACTGCAGGATCCAATAGTGCCTGTTAAATACATCTCCGCAATGGAGCGTCTGGGATATAACTCATTCATTAGACTGCGTATGTTTACTTTTTAAAGTGACACCAATCTGTGTCCCTTCAGGACTCAGCGCAGCCGAGTCTCGGAGCGCCCGGCTCCTGGACTCTTCCAGGCTGGGCTCAGCTTCTCAGAAATCGATCTTCCTTTGCCTCATCTTCCCTCCCTCGGACCTATTGCTGCAGATGAGTTCTAGCTTTGCTCCAACCCCCACAGCTCTGCTGATGTCCCTCAATCCAGCCCAGCCCCCCACTGCCATTCCAGTCCTGCCCCCTCGGGGCTTTGCCAATGTACCTCACCCCCTGACCTGCAGCCCCCTTTCCATTCCAGTCCTGTCCCCTCCCGGCTTTGCCAATGTACCTCACCCTCTGACCTGCAGCCCTCTTTCTGTTCCAGTCCTGTCCCCTCCTGGCTTTGCCAATGTACCTCACCCCCTGACCTGCAGCCCCCCACCCCATTCCAGTCGTGCCCCCTTGCGGCTTTGCCAATGCACCTCACACCCTGACCTGCAGCCCCCCCCCCATTCCAGTCCTGTCCCCTCCTGGCTTTGCCAATGCACCTCACACCCTGACCTGCAGCCCCCCCCCCCATTCCAGTCCTGTCCCCTCCTGACCTGCAGCCCCCTTTCTGTTCCAGTCCTGTCCCCTCCAAGCTTTGCCAATGTACCTCACACCCTCACCTGCAAGACCCGCCCCCCCATTTCAGTCCTGTCCCCTCGCGGCTCTGCTGATCCATCCCAGTTCTGACCGGCGGTGCCTTCTGCTTTCCCGGCCCACCCCTCCACCATAGCTGTGCGGATTGTGCTTGGCGCTGACCACAACACCCTCCCTCTATTCCAGTGTCAGGTCCCTACGCAGCACTTGGCCAATATCCCTCACTATCCCACTGTGCCCATTATCTCAGTCCTGAGTCGCCAGGCAATGCCGCCCAACGACCTCGAGCCTGAGCACAGCCCCACCCGGTATCCCAGCCCGGCCTCATCACGTAGCTCTGCCAACGTCCTTCAGTCCTGGCTTGCAGCAGCCCCTGCCGTTCCAGGCCGATGCCCGTGCTGTGCAAGGAGTGAACCAGGCACGTGACTGCAGATGGCACACTGACGTGCCACGTAGTTGGCAGCCTGCGTGGCACATGCTGGTGGATCTCAGGCAGTCCCTACCGGCCCAGCACCCTCAATGTAAAGCTATCACCACAATTGCCACTTCTTGGTCACCCTTGTCGGCGGCCAAGCACAGAATGGACACTGAGGGTTCGCTTTTCTCTCATCCCTAGATGTGCTTGCTCCATGGCAGGGGGCAAAGTGACCTCTCTCGAGGATGTGGCTTATGGCTGAGCCAATCTCCTCTGGGCACGCTAGCATCTGTGCTGGGGCCTGGTGCACAGGGCAGATGCTACTGCTGTTCTGGCTACATCTGGCTGTACATGTTCCTGGTTTGCATTCCAGGATCTGGGGACTTTTGAGCCTAGGACCTACCTGAAGCACTCAGGAAGGGCCGTGTTTCTGTTGAACTGCCAGTCACTGACTTACCAAGGACTTTGCGTTGGAGTTGGGCAAACTCCTTCTTTGGGATAGAATCATAGAATATCAGGGTTGGAAGGGACCTTAGGAGGTCATCTAGTCCAACCCCCTGCTCAAAGCAGGACCAACCCCAACTAAATCATCCCAGCCAGGGCTTTGTCAAGCCTGACCTTAAAAACCTCTAAGGAAGGAGATTCCACCACCTCCCTAGGGAACCCATTTCAGTGCTTCACCACCCTCCTAATGAAATAGTGTTTCCTAATATCCAACCTAGACCTCCCCCACTGCAACCTGAGACCATTACTCCTTGTTCTGTCATCTGCCACCACTGAGAACAGCCGAGCTCCATCCTCTTTGGAACCCCCCTTCAGGTCGTTGAAGGCTGCTATCAAATCCTCCCTCATTCTTCTCTTATGCAGACTAAATAAGCTCAGTTCCCTCAGCTTCTCCTCATAAGTCATGTGCCCCAGCCCCCTAATGATTTTCGTTGCCCTCTGCAGGACTCTCTCCAATTTGTCCACATCTCTTCTGTAGTGGGGGGACCAAAACTGGATGCAATACTCCAGGTGTGGCCTCACCAGTGCCAAACAGAGGGGAATAATCACTTCCCTCGATCTGCTGGAAATGCTCCTACTCATACAGCCCAATATGCCATTAGCCTTCTTGGCACCAAGGGCACACTGCTGACTCATATCCAGCTTCTCATCCACTGTAATCCCCAGGTCCTTTTCTGCAGAACTGCCGCCTAGCCAGTTGGTCCCCAGTCTGTAGCGGTGCATGGGATTTCTTCCTTCCTAAGTACAGGACTCTGCACTTGTCCTTGTTGAACCTCATCAGATTTCTTTTGGCACAATCCCCCAATTTGTCTAGGTCACTCTGGACCCTATCCCCATCCTCCAGCGTATCTACCTCTCCCCCCAGTTTAGTGTCATCTGCAAAGCTGGTCTTGAAAAGTCAGAGTGTTGGTTCTGCGGAGAAGTCCAATCATCAGAACGGGGGTAACTCTTGATGGTTTGCCAGAGATGGGCACCACGCATAAGAGGGATCATATATTGAATCTAGTCTTTGGGGTGGCTCTGAATTTAGTTGGGGGAGGGGTGGAAAGTGATCTGAAGATATGGTGGCCCAGGTACAGACCCCTCTGGTAACCCAGCCCCTCATATTTTGGTGCATCCTCGGTCAACCCCAGGAGAACCTCATCGTGAAAAAAAAACCACCCATACAACGGGAGGGTTTGCTGGGGGCTAGACAACACCCAGTGAACATGGATGTAAGTGAGGAAAGACTCAGACCCGGGGATGAAAGAAGGGGTCTTGCACACCACCGTGGATTTGCATGTAGGGCCCAGGGAAGTCCAGGGGGAGTGCTTCCATTGACTTGACTTCAGTGGACTTTGGGTCAGGCTGTAAGGTATCTAAACATTTGCAGCCGTGTCTGTGTGCATCACAGATGCAGCAGGCAAAGATAGTTCTATACCAGACTGGCAAAATTTGATGTGGTCCAGCAGCAGAATATTGTGGCTGGGGTAACACATCTCCATGGTGATTTTGCAAGGCTTTGATAGTCCAGTCCCATTGATCCTGCTTTTACACAAGTGCAATGCCAGGGGCTGCCACGGAGCGACTCCTGATTTATGCTAGTTTGAGTGAGTTCAGGATCAGGATCTGGCATGTTTAGATACTAGGCCTGGATCTAGTCAGATACACATATCGACCCTGCTAAATGTCATAATGCACCAGGGTTTTGTTTTCTTTAAATCTTTTAAAAAGCAATAAAAGAGCTCGCAATGCTCCAAGCGCCAAACATCTAGTAAAGTGACAGGTTGTCAAAGCTGACTCACCGAGAAACCCTGGGCCCAGCAAATTTTAAGCAGGAAAATTTATTCCTGAGTCGCTCATCGCTCCAAGTGAAAAATGGCCAGCGCTCCTCTTTTGCATGAAGTCTTGAAACCACCGCGGTGCTCAAACGAGCGGATCGGCCTGAAACAGAATCATTCATCATCCGGAACAGGCAGCCACAATCACTGCCACCAACACAAAAGAATGAAGTTGTGGGTTGTCTCCAGGCTCGAATGATCCTGCCCGTTAATACAACGTGACAGACTGGAGAGCGTGCTGGCCCTTTTCCCTGCCCCAGCCAGCAAACTGCTCGGTGAAATCTAACACTGGCCCCTGCGAGGAATGCTATGCCAGCTGGCACGGGCTGGGAGTGCTGTGCTGATGCAAGTCTTTGCATGCTTGGTCTTAGCTGGCTCCAACGTCCACTGGAGTAAATCTTCCTGTCGTGTGTTGGATCGGGCCCCGGGTGCATGTTTACAGATGCTGCTGATGCTGCAACAGGTGACAGCCGTGTCCGGACCAGAAAACTAAGCAGGGTTAGGCTTGGGTGGGGGTGCTTAGGAGCTGCAGTGGGTGGCTCAGAAGGTGGCTCTATTCCATCCAAGTTAGCAGAGCCTGAATGAACCTTGCGATATTGCCCGTGTAGAACAGTCAACAGTATCCTCCCCTCCCCATTTATACAACGGGATGAATAAGTAAGGAAATAATTATTCATTATTCACCTTCTCTGGCCCAGTGAACCAGTGCCCTACATGGAGGCTCCCAGAAGTGTCTTCTCTCTACTGAGACCCACGCAATACTTGGGGTCAATATAGATGCTATGGCACCTTTTCCCCCTCCATGAGTGCCATTATTTACTACTACTTAGGCAACAGACCCAGAAGCGAGCAACAAAGATGATCAGAGGGCTGGAACACAAGCCAGATGAGCGAAGGTTGGAGGAACTGGGTATGTTTAGTTTGGAGAAGAGGAGATTGCAGGGAGACATGATAGTAGTCTTCAAATATTTGAAAGGCCATCATAAAAAAGATGGAGAAAAGTTGTTCTCTCTTGCCACAAAGGGCAGGACGAGAGACCATGGGTTCAAACTACAGCACGGCAGATTTAGATGAAATCTCAGGAAGAACTTCCTAATGGTAAGAACACTAGGACAGCGGAACAGACGCCTAGGGAGGGTGTGGAAGCTCCGTCACTGAAGATTTTAAAAATGAGGCTGGAGCCATCTGTCTGGGATGGTTTAGACACAACAAATCCTGCATCTTGGCAGGGGGTTAGACTAGATGATCCTTGCAGTCCCTTCTAACCCTATAGTTCGATGATTCTAACACACATGACATTTACCAGTCCTTGCTACAAAGAGGTTCAAGTTTCAGGGACCTGATCCAATGCTCACTGGCATCAGTGGGAGTGTTCCAACTTTGGATCCGACTTTGAGTTAGATTTGAGCCAAGTAGGGGGTCTTAGATCCAGCATACTAGCATGGGCCGAATCATATTCCCCTGGTTGTTTTAACTGGATAAATTATTCACTCCTTTCCCTAAGTTAGCCACCCCAGGTCTGTATTTAAAGGGACAATGGTTAAAAATCCTCCTTAAAAAACCCCCAACCTCTCCTGTGTTCATAAAACCTCAGATCAGTCATTCAAGGTGGAAGATTTAACAAACAGAAAACAAATCCACCTTTCCTCATTTCTGCTGCTTTATCTGTTTTTTGCATTCCACTCAGTTTGGACAGTGTCAAGAAGCCAGGCAGTTGATATATATTTGTTCCTAGTTACTAATCCCTGGGTGCAGTTTTCTGGCCGGTGTTGTGCTGGAGGTCAGATTAGATGATCACAACGGTCCCTTCTAGGATGACCTGATAGCAAGTGTGAAAAATCTGGACGATTTTTTTCCCCCGGGGGCTGCGGGAGGAAGAGGGATAGTTGCATTTATAAGATAAAGCCCCTAATACCAGGATGGGCCCGATAATATTGGGTCATCCTAGTCCCTTCAGGCCTTTGAATCTATTAAGCTATCAATGATCGTATTTGTTTCACAGTTGCACTCAGAAGCCCCAACGAAGACGAGCGAGGTCCCCAGCTGTGCTGGACGTCCTGCAAACACAGGCCCTGATCCTGCAAGCTGTCCTATGTGAGGTCAGTGAAACCAGTTGGAGTTCACAAAGACATAGAGGGCTTGTCCTGCACGGAGGTGCTTATACACCAGACATTTACATGTACCTGTAACCCACAGCTGACCTTTGTACAATTATTCATGGGGCTTAAGTGCTTGCAGAATCAGACCCTAAATAAGAGCTTGCAACCAAACTGCATGCATCAACTTTGGTTTCTAGCGAGTCTCCACTTTCCTCTCTCAGGGCCTGATCCAAAGTCCATTCCAGTCAATGGGAGTCTACTGATTTCAATGAGCTTTGGATAAGGTCTCATGCATTAGCAGGAAGCTGCAATGTTTGGATTCAGAATACTGCAGGGGGAATATTTGCACATCAGGTTTGCATTTGGAACAGCAACACTCACAAGATCATTTTTACTGCTTTTAGGTTGACATAAAAAGGCTTATGTTTTAGAACAAAAGTCTATGTTTGGGGCTTAGCTGGACCTGAAGGAAAAAAAAATCAAAAGCGTTCTCCTAGTGTGTTTGGGGAGCTGAGAAGGTACGCATTCCACAGGCTCTGTATCAAACAGCCTTTCTACCCGTGTAGATAAAATAATTCCCTAGATCTAATTTTAGAAGATTTGCCATTTTGTGTGGAAAAAAAAGATTTAACTGGAGTCTCATGAAAGTCAAATCAGCAGCATCAAGTTGGGTCTTTTTTTTTTTTTAAAAAAAAAGACGATTCTTCCTTTAGGTTTAACACATTTCCACATTCTTCCTAGGTGAAGTCATGAACAAAGTCCTTAGACACAAAATGCGCTCCTCTTGGACAGCTTTCATGCCGAGCTTGAATACGAGGGGGAAATGCATACGTAGGGTGCTTAATAGAGTGCTTTGCCTTCTGCAAATATTAATACTCAACCTGCCCCACCACCCCAGGGCTGGAACTGGGTTAGTATCATCTCAATTCTACATATGGGGAAACTGAGGCACAGAGCGGCTAAGAGAGTTGGCCAAGACAGAGGGAATCGGTGCCAGAGCTGGAAACACACATAAATGATGGTGTATTGCCATGGTATAGTATTTGCTAGGAGATCTGAGAGGACCATTTACCAGCCAAGATTGCATGACAAACCAGGTCACACTAGCAAGGGTCCCTGTTGCCACCAAAGTAATTTGGAAGCTATTGCTGATCAGTCGAGCATTTAAATACCTTTGACTCAATTAAAGGGTTTTTTCCACTGACAAGTCTTTTAAATACCAATAAAAGGATCGTTATTAATTTCGGCTAGTGTGACTGGCAGAGCATGGCTTATGAAAGCGTGGGGTCACCCAAGCCTTTGCGAGCCATTAATCCTGCTGGACACAAGCTTTGATAGCAATATTGCCTATAGGGCCTTCTCTACTCATGTTACTGCTGCTGCTGCCGACCATGAGGCTGTGCTGGTGTTAACGGGTTGCAGACACTAGCAGAGACGAGGCTCCGGGATTTGCACCATCACATGATGAGCACCTGCTTTGAGCCAGTTTAGAGGACAGTGGTAAGAACACCTGAAGCCTGTGTAACTAGGTCCTTTGTCTCCCCTCGCTGGATTGCCTGAGCATAAATTCATTTATCTGCTCAACCCCACTGGGAAACTGGGGCAGAGAGAGACTAAGTGACATGCCCAAGGTCACACAGGGGGGCTGTGGCACAGCTAGGAACTGAACACCAGTGTCCTGAGTCCAGTACCTTTCCTGAGCAGCCACAACCTCGTGTGCAGTCGTGGCATTAGACAGGTGGTGGCGTAGCCAGGAGACATCCTTTGCGATCTCTGCTGTTCCCGTCCCTCTTTCAATTCAGATGGCGCCCATCACAGTCTCTAGGCACATTTAGCAATTGAATTAAATGTACTGTCATCCAAAAAAGCCCACTAACAAAGACTCGCTAGAGTTAAACAAGATGGGGTGCATGTAGGGGGGAATCAGAGGCTCCCACGAGAAAACCCGTGCGATGGGACTCAGGAAGTGGGGAATGCAGTGAGATTCCATCCAGTTCTCCTCCTGGAGGAAGGAGGGTACTCAGCATCTGTGGAAACCCCGAAATCTGTTCAGCCCTGCGAGATCCCCAGACGCCCTGTGCTGGCTGGAACCCCAGGCTGGTTCTCCAGCACTGCCGAGCCAGGGGAGGGAGGGTACCCTACACAGGCACGTCTACACTGGATGTGATTGTAGCTTGCGTGGACACACCCAAACAAGATTAAATCTACCTAGCCTGGGCTGTAGCAGGGTGGGCTGTGGGGCAGGCCAGCCACCTGGGTTCTGGAAGGGCTTTTACAGCCCATGCTGCCACGGCTACACTGCTCCCTGCAGGATCCAAGCTAGGTAGATTAAAGCCAGCTAGGGGACATCTCCTCAGGCTGCGATCGCGTACCACGATTGCAGGGAACATAGGGGACTCCTCAGTCCTGGCTTTATTTTTTGTGCTGATCCACCACAGAATTTGGGGGCCAGGATTTGTTTGCCCCCCAACCCACTGTGGGGTCCTGGGAAAGAAGTGGGGGCAGGGAACTCCAGCTTCTGCCCAGCCTGGGGTAGGTCATGCACAGACAGACCCCTCCATGTGTAGATCTGATGGAGGGAGTGGGTCTCCCTGGTGACTGGGGGCGAGCACCGTACCCAGTAAGCCACTGCTCTGCATGGAGTGATGGTGCTTCAAGAGGGTGTGGTCAACATTTTGTGAGGCTGGCTAAGCCCCACCCCCTTCCATGCATCACTTTCAAATGCTAGGCTCCCGCTGGGAAGGTTGACTCAGAGCCGCTCCTCCAGGCCCTCCCCCATTGCTGAACCTAATAAAGCCGGAACATTGCTCACAGTGGTGGTCATTATTTGGCTATATTGGCAGCGTGCAGTAGGCTCTATTCGGCTCCTGAGGTCACCAGGGCCCCTAAGTTTGGAACTTAGCCCAGTATGTGTTATGGGAGTTGTTATGGGTAAAAATCAACAAAACTCTTATAGGAATGATTAACACTAATGAGGAAGGGTGGATCTTTCTGCACTCAGTTTAACGGCAGCACAAGATTTGGGAACAATTTGTTTTTCCTTTTTTCCCAGTGGCATTGTTCAATCAGAGGATCTCCAAGAGCTTCCCAGATATTAATTAGCTAGTTGGGCCTCAGAATCACTGAGGTAGGTATAATGATCCCCATTTTACAGATGACTAAACTGAGGTCAGAGAGGTTTAGGGCCAGATTTTCACAGCAGCTCATATCCTGTTTAGACACAGAAATAGGTAGCCAGTTTTTTTCTAATGAGTTTAGCACATTGGGTTGTTTCGTTAACATCCTACTTCCAGGTCAACAGCATGAGACTTGGGAGGAACTGTAAAGTCTTCAGGGTAAGTGGATTGATAAACATCCAGCCATGTACCTATCTCAGAAGGGCTTGCAGCGTGTTTTCCCTTTCTAACATTGGAGAGAAATAATTGCTAAAGAACTGTCCTGTGGAAGATGGGTGTTTAATAAAATGTTCCCAGGTAGGATCCCCTGCGCCCTGCCAAATGTAGCTCAGTCTGGTTAATTACAGCTCTGGGCAGCGGGGATGGCCAGTGGGAGATAAAAATGTACAGCTTGGCTGTGGCTCTTTTGATGTATCTGGGGAAAATAGCACGGGATCCTGACCGGTTATCCAAACTGCCCAGGTCTAGCAGTGAGCCATGCTCGGGTGAAATGGAGGAGCAGCCACTGGCCTCTGTATTTGCTAAGGTTACATCCGCACTTACCGTTGCCACATTATTTCCTCAATGCTCCAGATAAACCCTGGCACCTGTGAGCGCTCATGCTTCTGCAGTGACTGATTGATGGCTTCCCAGGCATGGGGGAGTTGGTTCCTTTCCGCGCTGCTGGAGCAGAGCAGGGAACTGAAGGGTACCGGTAAGTGTCACACAGAAGCTTTGCTGGGTAATTCGAGGCTGGCCCTCCCTTGTGTCATCACATTCTAGAGGAAGTCATCACATGCTAGAGGCCTGCAATGGACTGGCATGGATACACAACCGTGTAACATACATGCAGAACCCATTCAAGCTACTGCAGACCCTGGCAGCTCCAGGGGCTTTTTCACACCCCTGCCCTGACTTCCTGTTCACCAGGGAGCCTGCCCCCGGCTCCCTTCTGCACTTCCTTCCACCAAGCGTGAGCTCACTGACTTCAACAGGATGTCAGACAGGGATGAATTTGCCTCTGAAGTCTGAGCCCCTGCGGCTCCCTTTGAAATCAGCTGGGGCAGGGAAAGTGCTCAGCCCTGCTGTCAATCACTCCTTAAAGCCCTCAGAATCCAAGCAATGCCAATGGCCACACTCACTTAGGGGAGCACTTCGCAGCTGGCTCACTGGGGATTGAACTGGGAGCCTCCAGAGTTAAAAGCCTACACCGCTACAGCACGAGCTCAGACACCCAGCTGTGGCCATGGAGGAGCAGAGGGTGACCTGTAGCATGTCCCCTGACCAGCCGGTTACACAAAGTACAAGTCCCCTGCAGTCTACCCGCTCTATCTACAGGTCATCCGGAGCCAGGTTGGGAGGGCTGGTTCTTCCAGTGCTCAGGACTCCCTCCTTCAAGAGCACACCGTTCGGTGTGCTCTCCCCCTCGGTATGCTACGGGGCAGATATTGCACATGCTAGTGAGGACAGGAGACTGTTACGCAAGGGCCTAGTGAGGTTAGGAACAGGGGGCCGGATCTGTAGCTGATGAGGCCCCACTGACTTCAAAGAAGCCTCCCTGCAGAGGCCGTGACTCTGATTCTGCGGTCCCGTTGGCGGTATCATCCTGACTACTGCAGCTCCAGAGCATGTCCCCCCAGCAGCTGCTGAGCCAGCAGCAGCTGGCGAGATCCCCTCACTTCCCGCCCCTGCTGGTTCCCAGGAAGCGAGCCCCAGGTGGGTTTCCGATCAAAGACAGCACTTAGAACAGGAGCTGCCAAACACAACCAATGGGTGGGACCTTCCTCCTTTCCCTGGGAGAGTCAGGCTCTGGGGCAGAGCGACTGGCCGGCTGTCTTTGCAGCTTTTTCTCGCGGCTTGTGACGGACTCAGCACTTTGGCATCTGTGCACCAACACGGCGGTGATTAATTTCACCAGGACACGGTGGGATCTTATTAAAGCGAGCTCCAGCACATCCCCAAATCTGCACCCCCCCACCTCATTTCCCCAGGGCGGCTCTCGCCTTTCTTCCCCTCCCTGCCTCCCTGCTTTGCCTTCTCTCTCCGACTAAATTAATCTCCATTGCTCCAAAGGTCTCTCTCTCACACACACCGCTGACCCAAGCTGAAATTGATTTTTCCCCCTAACCCCACACCCCCTGCTGCTTTCTGCCAGCCAAGCAGACAGAGGATTTTATGGTATTTATTTATTTATTTATTTATCTGGAGCAGAAATAGACCTTGGCTTTCTGAGATCTGGGTGGGGGGGTGGGAATAGTTTGCAAATGAAAAATAATTATTTTGAAATAGATTTCAACGTATGAAGGCCACAGTGGCCTGGGGCAGCATTTTGCAGCTGGAACGTCTCCTTGGCGATCGTTTAAGGACCCAAGTGGAGGGATGCAGTTGGTGGGAACTCCCTGCTGATGCTCATCACGGGAGTTTAGTGGCCTGACTTTAGGCATGGGAGCCTGGAGCTCCTAAACTGTAATCCTGACACATACTCATTATGTGACCTCAAGAAAAAAACGTTTAATTTCTCTGCGGCCGTTCCCTCCATCTGCTAACAGGGAAAGCAATGTGCTGTAGGGAATCTCTATTCAGGAAACTTGGATTGGTTCCTGGCTCTGTTTTGTGACCCTGGCCAAGCTACTTCCCCTGTCTGTGCCTCAGTTTTCCATCCTTTGTCTACTTAGATTGTAAGCTCATTGAGGCAGGGACCGTTTCTTAAAATGTGCTTGTACAGTGCCTAGCGCAATGGGGCTATGATTTTCCTTGGGGCTTCTAGATGCTACTGCTTTTTGTAAGCCGAGCTGGTCAAAAATGAACATTTCACCAGCAAATGGCTTTTTTCAACAGAACAGATCCTTTTCAGGGAAAATGTCTGTTTTTGCCACAGAGTTTCAGGTTTGCATAGAAAAACTGAAAGCCAAAAAAATGGTAAGCAAGTGAAAGCCAAAAGTTTTGTTTTCCTGGGGGGGAGGTGGGACAAAAAAAACACCAAACAAAACCAATGACAACCCTCCTCCACCCCAAAAAATCTCCTTTTTCAATTTTCATTGGAGAAAAATATCCTTCCCTGACTTCAGCTTATGAGTTCTAAGTATTATTAAGTTCCTCACATGCCTGTAGTGATAACCCTACCGTTACCCCTAAATCATGCCTCTCTCACCTCTTCAAATTCTTCACCCAAGTTAACAGGCGAATAGATGAAGGGGAGCAAGTTGGTATAATTAACAGACTTTAATTGGGTTTTCTTAAGCAAATTCCCTTAATAACTTATTGTAAGGGCCTTTCACAAACTCCCTTTAAAGACACAAAAGCAGAGAGTAAGAATAAGATGGGCCATGCAAAGAGCTTAATAGCAAAGAGCCAGGAGGTCTGTTGTTATATGAACCAGCAGCACTGTTATTCAGTATACTTATTAATGATCTGGAAGACTATATGAAGAATTAGGTGGCAAATTTTGCTGATGATGTGAAGTCACTGGCATTACTCAAGAGTAAGGAGGGCTGTGGGGAACTCTACAAGGAGCAAACACAACCAGATAATTGGGCAATGTGACAGTGGATGAGATAGGACAGAGATAAGAGCGCCGTAATGCTCATTGGGATGAACACCTGAAAATGACCCAGGTGCACTGATGGAGCAGGGATTAATTGAGGAAAGAGAGCTGAGCCCGGCTGGAAACCACTCAGTGAAGACATCAGCTCATTGTTCAGCGGTGGTCAGAAATGTGGATTAGGCATCAGGTGGTCCCTAAGAAAGGGGAAGAGAAATTAGGTGCACTGGACCAAATCCTCTGATGGTGTGAATGCACATAGCTCCAAATGGAGCCACACCAATTCACATCAACTGTAGTTCTTGCCCATTGGTCTTGCATGCTCACCCTGCATGCTGTGCTTTGGTCACTGCCTCTCAAAAGGGACAGAGGAATAGAAAAGGTCCAGAGCAGTGCAACAAAAAATGATGGAGAGACATAGGACAGAAGGACTGTTTGCAAAGAAGGGCAATAGGAGATATGATAGCGGCATCTAAAATAGTAGGGCCAGAACCCCAGCTCGTGGAAATCAACATCTCTCCACGGACTTCAAGGATTTGCACCAGCCCAGTATATGGCCCATAAGGGTTACAAAGAAGGCTGCTTGGATGTCCCAGTTTACCTCATCCTATAATAGAAAATCAAGGGGGAGCAAATATAAAGACGGCTGAAAGGAACTACTTTGTTCAACTGACCCGTGAAACTTGCTGCTGCAGGAACTTACAGCTCAAGGAGAATCAAAAGAAGATTAAAAATGTATATGTACAAGGAAAGCATCCAGCGCTACTCTGGCTAGGATACCAGTTACCAGGGCTACCACAGCTCCTGTTCCAATGGATTACCAGTTAGGGGTAAGAAAATAAGTCCCTCTCCACTATCCTCTCAGGAGAATTAAAGTTCAGTGAGCTAAGGCCACTTTTCTTCTGAACACAGAGGTTCAATGCACTTGAACTACTGCTCATTAACTTCACACCTTTAGTCGATTCCTCTTAACTTTCCTGAGTGCCCAAGTGTAGACAAGGCCCTAGTGTGCAGCATGGTCTGATACCAGCTCCCGGCTCAGATGGACCCTGAGTCTGCTCTGCCATGGCCGGCACTGCCTCGCTTCCTATCCAGTTGGGTTTATGTCTTCCTCTTTGGGGGGCAAATCATATTTTGCAGCAGTGTTGTCACAATTGGTTACTCATCATTGTTACTGAGCAGCACTCAAATAGCCTGGCACTCACAGCACAAGTGGAAAGACACGGGGTGAAATCCTGGCCCTACTGAAGTCAAGAGCAAAACTCCCACTGACTGCAGTGATTTCACCGATGGCCCCTGTACTGAGGAGCTTCTAGTCTCATGTTTGGCATGATACAGAGCGTGGCCGTGAAGGCAGAAGGAGGATACAGAAGATATAGAAGAAGGAAGGTTAGACAAAACAGGATCACATGGCCTCAGATCAGTTGTGCTCACTTCACAGAGGTTCAGTTATCAGGATATTTGGTATCTTTGGGTTTCAGCTGTTTCCGAATGGATGGAAAGATAGATAGATGGAAAAAGCTAATGTACTCAATGCTTTTTTTGCCTCTGTCTTCACGAACAAGGTCAGCTCCCAGCCTACTGCACTGGGCAGCACAGCATGGGGAGGAGGTGACCAGCCCTCTGTGGAGAAAGAAGTGGTTCAGGACTATTTAGAAAAGCTGGACGTGCACAAGTCCATGGGGCCGGATGCGTTGCATCCCAGCGTGCTAAAGGAGTTGGCGGATGTGATTGCAGAGTCACTGGCCATTATCTTTGAAAACTCATGGTGATCGGGGGAAGTCCCAGATGACTGGAAAAAGGCTAATGTAGTGCCCATCTTTAAAAAAGGGAAGAAGGAGGATCCTGGGAACTACAGACCAGTCAGCCTCACCTCAGTCCCTGGAAAAATCATGGAGCAGGTCCTCAAGGAATCAATTCTGAAGCACTTAGAGGAGAGGAAAGTGATCAGGAACAGTCAGCATGGATTCACCAAGGGCAAGTCATGCCTGATTAATCTAATTGCCTTCTATGACGAGATAACTGGTTCTGTGGATGAAGGGAAAGCAGTGATGTTCCTTGACTTTAGCAAAGCTTTTGACACGGTCTCCCACAGTATTCTTGCCAGCAAGTTAAAGAAGTATGGGCTGGATGAATGGACTATAAGGTGGATAAAGTTGGCTAAATTGTCGGGCTCAATGGGTGGTGATCAATGGCTCCATGTCTAGTTGGCAGCCGGTATCAAGTGGAGTGCCCCAAGGGTCGGTCCTGGGGCCGGTTTTATTCAATATCTTCATAAATGATCTGGAGGATGGTGTGGATTGCACCCTCAGCAAATTTGCAGATGATACTAAACTGGGAGGAGAGGTAGATACACTGGAGGGTAGGGATAGGATACAGAGAGACCTAGACAAATTGGAGGATTGGGCCAAAAGAAATCTGATGAGGTTCAACAAGGACAAGTGCAGAGTCCTGCACTTAGGTTGGAAGAATCCAATGCACCGCTACAGACTAGGGACTGAATGGCTCAGCAGCAGTTCTGCAGAAAAGGACCTAGGGGTTACAGTGGACGAGAAGCTGGATATGAGTCAACAGTGTGCCCTTGTTGCCAAGAAGGCCAATGGCATTTTGGGATGTATAAGTAGGGGCATTGCCAGCAGATCGAGGGACAGGATCATTCCGCTCTATTCGACATTGGTGAGGCCTCATCTGGAGTATTGTGTCCAGTTTTGGGCCCCACACTACAAGACGGATGTGAAAAGATTGGAAAATGTCCAGCAGAAGGCAAAAAAAATGATTAGGGGACTGGAACACATGACTTATGAGGAGAGGCTGAGGGAACTGGGATTGTTTAGTCTGGGGAAGAGAAGAATGAGGGGGATTTGATAGCTGCTTTCAACTACCTGAAAGGGGGTTCCAAAGAGGATGGCTCTAGACTGTTCTCAGTGGTAGCAGATGACAGAACGAGGAGTAATGGTCTCAAGTTGCAGTGGGGGAGGTTTAGGTTGGATATTAGGAAAAACTTTTTCACTAGGAGGGTGGTGAAACACTGGAATGCATTACCTAGGGAGGTGGTGGAATCTCCTTCCTTAGAAGTTTTTAAGGCCTGGCTTGACAAAGCCCTGGCTGGGATGATTTAATTGGGGATTGGTCCTGCTTTGAGCAGGGGGTTGGACTAAATGACCTCCTGAGGTCCCTTCCAGCCCTGATATTCTATGATTCTATGATAGATAGATACGCTCAAGTCACAAAATGAGAATCCAGTTGATTCCAGCCTGTCTCTCATCAGATGGAGACGCGGATGGAATTAATGTCGGGTGACCATCAGAAAGTGTGGTTTGCCTTCTTAGCACGTATCCAAAGCTCTGTGCTCTGGGAATTGGGTCAAAAGGGCTCCATTGATCCCGTGAAATCTCCAGCACTCTTTAGAGCCAAGGGTGCTGGAACAGCTTTTATAGTGGGGGTGCTGTGAGCCATTGAATAAAACTGTAAACCTTGGATATAATGGATACCACTTCAAGCCAGGAGGTGCAGCGCACCCACCCCTTCCCGCCCTTCCAATTCCAGCATGGAGCTAGTCAGATTGGAAATAGTGCAGTGAGATCCTGGCACTTCCTATTCCGTCCCCAAACCCAGAAAAGCAGCAGGAAGGTTTCCAACTAAAGATCACGGAGGAACTTTGTTTCATTATTTCCCATCTCACTACAGTAGCGGTGCTGGGCCTGAGGGCTGCTCGACAGCTCAAGTCTCATCGCATGATGCCAACCGCCCCAGAGCTTTCCCTGGCCCCGGAACCCTTTTGTCCGGGTGCGGTATCTCTTTAAGAATGCTGCTGAGCTTGCTCCAGCGCCAGGCCCCAGCATGTGCTCTTCAGAAACCCATAAACCCCTGCATCAATGGCCGGACTGCAAAGTGCAGCTGCTCTGGGGAGCCATAACTTACTGGCCTCTCTTGCTCTAATCTACCGTCATTACGTAAGGCACTCACCACTAAAACTCCCTGCGGTATAAGGGCTTAACCCCCTCCCGGTAATTATAAAAGCCTCAATTATAGCTGCCCGTGGTTGGATCGTGCACTGGAGAGTCCGGCCCTGCCCCCACCCCTGCTGAGCTGACTTGGGAGCGCTGGGAAGGACATAGCGTGCTCAGCAGGAGGAGGTGAAGGGGGGGTTGGCAGGGCACGGCTCCGATGCCTCCGTTGAGGAATTGCACTCGCAGGCTCTGGCTGGATTCCCATGCAAACCGCCTCAGCCAGGCTGGGGGTGGTCAGAGTGACAGGTTGCAGGAGGTGCAGGGAAGGGGTCATGGGCTTTGAAGGATCTATTGATGGTAACAGAAGGGGGCCCATGTTCAGACCTGACGAACACCGGGTGCAACTCTGTCACCATCATCAGGAACGGGCCCCGAGGGAGTCCCCAGGGCCAAACAGCCTGGCGTGTAGGGGAAGTTCAGTGCTCCTGGCACGGGCACTGACTCCGTGGGTGCTCTGGGGCCCAAGCACCCGGGGGGGAAATGTGGGTGCTCAGCACCCACCAGTCACAGCTGTTCAGCTGGGCCGCTGTTAAGCTGTTGAGTGGGGCTGCCAATCAGCTGTTTGGTGGCGGGACTCAAGGAGACAGCAGTGAGTGGCGGGTAGGGGGCCTCAAGGGAGGGGGCAGAGCAGGGGCAGGATCTCGGGGGAAGGGGCGGAGTGGGGGTGGGGCCTCGGGGGTGGAGTGGGGGTGAAGCACCCACCAGGAAAAATAAAAGTCAGCACTCCTGAAATATCCCGTTTGATGGGCTTTGATGATGGGCTTTGAACGACGAGGAGTCCGGTGGCACCTTAAAGATGAACACATTTATTTGGGCATAAGCTTTTGTGGGTAAAAACCCCACCTCTTCAGGGCTTTGAACAGCAGGCCTGTGGAAGAGTGGGAGGCTCAGGAGATTGGGACTCGGATCTGGCACCTTTTTGGTTCAGTTCAGGCTAGTAGTGACCCAAAGCCCCTTCCGGCTGAGGGATGCCACGTGCAATGCGACGGCTCCTGATGGGGTGGAGTCCGCCCGCCAGCTGGCTGCGTAAGCAGAGAGGCGAAGGAAAATGGGGCATGGACATTCATCGAGCCAAGGCCCCCTGAGACAATTGCTCCAGGTCAGGCACAGTAAAAGGGGCCAAGGACTGGACAGAGCTTGCCTTCCCCTCCCACCCCGTGGTCTCTGCATGGCAGGGTGGGGGGCATGTCGGCATGGGGTGCTCTGTGCAGAAGCAGGAGAGGCTGGTCTCCAGTGAGTTCAGCCCCAGGTTCCACCGGCACTGAAGCCCCAGTAGAAAGCACCCCGGGGCTCTGGAACAAGGGGCGGGGAGAGGAGGGTCCGGGACCCCCCGCCCCCCCACCGTCCCCTTGCTGCTGGAAGCGAGAGTCACAGCTGCAGCGTCCCCGATCTGAGAGGAAACCCTTCTCCTGCAGGGATAGGGCTCCCCACCTCCTCCCGAGGGCCAGCCTGGCTTTGAAACACAGGGCCGGGGACCAGGTGGGGAAGCTGGCGCCGAACTGCCTCCCAAAGCAAGTTCAGCCGAGGGACTGAGTCAGCAACTCTCCCCTCAGGAACTGGTTCCTCAGCAGGTTCCAGGGGGTGTCTCAAGGACAGAGGAAGCCAGATGGATGACAGGCCTTTGACAGAACGGCTCGGCAGAGCATGCCGGGGAGGATGAGGGAGGGTGGCCTGGGGGATGGCAAAAGAGATTTGGACTGCAAACACGCAGTGTGCTCATTCGTACAGGAGGAGAGTGGGGAGCCATCCGCAGCCTGGCACCGACGTCCACAGAGGCCAGCACATTGTCGTCAGTTGGCTTCCTGGCGAGCCTGGAGGGCGGGGAAGGGGTGCATGGGCACAGGCCAGAATCCCCCTTTCACAGGCAGGCATGTGCGAGGGGCTGGGATCAGTCGGTGCAGCTGTAACCTGCACAGCTCCTGGGTGTGGTGTTGTGTCATATCTAATAGCACTGAGACCACGTGGAGAGAGAGATCAAATGACGTTACCCAGCCACCCTCCTTGCACGGAAACCTCAGGAAAGGGATAATGCTCCCTAGGTCAGAGAACCGGGGCAGACTCTTGGTCCATCCAGTCTAGCATCCTGCCATCTCCTGCCATTGTCACAGGCCACTGGTCCATCATATCCTGCAGCCTGAAGCGGCCTAGGTAAGGGAGTGATGTATTCCAGGGCAGTGTCTAGACGATCCCTGATCATCGATGATCTATGGTACAGTCGCTCCTAGAGGCTCCAATGGAGAGCAGGCCCCGTTGTGCTGGGCGCTGCACAGAAGCCCAGTGACAGCCGTGCCCTGCCCTGCCCTGAAGAGCTTCCAGTCCAAATACAAAGACGGACAGAGGGTGGGAGAAATGAAGGCGTAGCCTCATCCATTCCTCAGAGGGAAACTGAGGCACAAAGTGTCTGAACACACAAAAGAAGTTAGATGCCGACATCCCTATTATAGGTGCCTAAGTGCCAGTTTTGTCTCCCCTGCAACACACAGAACTCCTGCCTGCCCCTGGAGGTGCCTCACTCAGGGCCTAAGTTTTCAGAGTAACAGTTCCTCTAGGCGCCTTTGATTTTCTCTGCAGGCCTCCGCACGGCTGCCTCCCACTAGGTGTCTGGACTCCTCTCTCCTGCCTGAGCCCCAGAGTGATTCGCAAAGCAGGGGAAGGCAGGTGTTCGGCCCCCTCAGTCACACGCGGGGATCAGTCCGGTATGCAGCCTCTGACTGGATAAATACTTACAGAGTCCTTGGGCCAGAGAGAGACCCATTGCCTGTGTCTGGGAAGCAGTAGGATCCATTCCCAGAGCCCTCTGAACCCAGACCACTGCAAGAGTCACTGACCAGAATATCCTGCACTTGGCCAGAGCAGATGGGACCTCACAGGGCCTTTTCCTAGGATTCTGCTGAGCCAGATGGATAATTTGATGAGGCAATAGGGCTAACCACTGAAGTGCTTTTAATCAGCAGACCTCAAAGAGCTGCCCAATCTTTAGCGTCTTTATCTCCATTTCACAAAGGGGGAACTGAGGCACAGAGAGGCTAAGTGCCTCACCAAAGAAGTTTCTAGCCAGGCAGGGGCTTGAATCTGGGTCTCTCAAGGCTTAAATTAGTGTCCTAACCACTAGACCACCCTTCCTCTTAACCTAGCCCTCGTTTCAGCAGGCTCACAGCCCAAGCTAACACAACATAGACTCCATGTGCAATCCCACATCTCTCCCTGCTCCCCTCTCTCCATCTCTGCACTGATGCTGCTCCACCACGGCAGGAGACCAACACAGAGGCAAGAAAAGGAAATAAGAACTAGGTCTGATTGCCTGCAGGGCCTGTGACCGATGAAGTAATGTGAACGTTTGGGATGAAATCCTATTCATCAAAGGAAATCTCTCTGGTTCCTTAACACACAGACCTTATCTCTGGCCATTTACTGGATCGATGGGACCTGCTCAGATGCCCCTATGCCCCCAAAAAACATTTACCCAAATGAAACATTTATATATGCATTTGATCTCGAAAATGTAATTACCAGGCTCCGGCCATTGATCGTGTCAGAGCTTATTGACAGGCCCTGATGATTGATAGGCCAGTGCTGGGAGAGTCCTTACCTGACTCCTCTGGACGAGGGATCTCCAAAGGCAGCCAATGAAGCGGCTTCTCATCTGTCTCGGTCCCATTCTGGGAATGCACCCTCTGGCTGGGGCAGGTCCCGCCGGAACCCATAATCCCCGTTCCTGGGTTGTCTGGAAGGGATTGCTCCAGGGACCCAAATCTCTGCTCCCTCTAGCACGTAGCATGCCACCTCCCCAGCTCCTCCAGCCCAGGGAACAAAGGACCCAGACTCAGGTCCCGTGTAACCCCGGCCTGCTTGGTGGGGCACCCTGTCCCCCTCTAGTGGCGGCGATTGCATCTTTTAGGTCAGGCAGTAGAGGCTCATGCATTAAACCCCAGAGGTCCTAGGTTCAAGCCCAGCTGATGACAGCAAGCACAAGCCCTTACCACTTGAACTAAAAGAGCAGGCTGTTGCAGTTACCGAAGCCAATCCCTCCAGGGAGACATGAGCACGCCTTTTACCGGCATGCAAGAAACGGCCAAACTGTAACTAACGCTGGAGAGATTCTGCTTCAGCACCGGTGATCTAAGCTTGTTCTTCCAGAGCAGAAGGCTGCAGGTTCAATCTTCAATGCCAGCTGCAGGTGGCTTTGCTGACAGCCACGAGGCCTCTGTGCATGGGGCTACCAGGTGCTTTGCACCAAGGAGACTGGACACAGGAGTTCTATCAGTGCCCTTATTAGAGGAAACAAAGATCCCTGCTCTTGGTGTCCAAGCTGCAGGGCGGGTGACAGCAAGAAGGGCACGGTGGTGCCATTAAGCAAGAGATAAGGGTCATTAGGAAAAAATTTCTAATTCTAAGGGTAGTTGCGCTCTGGACTAGGCTTCCAAGGGAGATTGTGGAATGCACATCATTAGAGGTTTTGAAGAAGAACAGGCTGGACAGCACCTGCCAGGGCTGATCTCGGTTTACTTAGTCCTGCCTCAGCACAAGGGGCTGGACTAGATGATTTCTCGAGGTCCCTTCCAGCCCAACTTTGCTATGATTCTGTGTAACTCTCCCCTGCTAGATGGCAGAAGGAAGCACATTGGAAAGCATAATCCCAACTATACATATACAATGATGGGGGCTAAATTAGCCATTACCACTCAAGAAAGAGATCTTGGAGTCATTGTGAAAACATCCACTCAATGTGCAGCGGCAGTCAAAAAAGCGAACAGAATGCTGGGAATCATTAAGAAAGGAATAGATAATAGGATGGAAAATATCATGTTGGCTCTATGTAAATCCATGGTATGCTCACATCTTGAATACTGTGTGCAGATGTGGTCGCCCCATTTCAAAAAAGATATATTGGAATTGGAAGAGGTTCAAAAAAGGGCAACAAAAATGATTAGGGGTATGGAACAGCTTCTGTATGAGAGGAGATTAATAAGACTGGAACTTTTCAGCTTGGAAAAGAGACAGCTAAGGGGAGATACGATTGAGGTCTATAAATAATGACTGGTATAGAGAAAGTAGATAAGGAAGTGTTGTTTACTACTTCTCATAACACAAGAACTAGGGGTCACCAAATGAAATTAATAGGCAGCAGGTTTAAAACAAATAAAAGGAAGTATTTCTTCATACAATGCATAGTCAACCTGTGGAACTCCTTGCCAAAGGATGTTGTGAAGGCAAAGACCATACCAAGGTTCAAAAAAGAGCTAGATAAATTCATGGAGGATAGGTCCATCAATAACTATTAGCCAGGATGGACAGGGATGGTGTCCCTAGCCTCTGTTTGCCAGAAGCTGGGAATGGGCGACAGGGGATGGATCACTTGTGATTCCCTGTTCTGTTCATTCCCTCTGAAGCACCTGGCATTGGCCACAGTCGGAAGACAGGATATTGGGCTGAATGGACCTTTGCTCTGACCCAGTAGGCCATTCTTATGTTCTTAAACATGGTGCTGAGTACCTCTGCCCTGAGCATCCGAGCCTGGGTGGGCAAATAAGGCTACAGCGCACCCCCTGACGGGGGCAGGGGGAGCATAGCCACCCATGGTGGAGGAGAACCATTCACATATGGCCTGGAGCTGTCCCAGTGCATGGATGGAGGAGCTGTTGCCCCAGAATTTGACATTCCTTCGCATACCCCAGAACTTGACAGTACTGCAGTCAGCCATTTTGTATGTGCAGCCACAGCCGGCTGAAAACCAAACATCATGTAGCTAGGAATAATCTTAGGCCTTTGTGAGACAAGGTCAGACAGCGGCAGACTTGCAGTTTGTTAATCAGAATAGGAGGATGGGCTAGAAAGTTATGGAGGAAAGTGAGTGAAGAGCGACCGTGGTTTTAGGTGCCCCTGACTTCTTGTTGTTATGGCTAGAAATACGAGCAATGTTTTGAGATAATGAGCAGTTTGTTGAAGATAGGAGAATGGGTGAGCCAGTGGAGGTTATTAAGCTGACCCGCTAGGAGTCGCTATAGGTGAGGTGCTATTAGGGTTAACTATAAATCATTAGGTAAAAGTAAATACCTCAGACAGTCCAAGGGAGCTTTTCTTCAGGAAAGGAGCGAACATCTAAACTCCCGCTCCGGGAAAGAGCGCCCCTGGAAGTCCAGCTGGTGATTACTCAAAATCATCTCCGACTGTGGGTAACTATCTCGGGGTTGTCCTAACCTGATTACTCATGTCTGTAGCTCACGAAAGCTTATGCTCAAATAAATTGGTTAGTCTCTAAGGTGCCACAAGTCCTCCTTTTCTTTTTGCGAATACAGACTAACACGGCTGCTACTCTGAAACCTGTCATGTCTGTGTGTGCTTAATATCTAATACATTGTAGTTTTAGCTAAGAGCAAACTCACTTGTATCAATCTTTCATCAGGCAGAAAGCACTGTGTTCCCCCTGGTGTATTCCTAACCCCCCCTGGGGTGAAACAGTTACGTGACCACTGCTTTGGGTTGTGAACCCCCCCCCGGGTAACAGAGCCAGGCTGAGCCAGCTGTACGGTCTCCCCAGCCGAGCCCTAGCGAGGTCCCCAGTGGATTACTGTTAGGGTTTGGTGAAACTTTTTTCTCTTTTAAGTGGGAAATCGACAAAATGGATGTGTGGCTCCTGCTGTCCTGGGAAACAGTCACGTGTGCCAGGAAACCAGAACCTGAAAACACCATCTTGGGCCGAAAAAACTAAAATTAGTTTTTGTTTTTTTGATGAGAAAATCCCAACATGTCACAACTCCAGCTCACCATCGTCCCCGTTCTCTCTCCCCAGACTGTGCATTGCACAGGTGGATGTGTGGCCACTGGGCAACAAGGCACATTCAGACTGGAAACAAGGTGTACGTTTTTAACAATGACAGCTATTAACCATTGGAACGACTTCCCAAGGGGCGTGGTGGATTGTCCCTCTCTGACAACTTTTAAATCAAGCCTGGCTGTTTTTCTAACAGATCTGCTCTTGGAATTACTTTAGGGCAGTTCTCTGGCCTGTGTTACACAAGGGGTCAGATGAAATGATCACAATGGTCCCTTCTGGCCTTGCAATCTCTGAAGCAAGGAAGCTAAAAGGGGAATTCAGGTGTCCTGACTGAGCCTACTGAACGCCAGTAGGACTGAGGCTCTGGTGATGTAGCCACATGTGCCACCAAGAACTGGACTGGGACTGGTGGCTCACTGGCTACGAACTTAAACCAGTTCCACTGGGGGTAACTAACACGCATGGGCACACATGGACAATAACCAGGCACCGACATGCATGGCACACAACATCATGACAGGCACGTGGGGATGTACCTATGGGCACATGCACCCAGGCACCATGGACCTACACACACAGACACAAACTTGCAGTGGGAAGGAAGTCTGGCCCTTTAAGATATTCTTCTCTACCTCCTGCTATCTCTTACCTGCAGCTGAGTGACCATGCTGACCGGTGGGGATTCACTATAATTCTGCTGAGCCGCTCACATTTGCAACTGTGTTATCGACAGCAGCTCTGCAGAGTAACGTCCGCGCTGCCAGAAGGGAACAAACAAACAAGCAAACGGAAACACACACACACCTCACTCACCACTCCGACATCACACTCAAGCACACCACACACACCCCACGCCGACCGGTACTCTTTAAGCACATGCATGCCCTCCACAAAACACACCAGGACACACATTGCATCGGTCACAAAATCACACCCGCCCTGAACCACTCGCAAAAGTGCACACCAAGAACACGGACACACAGGACAAAACCCACACAAGCCACGCCACTCACAAACACATACACACACCTCTCATCACTGCCAACAAACACACAGAACCACGTCTGCAATGCAGAGGCATAGACACACACTTCCCGTCCTGATCCCCTTTGTTTCTGCTGCACTGATCCACCCTCTCTTCCCAGACCCTGCACTCTGATATTAGCTGCTTAGTCCAGCCAAACCCTGGGTCTCGCCCATCTCGGACATGAAAAAAAATAATCCCCCAAAACAAACAAGCCCCCCCTTTTCGGAGGTGAGCCGGGTGACGGGCACTGATTGATGTGGGGATCAAGGGAGGTTAGGGGAACTCAGTTGCTCTCTTCACACCCACCAGGCCGGCCAGCCACGTGGCAGGTTTTTCCCCGACTCGGCTGATTTTTCTCATGTTATTCAGGGAATTTCATGCTCGTGCCGGTGAAAGGCTCTGGATTGACAGCCCTGGAGACCCAAGGCCTCTCCATTTATCACCAAGCGAAGGCGGCCTGGGCACGGCAGGGCAAGCTCCCCTCCCCCCTCCCAGCATGCTCGAACGCTGCCCTGGAAGGATCACCTCGAGGAGTTCAGTCCATGGCCCAGTCCATCCTCAGCCTCTCTGCTGGGGCTGCCAACGAGGGGCCAGTCAGAGCCGTGTTTGGGTGGAGAGCGTTATGAGGTGGACGCTTACCCTACCAGGAAATGCACTGAGACCCGCCAAACTCATTTCATCCCCCAATCACCAAAGGAGTTGAGCGTTTACAAGTTGGATGCATAATCTGGGCTTGGAAACAGCCATGAGGTTATAAGAACATAAGAGCGGCCATATTGGGTCAGACCAATGGTCCATCTAGCCCAGCATCCTGTCTCTGACAGTGGCCAGTGCCAGAGCTTCAGGGGGAATGTACAGAACAAGGCAGTTTTGGAGAGATCTAACCCTCTCTACCCTTCCTGACCTATGCCAGTCAGAGGTTTAGGGTTGCCCAGGGCATGGGATTGCATCCCTGACCATCTTGACTAATGGCCATCAATGGACCTGTCCTCCATGAACTTATCTAGTCTTTTTTTGAACACTCTCGAACTTTTGGCCCTCACTACATCCCAGGGCAGTGAGTTCCACAGGTTAATTGTGCATTATGTGAAAAAGTACTTCACCTTGTTTGTATTAAACCTGCTTCCTATTAATTTCATTGGGTGACCCCTGGTTTTTGTTTTGTGGGAAAGGGTAAATAATGCTTCCCTATTCCCTTTTCCCACACCAGTCATGATTTTATCAGATTCACCTGTAATCATTTCTTTTCTAAACTGACCAGCCCAAATCTTTTCAGTCTTTCTTCATATGGTAAGCCGTTTCAAACCCTTGATCATTTCTGAACTTTTTCCAGTTCCACTATCTTCTTTTTGAGATGGGGCGACAAGACCTGGACATAGTATTCAAAGCTGTGGGCACACCATGGATTTACATAGTGCTATTATGATATTTTCCGTCATATTTTCTATCCCTTTCCTACTAGTTCCTTCCTAACAGTCTGTTAACCTTTTTGACCACTGCTGTGCATTGAGCAGATGTTTTCAGAGAACTATCCAAGAGGACTCCAAGATCTTTGTCTTGAGTAGGGACAGATAATTTAGAAGCCATTATCATATATGTGTAGTTGGGGTTATTTTTTCCAATGTGCATTACTCTTCACTTATCAGTGTTGAATTTCTTCTGCAATTGCATTGCCCAGTCACCCAGTTTTGTCACTCCTGTAACTCTTCACAGTCCGTTTTGGCCTTGAATAATCTCGAATAATTTTGCATTATCTGAAAATTTTGCTACTGCACTGTTCATGCTCTTTTCCAGATCATTAATGACTATGTTGAACAGCACACATCTTGGTAGCGTTCCTTGGGGGACCCGGCTGTTTTCCTCTCTGCATTGTGAAAACTGACCATTTAGTTCTTCCCCTTGTTCCTATCTTTTTATCAGTTACTGATCCAAGAGAGGACTTTCCCTCTTATCCCATGACTGCTTAGTTGCCTTAAGTGCCTTTGGTGAGGGACCTTGTCAAAGGCTGTCTGAATATCTAAGTACATTATATCAGCTGGATCACCCTTGTCTACATGCTAGTTGATTTCCTGAAAAAATTCTAGTAGATTGGTGAGCCATGATGTCCCTTTACAAAAGCTCTGTTGACTCTTCCCCAACAAATGGTGTTCATCTATGTGTCTGATCATTCTGGCCTTTACTATAGTTTCTACCAATTTGCCCAGTACTGAAGTTAGGCTTACCGGGCTGTAATGTCTGGGATCAACGCTAGAGCCTTTTTAAAATATCAGTGTTACATTAGCCACCTTCAGGTCATCTGGTACAGAGTCTGATTTCAGCAATAGGTTATATCCCACAGTCAGTAATTCTGCAATTTCACATTTGAGTTCCTGCTGAACTCTTGGGCAAATCCTATCTGGTCTTGGTGACTTATTACAGTTTAATTTATCAGTTTGTTCTAAAACCTCTTTTATTGACACATCAGTTTGGAACAGTACCTCAGATTTATTGTCCCAAAAGAACAGCTCTGCTGTGGGTATCTCCCCCACAACCTCTGCAGTGAAGACCAATGCAAAGAATTCATTGAGCAATGCGGTGACCTTGTCTTCCCTGAGTTATAATTTAATATATATCAAATGAATGCTTTTGGGCCTCATTCTGCCATTTTTATATGGGTGTAGCTGCTTTAACTTCCTTGGAGTTACTCTGATTTGCACTGGCAGGGGGCCGAGGAGAATCAGGTGCATTATCTCTGAATAACCACAGCAGCTGACTCACTATTGCCTTCTGTCTCGTGCAGTCATTACACCAGTGTGCAGAGGGCATAAAATGTCACTGGTGTAAATAACTTCCCAAGGTGCAGAGTGATCACAAATCAAGCTCATGAGCGTTGCTCTGTGGATGTTTGCCAACAGTAGGAACAAAGTCCAAGCCAAAGTTGCTTTAGCGGGGACGGAAATGGAAATGAACTGTCAATCCTTGGCTACTGGGCCTTGCACAGCTCCAGTCCGGTCTGCTTCTCAGACCTCATCTCTTATCATGTCCGCTCTGCCAATGATGCCTGCTTAGTTGCCCTGTTTGTTTCCTTCTCCCATCTCTGGGTCTCTTTGCACTCCTTGTATGGAGCGACAAGTGTATATGAGAGAAAAATGACGCCCTGTGCAAGCATGTTACTGCATACATGCTTGACAAGAGATAGGCCATCACTGGATCCCAACAGTCAGACCCTACAAAGCAGGAGCCCAGCCATCCCCGGTCCCAATCCTGGCTCTTGATGAGTGGCTAGTGATCTCCCAAGAGGGTCCCTGGATTCACAATCATGGCTTGAATTCTGACTCTGCCACAAAGCCCATTGTAGAGTTCCCACCCTGCTGGTATTCAATAGCTCCGCTAAGGATACCTCAGGACAAATTTCCTGATTAAAGCTGGTCAGACAAATGTAATCAAAACTTTTTTTGGACCAAAAGTGGCTTTTTGATTAAATGGACATTTTCTCTTTAAAAATCTCCATTGTTGTTGATTTTTTTTCTCCAGGTTTTCACAGAAAAACCAAAAAACGAAAACTCCAAATTCATGGTGTTTTCGAGGAGCAAGAACTGATTAGCTCGTTTTGTTTTCAGTAACCAAAAAACAAAGGTTTTTGTTGGTTTTTCAGTTTTCAGATGAAAACCCAAACAATTCCATGAAAATTTTCATTTTCTTTGGAATTTTTCATGATAGAGAAAAAAACACATTTCCTGGGCAGTTCTCCTCCCAGTCCTGGGCTATAACCATGTTTGTCTCTTTCTTCTTCTTCTTCTTCTTTTTTTTTAAATAATCTTTTCATTTAATACTTCTGAAGGACACCTACCCATTGTAGATCCCGTTAAGCTGTCCAAAAGCCACGAGTAACAGCCTCCCATTGCACAGTAATGGCCATCTGGCTTCCAATAACAACACCTCAAATGTATCCCTAAGGGGGGTGAAAATACAGAGATAATATCAGCTGTGAATCCCCTTCAGCAGGAGAGGTAACCACTTTATAACCAAGGAGGAGGATACAGGGAGAAAAATCAAATTGGAAAATGATGAGCAAAGGGAGATAGTGTAGCCACTGCATAAATACTCAGCCAGTTCAATGTGAGAGCAAGGCAGATCTGAATACCAAGAGCCCAGTTCTCCTCTGACTTACACCAGTTCAAAACCAGGGCAAACCGAGAGCAGCTGCCTTGCTGGGAGATATGCTTTAGCCAAAACACAAGCTGCTGGACTCTGTGCAGGGATGAAGGGGTGAAGTGTAATGGCCTGTGGGATACTGGAGGTCAGACTCGATGATCACCGTGGTCCCTTCTGGCCTTAAATTCTATTATTCGATTAATTTCACTGGAGTCGTTCCTGATTTATACCAGTGTAAATGCTCAGGCAGCTTTCTATGCCACGGTGATGGGCACAGTGTGAAAAGCCTGCATGGTTAGAATAGAATGGCAGGGTGGGACGCAGCGTGTTCCAATGAGCTTGGTCTAAGGCCAGGATTCCTGGGTTCCATTCCTACCACCCCGGTGTGGTCTTAATTGAGACACCAGGGCTTAAGTTTTCTAAAATGTCCATTTACCCTGATTTTTGGCAGCCAAACAAGAGACACGTAAGGGCCTGGTTTTCATCGATGCTGAGCCCCCACAGTTCTAGGAAGGGTCAGTGGGTACTCAGCACCCCAGAAAATCAGGTCCACAGTATCTCCAGATCAGCACCCCAAAAAAGAGACATCTGTTATTACTGGGTGAATAGGGCTTAACCCCCTCTCCGTGCCTCAGTTTACTAGACTGTAAAATGGGGCTAATGCTGCTTACGGCCCTTTGGGCTGAAGAGCTAGAAAGTAATAGCACTTTCTGGGAATAGATTCCCCCCCAATATTATAGAGTGGCTGTCAGGATGTTCTCTGTAAAGGTTCTGAGACCCTGGCCCTGGTCTATAATAGCCGGGATCATGGCACATGGTGAGACCTGGTCTTGGAAGAGAGGTAAGGGATTGAGGTACAGGCTGATGTGGAGGTGAGGGGGTGTCTCAGCATTTGCCTACGAGTTGCTGCGTGCCTCAAGGGATGAGCGGACTGAGTTTTCAATAGTTGGCAGGGTGCACTAGCCTGTGGATGGGGCCCTTTTTATTATTCTAAATCAAACCAGCTCCCTGATCACCGTGTGCTGGCAGGCACGGCGGATGCCGGTAGGTGCCGAGCCTGCTAGTTACAGAGCCGAACGGCTGCCTTAGATGTCCTCCTGGTGAAGGAGTTTTTCCTGGTATCCAGCCGGAACCTCCCCACTGCAGCTTGAGACCATTGCTCCTTGTTCTGTCGTCTGCTGCCACTGGGAGCAGTCTGGATCCATCCTCTTTGGAGCCCCCTTTCGGGTGGTTGAGAGCAGCTGTCAGGTTCCCCCTCATTCTTTTCTTCCGCGGACTGGGCAATCCCAGTTCCCTCGGCCTCGCCTCGGAAGTCATGTGTTCCAGTCCCCTGGTCATTTTTGTTGCCCTCCGCTGGACGCTTTCATCCAGTATCATTAGTGCCTGCATGGATGAGTAGCATGATCCTCAACAATCCCTCCATAACTTCTAGATACAGGCCCTGGCAGGCAGCAAGTCTCCTGGGATGCCACGTCAGGGTGACAGATGGGTGCTTCTGTCCTCTTCAGAAAGGAATCACCAACCACCACTATCCTACGTTTCCTCCTGGGAGTGGTGGCTGCGTCTTCCCAGCCTTGGAAGTACATGGCTTCTCCTCCTCACTTTTGGGGGTGATTCCTCATTGCTCGTTGCCAGGGCAGCATAGCAGGTCACTTGCTGGAGGATTCTCTGCTCTTTGAAGTCTTTAAACCACGATTTGAGGACTTCAATAGCTCAGACATAGGTGAGAGATTTTTTGCAGGAGTGGGTGGGTGAAATTCTGTGGCCTGTGTTGTGCAGGAGGTCAGACTAGATGGTCATAATGGTCCCTTCTGACCTAAATATCTATGAATCTATGAAAAAAAGCTCTTCTCTGCAGCTACAGAAGGAGGGGAGAATCGGAGGAGTGCCTAGTGAGGATCCAGCCTGGATCAGAGGGGAGCAAGAGCTGGCCCCCCCACCCCTCCCCAAGGCTGTGTGGTGAAATGAGTTTGTTGGGTCTCAGCCTAGCTCCCAGTGGGCAGGTGTCCTCATCATAAAATGTTCTACCCCAACGGGCCCTAAAAGGCCACCTTATTAGCTATCCTCTCTCACCCCAGCTCTCTTGCCCCAATGGGGGATCCTCCGTGGCAGGGCTGAGGGGTGGTAGCAGGGCTGCGGGCATGCCTGCGTTCTGCCTGCTCTGTGGCCACTCCTTGATCTGGCACCTTTCAGCAGCACTCAGATCACCACCAGAAATAGGGAACCCCCAGCGGGGAGAGACATGCCAGCCACTGCCTTGTGCCCAGGGTGCTGCAGACTGGGCATCCCCCAAGCCCTGAGCTACAGGGAGTGTACCACTCTAGGTCCACTCTATGGGGGCTCTGCCCCCCTCAGGCTAAATGCCTGGGCCAGCATCGACTCAGTGCTTGGCAATGATGCGTCAGCCAGCTCATGCTGATCCCTCTGCCTGTCTGAGGCATTTCTCCTCCCCGCCCCTCGCCAGCCCCTCTGGAGTCAGCAGTGTGCCCTTGTTGCCAAGAAGGCCAATGGCATTTTGGGATGTATAAGTAGGGGCATAGCGAGCAGATCGAGGGACGTGATCGTTCCCCTCTATTCGACAATGGTGAGGCCTCATCTGGAGTACTGTGTCCAGTTTTGGGCCCCACACTTCAAGAAGGATGTGGATAAATTGGAGAGAGTCCAGCGAAGGGCAACAAAAATGATTAGGGGACTGGAACACATGAGTTATGAGGAGAGGCTGAGGGAGCTGGGATTGTTTAGCCTGCAGAAGAGAAGAATGAGGGGGGATTTGATAGCTACTTTCAACTACCTGAAAGGGGGTTCCAAAGAGGATGGCTCTAGACTGTTCTCAATGGTAGCAGATGACAGAACGAGGAGTAATGGTCTCAAGTTGCAGTGGGGGAGGTTTAGATTGGATATTAGGAAAAACTTTTTCACTAAGAGGGTGGTGAAACACTGGAATGCATTACCTAGGGAGGTGGTAGAATCTCCTTCCTTAGAGGTTTTTAAGGTCAGGCTTGACAAAGCCCTGGCTGGGATGATTTAACTGGGAATTGGTACTGCTTCGAGCAGGGGGTTGGACTAGATGACCTTCTGGGGTCCCTTCCAACCCTGATATTCTATGATTCTATGATTCTATGAGAGAGGACCAGTCGAGCTACTCACAGAGCAAGAACAAAAGAACTTCTCCAAGCAAGGCTGAGTGTGCAAGCAGGTCACTGGCAGGAGGAAAAGGGGAGAGGAGAGGGTGAGAAAGGGGTTAACAGTCCTAGGGGCTGCCCCGAACACCCCGAGATGGGCATTCCCCCGGTTGGACATTCCCAGCTCCTGCCCAACTCCCCGGGCTGGCGCGAGGAGGCAAAGAGGGGCCGTGGGCTAAGCACACCCAGGGGAAGGCAGACTTCCTCACAGCCCATTTGTGCAGGCTTTTTCCAAGCCATCCTTTATTTACCTGTTCAATATCAGAGCAATTCCCACAGCAGCCCTAACATTACACGCTCAAGTGCTAACTCGGCAAAAGAAAACTCTCTCTTAAAGGGGAACACACACACAGAGTCTGCATATATTCCCTGTTTACACACACACACACACACACAGAGTCTGCATATATCCCCTGTATCCACATACACACACACAGAATCTGCATATATTCCCTGTGTCCACACACATGTTGCAAACATGCATTGCATACTGCAAACCTGCACCAGACACACACCGCATACACACGCATGCTGCAGACATGCTGGCTCTGGAGCACTTTGCCAGAGCGGGATGGGGAAGCTTGCCCTGGCACTGCCCATACTGGAATGGTTTTGTGGGTAGATACAGCCCTTCTGACTCCAGGCCTTTCCCTTACAGGCAATCCACCCAGACGCAGAAATCATGGACAGCCTCTGGCAGCAGAGAGAAGGGAGCTAGCAAAGAGCTAGGTCAATCAGGCTTGGCCATAAGGTGCATGGTTTGAATAAGCATCCTGTAAGTGGATGTCCCAACAAGCAAAGGCTGGATCGAATCCAGCATCTCCGTTCTGACTCCCAGCAACTCTAGGAAGGATGCTAGGAAATGGTTACAGTCAGCCTGAAGGCAAACTTTTTAATAAAGAATCCTCGGGCCAGGGATCCTCTTTCATGGGGCGAGCACGACACCTCAGGAGAGCTAGGGGATGGCCACCTGCCCCGATTTTGCTGGGAAGGTCCTCGTTTTATGGTCCTGCAGGTCTAGCTTGCAAGTCGCAGCCTGTGGTCACACCACCGCGGGCTGGGCCCTGGCCTTAGACTTGGAGACCCCTTGTGCCTTCGCTTTGCATCAGTGTGCAGCACCACTGCGGATTAGCCCCAGGGCGAACTAGCTCAGGGCTGTTTCACGGATGGCTCAGGGACAGCCCCTGGGGAATTTGGCCACAATCCCACGGGCCTAGGAGATGGCGGGGCCCTGCAGTCAGACTGCCAGGAGCCCATGAGGCAATGTGACACCTCAGGAGACCTGGCAGCAACCACAGGATGCGTGGCGTTTGTGGATAAAACAGGCCCGGGGAGGCGCGAGACGGAGAGGCGATTGGCCATGCTTACGGGGGAATGAGCTTTTGCTCAGAGAGACGCTCTCCCTCCCTCACACCTGCAATACATTTCACATCTCGGGCTAAATCCCATTTCCATTTCCCAGCCAGCCCCTTGATTTATTTAATTCTCCCCCTCCCCCACAGCCCTCCCCTGGTGAAGATCCCCTTGATTCCAGCTGAGCTGAGATTGGCAGCCGGGGACCAAGAAAAATCAGAGAGGAGACAGGCTTGAACTGTGGAAATTAATGCAATGGCTCCAAGGAACTTTAACTCCTGAGCGGAATAGACTTGGCTTCCTACAGGGACGTTACAGGGGGTTGGGTGTTACAGCGATAACTTGGAAATGAAATGGAGCTAGCCGGCAACTTGAATTCAGGGTGCAGCAGAGAAGAGGTGGCTGTATATAAAATACCTTATAGCCCTGCAGGAGCTCAGGTGTCTTTGGACTGTGGTCACAGCAGTGCTTGCAAACTAAGCATCCAGAGCCTAGACAGAATATTCGTATGGGAGACTTGCAGGGGAAAACCCAGGATGCTGCATGAAGTGTTGCTGTGGATGATCCAATAGGTGGCACTTTCCCAGGTAGACGTCCTCCTATGGGCCCTAGGTACAAGGCAGCTCATAGCTACCCTCCAATGCACCTGGGGCAGGAACTTGTCCTCAGGGCTCATGAGATTGCAAGATGCTCAGGGCAGAGAGCTGGTCATGCCCAAGCGCCGGGCATGCTGTCATAGCTCAAGAACGGAGGCGTCTGTCGGCAAGACACCAGAGAAGGGTATGAGCTGAACAGCCCTGACTGTTCCTATGAAAGAATCTGATTATAGAGCCCTCCACCCCACTGGGTCAGAGCAAAGCACCGGAGCCTAGGGGAGCCAGCCTGGATCTGAACTTTGCAGCTCAAGCCTGTGTATGATACATGTATGCACGCAGACGCACTCCTCACCACTGGCCTAGAGATCTGCTTGCCACGGAAAAACGCGGAATTTTCCTTTTTACAAAGAATCTTGAGGTTTTACGTTTTGTGAAAAAAATAAAAACATATCCAGTAACCCCATTTATCTGAGCCTCCATTACCCGGCTTGCCATATTCACCAAACCACCAGCTGCCCGGCTGGGGCTCAGGTGGTCAGCCTCTGGGTGGCTTGGGGTTCCGTTAATACGGAGAGCCAGATAACGGAGGCTCGGATAAAGTGGGGCTCTACCGTATATCAATAAAACATTGTGTTCAACTGATACCTATATATAGTGTGGCGAGGGACCCTGAAGGTCAGCGTTTTAATCGTAGAAAAATGTGGATTTTTACATTTTTTTTAGAGAATTTCAGGTTTTTTTGCCACAGAAAACACAGATCCCTGCTCATCGCATCTAATGTCTGAGAAAAGAGCAAGGCCGGGTGACAGAATGCTTCCTCCTTGCCGTCCAGCGTGGTCACAAGCCCTGGTACCGCAGGAGACTCACTGCCCCTCTCCTAGGCACATCCTCCAAGGTGGTCAGGCTCTTAATTTCCAGCTGAAATCAGTGGAAGTTAGGAGCCTAAATACCTTCAGAGATCTGGGCCTGAGTCGCTCTCTCCTGCATGTCCCTGACAGGATGCTGGAGCCAGGGAGGAGGAAAATCCCCTCCCCAGGAAGAGAAGGCCTCTCTGTTGGTGGTGGCAGCTGTGTTAATCTGCCTGAGTCTAACACCGCTCCTCCTGGGTGATGAATGGCTCCCTCCAAAAGAAAAACATAATCTGGCAGCAGCAGGCCCCATCCATCAGCAGCTCTTCACTCGCCCAGGGGCTAGCACTGCCCACTTCTCCTTGCTATTATCTGGCCGTGCTTGGCCCACTGAGCCATCTCTGCCCCTTCTGGGCTATCTGGCACCCTGGATGGACATTGGGCTGGGGGCAAAGAGGCGGGAGCTGCAGTGGGGAGACCTGACGTGGAGTTTGCAGGGACTCCCTCCCGCCTGGGGCAATATAACCCAGCAACCCTGGCGCCTGGATTAGAGGTTTGGTAACTATTAAGAGGGAGACACTGGGAACAATCAGTGGGAATGGGACCCAGGTTGGCTCATTCCTCTGGTGTCAGTAGTGTTTACATGGTGAAAGCGTATTGGGTACCGCGCCTGCCAATCCACACCAACGCTGGCCTATCACCCCACTGCTATTCCAGCCCTGAACTCCCAGTTATTGCCAATGGTCTCCAGTTCTGGCCCATTGTACTCCCTACTATTCCAGTTATGGTCTCTCCAAAGGCCAAGTTCTCCCATGTTTTCTATTAAAGAACACGGGATCCTGTCCAGAGAACAAGTATAGAATAAGATGAGCCACAGCAAGGCCGCCTGATTTATCCCTCTGCCAGGCCGGCCGAGGGAGTCGGAAACCCTGCTCTGAAGCCCAACAGCAACGAATCTCTGTCTGTTTAATGCACATGACCACAGCTGCCATCTTTTCTGGACCTGTCCTGCTCGTAGCCTTGCTCCAGCCCTGAGCTGGCCTTGTTCCCAGCTTTGCTCCTGTCGTGCCTGTTCCGTCCCAGCCCTGCTGCCCTATGGGCTTCCTGACTCCGGCTCCATCCACTGTCTCCAGCTCCCGACTCACAACTCCTGCTGCACCCACTAGGCTTGACTGCCCATGTCCTGGTGCATGGCACAAGGTGTTTGTCTGACCTGATCCAATTATAGGGATCCCACGGCCTCCCTTGGAGGGAGGGGACCTGAGCGCCGATCGCAGCGGAGGCTGAGCACTTAGCCCTAGGGGAGATTCCCCTCCCCAAAGGGGGCTGCAATGAGACCGTTCTGGATTAGGGAGACCCAGCACCCCCAGTGCAGGTGCTCAGTGCACAGATCCAGGCTGGGGAAGAGCTTGGAAACCTTCCTCCTTTAACCCCTCTGTTAGGATATAGATATTCAGGCCTGTCTGCAAAGGCCTGTACTCTAAGAATTTAGGTGTATTCTTATCACTTGGCTAGTGATAGAGTTATAAAAGAAAGAATCAAAACCACTGTCTGCTAGTGTAAGGGCCTTCTCTTACTGTGACAGTTTGTGGCCCTGTGCTTAGGCTCAGGCCTTTGGCTAAGCAGCAGAGGCAGCCATAAGCTGGGAAGCGACCGGTCACATCCTCACATTCCAACCTAGTCACATTGAAATAAGGTGCTATTGGGCTGTTAGGCACTATCAGGACAGGATTGTATTCCTGTCACCTCCAGAGAAAGGGAAGTGCCTAGAAAATGTAAAAGGAAACTTAGTTTGATAGCATCCTGTCTGGCAAGAACTCACTTATCAATAGCTGGGATGTGAAATCCTCACTTCTGTGTTGTCTTGTCATTATAGTTCCCACTTTGCTGTTGTTTGTCTGTATAATCTCTGTCTGGTTCTGTGATTGTTCCTGTCTGCTGTATAATTAATTTTGCTGGGTGTAAACTAATTAAGGTGGTGGGATATAATTGGTTACATAATCATGTTACAATATGTTAGGATTGGTTAGTTAAATTTCAGGAAAATGATTGGTTACTATATAAACTGTAGTCAATGAGGAAGTGACTGGGTGTGGGTGGGGGTGGGCATGTGGGTGTGTGAGATGGGAACAGGGAATGGGGATAAGAAAATTGGAATCATGTTTTGCTAAAGGGGGAAATGGGAACAGGGAATGGGAGTAAGGAAGTTGGAATCATGTTTGGCTAAGGGTAGGAATGGGAACAGGGACACAGGTGTAAGGCTCTGTGGTGTCAGAGCTGGGAAGGAGGATACTAAGGAAGGAAACTGGAATCATGCTTGCTGGAAGTTCACCCCAATAAACATCGAATTGTTTGCACCTTTGGACTTCGGGTATTGTTGCTCTCTGTTCATGAGAGAAGGACCAGGGAAGTAAGTGGGTGAAGGAATAAGCCCCCTAACACCCTCTCCCTTCCCTACCCCTGGAGTCAGGGCTTCTGCCGTCACCTCCGCCTAGTGCTTCCTTGGGCGATAAAGCGTCCTGCTCTTTGACACCGGAGCTGAGCTGCCTGCGGTAGCTTGTCAGGCCTGGAGTACATCTTCTAGACGCACTCAAGCATCAGCGGCCTCCCTTCGCTCTCTATCATATCCCTTGCCACTGTTCCAACACGTCCCTACGTTGCTGGGTAATAAATTAACCCTTCGGTCGTGTGGCACCTGCCCATAGTGTAAACGGTCTGGGTGGTGAATGGGAGCGCAAGAAAATAGAACCCAGCAGACTCGCCCCAAGCATGCAGAAGACACCCAAAATACCGTACTGCTGTATATGAGAAAGACAGCAGCTGGCCGAACCCCTCGCCAGAGCCCTGGCGCTTGGCGCTACAAACAGGTTGATGAAGCTGGAAGATTTGCTGCTCCCATGTGCTGTTTCCTCCAGAGGAAAGAGGAAGGCCCTTTGGGTGCCTAGCAAGGTGCCCTTGTAGCCAGCAGTTGCCTCATAATAATTTAGAGCTAGACCCCTTTGCCTCCCAAATGTCACGGCGTTGAGATTGGAGGGTGGGGGCGAGGGTTGATCTGGGACATTTTGCAGATTGGGAGCACCTGCAAAAATTCAGAGCCAGATCTGTGTGCAGATGCTGAACCTGCTTCGGCACTAGGGGGGTACTCAGATCTAGGGGGTGCATTTAGGCACCTCTCTACTTGAAATAAGTGTTGGGAAACTCCTCCAGCTCTGGTGTAACTCCCCTGAACTCAACTGGCCTCAGAGATGAGCTTGGCCCCATCTGTATGACCTGGGGATTCTGAATGTATGGAGATTCAGATGTGGACTCTGCCTCGACTATTAGGAGCTGAGGGACATCCACAGAGATGTCATTGCCCCACCTAGATGTGCAGGTTTGACCCCTGATCTTTAAGCCACAAAGTCTCAAAAGTCACCATACAGGGAACAAACATGCACGTGGTTGCATTGGATTTGTTTGACCATTATTCATTTGCCCACGCCAGGCTTGTTAATCTCCAGACACTGCATAGGTACGCACTCACTGTTCCCACACTGCAACGACCTCGCAGGGTGCAGACAGACGGGCACGGCCATCATTCGCGGGGCTGGAACCCGGGACCTTCAGTTCTAGAAGACCCCATGCCTCTGCTACTTGAGTGAAAGGAGCATCTGCAGTAACTGCTCCTTGTAGCTGGGCATTTATCCTTTGCCCATGACCCACTATCAGGCCCCAGGATCCCATGCCCTTAAAGCCTGATCCTACGTGCCTCCAGCTACTCTCCCATTGATGTCACTGTGAGCTTGGGGTGCCGAGGGCAATACACTGGCTTGGTGCATGAGATCATGGCTCTCTCTAGTGCCAGCTACCACACCCTACTCCTTACTCTCTGCCCACTGTCTCTTCTTTTTCTCCATTGGCACAAGACTGTTATGCTGGTGGTGAGTTTGAGCCATGCTATCAACAGCAGAGTCTGTACCGGGAGGGAAATGGCCAGAGTTAAAGGTATCATAGCACTTGGCAGATCCAGATCCTTGCTACCTAAGCAGATCCCTTCACAGATCCTGATTGGGCAGGAGAAGCAGCCCTGGTCTTCACTTTGTCTGGGGGCCCTTTATCCAAGCAGAGGTGAGACGTCCATCCGAACCCATCCCTGCAGCTGCCCCAGGGCAATGCCCATTTCCTTACGCCATCGGGGATTTCCCGCCCTGTGTACGTGTCGCTCCCACCAACAGGGCTTTGAAACACGACATTTGTTCGTTAATTGATAAATATGAAAATAAAGAGCAGCAACAGAAGCAGTGCCCCGGGCCCTGTAAGGATAACGGATGGGGGGAACTCCAGATCACAGAGAGAAAAATCAATGGGCAAGGATGGGATGACATCATATCACCATTATTATATCATCAGGTCCTTGCCGCCAATTTATAACTTGGGTTATCACTCTCTCTCTGAATCTATTACCGCCAGCATGGCATCTCCCTCTATAGTTCCACCGTTTCTATTAATGGGACACCACTGGGTCAAAAGCTAACAGGCCCTAATCATGACCTCAAATGGGCGTCACTCCACTGATTTCCTCCTCATTCACACCAGCATGGACAAGAGGCAAATGAACTCCCATAAAATACAAGTTTCCTCATCTGTATTACACAGAAGCGCTTGGAGCATTAAAGGGGGAAGGACTTTGGAAAAAGAAATCAAATGGACTCTCCCTTATTTGTTCTGTTTGCTGTGCGGCAAATTCTCATGATTCTATTGTCAGTCTTGGAATATTTGGTGGTATTATTACAAAATCCCAGCTCCTGGAGTCAAGTGATTAGGTGAGAATCTCAGTTTCCATTTTAAAAAAAGAGAGTAAATTTCTAGCTGTTACGGTTGCAGAGAAAAACTTGAAAACGTGACCCTAGAGCCGCCAAAGGGATCAAAAACCAGAAAGCAAATAAAAAGCAGCTAAAGCTTTTTTTGTTTTAAATTTCATGATTTTTAAGACAATCTCCTGCTGCCCAAGTCATGATTATTCACTCATTAGGGCTGGCAGAACTGTGTTTGTTTACTTTTTCTCTCCCTTGATTTCAGCACTGGGAATGGAAACAGCTTAGTCCATTTCAGTTTCGTGTAGCCTGAGTTTCTAATCAATTTCAGTTTCAAGCACCGGCCCTATTTAGGTTTCTAGCATGTCAGGAGAAGGCGCATTGGTTTATTTGAACCAAACCTCAGTTCCTGGTGGATTTTTCTTTTAAATCATGGAAATATTTCTATTCCTCTTTCAGCTTTCACCAAATTGGACAGGTCAGCATCCCTTTAAATACAACATAGCACCTTCTGTGTTGAAGGAGGTTGAGAGAGTGTAAACCCGCATGCAGAATCAGGAAATTAAGGTGTTAGTCTCTACAGTGACATTAACTCGGTAACGTGACACAGGTATAGCATTTTAAATGACTGCTTATGCAATTAAACATGCACTTCAATATACAGGATGTGGAGGTTAAAAACATCTAGGCAGGGAGATGGTATCTTTTAACGCAGCGAGACTGAATACACAGTCCAGATTAAACTACCTATTAACACCACATAATTAACCAGGGAAACATCAACTCATAGCCCTCGGTAAGAACCCTGGTGTGGCGTTATTAGACAGGAAGAGTTACCTAGCAGTTAGAGGTGGCGACTGGGTAGCAGAACACCTGGGTTCTAGTCCCACCTCTGCTACTACCTTGCAGGGCTTGAGCCAAGTCATTTCACCTCCCTGTGTTTCAGTTCTCCCCACTTGTAGAATCGGGATGAGTCCAATTTTCCCCGCAGGCTGACTATGAAGTTTAATTAATTGATGCTGGTAAAGTGTTTTGAGAACTTCAGATGGGGGGGGGGAAAGAGGGATAAAGTATTAGCAGTATTTTTATGTGCAGAGGCTTCACTTAGGATCACAGCCCCATTGTGGTAGGTGTTGCACAAACATAAAGAAAGAGAGAATCCCTGTCCTGAAGAGTTCCCAATCTAAGTGGATCAGACAGGCAGAGGGTGGGAGAAAGGGGGCATTATCCCCATTTTACAGATGGGGAATTGAGCCACAGAAATTATGGCCAGGATTTTTGCGTGTGGGTGTCCGTACTGAGACTCGTTAAAGGGTCCTAGTTTCCAGACAGTGCCAGACACTTGCCTTCAAAATCAGGCCCCTTTAAAGGGTCTTGAGTCTGGCACCCCAAAATCACTGGCCACTTCTGAACAATTGTGCCTTGAACTGACTCGCTCAGGGATCTCGAGTTCACTTTCCAGGTCTAGTGCAGATCTCCCAAATGCCAGGTCAGCACCTTAGCCACCAGGCCACCCTTCCTCTCATGATGTAAAACATAGATCAAAAGCAACCAGCACCTACACAGGTTCTGGTACCCTGAATTAGCCTGTCCGTCCCCAAGGCAAGTACCCCTCATGGGCGGTGCCAATGGCCGCTGATTCAGAAGTGAGTAATACCCATAATGCCTCTATGCAATGCTACATGAGGGGAAATCCCTTTTTGACCTCAGCAGCGATCAGCTGATACCCGGCAGCATGAGGTTTCATTATCCGTCTCCGAGACTGGGTGGCTGCAAACACAGACCTGTGCTCCTGGCACGGTCCAACGGCCCAGCCCATTAGCACTTGTCCCTGGTGTCACTCAGGTCAAGTCTGTGGCTTAGCAGCAATGTTAGATTTGCCCTTTGGACTCCGTGCCCCCAGTGCAGGAACAGGACTTCACAAGCTGGCTAGATAAAAACCGTGCAGCTTTATTGGCTCTAAATTTACCAAGCATTAATGTGACCAAGCGACGCCTTTGTTCTTCTGTCATGGGACAGGCTCATCCAAAAGGAACCATAGTAGGAACGGATGTAAAGACCCTATTAGATCATCTGTCCCAGCCCTGCCAATCCAGAGTGTACAAGGGGAAACAGTCATCAGAGTTCTAGCCTGTCTAATTTTAAATATCCCACGCTTCGGGGCTTTCTACGTCCCTGGACACCTGAGCAGTGGAATATTTTCCGACATGTTGCCACTCTCAGTTCCATCCTGTCCCCACTAGCCAGATCCCCTGGTGCCACCCGAAATAATTCCCCTCTCCCATTGAGGTTCACCCCCTTCTGACAGTCATCAACTGCTAGCATTTGGCTCTTTAGTTCTCTCTTAGGCCAGTGTCGGGGTGCTCGACTCACCGCCCAATGGTGCCTCCTCCTGGCCATTCGGAGGATTAGCTCTGCCAGGCCAACACCCCTTCCAGCAGTTACACTCTGCCGCTTTCTCAGTCCACAGGCCCCTCTCTCGCTCCCGGAACCGCTGCGTCCTCTTTGTGACATGGTCCTCTGGCCAGGTCACTGTGTGGTTTCCCTTTCTGGGAATGGGTATCAAAGTCCCTGCTCACCCGCAGTCTCAGGCAGTCCTCCCATTCACTGCCCCCGGTGCCACTCCCTCAGCGGCTGGCAGGGGAACCCAGCCCGCGCTCTGCTCTGGGGTCCAGCTCAGGGACCCTCTAAAGAGAAGCCATGGTGTGGTGTCCTCCTGCACCTCGCTGCCTTTCCCTGAGCCTCTTCCTTACCTCCTGGCCCTCCCCACTCCCTCCTCCCAGGGAGTAACCGTGGGCTACTTGTCTCTATAGCCCCCAAACACACCTCCCTTCTCCCAAGGAGTGACTGCAGGCTACCTCCCTGAACCCCCCGCCCCCCACCTTCCAATTCCCTGTCTGTCTTTACCCTAGCTGGCCTGTTCCACACAGGTGAGCGACCCCTAATCAGGGCTTTTCCCCCCAGGCTTAATGGCAGCCTGATTGGCTGGTAGGGCCCTTGTCCCAGTTCTGCTCTTGCAAGGCTAGTGTGGGGAGTTTGCCCCATCACAGCAAGTGATACGTATTGTGCTTTGTTGGGTTTCAGTGGGGCTTAGATGAACAGCTGCATCTAATGCCCTTGATCATTCCTGATGGGATCCAGGGGCTGGACCTTGCATTGGTCCTGTTCTCTGAAGACTCTGCAGTTTGTCCAGGAGAAGCCAGGCCCTGAAAATGTTACGCTCCAAGTCGAGACTCACCCCAGAGAGATCAGAAGGGACCATTCACTCCGCCATGGGATGTGATTCTCTGGCTTTTTAATTCCCAGGTTGCCTCGCAAACTCATGTTCCATTTGCTCTCCAGTCTCACCCCAGGTCTCTCTCCGGCTCGCTGCTTGAATCTTTGCACCCCAAATTATTCCCCTGCTCTCTAGACCAATGTATTAGCTGGAGTTTTCTCAAGCATGATCTCATTGTTATTTCCTGTGAGTGTTTCTAGTTTCTCTGCATGTCAGTCCATCTGAGCAGTCCTTCCTCTGTGTGGTATTTGCCGCTGTGAATTTCACTAGCATGATGTTTAGTTCCTGTTCCAGAGGACTAGACAGGATGCTAAATAAGACCAGACCAAACTATTCCTTGCAGTACCCACTAAGCACATTCCTATAACATGATCCATTGATGTTAATCATCATCCTTTATTCACAGTCCTTGAGCCAGTTTTCAGCCGCACGCCATCCATCCTAACCAAGCCAACTGTAATTAATTTTTCAAGTCAGATTTTGCCAGGCGCCGTATCTAATCCCAAAATAGCACAATACAGCCTCCACTTTCCCTTCAGCCACTCATTTCGTTACTTGATTTAAAAGCGCAATCATATTTGTTTGGCAAAATGTATTTGTTATAAACTCCTCCACGCTGCTTCTTGTTCCTGGTTCCACCATCCTCTAGATATGAAGTGAGGGTTTTTTTTAGTAATCTCTGAGCCATTGTTTGACATGGGATAGGAGTTAGTCTTGGGATAGGAGTTGCCAGAAGCTGGGAGTGGATGACAGGGGATGGATGACTTGGTAATTGCCCAGTTCTGTTCATTCCTTCTGGGGCACCTGGCACTGGCCACTGTCGGAAGACATTGGTCTGACCCTGTATGGCCGTTCTTATGTACTTCTGGAGAGTAATTGCCAGGAGTACATCTCTGTCCTTTTCAGAAGCTTGGTACCACATTTGTTTTTCCTCCAGCCTTCCAGGGCCTCCTCAGTTCCTCAGGACTTTGCAAACACAGTGGTTAGTGATACACAAAACTCAGTAGTGGAGATGGGCTTGAACCAAAATCATGGATCAAAAAACCTGTATGCTTTGGGGGCACTTGAAATGGGAACCTGGACCGAGATCAGAATTTTGCAAACGGATCAATAATGGGTCAGACCAAAACCTCTAATTCTAACACCCCAGTGTACAGGGATGGACTGTACAGGGGTGTACAGTTCTGGGTCTAACTGTTTCACCCTGGTCCCATATCTCTTCATTAGCTAGTTCTCTTCACACTAGAATTCATCACCCTGATTGGGTCCTTAACAAAGCACTTTACAGCATTAATGAGGCTGGACTTAGCGTCCAGCCCTGTGTGGTAGGTCAGGCTCACGCGTCCCCTTTTACAGATGGGGAAGTCGCTCGGCTCGGATTCACAGTGAGACAATGACGGTCTGGGGAGGGGTAAGGCCTTTACTCCTACCCCTAGACCCTGCTCCCTCCTAAACCACGATTGTCTTACTCATGCTGGAAGCCCACTCGAGACAGGAGAATTACCTGCATGAGTAAAGCGATCACCCTCTGGCCCTCACAGAACTTATTCTGGTGCAGGATTCGCAGAGATGCCCAGATCCCACAGTGACGGGTGCCCAGATAAGAGCTCAGCCAGACGGAGTTCGTTCTGTAACTGGCATAGATGGACTCTCTCTGAGCACGCTCCTTTCCCCTTGGATCATTCACCCTCCATCTCCTAGCCCTTCCCCAGCCCTCCCATGCCCAGGGGGGAATTGCTGCTCCCAAGCGCTAGGGAGCACAGCGAACCACTGACACCTTCCCCCGCATCCCTTCCCACACGTCACCAGGTGACTCGCGTGCGCTGGGGAGCAGTCGGCCTCGGGCATGGGGAGTCCCCTCATGCCTGGATCCGGCCCTGGGCACTTCTGTGTTTGACCACATCTCCCATGGCCTCATCCCTCCCCCCACAGCCCAGGCTACAGCTGCTTCCACTGACCAGGCCAACAGAGCCCCCTCTGCCAACGGGGGCAAAGCCCCCACACGCTTATCACACGTGGGCCTGCACACGCAGCACCACGCACCTCCCTGGCCTGGCTTCCGCTGGTGCCGGCATCTATCCAGCTGCGCCTGGGCACTTGCTAGCGTGAGTAACGACGTGCGTTCCCCTGCCATGCTACCTACTGCACGGGCCTGCCCGCACCTGTCAGGCGGGGCTGGATGGGTCGACGCTGCCTGGGAATGGGGTCTTGGCTACTTCAGCAGGAGGCCCCCGCCCTCTGCCACACGCTGCTGGATCCTACTCCCCCTGGCAGCACTCCCCGGTCTGCTCCCTGTGGCCATCGCCTGCCGAGGATTCATTTCCCAAGTGCCTGGCCTCAGTGCTCTCTTGTGGCAGGGGGTCCCAGAGGATATTTATCTATTGTGTGGAAGAGTATCTTGTTAAAATACTGGTGACACTGGTTGAGACTCTCTCCCTCTGTGGGATTCCCTGGTCAGAGGGTGCAAACCAGAGGGGGGTGAAAAGAACACCCTTAGAATATGAGACTCTTTGCTTTTCTATAGGAATTTAAAACATCTGGTGGATTGAAAATTGTGTAAAAATTTTAAGCTGTCACTTTTAAATTCTCAGGGAATTTCCTGGTCCAGCTTGCAGGTGTTGCAGGGAAGCAGGGGATCTGGATCTACCAAGCAACAGTCAGTCAGCAGCCAGCCCAGGGGAAGGTGGGGTGAACTGTGCCGCTCTGCTTCTGGGAGCAGCCTGATTTCTATCTCTGTGCTTTTGAGTTCTTGTGTGCTACCATTCTGAATGGTCAGAAGTAAAGTCCTCTTGCACTGCAACCTTCCAGCAAGAGCCTTTGGCGCGTAACCCTTCTGCCAGGTGGAGCCGGCAGTAACCGGGGCCGGGTTCAACATCTAGGGGTTCCTTTTCAACGATACAACACAGAACCGGCTCGAGCGGCCACCTGGAAAATTACGCACACCCCCAGGGCGCCTGTGAGAGGCAATACTTCCCCTCTGGCAAGCACAGAGTCTGCGTGTAGAAAGGAAACTTTTAATGAAAGCAGGGAAGTCACCCGACACTAATGAGGGAAAAGGCCACAAGCAGGATTCATAAACCTAAAGCTGTGAGCAGGACGCCCACCCCCGAGTGCGTGGGGCAGAGCCGCTGGTGAGTTCTCCAACTCAGAGTTCCTGTTCTGTGCCCCGTCTGCTCCCTCACCGCACCCCACTCACAGTGGTTGTCCTTGGTCAGCGAGGTCCCAGGGTTCAGAGAAGCATCTGTGAGAGTTCCCCTCCCACCCGGGGAAGAAGGCACCTTGCTCGCTCTGCCATCTGAGCACTTGCTCTGGCTGGCCGCCCCGCCCGCCACTGTCCCTCGCCGCCTGGCCGCCCTGCCCGCCACTGTCCCTCGCCGCCTGGCCGCCCTGCCCGCCACTGTTCCTCGCCGCCTGGCCGCCCCGCCCGCCACTGTCCCTCGCAGCCTCGCCGCCCCGCCCGCCCCTCATTCCGCTCGCTGCCTGGCCAGCCGCTTGTTCACCAGCTAACTATCAGTCACCATCTGCTGCCACCTGCTGCTCTGCTGCAACCTCTGCACATCCATCTCTTAGTGATTTTCAGCTCTTTGCAAGCTGGGCAGAGACCCAGCCTCACCACAAGTGATTTCAGCTCTCATTTGAGCACTTTAACATAACAAAAAAGCTCCTCATGAAGCCTATTTAGCTATATCTTTGAACAGTAGGGGAGGAACAGGTTAAACCAGACTGTGGACCCTTAGGGAGAGTCCACGGCTCCTGGATAGCACACCTCTTCCCACCCTTCTTACTTTCACAGGGGTCAGGCATTCGAGTCCCTGGCTTAGCCAGTTCCTTTCAGCTGAGGGTGACCCCTCAACCAGGACACACCTGCTCAGCACAGGTCTGGTCCCTTTTAGTCATACAATGAAGATAACATTTCACTACCCCTACATTCAATACTAAAGTGATTTGTAACCCAGCACCAGCCAAAGTTGATCACTTGGAGCTACACAACTCCTGTCTGCTAGATACTTACACAGAGTTGGTGTGTTCATGTAAATACAGTTTGCTCCTGAAGTCTCTCTCCCTCCCCAACTAGCTGTCAGGGGAAGTTCATTCAGACCCTGTTTACACCTGTTTTCATCCAACTTCTCTGTGTGCATGGCGTGAAGCGGAAGTGAGCGTGTGGAGGGCGCCGTTCTTCTGGCAGCAAAGAGCCTCCATTTTTAACGGTACAAACCGGCTGGTTCCCGCGGAGAAGTGGCTCTGCAGCGCACAGTCACGGCTTGGCCTGCTCTCTGTGGGCAAACCAGCATCTTGCCTAATTCCACAGGTGCACAAAGGCCCCTGAATGAAAGCTCTGGCGCAGGGGCCTGAGACCCACCACCTCACCCTTGAGCTAACAGTGCTGATGCAGCAGCGCAGACTTCGCATGGGCCCACAAACCCGCCCCAGTTCCTGGGGCACCACTACTCCCCTTCCTGGCCCACCGCCCGAGCTGCCAGGTCTTTGCTGCTATTTTTAGCTGTGCTGCCTGCCCGAGCTGCAATCACCCCTCCGACTGGAGTGTAGACAGACCCGAAGGAAGTTACAGGCTGAGAATGCACTTAGCCCTCAGGCCATGCCCCGAAGGACTCACAGCCCTGAAGGCAGAGACAGGATGCACTGAGCAGAGAAGGGAAGGGGAAAGGATGGTGTGAGGTGAGAGGGATTCGGGCAAAGAGAGGCCAGGGACCTGCCATCGCGGGCCAGGGGAGGAGAGGACAAAGGGAAGAGGAGGAATATCTTCATCAGCCTGCACTCACCCCCTCATTTTGGTGTCTACAATTCAAGAATGAGGTTGGTAAATGGAGAGGGTGCAGAGAAGAGTCAGGATTAGAAAACCTGCCTTACCATGAGAGGCTCAGAGAGCTCAGTCTAGTTAGTTTAACAAAGAGACGGTGCTGGGGTGATCCGTGTCCATGTGGGGAACAGATATTTAATAACAGGCTCTTCAGTCTACCATAGGAAGGTCTAAACTGTCCAACAGCTGGAGTTGAAGCTAGACAAATTTAACCTGGAAATGAGGCGTAAATTAGGGTAATTGACCATTGGAACAATTTACCAAAGGTCGTGGTGGATTTTCCATCACTGGCAATTTTTAAATCCAGACTGGCTGTTTCTCTAACAGATCTGCTGTAGGAATGACTGAGGGGCAGTTCTCCGGTCTGCAGTATATAGGAGGTCAGACAAAATGATAACAGTGGTCCCTTCTGGTCTTGGAATCTATGAATCTCTCTCTCCCTCTTCTCTCGTCTCCCTCTGCATGCAGCCAGGCCAGGCCCGGCCCATCCCTCCTCTGCTCTCTGGCCCTGCAGGGGAAGGCGGTTTGCTGAGCCTGCAGTTTGCTAACAAGACGAGCACCCTTACAGAAAGGCCTGGGCTGGTCTCGTGTCACTGTCTGTCAGGATGAGCTCTTAGCTTCCTGGCTTGCAGCCTGCCAAGGCCTAACATGTCACAGCTTGTCTCCCTCAGCCGTCCTGGCTGGGGAATTCAGTAGGGATAAGAGGATGGTTTATCTGATGCCAGGTTACAAGGGTCCTCAGGTATAAGGGACTTGCCCAAGGCCAGGCAGTCAGACAGTGACAGACTAGAACCCAGAAGTCCAGATATCCAGTCTATTATCACACAGCAAGTCTGGTGGAGATAGGCTCATAACTTGGCAGCGTCCGGCAGAGCAAACCAGCTGGCCAGACCAGTCCCAGGCTCTTTCAAATATCCTTGGGACCTGGCCTCAGATTAACCCTCTCCATCTTAGATCATGACAAGCACTGGAGGGACATAGACCAATGCATGCTCCATGATACAGAAACCCTCCTGAGACCTTTCTGAACGCCCCTTTCATCTGGAAGGACCATGAGGCCACTCTGCTCTCAGCGACTCCAGTAGGAATCCAGATTAACATCACCCGAGCGAAGCGAGTCAATGCGGATTTACACATGTGCAAAGGAGAACACACTTGGGCTCTGTAGATCCAGGGGTCTCTTCAGCCCTGGAGCAAGCACCCACTGCACCCTAGCCTAGAGGGTCTGAGCACAGTGGGAGCCGTATTGCCTAATCCCAGCTCCTGCACTTTTCATCTCTGCTACCAGGGGGTGCCAGGAGTAACGGGGTAAAGGATCCTGAACAGGGCTAAGCATCATTACAATTTGGAGAGTAAGCTCTTCGGGGCAGAGATGGCCATGCTGTGGTTGTACCATGCCTCTCTGCTGATCCCCGGCACGGCTGCAAAAACCATGGAGAAATATCATGATCCTGGGTGGAATGCAGCAGCCAGCAGCGGCCTGGGCGTGGGGGAGGGAGTTGGGGATGCAGGGCCAGGCCAGGTCCTCAGCATCAGTGGACCTGTTCTGATTTACACCCGGTGAGGTTCTGGCCCATCGTCTCACAGAGATCGTTAGGGAGGCAGAATTACCCTGATTGGAATGGAGCCAGCTCACCTGCAGCACCTCTAAGTGATGGGAATGAGCGGCCCCATGAGAACCAGCAAACTCACTCCACTTGGGCCTGGCAGCCCAGTGCATCTGAGCGCTGCAGCCCTCGCCTCTCCAGAGAATCCGTAGGACTGAGGATGCAGGATCCCGCCTCCCACCCCTTCACCACCGCCTCCGGAAGCCACTGATTTCCCCAAGCCCCAGCCAAGCAGGGTTTTGCATGCGCTGAGTTTTAATTAACGCAAGTGAAGCATGTGTGTTGGGAGAGGGGCAGGCTGGGGCTGGGAAATTGTCCCTCGGAGGGACAATCTCTGACAACCTTGTCGTCCCCAATTAGCGGGTAATTACCTCCATGACGTACATCTTTATTAATCCAATTAATAAAGCGGGTGGCAAGACCTCAGCAGATCCGCTGACTGACTCAGCGCGAAGCTCACCAGGAGGGGCTCGAGGGGGAGTGGTGCAGGGGGAGAAAGCAGCAAAGGGGGGGGAATCCTAATTAAAATGATTGTTTACAAACAGACCAGCGACCGCCTGTGCTTCCTCCAACAGGCGCATCCCTGGCCTGCCCGGCAGCCACTGCTCTGCGCAGTTAGCCAAGGGGGAAGTGGAGCCCTCGCTGGTGAGATACTCTGGGAAGTTCAGCGGAGATGGGGGGAGGGTATCGCGGGACCAGGTGGGAGGAACCAACTTAATTTCTGCCACAAATCTTGCAAAAAACTCAGCAAGGGTGGGGCTGCTGGAGTGGTGAGATCATTGCCTGGCCGGCTGACCCGTATTGCCTCATGGGTTCCTTGTGCTCCCCCGTCCATCTGGATCCACCTATCAGCTCTTGTCTTATACTTAATCTTCTCTGGGGCAGGGTCTGCCTTTTTGTTCTGGGTTCGAACAGCACCTGGCACAATGGAGACCAGGTCCAGGACTGGGGACCATAGGTCCTGCACTAACCCAAGGAATAAACAACAGTAATACGGTGAAATGGTTCAGACCAGCTCCAGCAGGCGATCATCTGGCTTTTGGAAGCAGAAACTTCTTCCACTGGGAAAAACCAGGCCTGTTTTATTGCCAAGAGAAGACACAAAAAGACATACCTGACATTCAGCACCTCACACTGTTCATCTGGGGCTCAGCACCGTTTGTTCCAGTCAACCCTTCGGCATCCTCAGGCCTACTGCTGCGAGTTATCTCAGTTCTCCACAACTTCGCCTTGGCTGTCATTAGCTGCAACAACCTCAGTATCAGTTTTCTTGGTGGGTCATGGATGGAGAGGAGCTCAGATACCACAGGTGACATGACGTGATGGGGAGGGGAGTGTATGGAGACAGACAGTAGACAGACAGACAGACAGACAGAGTGTATGGGGATAGATAGATAGATAGGTCAAGCGACTAAAAAATTAATCGTGATTAATCACACAAACAATAATAGAATGCCATCTATTTAAATATTTTTGGATGTTTTCTACATTTTCTAATATATTGATTTCAATTACAACACAGAATAGAAGGTGTACACTGCTCACTTTATATTTATTTTTATTACAAATATTTGCACTGTAAAAAAACAAAAGAAATAGTATTTTTCAATTCACCTCATACAAGTACTGTCGTGCAATCTCTCTATTATGAAAGTTGAACTTACAAATGTAGAATTATGTACAAAAAATAACAGCATTCAAAAATAAAACAATGTAAAACTTTAGAACCTACAAGTCCACTCAGTCCTAATTCAGCCAATCGCTCAGACAACCAAGTTTGGTTACAATTTGCAGGAGATAATGCTGCCCACGTCTTGTTTATAATGTCACCTGAAAGTGAGAACAGGCATTCGCATGGCACTGTTGTAGCTGGCATTGCAAGATATTTACGTGTCAGATGCGCTAAAGATTCATATGTCCCTTCATGCTTCAACCACCATTCCAGAGGAGATGCGTCCGTGCTGATGTCCGATTCTGCTCGATAACGATCCAAAGCAGAGCAGATGGACGCATGTTCATTTTCATCATCAGAGTCAGATGCCACCTGCAGAAGGTTGAATTTCTTTTTTGGTGGTTCGGGTTCTGTAGTTTCCGCATCAGAGTTTTGCTCTTTTAAGACATCTGAAAGCATGCTCCACACCCTGTCCCTCTCAGATTTTGGAAGGCACTTCAGATTCTTGAGCCTTGGGCCGAGTGCTGTAGCTATCTTTAGAAATCTCACATTGGTACCTTCTTTGCGTTTTGTCAAATCTGCTGTGAAAGTGTTCTTAAAACTAACATGTGCTGGGTCATCATCCGAGACTGCTATAACGTGAAATATACGACAGAATGCGGGTGAAACAGAGCAGGAGACATACAATTCTCCCCCAAGGGGTTCAGTCACAAATCTAATTAACACATTGTTTTTTTAACACGTGTCATCAGCATGGAAGCATGTCCTCTGGAATGGTGGCCGAAGCATGAAGGGGCATATGAATGTTTAGCATAGCTGGCACATAAATACCTTGGAATGGCTACAAAAGTGCCACGTGAACATCTGTTCTCACTTTCTGGTGACATTGTAATAAGCAGCAGGCAGCATTATCTCTTGTACATCTAAACAAACTTGTTTGTCTTAGCGATTGGCTGAACAAGAAGTAGGACTGAGTGGACTTGTAGGCTCTAAAGTTTTACATTGTTTTGTTTTTGAGAGCAGGTATGTAACACAAAAAAAAATTTACATTTGTAAGTTACACTTTCACCACAAAGAGATTGCACTGCAGTACTTGGATGAGGTGAACTGAAAAAATACTATTCCTTTTGTTCATCGTTTTTACAGTGCAAATATTTGTAATAAAAATAATAATATAAAGTGAGCACTGTGCACGTTGTATCCTGTGCTGTAATAGAAACCAACATGTCTGAAAATGTAGAAAAACATCCAAACTATAAAATAGATTTCAGTTGGTATTCTGTCGTTTAACTCTGCGATTAAACACGATTAATTTTTTTAATCGCAGTTCATTTCTTTGAGTTAATTGCATGAGTTAACTGCGATTAATCATCAGCCCTAATAGATTCGGGGGGGGATGTATGGGGATGGATAGATAGATGGGGGGGGGGGGGGGATGTACGGGGATGGATAGAGTTTCTGAGAAAATCTGGCCAAGAGAGTTTGTAGTATTGAAGCTCAATACCAACACCCTGCAATCAATGGAGCTCTATTGATTGACAGCAGCGAAAAATCTGGCCCAACATGGATAACTACTTCTGCCTTCAGCGGGGACTAGGCTACACCACCACCAAGCTTTTACATAGTGTTCCTGGAGAGGATCCTTCTAAAGAAGCACCTCCCAACTTCCTGCCCAAGGGGCTGGATCCTCAGCTGGAGTAGCTCAGCATAGCCCTGTGATGACCTTGAAGACCACAGCTGAAGATCCGGCCCGTGGTCCTTCACTCCACACTGCAAGGGACACGGACGTAGCCCAGTTCTATGCAACACAGTGACGTCTCCAAAGGGCGGCTCTCACCAACCTGAATGAAACAGCTGGGACCGACTGGCACCTCCAGCCCCCTTCTCTTTGTAGCTCACATAGCACTAGGACGTGGGGTTCTTGCACATAAAGGGGGGGACTTTTGGGTGGGGGAAGTCCCTGGTTCAAACCTTGGCCGGGCCGGGCTTTGCGCTCAGGGCACTGATATTTCTTCCTCCCTTCCCAGGGCAGGAGAAAGGTGGAGGCAGTGAGAGAGAGAGATGCTTTCATGGCTCTCCTGAGGGGTGACCTCGCCTCTCCTCCATCTCTCCCTACAGATGGAGCCTCAATTAAATTCGGAAATACATTTTTTAATAGGACTTTCACCTCAGCTCCCTCTTGGGCTATTAAAGCCATTATGGCAGAGTTAAGTAAAGAACTCGCAGCAAGGTAATAAGCCCGCGAGCCTCCTCTGCTGTCATCCCAGGTTTATGGCCTCGCCAATGTTTTCTTTATTAAAGATTCAGAAGCCATTTCCTAGCGGCTCGGTTCTGTCCCTTCCATTAAAGGCAGGGCTCCGGTGAAGGCGGCCTCTTAATGGCTGTGGGGAAAGAAGCAGGAGGACTTCTCCCTGTGTGGAGCTCGCTCTTCCCCAGGAGGGAGAGAGCAGGAATACTGACAGATTAGATAGACGACGGGGGTAAAGTCATGTCTTTTATTGGACCAATGTTGGGTGGGGGAGGAGACAAGACGAGTGCTGGGTGGCTCGAAAGCTCATCTCTCTCACCACCAGAAGTTGGTCCAATAAAAGATATTCCCTCACTCACCTGGTCTCGCTAATAGCCTGGGACCAACATGGCTACAACCACACTGCATACGGACAGATGGGTCTTGATCTGTTTGCTACACATATCTAGCCAACCAACCATTGCTCCGTGTACTGGTGACATCCATCCATCTGCCTCTCCACCCACCCATCCTGTCTTTCCTTCTGTTGCCATTTATCCTATGTCACTGTTCTGCCATCTCTCTATCAAGCTACAGTATCTCTGTCCATCTTTCTGTTCTCTCTGCAACTATCAATCCTCTCAGGTGCTTCCAAGGCACAAGGTATCTATGCGCCAAGCAGTAGCGGTGGGTAAATATTGACTGTTTAGTGGCAACCACAGGCAGAGAAAGAGGGATGAGAGAGCTAGGTATGAACAAAGCTTTCCATTGGCGGAAGTTGCGTGTAACCAATGTTTGGGAAGATGAGGTGGTTACTACCGATACTCTACCCCTGACTTTTCCACCTCTCCACATCAGACCAATGGGCCCATCTAGCCCACTCTGCCACCAGCAATGGCCTGATGTTTCAGAGGAAGGTAAAACTCATCTACACTGCACCTGCATCCCCTATGCCATGCTGTATCAAAGGGAAGAAATTCCTTCCTGACCCTTGCTGGCCTGAAGCATGAGGCTAGATTTCCCTGTGTTACCAATTCACGCAAAACTACCCCACTAACTCATCTTTTTCCATGCTTCCCTCCTCCATGGCACCATCCCAAGCCCTTGGAAATCCCACAGATCCCTCAGGCCCTGCTGGGGGAGCCCTCGAGTTTCCCACCCCTTCCTCCTCACGCCGTCTGCGTGCGTCTCCCGCTCTCCCACCACCACCTCAGACCATGTCACGCTGCTCTGGCTCAGGCCCCCTGGTTGCGCTGCTGTCCGGGCACAGGCCCTGGACAGGGGCTTTCTTACTCTCAGCCACCAAAACAGGGAATGAAATTTAAACCAATCAGCTCCAGTCTGCTCCCCCGTCTCTGATGGTGCCCGCGACCCGCTGCACTAGGTGAATGGAAAAACCAACCCCCTGGTGGGCAATTCTGGAACAACTGGACCCTGGGGTAGTTTCATCCCAGCCTCTGCGTTAACTAAACCCATCCCCAACCCTCCTCTCTTCCTGGGTCCTGCTGGCCAGGTGTCTGGCTGCCACAACCGGAGAGTGTCCCTGGGAGAACAGGGTGTATGCGGGGTGCGGGTGGGTGTTGGGCTCCAGAATCCCTTCAGCCTCCTGTTTCAAAGCAGCAGGCCAGGCTGGGTGAAATGCCTCCAACACCCCCCACCCATCTTTGTAAGAACCAGCATCTGTAAAAATGAGCCAGTGGATTGAATCCCCAAGGCAGTGGGCTCCCTGTCCGGTACCTAGGCCCATGGCTCTTAACCCAAGCTCAACCAGGCACCAAGTTACAGAGAGCAACCAGAGGCAAGTGGCCAGTGAGCAAATCCAGGCCCTGGCCAGTCTGTCACTGGCCCCATTGTACCAGACGGAGAGAGAGAGAGAGATCCAAGCTTCTCCAGTCACTTGCGTGGCCAGCTAGCCCCGCCTTTCCCCTCAGCCAGCCCCAGCCTCCAAACCATTTCTTCTCCGGTTGCTTATACACACACACGGAGCTAGGGTCATGCCTCACTTTGTCCAGACATGGGCCCACTGCATATTCCATAGCCATGAACAGCCACTTTTCAAAGGCGTAACAAGCCAGCTCAGAGACCAGCCTGCCCGCCCTGCACGGTACTCCCAGGGCAGGTGGCTTTGCTCGGCTGGCTGGAGTTTATTCTCAAGCTGAAACGCGCCCCTCACCGCTCTCGGTTATTCAGTCTGCGTGTCGACAGACCTACCAAGTCTATGAGCCAGACAGAGTGGGTGAGGTGATCTCTTTTATTGGACCAACTTTTGGAGACCAGTTTTCGAGTTTGCGCACAGCTCTTCTCCAGGTCCTGAGGCTGGTCTCGCTCACCAACAGAAGTTGGCCTAATAAAAGATACTACCTCCCCCACCTTGTGTCTCTGATATCCTGGGACTGACACAGCTCCACCAATGCCACCGATATTTCGTCTATCACTCTGTCGGTCAGTGAATGACCTATCCTATGCCATGAATCAGGACATTTATATCCTACACACACACACCCCTGCCAAATGCAAATCTGTCTGCTCTCATTAGCCATACAGATGTCTGAGCCTTTCTGGCATCTGGCCGCTGTGGTCTCTTGTGGCAGTGAGTTCCGCAGGCTAAACAGGTATTATGCAAAATAAAGTATTTTCTTTGATCATTTTGAAGGTGCTGCCCTTCAGTTTCATGAGACTGCCCCTTGTTCCCGTGTTGTCAGACAGGGTAAACAGGAGCGTCCTGTCTAGCACTCTATCCATTCCCATTTGTTTTGTAGGTTTTGCTCATGGCCGCCCCATTTGACTCTCTATTTCAATAGTCCCAATCTCATCACTGTCCGCTCTCACAGAAGGCTCACCTGGTCTGTAGGCAGGCCATGGCCCAGCGCTGAACCCCGACTACAGCTGCTGTGTCATTGTTCCAGACGGGGCGACTAGTCCCACCCCAGTATTGTAGCTGGGGGCTCACCCTTGATTTGTATCTGAGTCCTTTAACAGTCTCGTCGTTACCCTCCCTTCCAGCCCGTAGGCATCCAACATTGGACCGGCTTTTCTGAGCACTGTTCTCCACTGGGAAGGGCTTTTCAGTGATCTGCCCATAATGATGCCCAAGAGTGGCAACGTGTGAATACATCCCTCCCTCTCAAACCCCACCTCAGGGTCCGTCCGTCTGTCTGTCCATCCATCCGTGTCCTTCCTGCTCTCCACCCTCACCCCCAGTCTGTGCCTGTGTCTCTAAAGCCAGTACCCTCACCATGGGAATTCACAGACCCCGTGAAGTGGCAGTCGGTTTCAAACAAGTGGAAGGATCTCAGTCCCCAGCCTCAGTGGGTCATGCTGGCCTGCAGCAGAGTGGAGGGTGTGTGGGGGGGGGGGGAACGTGGGCGCTCAAGCCAGAGAGAAGTGAATTGGAGCTGGTTGGAGCAGCTTCAGGAAGGCAGGGCAGGAGAAGGGGATGGGGGCGGTGAGTGGAGCGGGGGAAGCTGACCCCTTGGCATACACCTATGGATGGAGGGTCTGTAAAGCCCCAGTGAACTGCAGCTGAGCAAAGGGAGAATGGCCAAGGGGGACACACCTCATTCCTGTCCCGTGCCCCTGGCTTCCTAGTATCTCTCCCCCAGCAACTGCATTTCAGAGCCATGCGAGGACACAGGGAAGTGGCTCAGCCTCCCACCCGCATAGACACCCACACGCTCCACCCCATCGGACCCAGCATCCCCATTTTCCAGGTGTGATGAAGCGGGACTGTTCTTAATGTTTCCTCTGAATAGTGTGGGGGTGCCTCAGTTTCCCTAGGCAGTTCTTAAGTCTCTAGGTGGGGGGATAAGGGTGTATGATCGTTGCAGAGCCCTAGAGGGCAGGTGTGTGCAGGGGTCTGGACACAGAGAATGTCCGACACCCTGTTTCCTGGCAACTGGTGGCCTGGCCCTTCCCCCCTGCAAGGTGAAGCTAAAGGGGTTGGAGAACGAAGGAATCAGGTGACCTCTTGGCCCAGGAAAGGGACAAAGCCCAGGGGAGGAGGAGCTGGAGAGAGTTTCAGTTTGGGGCTGGCCGGGACATGGAGTGAAGGGCAGACGTGGTTGTCTGGCTCACTGCCCCCCAAAATGGACCTGGCTGAGGAGCTCTGTTTTAGACCATGTTCCTGTCATCTAATAAACCTTCTGTTTCCCTGGCTGGCTAAGAGTCCCGTCTGACTGCGGAGTTGGGGTACAGGACCCTCTGGCTTCCCCAAGAGCCCGCCTGGGTGGACTCGTTGTGGGAAGCACATGGAGGGGCAGAGGATGTTGAATGCTCCAAGGTCACACCCAGGAAGGTGGAAGTTGTGTGTCCTGAAGACAGTCTGCTCACAGAAAGGAGACTTCCCCAGAGTCCGGCCTGGCTTTGTGGGGAGCAGTTCCAGAGCATCGCCCAGGGACTCTGTGACACCAGGCATAGCAATTCCCTGCCGCTAGGCTGCAGGCAGTGGGGTCGCAGAGGACATCTGCCATGCCTAGGCCAAGCCTGGCAGGTGCTTGGTCCGTGGCCCCCCCAAATCACTGGTCATGCTGGGAAATCTCAGTTCCAGTCTCCCTCCATCCTGCAGCTTGTTCTGACTGCTCATCCCAAATCCAGATGCTCCAAGTTATTTATTTCAAGAAGAGTTGGGTACCTAAATCCCTTTGAGCAATCTGGCCTGAGGTGCTTGAAAGCCATTTGCTTTATGCTGGGTCCAGCTGCAGCTCCCTGTGCACGATAACCACAGTTGCACCCCCAGACTCTCAGTCTGGGAAGCTCAGCCCTTGTAGGCACAGATGCCAATACCACAAGGTTTCAAAACTGGACAAATATTTTTTTTCCCCACTAGGTCTGCCAGCCTGGGAACTTCTGATTTGGTTTCGGCACATAGTTTGGCCCTGGGGAGGTGGAGAAGAGCTGAAACGTCATCGACTTTTAGAGGAAAATGAAGGCTAAATGGCAAATCCTTTGCAGGCACAATGGATGCTACCTCAGCAGGGATTGAACAAGGAACCTCCACAGCTAAAGGCAGAAACTGCTACAGCTAAAGAACCAGCCATTAATATGGAGGGTGTAACAAACTCATATCATTGGCAGATTGGGCACTGAGCGGGTTACAGACACGGATACAAAACAGCAAGTATCAAAGTTTCATTTCTGTAAATTGAGAAAGGTGGGCGGTTTGGCTTGGGACTTTTTATCTGGTATATAGAGGTAAATCAGTTCCTTCGATTCACCCTATCTCATAATACAGGAGCAAGGAGACAGTCAAGGAAAGAAAAAGGAAGCCAAATTCTACACTGCTAAAAGGAAAGCTTTTAAAAAACCACAACATATAGTTAACCAGTGGAACTCATGGCCACGTGAGAGCATTGAGGCCAAGAATTTAGTGATACTCAAAAGAAGAGGAGTCACTTATATGGATAACAACAACTAGCAGCATTATATTAGTGGGATAAAAATATCTGAAAGATATAAACCCCTCAAGTGTCAGGGCAAAAACTAACCTCTGATGGATGGAGAACGGTCTTGTGGGCAGGTTATTTCATAGCTGTTCTCAGCTGGGTCTTTTGCCCCTTCACGGACGCCGTTCGTGGTGGCCACTTGGAGATGGACCGCTGGTCCAGTCTAACGGTGCAATTCCTGCACTTCTATTGGGATGCTGCAGAGCGAGCCGATACCTCACAACGATCTCGGCAGGTATCAGTAGAGCGCCATGGAGGCCTGACAGAGGAGCAGCCGGCTCCGCTCATTCTTGCCAGGAGAGGCTGATGCTTGTAGATATTTTACCGCAGAATTAAATGTCTCGTCCCCAATTCTTGTGCCTTCTTGTCTCTCTTCCTCCCCCATTCAATAGAAACAGAGGCCAGCTCTTCAAGGAGCCACTCTTCTCCATCTCAAACCATCCGAGCGCAGGATCTCCCATGCGCTCTACCCAGCCGGGTTCTTACCCGTCCCTCATCACCACCTCGGGGGACCAGATGTCCTGTTCTTAAAGGGACATTCCCATATTTAAGCCTTTCTGCAGGTGTCCCGACTTTTTCTTACAAACAAGCAAATTGTCCCGTATTTTCCCCCCCCGCCTGCCATCAGCACTGGCAGGTCCTGCTGCAGGCCGGATCCCTGCCCGCCAGCCGTCCGCTCACCAGCGGTGAGTGTGGGGGCGGGTCCAGTGACCAACGATGGGGGTGGGTGTGCAAGGCTGGTGGTGAGGCTGGCCGTTCCCCCTGTTGGTCCGTCAGCGTGGCCCCCACTGCATGCCGACTCTCGGCCAGCAGGGCCCCGTCCTGTTTCCGGTTGGCGCTGGCTGCGAGCTGGGGTGGCTGGTGTGTGCGGGCAGGCGGCAGCCGGTTACGTGTCACCTCTGCTGCCCACCCATGGGTCCTCTAAGTGCTCTCCCTCTCCTCTCCCTTCACCCCCACCGCCCCGGCTGTTCCTCCAGATCCCCCCCAGCGGGGCACGTCCCACTCCCGGCGCTGTGCGGAGAACCAGCCCCTGGTGGGAGCGCTCAGCTCAGCAGCAGGCCAGCTGGCAGGCTCCTTCCTTCCCCCACCGCCTCTGGCTGGGCTGGTGCCCCGGGAAAGCCCAAGACCCTCTGGCCCGGGGCACTGGCCAGGAGGAGCGAGCCCTGCATGGGCCAAAGCCCCACACAGCGCTGGCATGGGAAGCCTCTCCGCCCCTCAGCCAAGCTGTGGAGTGGCAGGGGGGAAGCAATTTCCAGACTGCTTGTGCCCTGACCCTGCAGGCTCCACAGCAGCCCCCCGGGCAGGTGCTAAGCACTCCTCTTCACCACCCCACCCCACCCTGGGTCCTGCCCCCAGGGAGTGCGGGGCCGCTCCAGCCCCTAGGCACCCTCTGACGCTGAGCCACCTCTCTGGCCGGCTTCGCTGAAGTCCCTGCAGTCAGGTTCCCTGGGCCCTGGTGCACAAAGCAGCCTTCAGGCTTAACCCCTTCCTTCCCACGTTGGAGCTGGGGAACAGGAGGCAGCTGGGTTATGTCGATGGCCAGCAGCAGCCTGGAAGCGTTAGCTGCCTTTCAACACTGTGCGGGTAGGAAGGGACAAGCATCTTCCAGCCACAGGGGAGTAGGGGCCAAGGGATGAACTCTGCAAAGACACAGGCCACATCATCCCTTCCCTCCTTGCCCTCCTCCCCTGCAGCTGGAAGCAGCTCCCGTCCCTTCCCGCCCACACAGTGCCGAAAGGCTGCTGCTGGCCCCATTCCCCTGTGAACCCTGGCAGAAAACTGGGAGGGCATAGGACCCTGCATTCCCCCACCCCTCATATTTCCTCAGGAAGACACGACGCCAGGTACATACAATCCAACAAAATATTCCTGTCTAGCAGATCAAGACTTGTAGAATGATACCTCACAAGGCACTTTGTACAAAACATACCCTAATTACATGACAGTAGTGAATATTGGGGTGCCAGGGTGTCACAGGAAACTATTAGTTAAATTGGAGAAGATGGAGATTAATATGAGAATTGAAAGGTAGGTAAGGAACTGGTTAAAGGGGAGACTACAACAGGCCAGACTGAAAGGTGAACTGTCAGGTCAGAGGGAGGTTACTAGTGGAGTTCCCCAGGGATCGGTCTTGGGACCAATCTTAGTTAACATTTTCATTAACGACTTTGGCACAAAAAGTGGGAGTGCGCTAATAAAATTTGTGGATGACCCACAGTTGGGAGGTATTGCCACTAGGGAGGAGGATCGGAATATTATACAAGAAGATCTGGATGACCTTAAAAAGTGGAGTAACAGAAATGGGATGAAATGTAATAGTGCAAAGTCGTGCATTTAGGGATTAACAAGACGATTTTTTGGTATAAGTTGGGGTAGCATCAGTTGGAAGCAACAGAGGAGGAGAAAGACCCGGGTGTATTGGTGGATCTTGCCCACCAAGCTGCCAATGTGATTCAGCCGTGAAAAAAGGCGAATGCAGTCCTGGGATGGAAGAGGCGAGGTATTTCCAGTAGAGACAGGGAAGTGTTAGTACCATTATACGAGGCACTGGGGAGACCTCCTCTGGAATACTGTGCGCAGCTCTGGTCTCCCATGTTTAAGAAAGAGGAATTCAAACCAGAACAGGTGCAGAGAGGGACTACTAGGACAATCTGAGGAATGGAAAACCTACCTTAGGAGAGGAGACTTAAAGAGCTTGGCTTGTAGCCTAACCAAACAAGGGCTGAGGAGAAGGATGATTGCTCTCTATAAATATGTCAGAGGGATAAATACCAGGGAGGGAGAGGGGTTATTTAAGTTAAGCTCCACTGAGGACACAAGAACAAATGGATATAAACTGGCCATTAACAAGTTTAGGCTTGAAATTAGATGAAGGTTTCTAACCCTGAGAGCAGTGAAGTTCTGGAACAACCTTTCAAGGGGAGCGGTGGGGCCAAAAAACCTAACTAGCTTCAAGACTGAGTTTGATAAGTTTGTGGAAGGGAGGGTATGATGGGACTGCCTGCAATGGCGTGTAGCCGATCTGTGACTGCTAGTGATGAGGCACTAGATGGGGAGGGCTCTGAGTTACTACAGAGAATTTTCCCAGGTGTCTGCCTGGTGGATCTCGCCCACATGCTCAGGGTTTAACTGATCGCCATATTTGCTTCTCTCTATGGGTTGGGCACCTTGCTGACCCCTACCTCGAGCCTGTGGCCAGCTCCTGAGCATGTCACCTCTTCAGCATGGGTGGATGGCACAGGGCTGGAAATAAGGCGAATAGGACCCAACCCTCACCCTAAGCACCCTACCCCCATTCGTAATGCCTCCCAACAGCACTGGGAGCAAAGTCAAGTGCTATCCCCATTTCATAGATGGGGAAACTGAGGCACTGAGGGAGAAACTGACCTGACAGAATGAAGCAGGGAGAGAGCCAGGAACAGAACCCAGGAGGCTTGGCTCCCAGCACCCCACACAGACCAAACTCACTTCCGACCATTAAAAAAGGAGCATTTCCAGAGTCCTGCCACACACCTGTGGTCCTCATAACGCAGCATACACGGGTAGCGATCAATGGCTCCATGTGCAGTTGGCAACCGGTATCAAGCGGAGTGCCCCAAGGGTCGGTCCTGGGGCCGGTTTTGTTCAATATCTTCATAAATGATCTGGAGGATGGTGTGGATTGCACCCTCAGCAAGTTTGCAGAGGACACTAAACTGGGAGGAGAGGTAGGTACGCTGGAGGGTAGGGATAGGATACAGAGGGATCTAGACAAATTAGAGGATTGGGCCAAAAGAAATCTGATGGGGTTCAACAAGGACAAGTGCAGAGTCCTGCACTTAGGACTGAAGAATCCAATGCACCGCTACAGACTAGGGACCGAATGGCTTGGCAGCAGTTCGGCAGAAAGGACCTAGGAGTTACAGTGGACGAGAAGCTGGATATGAGTCAACAGTGTGCCCTTGTTGCCAAGAAGGCCAATGGCATTTTGGGATGTATAAGTAGGGGCATTGCCAGCAGATCGAGGGACGTGATCATCCCCCTCTATTCGACGTTGGTGAGGCCTCATCTGGAGTACTGTGTCCAGTTTTGGGCCCCACACTACAAGAAGGATGTGGAAAAATTGGAAAGAGTCCAGCGAAGGGCAAGAAAAATGATTAGGGGTCTGGAGCACATGAGTTATGAGGAGAGGCTGAGGGAACTGGGATTGTTTAATCTGCAGAAGAGAAGAGTGAGGGGGGATTTGATAGCTGCTTTCAACTACCTGAAAGGGGGTTCCAAAGAGGATGGCTCTAGACTGTTCTCAGTGGTAGCAGATGACAGAACAAGGAACAATGGTCTCAAGTTGCAGTGGGGGAGGTTTAGGTTGGATATTAGGAAAAAACTTTTTCACTAGGAGGGTGGTGAAACACTGGAATGCGTTACCTAGGGAGGTGGTGGAATCTCCTTCCTTAGAGGTTTTTAAGGTCAGGCTTGACAAAGCCCCGGCTGGGATGATTTAGTTGGGGATCGGTCCTGCTTTGAGCAGGGGGTTGGACTAGATGACCTCCTGAGGTCCCTTCCAGCCCTGATAGTCTATGATTCTATGCTAACACAGGGTGCGCGCCCCCATGCCGTGTCGGTTAGGAGTATGTACGGGCGTTCACATGTTTGCGTGTGTGTGTGTGTGTGTGGAGCAAACATGACCCCAGGCACACGCAAGCCCCAACAACCACACAAACACGCAGGCATGGGGGCTTGCACGCCCACACCTGTGCACGCTTTGCACATCTGGGACCCACCACAGCACCCTGCTGCTTCCCTGCCACGTGCCAGCCCGCCCCAGGTTCCCAGCACAGCACAGGGACTTGCGCCCGCAGGCCTTCCACCAGCTCCCGCCAGGCTCTGTGATCCAGAGCTCCTGCCAGGCTCTGAGGGCACGGGTGTGTTTCATGTGGGCCATCGCTGCCCTCCAGTGGCCGCTGCTGGAGTGAAGGCCAGGCTGTGGGGGGGATGATTGATTTCTGGCAGGAATAGTGAACCCCTGGGATCAGATCCAGAGGCTCCTGGCTAGGGGATCCCATCCCAGGGCTCACAGGGATTGAGCTGAGCAAACAGCTTTTTCAGGCCCAGTTTCTTAAGCTGTAGCATAACTGCCATTGAAACACCCCGATGCCCTGCAAACCACCTGTTCAAAACCCAGCAGGGCCCCCCACTCCTTCACAAAGAGATCGTCTCAGTTCCTGGAGCGTGCTGGGGGTAGGAGGGCTTGGAGGAGACCTCAAAAAGCAAGGGATGGATCACGGGAACTCTTGCTGCATGGCTAAACGTCCTGCCCCCCTGGAAGTGGGAGCCAGCCGGCTCTGTGATCCCATTGTCCATCCCCTCTGGATGGGGGAATGTACATTGGTCTCCGTCAACCCCTGGCAGCTGTGTTCACTTCCCCCCATTCAGACAGAGCAAGGGCTGGCCAGAGATGAGGGTGTCCCAGGTAGCGCAGGTCCCAGGGACATTAAATGCCACAGCTTTTCACAGCTTGACTCCCTCGCCCAGGTTCCTCTGGCCAGGCTCTGACGTAGCGAGGGGGTTGCTCCATGCACCCCGCCCTCCCAAGTGGCTGCCTGGAAGTGACCCTGAGCAGTGCTGTGGAACCCTGTGAAGGAAGAGGTGCTGTAGAAATTAGGCTACGATTAATTATCTAATGGGGAGTAGGCACCGGGCTCCTGCACAGTCTCCTATGGGGATTAAAGGGGCTGCTGGACAACTGCAAAAGCAGCAGCTTGCCCTTTGCAATATAGACGTCTCCACTGCAGGGACACAAATCTAGCTGCAGCGGGCCCCTGGGAGGCAGGGCAGGAGTATAACCCCCCTTTTGTAACTGCGGCTGCTGAGGCTCGCGGAGGGGCAAGCTCTTATTCAGGGCAGGCTTGGGACGGAGCCCAGGAGCTCCCAGCTGCCTACTAGAGCCCATTGCCTTTTGCCCAGATGGGAGAAAGGTGCTGGTGACTGGAGCACAGCACCCCGAGGGGGCTGGGGGTAGCAGGAGCTGCTGATCACACAGGAGCGCCAGCTGCGAGGCCTGCCATGGGCACGTGAAGAGATTCCAATAGCTTCCTCCCAGCAGGTGCCTGGGAGCCCAGGCCCTGAGGAGCAGAGGGCTCGGCCCAGCCCAGGATGGAGCAGAGAACACAGCATTACCCCAAGATCGGGGTGAGCCAGGACCCGCCCGTGGGAGTGGAGCCTGGCAGGTGATTATGGTACAGGGGGTTAAGGAGGGATGGGGTAATAGGCTTTCCTGGGGCAGGGACTGGGGGGCAGCCTTTGCCCAGGCATTAGACCCCCCGTAGCGGCCCCGGGCACTGGTGTGGGCAGTAATTACACAGGGCTTCAGGTAGGGCCTGCCTTGTGCAGGTTCCTGCTGCCCTCCAGTGGCCAGAAGGGGGAACTGAAATCAGGGGGCACAGGTCAGGCCCAGCAGCCGATTATTGTTCCTAACAGGGGCTGCTTCCCGGCTGCGTTGGCACCTGGAGGACAAACGCCCCTTGGGCCTGCCCAGGGCCCCAGTAAATCTTCCAGCCCAGGGCCGGGCAGCACCAGGAACTGCTCCATGGAGGATGCCACCAACACCTGTCCTTTGGCTGGGGGCAACGGAGGGTGCTAGCCACGGGCTGGAGGGGCGGGCTGGGCCGGACTGAGCAGGTTAATACAGGGGCTGGCTGTAGAGAAGGATAAAAAACAAACAAAAAAAACCCCTTGAACACATTTGTCAGTTTTCATCCTGAACAGCTGCAGACACCAAGCTGGGCCCCAGGCTGAGCTGGGAGAAAGAGACCTTTGGTCCCGTGTGACTGCTCTGGCTCCATGCCTCAGTTTCCCCAGCTATAAAACAGGGAGAGTAATGAACTATCCCTACCTCCTAGGTCAGGGCTGTTTGTGAGTTGTTCAGGTACCAGTGACTGGGGGATGGGGGGTGGGAAGAACAGAGACCTACCTAGAGAGATGAACAAAGACGGGGTCATCCAGAGATCCTTTTAGGGGACGATAACCCCAAAATCATCTGAGCCAGAAGCTGGAGCCAGGAAATACTGAGGTGTGATCCCAGCTGTGGAACAGATCTTGCCCCATGGCTTCGGGCATGGCCCTACCTTCCCTTCCTCAGTTTCCCTGTCTGTACTCACCTGTCTCCTAGCACTAGGAGCAAGGAGTGGTCACACAGGCAGCAGCAGACAGAGCCCTTGCTGGGTTAGTCCGAATGCAAACTCAGGTTGCTAGAGGAGGAAAGCGGGGGAGGGGAAGGAAACCCACAACAAGGAGCCTCACAGTTAAAGACCAATCTTGGCATTTCAATGGGCAGAATAAGCAGCGAAGGGGAGGGCAGGGAACTATTCAAATCCAGGCCCAGTTTGTACTGGCTCAGAACCCCATGTACATGGGTAAAACCGCACTGAACCATAACAAACCACCTTAACTCTGCCCCTGCAGCCCCGCCCCTTGCTAGCCTACAGCCCATGGAGAACACCTGCCCTACTGTATGCATGTTTCCCCCAGGGGCTCCAGTTACATGCTGCCCCAGGCCCCAGTACGCCAGACTCCAGTTCACCTGCCTGCTACATTCAAAGGGACACCCACACCCGCCTCTTTCCCTCCACGCAGGGCAGGGGAGACCTAAGGGGCAGCAATACCAATGAGCCTGTCCTTGCTCCTTCCTGCTTCCAACTCCAGTGCCCCTCCTCCTCCCCCAGCTGGGAGGGCAGGCAGAGCTCCAGGGCCCTACCATTACCCCCCTCGCCAGTTCATTCACCCAGTGGACCCAGGTCTTTAAATCAACCTCTGCCTCCATCTGCAGGTCGGCAAAGGCACAGGCCTGGGCCAGAGCCCACAGCCACTAATGGGAGTCTTTCCACCAACCAGATGGCACATCATCCTCCCCCACTCCTTCATACAGCAGAAAGCCCAGCCTGCCCCTGCCCCTCCCTCCATGGGCTGGGCTGGCCACCCCACTATGCCCGCCCCCTTCGCCCGGGTGGCATGAGTCAGCCCCCAGCATCTGGCCACATCCCCGAGGCTGCAGACCGCAGAGCAAACGGTCACGCTCCCACAGTGGCTCAGGGGCAATGGAACCCAGGCTTGCACCCCGCGTCCTGGCCTGGGCCGCCTCGGGCATGCAGAGAGCAGGGAGGGCTACGTGCTGCAGCAGGAAGGCTGCGGGTGCTGCTGCTCTGCCAGCCCCTCCCCGAGTCCAGCGCAGCTCAGAAGCACCTTCTCCTAAAGCCTGCAGCGAGGGCCAGAGCCTCAGCCGGGGTCAGTCAAGGGTGCTCCATCAATTCCACCGTCACCTTCCGCCAGCCGAAGATCTTCGCCCGGAAGTGTTCCTTCCGGAGCTCAGCTCACAGCAGGTCCCGAAAGGATGGTAACTCAACAGCAGGTGCAGGAATGAAAGAGGGGAGCACAGGGGAAGCGTGTTTAGGACTCCACAACCCAGTTCACTGCAGCATCTCAGCTCCCATCCTCCCCTGTACCTGGCCCTTGTGAGCATCAGCTCACTTGAAACCTTGTTCACCATTCAACATTGCCAGGGAACCTTGGCGTTTGATGCCTTTCTTCACCCTTCTCCTGTCAGGGTCTGGAAGTGGCTATTGAAACAATCCTAACGAACAGCCGTTTCTGTTCCCTCTCTAGCCCGCTTCATTCAGGGCAGACTTGGGGGTGTCACTGAAGCAACTAGCTAGTGGTATGGGTTAGCGAACACCAAGCCTCGTTCTTTCACAAGGTTAGGGTAGAAAAGAGTTACCAAGAGAGGTTTAAGCTACAGTTTGACTCAGATTCAAATCTAGAGGGAAAAACATTAGAGACACTTCCTCTAATGGAAACATGATTGCAATCTTGACTTGCAAGATCCAGGGTTTTGCTAAAATTAAGGGCAAACCTAGAATCCAGTACCCAGCATAGCCATTGAACAGCTGCACAGGTCAAGACGAATTCACCAGGAGTTATTAGCTGCTGGCTGTTGGAGTAGCTTCAGCCCATTACCGTGAGGCTACGTATTTCCCCTGTAAACCACCAATGCTGGGGGTGACAATGGTTCCCCTTTCTGGCTGTATTGGTGGATGGGCCAAGGACTGAATGGGCTGTGAGACAGAACTCCCTCTTAGCCTCAGATGTGGACACAGTTGGAGATGCATGGATATTAGCCAGATCACATCAAGGCTCCAATGCTGTCAATCCAGGCCCGTTAGCAGCCTCTTTCCAAGCACGTGCAGCTGGCAGCTGCTTTCCATCAATTTTCCCAAGGATTTTGAGCACAGAGTCTAGATGCACAAATCGTAGCAGCTAAATTAATTCAAGAGCCTGGAATGGCTCCAAAGGAGCCATTATGGTTTATAGTGTCAATGATCCGTGAAGCAAGGAGTCAAGAATCTGCAGATTAAAGAGCACCCAGCTATGCCTCGCCGCAGCAGAGCAGAGTTGCTCCGCATCATGTCAGGGGGACGCGCATTAGACACGCGACAGGTAGTTTCTCTTACGTGTCTATTAAGGGATCAGTTATGCACTTGACAGGGAAAAAAATCTGAGCAAGACGGAAGAGCTAATGCAGTGGCAGAGAGATTTTATCAAGTGTTACTGTAAGAAGCCATGAGAGGAGAAAAGTTAAAGCCACAAAGCCAAGAAATTCAGAGGCGAGACAATAAAACCTCTCCTCCCATCATAAACAGGATCAGCCCAAGGTGGTCTTCTGAGATGGCCCATCTAAATGCCACACTTGAAAGCGAGAATCTTCCCAGCCAAGGCTTTGTCAAGCCAGGCCTTAGAAACCTTCACAGATTGAGATTCCACCACTTCCCTAGGGAACCCATTCCAGTGCTTCACCACCCTCCTAGTGAAATAGTGTTTCCTAATATCCAACCTAGACCTCCCCGACTGCAACTTGAGACCATTGCTCCTTGTTCTATCATCTGCCACCACTGAGAACAGCCGAGCTCCATCCTCTTTGGAACCCCCCTTCAGGTAGTTGAAGGCTGCTATCAAATCCCCCCTCACTCTTCTCTTCCGCAGACTAAACAATCCCAGTTCCCTCAGCCTCTCCTTGTAAGTCACATTCCCCCAATTGTTTTTGTTGCCCTCTGTTGGACTCTCCAATTTGTCCACATCCTTTCTGTAGTGGGGGGACCAAAACTGGATGCAATACTCTGGATGTGGCCTCACCAGTGCCGAATAGAGGGGAATAATCACTTCCCTCAATCTGCTGGCAATGCTCCTACTAATGCAGCCAAATATGCCGTTAGCCTTCTTGGTAACAGGGCACACTGTTGACTCATATTGTTGGATCATATTAAAGAAGTTCGGTATTAAAATCACAAATGAGTTTGATTCCCCATAGTTTAAATTCCAGGGTATTACTAATTAAGAGGTCTCTTGGTTTTTGGTACTGTTTCTCTCCCTCTTTGTGTGAAACTTGCAAGCTGCTAATTGTGTTAGTATATTCTAAGACAGTCTGTTCTCAAAGCAATTCTTTGAAACAACAACTACTCACACAGGGAGAGACTCAAAGCAATACTCTGTAACAGAAACAGCACCCAGAGACTCCCCGCCCTTTTGTTGCATTAACAATTGTGATTAAAATAGAGATAGAGGATGTATGTGGATGGATGCTTGGTGTGGATAATAACTGAATGATCAGGGAGGTGCCAGCCTAAGAATCCAGTGTCCATCAGCTGAAGAAGGTGTCAAGTGGAAATAACCAGAGGACCCCCGGAGGGCAGACTGGAATCCACCCAACAGCCTCAAGAATGGGAGAACCAAAGAACAAGATAACATCTGGCAGCACGGAGCCATCAGGAATGTGCCATCTGCTGATTGATTCAGCAACAGCATGAAGCAGCAATTCCCATAGACTGGCATAGGAAGAAATTCCTATAAAAATGGACTCTAGAAAGTGAGAACTCTGGGGTCTGATTCTGCAAACCAACTTCCAGGAGCATCAGATGAGCATCTGACAAGGCCCTGCTCCCTCCTCGTGTCCAGGCCACCTGGCCAGTGGCTTGGCATGAGCAACTCTAAGGCTGGTAACTATGAGAACAACCTTGCAGAACCTGTGTGTGTGTGTGTGTGTGTGTTTGTAGGAATGAATGTGTGAATAAATATGAGATTGAATGGAATGTTATAACTATAACTAACTGCTTACTATGATACTTTCTGTATTCACAGTAAATGTGGCATTTTGCCTTTTCCCCTTTAATAAGATCCTGCTGGTTTTTATTTCATTGGTATAACAATATCCAGCTTCTCTCCCACTGTAATCCCCGGGTCCTTTTCTGCAAAACTGCCACTTAGCCAGTCGGTCCCCAGCCTGTAGCGGTGCATAGGATTCTTCCTTCCTAAATGCAGGACTCCGCACTTGTCCTTGTTGAACCTCATCAGATTTCTTTTAACCCAATCTTCCATTTGTCTAGGTCACTCTAGAACCTATCCCTACCCTCCAGCTCATCTACCTCTCCCCCCCCCCCACCATCTTAGTGTCATTCATGAACTTGCTGAAGGTGCAATCCATCCCATCATCCAGATCATTAATGAGGTAAACCCATTGCCTGTTGAGGGCTTCAGAGGGGTGGTGTACACCAGCCAGAGAACCGTTACTCACCTTATAGTAACTGGTTCTTTGAGATGTCTTCAGTGCTGATCCCACTCGACTTGTGTGTGTGCCTCAGGGATGCAACAGTGGAATAGCAGTGTTCACTGGGCTTGTGCTGGGCATGTCCTCGAACCGTCACCCCAGGGCAGAAAGGGCAAAGTGGCTGCAACCATTCCCCAGAGCCCTCACTAGTTCAGAATCTTGGGTAAGCAGGACTCTGATAAAGCATGGACAGAGGGCGGATCAGTGCGAGTCCCATGACACCAACAGTTGAAGAACCATGGCTACTGTACGTAACATTCGCTGAGTGCCTGGCTGTATGGATCCCACTCCAGGTGACTGACGAGCAGCGTCCCATCTGGCAGGAGGAGCTGCGGAGCGCTGAGTGACACTAGCTGAACAAAAAGAAAAGGAGGACTTGTGGCACCTTAGAGACTCACCAATTTATTTGAGCATGAGCTTTCGTGAGCTACAGCTCACTTCATCGGATGCATACTGTGGAAACTGCAGAAGATCCACAGCATGCATCCGATGAAGTGAGCTGTAGCTCACGAAAGCTCATGCTCAGATAAATTGGTGAGTCTCTAAGGTGCCACAAGTCCTCCTTTTCTTTTTGCGAATACAGACTAACACGGCTGTTGCTCTGAAAACTAACTGAACAGTGATTGGAACACTGCCCTCCTAGGCTCGGTATATGACCTGGTAGCTAGGACAAAGGCAGAATGCTGAATAAAAGTCAGGGTTACTTCATGTTACTGCCCTACAGCTTTCAGATATGGGAACGCTCCCGAAGCTTGCACATGGATGCAGCTTGCACACTAGAGAAGTGAGCTGCACTGTTTAGAAGGAGGGGGATAGCAGAGCTGTATGTACTGCATGAATCATTTTAATATCTTCTGGGAGCAGCAGAGATGGCAACGAAGAGATGAGACAACAATCTGAAGGGCTTTATTCCGTCAAGCCCTGGAAATGTCCACAGCGTGGGGTTTCTTCTCTCGGGGAGCAGAATGAATGTAGGAAAGGAAACAGATAAACTGATGGATGGGTTCAAAGGAGATCTCTTAAGTTTATTCCTGAAGTGATTTTTGAAGATCACCACCACCTGATCTCTGTGGAATGTTATGCATGTGTAGTGGTTGGAGGTCATGGACATTCCTAGCCAGTAGGATGGTGGCCAAGAGCACGGTCTAGAGTGCAAGGAACATTCCAAAAGTGGCTCAAAGAAGGGGACTCTCAGGTTTGCAAGGACAACATGAAGCTCCCAGGAAGGAGAGGATTCTTACAGGTGGGTAAACACGCAGTAACCCCTTCAGAAACGTGGATACCATGGGACGTGAGGAGACCTGAAGTGTCTCAGCTAGCATGGAGCTATTAGGATTAATGTGACTTTGCCCTGTTGGATTTTGCTGATCACCCCAGGAATCAGGGGAAATTAGTGGGAAAGTATGCATGAGACCTTGACTCCACAGTATGAGGAAGGCACCTTGCAATGAACCTGGGCACATGCTCTCGGAACAGAAGGCTGGACATTGTGTGTTGTCTTTGGGGGCAAACAAGTTATTCTGGGTTTTCCCCCAATGATTAAATATCAGGTTGATAATGGAGCTCTGCAGTGACCACTTGTGACTGATGATGGATTGATGGCCTGCTTCGGAAGTCTGATAGGAGCCAGCAACAGCCTAGGAGGTGAAGAGCTCTGGGGGTTGTCCTGGGTTGATGCCACGTCTAAGTTGATAGCTTCTTGACCCAGGGTGATGAATAGGCTTGTTTATGTAGTACGCTGCAGGTGTGCTCTCTGTCAAGGTCTGCACTGTGGAATTCTGCAGGACTGGCTGGAATGCCAGGAAAGCTAACTTGAAGGTTCACAGCTCCAGGATGGTTATGTGAAGGGTCCTGTCTTTCTGAGACCAGGTCCCTTATACCACGAGATGATTCAGGTGGGCACCTCTACCTTTTCCTAGCATGTCCTTGATCAGTATCATCGTGGGATGAAAGCTTTCCCCTCTTCTGGGGTTTTTGGGATTTAACCACCAGGTCAGTTCTGATAGGACATATGTTAAGGCCATGATCCATGCTCCCTTGGTGCCTTGTAGGGGACTAGCTAGACCTTAGCCAGGCTTATAATGGATGCAGGTGAAGTCTGTAAGTGGCCTGAAATAAGAGCAGGCTGATCTATGGGCCAGCAGTCTGAGACAGCTCCACACTGTAGTTGATGGGTTTGACCTGACATCAGGGATTATCAATTGTAGACACTGCCACATGTCTTCAGGAAGATAGACCTTTGCCAATTTGGAGTCTATCTTCTGTGCCAGAATGAGAGAGGCCTTTTTGTAGTTCCATAGAAGGTCCAGCTGGAGAACAGAAGGTCAGGTCAAGGAAGCCTCCTGCTGGGAGCTGCCTTTGTGCAGCCCATCGTCGAGGTATGGGGAGAGATGGATGCTCCATCTCCTCAGATGCGCCGTGACTCCAGCTAAGCATTTGTGGAGATTCTCAGTGTGAAGGACAGACTGAAGGGTTGCTCTTTTGTGGTGACAGTGATTGGGGACTGGTACTTCCTGTAGGCTGCGTGAATGGTAACATAGAAGGGCATGTTCTGTAAGTCAAGAGCCAGGAACCAATCTTGAGCGGAAGGAGAAGGAACAGTGAAGGCAAGTGATACCATCCCAAATCCAAGATGGCATACGTATTTGTTCGTTCTACCCTGAAATGGAGAAGACTGAAGGCCCCCTTTTTTCCCTCTGGGATAAGGAAATATGGGGAGTAAAAGCTTCTTCCCCTGTGTTAGGTGGCTTATTCCTTCACCCACTTACTTCCCTGGTCCTTCTTGCATGAACAGACAGCAACAATACCCGAAGTCCAAAGGTGCAAACAATTCAATGTTTATTGGGGTGAACTTCCAGCAAGCATGATTCCAGTTTCCTTCCTTAGTGTCCCCCTTCCCAGCTGTGACACTACAGAGCCTTACACCTGTGTCCCTGTTCCCATTTCTGCCCTTAGCTAAACATGATTCCAACTTCCCCACTCCCATTCCCTGTTCCCATTTCCCCCCCTCCACACACACACCCACTTCCTGACTGACTGCAGATTACATAGTAAAACTTGAGTAGTGCTTAGCTATACCTTAACCAATCATTTTACTGAAATTTAACTAACCAATCCTAACATATTGTAACATGATTATGTAACCAGTACACTGCAGGGTTTGGAGGGCTGACTACATTACTTATAGGTTATCTCCATATGCAATGTAACACAAGTATTTGACACTGGTGAGGCCTCATCTGGAGTACTGTGTCCAGTTTTGGGTCCCACACTACAAGAAGGATGTGGAAAAATTGGAAAGAGTCCAGCGAAGGGCAACAAAAATGATTAGGGGGCTGGAACACATGAGTTATGAGGAGAGGCTGAGGGAGCTGGGATTGTTTAGCCTGCAGAAGAGAAGAATGAGGGGGGATTTGATGGCTGCTTTCAACTACCTGAAAGGGGGTTCCAAAGAGGATGGCTCTAGACTGTTCTCAGTGGTAGCAGATGACAGAACAAGGAGTAATGGTCTCAAGCTGCAGTGGGGGAGATTTAGGTTGGATATTAGGAAAAACTTTTTCACTAGGAGGGTGGTGAAACACTAGAATGTGTTACCTAGGGAGGTGGTGAAATCTCCTTCCTTAGAAGTTTTTAAGGTCAGGCTTGACAAAGCCCTGGCTGGGATGATTTAGTCGGGGATCGGTCCTGCTTTGAGCAGGGGGTCGGACTAGATGACCTTCTGGGGTCCCTTCCAACCCTGATAGTCTAAGATTCTATGATACAGTTAACAATACAAAATCCACAGCAACACAGAGTCCTGATCACTGGTGAGCTATTACCAGCAGCAGGGCGGGGGGGGAGGAGGACGGAGGACCTTTTGCAGTGACAATCAAGGTGGGCCACCTCCAGCAGCTGACAAGAACCTCTGAGGAACAGTGGGTGGGGGGAATAAACAAGAGGAAACAGTCTTATCTTGGGTAATGACCCATCCGCTCCCAGTCTCTGGTCAAGCCTAAGTTAATTGTATCCAGTTTGCAAATTAATTCCAATTCAGCAGTCTCTCGTTGGAGTCTGCTTCTGAAGTTTTTTTGTTGAAGAATTGCAACTTTTAGGTCTGTAATCGAGTGACCAAAGAGACCGAAGTTCTCCGACAGGTCCCCGAATGTCACAATTCTTGACGTCTGATTTGTGTCCATTTATTCTTTTACGTAGAGACTGTCCAGCTTGACCAATGTACACGGCAGAGGGGCATTGCCAGCACACGATGGCATACATCACTCTGGCAGATGTGCAGGCGAATGAGCCTCCGAGAGCATGGCCAACGCGACCAGGCCCTACGATGGTGTCCCCCGAATAGACACGTGGACGCAGTTGGCAACAGGCTTTGCTATCATTAAACAAAAAACTTCCTTCTTGTAACACCACAACTGTTACTCTTTTACCATTTCCACAACTCCCAAATGTTTACTTTTCTGCAAACCCTGTATCATCAATTTTTGCAAAAGCTATTTGTAACTTTTCACTCACTTCTTTAAATCACTTACTCCTATATTTAGTTCTTTCAGGTGGTGCAATTTGTCTGTAACAACTTAGCCACCAAGTACAATTATTGCCACACAGCTGCCTTAACCTGTGCTGTCTTTACCTTGAGACTGTTCAAAGAGGCAGTAAAACATTTGTCTCCATGGATGCCCATGGATCTTTTACTTCAAAAATTCCAGCGGAATACAGCAGACCTCCCTCATACTTTGTCCAAAATAACAAAAACATCTCACATAAATTTCCAAAGTACCCTCCATTAAAACTTTAGAAAAACAAAAGTGTGGAAAGGCAGGGGGGAGATGTGGAAAGAAACCAATTAAGCCTGTCAGGTCAGTTTAAAGTATAGGCTACCAGCAGCAAATTAAGTAAACTGAGGAAAAGAAGAAGGAAAAGAAGGAGAGGATATAGTTAGCTCTGAGCCAAGAGTAGGCTCCCTGGGTTGAAACAGTAGGGAACCCCTATCCCCAGGTTCTCATTCTGGCTCTGGGAGAAGAGTGGTGGTTGTTACCTGCTCCTGCAAACCCTGCCATTTTGCACTTTGAAATTTTTTTTTTCTTCCCCTTCTTTCTCTCCACTCCCCCAGGACCAAGTCCCAGCTCCAGTCTCTAAAGGTCATCTGTTAACTCTGCTTTTGACTTTAAATCCTGTTGTGCCAAATCATCTTTAACCACCCCTAACTAATTTACAACCCTTCAGCAGCCCTTGCTGAAGCAGCACCAAACTTGAAAGATTCCTGGCAGCTTCCCATAATGCTGCCCTTACTTCAAACCTCTCACAAGCGGACTGAAGTGCCTCTTTTCCCTGGAAGGCATTCAGTCCCCATGGGCAGGGACCTTCTTCCACTACCCATATACCAAAGAGGGTGGGCTGCTCAGCCACCCACCATCCCTCTGGGTCCCCTAACACTTCCTCCATTTCCTTTTTAATCTCATCCCAGGTTGATCCCAGGACCTGGTATGGGCCCTGGTTCTTCCTTATCCTTTTATCCAAAAAATCCTTTACCCTGGCTTGCCAGAACCCGCAACTACCATCACAAGAGTTCACGATACCCCCTCCAAGCAGCTGCACGGACTGTTGGGGAGGGGGACTTACAGGCTGCCACTCACCTATCCGATGTGATGCATCCAAGTCACTGGCACCAAGATGTTAGGGGGCTTATTCCTTCACCCACTTACTTCCCTGGTCCTTCTCGCATGAACAGAGAGCAACAATACCCAAAGTCCAAAGGTGCAAACAATTTGATGTTTATTGGGGTGAACTTCCAGCAAGCATGATTCCAGTTTCATTCCTTAGTGTCCCCCTTCCCAGCTCTGACACCATACAGCCTTACACCTGTGTCCCTGTTCCCATTCCCCCCTTTAGCAAAACATGATTCCAATTTTCCCACCCCCATTCTCTGTTCCCTATTCCCCCCCTCACACACCACACCCACTTCCTAACTGACTGCAGACTATATAGTAAAACTTGAGTAGTGCTTAGCTATACCTTAACCATTTTTCTGAAATTTAACTAACCAATCCTAACATATTGTAACATGATTATGTAACCAATTATATCCCACCACCTTAATTAGTTTACACCCAGCAAAATTAATTATACAGCAGACAGAAAAAAATCACAGAACCAGACAGAGATTACACAGACAAACAATAGCAAAATGGGAACTATAATGACAAAACAATACAGAAGTGAAGATTTCACATCCCAGCTATTGATAAGTGAGTTCTTGCCAGGCAGGATGCTATCAGACTAAGTTTCCTTTTATATCTTCTAGGCACTTCCCTTTCTCTGGAGACGATCGGGGTTATCAGGACAGGACTGTATCCTAACAGCCCAAGAGCACCTTCTTTCAATGTGACTAGGTTGGAATGTGAGGAGGTGACCGGTCACTTCCCAGCTTATGGCTGCCTCTGCTGCTTAGCCACAGGCCTTAGCCTAAGAACAGGGCCTCAGACTGTCACAGTGAGAAAAGGCCTTTACACTGGCAGACAGTGATTTTGATTCTTTTATACCTCTAGAACTAGCCGAGTGATAAGAATACACCTAAATTCTTAGAGTACAGGCCTTTACTGACAGGAATAGCTATATCCTGAATATCTATATCCTAACACCCTGTATTATGAGGTACTTCCTCTATGGCTCCTAGGCAGCAGTAGTGATCCTGTCAATGGTACCCACATCAGTACCAGCCCTGATGTGGACACTGACTAGTTTTGAGACTGATGTCATGTCGTGCTTCTTTGGTGCCCAGGGAGACTGGGCCAGCACCATTAGCTTCCTGTAAGAAGAGGGGGCTTAGGGGCTTTCCTTGTGGAAAGCTAATGTTTAGCCTCTCCTTGTGGGAAGACTGTGTCTCAGCTCCAGCCTGCCCCACCTCTGGGAAGACGCGGCACTGGCTGATGGTGCCAGGTTTGACTTTGGTGCCAGATCTCTGACTTACTCCAGTCTCTTGCCAGTCCTGGGGGCTGTGCACCAGCTGCTCAGGGCACTGGCAGGAAGGGACTTCACGGGGGATCAGGTGTATTTTGGAGGCTGATCCTCTCTCTTCCTAGTGCAAGCTTACCCGCAGACTGCTTGAAGAAGCGGAGCTTGAAGTGGGAGTCTCTGGACTTCCATGGCCTTGTAGAGGATGAACACTGATCTGTAACATGACTCTCACTCAGGCAAAGCTAGCAATGGCTTTGGCCATAGGGGAGAGGAACTAAGCCATCACAATATGGGCAAGGTTTAAAGGTTTTGAGTCTGCCGTTTGGCATGGAAAGAAGTGCCGAGTACCAAGTAGGAAAAAAAAATGTCCCGTCCCCCGCCCGCCTTGGAAGGTCCATATTGAAAAAGTGTAAAATAAAAGTTACCCAGGCTAAAGGAAGATAATTTGAACTTGTTCCAACTTGCTGCTACAGGTGGTCAGAGGGAATGAGGAACAGCTGTGACCACTCTGCCCTTTATACCCTCAGGTGGGGGCACAAGGCCATGCACATTGCAAGTGTGGTCCAATGGGCACTCTATGCAAATGACAGTGGTTTGGGGCATGAGGCGCATGCTGCGCACCTGAGGAGAGATCCACACTGGCACATACTCGAAGGCTATGAGAACATACGAGGAACGATGGTGTTGGGAGATTCCCGGATAACTGCATGCACTGGAAGAACTAGGCACAACAGGGACAGTTTTAGCTCCAGCTCCTTCACCTAGATTTCAAGGGGCCACCATTGCACTATAGACCTTGGCCTAGCAAAATCCATCCACTGGTCACCAAGGAATTTTAACTCCGCATTTGGGGGTTCAACTAGTCCCTTCTGGACATAGGAGCTATGAATTTATCTAGACCCAGACTCTTTCACAAGCTCATTTCACAGCCATTGCAGAGGCACTGAGTGTGATCTACAGAAGTAGTGCACTAAGAAAGTTTAGTTTTCAAATCTGTTTTTTATAATCATTGAAAGGTGAGCATCAACATATAAACAACCACCAGTGTTAGAAAGACGCACAATGCATGTAAAACACAAACCTGATCATCTTGTGATACAAATGCGATATGCAGTCACATACATATTGCTTTAAATAAATAAGTCTCTGGCCCAGAGGCCTCAGTTATGGCAGCAAAAGACAAGACATTTAAAAATTCCTACCGTTTCTAAGCTTGAAGCTCTGATTTCTATTTAAACCAACAATGGTGTCTCCCCATTAAGTTTATCACCTGGTGGCTGGGAAGTTTACCCCGGGTACTGTACTGGATGATTCAGGTCCAGTACAGCAGTTCCTATCAGACAATGGTCAGTACCAGCTGCTTCAGAGGAAGGTGCAAGGCGGCCCTTAGTGGACAATTATCAAGTAACCGTCCCATGGGGAAGATTCCTAACTCCAGGCAGTTTAGTGGTTGGCTTATGCCCTGGAGTACGAAGGCTATCACCTCAATCCATGGGACGGATGGGGTCCTCAAGTAACAGTTAAAGAAAGCCATGTGGAGGGCAAATATCTGAATCTGCCTGTAGAGCAAATGCAGTTATGAGAATTGGGGGATGCATGAATGAAAAGATCTATCAGCAGCTAACGTGTTTCATAGAAATGCCTTTTTTCAGGAGAGGAAACCACTTTTTTTTCTTAAATAACATAGGATCAACAGCTTGGCACATTAGCATTGCGCTACATGAAACAAAATAAGGTAAAATTCAAAGGAAGCTAATGAGAAGATATTCTGCTACCAGTCTAAGAGACATACGTGTTCAGTTTATTCCATTAAACTATTGATACAAATTATTCGTGACTTTAAAAAAGGAAGAAATAGACACCAACTATTACTTGTACAAAAATACAATTACATCTCTGAAGGGTATTTTATACCTACCAACAGCAATCAAGCACGCAGGAAGACTGGAGAGCTTGACAACCTCCACAAAAAAACCCAAATACACAATACAGAAATGGGACTGAAAACTAACATGGTATATAATGGAAATATTGATTTTTCCAGCACTGACAGTACAGATGTTAAGATGTATGCATCGTTCAGCTCAGCACCATTAAGAATGCTGGCAGCACAGAATTGGGATATTAGCAATGTGCCTGAGATCCAATACCAGGGCAAATTTTAGTAGTTTAATAATTTGGAGGAGTTATTTGCTTGGAATTTTAATCTCACACAGAAGAAGCAGGAGGCCCTTTGGCTGTTAGTGAATCCATCTCTGCTGGGGGAAAAAGGATAATGACTATGTGGATACAGCTTTCCCTTTCATAGAGAGGAGCAGGATATGCCATGGCCGGGTGCTTGTTGAACAGCTGAAGGACAGCTATGTATCCATTACAGTAATGCACCCAGCACTGATTCAGCACAGTGCTTGAAATACGTGTTTAAGTCTGTATTGGATCTTGCTTAAGTGCTTTGCTGAAGTGGGGACCGAGCCAGTATTGCTTGTGCACCCAATATTCTCAGTGACATCGACAGGATTCTTGGGTGCACAGACCAAACTCTGCCCCCTCAAACTGCACACCACTCTGAATGACTTGGAGCTTGAGCCAGCACCCACTGAACAGGAGTGGCACATATCTGGAGAGCAGGATATGGCTTCTGCTCTGACCAGATGGTCAGAAGGAGGCCTAGTTAATCCATTTGCTCTCGATGCACAATACTGACAACTTGAGGGCTTTGTGTTACCAATATGAAACATTCATTTCACATCCACAGATAATACTTAGTCCTGCCATGAGTGCAGGGAACTGGACTAGATGACCTTGCAAAGTCACCTTCCAATCCGACCACGCTATGACCTGTAGCTGAGCTGCTCTGGGGTCATGCTACTGAGATTGTAAAATTTGCATCAGAAAGAGCAACAAAACACACAGGCAAAGCTGTGCTTCTGGAACGTGGTCCGGAAAATCATTTGATTTGAAAATCACCACCCCTAATCTGAGCATGTAAATTCAGCACTCCGTCTTCTGTGCGCGCTCTCACCCTGCGCACTAAATGAAGCGGGAGACCAGCAGACATAGTAGGATGTGAGCATGTGCCTCAAGCCTCTGCCATGATGCTTGTGCACAAGGGGGCTCAGTTAAGGTTCCCTGTTCAACTTAAACAGTGACATTTCCTGACTTTTCAGCGCTTCACTCGGCAACCTTAACATTCCTTTAGTGTTTTTAGAAAATACACTTCGAATTTCTTCCCCAGCCCACCGCAGAGTAGCTGGAGACAGTCTTTATTTTCTCTGCACTCAGCAGGCTGGCCTGCTATTCCTGCTTCTCCCCACCTTGGGGTTGACAGCAGGCAGCTCCACTGGAATAAAAATCCTCAGACGTACCAAGGATCAGTTCATGTTGGATCTCCATGTCTCACTCATCTTTTCACCGATGATGTTGAGAAAATTCTACGCATTTCCTGCTTTGTGTATTCATGCTGACAAGCTCCTTGGCTAAGTAGGCAGCCATGAGCACAGGATTTTTACGCAGTAGATCAAGGCCTAAGAGATGGTACAGAACTTCACAGCATTTGGCTTGCCTGCTGGTGTTGACTATACCGGCACTTACTGATGCCGGTGAAAAGGCCATCTTGGTACTAGAGTATGAGCCAAAAAAAAATCAGTCCCTCCCCTCCCCAAACCATTCAGCGGAGGGCTTTTTACATGTAAGCTCCGATGGAGGAGCCTGATGGTCACCAGCAACAAGAGCTCGACACTGGTCGGCCCACTCCGCTAGGAAAGAACCCAGCTCGATGCCATGCTCCACAGGCACCAAGGATCAGCTCTGGAGTCTTCTCCTTCCTCGGGGCTTGAACAACTGAGTGCAATGACACCAGCGTAGCTCCCAGTGCCACGTAACTGCTGCTCTCTCCTCCTGCTCCCCAGCAACGCCAAGAGTGAACGTCAATAAGCCGGGACCCAGTCAGGCCGAGGGGTCAGTACATGGACTCGTCTCCCACGGTGGTGAAGGGAAGGCTGTAAGTGCTGCTCTTGCTGCGCTTACTCTTCTTGCTCCAGGCCAGCAGGGTGCTTGCGCTCTTGCTGTTCATGAGGCTCTTCCTGCTATTCTCCTTGTTGTTCTTCAGCAGCGCGCCCCCCGACGACATGGCTACCGACCTCCTGTCCGCCTGCCAGAAACCGAATTAAAACAAGAGCGTAAGATATAGCCCCGAGAGGGGAGGAATAGAAATGAACACACAGCTTTTATTAAGGCCAGTGCTGTATGTGGGGAAATGCCACTTACATATGTGCTGTAGGAACAGCATGGCCTGGAGTACCGAACACATACAGAGACTGGTACTTCCAGAGTGCTGTACAAACGCTACGTCAATCCTCCCAACGCTCCAGGAGTCTGCGTAAGTTTCACCCCCATTCTGACCTTGCACTAGTTACACACTGGTGTGCTTCCATGCAAGCAACACCAGAATCAGGCCCAGAGAGTTTAAGGGACTCGCCAAAGCAGCCTGGAGACCGAGCTGAGGCTGGAGGGCTCCAGGCTTGCAGTCCTGTGCTCAGACCACTAGTCAGTGCTGCTGACTATCCACTTTATTTTAACTATGTGCTTTTCCCCATATGAGGGACCATCCATGTCCTGCTCAGAATCCTGGGAATTCCTCCTTTTCTTTACAGTCCCCACTCTCCAGACACCACCTTCTGACCCTAAATCTGCCTAACCAGCAGGACCTCAATCCTGAGCAATCAAGACTGGCTTTGCTTCCAAGCCCATCATCGCTACTTAACTGAACACCAGAGTGCACCCACTCTTTCCCATCTCCCCACAGCCGCCAGACCCCCAGACACTACTGGCCTAGGAAGCAAGAGACCACGATTGAAAATGGACTGTTCAATCTCCCACAGCCTGGTGCCAGAAACCAGTCTCTAGGCCAGCCCATGGAGAACGTATCAGAAGGAGAATAAAACCCAAGATGTTTCTAAAGGCAAAGCTTCAGGCCTGATTTTCAAAAGTGTGAAGTCAACGGGGAGCTGAGAGCCATGGGAGCTCAAGCACCTCTGGAAAAGTCAAGCCCTCACTCAGAGGACAGCAAAGCTTTGGCTCCCAGAAAGGTCCCTCTACACTCCCACAGGGTCACTAAAGTCTGGTATACGCTACAGAGTTAGGTCAACATAAGGCAGCTTACGTTGACCTACTTACGTCAGCATATACACTACAGCCTTGCTCCCCACCGACGTAAGTACCCTATTACACTAACATAATAACTTCAAGTCCATGTGAGGCATAGGGCTTATGTCAGTGTTGTTAGGGTGAAGTGTAGGTGTAGACGCTGCCTTACTTACATCAGCTATTGGTTGTCATTGTCAATTTCACGGCTCCAGAAACTGACAAGAGTGTCTGAGGCTAGTAGTGGGTTCCAGCTACAGTCTGGCTGCCCCCCATCATGGCTTCCCCTCTCCCAGCTAGGCATCTGCTTGTGGTCCCTGCTCCCCACTGCCCCTGGGCTTCCAGCACCCAGCTCCCCCTCAGGGAGCAGAGAAGCCTGAGCGACTGCTCACCACTCTTGGCGGAGATAGGGGAGGCAAGAAGAAAGGGTGGCTGCTGGGCTCTTGGCGGGAAGCAGAGCTGAGAGCCTGGCCAGCAGCTGAGCTCCTGGTGGGAAGCTGAGAGCCCCATGCTGTCCTCCTTCAGTTGGTGGAAGCGCTCCTGGGAAGGACACGCACCATCAACAGAAGGAGGACAGTGTGGACATCAGCCACCACATTAATTACTGCACTGTCTTCAAGTTGACCTAATATAGGTTGACTTAAGATTGTAGTGTAGACATGCCCTTAGGTCTCAGATGGAATCTGCCACATGATTTATTGTTTCCAGACTCCACTACCCAAAGTATCCTGAAGAGACAAAGCATCACTCAGCTTGGGTTGATCTCAGCAAGCTTCTCTTTGCCAGCCCTGGCTCTCCCTATATACATCCACCTAAGGGGCTTTTGCTAAGGTTCGGACAAAGCAAGAAGGTGAATTACAACGTTCTGTCCATCGGAACTCTGCAGGGTTACCACGCCAATGTCTACACCCTCTTCCCCGATGCTCTTCAGCAGCTGCACCACCTCAGCATGCTTGGACCACTTGCAGTCCTCGCTGTTCACAGAGACTATATAGTCTCCTTCCTTTAGCCCAGCTTCCTGCAAGAGAGTAAACAAAGGCATGTTTGGCCAAATGGAGCCTGTAATATCCCAGCATGGCTACAGAACAAGTCTTTCAGGAACTAGCAGAGACTCAGCTTTTCCTTCCCCAAAGTTCAATACAGCATGACCCTAGGACTCCTGTTGGACTATCTGAAGCATGGAGATGTTCCTAGGAAAATCCTCAGCCTGTTTAACTCAGTTTGCAGAGGCATTAAAGGAGACTACTTCTGCAAGATCTGGGGTAGGTCCAATCCAGCAAAGCACTTAAGCTATAAGTAGTTTCCATCTACTTCAACAGAGCTTAAAGCAAAGCACATGCTTACGTGCCTTACAAGACCGGGGTCATAGAGCCCAGACCAGTGAAGTCAGTGGAAAGACTCCCACTGATACAATGGGCACCAGATGAGACCAGTAGTAAATACACAGAACATTACTGGTTACCAGTCTGATCTTTCAAATAACCTATCAAAAGATCCAGTAGATAAATGTTCTTCTCCCATGCTTATTTCTGTGCGTCCTTCTATGCTTGCCCCCAGCATCCCTGCCCCTCCAGAAAGCTTTTCCTTTGAGAAGCTCTTCTGCCCATTTCCCCCCAAGCTTGACCCCTTATGGCCCTTCCCTTTCAATCTGTTCAGTTTCTTCACCACCCCACACGACTCCCAGTCCAAATTCTTTTCCCAACCATTCTCAGTTCCCCCATCCCCACCTCGTTCCATCCCTCCACCCCACTCCCCACTTCAGCTTTCAGCCATCCTCTGCTCATGTTCCCAGTCTCCCTCCCTGGCCCCTCATCCAATTTCAGTATCTCTGCCCCCCCACCCCAGCTCCCTGTCTCAGTCTCTTTGCCCAGTCAGCTTCAATGCTTCCCCCACCCCTTGGCTCCACATATGACACTTCTCCCTCTCCTCCCCCTCACCGGTTCCCGAGCTTCTCTGTCCCATCCCCAGCTTCCAGTCCCCTTGTCCAGCCAGTCCCAATCTCTGCTGCCTGTCCAATTTCCCTTCCCACACTCCACCATGCCAGCCTCCAGTCCAAGCGTCTTCCCATCGCCAAGACGCCTTGTCTGGGTCTACTCCCCCGGATTCCCTGGATCCAGTTCTGGTCCCCACTACATTCAATTCAGGTGGCTGCCCCCCTTCTCACGACACATTACCTGCGGGGGCACTGAACACAGGAAAGAGTCCCCTTGCTCTCAGTTCTGGTGTCTGGATCTAGCAGAGCCCAGAGTAGCCACGAACTGCAACTGCAGGGACAGTCCCACTAGCCCTGGGTGCTAGAGCATGCTTAGTGTGTACCGAATTTTTTGGGAACTAAGCTGAGATGTTCTAGTGAGTCTCTATTGAGTATGTGCCAAATATGATTTTTCAGAGACTTGTAACTCAGCCAGATTGGGGAGGACTTTCGTGACGATGACAAAAGATGCATCCTTGACACAAAGGCCAACCCTCCTGCCAAATTTCAAGTGTCTGCTCCAAAGCATGGAGGCGCTAAAGCTTCCCAAAGAAAAAAAGTCTCCAGAATGTTTTAACGTGGGCAAACCAAAGAATTTTCCCTCAGCTGATCCTCAAAGGGCTGAATATATTTTTTGGAAGAGGGGTGGGTGTGGGGGGATTCAGTCTGAGACTGACATCCAGCATGGGAAATATCAGCCCAAACGGTTCCAGTTTGGCCCAAGTTATTAGCAGCTAAGAGTGTGGTCTCACACAGGGAAATGCCAGGCCCCCTGAATAGAGGTGGTGCTACTAACTGTCTGTATCTCCACCGAGGTGAGCATTAGCTACTTACGGATGCACAGCCCCCAGGTATCACTCCCGCAATCAGGACGGGAGAATCCCCTCTGAGCGTCAATCCAAAGCCATTTTCCCCTCTGGCCAGGTGAACTCGCCGTGCAGGGCACCACTTGTTTTTGACTGAAAATACTGACAGAGGGCCCTGGACAAACAGACATATGACAACGTGTTTCAGTGCAGTGGTCCTCTTGACAGTTCAGCCCTTGTCCCCTGGCTCACAGAGATCCCACTGACTGACTCATTGTTCAAGGAAGAGCGAAGCCGGATCACGTGTCTTCCGCAGACAATCCTAGGTTTGTGCCCACCAAGCAGTGTATACACTGACTAGATGTCAGAGTAACTGCAAACATTCGGTTGCCCAAAAGCCAGGGAGGTATTTTGGGGCTGGCAGTGCTTAACTGAATGACATTCAACCAATTCCTTGCAAGGAGGGAGGGCAAGATCTAGCCATCGAGAGCAGCTGTCAGAAACTGGGAGCTTCTGTCAATTTAAAGAACGTCTGTGGTTAGATTCAGACCTTCATCCAAAATTAGAAGAACACAAAGACCTAGATCTACTTACCATTAGTGCATGGAATGGACTCTTCAACTCCCTCCCTTGACAACAAAGTCCCACCACTGGGGGGAATGATGTGTGTGGGCTCTAGCTCAAGACTTTAGTCTGGGAACTGCAATCTAGTAGCCATGGAGGATGAAATCCACCGTCTGCAACACCAGTCCAGGTGGTGCTCACATGGATCCAAAGCGGGGCACAGTGCCAGCCCTCTGCACAGAGATGGATTTCATCCTTAAAATCAGATCCTACTGCCGATGAAATCAATGGCAAAGCTTCCCTCAGCTTCAGCAGGAGTTGCAAGTGTTCCTGGTTCCTCTGCTGTGGCTCCCCAGCTGTCTGGAGTGCAGATGCCTGTAATATTCTGCTGCTCTGAAGTCCCCCTGGAAGCTGTGTGCTACACACATCCTGGGTACCCTGCACAAATTGTTCCAGTGGAAGCTGGTCGTGTTGTGCTATTCAATTAACAACTGCGAACGGGATCACATTAGGGAATAGGGAGAAGCTGACATTAAGCAGTTTGTTTCCCTGAGCTGGGAAGTGCCCGCCCCACTGGCACAACTTTTATGATGAGATTACTGGTTCTGTGGATGAAGGGAAAGCAGTGGGTGTATTGTTTCTTGACTTTAGCAAAGCTTTTGACACGGTCTCCCACAGTATTCTTGTCAGCAAGTTAAGGAAGTATGGTCTGGATGAATGCACTATAAGGTGGGTAGAAAGCTGGCTAGATTGTCGGGCTCAACGGGTAGTGATCAATGGCTCCATGTCTAGTTGGCAGCCGGTATTGAGTGGAGTGCCCCAGGGGTCGGTCCTGGGGCCGGTTTTGTTCAATATCTTCATAAATGATCTGGAGGATGGTGTGGATTGCACTCTCAGCAAATTTGCGGATGATACTAAACTGGGAGGAGTGGTAGATACGCTGGAGGGGAGGGATAGGATACAGAAGGACCTAGACAAATTGGAGGATTGGGCCAAAAGAAATCTGATGAGGTTCAATAAGGATAAGTGCAGGGTCCTGCACTTAGGACGGAAGAACCCAATGCACAGCTACAGACTAGGGACCGAATGGCTAGGCAGCAGTTCTGCGGAAAAGGACCTAGGGGTGACAGTGGACGAGAAGCTCAATATGAGTCAGCAGTGTGCCCTTGTTGCCAAGGAGGCCAATGGCATTTTGGGATGTATAAGTAGGGGCATAGCGAGCAGATCGAGAGACGTGATCGTTCCCCTCTATTCGACATTGGTGAGGCCTCATCTGGAGTACTGTGTCCAGTTTTGGGCCCCACACTTCAAGAAGGATGTGGATAAATTGGAGAGAGTCCAGCGAAGGGCAACAAAAATGATTAGGGGTCTAGAACACATGAGTTATGAGGAGAGGCTGAGGGAGCTGGGATTGTTTAGCCTGCAGAAGAGAAGAATGAGGGGGGATTTGATGGCTGCTTTCAACTACCTGGAAGGGGGTTCCAAAGAGGATGGCTCTAGACTGTTCTCAATGGTAGCAGATGACAGAACGAGGAGTAATGGTCTCAAGTTGCAGTGGGGGAGGTTTAGATTGGATATTAGGAAAAACTTTTTCACTAAGAGGGTGGTGAAACACTGGAATGCGTTAGCTAGGGAGGTGGTAGAATCTCCTTCCTTAGAGGTTTTTAAGGTCAAGCTTGACAAAGCCCTGGCTGGGATGATTTAACTGGGAATTGGTCCTGCTTCGAGCAGGGGGTTGGACTAGATGACCTTCTGGGGTCCCTTCCAACCCTGATATTCTATGATTCTAACTGCTGCTGGCCACTAATTACACCAAGAGCCTTCACTGAATCAATGGGAAGCCTTCTGGAACCAGTCTGAGATGCTAGCATGTTGGTTGACATCCACACAACCTTCATCTAGCTTTACTCTGGCTTGCTGGTGGCATGAATCTACAGGCAGCCTTGGTCTCATTTTAAATCATACTCTCTCCCTTTGCCAGTGAAGGTGCCTTCCTAAGCCTGGAAGCAGCAAGAGCATCGCTTAGTTCCCAGATGAAGCGTCTGAATGAGGAGAGGTGACAAAGACTCAAGTGTCCCCATTAATTCCCATGGCAGGATGCACTGAGCTGGCTTTGTCAGCTTCCCCCGTGACTGCTGTCTGTCTGTATCCACTTGTCTCTTGTCTTGTACATAAGTGGTCAGCTCGTTGGGGCAAGGATTGTCTTTTAGTCCTGTCTTGGTTTGTACAGCGCATAGCACAATGGATCCTGGTCCCTGGCTGGGACTCATATGAACTAGGATCACACAAAAAATAATTAAGACCTATTACCACAAAGCTGAGGCAACTGCATATTGTGAAACTGCTCTCAGCCCACACTGGGCCATGTTCACTATTGCTTTAGGAAACCCTCTACAGTCCAAGAAATAAAAAGAAGGAGACAACATACCAAAGAGAATTAAGCCTTGTGCCACCTACTGGTTTTGCATTAGGGGTGGTCTGCACTCAGGCTGAGGACGATTTCCAGCTTGGGCAGATGAAGGCATGCTAGCTCTGATCCAGCTAACACCGCAGTGGAGCTGCAGCAGCATGGGTGGTGGGATGGGCGAGCTGCCCCAAGCACAGTCCCACCCTACATCCTTATCTGGGCTGCTGCAGCTACACTTCTGTTCTTAGCACACTAGCTCAATGAAAACTGGTGCGCCTGAGTCTACCTGAGCTGGAAATTACACCTTCAGTTCAAGTGTAGCCGTACTCGTGGATGGGCTGCCTAGCTCTCAGGACCTGCTCAGAGCACCACGGAGACGCCTCTAGATGCTGCACGCAATGGTCCCCCCATTGCATGACCTCACAGCAATTTCATCATGGGTTTTGATAGGTATTAGGCACTGGCCCACGTGCTGGCCTGTTTCCTCTCATCACTGTTACATACCAGTCTATGGAAGATGTCTGTCACCTTCACCTGGGAGAAGTTGGGAGATTTTATTTCTGGTCTCTGATTCGTTTTGGCTAAGAGTAAAAGAAAAAACAAAGATGTTCCATTCTTGCACAAGTGAACCAGGAGCTGTTGCTTATGTATGTATCTAGGGGGGCCAAGCAGACTCAGCCTATCATGCTGACAAATACTGTTTCCTTGTGCTGCCCCGTCTGTCTGCGTCCATCTGTTGCCTCTTGTCTTATACTCAGATTGTAAGCTCTTTGGGGCAAGCACCATCTTTTTGATCTGTGTTTGTACAGCACCTAGACAATAGGGACCTGGGCCACAACGTGTCTCCTAGGTGCTATGGTAACACATGATTAGTAATGTCAGGACAGCAACAGTGTATTCAGTAGAAAAAGCCCAACCCTGCTCAGGTGACAGACCAGCATGACAGGCCCAGTCTCCCAGCTGGTGTAAATCAGTCTAGCTCCATTTAAGTCATTGGAGCCATGCCTGTTTACTCCAGCTGATGGCTTGGCCCACAATTTGCATCACCACATAACTGCGCTTCAGGAAATTGCTGCATAATACCAGAATGTATTAAACAAACCATCTGATCTGGCAAAAAGAAAAGGAGTACTTGTGGCACCTTAGAGACTAACCAATTTATTAGAGCATAAGCTTTCGTGAGCTACAGCTCACTTCATCAGATGCATATCGTGGAAACTGCAGCAGACTTTATATATACACAGAGAATATGGACCAATACCTCCTCCCACCCCACTGTCCTGCTGGTAATAGCTTATCTAAAGTGATCATCAGGTGGGCCATTTCCAGCACAAATCCAGGTTTTCTCACCCTCCACCCCCCCACACAAATTCACTCTCCTGCTGGTGATAGCCCATCCAAAGTGATAACTCTTTACACAATGTGCATGACAATCAAGTTGGGCTATTTCCTGCACAAATCCAGGTTTTCTCACATCCCCCCCACCCCCATACACACACAAACTCACTCTCCTGCTGGTAATAGCTCATCCAAACTGACCACTCTTCAAGTTTAAATCCAAGTTAAACCAGAACATCTGGGGGGGGGGGGTAGGAAAAAACAAGAGGAAACAGGCTACCTTGCATAATGACTTAGCCACTCCAAGTCTCTATTTAAGCCTAAATTAATAGTATCCAATTTGCAAATGAATTCCAATTCAGCAGTTTCTCGCTGGAGTCTGGATTTGAAGTTTTTTTGTTTTAAGATAGCGACCTTCATGTCTGTGATTGCGTGACCAGAGAGATTGAAGTGTTCTCTGACTGGTTTATGAATCCTAACTCTGCCACCAGCTTGCTGTGTGATCCTGGGCAAGTCACATCCCTCCTTTGTGCTGTAGTTTCCCCCTCTGTAAAATACCTTCCAAACCCACTTAGGTGGTGGGGTAGATGGAAGAAATATAGCTTAACGTTTATGAAGTGCATCAAATTTCTTGGATTAGTAGTGCCACAAAAATACAAATTCTTCTCTCATCCTTCAGAATGGAGGAAAGAGCTAGGCTTTCACACTATGTCTGTCACCATGGTCTGCGACAAAATCTGAATCTTTAGGACATTATCAATGAGTAATAACTCTCCCAACATGGCTCCTGCAAGCGCACATGCCAATTTAATTTGAAAGGAGATAATTTAGCAGAGAAAAGGACTAAGGGAGGAGGAGCCTGAAGGACCAAAGATACCGTAAGAAGACTGTCAACAGTGCTCCCCACTTACGATGAATGTCGGGAGCATCTCCAGTTTCGAAGAAGTCTTCCTCATGATCGATTTCTGAGTATTTGCTAAGCGAGCGCTTGTGAGCGAAGGAGAGGACCTCCTGGAGGATGTCCATCTTCCTCAGGATCTTACACAGGCTGTGGATCCTCATGGCTTCCTCGTGTCGCATGATAGCTTTTTTCAAATGAGCCTTGCCTATAAAGTACAAAATTCATAATACGCCCGTCACTGACAGGACAGATAATTCAAGCAGCAGTATGTTCCCTCCAAGCCACTAGCAGATCAGCAGAAAGCAGTCCCAGTAACTTCACTGCTACTTTTGGTGAGGTAGCTCGATGAAAGCTAAGTCAGGAGGGCCTATACAGGCTGCAACCGCAACTCCCAAATGCAGCACAGACCTGCCCAAGCATGCAGTGCTCCATTTTGATCTGAGTGGAGGTAGCACCAATCATGGACATGCAGGCCTCACCTCTATGTCTCACAGGAGTAGTTGTGCTCAATGGGCCTGGGCAACGACATGGAGTTTTCAATTCAATTCTTTATTGGTATAGGGTTTCCTCCTCTGTCCCCATGCAGGGCTATTGCTCAGCCCAACATGGGTTCAGTTACGATTTAGGACGCGTCATTTAAGATCTGCTGTAGCCAAACAAGTTATTGGGCTCTTTACAGGAGTAACTGTGTGGGCTTTAGAAGTTTGAATTATATACGTGGTCAGACTAGGTCCCTAAATCCTTTCTGGCTTTAAGCCGTGAATTTATTAACACAGATGCAAAGAGTCAAGAAGCTACCTGTGGCCAGCGATAAACCACAGAATAAACAATCTTCTGGTAGCTCCAGTTTAAAGACATATGATGGGAACACAGTTCAGTAAATTAACTCTGGATTTACAGGTGTAAGATCAGAACCTGACATACCAGGTTCTATGCTATACGTTTCTCAGAAGTGAATATTTGTTCTGTAGGATCTTAACAAGGCAAGTATCTTTAGGCCCTGTTCTCTACTCGGAGAAAGAAATTCATTAAAATTAGTATTTTTCATTTTCTAACAGATCAATCTATATTAAAAATACACACCACTATTTGGAATTCGTAGATTCTTGATCACTGGAGTGAACTTGGTTTTGTAAGTGCTATAATGGACTTCCTGCTTTTTCCTATCATGTACAGAAACACATAGGGATGGTCTGTCTGGATTTCGTGATCAAAGGATTAGTCAAAATATAATAGCAATTAAGAAGTATACAAGCCTAGGCATGTCCTGAAAAGTTCTCAGATAATTATGTTGCTTTCTAATTAATCTTTACATTGGGACATAAAAGAGTCTCCCTCCACTCCCCAGAGAGCCTTAAGTCATGTTTTAGAACTAAAGTCAACTATCTGAACTGGCATTTCTGCCTAGAATATTACTTAGTTGAAGATGAAGGTGTGCTGACTCCTGACAAGGTGGTACAACATCTTACACGGTTGGTCTAAAAAATCAGTGGTTTTCAACCTTTTTTCATTTGTGAAAATTTCAAATGCAGGGTGCAGAGGATCCTTTTGGAAATCTTCGACAGTCTGCAGAACCCCAGGAGTCCGTGGACCACAGGTTGAAAACCACTGGTCTAAATGCATTGAAGTTACAACCCAATGCGCCACAGATGCGGCGAGGAAGACTGCTCTTTTGTGAGAAAGGAAAGAGGGACCTTCCTGTGGATACGTTTTAACCTCTGGACCCTGGGAACATACAAGAGCAGAGACTGGGGTCTTCGCTTTCCTTTATTTATAAGGATTAACAGGGCCAGCTTGTCTTCTTGGTAGAGAAGAGCAATAGAGCCAGATTCCCAGCTGGTGTAAATCAACTGGAGCCACACACCAACTTACACCAGCTGTGGAACTGGCCCCCTAAATCTTAGCAAGACGTCATTTGGAATAGCTGGTTTGTGATGTTCTGTTGGGAACACTTAAGGTTCTCATCTGTCTCACTAGTACAATGATAAGATCAAAACCCTCTTGCTTGGAACATTTCAAAACTAAACTAGGCAAAGCAGCTAGTAGGGAACAATCCAGCCTTGGGCTGAAGATGAATTTATTCCCAGCAGGTCTTTGTCTCTTGGTTTTTCATGCTTTCTAAATCATAGCAGGTTTAGATGCACAATGACCCAAAAGGGGGTGGGGGGGAGAGGCAAAGCAGATATGACAAACTAGAGCTTAAGACCCAGGCTTTCTATTGTTCCAGTCGCTTCAGGGATGGTTGTTAGAATAGAATAAAAAACACAACACACATGTAGCTGAAAAAGCAAGTGATAAATTTGCCTTTTTTATGACAATCAGTATCAAAGGGAGCAAGAGATAGGAGTTATAGCCCCCCAGTATCCTCTGTGATCAGGTTCATAACCTGAAATCTAGGAGTCAACCTGCATTTGAAACTTGGAGTTAAGACAAATCTGCTTGGATTTACCGAGTCGCATTTTGTTAAAAGACTTGTTAAAAGCACCACAGACCATTGATGTGATAAGAGCCATATTCAATAGCTTTTTAAAGACAACTAGGTACTTGGGTCTCTTTCCTAAACCTGAACTATAAACCGACTTAGTTTTTATAAAAACATTCTGCTTTCGATAGATAATACTGGTGTTTACTTTTAGGCACTTTTTCTATTTTTATCTATTTAAGTTTTCAGTTCAGGGACGTTATGGGAGGAGTCAGACAAACTATTAAACAACAGAAGCAGGGATGGCATGGTGTTTACCAGAGCTGGTTTTTACCACTCTGTCCCACTTTAAGGCATTTTCTATTTTGAAAACTGTTTCATTAATATATACTACATTACACTTTGAATATGTAAGGAAAACTAATTGCGGTTACATAAGGAGGTAGATTCAGAGATTAAATTTAGGATTGTATGAATAAAAAAATTCTAGTGGGCATAATTATATTGCTGAACATCAGAAGGTCTATACATTTTTGGTCTGGTATTGTCCTCAAAGAAGAAGTTATACAAGTTGTGACTCATTTCAGTTTTCAATATTTAAATAAACAAAAGTCAAACATGTTCGATTATATGAAAACAATAATGCAGAGTTGTAGGGTTTTAGTGTTGAGCAATCAGAAGCATGCCAAGTCGTAGACTAGCAGTCCAGGTCCATTTGGCCATCCTGCATTCTATAGCAAGAGACAAAATTTGATGCAGCAAATAGATTAAGCCTATTCCTAAATTCTGAATTGATGTATTCAGAGTTTGAAAAGAGATTTTTTTCTGTGATTGCTGAACTTGCTGGACACTGATGCAATAGCACCAACAGGTCTATGAAGTCGGATGGAATATCAATATTCTTCAGGGGTTTTTTTTAAATCTGTGACAAGGGAATTTTTTTCCTTGATAGTGGACAAAAACACTGATTTGGATCTGAAGCTTCTTGAACTTTAAACGCAAGTAAATATGACAAAAATTTGGATTTTTGCTGAGGTACCAATGCCTTGCGATTTCTGCACTGGTGTTAATGTAGATTTTTCCAGGCTTATGCGAAGGCTGAGGCTTGAGAAAAGGTTCGTGGTCATATGGATGGTGAGAAGGGTGTCAGTTTCAGATGGGGCCTTGAGGAAACAGTCGTCCAAGTGTGGAAAGATGACGATGCCCTCTTTATGTAGGGAGGCAGTGACTACTGCAAGGACCTTAGAAAACACACGAGGGGCGGTCGACAGTCTGAAGGGCAGTACCTTATACTGATAGTGGTCGGTTCCCATAATGAACTGGAGAAAGCATCTGTGGGTGGGATGTATGGTGATATGAAAGTACATGTCTTGGAGGTCAACGGCTGAGAATCAATCCCCCTGTTCCAGTGCTGGGAGAACAGTGGAGAGGGTAACCATCTTGAAGCATTGCAGTTTGACGAATGTATTTAGGTTTCAAAGGTCTAGGATTGGTCTCCATCCACCAGATTTCTTTAAGACAAGAAAGTAATGAGAGTAAAAACCCTTCCCTCTCTGTGTTGGGGTGGGACTGGTTCTATGGCTCCCAATCACAGATGATTTCTCTCTTCTCCTAGGATGGGTTCATGAGAAGGGTCCCTGAAAAGGGACGGGGAGGGAGAGTGGCAGGGTGGGATAGATAGGAAAGGGATGACCTTCCCTGACGACCTCCAGAACCAACTTATCTGAGGTAATTAGCTACCATGATGGAAAGAAAGGGGGTAGGAGGTTGCCAAATTGGTGGGATGTCAAAGATGGTTGATAGGACTGGAACAGAGGAAGGCTTCTCGGGGCCTCATCCACATCTTCAAAATTGTTGTTTTGGTTGGAGGTGTGAGAGAAGAATCCCCTGGGAAGTCATAGGTCTGTGTTTGGTAAGTAGCTTCTATTGATGTTGTTGGGTATCATATTGCTGCTCTGAGGTATAACACAGTGGTCGGGGTCATGGATGAAGTCGATACTTCCCCAGGCATCTCTTTGGCACTGGAGAGTAAATATCGAGAGTGTGGAGAGTTGCCTGAAATCCTTAAGGGAGCATAGGGAGTCATCCATATGCTCCACAAATAACTTGGGGCCAAACTCTATTGGGCTTTTCTAAAGAGGTACAAACTACAAGAGGTGCAGCCATGATACCTGCCTCATAACAGCAGCAATTTCTATGAATCGGGCGGTGGCGTCCACAGAGTCTAAAGAGGCTTGCAGAGCTGTATGGGCTAAGAGGTGTCCCTCAGAGATAAGCTCTTGGAGTTGTCCCAGTTTTTCATCAAGGTGGTCTTGGCAGAGAGTTCCTGTATTTTAGAGTAGTTAATGTCAGTATACGCAAAAAGAAAAGGAGTACTTGTGGCACCTTAGAGACTAACCGAAGACTCACGAAAGCTCATGCTCAAATAAATTGGTTAGTCTCTAAGGTGCCACAAGTACTCCTTTTCTTTTTGCGAATACAGACTAACACGGCTGTTACTCTGAAAAATGTCAGTATACTTAGCCATGAGAACCTTGTAATTGGATATGTGAAACTGGAGAGAAGAGGCTACATAAGCTTTACATCCAAACAGATCCAGTTGCTTCCAGTCTCTATCACAGTGTATTGGTCAAGATTGGTATTTTCTTGCATGGCATTGATAACCATGGAATTCTGAATGCAGTGAGTAAAAACAAATTCCAAGTCCTTGACGGGACCATAGTATTTTTTGTCTGCCCCCTTTCAAGTCAGCGGAATGGACACTGGGGTTTGCCAGAGTACCTCTGCAGGATTTTGTTCAATATCTTCATAAATGATCTGGAGGATGGTGTGGATTGCACTCTCAGCAAATTTGCGGATGATACTAAACTGGGAGGAGTGGTAGATACGCTGGAGGGGAGGGATAGGATACAGAAGGACCTAGACAAATTGGAGGATTGGGCCAAAAGAAATCTGATGAGGTTCAATAAGGATAAGTGCAGGGTCCTGCACTTAGGACGGAAGAACCCAATGCACAGCTACAGACTAGGGACCGAATGGCTAGGCAGCAGTTCTGCGGAAAAGGACCTAGGGGTGACAGTGGACGAGAAGCTCAATATGAGTCAGCAGTGTGCCCTTGTTGCCAAGAAGGCCAATGGCATTTTGGGATGTATAAGTAGGGGCATAGCGAGCAGATCGAGAGACGTGATCGTTCCCCTCTATTCGACATTGGTGAGGCCTCATCTGGAGTACTGTGTCCAGTTTTGGGCCCCACACTTCAAGAAGGATGTGGATAAACTGGAGAGAGTCCAGCGAAGGGCAACAAAAATGATTAGGGGTCTGGAACACATGACTTATGAGGAGAGGCTGAGGGAGCTGGGATTGTTTAGCCTGCAGAAGAGAAGAATGAGGGGGGATTTGATAGCTGCTTTCAACTACCTGGAAGGGGGTTCCAAAGAGGATGGCTCTAAACTGTTCTCAGTGGTAGCAGATGACAGAACGAGGAGTAATGGTCTCAAGTTGCAGTGGGGGAGGTTTAGATTGGATATTAGGAAAAACTTTTTCACTAAGAGGGTGGTGAAACACTGGACTGCGTTACCTAGGGAGGTGGTAGAATCTCCTTCCTTAGAGGTTTTTAAGGTCAGGCTTGACAAAGCCCTGGCTGGGATGATTTAACTGGGAATTGGTCCTGCTTCGAGCGGGGGGTTGGACTAGATGACCTTCTGGGGTTCCTTCCAACCCTGATATTCTATGATTGGGAAGGTCCTGGTTGATAGAGAGCTATTTTGGAGCACGATGACGTGTGCAGGATGTTGAGCAGCTTATGTTGTTGATCCTTCCCCTCCTCTAAAGGAATCTGAAGATTGTCTGCAAGCCTGCAAAATAACTGCTGAAAGTGTCTGAAATCATCAGCTGCAGTAGAAGACGGAGATATGATAGCCTCATAAGGAGAAGAAGTGGAGAAGTGGAGCAGCAGTGGAATTTCCTCCTCTTCTTCCTCCTCCAGTATGGGAAGAGGCGAGAGACCGATGAAGAAGGTGAAGGCCTTTGGATCTGGTCCGTGGGAGTGTTCCCAAACTGTTCTCTATACATGGCCCAAGGATCCCAGTATGGCCAACACTGAGGGAGTGGCATGTGGGGTTGCATCCATAGTGGTACATACCAGAGGCCTGGTCCAATGGTGGATTGCATGTAATGTATAGAAGAGGCCTTGTGAGACTGTCTCGGGTGGGATTGAGTACTCCTCCTCCTCAACATCACTAGGGAAGGCAGGTACCATCCTCGGGGAACAGTGATGTGATTCCAGCAATGAGGATGGCAGTGGAGGTAGATCACATTCAAGGAGTGGGGGGACTCAGGCACCTCGGAGACAAACACATCTTTGAGGTATCAAAACTCCTGCGGAGGAGGGAAGAGCATCACTGGCACAGCTGATGGGGTTGAAGATTTTCTTGGTGCCAAGGACATAGTGGGTGCTGAAAAGGAGGTCGGCATTAGTAGGGTTGTCGGTGCTGGCAATTTTGTTGGCGCTGTGATGCCCGGAGTAGGTCTGGTTGGTACACCTGGCACTGGTTTCAGAGGTCTTGCATCTCAGTCTTTAACGTCTAGGGACAATGCTGAGGGCTGCAAATCTGCCAGAGTAGGGTCTTTAGATTGTTGGTTGACATCAGTACGAGAGGTACTCAGGTGAGACCTGGAACTATGTCACCTCTCTGAGGATGTTGAGGCAACCAAGCTCACTGGGGATGGAGTTCTGGTACACGGTGTCTCAGTAGGTGACGAGGGAGCCGTTTCTTTGTGTTAGAGTGGGGAGGAGAAGATTTTATTTTAGAAAGACACAGCAAATGGGTCAGTAGACAACCTAGCAGAGTGTGAGGGCTGTAAAGGGGAAGTGTCTGGGCTGGGTTCTGAAGCTGAACACAGTGATTTCTCCATGAAGAGAAGTCACAAGCAAATGCCCCAGTCTTTTCTGGCCCTGGCGTGAGCACACACTTTTGTGGGATGTGTCCCTTCCCCAGAGAGTGAATGTACTGCTGGTGACTGTCGGTTACTGGGAAGGCATTCTAGCAGGATACGCCCCTCTTGAATCTGGGAGTGCCAGGCATAAGGGTGAGGGAAAAGCTTCCCAGTTGGGAAGGGCAGGAAGCGGGAAATGAAAACCTAAACTACGAACTAATGAGGAGGCAAAGGAGGTGGAAAAGTGGAGATTTTTCTTCTTTTTTTTTTAAATTGGGAGAGTCGGAAGGAAAGAACTAACGAATAAACTCCAAACAGGTAAGGCACTATCAAAGGTAAAGGAGGAGCAGGCTCTGCTGCGGATTCCATCCCAGACCAAAGGCGGTAGAGAAGGAACTGGGGGCAGTCGGAACCCACAGTGCTATATATGCACGTCCTGCTCACAGCACGAGACAGAAGAGATGCCCATGTGCAGTCCAACAGCCATGGCTGACGAAGATCTCCAAAGCTGGGTGCAGGGGGTGCTGCTGCACGCACAGTGGAGCACCCATGGGGGCATCACTCAAAGAAGAGCCATGACTCTTCCTCCTTGACGTCTTTAATTGACGTGGACCTGGCTTTCTTTTGAGGTACTTGGCAATGACAGTGCAGTATTATCAGTACCTTCATCCTCACAGTCCGAGTCTAACACTCAAGTGCATTTAACCAAAGTCATTGGTCCGGTGTCTCTTTGTTCTTTCCACTGCATTTTGCAGTCTGCCCACCTGATCACTTTTTCTTTGCCATTTCTACATCTAAGAAACTTTGCCATCTTCGTAGCTTCCTCAAAATAGCCATGAATTGGGTCAGTTGGGGTCCACTTTTGTTCAAGTTGAAATATTTTGACGTGAGTTCCTGTACTGAATGCAGCTGCAACTGCTGTATGCCAGCAGCCACATCAAGAGACAGTACTGGACCGGACAGTTAGTTTTGCAGTTTACCTCAGACTGAAGTGTTGGTATCTGGGAATTCCCTTTCTTTGTTTGGTAAACGAACATGTCATTTTCATAGCTAAACAAAGAAGGGGGAATCCCCAGATTCCAAAGTTTCAGTTTGAGGTAGCCAAGGCAATAGATTACAGTTTTAGGCTGAGGATTTTTTTGGTCTTATTTAGTTTCCTTTCATTAAAATTAAACACACCACATTACTACAAAATCATCATCAAATTGCTAAATATTTTTAGTAATGAGTATTAGTATATTCTCATAATAATTTTATTTTTTTTCCAGTTTAGACTGGCATTTACCAGCGTTCTGTCCTAACCTAGTTTTCCCTGGGAAAATTGCCAACCCTGAGTAGATGCTGAGATTCAAAAAGTTAAAGCTTTATAAGCCATTAAAGCACACTGTATATTTTGACATGTGATGTTGACAAAGTAAATATCCCTAAACTCTAATAAGTTCTCAAGCAGCATATTTCTTACTTTGCCTAGCTGTAAATTGTGATCATCGTTGATGGAAACAGTCGGCAGTTTGTGTGCATACAGTGAAATCAACGTTTCCCAACATTTACTAATAAAAGTCTAATGCTTCGAAGCCTAATGCTAAGACACCTCCCGCTCAAGTTCTGGGTTCCACTACAGATTCGCAGCCCAGTCCAACTCCCATTACATCCTGTGAAAGAAACCCATTGAATGCAGTGCAAGAGGGCCATTAAAGTGAGTCCAACTCTGAAAAGCACCTACACTTAGAGCTTCTCCCGGGATGTATTCGAGTGATAACTACTGACTTCAATGTGTGAAGTAAACTTCCCTCTTTTTGCTTCCAATTAGCCTTGGAGAGCCAACCCCACTACATTAGAGAGCTGGATTCCATCCTGGTTCATGCATCACCAGCAGTATTTGTAACTAAGTACCGAGTGCAGAACTTTTTTTGTTGGCTATTTGCGAGCCAGAAAGAGCCCTGCTTGGCTCTCTGATCCTAGCGGCACTTGCAGCATTGGCAGTTAAAAAAACTTGTTTAGTGTATAAAATAAACAGATACAATGCAGCGTTATTGAGAGAAGAACATAGGACCCCACAAAATGCTATTTCCTCTCACAGATACAGGCACTGGAGAATGTCTGTTACCCTGCCCCTGAAAGTAGCTGTAGTGTCTGCTTCTATCATAGAATTTCCAACCAGAAGAGTTAAAGTGACAGGATTCTCTTCATTTTCATACTGCCCTCGGGGCTCTGAGGCACTAGAAATGTCTGCAGGCTCAGGAAGACAGAGCTACATCCAGTCACGGTTGGAAGGGTCTTTGCAACCAGAAAATCTAAAACTTGTTTGTTTTTGTTTGGTTTTAAATGACAGCTTAAATTTCTACAGAAGTCTATGGACTTAATTCAAGGAAAAGGTGAGGGAGTACATACTTTTTTCATGCCCTGGTCTTATCTTCAAGACATCAAAGCAGGATTGAGGTGTTGAGAAGTGAAGCAACAAACCTCCAAGACACCCTGCCTGATAAATATCCCCCTACCTGGCTGGTGTAGGATTTATAGTTAAAAGTCTGACTATAGAAAGGAAGACACCTGGCATGTTCCAGTCACAGCTTCCCAGAAGAGGCCCCTTTCAAACCACCACCACGGAAAAGGCAGACCTGGGGAGGGGACCGTCTTGAACATGGTTTCTCGATACATCTTCACCATGCCCTCATGGATGCTGTCCACAGAGGGAAGTAGCAGGACTACACTGGGCCTTTTCATGCATCAAAACTTGTCTCCTGGCTAATGCCTGACGAGGTTCACTACGCTGAAGGATAGTTACCTAGTTTCCTTCGCTCCTCCTGGTCTTGCAGCACAAGATGAAGTGATGGTCCCTCCGGCACGGTGACGTGGAACTGGACAAAGGCTTTTTCGTGCTCTGGGAGGTCAGCAACAGACACAGCTGTGTGAAACAAGCAGGTGTACACACGCTCAGTGGAGTATTCAAAGCATTACTCATCCATAAATAGCTGGAATTTCCCAGGCAGATGAGAGAAGAACCTGGATAGCCTGTCTGCAGCAGCACTTGGATCTACATTGCTCCAACAGTTTAAAGGGTCGGTGTTTTTAATTACACTAGAGCCTCTGTACTAACAGATTCAAATGCAGGGCAGGGGGCCTGTGTATTTAATGGGGCAGCCTACAAAATCACCAAACATATGAAAAATTTCAAGTTTTTGGGCCAGCTCTAGGGTTTATGCTGCACCCATCACTGTGGTATCTGGGCACCTTCTAGGTCTCCCAATTTCCTTAGTTCCTTTTTAAAGTAGGCATGAAAATAAAAAAAAAAGTGTCCGAGATATATGCCACGGTCACAAATACAGAGGGTATGGCTACATTGCGATCCGGAGGGGTGACTGCAGCAAACAAACACAGTCAAACTAGCTTTGGGCTAGCTAGGGTAACAACAGCAGCGGAGCCAGGGCACCATGGGTGGCGGCACGGGCTAGCCACTCTAGTATGTGCTATGGGTCCTGGACAGACTTGTACTTGGGAGGCTGGCCCATGCCACCACTCCTGTTGCCACAGCTGCACTGCTGTTATTGAGCTAGATCAAAGCACTATCTTGGTGAGGCTGAAACAAACAAGTCTTGTCACAAGCCCTTCGAGCACCGGATCTAGTCTGTGTTGGCTTTTTTTTTTTTTAATTAGTCCTCAGCCAAAGCAGTGGCTAATCTTTTCAGGTCTGGATGAACTTCAGGATTACAGCATAAGCTCCTCTCTAGGGAATAGGAGGTGATAACGAGAGATTGGGAGGGCTCCTGAATTGAGAGAGTCCCGGGGCTCAAATGATCTGGAGCAACAGAAGGGCTTAAAAAAATAATAAATATTAATAATAAAATAATAATAATAATAATAATAAAGCCAGTGTGTTCCCAGAACACTAACTGGAAGCTCCTGCTGAAGCCTGTTTAATCTGAAGTCAGCCAATGTCATGATGGCATTATGGATACTGATTCTTTCTGTGCAAGTACTGTACCAGTCAGGGATTAATCTTGGCATAAAGAGTTTATTGATGGCTTGTTGCACTGGCTAAGGATGTGTTACTCTGAACAACAGAGCTAGATTATATCTAGGCTGTGGCATCTGAACTGCAGAGACATGCTGCCTTCCCAAAAGCCAGAATGAGCATGACGTGGCAACATGGGGACTCTCCTGTTGATTCTTGCTTTCCCCCTCCGCCAGCTGTTACTGTTAAGACAGTCAGTGCGAAAGCCACACACCATCTGAGTGCTTAGAAAAAGGCTTGCTTTGCCCCCACTGCCCTATAACGATGCCAGTCATTATACCCTCCTCACCTGCTACTCCTACAGCCTTCTCCAAGCCTTCCCCCCACCCCTCCCCATCATCACCCCCTATTCATGGAGCTTCCTCCCAACTCGGGCCCACTAACCCAGCACCCTCTCCTCATTCTGATTGCTAAAGACTCGCTTTCTTCTGAAACACCCGTGTGGAATGAGCCAATAAAGAAGACCTTGGGGGGCAGGAAGAGAGAGAACAGACGACAACTGAACCAGATACGTGCACACACCCCTGAACCCCAACCAAATTGCTGCAAACCTCTTCCTTCCTCACCTTACCCCTCCCTATTACTTGTTAGGCAGTACTCCACAAGTAGGATTAGAGTGTAAGCTTTTTGGGATAGAAACCAGGCCTGACTATCCTGTAAAGCCCATTGGGTAGGCCCCACAGAGATGTGCGGACTATAGGGGGGGCAGAGGGGAGGGATCCTAGTCTCAGCTCTCACCAGCTGGTGCTGTGCTGTCTCCTTGGGCCTGCAGGGGCCACTGAGGGCTAGGCTCCTAATCGCCATATTGTCAGCGCCACCCCCCTCTCCTGCTGGGCAGGAAACAGCAGTGGCAGCCTGGGCCAGAGCCAAATGTGGAATGCACCAGGCCCCAACCCCTTGTTTATCAACATGCTGAGCTGGCTCTCTCTGCTCAGCCAGGTGGCGATCGTCACACTGGCTGTGGTGAGACACACCACTGGCCAAACCCTGCCAACCTGACCTGAACCAGAGCGTGTCAAGTTATTTGCATACCTGACTCAAACCCCACATTTGTAGTCGGCTCCTGTTGGTTTGCAAGGGTCTAATCCCCCGTTCAAGTTCTCCCTCTGCTTGATGAGAGGAAGGGATCTGAACAGGGATCTGCCATCTCTCATGTAAGTGCCTGAACCAAGAGAGTCATTCTAACTCTTTGTCATGCCCAATTAATATTTAAATGATCCAGTCATTTAATTAAAGTGGAATAACTTCAATAGCAGAGTGAGGGAGACCTGCATCAGAATACCCTCTAGGCAACTGGTTTGGAGACTCACCTGCAAGATAGAAGATCCCTGTTCAAATCCCTTCTTGTCAGGCAGAGGGGAGACTTGAACGGGAGGGAGTCTCCCACATTCCGAGTGAGCACACTAACCATAGGGATAAAGGAGGTTTTCCTCCATCCCACCCCCGCTGTTTTACATGGAGTTAGGCAGCCTCTGATGAGCCTCCACATGCGACCTAGGCGACCAAATGCCGGTCTCGGTTAGTAATTCAATAACTGGGGGAGAACAGGAATTGAACTCAGAGGGGGTGGGGCTTAGAACACACCCCTCTTGTTGGCTTTGTGGACCCCATTCTAAGGTACCTATCTGATCATTCGTTATATAGGCTTTGTAGATCCCAGCCTTGTTCCTGTCATTTTCTTGGCACCCTGAAGTTAGGTGCTGTGATGCTCAGTGTTGCAGTGTCTAAGCCCCTTTTGTGGAGCTGTGCCATTGTAAAAATATTACTTACACCTTGATTTTTGAAATGTATGTTTTCTGAAATCAGCTGTTTATATTACTGTACTGGCTAGACGCCCCAAACAAGATTGGTGCTCCACTGTGCAAGGCACTGTGTATATACACATAACAGACAAGCCAGGCAGAAGGTAGCAGAAAAGAAATATTCTCCTTTTGACAGATGGGGAATGGCGACAGAGATATTAAGTGACTTGCCTCGAGTCACACAGGAAGTCTGTGTCAGAGCTGGGAATTGAACTGAGGTCTCCCAAGTCCCAGACCAGGGCCTCACTGAACTTTCCTCAAGCTGTCTCTCTGTACTGTCCTTACCCCTTCACTCTGAGGGCACAGTGCACCCACAGGCAGTGCTAGGTACAGAATGCTAAGTGGAATACTTCTTATTGCAGCCTTAGAGATACCACACTGATTGGCAAGTGCTGGATCAACACTCCACGAGCCCTCTCCTTGCTGTTTACTCCCATGTCTCTGTTGCAACTCTGAAACAGAGATCATATTGCATTCCTATTTCACTTTTTAGCCAGTGCTCTCAAAGACCTTTACAAACATTGTACAAGAAGTAGGCAGGCAGTGTATCAAGTTTACCTCCGCTGCACACCCTGTCCCCAGTTTCAGATTAAGTGAGGTTTCAGATAGTTCTGTTTATGTTAAGTGTCCCACAATGCATTATGCTTCCTGCACTGTTATTTTTGTGTCCCCCTCATTTTTGCTCATGTCCCACATTTGAACCTTGAGGGGCCAAGTGCTGAGCTGTTTCTTTGATGAATGCTACAAAAAGATGCAAGATAAACAAGCGTTTAGGTGAGAGCACAGCCGCCTTTGGGCTGCTGGTCAGCTGTAGGATTGATACTCACAAGGGCAGTCACAAAGTGCAACGGCAGCATAGTAGTGGGAGAGGGCCTTGAAATGCTCAGATTTGACATGGACCATGGTGGCCCACGAGAAAGGTACATAATCCTTCACATGAGCCTGGGTCATGGTCTGATGCACCAAGGAGTAGACTTCTTCAACCTGCAACCATCAAAACACACGTTATTAATGAGAAGGTTCCAATCAGACAACAGTCTAACTGTGAGGCTGTGGATTAAGAACAAAAGAACGGCCACACTAGGTCAGACCAATGGTCCATCTAGCCCAGAATCCTGTCTTCCGACAGAGGCCAATGCCAGATGCTTCAGAGGTAATCAACAGACCAGACAATCATTGAGTGATCCATCCCCTTTTGTCCACTCCCAGTTTCTGGCAATCAGAGGCTAAATAGTCTTCTGAGGGATGGGGTGGAAGCCTCATCGCTTGAGACAAAGATTAGAGTGGCCAAATCAACACAAAACATTTGGCAGAGAACAATCCTGTACTAGCAGGGAGTGGGTCAGGCAACCTAGCAGGCTTTTTCCAGCTCTAACTTCTGTCGCACAACTACTTGTGTTTGTTACAATAAAACGCAGTACAATTAAAATCATAACAGTACGTCAAACTTATATCACATTTTTATCTCTAGATTTCAAAGACTGTAAAGATCATTATCCTCTCTTTATGCTTCGGAAAACTAAGTCACAGAGCTGTTAAGTGACTTGACCAAGGCCACGCACAATAAACCCCAGGTCTCCTAAATCCCAGAACTAAGGCAGTTTAGTCCCTGACTTGTTCCACCCAGTGCATTCACAGCAGCTGAAGGAACAGCATTAATAATCCCAAGCTAAGATATCATCCTGGCTTCACCCCGGAGCGTCATCTTAGTAGAGCTGTAAGACTCTTCAGAAATTAGGGAGGGCTCTATGGAGTCATAGCTGGAGAGCGAGCATCTTTTAAACAAACAATATATTCTTGGTCTATATTTAGCACCTGGATGGGAGTTTAACATCACATGTGGATAGCATTACTAACTGCTGTGGTGCAAAGTGGAATGATTTAGGAGCTTAACCACTGTTTATGAATAGAATTCGCAAATTATCCTTACGTAAGATTAGAAAATGAAGTTATGTCACCACAGAAACATAGGAATGGAAGGGACCTCAATAGATCATCAAGTCCAGCCCCCCTGAACTGAGGCAGGACCAAGTAAACCTAGACAATCCCGGACAGGTGTGTGTCCAACCTGTTCTTGAAACCCTCCAATGATGGGGATTCCACAACCTCCCTTGGAAACCTATTCCAGAATTTAGCTACCCTTATAGTCAAAATCTTTTCCCCCAAAATCTAACTTGAATCTCCTTTGCTGCAGATTAAGCCCATTACTTCTTGTCCTACCTTCATGGCCACGGAGAAAAATTGATTACTGTCCTCTTTATAACAGCCTTTAACCTATCTGAAGATTTATCAGTTCTCCCCTTCCCCGCTTCTCTCAAGACTAAACGTGCCCGCCCCCCCCCCGCCTTTTTCCTACTATACACACACACTAAACCTTTTATCATTTTTGTTGCTCTTCTCTGGACTCTTTCCAATTTGTCCACCTCTTTCCTCGAGCATGATGCCAAAAATTGGACATAGTACTTCAGCTGAGGCCTCACCAATGCCATGTCTGACATGACATCCCTGTTAAATACACCCCAGAATGATATTAGCCTTTTTCACAACTGCACCACATTACTGCCTCACTCAACTGGTGATCCACTATAACCCCCCGTTCCTTTCAGCAGTACTACCACCTAGCCACTTATTCTCCCATTTTGTATTTGATTTTTTCCTTCTTAACTGTAGTACTTTGCACTTGTTTTAACTGACTTTCATCTTGTTGCTTTCAGACCAATTCTCCAATTTGTCAAGGTGACTGAGTTCTAATCCTGTCCTCCAAAATGTTTGCAATCCCTCCCAACTGGGTGACATCCACAAATTTTATAACCACCGTCTCCACTCTGTTACCCAGGTCATTAGTGAAATATTGACTAGTACTGGACCCAGGATCAGACCCACTAGATATGCCTCCCCGCCAGATGGCCAGCAAGCCATTGATAACTACTCTGAGTATAGTCTTTCAACCAGTTGTACACCTGCCGTATTGTAATTTCATCTAGACCACATTTCCCTAGTTTGGTTATGAGAATGTCATGTGCGACTGTTAAAATCTTACTAAGATCAAGATATATCATGTCGACTGCTTCCCCTCCCCATTCTCTAGCCCAGTAGCTCCTTCAAAGGAAGGCATTCATGCCAAGCCAGTATAATCGATTCCTTATAACCTTATTATCCTCCAGGTGCTTACAAACTGACTGTTTAATCATTTGTTCCAGTATTTTTCTAGGTATCAAAGTTTGGCTGACTAGTCTATAATTAATTCCCTGGGTCCTTTTCGTTCCCATTTTTAAAGACAGGTACTATGTTTGCCCTTCTCCAGGCCTCTGGGACCCCACTCATCCCCCCACACGTTCTCTTAAGAGCACAAGAACAGCCATACTGGGTTCATCTAGCCCACTGCCAGACACTTCAGAGGGAGTGAAGAGAACAGGGTAACTGAGTGATCCATCCCCTGTCACTCAGTTCCAGTCACAAAATTGTTTCAGCTAAGGACTCATGTGTGACTTAGCCCCAATTCTTGCAGAGGATTCTTTATTTTTTGGAAATATGGATTAAGATTTAGCAATATTTACAACTGCTCAGCTCACTATTCAGGCGCGGAGTACCCAGGAAACCGATGGCTGCCCCTCCCGACAGCGGTGACTAATGGTTGCATTTCACGCAGTGGGACAACGAGCGTGCACAGCCTGCAGTGCCTCCCTTGCTCATTGCAGCAATGACAGCTCCATGTAGTCCCATCCCATCCCACTGCTTCCCCACAGGGAATGCCTCATCCCTAACTCCAAGCCAGCTGTGCTTCCTCCTAGATCTCCCTTGCTCAAGGGTTCTGCTTGTCCCTCCCTGCTGGTTTTCTTCTCTTCCCGCCACACCCCAGACAGCTCTGCTAAGTAAAGCCAAGAGATATGGGCAGCTTTGCTGGGTTCAAACAGAAGCTGTGCAGTGATGTGTACCCTGGCTGCTTCTTGTGCAATCTGCAGCTGAGTGAAGAAGTCATTCTGGGCGCTGGTCAGGGTGACCTTCTCAAAGACACACTCCTGCACCTGGGCAATCATCAGTCTCACAAGCATGTTCAGCGAGGCAGTGCTCATGTCCAGGCTGGGGGCGTTGGAGAAGTTCTCCTTCAGGTAGTTAAAGGCACCTGCATGAATAGAAGCAGCTGGAGAGAGACATTGCGAAAGGCCCTTCTGCTTACAACTCTAAAATCAAGTGGAGGACTGGCAAATGTAGGTAGGAGTGACCATCACCTCCACCACTCAGTGGGATTAGCAGAGCAGTAGATGATGGCCATTGATATGCCTGGCACTTCACATTGTTAGGACTCATTCTCAGTGCTCTCCAAACTCTGCCTGCCTCGCCTCGGTACATTGCTCCTGCCTGCCTCGACTGTGTGTGCTCTAGAGACTCCATCAGTGCTTAAGCATCTCTGAATCATGGGTGACAGCTGATTAAGATGTGCTGGTGAAGCCAAGGTCTGATTCTGGTAAATGAGTGCAGCTGTCCAGAGGGCTTAGACTAGAGGCAATACCAATCACACATGCCTCAGAATGATGCACTTTCCATACTGGTCATGAGGTTCTCTCACAGGGTCAGGATTGAGAGACGCATTAGCAAAGCTTGGGATTTGGTGGGTTATTATTCCGGTTCTATAGCAGAGCAGGGGGCTACAGGTCAGGATTAGGGGGCATCGGCCAGGCTCAATGCACCTACGAAGCATACGCTCAACTCCAAAGTCTCTCACTCGAAATGAGCAACAAGTCCTCCTGACATTTTTTCCTGAAAACAAAACAAAAACAAAAACAAAAAATCACCAAGAAAGCTCCAAACAGCTGACTTACCGGCTGCCTTTTGAAAAGCATCTATAGCCCGGTCGATCCCTTGCAGGGTCGTGCGATCCTGCCTTGCCCCAATCTGAGTGTGCAGAGCTCCAATGTTGAAGAGCACACTTCCCTTCTCAAAAGCCAGAGCGCGCTGATGGGAAGGGACTCCAGTTAGTGAGTCATACCTAGAGACAGAGGGGAGAAGACAAATGTGTAGCTTAAAATGCAGATTTTCCAGTTTGCACTGGATACCACTGGAGCATGATTTACAAACCTACCAGAAGTGGAACAGCCTTTTCAGAAGCTTGAAAAACCACCCACTTTCAATGCCTGTATTGGTAGAAGGGCTAGCCACAGAGATGAGGCCTGAAATTTCATAGATTCCAAGGCCAGAAGGGACCACTGTGATCATCTAGCCTGACCTCCTCTGTAACACAGGCCAGAAAACTGCCCCAAAATAATTCCTAGAGCAGATCTTTTAGAAAGGTATCCAATCTTGATCTGAAAATTGTCAGCAGTGGACAATCCACCACAAAGGGAACAATGCCACTGCAGAGTGTTCCACAAGGCAGTCTATGCCTTGGTGCCTGCCAGACCCGAAAACATCCAAACAAGATTTGGCATGAACAAGGAGACCTCTGGGGCACTGATGTTTAAAAAACACAAGCCTCTCCCCATTTATTATGCTCTGGATTCCTTTGCTGCTCACTGTGTGTTCATGTTTTGCTCAACTTGAAACAGAAACTGTGAATGCTGTGATCACACTTTGCATTGACTGTACATACATCACATGCTGGAAAGGATTTCAAAGCACTTACAGACAGCAATGAGGTTACAATGCCTTTAAAGATACATGACCATTAAAATCCCCATTTTGTAGACTTCACTGAGTTTAAGTGATTTGCCTAAGGTCACATGGAATGTAGTGCTGGAACCCAACTTCTAGTGATGAGGACAGAGAGAAAAGGCCAGATTTTTGAAATACTTCAGAGGAACAAGGTCTAGAGAAGGCCTAGGCATCTAGATCTATTTAACCTCAACCCCAAAATCAGCAATATTAAGACTACACACACAATTAGAGGTCAGAACAAAAAACCCCTCACTAACCAGTGAAAGAAGACACCCAAGTTTTTATTGGGAGGGAAGAATCTGTTATCAAGAAAGTAAAGCTGGTTGTAATATTCCATCAGAAGTTCTAGCCCCGCTTCATTTCGGCTGGGAGTCCGCATGGCCTGTGGAAGAGGAGGGAAAGGAGTAAACACATGCAGCTGTGGCTTTTAGACATCAAGAGGGGTGAAACAGTGGCAAGCGCACCAACAATTAACGTGAAACACTCCCTGCTGATCAGAGAGAGCATAAGCTTATGCGTCACTCATTGCCACTTCAGCACTATTCTGAGGGCACAGAAGTGGGATTTAAGAGGTGCAGAGGCCTTGCCTTTGGCATGGGGGATGAATTTCATCCTATATGAACATATCCGAGATTCTTTTCCCATGATAGAAAATAACAGTACACCTATACAGTGAATGAGGTAAGGATCCCAGAGGAAAAAAATAGAATATGATGATGATTCAAGTCTGTGCTCTGTGCATTTTGATAAAAGAGGGCTGAAGTAAGATTTACTGGCAAAGCATCTCCTAACTTTTGAGTGCTTGACTTTGAAACCTTAATCTCCTTTTAATATAAAATGTTTGGATCTAACCATATAGGTCTATAGTTGGCACCACTTCACCCATATGATGCCTAACATGAGAGGAAAGGCAAGTGCGATAATGTCCAGCTCTGGGCTGGATTATTAAGACTGACCTCAGCAAACTGAAAGCTAAGGGTGTTTTTACTGCAGCCTTGCTGAGGCAACTACATTAATCTACCAAAGCTTGGGAAAAATAGGAGATCTGGTCAAATGCAGGTGTGGGAAGCAGCTCAAAGGTAATTTAAGGTGACAGGTTTTAATAGATATGGGGTGGAACCGTAGAGTTCCATTATTAATTAACAGATAAAAAAATTAGTCTTTTTCCATTCTAGCACTTTTTCCATTCAGCAGCCTGCCATTAAAAATCGGCTCGCTTGCAGTCTTTGGCACGCCTGCCATAGGTTGCCGACCTGTTTTAGATAAATAATTCTGATGGTTGAACCATGGTCCAATTTTAATCTTTGCTCACTATGGCCCCAGTCCTAAAGCTTGACTCACAAGGGCAGACACTTGCACCAACGTAGTATTTTGTAACCTATAAACTGAAGCCGCAACATTTTCAACATGTGCTCCAGGGAATTCCATACCCCAACAATATAAAGCACACACAGCGCTACAGAAGAGTTCTTGAAGATAAGTGTAAAGTTCACCCATAGAAGAATTAGTGATTTGCAAAGAAGCCCCGTTTTCCTCCTGCATCAGCCAAAACAGGATGGATTTTCCTTTTTAAACACGAGGCGCACAAACCTGCCGCAGCTCCATGAGCTCTTTGATTTCCTTTTCAAAGGAGATGCCATCTTCCCCATAATGTTCACAGATGAGATCCTGGAAAGGGGAGGGTAAGGGGAGAGACAGGGAAAAAATATAAGCTTTTGGTTTAGTTTGTTGGGTGACTGATTTCTGTGGCTACTGAACAAGCAGCTCACCATCTCTCTTAGCAAAGGAGTAGATGCCTTTTGTAAACACATGGCAAACAATGCCAGGAGACAGCTCTGCAGTTCTACCACACCCCCTAACCCTGCAAAGCTTCAAACAAAACCATGTTTATGCACAGGGGCTCCTGGAGAACTGGTTGGGCTCTCATCCACAACAGATTTCAGGAGAGTTTGTTGGTAGCTTTTCCGCTGCTTTCATCCCCTCTGTAAGTAAAAGCCCAGGGGATGTGATCTGGCCTATTATTTGCGAGGCTTTATAAACTGGTGTTACTGCAACACATAGGCCTTTTGGCAATGGGTCCCCTATTCTTTGCAAACAACTCATCTCAGACCTGACAAACTCACTATATCAAATACATTACTTATAGGGTATTTGTCCATAAAGGATAACATGTAAGGTCTCTGTTGAAAACTTGCAACTTACTGATATTCATAATCATGGCATGATGTGTGTACATTCAATATTTAAGGAATAATGTAACTATACTGAAGTTTATGCCTTTATGTTCTTAAGGTTAAAAGGAGTCAGCAGGATGACAGCTGACTCATACAGGTGGGAGGTGCCACCCCACCCTAGTCAGCATGTCAACTCAAATAACCTTAAGCAGGCTTACCTTTAATGGGGTCATTAAATCCATTTCCTTAGTCTCCTTTAGCCCTAAAGGAATCATAGGGACGCTGATAGATTCACTAAAACAAAATATGACAGACAAGTTTATATTTCCAGTTACTATTATCTTATATGTGTAAAGGATCCTCATGCTTCAGGCCATAAGTAATCACCAGCTGGGGTCAGGAAGAAATGCTACCTCTGATTAGAAGGGCAAAAGGTGCAGTATGTGGGTTTTCACTACTGGCCGGTGTCTGAGACTAGTTGGGTCATTAATATGATCCGTTGGGGCATTTCTTATATTCTTCTCTGGCCTACTTCAATGGCAGCTCAAATGCTATAGGCTCGAGTGCCTCAGGTTAATGGTCACTTCACCACGGTCCTGATTAGGATTCCATTAAAGTTGAAGACAAAACTCCCACCTGACTTAAAAAGGACCAGGCTGTGAGGGAGCACACAGAAGCCAGACACGAACGTTCTCAGCTGTGAAGGTAGTTTTGAAAGAACTCACAGCAGGAACAGCATTTTAGTTTATGAGGGCTTTGGGCTCACCCGTAGGTCCTGTCATGATTTTCAGTGAATGGGTAAGGATCTAGTGCTTTTAGGTTGCACTTTTAAATTTTAAAAAAGCAGCCAAAAGATCAGAAACTGTATTGGCTGCAATGGTCTAAGGTGTTTTAATGAACAGCTCTTGGGAGACAGACAAAGATCAGGGATCCAGCAACTCCTGGGTTCCAATCCCAGTTTTGACACTGTAAAGTGACTTGCCAAAGGGGGTGGAAGTTAGGATGGCTTAGGTTCCTGCCACCTATAAAATGGGGATATAACATTGGCCTACATCACAGGATCAGTTAATGTCTGTAAAGCACTCTGAAGATGGAAAGTGTTCATTAATATGTATCTTGTAAATGGTTTACAACACCAACATTTAAAAAGAGGATTCCTGCCAAATAGTTTAGGGCCAGCATTTCAATGGTTACAAGATAACTATCAAGCCAGGGCTGCCTTTTAAAATTTGAAAAATCTGAATTTTAATTCCGTATCTTTATAGCAGCAGCAGGTCACTGTGTCTGCAGCACATGATAGCACCTTCGCCACACTGCAGTTTGGCAAAGAGACCACCCCAATCTAGATTCAGATCAGTTTGCGCAAAGCTCAAGTCTCTTCCTATAGTGGGCAGGATCTGAACACTAAAACCAAGAACTCCAATGCTGGGAAAGTTCAGATTGTGACCTGGATACCAAATCTCCATATTTGGAAGCATTTGCATCCAGAGACTTGGTTTTGCCTATTAGAGATACAGGGACCAATTCTGCACTCAGTGCTGTAATTCCACTGACTTGTAGAGTAACTCCTAGTAACCAGGTGAGAGAGCAGAATCAGGCCCTCAAAGTACAGCCCTCGATTAGCAAGGTTTGGTTTGGGACCCTCTCCCCCATCTCTAAAGAGAGTATTAACCAAATACAAGTGTCCCTTCGAAGTCCACACTTATATCTGCAAATAAGATTCCCGTACAGATGAGAAAGCACAGCAAAGTGAGCTCCGAGCAATTATAATCCCACTTCTAGCTGCTTCAGTGATGGTCCCTTTGCGGTGTAAATCAGTAGATTGAGATTTTTCCATCAGATCTCCTCTTTTGCACATTACCCTATCAAACTACAACTTGCCTAATGGACCTACAGTTGTTTATTTAAAGTTAGGAATTTATCTAATCCTCTTTACAGGGACATGCTAGGCAAACACACAGAGCCTCCCAAAGGACTGGTTCAAAGAGGCAGGAAAGGCAGTGGAGTGAGATCTGGAGGGGGTCACACAGGGTCAGGACTATTACAATCCATGTTTACACAATAGCAGGTTATTTAACCCAGGTCTGTCATTAACACCAAGAGCTTATCAGCAGTTTCTGAAATATCACATGGTCATGAAAAATGGGGAGGAGGGGAGAGGGAAAGAAAAACAAACATGCACAACTAGGTCTGTTCATACTTACTCAGTCACTGAATAAACAGCCTCCTGAGAGCTATAATGAGTGTGGAAAAGGGGTTATCACTTTTTCCTCTAATGAGATTTCAGTTTGATCCAAAATGCCACAAAATAAACTAAGAGGGTTTTGTTTGGTGTTTTTTTAAAACTACAGAAAACAGGGCCTTTGAGGTCAGTTATGAAAACTAAGTGGCTATGTCTACACTGGCAACTGAACGACAAAACTTGTGTCTTTCAGGGGTGTTTAAAAAAAAAAACACAGCCCAAAAGACAAAACAGTTTTGCCAACAAGCAGTGCCAGTGTGAACAACGCTTTGCTGGCAGAAGCACTCTCCTGCCGACAAAGCTAACGCTGCTTGTTGGGGGTAGAAGTTTTTTGTTGGCAGGAGAGCCGACAAACAGTGGCTACACTGCGCGCCTTTTAGCAGCACAGCTGTAGCGACACAGCCGTGTCACTAAAAGCTATGTAGTGTAGACATAGCTTAAGGGTATGTCTTCACTACGCAGCAGCGCTTTAACGTGGCTGGGTAGTCGTGGAACCAGCGCTGGGAGAGAGTTCTCCCTGCATTGTAAAAAACCCACCTCCACGAGCAGAGTGGCTCCCAGAACTGGTGCACTGTCTATACCACCACTTTACAGTGCTGAAACTTGTAGCACTGGGGGGGGGGGGTTTCACACCCCTAAGCGAGAAAGTTTCAGTGCTGTAAAGTGGGAGTGTAGATAAGGCCTAGAAGTACTTGCCAGGAAGTCACGCTAGCACAGGAGCAGAACGATGTTCCCCTGCCTGCCTGGGGTGGTTAGGAATCACCTGTATCGTTTACTAATTCGGATGACAGTCAAGGGATAGATTCTGCAACCTTTATTCACCTCAAGCAGCTTTTATGCAAGTAGCCTCAATTCAGCTGCCCTGAATCAGGTGAGTAATCACCTGACCAAGCACTAAAGGGGGAAAAGGCTGCAACATCTGGCCCTTTGATATTAGTGGTTGCATACCACTGGGGAAGAGGAAAAAACTCCACAGTCTGATATGGTTAGCTGCATTCAGAGGCCACCACGTGGCCCCTGATGGGAGATGAGGGTGCTCAGCACATTGCAGGGGTGAGCTCACGGTGCTTCCCTACATTATTAAATCTAGCTCGTGTGTGCCCAGCATACAGGCAGGCCACCAAGTCAAACGCTGGGGGAAGAGGTTCTGTTTTACTTTCACTATCTCTATAATGAGCTGCAAACTGAGAGCAGCTCATACTTGACCATGGCTTTCAGGCAACCCTCTTGGAGCATAAAACTTCCCCTCTGCTAACTTCACCCTATTCGAAACACAAGTATTAGGAAGGGCCAAGGGACATCAAGACAGCTACACAGGCAGCACCCGCTGAACTGCTGTATAGCGAACCAGGGTGTGCGCCTACGTGAGGGGGGCGCATGTCAAGCTCGGAGAATGCTGCAGCGTCCCTGATATTTAGACCTCAGGCAGTGCTTCCCTTCTCACCCAGATAAACAGCTCCGCTGAGAAGTCCCAGCATGCCAGCTTGCTGCTGGCTAGGGTGCTAGGACTACCTCTACTGTGAGTCAAGCAGATGAGGTTGCTGGGTAAGCATTTCACAGCAACCAGGCGCTGCAATTAATAAAAGGTCTGGCCTCTTAAACAAAATCAAATGGGGAAATAAACGCATGTGAATAATCCAGTTCACGAGAAGCAAAGCAGCAAGAAAAGGAGGCTAAGCACGTAGGCAGGAAGGTTTTTAATTACTTTCATTACACACTCAAGCTTCACTTGCAGTGCAAATCATGTGCTGTGGGGGATTTTGCTTACATACCCCGCAGTTTGAGGAGAGATTATTTTTGACACATTTAAGACCTGCATTCCTCGTCCTGTATCAGCCTTCCATACCTGTAAAGCACCATCCATCTCAAAGCACTTTACAGACATTAGCTGATAAAGCCCCAGTGTTATCTCCATTTTACAGATGGAAAAACCAAGGCAGGGAGAGAATAGAAAGGACACCCTCAAGGCTACAGAGCAAGCATTGGAAGGGCTGATCCAGACCCCAGATCTCCCAACTCTCAGTCCTGTGGTACCCACTGGATGGAACACGGAAGCGAGACAACACTGACATCCCAAACATGCAAACAGCAGGAACTGTATTAATAAGGCCAGTGCAATCTCCCCAAATCTCAGCTTCCTTGCCTGCTGTTTTCCAAGTAGGTGCAGAGGTATAGTTTGTGTGGGAGAGTGTGTAGGGACCCTTGCTTGTATGGGCAGCTGTATATACAATATCTATTCACAGACCATATTCACTTCACCCATAGCCACACACCCACAATGTCTACTGTGAAGGAGGTATGGGGTAAGACGGCCTCTCCACATCTTTCCTGAGGAATGGGCCCCAGCTTCCACTGTGCAAACGTACTGAGGCTTACTGCAGCATATTGCTAGCTAGGTATTTATATTATGCCCATCACCGTGGTGTCTTGGCACCTACTTGCCCAGCACACCTGATTTTCAAGGGCTTTGACCAGTGTTCCTTCTAATTTTTTAGATCATTGTGCGGAATGAATTTTGTTACGTGTGGCGGGGGTGGAGCCAAGGGTTCGGAGTGTGGGATGGGGCTCAGGGCAGAGGGTTGGGGTGCAGGGGGTGAGGGCTCTGTCTGGGGGGTTTGGGGTGCAGGCTGCACCAGGGCTGTGGCAGTGAGAGAGGACTCCCACCAGCCCTCTCCCCGCTGCAGCAGCCCCAGGCTTGGAGGAGAGGCACCTCTCCCTGCCGCAGCTCTGCACACTCCAACTTGTTCCCCGCCCACCCTCTACCTCTCTCTTCTCCAGGCCCCTTAGAAGGAACTTAGGCTTTGACCATTTTCTCCATTTTCCTGGGCCCTGCAACTCTAGCAACCTTCTTGCTCAACTTGGTGACCCACCTCCCCATACACCTTACCTGTCATTCTGGTATACGTCCACAGAGCTGTTCAGTTCTTCTAGTTCTTCCTTCAGTAACTGCAGATTGGAATTAACATAGCTAAGCTCCAAGGCTACTGTTTCTTTTACTTTGTGATTACTTGTGGCCCTGAAAATAAAAAGGAGACAGAGCACAGGAGGAATTGTCTTAGGAAGTGGTCCACAAGATAAAATCCACTGATCTACCACATTCAAACCACAAGCCTTCAGCTCCCAATAGAACGACATGCGCCACTTTATGCCTATAGGGCATTTCAGAGTCTCACAAGGTGCCTTCCAAACTAATGAGTTAAGCTTCCGAATACTCCAGCAAGGTAGGGAAATATTATTCCTATTTTAGAGTGAGAAACAGAGACCCAGATCTTTGAAATGAGCTAGATGCCCAGATCTCTCTCTCTGGGTCAGTGACAGAGCTAGGAGAGAACCCAGGAAGCATGCCTGCTCTTGGACTCCTGCTCTAACCACTACATAATCTTTGGTATTTCCACTGAGCTTCACAAAATGCATTTTAGAACAAAAGCTTTCCAGAGTCTGAAGGCTTTCCACCTACGATCAATGATGATGGAAAGATAGGCGTTAACAGGCAGAGACGGAGAGGTTAAAAGAGAAAAGAGCAACTCTTTTGAGAGAGGGCAGGGGGTCAGGAGGAAGAAAAGGCTCTGACACGCAGCTGGGCCTGCAGTGGGACATGGCATCCTGACTCCCTTCTGCTTCTCTTAGGAGATATTTATTTCTAGCCGTGTCCCACGCCTAGCAACTAGGACAGTGCCCAGCAGCCTCAGTGGTGTGGTCTGCTAGGGACAGCAGCAAAGCAGCTTTCAGACTGCCTCCAAGTGAGGCTGCACACAATCTCAAATTGGAGTCTTTAGTTTAAAAAGTCAGACAAACATAGCCAAGGATTGGTATTTAACTCTGTGGGAGCCTCACAGAGTTCCACAGTGTGGTCTAGGGCAGTGATTCTCAACCTTTCTAGACTACTGTACCCCTTTCAGAATCTGACTGGTCTTGCATATCCCAAGTTCCACCTCACTTAAACTACTTACTTACAAAATCAGACACAGAAATACAAAAAGCGTCAGAGACCACTGTTACTGAACAATTGCTTACTTTATCATATAATTATAAAATAAAATCAATTGGGATGTAAATATTGTACTTCCATTTCTGTGTAATACTTGAGCCTGGTTTTCACTTGTGAGCCTTGTCATTCGGCAGCCGGAGAGCAGCAGCTGCTGGCTGGGCACCCAGCTCTGAAGGCAACGCTGCCGCCATCACCACGAGCAGCGCAGAAATATGGTATGGTATTGCCACTCTTATTTTTGCACTGTTGCTAGTGGAGGCACTGCTTTCAGAGCTGGGTGGCCGGATAGCAGCAGCTGCTCGATGGGGCATTCATGTTGTTTGCAGTGCGGGAGGATTATTTTTTTTTAAATCCCACTCTGGTCCCACCCTGCAATACTCATGCCCACTCAGTCCCGCATCGTTTGTTGAATTATCATCTTGCTCCTGCTATTACAGCAGCAGGTCCTGCAGGACCTCAGTCCTACTGCAGGGCTCTAGAGCCTGTTACAAAACTAGGCAAATATCCAGATGAGCTGATGTACCTCCGGAAAGACCTCTGCGTACGCCTGGGGTACACATACCCCTGGTTGAAAACCACTGGTCTAGGGCCACACAGTACATGGGACAGGGACAAGCTCAACTTTTTTTTGAAAAAAGAAAAAGAAAGAAAGAAAGAAAATGAAGTTTCCTGACATTTTAAAATCATGCTTTTTTCTGCCACATAACATCAGGTTTGAACATATGACAGAATGCAAACTGGAGGGGGATGGAGTCAGGGAACATGCTGGGCCCTTACAGATAAGTATGAAGGCATACTCTTATTATCATTAATTATTCCTAACACACTAATGCCCAGAGTCCTCAAGCAAGATTGGGCCCCATTGAGCTGGGTGCTGTATGAAAGAAAAACAAAAACAAAAAAACACCACACTCCCTGCCCTAAAGAGCTTACAATCCAAATAGACAAGAGAGGATAGGAAGGGAAAGAGAGGCTCTGGAAGGTGAAGCGAGTAGCCCAAGGTCACAGCAAGTCAGTTGTAGAGCCAGAAACAGAACCCAGTTCTCCTAAATTCTAATCCAGTGACCTTCCTATTAGAAAAGTTGTCGTCTTGTCCCTATATGCATAACCACATACAAAAATTACTAAGAGAACATTCAGGTTGCAAAGTCAAGCCCTCATGAGTTAGAAAACATCAGAATTAAGCTTGCCTGTGCGTCCTTATTTCATCCCTTTGTGTGCATGCACCATGATTAACCTTGGCAGAAGTCAATTTGTTTTTTTATAATTTTAACAGATGTGTTTATTTTTAAGCATTTTTTTCTATTTATCAATTTAAATTTTCTTAGTTGTGAAAAATTATGGGGGAGCAGATAATGACAACTGATGTTGAGATTCAAATCTTAAAACACAAACATGTTTAAATATACAAAGTAAATATCTTTAAGTTCAAACAACATTTTTTCTTTGCCTACCTCTAAATTTCTATGATTGAGGGACTTTTTGCTGATGTGTGTGTGTGTATGGTGAAATTGACATTTACCAATAAAACCCTAATCCTTCCACACGGAATTATGAGAGTCTTTAATTACATGATCGTACACTATTTTTTGAACAGGACCCCTGCCTTACTAAGTGAACAGGATGGGCCTGCTCTGGGGATTAGTCTGTAGGACCTCTGACTTCATTTGCCGCAGTAGTTAGAAGGTGTGTGGTGAAGGAGGCAGGGGATTTCAGGAAGATAAAGCATGGTCTCACAATCAAGGCACTGAATGCTTTCCTGGAGAACTGGATTCTGTCCCTGCCTCTGCCACAGAGTTCCTGTGATACTAGACAAGCCAATATCTCCAGTACAGGCTCACATCTTATTCCACATACACACTTTCAACCAAGATTTCACACATACTTCATTTTTAGCTCTTTTAAGTGTAATTCTTAGATACGAAAAGTGCAGCTTTTCCAGTACAAATAGCAACATATTGCAGCTCAAAGCCTGTTCTTTGGTCACTCAATAGCAGCATCCTGCTGAATACCCTGCTTTCTCTCCCATGTATTTTACATCAGCAGATGTAAACATGAAGGATGGATTTAAGCTGCAATGAGTCACCTGCTTTGATGAGACAGCTTTTCAAACCAATTGCACCTTTCTCATTGGCTCATGAGAAAAAAACAAAAACAAAAGAAACAGGAAGAGAGAACCTGATGGCAGGGGAAAGCTGACAACACCCAAATTGTCTGCTGAAACATGTCCTAGTCTCTCACCTTAAATCAAGTTGGGCCTCTATGTAGCTGAGTGCAGTCAAAAAAAAGGACACGGCCATACTTCAGCTTGGCTCAGGGCTAAAGCCTTTTCAAGCCTCTGGCAAGTTGTGTTCACAAACACCACGATCCAGTAACAGCTAAAACAGGGGTCTGGAAAAACTTTGACCCCAGGGCCAGATCAGGGTTGCAAAACTGTATGGAGGGCTGGTAGGGAAGGCTGTGCCTCCCCCAACAGCCTGGCCCCTGCCCCCTATCCGCCCCCTCCCTCTTAACCAGGATGGATTCATAACGGAAGAGAGAGACCTTGTTTTGTGAATGAAGAACTGGTTGGGGGGCGGGGTGAGGTTGGACATTTGAAAACACTTAGCTCAGTTTTCAATTGCATTTTTACATCTAAATGTTTACTCCCAGTGAATTTTGCTCATAATTTTTTTCAGCTTTGGGAAAAGTCAGCCTTTTAAAAAGCCAAGTGTATAGGTTACAGGTCAGACTATATTTTGTTTGCAAATGAAATTAAATTAGTTAGGCAGCAGCACTTCAGAAAGGTCTGGTATTGAATCTATCCATCTTAGTTAGGACATGGCACCTTCCATATATTGGTGTAACCCCCTAGGTATTGGCCAAGCATTCATTAAGGGTGAAATTTACCTTTGTGCAGAAAGTCAGCACAAGGCCGATGCACAGCTTAAAACAGAACTTAAAACAGTTTCTAGTTTTCATACTCGACGCTGCACAAGGGTACATTTTGATCTCATTAAGAATATACCTTATATAACCCTGAGTCTTGATCAATCTGAGGAGTTATCAAATGTTTGCTTAGTTAATTCTTTGTACAGAGATATTAAAAATATGGTTTATTGCCAACCCCTTAATCGCTTCAATTACTTTGCTGAGTCAGTGGTATTTGAACAAGACGGGAAAAGACTTTCATTGCTTAACTGTCTCAGTCAGTTTATTTATCCATCAAACAAAAGCTACTACACTGTCCAACAAAACTGCATTTTATTTCAAACACACCATTCACTGTAGCTTCTTAGGAAAGAGGAATGACGCTCCAAACAGATCATTTTAAGGAGTATGGTTCTGTCTACAATGGGAACTTGTCCTGACTCCAACAGCTAATGTCCAGCCACCCACATAGCTGAAACCCTGCTTAACAGTAAGCTCCACCAACCAGTACTAATCACAGCTTTCCTTGACTACATTTTGGGTTTGCAGTGGTAGACGAGGCCTAGAAGTCTTCAGTGCTAACCATTGGAGAACAAAAAGAAAAGGAGTACTTGTGGCACCTTAGAGACTAAAATTTATTTGAGCATAAGCTTTCGTGAGCTACAGCTCACTTCATCGGATGCATTCAGTGGAAAACAAGGTTACATCCTTAAAGCCATGGAAAAATAGCAATATTTTACTAAATGACTTAATTTCAGCTGATTTTATGAGTAAAGCTTTGGTTTTCCATTAACTCCAAAACTTCATGAAATCTTGGATGTCCTGGCCAACCTCTGCTGAGAATGGACCTGTTTAATCTCAAAAACAGGCTCACCAAAGAAAGTTACCAGTGGGAAAAGTGTTCAAACTGCTGATCCAAATGTTTCAGCAGCCTGAAAAAGAACATCAGAGTGTTTTGTTTTCTAACTTAGCCCAGGTGCTCCTCACACTCCCCAACAAAGTAATTAAGTTGTCTGTGTTTTGCCTTGCATTCCTTCTAGCTCCCCCGCCCTTTTTGCCCTATGCCGGATTTGAAATGCCTCTGTTAGGAGGATGGGAACTACTTGCTGTCCACATTCTTGGATGCCCTATGAATAGCAGGTATCATCACTCTGATTCATGATTTTGATATAAACAGCACACCTAGGCACAATCCTGCTTACATAGAACATTTCTCCTTGGTTTTATGAAGCAGGGTCATGCAGAAAAGGACACAGCAAGATTTCAAGTCTTTTAATTAGATGAGGCATAACATCCAGGAGCAGACGTAGGGCTTGTCTATATGGTGGGGTAATGAGCACTATGGGGGTGTGATTTCAACACACACTAACGTGTTATGCATTAATTGGTCTGTGTAGACCCTGCTGGTGCAGACTAAGAGTTCCCTAGTGAGCAGCAGCAGGGTCTACACAGACCAATTAAAGCACAACATATTAGTACGCTTAGAAATCACTTCCCCATGGTGCGCATTACCCCACCATGCAGAAGTGGAGAGTGAGAAGTGGCCAGAAGTTGAAGCCACCAGTAAAGCGTTATCAGGGCAGCAGTACAGCACAGGGTTATGTTCTTCCTTTCTGGTTTCTAGTCATGCTGCAAAAGGAGGTAGGGGAAAAGACGTAGCCACACCAACAGACTCATAATTAACAGGGAGAGTCTTAGTCAGTCACCTTATCTATCCCCCAATTGACCAGTATAGGAAACAATGACAGAATACCCAGAATATACTCTTCCCCTCTCCAATACACGTAGCCTAGTAACACCAAGTCACTAGTCTTTGTAAGCGAGCAAACTGACATGTTTCTAGTGCAAGTCATTGTCTCTTGCTAGAGAGAATAATTAGCCTAAACCAAGAAGCAATTCAGAATGCTAGCACACAGGTGTTCTAGCATTGGAGATGGACCAGTGCTCACTTGAAGAGGTTTTCTGCCCCAGCTCGCATTCTCATCTCCTTGTTGATCTGTTGGTTAATTCGTGCGCGGCGGTGCTGCAGTTTGCTGCGCTGGGTCTGTGCAAAGGGATCGCAGCCCTGCTAAGAGAAAAAAGATTGTCACAACATATCCTGTTCAAACAGAACATCTTCACCAAACTTAGAACATCCTTTCTATCCCAGCCTCCTGTACCACCAGCCTCATCTGTTTCTTTTTCAAATCTGCTCTGGAGAACCATTGCTTCTGGACAGCCCACAAGCAGCGAGTCAACAGATAATAGCTTAACACAAAAGCCTCTGCTATTCTTTCCTCCAGGTTTGATCATCTTTCTTTGCTTTGTGTCAAAGTGCCGAGGACAATGACATGGCTTAATAAACAAACATATATAGTGTGAAGTGTAGTTTTAGTTCATGACATGTCAACACAGCCGACGTTAAAGCGCTGCGGCTCCAGCGCTGTCTACACTGCCCCTTTACAGCGCTGAAACTTGCATGGCTCAGGGGTGTGTTTTTTCACACCCTTGAGAGAAAAAAGTTTCAGTGCTGTACGTGGCAGTGTAGTCAAGGCCTTAGCTCCACTTGCATGTTATACCGCAATGAAGCCGCCCAGAGCGCTCTAACTCACTCCCCGTCCACACTGGCAAGGCATGTAAAGCGCTCCGACTCCCTGGCTAGAGCGCTGCCGATACTCCATCTCCCAGAGAGGGATACAGTTTCCTGCGTATTGGGTGAGACGCTACAGTGTCAGTGTGAACGAGGGCTTATGTTACAGCGCTGTGATTGCTCTCCAGAAAGGTTCCATAATCCCATTAACTGAAGTGGCCTCTCTTGTTTTTGTTGTGAACTCTGGCAGGAATGTGGAAGTGGCCCTTTCAAAGCTCCAATTTGGAGTGCTGGCTGCTTATCAGCTCAGAGAAAAAAAACCTAACAGCTAATGTTTGCTTTCAGTGAGTGAGAGAGGCAGGGAGGGAGGGGGGTCTGTACTTACAAGACAGCATGCTGACACTCAACACCCCAAAAACCCACTCTCTCTCCCCCCACATACACACAAACACACTCCCCCCTCCTCACCATTTGAAAAGCACATTGCAGCCCCTTGAACGCTGGGATAGCTGCCCATAATGAACTGCTCCCAATGCAGCTGCAAGTGCCGCAAATGTGGCCACACCAGCTGTCAGTGTGGACAGACTGGAGCGCTTTTCCTAATGCACTGTACGAAGGCTGGTTTAACCCAAAGCGCTCTACATCTGCAAGTGTAGCCAAGCCCTTAGCAAACTCTTGTGAAACTATCTGCTACCTACTGAATAGTTCAGTCCCCCTCCCTCTTTTCCCTTTATCTGCACCATTCTTAGAGATCTGCATCTGACCCAGACAGCAGCTGAAATATTCCAGCTATCATTTAATTACAATCACTTGCTCTCCCTTAGCACTCCCTTCTATAATCCTGAATGACTCCACTTGCTGACCTCCGTTCCCTTGATACCAACACTAGCACTATATTTCAAATGCCTCATTCCTTTCAGCAAATGACAATAAGGAGTCACACTGACGATCACTACAGTAAGCCACCTACTGAGGTTATTCAGCAATTCAAGCACTCTGGGAAACAACGAAGCCTTTTGAAAATGCGTTATAGTAGTCTGGTACCATTGTTGCTTAGATTGCCTGGATTACTAGGTGGATATCCAGATAGTTTTAAAAACATGGGATCTCTCAAGAGTGGAATAATATATGTTGTCTCCTTTACAGGACTTTATTGGATGGACATAGCATGAAAGATTTAGGATGCCAGCCCGAGGAGCCTCAGATCACAGTAAATCTATAACTGCAGCCTGGACACTAGCATACTGATTTTCCATGGGTGATGAGCTCCTGCTGAATTCAGGATTTGAGCTTGCTCAGCAACTCTGAAAATCAGGGCATTACTTTTAAATGTAATCCATTTATCACTTTTACTCTCTTCTCCACTCCCTTCCCTCCCCCAAAAAAATTTTTCTTTGAGTCAGTCTCTTTATAGGCAGGGAATTGTTATGAGTTTAATCATCACTTTGGGGAATCACAAATATATATTATCTTGAAGTTTCACGAGGGGAGGGAAAGAAATATTAGCCGGTACTCCCAACAAACACTGTTAGGAGGAGGATCTCAGATTCCACAGTGACACAAAAAGCTCTACCCACACAGAAAGATTGAATTGCTCCTCACACAATAGAAAATAAATTGTGAAATGTGCTCCCTAGGAGTGCCAAGGACCTAAATAAAGAGCCCTTTTTGGAGGGGTCCAAGGCAGGGGAGTTGTGTTAAGCTGGAGACATGGAAGTCTGCTATTCTTATGTTAATATCAGATAATCTGCAACAACAAAACCACCCATGCCAGCAAGCTAAATTTTAGTTTATACAAATAGGGTGAATTTCACCCCAGTGCAGCCAGCACAAGTCTTACTTCAGTTCTGCCTAGGCCACGTACTGGCCCCCAGAACCGGGACTGGGTGGAATTCACTCAATCTCTCGTGAAGTTCTTTAGAGCAACAGAATGACCTTATTTCTAGCCACCACCTAGAGCCAAAGCTTTAGAATAAAAGACTAACTCCTCCTCCTCTTTTCAGAACCTCTCAACACTTACTTATAGCTCTGATTAGGTCAAAACCCAAAAAAAGCCACTACTTTTATTAATTTTTTTAAGCCACTAAAACTAGCTTACATTAGCTTCTCATGTGGCATCATCTTATTTCACTTGTCTTCTCCTGATCACCACAGGGTGGGGATAGGGACAGGGCATCATCTCCTTGCCCTCACCTAGGCAGCAGACTCTGGTGGGTAGGGAATCTGTGTTGGTCTGTGAGGTGCCATGATTATCTGTAGAGATGGACACATTTTCTACAGCACCCACCATGGTACCTGGGTATGTGCTTGGATGATGATAAAGTTAAATTTGCATGGGGACGTCCGCAGTGGACTTTGTGAAGTCTTGTCTCTCCTCCTTGCTTAAAGGAGGTATTGCTTGGGGAATATACGGATTATAGGTGATAATGTGCTTCTTGCTGAGAGGAGGCAGAGGTCTTATAAATGCAGGCTAAGACTGCTATGTGGCCAACACAGCTGCAAGAAAGTCTCTAAGCGTATATCTACACTACGGAATTAGGTCAAATTTATAGAAGTCGTTTTTTTAGAAATCGGTTTTATATACTCGAGTGTGTGTGTCCCCACAGAAAATGCTCTAAGTGCATTAACTCGGAGTGCTTCCACAGTACTGAGGCAAGCGTCGACTTCCGGAGTGTTGCACTGTGGGTAGCTATCCCACAGTTCCCGCAGTCTCCGCTGCCCATTGGAATTCAGCTCTGGTTCAGGGGCCAATAAAAACCTAATTCTTGACTGCAAAAGAAATAATGTGGATTTGGAAACCTGCCCTAGTTAAAAAAATGAAAGAGATGGACAGTAAATAAGTGCAACTTCTTTAGGAATGGGAAAATAATGAGATCATATTTGTTTTGATTAATAACTGAGGTGGCGGTGGGAAATGTTGCTTGTGAAAAGATACAAGGTAATTCATAATCTATTGGGGACTAACTGTTCTGGATATTTTGAAATCATACAAAAAGACTGACTTGAGTGAGTTACTGCTATAAGCATGGACGTTTGTGATTACTGTAGAGCAAAATTCAGCCTGCACACTAACATAGCAGATGGCATGACCTCTGTTGCTCAGCTTCTAATACTCTGATTAATGCTCAAATGTGACATATAAAGTAATCTGTGCATGCATTACAAAGATTGGAGAAAGGCAGAGAAGGAGATCATGAATCATCTGAATGAATTAAATGGGTCACTAGGACTAAAAACTAGCTGTCCCACAAGTCTCATGTGTGAGATGCTGAAAACAAATAACTCCGAGGACTATTGCACTAAGGAGCAAACGCTGAGCTCTCAAAAGGTCCACACCCATTTTGCAGACACTCTGCTTCTTCACCAAAGTGAATTTAATTTAAGAGAGATTGAATCTTGCCATTCTTACCAAGAATGAGGAATATTGCAGCCACAGAGCCCTATTTGGTGATTGTGCCAGTTATTCCAAGCGAAGATGGAGCAGGCTGGGGGACCTTAAAGGAGCATCTAGATCAGAGGTGGGCAAACTACGGCCTGCAGGCCATATCGGGTCCATGGGACCCTCCTGCCCGGCCCCTGAGCTCCTGGCCCAGGAGGCACGCCCCCTCCCCACAGCCTCAGCTCACTGTGCCACCGGCACAATGCTCTGGGCAGTGGGGCTGCGAACTCCTGGGGCAACGCAGCTGCAGAGCCCGGCCTGACCTGGTGCTCTGTGCTGCGCAGCGGTACGACTGTAGCTCCTCCAGCCACCAGTGCTCCAGGCAGTGCAATAAGGAGGCAGAGAGCCTGGGGGTTGGATAGAGGGCAGGGAAGTTCGAGGGGGTGGTCAGAGGGTGGGGAACGGGGTTCCCGGGGGCAGTCAGGAATGAGAGGAGGGGTTGGATGGGACAGTGGGGGGGCAGTTGGGGCGGAGGGTCTGGGGGCGGTCAGGGGACAGGTGCCTGGGGCAAGAGTCCCGGGGGGGGGGCTGTAAGGGGGCAAGAAGCAGGGGGGGGTTGGATAGGGGTTGGGCCACGCCTGGCTGTTTGGAGTGGCACAGCCTCCCCTAACCAGCCCTCTGTACAATTTTGGAAACCTAACGTGGCCCTCAGGCCAAAAAGTTTGCCAGCCGCTGATCTAGGTGCTAGTCAAGTGGAGGAAAACAGAGTCACTAAAAACAGACAAGCAAGCCTCAGAGTTGATGACAATTTCTAAGAGAACCTGTTAAAAATCATCACAGCAGATTCAAGGAGACTAAAATGTCTAAAAGAAATTGGTTCAGAAGGAATGTAAGATTCTTATGGATCCCTTAAAATGGATATCAGATACTGCTACATTCATGAAAAATCCCATCCCTAACCATAAGAACTTTAATTAACCAAATCCATATGTACCTCTTTGAAGGGACAGAGGTGAGGCAAACAGAACAGAGGTGGGGATGCTGACATATATACACACATGGCAAAAGGAGACCGAGCTCTAAGAAGCCCACCTTAATTGATTATTCTCATGACAGTTGGTATGGCAACACCCATTTTTTCATGTTCTCTCTGTGTGTGTATATATAATCTTCCTACTGTATTTTCCACTGCATGCATCCGATGAAGTGGGTTTTAGCCCACGAAAGCTTATGCCCAAATAAATTTGTTAGTCTCTAAAGTGCCACAAGTAGTTTTTTTTTTTTTTTTTAAAAAGGAGCCAGAGTCTCAAAACATGCCGAGCACCCACACTCTTAATATCCAACCCCTTTAAGGTGTCTCCAATCAAGCACTCAAAATCGGTAGTCACTTTGGGAAATTCTGGCCTTCCTGTAGGCCTCCAGGAACATCCTAACCACAGATGCAAGATGAGGCAAGGCAGCATTAAACTTAATTTTTTCGTTATACAGCGGCCTAGGAAGTTGCACTCTTTGGATTTGCCCAAAATATTATGTAGTTTCTGATAAGAAAGATGCACCGTGCTGCTCGCAGAGTCATGAGTTTATAAAAGCAAGCATTTGAACAAGCGCTCATGTTTACTGTCTTTTTAGTTGAATATTACATCTCACCATTTAAACAATCAAGTTTCATGAGATAGTTTTTAACTCCCACCCATGCTCCTCAGTCAGAAAATGCAGTAAAATTGTACTGGAAAGACGGGTATTAAACTTGGACCATGTAGCACAGGGTTATGGGAGGGGTGGCTTAAGCACAAAAATGCAAGTCAGGATCTTGAGACTTACTGCTTTTAGGAAATTCATTTGATCTCTCTGCCTCATCTTCCTCCACCCACTGTAAAAACTGAGTAACCCTCCCACCTCCCTGTGAGATACTGAGTAAAGCCTTTTGAAGATTAGAAGTACTATCACAAAGAACCATTACTGAACAGTTTGTTAGAATCAGCATTTTGCAACAACTACAGTAGGTACTAACTAAGGTCTAGATTCTAGTCTCTAGCCGCTCCTGCCATTTTAAAATGCAATTAATTTTAAACTGAAGGAAAGAAGGAAATTCTGCCAGCATTTTACCTCAAGACATTTTTACCGATGGGAAAACAAGCAGATAATCTAAAATGAAGGTTCTTCAGATTTAAAGTGAGAGAACACCACAAGAATAACTCAGTCAGGCACTTTTGGAAAAATCTAACCCGTAGTGTGCATCTCCTCGGACAGTCTGCACTAAATGAACAAAGAACAGTTGCCTGTTTCTGCTGACCAGAGTCTCTGGAGATTTAAAAGTGCAATATAAAGAAAAACAAAAACTGCACTACAGTTTTCAGTGAGGACATTTCTTCCAAAGCCCGTCAGTTACTTGGGCAAGAGGGACACAAGGGATGGCTTTTAAACTTCAATACAAATTTTCTTACTTGATTTGCTGCATAACCTTAAACCCAATCCTGAAACATAATGAGCAACTGTAATTAAATGAAAGGTTTCCGTGTTCGTCTGTATCCGCAAAAAGAAAAGGAGGACTTGTGGCACCTTAGAGACTAACAAATGCATCCGATGAAGTGAGCTGTAGCTCACGAAAGCTTATGCTAAAATAAATTTGTTAGTCTCCAAGGTGCCACAAGTCCTCCTTTTCTTTTTGTCATTAAATGAAGTTAGTGTTAACCTCTCAGGCCTTTACTGAATATTAAAGGCATTTCCGGGTGCAGTTGCTACAGTTGCACAAGTCACATTTTGAGTGAAATTCAAGGTTTAACTCAAGATTTCTTAGCCATCCTTTGCAGTGGACTCAAACCAGGTAAGTAAACATACAGCATCTCCTCTGTCAACAGGTGTCCATAATCTTTGTTGCATGCATAGGTCAGAACGCAGAACAGATTGTATGTACTTAGAATACAGCATGTTAAGAAAGCTATGGGAATGAATAAGATATGGGTCATTAAGTTACACGAGTTGTGTCCAGCACTGAAGTTTATTGCCTCTGACAAACCAGGATTAGAGCCAGTATTATTCTAGCAAGTCCGTTCTAGGCCCCAAAAGCCTGCCAAACATTACATTCAGTGTCCAACACAAAAGGAAAACAAAGTGTTCTGCAGAAATGTGCTAGAGCTATGTTTCAGTGTTGTGAAAGAGTGAGAGGCTGGTCTCATGCAAAGTGAAGGGGACAAAAGATAGACAAGACCCCTTACATGTCAACTGGTAATTGCTGCTGACTTAAGATTTGTCTACACGGGGACATTTACAAGCATAATTATACTTTTGTAGGTTTCAGAGTAAGCCCTGTTAGTCTGTATTCGCAAAAAGAAAAGGAGTACTTGTGGCACCTTAGAGACTAACCAATTTATTTGAGCATAAGCTTTCGTGAGCTACAGCTCACTTCATCGGATGCATACTGTGGAAAGTATAGAAGATCTTTTTATACACACAAAGCATGAAAAAATGGGTGTTTACCACTACAAAAGGTTCTCTCCCCCCACACCACACTCTCCTGCTGGTAATAGCTTATCTAAAGTGATCACTCCCCTTACAATGTGTATGATAATCCAAGTTGGGCCATTTCCAGCACAAATCCAGGGTTTAACAAGAACATCTGGGGAGGGGTGGGGGTAGGAAAAAACAAGGGGAAATAGGTTACCTTGCATAATGACTTAGCCATTCCCAGTCTCTATTCAAGCCTAAGTTAATCGTATCCAATTTGCAAATGAATTCCAATTCAACAGTCTCTCGCTGGAGTCTGGTTTTGAAGTTTTTTTTCCTTGTAATATCGCAACTTTCATGTCTGTAATCGTGTGACCAGAGAGATTGAAGTGTTCTCCGAGTGGTTTATGAATGTTACAATTCTTGACATCTGATTTGTGTCCATTTATTCTTTTACGTAGAGACTGTCCAGTTTGGCCAATGTACATGGCAGAGGGGCATTGCTGGCACATATCACATTGGTTGATGTGCAGGTGAATGAGCCTCCGATAGTGTGGCTGATGTTATTAGGCCCTGTGATGGTGTCCCCTGAATATTGTTTCATATTATCTGTGTGTATATAAAGTCTGCTGCAGTTTCCACGGTATGCATCCGATGAAGTGAGCTGTAGCTCACGAAAGCTCATGCTCAAATAAATTGGTTAGTCTCTAAGGTGCCACAAGTACTCCTTTTCTTTTTGCGAATACAGACTAACACGGCTGTTACTCTGAAACCTGACATTTATTTGAGCATAACTTTCGTGAGCTACAGCTCACTTTATCTGATGACATGAGCTGTAGCTCACAAAAGCTTATGCTCAAATAAATGTGTTAGCCTCTAAGGTGCCACAAGTACTCCTTTTCTTTTTTCAGGGACTATTAAGTATTTCACTCCTAAGTTTAGGTTTGAATGCAGCCTGGGGCAATTGTGACTGATGATTGTTTGGTGCCTTACAATGTATGAACTGAGGAGAACTTGTACTAACTAGCTCATTTCCTGGTGTTCACATCTCTCACTCACCCAAAAAACCTTACCAGCAGCCTCAGCAGAGGTAAAAGACTGAATTTTCCATGGAGTCTGAATTATCCTACCCTCAGAGGCCATACCTCCAGGTAAGGTTGAGGAACCTTGTGACGCAGCACGTGGGCAATTTATACTACTGCGGGTCTTGTTTTATGCTAACCACAAAGACTTGAAACTGCAAGATTGCCAATTTAGCACCTTACAAACAGTGAGTTACCACCACACAGTAATTGAACTTACAAATATTGTGCACTTAAATCTGCAAGTTTGCTACAATAGGGCAACAATGCACATTTTGTACAGGAGAAAAAGGGTATGAGAGACTTTGAAATGCTGAACAAACATTCTGAAAACCAAATTCTCTAGTTTTTGCTCTAGTTTTTTACTCTCTCATCAGTGATTCTGATGAGAGAGTACTGGTGAATTAAGATGGCAGGATTTAGCCACTATATGATAAATTAGAGATAGTACAAGCTAAAACAAATTCTGCCCATGAATAGCAACGACAGAGACAACGCTAAGTACATACTCTAAAAAGCTAAAGCTGTATTAGGTTTTTATCCACCTGAGTTTTATTTCACTCCCAAAATACCAAAAGCAATTAGAGTCCATCACTGATAAGTTACAGTACTTCAGACTCTCTCTATAAATCCATTTGGAGGTACAATAGCTAAAGATAAGGGCCACTGCGGTTGTGCCTATTTTTGCCAGGGGTGAATTTGGCAGTCTCACTGTTTCATATTTACTTCTCCAGTTTATGACAGGTTTGAGACATTTATTTAAAAAAAATGCAAATATCTACATTAGTCATATGTTATAACTCTATGGGACGAATTTCAGTATAGTGGGGGCTTTTTTTTAGAAAAAAAGTCAATTTTCTATAGTCCTACAGAAGGTTATAACTAGAAATGCTAGCTCAGCTACCTACCGCAGCACAAAAGACATTGCTATAATTAAATGAAACATTTTAAGTCTAGGACCCCAATCCTGCCTCTGATCCATTCATCCTAACTTTTCATCCATTCATGTGGACCCTACGTACAGTTCAGGACATAGTCCAAGGCCTGGTTTAGGTTCTTATAATGCAAACACACACATGGTGATGAACACAGTATAAAAACATATACAGAACAGATACATGCATTACTGTACATGAGCACAGTATAAGAGCCTATCACCATAGCATCTGGGCAGGATGGCATTCCAGTACTGCTTAAAATACTGTTCTGGACAGGGGTGCTTTTGAATTAGGGCCTATGGTAAGAAATTCAACTGAAGTCAATGGGACTACTCACTGGAATAAGCATTACTTCAGTAATGGGAAAGTGAAGCTGACCAGAGACGTGAAACTGATTATCCTACTTTGTGCCACCAGTTGAATGAAGAACAAACTGTAAGAGCCTGAAGCACAAGAATAGATTTTAAAAATCTCTAATATTTTTAGCCCAAGAAAATCCTCTTAAGGAACTACCAACATTTGAGAAGCAATGCATGTTGCGGTAGCACAGCAGAGCTAACAGGCAGATCATACAGATCGATATTTTGTCCTTTTACATAGGAAAAGCTACTGACCTGCAGCAAGCTCCATTAGGTGCTTAATATAGCAAGAGGGACTCAGACAGCACCACATTATAAGCAAGTGCCATTTTTCTGAAGGAGGCTGCGTTACAAGGTATGCTTTACAACAATACACCATGAAAAAAAGTCTATTGATAATAGCTGTATCACACAATCTTTTAACAAATAAACTCATTATTAAAACTCTCTAAAAAGATTCTCAACATTGACTTATGCACTGAACAAAAGAAAGGATAAATAAAAAAAATCAAGTCCAAATGCTCCAACCTGTAAAGTTACTCTGATCGTTGGGGATATAGGGGGAGGGGGGAAAAAGAGTGTGAGGAGGGGGAGTGAAATCACTAAAATGAGACATGGTGGTGCAAGCAGAGAGCAGTCTGCATGTCACAAAAGCGAGGGCAGACGACCATTTCTGTGCACAAGTAGGGAACAGATGTATCAGAGCCTCAGTGACAGAACGTTAGCATGTAAAGAAGATAACTGTTACTCTAGTATCTGTAAAAAGAACAGGAGGACTTGTGGCACCTTAGAGACTAACCAATTTACTTGAGCATAAGCTTTCGTGAGCTACAGCTCACTTCATCAGATGCATTCCTAGTTTCTGTGATTCTCCACAAAACAGTAAAACTATAGCAACCACACCTACTCAGTTCTCTTCCTGAGAAATGAGTGCATTACAGTTACTGATTCTTCTTTCAAGAGACACCATCAACTTGTAGGGGTAGCTTTTCTTTGTTTGTTTTTTGTTTTTTTTTTTAAAAAGTGTCAAGTCATTAGAGGTGCTCCAGTTGTTCCTGAGTTCTCAGCTCAGTTTTTGTGGTTTTACAACCATGTTTTCTTACTTCAGATATTTGTCTCCTGCCTGTTGCTGTCAGAGGACCCCATGCACACAGTAAATGGACTCCCTTGCAGAAGAGAAACAGTGAAACAAACTATAAAAGTCAGCTACAACAAAATACACACACTTTACTAATCTTTTGTTATAGGTAGCACCTGCAGTTATAAATACTGCAGGAAAATTCTGAGACAAATGTGACTTAAATTGACTGTGTCCCTTTAAATTAAATCAGAAAGGTTAAAAATTAATACTTAACTGAAGATTCTTTATTGATCTTTACCTAGAAGAGGCTGTGGATTCAAACCTACAGCCCTTACTGAGGAAAAACATCGACTGAACTAAATGGGAGATTTGTCCGAGGAAGAGCTGTTGATACACATCAGATTACAATGACAATTTACACCAAATTAGCAAACAAACTTTCAGGACACAGAAATTGGCACACTTCACACAGTTTCGAAAGCCATTATTTACCCACCGTATGGTGGTTTTACAACTAGTGTTTGTAAAATACTCTGAATGTCTGGTTTCAGAGTAACAGCCGTGTTAGTCTGTATTCGCAAAAAGAACAGGAGGACTTGTGGCACCTTAGAGACTAACCCATTTATTTGAGCATAAGCTTTCGTGAGCTACAGCTCACTTCATCAGACAGGGGGAGAAAGGGAGTAGGGCGCCCTGGCTCGGGGACAGGAGGAGGGAAGGGCGCCCTGGCACGGAGGGGGGGCGTAGGGGGACGGGGGGGGGGAGAAGGGGGGTAGGGCGCCCTGGCATGGAGGGGGAAGAAGGGAGGGAAGGGTGCCCCGGCTCGGGGGGGGGGGGGGGCGCGTAGGGCAGAAGGGGGGTAGGGGGCCCCGGCTCGGGGAGGGGGGGGGCGTAGGGCAGAAGGGGGGTAGGGGGCCCCGGCTCGGGGAGGGGGGGGCAGAAGGGGGGTAGGGGCCCCCGGCTCGGGGAGGGGGGCGTCGGGCAGAAGGGGGTAGGGGCCCCCGGCTCGGGGGGGGGGGGCGTCGGGCAGAAGGGGGGTAGGGGCCCCCGGCTCGGGGGGGGGGGGCGTCGGGCAGAAGGGGGCCCGGGCTCAGGGGGGGGGCGTCGGGCAGAAGGGGGGTAGCGGGGCCCGGCTCGGGGAGGGGAGGGGGGGGGCGTCGGGCAGAAGGGGGGTAGGGGGGCCCGGCTCGGGGAGGGGGCGTAGGGCAGAAGGGGGGTAGGGGGCCCCGGCTCGGGGGGGGGGCGTCGGGCAGAAGGGGGGTAGGGGGCCCCGGCTCGGGGGGGGGGCGTCGGGCAGAAGGGGGCCCGGGCTCGGGGGGGGGGCGTAGGGCAGAAGGGGGGTAGGGGCCCCGGCTCGGGGAGGGGGCGTCGGGCAGAAGGGGGGTAGGGGCCCCGGCTCGGGGGAGGGGGCGTCGGGCAGAAGGGGGGTAGGGGCCCCGGCTCGGGGGAGGGGGCGTCGGGCAGAAGGGGGGTAGGGGCCCCGGCTCGGGGGGGGGGGCGTCGGGCAGAAGGGGGGTAGGGGCCCCGGCTCGGGGGGGGGGCGTAGGGCAGAAGGCGGGTAGCGGGGCCCGGCTCGGGGGGAGGGGCGTCGGGCAGAAGGGGGGCAGGGGCCCGGCTCGGGGGGAGGGGCGTCGGGCAGAAGGGGGGCAGGGGCCCGGCTCGGGGGGAGGGGCGTCGGGCAGAAGGGGGGCAGGGGCCCGGCTCGGGGGGAGGGGCGTCGGGCAGAAGGGGGGCAGGGGCCCCGGCTCGGGGGGAGGGGCGTCGGGCAGAAGGGGGGCAGGGGGCCTGGGCCCGGCTCGGGGAGTGTAGGGCAGAAGGGGGGGAGGGGCCCCGGCTCGGGGAGGGGGGCGTCGGGCAGAAGGGGGGTAGGGGGCCCGGCTCGGGGAGGGGGGCGTCGGGCAGAAGGGGGGTAGGGGGCCCCGGCTCGGGGAGGGGGGGCGTCGGGCAGAAGGGGGGCTGGGGCCCCGGCTCGGGGAGGGGGGGCGTCGGGCAGAAGGGGGGTAGCGGGGCCCGGGCTCGGGGGGGGCGTAGGGCAGAAGGGGGGTAGGGGCCCCGGCTCGGGGGGGGGGCGTAGGGCAGAAGGGGGGTAGGGGGGCCCGGCTCGGGGGGGGGGCGTAGGGCAGAAGGGGGGTAGGGGGGCCCGGCTCGGGGGGGGGGGCGTCGGGCAGAAGGGGGGCAGCGGGGCCCCGGCTCGGGGGGGGGGCGTAGGGCAGAAGGGGGGCAGCGGGGCCCCGGCTCGGGGGGGGGGGCGCGTCGGGCAGAAGGGGGGCAGCGGGGCCCCGGCTCGGGGGGGGGGCGCGTCGGGCAGAAGGGGGGCAGCGGGGCCCCGGCTCGGGGGGGGGGGCGCGTCGGGCAGAAGGGGGGCAGCGGGGCCCCGGCTCGGGGGGGGGGGCGCGTCGGGCAGAAGGGGGGCAGCGGGGCCCCGGCTCGGGGGGGGGGCGCGTCGGGCAGAAGGGGGGCAGCGGGGCCCCGGCTCGGGGGGGGGGGCGCGTCGGGCAGAAGGGGGGCAGCGGGGCCCCGGCTCGGGGGGGGGGGCGCGTCGGGCAGAAGGGGGGCAGCGGGGCCCCGGCTCGGGGGGGGGGGCGCGTCGGGCAGAAGGGGGGCAGCGGGGCCCCGGCTCGGGGGGGGGGGCGCGTCGGGCAGAAGGGGGGCAGCGGGGCCCCGGCTCGGGGGGGGGGGCGCGTCGGGCAGAAGGGGGGCAGCGGGGCCCCGGCTCGGGGGGGGGGGCGCGTCGGGCAGAAGGGGGGCAGCGGGGCCCCGGCTCGGGGGGGGGGGCGCGTCGGGCAGAAGGGGGGCAGCGGGGCCCCGGCTCGGGGGGGGGGGCGCGTCGGGCAGAAGGGGGGCAGCGGGGCCCCGGCTCGGGGGGGGGGGCGCGTCGGGCAGAAGGGGGGCAGCGGGGCCCCGGCTCGGGGGGGGGGGCGCGTCGGGCAGAAGGGGGGCAGCGGGGCCCCGGCTCGGGGGGGGGGGCGCGTCGGGCAGAAGGGGGGCAGCGGGGCCCCGGCTCGGGGGGGGGGGCGCGTCGGGCAGAAGGGGGGCAGCGGGGCCCCGGCTCGGGGGGGGGGGCGCGTCGGGCAGAAGGGGGGCAGCGGGGCCCCGGCTCGGGGGGGGGGGCGCGTCGGGCAGAAGGGGGGCAGCGGGGCCCCGGCTCGGGGGGGGGGGCGCGTCGGGCAGAAGGGGGGCAGCGGGGCCCCGGCTCGGGGGGGGGGGCGCGTCGGGCAGAAGGGGGGCAGCGGGGCCCCGGCTCGGGGGGGGGGGCGCGTCGGGCAGAAGGGGGGCAGCGGGGCCCCGGCTCGGGGGGGGGGGCGCGTCGGGCAGAAGGGGGGCAGCGGGGCCCCGGCTCGGGGGGGGGGGCGCGTCGGGCAGAAGGGGGGCAGCGGGGCCCCGGCTCGGGGGGGGGGGCGCGTCGGGCAGAAGGGGGGCAGCGGGGCCCCGGCTCGGGGGGGGGGGCGCGTCGGGCAGAAGGGGGGCAGCGGGGCCCCGGCTCGGGGGGGGGGGCGCGTCGGGCAGAAGGGGGGCAGCGGGGCCCCGGCTCGGGGGGGGGGGCGCGTCGGGCAGAAGGGGGGCAGCGGGGCCCCGGCTCGGGGGGGGGGCGCGTCGGGCAGAAGGGGGGCAGCGGGGCCCCGGCTCGGGGGGGGGGGCGCGTCGGGCAGAAGGGGGGCAGCGGGGCCCGGCTCGGGGGGAGGGGCGTCGGGCAGAAGGGGGGCAGCGGGGCCCCGGCTCGGGGGGGGGGGCGCGTCGGGCAGAAGGGGGGCAGCGGGGCCCCGGCTCGGGGGGGGGGGCGCATCGGGCAGAAGGGGGGCAGCGGGGCCCCGGCTCGGGGGGGGGGGGCGCGTCGGGCAGAAGGGGGGCAGCGGGGCCCCGGCTCGGGGGGGGGGGCGCGTCGGGCAGAAGGGGGGCAGCGGGGCCCCGGCTCGGGGGGGGGGGGCGCGTCGGGCAGAAGGGGGGCAGCGGGGCCCGGCTCGGGGGGGGGGGGCGCGTCGGGCAGAAGGGGGGCAGCGGGGCCCGGCTCGGGGGGAGGGGCGTCGGGCAGAAGGGGGGCAGGGGGGCCCGGCTCTGAGGGGGCGTCGGGCAGAAGGGGGGCAGGGGGGCCCCGGCTCGGGGGGGGGGCGTAGGGCAGAAGGGGGGTAGCGGGGCCCCGGCTCGGGGGGGGGGGGCGCGTCGGGCAGAAGGGGGGTAGGGGCCCCCGGCTCGGGGGGGGGGCGCGTCGGGCAGAAGGGGGGTAGGGGCCCCCGGCTCGGGGGGGGGGGCGCGTCGGGCAGAAGGGGGCCCGGGCTCGGGGGGGGGCGTAGGGCAGAAGGGGGGTAGCGGGGCTCGGGGAGGGGAGGGGGGGGGAGCGTCAGGCAGAAGGGGGGTAGGGGCCCCGGCTCGGGGGGGGGGCATCGGGCAGAAGGGGGGTAGGGGCCCCGGCTCGGGGGGGGGGGCGTCGGGCAGAAGGGGGCCCCGGCTCGGGGGGGGGGGCGTCGGGCAGAAGGGGGGTAGCGGGGCCCAGCTCGGGGAGGGGGGCGTCGGGCAGAAGGGGGGTAGCGGGGCCCGGCTCGGGGGGGGGGGGCGTCGGGCAGAAGGGGGGTAGCGGGGCCCCGGCTCGGGGGGGGGGGGCGTCGGGCAGAAGGGGGGTAGCGGGGCCCCGGCTCGGGGGGGGGGGCGTCGGGCAGAAGGGGGGCAGGGGGGCCCCGGCTCGGGGGGGGGGCGTCGGGCAGAAGGGGGGCAGGGGGGCCCCGGCTCGGGGGGGGGGCGTCGGGCAGAAGGGGGGCAGGGGGGCCCCGGCTCGGGGGGGGGCGTCGGGCAGAAGGCGGGTAGCGGGGCCCCGGCTCGGGGGGGGGGCGTAGGGCAGAAGGCGGGTAGGGGGCCCGGCTCGGGGGGGGGGCGTCGGGCAGAAGGGGGGTAGCGGGGCCCGGCTCGGGGGGGGGGGGGCGTCGGGCAGAAGGGGGGTAGGGGCCCGGGCCCGGCTCGGGGGGGGGGGCGTAGGGCAGAAGGGGGGTAGCGGGGCCCCGGCTCGGGGGGGGGGGGGCGTAGGGCAGAAGGGGGGTAGCGGGGCCCCGGCTCGGGGGGGGGGGGCATAGGGCAGAAGGGGGGTAGGGGCCCGGGCCCGGCTCGGGGGGGGGGGGCGTAGGGCAGAAGGGGGGTAGCGGGGCCCCGGCTCGGGGGGGGGGGGCGGCGGGCAGAAGGGGGGGGCGGCGGGCAGAAGGGGGGTAGCGGGGCCCCGGCTCGGGGGGGGGGGGGCGGCGGGCAGAAGGGGGGTAGCGGGGCCCCGGCTCGGGGGGGGGGGGGCGTAGGGCAGAAGGGGAGTAGCGGGGCCCGGCTCTGAGGGGGCGTAGGGCAGAAGGGGGGTAGCGGGGCCCGGCTCGGGGGGGGGGGGGCGTAGGGCAGAAGGGGAGTAGCGGGGCCCGGCTCTGAGGGGGCGTAGGGCAGAAGGGGGGTAGCGGGGCCCGGCTCGGGGGGGGGGGCGTCGGGCAGAAGGGGGGTAGCGGGGCCCCGGCTCGGGGGGGGGGGCGTCGGGCAGAAGGGGGGTAGCGGGGCCCCGGCTCGGGGGGGGGGCGTCGGGCAGAAGGGGGGTAGCGGGGCCCCGGCTCGGGGGGGGGGGCGTCGGGCAGAAGGGGGGTAGCGGGGCCCCGGCTCGGGGGGGGGGGCGTAGGGCAGAAGGGGAGTAGCGGGGCCCGGCTCTGAGGGGGCGTAGGGCAGAAGGGGGGTAGCGGGGCCCGGCTCGGGGGGGGGGGCGTCGGGCAGAAGGGGGGTAGCGGGGCCCCGGCTCGGGGGGGGGGGGCGTCGGGCAGAAGGGGGGTAGCGGGGCCCCGGCTCGGGGGGGGGGCGTCGGGCAGAAGGGGGGTAGCGGGGCCCCGGCTCGGGGGGGGGGGCGTCGGGCAGAAGGGGGGTAGCGGGGCCCCGGCTCGGGGGGGGGGGCGTCGGGCAGAAGGGGGGTAGCGGGGCCCCGGCTCGGGGGGGGGGGCGTCGGGCAGAAGGGGGGTAGCGGGGCCCCGGCTCGGGGGGGGGGGCGTCGGGCAGAAGGGGGGTAGCGGGGCCCCGGCTCGGGGGGGGGGGCGTCGGGCAGAAGGGGGGTAGCGGGGCCCCGGCTCGGGGGGGGGGGCGTCGGGCAGAAGGGGGGTAGCGGGGCCCCGGCTCGGGGGGGGGGGGGCGTCGGGCAGAAGGGGGGTAGCGGGGCCCCGGCTCGGGGGGGGGGGCGTCGGGCAGAAGGGGGGTAGCGGGGCCCCGGCTCGGGGGGGGGGGGCGTCGGGCAGAAGGGGGGTAGCGGGGCCCCGGCTCGGGGGGGGGGGGCGTCGGGCAGAAGGGGGGTAGCGGGGCCCCGGCTCGGGGGGGGGGGCGTCGGGCAGAAGGGGGGTAGCGGGGCCCCGGCTCGGGGGGGGGGGGCGTCGGGCAGAAGGGGGGTAGCGGGGCCCCGGCTCGGGGGGGGGGGCGTAGGGCAGAAGGGGGGTAGCGGGGCCCGGCTCGGGGGGGGGGGCGTAGGGCAGAAGGGGGGTAGCGGGGCCCGGCTCGGGGGGGGGGGCGTAGGGCAGAAGGGGGGTAGCGGGGCCCGGCTCTGAGGGGGCGTAGGGCAGAAGGGGGGTAGCGGGGCCCGGCTCGGTGGGGGGGCGTAGGGCAGAAGGGGGGTAGCGGGGCCCGGCTCGGGGGGGGGGGCGTAGGGCAGAAGGGGAGTAGCGGGGCCCGGCTCTGAGGGGGCGTAGGGCAGAAGGGGGGTAGCGGGGCCCGGCTCGGGGGGGGGGGGCGCTCGCTCCGCTCTCACCTTCCGGACGCTGCCGCTCTCCGGGGGCCGCAGCAGGGGGAAGCCGCCGTCTCCCGCCGCGTCCCCTGGGCCGCCCTCCGCGGGCACCATGGTGGCGGGGGGTGGCCGCGCTCCCCTCAGCCAGGCCGGCAGCCCCAGGCCCCCCGCAACGGCCGCTCACCGCCGGCCCCGGAGAGGGGCGGGAGACTGCGGCCGCCCCGGCCAATCGAGGGGCGGGTTGCCCTGGAGTGAAAACGCCGGTGTCCAATGGCAGCGAGGACGAGGGGTGGGGCCAGGGGCGTCGCCGCTCCGCTCCCTGCCTCCGAGGGGAGGAGACCCTGTCGCCCCTGGCAACGGTGGGAATTAGAACGCCGAGGACGTCACGGGGGGCGGGGCCGCCTGGGCACGGCCTTGCCTGGAGGCGCGCGCGGGGAGGCCTGCACGCGGCCTCTGCACCCGCCCTCTTCTCGCCCGGCCTCACATCTGGGCCCTTTGAACCCGCTCTTCCCCCGCCCCTGCCGCAGCCCCTCGCACCCCGTTCCACATCTGGGCCGCTGCACCCCCTCTCTTTCCCCACCCCTCCAACATCTGGCCCCCCTGGCTGTCTGGGGGGAAGGCACAAGCAATGCAAAATGCAGGAAAAACCCTTGTCTCCGGGGCACTGCGCTGCCCCTTCCCTGCAGCAATCTGAGCTGAACCCTCACCTCAGCCCTGTCCCAGCGGGAATTTACACCACCTCCACCCCACTGTCACTGCGGTTTGTGGTGCACTTGTCTAAGGGCAGGTCTGCAGGACAGAATTACTTCCCTACAACTATGTTGCTCGGGGTGGGAATCCACACCCTTAAGCGAAGTAGTTATGTCAACCTAAGTGTGGGTGTAGAGCGTGCTAGGTCAGCAGGAGAGCTTCTCCTGCCAGCACAACTACTGCTTCTTGCAAAGGCCCATTAACTACACCAATGAGAGAGCTCTCGCCTGTTGATTTAGAGCATCTTCCTTAAAGCGCTACAGTGGTGCAGCAGTGCCATGTGCCATTTTAAGTGTAGACCTGCTCTCAGCCAGGAAATCCAGTTCACCTTGGACTGAGGTAGGAGCAAAACCTGTTCCTCTTGTGCTGCTCCTCTGTTGGCCTCTTATGTCATGGAATCATAGAATATCAGGGTTGGAAGAGACCTCAGGGGGTCATCTAGTCCAACCCCCTGCTCAGAGCAGGACCAATCCCCAACTAAATCATCCCAGCCAGAGCTTTGTCAAGCCTGACCTTAAAAATATCTGAGGAAGGAGATTCCACCACCTCCCAAGGTAACGCATTCCAGTGTTTCACCACCCTCCTAGTGAAAAAGTCATGAAGTCCCTGGCTTTTTAAGAGCATATTCTCTTTGAAACAAGCAAGTGCTAGGCAACTCTATCAAAAACTACAGTAGAGAGATTTCAGAGTAGCAGCCGTGTTAGTCTGTATCTGCAAAAAGAAAAGGAGGACTTGCGGCACCTTAGAGACTCACCAATTTATTTGAGCATAAGATTTCGTGAGCTACAGCTCACTTCATCAGGTGCGTGCCTATGCTCAAATAAATTGGTGAGTCTCTAAGTGCCACAAGTCCTCCTTTTCCTTTAACAGTGGAGAGAATAGAAATTGTGTAGAAAAGCACTCAAGAGTCTGGAAATGCCATACTTAAGGCTGCATGCACCACACTAATTACTTCCCCATCTATATCCTAATGTATACAGTTTGAGCACTGGTCTATACTTAAAAGTTAAATGGACCTAGCTATATCACACATGGGTGGGAACAAAATTCTCCCTTCTAAATGCTGTAGTTAAGCTGATGTGCCCTCCTACGCCGCCCGCCCCGCTCACCGGCTGGACGTAGCTAGGTTGATGGAAGAATTCCTCCCTCAACCTAGCTACCGCCACTCAAGGAGGTGGATTAGCGTCCTACATCAATAGAAAAACCTCTGCTGTCAGTACAGGAAGCAACTACGCTATGGTGCTACAGCAGCCCAGCTGGTCCAATAAAAGATATTACCTCACGCACCTTGTCTCTCAAACTGTCAGGCAGTGAGAGTACTGAGGCTGCTGCTTATGATACTAAATAGGATTGTTTCATTGTTACCTTGTCCTCCTCTCTTTCCCCCAGTTTATTGTAACCACCTGTAGACTCATAGCATATTTGGGAACAGGGAATGCCTTTTGTTATATGTGTAAAGTAGTGCACCTAACATAACAGGCTCTTGAGTCTTCGTTAGGAACTCTAGGTGCCACCACAGTACAAATCTAAGCCTTTACTTACATGATCACCTAATATTTCCACAGGGGCCCTGCCTCATTCAGCATGCAGTCTGAAGGTGCACAATTAGATAGGAGTGCACTCAGTTAATAATGAAGGTCAAATTCTTGTATTAAATATTAAACGTTTGTACTATTAAGTTAATAAAAGCCTATACACTAACTTATCCCCACCTCTGCTTTTCCAGTACATCCTCTTGCCATCTTTTTCTGTTGCAGGCTCTTTAGGGCCAGGATCATACATCACATGTCATACAGTACAGAGCACATTGTCACCATCACCTATTTAAAAAGGGGTACATCTTATCTGGTCTCCTAACAGGCACAAATTGGCTCAACAGCAGCAGGCAATTTAGGAGAAAGGTGGAGAGGGGTATCAAATCATAATACAGGATAGAAACTGAGATGCCCTGCATTAACATTTAATCAGTATCTTAACTCAGACGTAGTAGCTTATTTGGTATTTGGTCTGTTTCTTTTTTAAACCTAGGTTTAGGACAGGGAAAGGGCTCAAAAGCGACTTTCCTTGGCTCACATAGATCCATTCAGAGCTAGAGCACTATTGGTTCCTAGCTCTTTGCTGTGACAGTCCAGAGATCCCTCAGCTTCCTTGGGGACAGGTTTAACTGTCTGACCACTTGACCAGATTTATAGATAATCCATTGTGAGCTGCAAGCTCATACCTAATTTATTATTTGCATCACATGTCCAGTCCCAGCTTTCCCTAGATCCTTTACATTTCCAGGAGTCTGCTGTTGTTCTGGGGCTGCTGCCATTTTTTTCAGGCAGAGTTGATTGATATAGTCCATGTTACAAAGAAATCCTACACTGTACTCTCTCATCGAGACTATCCAAATGGAGCCATTGTACTGAAAGGACAAAGTTGCTTTAAAGTATTGGGGATGGTGGTAGTTCTCTTTCTACCTATCTCTTGAAGCGGTCTAACGAGCAAGTGCAGGATTTATGTATCACTATGTTCTGCAATACCTGCAGCCATGGCAGAGTACATCTAGGAACAAGGAACCCTAAATGTCTTGTCTACACCTGCATGAAGCTCCAGCTATTCTGGGTGCTTTAATGCAGAGACTCCTGCTGCTCCTGGTTCACTTTATGCCGATTAGAAAGCTCTGTTAAAACTGATAGTCTGAGTAGCATTCATCACAATCACCAACATTACAAACCAGAGCACTTAAGTCAAACACTGATACTGCTAGACAGGCTGCACTCTCATTTGCTTTTTATCTATCTGAACTGCACTGAGAGATCTGGATTCATTAAACAACTTTGGTGTTCTGGCTAGGGGATCAGTGACCAGCCAGTGTGCTAGCCAGAGATGGTCTTACCCTAGCTAGGAATACCAAGAGCTATTTTGCCCAGTACTGACCTCCTTTGTAAAGTGGTTTGAGGTCTCCGAAAGAAGCTAGATATTAGTGATTAGTGGAGCACTGCTGCTTGCTATTCCTTCAGTAGCCCTGGCAATAACAGAAGGGCAGAATAGTGCCCAGAGAGTTATGTTATGATGAGACTTACGCTGGCTAAATCCAGTTTGGGTTAGGAGGGAGCTTTCGTGGCTCATCTAGTCTCATTTGATGCATTATCCCCAAGTCATTCCTAATAATACACGGGTGTCTTGACTAGCCTGGAATATCTCCAGTGACGGGGTCACCAGCTGGACGACAGGATTAGGTTTATCTAGATGGGAGCCCAGGCAAACGCAGCTGAGGGTGGATAAACAAAACAAGCATATGGAATGTCCCATAACACTAGTTTTTACAGCTTCTTGCTATAACTCTGACTTGCAGAATAAGCCTGAAAGTTTACTAGCCAAGACCCAGGAAGCCTCCTTGCCGGCCCTTTACCCTGGTGATTGCTGTTCAAGGGGGGGGGATGGATTCAGTGATTATACTCACCCAGCAAGAACAGTCACTCCGGCTGTGGGTGAGATTTTGCAAGCCTGCTGCAACCAGAATCAAACAGTTCCCCCAGGGAAGTTGTCCAGGAGGAACCAACCCTATTTCTTAAAAAGAACAGGAGGACTGGTGGCACCTTAGAGACTAACCAATTTATCTGAGCATGAGCTTTCAAGAGCTACAGTGAGCTGTAGCTCACGAAAGCTTATGCTCAAATAAATGGGTGAGTCTCTAAGGTGCCACAAGTCCTCCTGTTCTTTTTGTGGATACAGACTAACACGGCTGCTACTCTGAAACCTATTTCTTAAGAGTTTAGTTAATGTTCAAGAGCTGACAACGTGTTTCACCTCAAAGGAAGAAATCTAGGAACACGCTGACCCAGTCCTGCTAGTTACAATCTATGGGCCCAATTTTGCTTCACATCATACTTGCCTTTAACTTCATTGGAAGTAATGTTAGGCATGGAACGTGCCAGCTGAGGTCACTCTACATTGTTGCTCCAGGTTTTCTGTGTATCTTCAGTTATTTAGGAGACCTCTGGTTGGAGCAGTGCCAGTCCGTGGGCTAGTTTGTTGTGTCTAATTACAGCCAGTTGCAGGGCGTGGATGGTGGTCCAGGAAAACAGAGAGCCACACCATCTGCATCAAGCCAGGGGGAGGAAACTACTACCTCACCCTCTCAGGCTTGCCAGGTAAAGGAAGGATCGATGGGCTCAAAGTACATTCCCACCCTCCCACAGCCATCGCACAGCCTCCGTTGGTAGCTGGATTCAGTTGTTTAACTGTTCCTAGAAGCGATGCCTAAGGTAGAGAAGGTTGGCTATGCAAACATGTTTGCAAAGCACTAGACACTTGCAAAGAGCAGTGTAGCAGAGAGCCTGTTTGTCCCCTTGGAGATCTCTCCCCGTTTTTACAGCAGAGAGTTGTCTGGTGTTGCTTTCCCTAGAAATACTAGCTTGCATTCTTTCCAGGTCGCATGCTCACTTCTTTCTGGGGGCCACCTCCCTTCTACTGAATGTGTGTAACAAGGGCCACCTCCCACCCCCTGGAACAGCATGAAACCTGGAAGGACATTCAGAAGCAGGATTTATTAAGTAATAACTCCTGGTTAAGTATGTGCATAGAAAGCTGCTCCCTTTAACTCGCTCGCTGGAGGGTACAGCAGAGGCATGCTACAAAATATGAGTAGAATGTGCTACCAGTATACTCCTTACTGGTTTATTGAAAAGGCACTGAGAAGGAAGTGGGAGTGATACAGACAAGCAAAAGGGGTACTGGGAACTAAGAAGGATTCAAAGAGTTTGGGGAGAATGGTTTGTTTCACAGCTTTGGGCAGAAGGGACCAGGGGCCTGCAGAGCTTGGCACAAGCGAACTCTCTCTAGGCCAGCTTTTAACTAAAAGTCATGCACATTAAAAACAGAACTCTTATAAATGAGGGCAGGAGAAGCAGGGAAGTTTTTAGGAGCAACTAACTAAGGTTGGAGCCAAGCTCCTGGGAAAAACCAGTGAAGCCCCCCAAAGGCAATATCTACAGCACTGGAAAATTCCTAAGACCCTATTTATTTCTTGGCTATCTAGTCATAAAAAAGTCACCTTACCACCAGCTTTGTGGAGAAACACAATACTCTCTTATTACAAAATTGATAAAAATCAAAACCACAGCTCAAGAAACAGATGTAGTAGCACTGACAAAATACTGCACTTACATCTCCCCACCCATGATAACAGTTACTCCATCCACTAGCTAGCCCAGGACTAGTAAAGTTAATATAGGTAAACTGAGGACCCTTTTATATAGGTGAATTTTCCCAGAACCCCCCCAAGGCTTAGACAGCCTCTTTCTGCTGGTTTAACTTTGATTTTAAGACTACATTTCCCAGAACGCTCTCTGGGCTGAGTATCTTCCAATCAGGGATGAATGGGGGCTTTAAATCAAGCTCCTGCAAGGGGGCACTTCCCCTAGAGAGGAAAGCAAGGAAGCTATTCATGAGGGAATCTCTTCTTAACCAATGTTATTTAGCCGGGTGTTACTCCAACCAGGTGAGCTACCACCAGCAAATATCCAGTAGCATTTAAGATCCTGTAATGAAAGGGCTTGCAAAGCATGAGGCTTTTAACAGAAAGAATTGTCTTATTGCCTCCAAAAATTTGCAAGCCCCTCATTTTCCCTCCCATTTGTTTCTTGAGATGAAAGAGCCAAGTTTCTGTAGGAAAGGGGCTAACTTCCTTCAGAGAAAGAAAGCGACCCAATGTCATTCCATTCACACTTTGGTTGCATTATTTGCATCCAGTATGGACTTGATTTTTTCCAGTCCTGTTCTGCCTAAAGTTCTTAGGGCTTTATGGGCAGATGGAGTTTGTCAAACTCTCTCTTTCCCTCTAGAGGGGTCTGTTTTCTCAGTGTGCGTTGTTTTATTTTTCTGCCCCTGTCTGGTGTTCACTCACTTCCTGGTTGTCCAGTAATTGATAAAGTGCTGTAATGAACTTGCTGCTAATTCTGCACCTGGGGTTAGTAATACAATAAAAGCATAATCAGTCCTGAATGCCCACTGTGCCCCTCTCTGCAACCTGCTACATTCCTGCTTAGGTGTGAAAGGTGATTTTGTTAAGGGGCAGAACTAGAAGTTGGGGGAGGAGAGGAATCTAGATTTTATTCCCAGTTCTGTGTAGATTTCCTTTGTGAATTTGAGCACACTTTCAAAGGAGCCTATAATTTTAGTTGCCTCCATTTTTTAGTACTTTACTTTAGAGTCTAAGGTCAGGAGCCTCAGAATTATTTACCCCTTGTTTCAATGGGAGTTACAGAAGGGAATAAATACCTTTGAGGATGTGGCCCTGAAGGCCTGATTTTCAGTGGAAGCTGGAGGTGCTCAGATGTCACTAAGAGCTGTGAGCTGAAGGTAGGGTATGTGTAAGCCCCTTCGTTTTCAGTTTAAATTGATTTTTACAAAAAAAAAAAAAAGAAATCCTGAGTTTTACAGAAAGTATCACTCATTTTTTTCTGATTTTCACCCTACTTTTGTGTCATTTGAATATACAAAAAATAACTTGTTTTATTAGGAAAATACAATACATTAGCCTGTGTAGATGCAAAATTGCCTGTTGAAGTAAGGCTATGTATTAGTGGAAGATACACAGAATAAACAGGCACCAAGCTCTGAAGTGTGTGCGCATTGGAACATACTGATGAATCTCATGCCCTCCACAAACACATTCCAAGCTGTTAGCAGATAACAGTTTAAAGATCTGACACACTAAAATGGAAAGAAAACAAAAATCGGTGTCAGAATATGTTTCAGAACGCAAGGAAGTGTTTGAAAGTTTTAAAAAATAGGAGAAAAGGGTGAAATTGAGTGTATGCTCTGCAAATGGTGTGGCCCAATTATTAAATGTAAATATTTATTGGCTAATAGTTCTAAGTCTAGACAGTAAACTGTTTATTCAAATGCAAAGTTTTATTTAGGGATTAGAGATGTACTGTTTTCTTAAACTCAGAGGTGGTGTTGTGTTTTGAGTTCTTAGTTCTGCAGCAAACCACATTAATGCTTTGATGAATGGAATTCAATCTATTAAATACTTTTCCGCCCTGTCCTTCCATCCACCAGAATAAACCCCAATATTTATCCAGACAAATTATTAATAGTTTTTTTTCCACTTATTTTTACCTGGTTTTTGTTGTTGTAGTAATAAACACTGAAAAGTAAGTAAAATAAAAATGGAAAACAAAGGGCCTTAGGTATGTGTAAGGGCCAGATCAGCTGAGTTCCCAACTAGTCACCTGAATAAGAGCCAGATTTGCAAAAGTGCTCAGCACACAACATGCAGAAAAGCTCTTACGAAAAGCTGGCCTCAGATGTCTAACGTTAGGCCCCCGGGACTGGATGCCAGGTTTGAGAATTTGGGGTTAACCTCTTTGTGCCTCAATTCCCTTATCTAAAAAGCAGGTAGTAGTTATTGGTGCCTCCCTTCCTGCAGTGTTGTGAAGCTCAGTTCATTAACACTAGAAAGTACTTCAAGATCCTCTGATGGCCAGTAGTATAGAATTCCAAGGTGTCTTTATTATAAACCCCGTGTGTCAGTCCATGGGACAATGCTTTTATTCAAGCCCATTGGAACGATCTAGTCTAATGAAATTTCGTGAAGCACTGGAGGTTTCATAGTCTAGTGGATAGAGCATGAAGCTGGAAGATCCAGGTTCTATTCCCATCTCCACCACTGCTCTGCAGTGTGACTTTGGGCAAGTCACTACACCTTTCTATGCCTCAGTTTCCCCCACCGCTCTTTCTTTGTCTTGCCTATATAGATTGCAAACTCAGTGCCTGGCACAATAAGGCCCCAGACCTGGGGCAGGCTTCTGTGGGCTACTATAATGAAAACAATCAATAATTAAAATACCAGTAGCATGTATAATCTGTTCTCTGTATCCACTAATTTTATAGCCGGATAAGAAAAAACATTAACAGTCCTGTTTGACTTTCAGGCTTTGTTCTGTAGAAACCCACGCTGTGTGTTGCTGCTTGATATTCTAGATGTGCACAGAGTTTTTCTTTTATTGCTTGGTCTGGTATTTGAGGATAAAAATGCATTTTGTTTGCGATGCTTCACCGTGTTCCTTGTTGAATTAAATACTGAGCTTGTGTCCCATGCATGGTACCTGACTTAAAGATGCAGTGATGCAAGTTCACCTGGGCGTTGCCTTTGCAACCTTTATGCAGCCAGCCAGCTCTTCTTCTTAACAGCAGTGCTTCTGCTTTATACATTTGGTTCGTGCAGCTCTTTTCTTTGCAGATGTGAATTTGCACCATGATGGATAACGAAGATTTGGCAGAGGAGAGGGCCATTGGGAGCCATCACAAAACTGACCAGACAGCATCTTCATCAGTGAAGACTAAGAATGACAGTAACAAGTAGGTGGTTTCCAGCGACAGCAAAAATACACTGTAACTTCGTGAAAAATGTGTGCATCGAATTGATGGTATTAGAGCTATGGACATCAGCTGTCCAACATCTCATTGGCCCTCTCGACCTTTTTGATGGTGTCATATGTTCATTTAACTGTTATTAATAGTAGGTCTGTGATTTCCAGCGTCACTAGTATAGAATACCCTAGCTCGTGCTACTGTCACCTTCTGCTTAAGAATGTAAATGCTCAAAAAGTAGGAAATGTGAAAAAATTAACGTCGAATGTGCCACCTTGACGCTACCTCTTTGCGCATCTGTGCGGTGGTCCTTAATGCTGTGATCACGCACTGTTCCTCACATACAGGTGTTGCCTGGAAAAAGCATTTTCTGGCCATTTGAAAGGCTCTACTAGCATGAGAGAAACCCTGAACTTCATATAGGTAACATGGATAAGGCTGCTAACATCTTACCAGCCAGTGAAGTGTCTCTGCTGTTATCAACAATATGTAGTATGTAAGGGTCTGTCCAGCAACAAATAGTGTAGAAGGTTGAGAGGGTCACCAGCATGGAAGGATGGTCTGGTGGTTCCAGGAGCAGCCTGGGATTCAGAAGACTCCATTTCCTGCCATGACACAGACTCTTCGTGTGACCTTGGGGAAGTCACTTAGGGTATGTCTTCATTGCCGCTGCAGCTAAAATTTCCAGCTCAGCGCGACATACGTGTGCTAGCTTTGATCAACCTAGTGTGCTAAAAATAGCAATGTGGTGTGGGTGGCGGGCGGGACTAGCCGCCCCAACTATAATGCCATCCGAGACCCTAGGTACATACTCAGGTACTAGCCTGTCCCACCACCCATGCCCATCTGGCTAGCCTGCAGTTTTTAGCAGGTATGTGTGTCAGTAATCCATCTGTTAAAATAGAACATAAGAACGGCCATACTGGATCAAACCAATGGTCCCTCCAGCCCAGTATCATGTCTTCTGACAGTGGCCAATGCCAGGTGCTTCAGGGATAATATTCCCTCCAGAATCCCAGGGGTTTTGTGAGGATTAAAGATTGTGAGGGATTCAGCTACTATGGTAATGGAGCCATTCAAGATGGATATCAAACTTTTACCCAAGGCGTGTTGCTAAAATGGCTCAGAGGCGCTCCAGTTATTTACTGTTTTCTTGCATTCTGGCTGTGTTGGCCTGGCTGGCATGTCTGAGTTTCACTTCTGCTTTCCAAGAAGATAGAATTCATGCCAGAACTGTTGAAATAAATTCCTTCAAGGGTTGTGACCTCCGAGGTACTACCCTCTCTTGAAATGCTTCTGCGTTTACCAGGAGTGGGGCCTGATCCAAAGGCACAGTGAAGTCAACGGGAGGAGAAGGAGGAAATGCACTCTAGGGCTGGACTCCTGACCGTAGGCTGTGCAAACGCATTGAGCCTGTAGCTTAGCATAGCTTGGAAAAGAACATCATGGTTTTATTTCAGTTTTTACTATTACACGTAATGCTGTGAGGTTGAACTTGATATTCCTAACAATTGTCATCTTCAGTGTGCTGTAGAAAATAGCCCCAGGTGAGTTTAGCAGCCATCCACATTGATTGCAATAAATAGGGTCATTTCATTTTCTGGGAGGGTATTTAGCTCACTACAACTTAGGAAGGATAATAATGTGGGGCAAAGGTGCGTATGGTCTTTGTTAGGAAGCTAGCTGGTCGCATTAACCACAAGAAACCTAACTGACTACTTTGATTTGTCCCTTCCCCATCACATGGAGGATTTGTCTTCCTTTCCTAAGGAAAAGGAAGAACGTCTCTGAGCAGAAGGGACAAGAACAAGAGAAGAAACCAAGAGCAGACGCTCTGAACAGCCAGTGGGAGGAAGCTCAGCGAAAGGACCAGGTAGGAGGGAACTGGCCTTTCAAGCAAGAACTGATGCGTGTTTTGTTTTTATGCGAGAAATGGGCAGCCCGAGCTCGTGACCGCTTACAGCTTCTCAGCTGTGCTGCGCCTTCTGCTCTTTGTTTAGTCATCTTTATAAGAGAGGTGATTTCTCCCAAACTATATTTGTTGCCGTTAGACTAAAGCAAGTCACTTAGTCTCTCTGTGCCTCAGTTCCCCATCTGTCATATGGGGGTAACAGAACTGCCGTGCCTCACAGGGGCACTGTGTGGGTGGGGAGTCCAGATAGTTACCTTTGTTCTGTTTGTTTTTTCCCCGACTTAGAACAGGGTAGGGAGCATTAAACAGTGGACTCCAAAAACTCACCCTCCCAGCTGTGGGAGGGAGTGCGGCTTATTGGTTAGCACAGGGAGACTTGGAGATAGGATCTGACTCTGACGCCAGCAGTGTGACTGTGTGAGGGTTATGGGGACTTTGGTGTCAGCTCCCGTGGACTTCACTGAGAGTTTTGGATGCCCAACGCTTCTGAAAAATGGGCCCTAACCTATTGGTGGGTCAGTTTCCCACTCTGTAAAATGTGGATACACCTTAAACCCAGCGGCGCTGAGGCGTTGCATTCCTTTCTGTAGAGGGCTTTGAGATCCTTAGCATGCGAGCGTTACCCTCTGCTCAGCCTGTTGTGGCCTCCTGGTGCAAATTCATAAATTGTAAGGGCAGAAGGGAGCTCAGTGATCAGCCGGTCTGACCTCCTGTACAGCACGGGTTGTAGGACTTCCCCGAATTAATTCCTGTTTGAATGCGAGCAGATCGTTTAGAGCCATGACGAATCTTGATTAAAAAATTGCCAGTGAGGGAGAATCCACCACAGTCCTTGGTACGTTGTTCCAGTGGTTAAGGCACACATTTTAAAGTACTTATTTCTAGTACGAATTTGTCTAGCTTCAACTTCTGGACAATGGAACTTGTTTTACCTTTGTCTGCCAGATTGAAGAAACCCTCTGTTACCACATTTCTGTTCGCCATGTAGATCCGTATAGACTGTGAACGTGTCACCCCTTACCCTTCTCCTTGATGAGCTAAAGAGCTGGAACACCTTGTGTAGTCTGGATGGAGAATAATGCCATTCTGTTCTGCCTCTTCACAGCATCTCCTTGTGGGACAGGGGCAATGTTTAGCTCTGGACACATTTTGCCCTTCTAAACTGGGTGTTGTACCAAGTTGTTTTCATGCTCTTTTTTTCCAACATGTAGCCCCCTGCGTTAAAAGAGAAGACGAGGCCGCCGAGATCCAAGGAGAAGCCGTTGCAAGAAAACGTCATAAGCAGGTAACTTTTTTCTTTTAATTAACTTGTCCTGACCTCCTCTGAGGGCAGGAGATGGAGCTCTTAGACCAATGGAATGCTAGATTTGCTCTGAAGCGGCCTCAATGCTCATCAGTTCTTGCCCTTGTCATATCCTCTCCACCCGCTGCAGTTCCAATGCCCAAGGTCTAACCCAGCAGTTCTCAAACTGTGGGTCGAGACCCCAAAGTGGGTTGTGACCCCATTTTATTGGGGTCACCAGGTCTGGTGTTAGACTTGCTGGGGCCCGGGACTGAAGCTGACGCTCAAGGGCTTCGGCTTTGGGGCTCGGGCTTTGGCTTTGCCCTTCTCCCTGCCCGGAGCAGGTGGGCTCAGGCTTCGGTCCCCCCTCTTGTGGTCATATAGTAAGTTTTGTTGTCAGAAGGGGGTTGCAGTGCAATGAAGCTTGAGAACCACTGGAACCTCTAGCATTCTCCAACCCTGCAGTTTTTTCCTTGCTTTCTCTTGAGCAGAAGGCTACAAGTTGGGCTGAATTTTACGGTGGATTCCGAGATGTGAATTACTTTTCCACAAGGGGCTAGGATGGAAACTAGTTCATTTCTATTTGTGATCTCCGCTGGATTTGAGCCCTCTAGCATTGGGGATGACACCAGCTTTTTCCCTCTCATTGGTTGTGTCAAGGAGCGATCAGCTCAGTTTATCAAGCGCTGCCAGATTCAGAAAATGTCTCTTTGTTTGGCTTATAGGCGAGGTTGTTCTACTAATGAATCTGCAGGTTAGCGATGGGAGGTGGATGCTAGCACAGCTCCAGAGGGTCCTAACCTTTAATCTGGTGGATCAGCAGAGAAGATGACAGATAGTTGGGGAGTTGCCTAGGAGAATAAAAATGTCTCTTTCAATTTCTCTTCTTCATTTATTCAAATGCAAAATGGCCTGCTGGTAAAACCTGCTTTCCCGTCATTCTGTCTCTCTTTTTGCTAAGAAGCTCTCTAAAGCAAGAAGAGGCTGCTGAGAATGAAGCCTCCAGCCAAAAACTGGAAGAAAAGTACAAAGTTCCAGAAGAGGAGAAGACCAAGCACAGACAGGTATGTCTCAAAGACTTTGGGAACCCCACGCCTCTTGACATCTCTTCCTGCCCTACATTTCTCTGATTCTAAGTGCTGCTCTAGGGAAATCGGCAGTATGAGATTCAGGGGAGAAGAGTGACATTCCCAGTGCAAAGCTGGCATCCGCTGGAGGACATGATGTGTGTACATTGATATAAATATACAGTAAGTCCACAATACACAGCGGAATGAGTATGTTAATGAAGTGTATGGAGTTGTATCACCCATGCTGGGATCTTGGCAGATCATAGATGCTTGGCAGGGTTAAGCTGAGCCTGGTCCGTACTTGGAGGGAGACCTGCATGGAAAATATAGGAAGTGACATTAGATGCTAGAGAGGAGAGCACTCTGGGAGGGCTTCCCCTCGCCGTCTCCTGGTTCTTGTCGCGCAGACAGAAAGCAGAAGGTCAGAGTCCAAAGGGCAGGCAATGGGGTGTCTAATCAAGCAAGCAGAGCTATAGCTCTGTACACCAGTAGAGCCTTTTCCCCACCTCCTCCTCCGTATCAGGCCTAATTATACCTGTCGTGCAGGCCCCTGCTCCCATCCCTGACAATTTATGGTCATGTTCTGGTTTGGAGTGTTGAGTCTGGGGGCTTCGGTCCCACCTCTTTTGTATCCCAGGCGAGGGGTAGGGAGTGAGGTTGTGTACTGGCCAAGGCCACCTTTTCTTTGGCTTTTAGTGTTTCTTATACCTCTCCCCCATCCCTCTTGTGCCTCCCAGCTGGTTGCTTGACCTTGTCTTGGGAAAGGAGTTGTCCATTCAGATGTCAAACTGCAGCCATATCCAGCAACACGTTAGCTCTATTCCTTATCTTTCCTCATTATGCTGTAAGCCCTATCTGGCTGTGGGCAGATGGAACACCCAGTGTCTTTGTTCAGACATGTTCGTAAGGATGTAAGAATATCAAAAGTCAAATGGGCAAACAAACCCCACAATTCTGTCTCAGGCAGGCCTGAATGCTATATTCCCATCACTAACACACACTACCTTCTGCTAGTACTGCCCCATGGCCCCAGCGTAGTGATCAATGTTCCCTCTCATTTTTGACAGGCCGCGTGGGCAAAAAATTTCTTCTGTGCAAATTTTTGTGCCCGCGGTGTTTCGCCGTGTGCGTGGGGTTTAGGATCTGGGTGCGCGCGCACAGCTTAGAGGGAACAGTGGCAGTGATCCTCTTCTTTCGCATGGCAGTAGCGGAACGGTGGAAGCAACATGACCGCAGGTGGATCTTAAGGTCTCTGATCCAGTCCGGGGCGGGGGAGCCATTTGAACGGCTGCGACACCTCCAGGATGAGCATAGATTGGGCAGTCGTCTGTGATGTGCCTGAGAGTTTGCACTGCGTCCCAGAGCGGGTAGTGATAAGAAGAGCCGTGCTGCTGGACGTGCCATCTTGCAACTAATAGCTAAACCTAGGATCCTGACCGCTTGTGCCACGAAACTTTTCCTGCTGCATTGGAGTGCCCTCCAAGACCCTAGCCGCATTCCAAACTGGGGTACCTCGCGCGTTGTAAATGTGCCCTGTGCTTGCAAGAGGATGAGCTGTGCGTGGTGAGATAAACGGAGCTGCATCTGGTTCGGGGTGTGGTTCCGAAGCCAATCGGATAAAGGTTTCCTGAGTCTCTGTGTCCAGTGGACACAGTGTGTTCATCTGAAAGCGTGATCACTTGGGGCTTGTCTACCCTTAACATGCTACAGAGGCACAGTTCAGCTACTGCAGCGTAGATAGTGCCTACGCTGATGGGAGGGGTTCTCCCATCTGCCTAGGTAAGCCACCTCCCCGGGAGGCCGTAGCTAGGTTGACGGAGGAATTCTGTCTACATGGGGACTGAGGTCGGCTTAACAATGCTGTTCAGGGGGGTGGGTTTTTCACACCCCTGACCAACGTAGTTAAACCAACCTAATCTTCTGCTGCAGCCCAGGCCTTGGTCACTATTTTTAAGCAGGAGAATCCAGACGCTCCCTGGGTTACGCAAGACCTGACTTACGCGAATTCGCATTTACGGAAAAAGCTCCGTAAGCTAGAAATAGGAGCTTTTTTTTGGTTTGTTTTTGGGGTTTTTTTGCGTAATGGTTGGGTATACGTTTCCGACGTATGCGAAACTCGAGTTACGCAAGGCGTTCTGGAACGGAATGATTGCGTAAGTCGGGGAGTGTCTGTACTAGGCTAATGCAATGTTATGATAATTTGATCTATACAGTGCCAATTGCCAAGTCACCCAGCCTTTGCCTTCCCCCCCCGTTTTTCTCCCCCTAGCGGTATGAAAATGGATACGGATAGTGTTAGTAGCTACACTCACAATTGCGTTAATTGCTGCTTGTCGTCAGCACGTTCAACCTTGTACAGAGTGGACGGGGCCCCTGCCCTGAGGAGCTGACAGCTACAGCTCTGATCCTGCAGTTGGATCAGTGCTGGGGGAGCCTTGTGCCTATGCAGCGTCCTGTTGATGTCAGTAGGGCTTTGTGTGGAGAAGACTGGAGTCTGGTTCGTAATGGTGGTGTTTCCCACGTCAGGGCCTCGGAGGTGCAGCCCATTGCTTCAGAGACATGTGGCGCTGTCAGCTTTCTGGTGTTGCTTTTCCTTCCCTTCCTCAGTGCAACCCCAGGTTGTGGTGTTTGCAGGATTGCCACGGTACGTCAAAATGTCTAAGATCTCTCCTCAGTCAATGTGTTTGACTCCCTGTTTGCACCAGGAGCTGGGCTACAGTCTCTGAAGCATGGTAGTTCATTTTCCCCTTATGAACATTCACCGATAACGTTATTGTATCGATGCTGTCATAAATATAAAGGGAAGGTTTTGTGTCTTTTTATACCTTAAGGTTTTGCCTAGAGGGATTCTCTGTGTTTTGAATCTGATTACCATGTAAGGTATTTACCATCCTGATTTTACAGAGGTGATTTTTTAACTTTTTCTTCAATTAAAATTCTTCTTTTAAGAACCTGATTGCTTTTTCCTTGTTCTTAAGATCCAAGGGTTTGGGTCTGTGTTCACCTATGCAAATTGGTGAGGATTTTTATCAAGCCTTCCCCAGGAAAGGGGGTGTAGGGCTTGGGGGGGATTTTGCGGGGAAAGACGTTTCCATGTGGGCTCTTTCCCTGTTATATTTGTTAGACGCTTGGTGGTGGCAGCAAAAAAGTCCAGAGGCAAAAGGTAAAATAGTTTGTACCTTGGGGAAGTTTTAACCTAAGAAGGTAAAAATAAGCTTAGGGGGGTTTTCATGCAGGTCCCCACATCTGTACCCTAGAGTTCAGAGTGGGGAAGGAACCTTGACAGATGCATATCTGTGTCAGTTGCAAATATCTGTATGACCATAATGCCTAGGGTACCCAGTCCTGGATCAGGACACCATAGTGTTAGGTGCTGTACAAACACAGGACTAAAAGACGGTCCCTGCCCCAAAGAGCAGAGATCTCAGCTGTTCATTCCTCCTGAATTTACCACCATCTGATTGTGATATTACAGACTGAGGAGTGTGAATTCAAGAGTCAGTGTGTTTGTAGGGAATGACTGATCTTGTTTGCCTACAGGTATCTTAACTAATAGGCAGAAATTAAAAATATGGCCAATAAGCAGAGCTGTTTCTAAGGAAAACCATGTTCAGAAACATCTGAGTTTGGCAGCCTGTTCAAGTCTTAAAAGAAAAACATGGATGAGTTGAAATTTGTAATTAAAGACTTCACCTTTGGCAGGTGGTGTGTCAACGGGACTGCTTGCATGACAGTGCCGAGGTGTTTGTTTTGCTATGGCACATTGTGCAGAAATCGGCTTGAGACAAACGAAAGACCAGTTTCTCTCATTGAAATGTTGAATATGAAAATACAACAAAGCTTCATTTTCCCCCAGGGGATAAACGTTTAGGGCCACATTCAAGCTGAGCATCATCAAGTTTTTGTATTCAAGGCCCTAGGCTGCCGTGCCCTGGTTTATGTATCTATTTGTCTCCTTTTGCATCTTCCTCCACCTCTACCTCTGTCCTCCCTAGCTCCTGCTTTGACCGCGTCAATCCCTTTTCATAATCTGTTTCCAAACTCTCACCAAAACCACGGCTCAGGCTCCCAATCCCTGTTCCCCGGGCCAACGCCCTGCTCTCATCCAGATCTCTCCTAGAAGCTCGCTTCATCTCTGTTGCCTACAAGAAGGGTTTGCCTGCCCTTAATGGAACGTCTTAAGATATACATGGACCATAACTCGGTTGCTACATTATCGTATTTCTGTAGCCCTGGAATGTAGCTCATTTCATTCTTGATCGTCTGTCCCTCCGACTCGTTGCATCACCTCTGACATTGGATTGTAAGTTCTTTGGAGCAGGGCCCCATGTATTTGTTCTGGAAAGCATCCAGCACACTTCCAAAGTCTGTATTAGCCAAAATAATCTACATTCCAGGCAGAAACTCTCACACACTGCAGGTGCCTCTGTCCTTTTGAAAATCAGGTCATTTATGTAGGCACCTAAATGTGAACTTTTTAGGTCCCTTTGCTTGAAAATGTTGGCCTGCCTGAGAGTTGAAATGGGTAAACTTGGCTACAGGGTGCGGGGAGTATATTGGGTTCTGTGCCCCAGGCTTTAGCTGAGTGGCATCTCTGGTGCTGGGAACATTGTAGCTAATGGTCTCCTTTTCCAGCTCAAAGAATGTGCATTGCTTGGATCCCAAGGTAATAAAATCTCTTTCAGGTGGAGACTGAGCCCATCCCAACCAAAACTCCAGCTTCAGGGCCAGCGAGCGCTCCCAGGTGAGAAATGAATGGTTCGGCATGTGGAGGGGTGGGGAATAGACCATTGCGCAAGTGGACAGGAGAGGCCGTATGTGCAAACACGCTAAACTCACGGAGCAGCTGTTTGCCACAGATGTGTCTACATGGCTGCTGGGAGTGCACCGCCCAGCCCGGGTAGTCAGACTCACGCTAGCTCAAGGTGAGCTAGCTCGCTAAAAATAGCAGTGTGTCGTTATGGCAGTGGCTCGGGCTAGCCACCTGAGCTCAGATCCTCCTGACTTTCCTTGAAGATTTCTTCCAGTGGTATGCAGGGAAATGCTGGTGTAGATCGAACACTGATTTAACCACCACTCAGAGCAGCGCTGGATAAAACGGTGGTAAAAATGCGACTAGCTACTAGAGCTTGCACCAGTGGTAACAATGATGGGAGATTTTGAGTGGGTGGGGAGGACTCTAGTGTAGACAAAACCTAAGTGTTGATTCCTAGAGGAACGTTGAAAGAAACTTACCCTTTGACAATACTCTGGTTTGTAACCTGGGTTTCACCTACCCAAGCTTCTGATGAGACTTAAGCTTTCCATAATCTCTGCGTATTATTTCCTTTCCTATGTTTTCTGCACTGGGAGATTTTTCATATTCTTTGTGGCCTCAGATTTACCAGGGAAATGTTGGAACTTTGCTGCTCCGCAATTTTTATACAAATTGCAACTGTACTGAATTGATTTTTTTCCTCCCTATGATAAGAAACTCTCACCACTCACTGTGGCATTACTCTGAGTAAAGCAAGGACCTGGCTACTAAATTATCACCTCTCCTTTGCCTAGGAAAGCAGGGCTAAGACATCAATTTTCAATGTAATCTTTACATCCAGCTTGGGACCCGATCCAGCACCCACTTTAGTATCCACTTGATTTCAGTGGGCATTTGATCAAGCCCTTAATCCTTTGCTTCAGAGCAGCGAGGAGTAAATATTGAAGGGGACTGTTGATTGATTACACGTACTTAGTAATTACAGTGATGGGCTTTATAGAAAACACTAAGATAAGACAATACGCATCTGAAGTCCAATAGGTTTGTATTTTCTATACATTGCTACGTATTGAGGTTGCACTGTGATCTGAAAGGAAGGAGTTAATGTGAACTTGGCTAATTTTCACTTCCCTCATTTTAGGGTCAGTGACTTCTCCAATGCCTCTTGCTGGGAATGAGAGAGCTGGTGGAGGGGGAGTTAAACCCCTAAATGTTTGCAGGGGAGTCAAAATGATTTTCTCTACCCCAGCGTGCTCTTATTTTAAGAGGAGGTTGGGTAATGAGTCAACTCTCAGCCGCTCACGTGTTGATTTACACAGACCCCAGCTCCCTTTAGACTTAATCAGATTTTAGGAATTTGACATATTTTACAGAGTATGTCAGTTACTTGCTTAATGAGTTTAGCTGAAATTGTGTAACTCTTGGGAAAAAGTCCAATACATTTCCCCTGTCTTGATCTGCAGAATACGCTGAAGCCCATAAGGGAGCAGGGAACTCCGAACCCAGTGGTGGTGCTGAGGGAAAGTCAATTGTGAATAATTTATTTATATTACCCCAGGGCCGATAGGTTCCAACTGAAATTGGGGCTCTGTTGTGCTTGGCACTGCATGTACATTTAAGAAGAGACAGTCCCTGTCCCAAAGAGCTTATAGTCTAAACAGACACGGCAAGGAAGAATTATCCTCTTTTTACATATGAGAAATGAGAGCAGAGTGACTTCCCTAAGATCACACAGGAAGTCAGTCACAGAGCAAGAGTTTGAACCCAGCTCTCTTGAGAATCGCAATCCATTTCCTTAACCACCAGCCCATTCCTCTTCTGAGTATTAATCCTAGGTTTTACTTACTACAAGTATTTGTCTCTGTTCTGTCTGTGGTGTGGGGAGAGGCCGGAGGGTGGGAGAGGGGAGGGAAATGATGCGCAATGAATTATAGAATACCAGGGTTGGAAGGGACCTCAGGAGGTCATCTAGTCCAACCCCCTGCTCAAAGCAGGACCAATCCCCAACTGAATCATCCCAGCCAGGGCTTTGTCAAGCCTGACCTGAAAAACCTCAAAGGAAGGAGATTCCACCACCTCCCTAGGTAACGCATTCCAGTGTTTCACCACCCTCCTAGTGAAAAAGTTTTTCCTAATATCCAACCTGAACCTCCCTCACTGCAACTTGAGACCATTGTTCCTTGTTCTGTCATCTGCTACCACTGAGAACAGTCTAGATCCATCCCCTTTGAACCCCCCTTTAGGTAGTTGAAAGCAGCTATCAAATCCCCCCTCATTCTTCTCTTCCATAGACTAAACATCCCCAGTTCCCTCAGCCTCTCCTCATAACTCATGTGTTCCAGCCCCCTAATAATTTTTCTTGCCCTTCGCTGGACTCTCTCCAATTTCTCCACATCCTTCTTGTAGTGTGGGGCCCAAAACTGGACACAGTACTCCAGATAAGGCCTCACCAATGCTGAATAGAGGGGAATGATCACGCCCCTTGATCTGCTGGCTATGCTCCTACTTATACAGCCCAAAATGCCGTTAGCCTTCTTGGCAACAAGGGCACACTGCTGTGACTCATATCCAGCTTCTCGTCCACTGTGACCCTTAGATCCTTTTCAGCACTGACCACATCAGACATTATTAGCTGGGAGCTTTAAGGGGACACTTAAAGCCCGTCTCTGGAAGCACAGACGTCACTGAAGGATGTCAGTGTGGCCCACCTTTGTGGCCCACCTGATGATCACTTTAGATAAGCTATTACCAGCTGGACAATGGGGTGGGAGGAGGTATTTTTTCATATTCTCTGTGTATATATAAAGTCTGCTGCAGTTTCCACGGCATACATCTGATGAAGTGAGCTGTAGCTCATGAAAGCTCATGCTCAAATAAATTGGTTAGTCTCTAAGGTGCCACAAGTACTCCTTTTCTTTTTGTCTACACTACGCAGCTTTCAGCGACACACCTGTGTTGCCACAGCTGTGCTGCTAAACGTCATGCCGTCTAACCGCTGTTTGTCGCCGCTCCTGTTGACAAAAAACTTCCACCCCCAAGGAGCGGCGTTTGAGAGCGCTCCTGCCAACAACGAGCTGTTCACACTGGCACTTGTCGAGGCAAAACTTTTGTCTTGGGGGGGGAAACACCTCTGAAAGACAAAAGTTTTGTTGTTCAATTGCCAGCGTAGACAAAGCCTGGGTGACTCCCAGTGCCTCCGAATAACGTACCCCATGCCGTGAACAGCTGTTAAATAGAAAATTAAGCCCTAAGCCCGTGTTCTGGGCTCTTCAGCTCACACTCCCTGCTGCGTTTCTGGAGGAGAAAGAGAGCAGTTACCAATGTGTTGTCATCCTCCCCGCCTCTAGCTTGTCTATACGAGCTAGACCTTGGAGTTGCCAGGACCAGTTCAACAAGTTCTTTGCTGTTATCCTCTCCAAGCCCAGCACGCAGGCAGAGTGAAATCCCGAACTAAACTGGATAGACCTATTGCCTTGGGTGTCAATGTTAACATGTACCAATTGGAACTTCGCTTGCGGCCTCTAAGCATTAGTCAATATACGGAGATAGCAGACACGTGACCGCCTTGCTTCCTTTGCTTGAGAGAATCAAGCGTGTCACTGATGGATTTTGTTATGATCATCTAATTTGACCCTCTTGTATAACACAGGCAATAGAGCCTCACCCGGTGACTCCTGTAGGGGGTGGCGTTCTCCTTCTTTGTTATGGGACAATATTGAACCCAGTAACTCATGACTAACTCAATTATACCTGCTTATGTGATGCCAGTGAGCCCAATAATGCATATGACCAATTAGAGCATATCTTTTAGCAAAACGCCTAAAATCCCTTGTTCCAGGCAGAAAACATCCAGGCCAATGGGGCTTTTGTTAAAGACCGAGCATTTTCTGTTCTCCCGCAGCACACGATTATGCCAGCGTGAGTAATGTCCAGCAACACTGGCTTTGTCCCTTTGAATAGCCAGCTGTAATTGAAACCCCTTGAGTGAAACTGATCTATTTTCAGAGCTGCTTCTGTATTTGTTTTTCCAAAATTTTGGTGGCATCAGGTAACCTGGCAACACTTCACAACCCCCTTGCACCCAACCCCCTTGCATCCAACCTCCTCGCTTTGGAAAGCAGTTTGTTCCGAGACTGGAATTCTGGCCCGGGGTATCTCCGCTTGTGACCCTACTTAATTTGTTTGTGGTTGCTGCAAAGGCTGCTAATATTCAGTGTGGATGTTTGTAAAGCTTTCTCCCTGCCCTCCCTGGTGAGAGTTCAGATTTAACAGATCCCACTAATCTGTATTTGACCTGCATGTGCTCTGGGAATTGATGTCAGAGAGAGAAGTGGCAGTCACTGTATCAAATAAGCAGAGGGGAACCAATCCAAAGGGAAACAGCTCCGCTAAGCACAGTTATAAGCTCTTATCCTGTGTCCTAAGAGAAGCTAAATAATTGCTGAAGGATAATTGCAACTGAAGTTGTGCTTGCATCTCTTTCAATACTGGGGATGAAATTGCATCAAGCCTTAAGCAGCAGGGGACGGTTGTCTGCTCTCTGACATTTCAGTGTGGCACGTGCTGCAAGTTAACCTTATGCAAGAACTTTTGGCTCTTTCCAAAGTGACTAGTATTTAATTACTTGGTGCCCAGCCTGACACCTTAAAGAGGCTGATTTCCAGAGGGCAGGAGCTTGGGACATTCCAAAAACCAGACCTCTTAATGTGCCCCCTGCAAATCAGTTATCACTCTTGAAATCTTCTCCCCTGCATGCAGCAGGCCCTGTTGGCAGCGGGGATTCTGTGAAACTGCAATGATAAGGAATTTGAATGAAGACACTTTATTGTTTCTCTGCCGATTCCTTTTCTCATACGGTGAAGCCCTGCCGATGATTTTCTGGATGGAGAGCGGACTTTAAGAAGACTGCATTGAGATCCACAGTGCTTCTTGGCATACTGGAGTTAGTGAGGCAGGCAGACGTTGCTTGCTTTTGGGTTTGTAACTTAATTACAGACCGGTTGCTTGCCTTTAGGGCAAGGTTAGAACGAGATCAGCCCTGGGGCATGCTGGGTATATATCTGTAGTGAGATCCCATCGAGAGTTGCTGTAGGCAGTCATGTGGGTTAAAGACCCATTGTCCGGATGGTAGCTCCCCAGTGACACCTGCAGGCCAGGAATATGGCATGCTTACTCCTTAAAGCTATATCACATCTTCTTTCCCCGCTGCCCATTTGGGAGTGACTCCCTTTTTTTGCAGGAACGGTAGTTAACTCTAGTGACTAATGTATCTGATCTAATATTAGACTACAGACTAGGGACCGAATGGCTCGGCAGCAGTTCTGCAGAAAAGGACCTAGGGGTTACAGTGGACGAGAAGCTGGATATGAGTCAACAGTGTGCCCTTGTTGCCAAGAAGGCCAATGGCATTTTGGGATGTATAAGTAGGGGCATTACCAGCAGATCGAGGGACGTGATCGTTCCCCTCTATTCAACATTGGTGAGGCCTCATCTGGAGTACTGTGTCCAGTTTTGGGCCCCACACTGCAAGAAGGATGTGGAAAAATTGGAAAGAGTCCAGCGGAGGGCAACAAAAATGATTAGGGGACTGGAACACATGAGTTATGAGGAGAGGCTGAGGGAACTGGGGATGTTTAGTCTATGGAAGAGAAGAATGAGGGGGGATTTGATAGCTGCTTTCAACTACCTGAAAAGGGGTTCCAAAGAGGATGGATCTAGACTGTTCTCAGTGGTAGCAGATGACAAAACAAGGAGTAATGGTCTCAAGCTGCAGTGGGGGAGATTTAGGTTGTATATTAGGAAAAAAATTTTCACTATGAGGGTGGTGAAACACTGGAATGCGTTACCTAGGGAGGTGGTGGAATCTCCTTCCTTAGATATTTTTAAGGTCAGGCTTGACAAAGCCCTGGCTGGGATGATTTAGTCGGGGATCGGTCCTGCTTTGAGCAGGGGGTTGGACTAGATGACCTCCTGGGGTCCTTTCCAACCCTGATATTCTATGATTAGTCCTGACAAATCTTAAGAGCGGCCAGCTCTATGTTAACCCTGTTCCCTCCACTTCTAACGTGCTTCCAATACCAGTTGCAGCAATGAACCTTCGGAAGCACTCGTTGCTGTAAAGTATCCCCACTCCCACCCCAGGTGAGTAAATCAAAGCCGAGCAGGGGATTCATCTACACGACTTCCATTGAAATTAACGGGCGTTGCATGGCTCACTCCCCTGGAAAGCCACACTGGTTAGAAGGCCAGATGGCAGTGCGATGGCCCCGTCAAGTTTCGGAGGAGCTGATCTGGTGTCATTCTGTGCACACCAAAAGAATGTTGATCTGTTGCTGCTTGGCCAGCTGCCCAGACCTGTGGGCCTGGATAAGTCTGTTTCCTGTCACAGGCCCTGTGTCCTACACCATCAGGTTCTCTTGTTTTGAGCGGCTGGATCAGAGTTTCAGGGCTGAGCTGGGTCCTGAGTTTAGGGCCCTTGGGTCTATCCCATTGCTGGGAGCCTCGCTGTTGATACGCCCCAGCGAGTTGGATCAGCAGACTCCTGCTGCAGCCCCTCGCTGGTTTAATCTGGTCCTTCAGTCTCCAGAGATTCCAACGGGTCCATCTCCCTTCCCATCTGTGATCACTCTGCATCCTTGGGGCAAGTGCAGCGATAGGCTCTAGGGAAAAGCAGTCTTAGGAAAGCATTTGAGTCTATTTACCTGCCTCTAATGTAATAAGCACGGCTTTAAAAAATCACCAGCCTGCAAGCCAGAATGAAAAATAACTGCTCCCCAGCTCCCACAAACTCACCCCCAGCAGTTTCAGGAATAAGCCAGCAGTGCAAGCTTTATTAGCTGCTGTATTTAATTACAACATATTGTCAATCAACTTGACAGTGATTACACTTAATCTCTCTTGCTTCTGTTACACCTCTTTATCTTTTCTGGCTTCACTCCTTTCTTTTGTGTTATGGATAACGATGCATCTTTCCTGCACTGTCTCGAGCGTCTGTCTCATCTCCTCTTTCTCTCTGTGTCTACACCCTCCATCTCTCATGCCATGGTGATCTAATAGATGAGCACTGGACTGGGACTCAGGAGAACTGGACTCTGTTCCTGGGTCTGCCACTGATTTTCTGAGTGACCTTGGGCAAGTCACTTCCCCTCTCTGTGCCTGTTTTCTCGCCAGCCCTTTGTCTATTTAGACTGTGAGCTCTTAGGGCAGGGACTGCCTCTTACTAGTGTGAATACAGTACCGAGCACTGCAGGGCCCCGGTCTCAGCTGGGTTTCTAGCCAATGCCATAATACAAGTAAATTATATTTCTCTTTTCTAATTGCACACATCAGTCTGTCCCACCCCCACTTCCCTCTGTAGCTGCCGTAAGCAAATCCATTCTCATAAGGTGAGATTCAACAGTGCAGGTATGCAGTTTTTGTCCAGCCCTTTAAAAACAGAGACACAGGTAGTGGGTCTGCCCTAGTGCTGAAGCTGCAGTGTGAAGCTGTGAGATTGTGGCATATAGTCTCTTGTTGCGTTGAAAAGGGGTTAGCCCTCCGCTTGTTGCTTTGGCAAGGGATCAGTTTATAACACATCCTGATTGAGATTCAAATTGGCCGCGCCGACTTTGTTTCAGAGTCCTTGAGATGGCAGCCGACAGTCCGGACTGCAACAGCCAGGAAGCTTCTCATCCGGGGGAGCAGGAGGGTGAAGAGGGCCAGCCCAGGGAGGGGAGCACTGAAAGGTTTATACGCTGCAGGTTTTGTAGCATTTGGAGGAGCATGTTAATTTTCATTGAGGGCATTGTCTTGCCCTTGCTCTCAATTTGCATCAGGGCTGTCTTGCAACCTCAGCTGGCTACAGAGATAGGAGGATTTTACGTGAGTCTTGGGTTTAAGATTCATACCCTGTCATTTCAACTCCTATTAGAAGTGTGGGGGAGGAATCGGTGTTCTTCAGACATCTCTAATCCAGGTGACCAGTGCTTGGTCCCAGCCACAGCCGCCCCTGCACCCGCAGCTTGATTCCACGTCTCGCTGGTCCACTTTGTAGCAGTGCGACAGCCTCGTTGAAATGGCTGGGAAGGCCCAGGATGGTCCCTGTGTGGACGAAGCCACCTGTATGTCTTTCTCAGTGAGCCTGTAGCATCAGGGTGGAAGCAGAGTGCTGGGCTGCAGTGGGGAAGCTTGTGTTGTTGTTGAGTGGAGAAACCAGAGGGCTGTAGTCTCCAAGCGGACCCTGTCTGCTTTGCACCAGCTTGCAGAACCTCTTACTGAGGTTCTCGCTGCACTTCTCCCCACACCCGTCCCTCTACCCATTCCCTGCTCATGGCCCCACGCAGCCCTGAGACCATCTCACCAACTTCTTCCTAGCCCTGGCCGAGGTGGCTGTGAGGCAGTTCAGGACGATGCTAGATGGGAGATTCTCTGACTGTGGGGCCTCTTTCTAGTCTCTGGTCCCCGGGCAGAGTTCCCTCGGGCAGCGTCCAGTGACTCCTTCTCGGAGCTGTGGGCACTGTCTGGGATTCTCTGCTCAGTGTCACCACCTGAATCCCTTGTTTTCATCCTGTGACCTGCACCCCTGTCCCTTTGGTTCATGTTTTTGTCCTCCGCACTCAGTTGCTGTCTGGGTTCTGTGGCTCCTCCCTCACCTGGCGGGGGCGGAGTCTCCATTGCTTTGATGGGCTCTGCTCACCGATCCCAGTCATCAGATAGGTTGCCCGTCACCCCCTTTGAAGCACCAGAAGCAAGGCTCCATGGAAGGGGAGGGCAGCTGGTACCCAGATCGTGGCCCCGCCTGTGCCCTGCCTCACCCCCACTCGGCCTCTTCCCCGAGGCCATGCCCTCACTCTGCCCCACCTCCGCCCCGCCGCTTCCCCGCCCTCCGCTTGTTCCTCTCTGCCCCCTCCCCCCCAGTTGCTCGCCTAAGGCAGGAAAAAGTGATGGGGCCATGGCACCACATTCCGCCCCTGCACCCCCGTTCCGGGAAGGGGGCAGAGAGAAGCAGGGTGGGCCTCGGGGGAAGAGATAGGGTTGCCATTTTGGGTTGGACGTATTCCTGGAGGTTTCATCACCTGACATAATCTTTAACTGAAGATTAACCTTCAATTCCTGGAGACTCCAGGACAAGCCTGGAGGGTTGGCAACCCGAGGAAGAGGCAGAGCTGAGCGAGGGGGGTCTTGGAGGGGGCAGGAAGAGATGGAGCGGTGGCGGGGCCATGGTTCAGGCGCTGATGAGCCTCCCCACTTCTAGGTTGCTGTTGGCGCTCCCCAAACAGAGGACTCCCGCGCTGTCTGGGAGCATGTTCAAAGGCCCAGCTAAATAGGGCCGGTCATCACACAGGCTGGTGTGTTTAAAGGGAATGTGGTGGTTGTCTGAGGAGAGCTAGGCAGGATCTGGCGGTGATCCTTGTAGTGCACATTGATAAGTAATAAAAGGTGCTGTTCGTTCTAGATCAGAGCACGCCCCGAAGAAAGTGAGAACTGGCCCTGAAGGGAAACTCCTGGTGACCGACGACAGAGACCTGGTAAGAAGCATCTTGAAGTACCTGGAGCTGCTGTAGCCTCTGTAAATGATTCAGTGTTTAAACGGTTGTGAGAGGAGATGCCTGGGCACTTCAGTTTCTAAGAGTTATGTGTTCCTGGAAGGTGAACTCGTTATAAGGCAGTTATGGCCTATCCAGCAAGTCTTGATGGATTGGAAAAAATGGGCTGGACTTTCAGCTGGTATAAATCCATGTAGCTCTACCGTTATCGGTGAAGCTGTGCTGATCTACCTTAGCTCCGGAGCGAGCCTTATATTGGTACAGTCCCCTTTGACTCTCACCATAGATTCAAGGACTTGAAGGGACCATCTAGTCTGACCTCCTGCACATCGCAGACCACAGAACCTCACCTGCCCGCTCCTGTCATAGGCCTATAACCTCTGGCTGAGTTACTGACACCCTCAATTCTTGGTTTAAAGACTTTGTTACAGAGAATCTGCCAGTCACTCTATTTCAAACCAGCAAGTGACCCGTGCCCTGTCCCCTTTCTCAGCCTCTCCACTGACTTCCTTCTGTGCATCGCACAACTTCTCGCCCTCATCGCCAAGGCCAAATGTAATCCCATCCCTTTCTGCTTACCTAGCTTAGTTTCTAACCACTTCATCTGCCACTGATGCCACCCTGCCTGCCCCATTCATCCATTTCTCCCACAAGCATCTCTGTCTCATTTTTCATGCCACCCCTGTGCCTGGGACCCCCAGGCCATTCTGCTGTGACACCCACAATGAGCAAGTCAGTTACATGGAATCATGGAAATGTAGGGTTGGAAAGGACTTCCAGAGGTCATCTAGTCTGGCCCCCTGTGCTGAGGCAGAACCAACTATAAATAGACCATCGCTGACGGGTGTTTGTCCAACTTGTTCTTACAAACCTCCAGTGATGGGGATTCCACAGCCGCCCTTGGAAACCTAGTCCAGAGCTTAACTCCCTTTATAGTTCAAAAGTTTTTCCTAATATCTAACCTAAACCGCCCTTGCTGCAGATTAAGCCTGTTAACTTCTTGTTCTATCTGCTGTGGTCATGGAGAACAATTGATCCCCATCCTCCTTTTAACAGCCCTTAACGTATTTGAAGACTGTTATCAGGTGCCCCCTTCATCTTCTTTTCTCAAGCCTAAACATGCCCAGTTTTATTCAGCTTTTCTCATTGGTCAGATTTTTCTAAACCTTTTTATCATTTTTGTTGCTGTCCTGTGGACTCTCTCCAGTTTTTCCATATCATTCTCAAAATGTGGCACCCAGAACTGGGCACAGTACTCCAGCTGCGGCCTCACCAATGCCGAGTATAGTGGGACAATGACCACCCATGTCTTGACATATGACACTCCTGTTAATACCATTGCATCACATTATTAACTCCTATCCAGTTTGTGAGCCACTACAACTCCTAAATCCTGTTCAGTACCACCACCACCTAGCCAGTTATTCCCTATTTTGTAGTTGTGCGTTTGATTTTTCCTTTTGAAGTGCAGTACTTTGCACTTGTCTTTATTATTTCATCTTGTTGATTTCAGACCGATTCTCCAATTTGTCAAGGTTGTTTTGAATCCTGATCTTATCCTCCAAAGTGCTTGCAACCCCTCCCAGTTTTGTGTCATCAACAAATTTTATAAGCACGCTCTCCATGCCATTATCCAAGTCATTAATAAATATATTGAACAATACCGGACCTAGGACTGACCCCTGCAGGACTCCACCGGACACACTCCCCCAGTTTGACAGTGAACCATTGATAACTATGCTTTGAGTACGGTCTTTCAACCAGTTGTATGCTCACTTTGTAGTAATTTCATCTAGACCACATTTCCATATTTTGATTGAGACTGTCTCGTGAGACTGTGTCAAAGGCCTTACTAAAAATCAAGCTATATCATGTCTACAGATTCTCCCCATCCACTAGACCAGTAACCCTAACTAAAAAGGAAATTAGGTGAGTTTGGCATGATTCGTTCTTGATAAATCCATGTTGGCTATTACTTATCTCCCTACTATCTTCTAGGTGCCTATAAATTGATTGTTTAGTTACTTATTCCAGTGTCTTTCTGGGCATTAAAGTTAGGCTGACTGGTCTATAATACCCCAGATTCTCTTTATGCCCCTTTTGAAAGACGGGTACTAGGTTTGCCCTTCTCCAGACCCCTGTCCTACATAAGTTCTCGAAGATAATTGCTAATGGTTCTGAAATTGTTTCAGCTAGTTCCTTAAGTACCTTAGGGTGCATTTCATCAGGACCGGCTGACTTGAATACATCTATTTAAATATTTTTAACCTGTTCTTTCCCTATTTTGGCTTGCATTCCTTCCCCCTTCTTAATATTAATTGTGTTAAGTATTTGGTCACAATTTGCCTTTTTAGCAAAGACTGATGCAAAATAGGCATTAAACACCTCAGCCTTCTTGATGTCATCCATTATTAGCTCTCCCTCCCTGCTAAGTAGAGGGACCTACACTTCCCTTCATCTTTCTCTTGCTCCTAATGTGTTTAAAGAACCTCTTCTTCTTGCCTTTTACATCCCTTGCTCTGTGAAACTCATTGTGTGCCTCAGCCTATATGCTTGTGCTATTCTTTTGTACTCCTCCTTAGCAATTTGTCCAGGTGTCCACTTTTTGTAGGATTCCTTTTAGATTTTGCAGGTCATTAAAGAGTTCCTGATGAAGCCACATGGGCCTCTTACTATTCTTCCTTTCTTTCTTTCGCAGCAGAATAGTTTGCTGTTGCACCTTTACTATTGTCTATGGGAAACTGCCAGCTTTCCTGAACTACTTTTTCCCTTACATTTTCTACCCAGGCGGTTACTAGTTATTTGAGTTTGTTTAAGTCTGCTTTTTTGAAATCCGTTGTCCTTATAACGCTCCTCTCAGTTCTTCCTTCCCTAAGAAGCATGAAATTTATCATTTCATGAGCACTGTCACCTAAATTGCCTTTAACCTTCAGAATTACAACCCGTTCCTCCCTCTTAGTCGAATCCATTCTAAAATGGTTGCCCCCTGGTTGCTTCTTCCACTTTCCAAAACAAAAAGTTGTCCTCAGTACCTTCCAAGAACTTACGGGACATTTTGTGTTTTGCCATATTATATTCCCACAGATCTCTGTGTCTTTGAAGTCCCCCGTTACTAACAGGTCTTGTGTCTTGGATATTTCTGTTTGTTCTAGAAAGGCCTCAGAATCATAGGACTGGAGGGGACCTCGAGAAGTTGTCTAGTCCAGTCTCCTGCACTCATGGTAGGACTAAGTATTATCTAGACCATCCTTCTTCCTGACTTGGTGGTCTACTATGACATCATGTTTGGTGTTTTCCCCCTTTTTGGCTTCGCCCAGCGATTTTCATCTGCTCTGCCTCTCACCTGTTTATGGACCTCAAAACAAGTATCTATTCTTCATGTGTAATGCAACATCTCCTCCCTTTTTTCCCTGCCTGACAAGCTATACGCCTCTGTGGTCCTTGCAAATAATGACACAACTGATTTGCCACACTGACATTATTTATTCTGAATAATTAGTCACAGGTTCTTTCCCAAAACGGGCTCCACACAAGTTTCCCTTAGAAACTTGTCTCTGTCTCTCTGGGATTGAAGTGACTGGCAGTAGATAGTGTAGATTCCACTGTAACCTTACAAAGAAAAGGAATAATTGTAATACCCATAATCATTAAACAGCTTAAACCTATCCAAATAGACAGCCCATGCACCCATTAGGGCCAGGCTAATGGATGCATTTTGTACTTATGCTCTAAAAGATTAGAAGAATTCAGGGATGAAGAATTAGTGAGTGGAGAACCTAAGAAGGCCACAAATCAGTTGACACCCAGTGCAGAGCCAAAGAGATTCTGAGAAAATGGAAATACGTGGTGGTGTCTTATACCCCACATTATGCAGATGTCAGGGATGTATATCCATATTTGTTTTGGTACCCCAATTACCATAAGGTCAGTGCCTGCCCCCGTTCCATCTGTGACATTCTGGATGTCCATAATTAACCATAATCATTTATATTAACAAACCACGTCAATACTGCCTCAATCTTTCTTAATTCTTATGCGTCAGTGCAGTCTAATTGCCTAGGAACCTAACTGCAACCTCCCCAAACCCTCCCATTTTACAGAATCTTGCAGTGGTCCCTCACAAGAACATAGGAACGTCCCTACTGGGTCAAACCAAAGGTCCATCTAGCCCAGTATCCTGTCTTCTGACAGTGGCCAATGCCAGGTGCCCCAGAGGGAATGAACAGAACAGGGAATCGTCAAGTGATCCATCCCCTTTCTCTCTTCCTTAGCTTCTGGCAAACAGAGTCTAGGGACACCATCCCTGCCCATCCTGGCTAATAGCCATTGATGGACCTATCCTCCATGAATTTATCTAGTTCTTTTTTGAACCATGTTATAGTCTTGGCCTTCTCAACATCCTCTGGCAAAGAGTTTCACAGGTTGACTGTGCGTTGTGTGAAGAAATACTTCCTTTTGTTTGTTTTAAACCTGCTGCCCATTAATGGTTCATTTGGTGACCCCTAGATCTTGTGTTATGAGAAGGAGTAAACAACACTTCCTTATTTACTTTCTCCACATCAGTCATGATTTTACAGAACTCTATCATATCCCCCCTTAGCCAAGATGAAAAGTCTCAATCGTATTAATCTCTCCTCATACTGAAGCCATTCCATACCCCTAATCATTTTTGTTGCCCTTTTCTGAACCTTTTCCAATTCCAATATATCTCTTTTGAGATGGGGTGACCACATCTGTACGCAGTATTCAAGAAGTGGGTGTATCATGGATTTATATCGAGGCAATAGGATATTTTCTCTGTTATGATCTATCCCTTTCTTAATGGTTCCCAACATTCTGTTCGCTTTTTTGACTGCTGCTGCACACTGAATGGATGTTTTCAGAGAATTATCCACAATGACGCCACGATCTCTCTCTGGAGTGGTAACAGCTAATTTAGACCCCATCATTTTATATGTATAGTTGGGATTATGTTTCCCAATGTGCATTACTTTGTATTTATCAACATTGAATTTCATCTGTCATTTTGTTGCCCAGTCACCCAGTTTTGAGAGACCCTTTTATAGCTCTTTGCAGTCTGCCTGGGGCTTAACTATCTTGAGTAGTTTTGTATCACCTTCCTGTTTACCCCTTTTCCCAGATCATTTATAAATATGTTGAATAGGTCTGGTCCCAGTACAGAGCCCTAAGGCTTGGCAGTGCTACCCTGTGTGCTTTTGTCACCTGGCCTCTTTGAACCTGATCTTTATATAAAACTTCCCTGAGCCACCAGTGCATGCGCCTGGTTATCTGTGGTTAGACTGAGAAGCACCTGCCATGTGTGTGGGTACCAGAGCATGCCCGTGAAGATGCACTGACAAAATCTAGGCTTCGGTCTGCTAATTTTACCCCCCCCCCTTTTTTTTGTTGGTAAGGTTCCAAGACACCATGGAACAGAAACCAATGGGGTTGGTGATGAGAACGCGGCCTTCTCTGGAGAGCTGGATGGTTCAGCTGAGGAAGTGGACATTATAGCCAAAGGCAGAACAAAAGGGGAAGAGGGGGAGAAAAATACTGAGAGGGAGTCAGGTTCATTCATCCCTGAGGGGCAAAGAGGGGAGAAACGAGTCAAAGACAGGAAAAGAAAAAGGGAAGAGGAAACGGAGAGAGGGAGCAGGGACCAGAAGGAAACTGAGCGGAGGAAGAAAGAGATCATAGAGCAGGGGAAACATGAACTAAAGGAAAGTCAAGGGGGTATGAGTAAGAAAGAGAAACCTAAGAAGGAAAGTGCTTATGGGGAGGGAAAGGATGAGGAGAAGAGAGATGGTTCAGAGCCCAGTAAAGCCAAGAGGGAGAAGGGCATCACTGAAGCCATCTATGGAAAGGCCGAAGGGCTAAAAGAGATGGGAAGGCAAGAGGATCACCCTAGGTTGGAAAGAGCAAAGGAGTCCAAGCAGATGAAGAGTGAGGATGATGCAGAGGGATTGGATGGGGGCGCTGGTGATCGAAGGGAAAAGGAAAAGCGAGGGAGTGAGGCAGCAGGGGAGGTGGAGAACAGGGCCAATACAGGGGAGGATGAAATACAGACAGAAAGAGGAAAGAACAGAATGGAAGAGAGAGAAAGGGCAGAGGGAGAAGAGAAGCCTGCACAACGGCCAGCAAGAGCAGCAGAGGATGAGGAGAAAAGGGAAGGTAAAGACATAGAGGGAGAGAAAAAGAATGTCAAAGCAAATAAGGAAGTGAAGGCAGGAAAGAACCAGAAAGAGAAAAGGCAGGAAAAGAGGGAAGAAAAGATAAAGGAAGCAAAAAACAAGAGGGAGAAAAGGGAAGGAGAGAAGAACAAAGAAAGTGAAGAAAAGACCAGAAGGAAAAAAACACAGAAGGATAAAAAGGTGGAAGATGAGAAAGAAATGGAAAAGGCAGAAGATGGGGCAATAGACGAACAAGAGGGAAGGGATGAGAAAAAGACTGAGAAAAGAGATGATGTGGAGGAAGAGAGGAAAAGAGAGGACAAAAGAATGAAGGATGAAAAAGAAATTAAGGAAGAGGAGGAGGAGGAGGAACAAGAGGGAGAAGGATGGGAAAGGAATGAAAGAATGGGAAGTGAACAGGAAATGGAGGAAAATAGCATTAGAGAGGAAAAGGAAGATCAGATGGAGAAAGATGAGATGAGGGAAACAAAGGAGAAACAAGGAAATGAGACGAACCAGGCCAAGAAAAAAAACAAGGAGAGAACAGCGAAGGATAAAAATAAAGGCACAGAAGAGAAGGGAAGAAAGAGCAAAGAGAAATCCAAGGAGGTGGAGAATGAGGGGGGATCAAGGAAAAGGAAAAGCAAAGAGGAAGGAGACAAGAAGAAACACAAGAAATTAAAGAAGGAGGAAGATGAGAAGGAAAAGAAGAAAGAGGAAAACAAGTGGAAGTGGTAAGCTTTCTGTGGGTTACCAGAGTGTGCTGGTGTTTGACCTGGGGGGAGATGTCAGGGATTATAGAGCCAATGGAATTTTATACTGATATTTTAAAATGTCAAAATATCAAATCTTATTAACTTTTTTTGTGGAATTTTTCCCGTTTTCCAACCAGCTACAGAGGAGGTCACATATTTTTGGAAATCTCAAAACTTTTTGGGGTGGGGAGGGACAAAACAGGAAAAATGCATGGAATTTTTTTGCTACATTTTTCCTTTTTTCTAACCAGCTTTAGCAAAATATACCCATGCATGTGCATTATAGAGCAGTGGGTGTAATTTCAATGCATGGGCATCATCTCATGTATTAATGCTGGCGTGTTTGCCTCACTGCTTTAAGAGAAAAGAAAATGGTTAAAAATAAAAGGGCGTGTGCAAGATAGAGAGATCCTTATACTGTACCATATACACAGGTTTCAGAATAGCAGCCGTGTTAGTCTGTATTCGCAAAAAGAACAGGAGGACTTGTGGCACCTTAGAGACTAACCAATTTATTTGAGCATGAGCTTAAGTGAGCTGTAGCTCGTGAAAGCTCATGCTCAAATAAATTGGTTAGTCTCTAAGGTGCCACAAGTCCTCCTTTTCTTTGTACTTTTCCATTATGTTTAAAAAGCACCTGCTATTATTGGTGTAGCCAGCAGATGTCACTGTATGTTGGAGTTTTGTCACAGGTGGCTAGAATTCAGATAGTAGATCAGTGGTTTTCAACCGGGGGTCCGCAGAGCATGTCTAAGGGGTCCCACGAAAGGTGGTGGTTACCATAGAACAGTGATTTTCAATCTGTGGCTCGGGTCCACAGACACTGTCTAAGATTTCCAAAGGGGTCCGCACCTCCATTTGAAAATGTTTAGGGGTTGGCAAATGAGAAAACCGCTGGGTTAGAAGATAGAGCCATCAGTTGGATGTTGTCAGGGAATTTTTAACAAGTCCCATCTGCATGATGGTCCACTGCTTTCCTTGCAGAGCTGACCAGTACTTCCCTCAGCAATAATTTTGCTGCAGTTCTTAAATTATCTGGAGTCCAACCCTGTTTTAAATGGTATAATTTGCATTCCCCCTTGGTATGGGGAATCTTATTTAGTGATCCTACCTCCTTGAGCGGAGTGTATCTTTTGATTACTCACTGGACAAGTGTGGCTTGGCTGAATGAGGTGGTTGCATAGTAACTAGTTAGCTTGCACCATGTGGTCCCCATGCTGACACATGTCTGTGACTACATTTCCCAGGATGCTGTGCTGCCCTGGCATTGAATGAAGTCCAGCGACCTGCAAATTGTTTGGATAGGAATTGCATTTCTTAACTTTTTTTTATAGCAAGTGCCATTCTCTCAAAAGCAATGCCACGCTGGAGTGACCGGCCTTTGCAGCTCAGCCCAGAGGGAGCTGTGGAGGAAGGTGATGAAACACTTCCACGTGAAAGGTCATGGGATGCAACCCAGCTGAGACTGCTGTTAGCATGTGGCTGGCTGCAGAGTGCCTGGCTCTTGCATGTGGTCGCTCTTACCCATGGAGGTGTCATAGCAGCTTCTGCCATGTGACATGACTGGATTTCGGGCATGTTCCAGCGTGGTGGGGGGCTGGTTAGCCAAGCCCTGGGTCATTTTCACCCCAGTCCTGGCCGGGGCTGGCTCAGCAGCCTCCAGTCTTTGATACGCTTGCAGGTCAGTGCCGCTCGCAAGGGAGTGGTGAGTGGCAAAGCCAGGTAAGGTGGGTGAGGTGAGATCTTTCATTGGACCAAGTTTCTGTTGGGGAGAGAGGCCAGTTTTCGAGCTACCCCGAGCTCTGCTCCAGGTCTGGGCACTGTCCTCAGCGTCACTGCTAAATACAAAGTGTGGGACAGATTGTTTAGCATAAATATGTATTTCCAGGGACCATTCAAGGTGAAATGGCCTGTTCATACCCCTCCAGTCATAGGGGGGCAGGAGGTGGCGAGAAACAGCTGGGGTTATAGATTGTTGTAATAAATTGAGTCTCTCTGTTCGGTCCATGATTTTTAGTGTTTAGCAAAGTTATGAATGCAGGTTTCCTTGGAGGATGAGGGACTGACGGGTCAGATATGGACTGATCGCTTTGGAAAAGTGTTCCCCCACAGGTGATGTGGTATTCTATCATTTGCCTGTGGGCGTTCATTCGAAAGCGTAGCGATTGTCTGGTTTCACCCACATAGTTGCTATTTGGGTCCGTGCCAATTTGGGGGGCCCTGCAGGAGCGCTGAAACCTGGGTAGAAGTGGGGGACCGCCGGCACCGGAACGGTGACCCTGCCCCCTGCTTCTCTTCCCCCTGGAGCCCTGCCCCCCTGGCCAAACCAGGCAGAGATAAGAGCCGCTCAGGGTGCCCGGGCCAATGTGGGGAGCCCTGGACCCTCCCCCTGCCCTGTGAGGGGACTCCAGGGGCCCGAGAGCAGCCCCCAGCCTGTGTCCCTGCCTCGCGGGGCGTGCCGCCCAGGGCAGGTGGAGGGTCTGGGGCTCCCCCACAGCAGCCCGGGCTCCTTGGGCGGCTCTTAGCATGGCCCGGCTCCAGCTTCTGGCCTGGCCAGGGGTGAGGCCTCATGGGGAAGAGGAGGAGCAGGGGGCAGGGCCCCTTGGCAAGGGGGGGCTAAGGCCCACCTTAGCCCCCGCCACTGGGAAGAGTCTGGTGCCACTAGCAGGGGCTGCGCTTCACGGCAGGGGAGCTCATCATGTGAATGTGGTCCTCCTGCCCCCCAAAGTATGCCCATGTTAAAAAGTGGGCAAGCGTGGCCCTCCCACTTTTAAAAGCGGGGGAAGGGCATGGCCCCTTGGCTCCCTGGTTCTGGTGCCCCTGGGCTCCCAGGGTGTGGGGGGCCCTAATGTTCTTTGTGCCCAGGGCCCCACTAAATCTTTATCAGCCTCTGTACGTGGGGCATTTAGTGCACGTGTGTGATAGGCGTGTGTAGGACCCCTGGATCCTGAAAGGTGCTTGTGGAAAGTGTTGATCATTGTAGCAGCGGAGGTATGTCTGCAGGTTTTGCATCTGTGGTTCTGGCAGGGCCTGGTGCCGCTTTGAGTTGGTGGGTCCTGGTCTGTGGGGAGCTTGCTTCTGATGATGAGGTTGAGCGGGGTTGAAGGCCAGAAGAGGGGGTTCAGGACAGATTTCATTCAGGAGGAGGTCCCCATTGCGTGTGGGTTGCATTACAACAATACTGCGTGCAAAGGCAGGTCAGGCATTGGTGATACTGTCAGTCTGGGGTAAATTAAACATCTGTGCAGTGTCTGTCTGTATCATGTGAATTGTCGCAGAGCACAGCTATCGAAGGCTCAGTCACAGAGCTGCTTTGGGCCAGCTTCTCAGCTGGTGTAACTCAGTGTAGTCCCATAGTTCCTGGATTCTTTAGCCAGATTTTTGCCTTGATTGTCTTTCTGCAGACAGCAAACCTGCTGGTCTGATGTGTTCTTCCTGTTCCATATTACACCCCCCAAGGGAGGGGAAAAGCTAAACTACTTTCTACTCCCACCCAAAAAGGCGTGGAAGTTCTCAGCAGGCTTCGGGGGCCTCCTTAGTCATTTTGCTTATTGTGCCAGGGTTTGGCAGGGCAGCGCGGCACATGCTTCGGATTTGCCAGTTTGCCTTGCGCGTGGCAGTGTTTTGGCATGACGGGATGATGTGAGAGCTTGGTGTGTCTAGGTCAAAGTCCAAGGGCACAAAATGTATCTGTTATCTAGATCGTCCTCACCCCCAAACTCCCCTCAATTAATTTTTTTCCATCACAGATGTTTGTTGAAGGATCCTCATTCCACAGCTAGGGTTGCAGCGATCTTAGAATCCTAGCTGATCAGCTGGGGTGGGGGGGCAAACTTTGTTAGCGTGAGGATCACACATGTGAGCAATAGTGATCAGGGTGTCCTTGCCTTGGCTCCTGCTCTTGAGCATAGGTGTGTCATCTGTTTCAGTCCCACAAAAATGAAGCCGGCTGGGGGTGGGAGGGGAGCATAGCAGACGGCATAACCTCCCTCCCTTCACAGCCACTGTGCAAGCCTGAGTCTATGTCCCAGCTTATCAGCTGGGATTTTCAGTCCCCTTCCCAAGCCCTTGCTTGGAGGCTAATGCATTAGGGCGTAAATAAAAGGTGAGTGGACAAATATCCTCCTGCAAGTGCTGCTGTTAGAGGAAACTGCATCACGAAAGGAGCCGTAAGGGTTATGCCGTGGCATTTAGGGACTCTGCATAAAACCAACACTGCGGCTCTGGTTTTTAGTTATGTTAAATGTGGGGGTCTAGAAGTGATTATAACACAGCTGGGTTGTCTGACACTCTCCACCGTATTGTGGTCAAGCCCCACACTGCTTATCCGCCCTTGTCTCCTACCATGCACCTGCTTCACTCTGCTCACCCTCCATTCGACTGCTTCTCCCATCTCCATGCCTTCTATCTAGATGCTTGTGTCACAGCATGTCACCATTACTAACGGATTTTAGACTCACCACACTCCTGTGAGGGAGGGCAGTATTATCCCCATTGTACAGATGGGGAAACTGAGGCATGGGGTGGCTTAAGTGACTTGCCCAAGGTCATATAGGGAGTCAGTGGCTGAGCTGGGAATTGGACTCAAGTCTCCTGAGTACCAGTGCAGCACCCTGTCCGCTAGAGCTAGACCATCCTCCCTAGCCTGGTTCCTTCCACACCATCCCCCTACCCATGGGGTACCCTCCTCAGCTGATCCACAAGCCCTCTGCTCCAAATCTTTTCCTAAGACCCATTTCTCCCACGATGCCTACAGGAAGCTCACCGACTGGGTCCCCACTGTGTCCTGGGCTGGTGGTATCCCAAACGGAGCAGTAGGGAATTGAGGATCTGAGTAATGTAAGTGCTGAGACGCTCCCCAACCTTTCCCGATGTTTATCTCTATAAGGTGGGAAGAGGAGAAGACAGACGATGGGGTGAAATGGAAACAGCTGGAGCACAAAGGCCCCTACTTCGCCCCTCTCTACGAGCCACTCCCTGACGATGTCAAGTTCTATTATGACGGTGCGTCCTGTTTTATCACTGATGCTGCAAAACGTAGCAATATTCATGACACGGCACAGCTCGTAAAATGGGCTGAACAAAGAATACGGTTCATCTGAAGCAGACTGTCGCTTGCTCTGAGATGAGAGCCCCCGTTAACCAGTCAGTTCAGGTCCACGGGCCTGGCAAGAGGCTAATTTTGCAGCCTCTCTGATTGCAGAACGTGGTGTTAAACATTGACTGTTTTTTAAAAGCCAATGCATTTAGAGTAATCCCGGGCATTCAGAAATCATGAGATTGTTCTCCCCCCCCCCCAAGTTGGTTTGCAAATTGTAGAAGAAAAAAATTTTTTTAAAAGAAAATAATAAATGGTGAGGTTAGGGGAGGGGTAATTGCCTTACAGTATGCGAGCCTTTAGGGTTAATTCGCTTCACGCTTTCAAGTGTTTCTCTGCAGCCAGCTTGGATGGAGGGGGGATTCGAGCAGGCAGGTGGCCGATGATGAAGCACACTGTGTTCCTGTACAGGCAAACCCATGAAGCTGAATGTGGCCACGGAGGAAATTGCCACCTTCTATGCAAAAATGCTAGATCACGAATATACAACCAAGGAGATTTTCCAGAACAATTTCTTCCACGACTGGAGAAAGGTACCTGCTTTGTGGGCCCGTAGTCACTGCTCCTTGGCCATAAGAACGCACGTGTGGGGGGCGGAAGGCTATGTCTCTAGGGGGCGGAGCTGAGCTTGCGGTGCATGGCCTGTGCTGGGAACGGTAAGGGGTGTGTTTATGGGTGGAGCAGGAGAGGGGATGTACCGTGAGGAGGCTTAGCATTTTCACGTCATTGCTTTTGTGGGTTTGAGTCAAGAGGTGTTTGTAGCATCCCGGCCCGGACTGCTTCACGTTAGTTTTTGGGTATTAATTGCCTAGGTTTTTTAAAAAAATGTTTAATAGGAGGTGGGGTTAGATGAGAAGGGGGAGGGTAGGGGGGTGTGTGTGTGAGTGAGAGAGAGACAGAGAGAGAGCCGTGGTGGGGGTATGAGCTGGGTTAAGCCTTGTCATGGGTTGAGTTAAACCTCATTGGAACCGGTGTGTGAATGTGTCCTTCACTTAAGAGACAGTTAAGGGACCATGCCTAAAACAAGGCTTAACAGACTGCCCAGAAGCTCGCACCATGTGGGCATGGGGTTCACTGTGTTTTGTTCTGCCTAGTTGCGTGTCTGTGAGTGTGGGAAAACGTTGAGCTGGGGGCAAACGAGGACCAGATTGATTGAGGCAAAGAAAGAAAGCTTAGCAAGAGCCTATAACCTCAGTGTAACCCTGGGAGAAGCGCAGAGAGAGAGTTTGGGGGTCTGGTGCTGGCTAAAGGGGTGTAGGGCTGTAAGCAGAGAAACTAGCCCCTGATTTTGGTTCCTCCTGCGTTTGGAGAAGCAGGACTTTGAGCATTCCTTGTCAATAAACCAGATGGCATCAAATAAAATACCAGATTCCATCCACAGTTTCTGCTCTCAACTGGAACACCACCATGTCTCTGAACTCTGACTAGCCGCTCAGGGGCAACCGTATTTTATCATTCAGCAGCTACACGTAAGCGATTCTATGTTGCAGGAGAAAATCTCACAGAACAGTGACTCCTCTCAGAGCAGGTTTTATGTGCACCTGGCCACTGGCGATAACGTATCCATGCCCAGCAACCCCATGTAGATCGGGCTTGTCTGCGCCTGGCTTGGAATTTCTTCCCTGTCTGCTCTGAGCTGTGGTTTAGTGCTGCTGTTCCACCCCAGAGGTGGTTGCATTGCACGGCTGTATGAAGTGATCCCCATACACAGACTTTGAAGTATTCAGTTTTGATCGGTAAGTGTGGATTTCACCAAACACGCGCAATCCAAAGCAAAAAGGTTCCCACCAGTAATTGAAATTTACAGATAGGCGAAGTAAGAAAAATGGTGTTTGAGAACTTAGTAGAGTTTGGTTTAAGGATATTCACTGGGTAAGTTTTGACATGGAGTGTTGACAGGTTTTGTTTGAACGGTTATAAAGCTTCAACTTTTTGAATCTCAGCAGCAGCTGTCATTAAATAAACATTGTTTGACTCGCCCCCGCCCCAACCGTGAAAGTTTAAATCAAGAAAAAATTGGACAGAATGATTGCAAATAAACATGGATATTATCCACTGAAATTATAAACAAATAAACATTGAATTCTGTTAACCCTGCCTGTACACAGGCCCAGGCTTTCAAAAGCGGCCACTCGTTTAGAAAATAAACGTTTCTGACGCAGCGAAGCCTAGCCTAGCACAGCTGCCAGCCTGCTGCTCGGCAGACCCTCCGGACAGTAAGCTTATTTTCCCCCCATGTGGCTTATCCCCCGTCGAAAATGAGATTTTGCCTGCCTATTCTCCAAGTCTCTTCTGGCTTTTGCTCAGGAAATGACCTCGGAGGAGCAGAAGAGGATAAAGCACCTGGAGAAGTGCGACTTCAAAGAGATGCACAAGTACTTTGTGGACAAAAATGAGGCCCGGAAAGCTTTGTCCAAAGAGGAGAAGCAGGTTAGGAGGCTGTTTCTAATGACTCCTGTGGATGGTTGGTAGATATTTAGTCTGGGTGTGGGGGGCTTAATTTCCCTTATGTCAGCTGGTGTGTTTCACTGTATGCAATTGGAAAATTAATACTTCTGATTCAAAATCCTAAATCTGTTCTCTGTGTCTGGGTAGTCGTCGATAACCTCTTCCTGTTACCCTCCTCCATCCCTGCCCATTTCTCACACTCATTTGCTGCATCTTGTCTTAAAATAGGGCAGGGAAAAACTTATTTTTCAAACCTTTCTGGGTAGAGACATGGAAGCAAAGTCAGACTCCAGTAGGTTTCAATTCTCATCCCTCAAACGCCCATAACATTTGCCTTTTTGGATTTGTGTCTATGGAGTTACCGGCCAATTCTCCAGAAGAAAGAATTTGTTTCTGATGCAACTGCTCAGACTTAGGCTCCTGTCCTGTTGACTTCACTGTGACTCCACACAAGCCTCAAGTTCTGCGAATGTGGATCATCTGGCAGGGTCGTGACTGTTCGAATTCTGTGAGGACACATTAAGCCATTAGTCACATCCTTATCACTGAGCGTACTTAGGCTACCTGTGGGTGTGGGTAATGTAGTGGCTTTAGAGGATGTAATCCTGTCTCTCTCCTAACGGCTCTCCCCAGCAATGATAAAATCCACGCTAATTACGGGCAATCCGTGAAATTGCTCGTTTAGCTCCAGTGCACTGGGGCTTGTGCTTTTCCTGTCCAGGCTTGATCCGTGATCACAGGTGCTGACTTTTATTTCTCCTGGTGGGTGCTCCACCCGTGCTCTGCCTGGAGACCCCGTCCCTACCCCTTCCCCGAGGCTCCACCCATGCCCCGCCTCTTCCCACCCCCATTACGCCCCTGAGTCTGCTCGCTGCTCTCCGCCCTTCCCAGAGTGCCTCCTGCCGGTCACCAAACAGCTGATTGTTGGCCCTGCCGAACAGCTGTGGCTGGCGGGTGCGGTGCACCCTCTATTTTTTGGTCTGTGGTTGCTTGACCCCCGGAGCGCCCACGGAGTCGGCGCCTACCTTCTGTATCTATACAGCCAGGGATCATTTAACAATGTACCGATTAATACTGGTTCTGCCTCTTCCAGTCCCCCTGCTTCCGAAAAGACTTATTGACTTATTTCCAGCCATTGGGTGTCCACTCACTGCCAGTGCTGGTGATTGCTGGCAGTCGGTTTGAAACGCCGTGGGAAGGGGCTTAGGTTTCTGATTCTTAAAGCTCTTGAATTTGTGAACCAGCTTTCTCCTGGAAGACCCGTGGGCAGTGGTAGGCGCAGCACCCGGGGTAGCGCTTTGGACTGGTGTTTTCTCCATTGATTGTTTTTTAAATCAGAAACTGAAGGAGGAGGCAGATAAGATCCAGGAGGAGTATGGGTACTGCATCCTCGACGGGCACCGGGAGAAAATAGGCAACTTCAAAACCGAGCCCCCCGGGCTGTTCCGTGGGCGCGGGGACCACCCTAAAATGGGCATGCTGAAGAAGAGGATCATGCCGGAGGACGTCATCATAAACTGCAGCAAGTGAGTGAGTTCCCATTAGCTAGAACGTAGCTCTTCTGGCCAGCTCCTCAGCTGGCGTCAATGGACTTTGCTCCATTAAAGGCCAACATTTTCTCCCCGGCGTTATCCCTGGCTTTATTCAAGTCACTCTGCAGCCCGCCTGCTTCCAGCAGGGCTAAGTCACTGCTTTGCTCTACTGTTACTCGTGAGATTTAAATTCACATGGGACATCTTGAGCCACCTTCTGAGGAGTTTTCCCCTTTCTACACGACGGGTACATTTCACAGTCAGATCCTTTGTAGATACAGATGGAGTGGCCCAGGAGTAGCTAGTCAACTCCAATTTCACATCTGACCAGGGATTTCTTATTAAAGCTTTGCAAAGGAGAAACACGTGTTGCGATGCCCTCATTGCTGCTTTGGGAGGTCTGAAGAAAGCCCAAGAGATTCTCTCCCTACCCTGCCCTTCCTGCCCCGAATCCTGCTTGTTTCTACCTCAGAAATATCAGGGACGCAGTTGTCAACGTTTTGCTTGTTGGAGGACTGCATGGAGGGCTGTGAGCTGCGGCTTGGAAACTTTCTGAGCCCTTCGTTAAAGAGGGCAGGGTTAGCAAAGAGCGTTTCTTCCTTGGATTTGAGTCAAATAAGTGTTAATCCGATATTATGAAGTTTGGGTAAAAAAGTCACGTCCCCACTCAATGAGTTTCAATTGCTTGGCGTACCCAGTGCTATCAAACCCACTACTTCTCCAGTTGTCTCTGGTCTTCTGGGTAAAAGACTTGGATGTTTAATATTATAACTCAGCAGAAAGTCTCTTTACTCCTTTACAAGAACAAACCTGGCCCATCCAAAAAGAAGCCATCGGGGCTCAAGTCCATTTTTTCCCCTTGGTTGGCGTTTTGTGTCATTAGCTTTGGGTTGGTTTCGGTTGGTCTTTGAATAGAAGGGCCCAGGGGAGTGGTTGTAATTTTGCTTTGTATCCTCTCCACCCACCAGGGACTCTGAAACCCCCAAGCCCCCATCGGGTCACAAGTGGAAGGAAGTGCGCTGTGACAACACCGTCACGTGGCTGGCTTCGTGGACTGAGAACATCCAGAACTCGATTAAGTACATCATGCTGAACCCTAGTTCCAAGCTAAAGGTGGGGTGTGCTGTTCCCTGTCAGCCCATCTGTTTGCCATTTGATTGACCCCTTTTATGCCACAGTCCACGTACATGCCCGTGGAGGAGCAGTCGGCACAATCTTCTGTGTGCCGCGTCTTTGTGTATTTGTCTGGTGGGACTGTCGGTGTGTCGTACGGCTACCCCAGTAACATCACACGCCTTGCGAGAGAAGCTAGAGTCTCTCGAAAGTGGAGGCTTTTGCAGTTATGCCTCTGACTTTGGATTTGTATGGAAAGACCTTTCTGGCTTAAAGAGAGGCCAGGTGGGCTAATGGATAGAGCATTGGATGGGTCTCAGGAGACGCGGGTTCTATCCCCGTCTCTGCCGGGTAAGCCCCTGTGAAATCTGTTCCTTTGTGTGCTTTTACCCTATACTATACTGATTTCACAGGGGGAGACCAGTGTTTCTCAAATCGAGGGTCCTGACCCAAAAGGGAGTTGCAAGGGAGGTCACAAGGTTATTTTAGGGGGCTCGCAGTATTGCCACCCTGACTTCTGCGCTGCTGCCTTCTGGAGCTGGACAGCTGGAGAGCGGCAGCTGCTGACTGAGGGCCCAGCTCTGCAGGCAGCGGTGCAGAAGTAAGGGTGGAAACACCACACCAGGCCACCCTGACTTCTCCGCTGGTGCTGGCGGTGGCTCTGCCTTCAGCTCCGGGCTCCCAACCAGCAGCCGCCGCTCTCCAGCTGCCCAGCTCTGAAGGCAGCATCGCCGCCAGCAGCAGCACAGAAGTAAGGGTAGCCGTACTGCAGCCCCCCCCACAATACCCTTGCACCCCCCCCACACACACAACTTCCTTTTGGATTAGGACCCCCTACAATTACAATACCATGAAATTTCAGATTTCAATAGCTGAAATCATGAAATTTACCATTTTTAAATCCTATGACCGTTAAATTGACCAAAATGGACTGTGAATTTGATAGGCCCTAGTTATAATGATTCACTAAGATGGGTAGAACATGGCTGGGGAGACTGTTCTGTTTTACAGTAACCCAGGCGGTGGTGGTTTTGAAAGTCTAAATGGGCCCGTATTGGGCTTAATATTAGCAACATGCTTTGTTCTCCCTTTTTACTTTAAAAAAGGCAGTTTAAATCCAGAAATGTTCTACAGATACAACAGGGAGGTTAATAAACGTGCAAAAGTCAGGGCACAATGTCAAAGCTTTCATTGTAGCGTTAACTCAGCTACGTTGCATTTAGGTTCACATTGAACAATCTGTTAGTAATCAAATATTATAGATGTGCAAAAATGGAGAGTTAGTGCTTTATCATTGCTTGATTTATATTCTTAATCTAACAATGAGACGCACGTTAGAATGATCTTCTTACAATAAGTACAGTGAAGTCAGTGCTGGTTCAGTGCTTCTGCACAGCCATCAGGGGGCGCCGAAACCATTCTTCCAAAAATTGTCGTTATTCCTCTTTAATTTGAGTGACATGGATCGGTTGATTTTTTTTTAAAAAAATCACCTAACACTGAACAGTATTTAGAACCTGGACAGCGTTCTTAATGATTTTCTATCTTCAAAGTAGGTCCAATCTGGAACCAGGCACTTTCCTTGTACAGGGTTTTATTCCTGGAGCAGATTAGGACTTGTTTGACACAACGGTTTTGGCTGGAAAAGGCTGCTTTGTCAAAGTCAAACGGTTTCCATGGGAAAGGGTCTGCTTTGGTTGATTTTCCTACACCAAAAAATTTTTAAAAAAATCTTTTTTTTTTTTTTTTTAATTGTTGAAATGAAAAACTCTGGTTTTCTGGCTCAAAATAACTTTTCACTTAGAAATTTAAGCTAACTCTAGTTGGGAAACAATGGTCAAAATCCAAACAAAATGTTTTGAAATGATTGAAAGGAAGTGGTTTGATTGACCTGAACCAGTTATATTTTAAGATGTTTGATTGGTGAAAATTTTAGATGTCGACTTTTTGCCCCAAACCCAGGATGGGAAATTTTTTGCTTGATCTCGAAATGTTTTGCAGGATGGGAAAGCAGTATCTTGCCTAGCTCTGTTTATTACCTGTGACAGTGGCCGGGTGGCAGCGGATGCTGTTCAGGGCAAGTAGAAACATCCATTTTTCCTTCCAGGGGGAGAAGGACTGGCAGAAATATGAAGTAGCCAGACGTTTAAAAGGTGTAGTTGACAAGATCCGCTCTCAGTATCGTGCAGACTGGAAATCCAGGGAGATGAAGAAACGGCAAAGATCTGTGGCCCTTTACTTCATTGACAAGGTGCCGGCTTGCTTCTCTGTCTTGTTGGGCTTGTTGCTTGTAAAATTACTTTATCTGAGGTACAGTCACACTTGCTGGTAGCTGCGAGTCATGGGTTAGCCCACGAGTGGAAGCCACTCGTGGTCACAGAGAGCGTGGGAGTGCATTGCGATGGGAAGTGTCCAGAGCTGTCCGTGAAAGCATGCTGGTGATACAGCATCATATGGACTGTTACACACATTTCCTAGAAAAAAACAGCCCTGCCTTTGCTACCCCCCAACACACACTGATTTCCAGCATGCGCGCGATGCTTGTCTAACCTGCTGCCGCTTGCACAGACGAAGAAGGGACACTGCATCCGCTGACAACAGAGTTCTGTGTTGTGAGGGTTATTTCAATGCTGCTGCTTGTTGCAGGGAATTCTCCGACTGAAAATAGGGCTGTATTATCCTTGCTGCATGTAAATGCAACTGAGTCTGTGTCCTCTTCTGATATCCCTCCCCTGGGCCATCTAATTCCTGAACTATTTCCTGCCTCTCTCCGGCCTAGCTGAAGGCATAAGCATAATGATACATGCGTAGCAAGGGCCCTTGAGATGCTTTCCTGCCAGGGCATTTCTTCACAGCTGTTCGAAGGGGTGTAAACATGAGCATAAAGATGAACGATGGAGCAAAGAAACTCAAGATGCTAATGGGGCATTTAGAGTCTGTGGTGATTGGGACTGTGCCGACCCCGCGGTGGAAAGAAGTATACAGTGTGTTTCTCACAGCATCGTGGCCTCTTTAGCGCTGTTTTTGGGGGGAGGTGTATAATGGAAGATTAGGGGTTTCCATCCCTCCTCTGCTGTGTTCCTCCCAGCTGGCCCTGAGAGCCGGTAACGAGAAGGAAGAAGGGGAGACTGCGGACACAGTTGGCTGCTGCTCCCTGCGTGTTGAGCACATTAAGCTGCACCCAGAGCTGGACGGGCAGGAGCACGTTGTGGAGTTTGACTTCCTGGGGAAAGACTCGATCCGGTATTACAACAAAGTGCCTGTGGAGAAACCGGTGAGCAGGGCTGGAGGGAGGTTCGCACGCACTCCCACAGATAGCTAATCGATTCACAGTGCCTGTCCATTTCCCTAGTACCTAAGCGTCTCACAATCTTTAATGCATGTATTCTCCCAACCCCCATGTGAGGTAGGATAGGGTTATTATCTCCATTGTACAGATGGGGAAACTGAGTCATGGTGGGAATAAGTGACTCACCCCTGAATGTACAGGGAGGCTGTGTCAAAGCAGAGACATGAACCCAGGTCTCTCAACTCCCAGACTAGTGCCCTAACCACTTGGCCATCCTTCCTATAAGAGCATAAGAACGCCTGTGCTGGGTCAGAGCAATGGTCCATCTAGCCCAACATCCTGTCTTCCGACAGTGGTCAGTGCCAGGTGCTTCTGCGGAATGAACAGAACCGGACAGTTTATCAAGTGATCCTGCTGCCTATTAATTTCATTGGATGACCCCTAAGTCTTGTATTATTTGAAGGGGTAAAAAACACTTCCCTATTAACCCCCCCTTCCCCCTTCATGTTTTTATAAACCTCTGTCATATGCCCCCTTGGTCATCCCTTTTCCAAGCTGAACGGTCCCAGTCTTATTAATCTCTCCTCATACGGAAGCCATTCCATACCCCTCATCATTTTTGTTGCCCTTTTCTGTACCTTTTCCGATACCAATATATCTTTTTTGAGATGGGATGACCAGAACTGCACACAGTATTCCAGGCATGGACATACCAGGGATTTATATAGTGGCATTATGATATTTTCTATCTTATTATGGTCTCATTTCCTCAAGAAAATTGAAACGAAATATTGACACTGGTCTGATTGTCAACTCCAGCCTGTCGTGTGCCGTCATCAAGGGCCGGGCCCTCAGCTGGTGGAAATCAGTGTAGTTCTGTTGACTTGAGATTCACACCCGCTGGAGACCTGGTCCAACTTTTCTCCTAGGAAAATGGACTCGAGCTCTTCTGTGTCTTAACACTTCTGAGCTCAGAGGCTTTATTTTCGGTCGCCACACCTTCTCCCCCCCGCTTTGTAGTTATTGTCACCATACTGGGTGGAGTCAGTGTAGTTATTTGTACCACATACATGCGGATCTTAGTTTCCCCAGACCATCCAACGTCATTGGGTTTGCACTTGTAAGTTGGTGAAAGATGCTGAAATACACTTGAGTGACAAGCTTTTTAAATCACAAGTTACAGTATAGAGAGAAAAAATGTACTGGGCCATATGTCACTGGCCTTTGCGTATTTAGGGTAATGCTTTTCTGTCCTCATTGACTTCAGCCTAAATTAGCAAACGATTCAAATGCATCGTTATCTACCTGGGGTCTACACTCTATGCTGCCACGCTGTCAATTGGCAAGAGCGTTACCTCTGTGTCCCTTTTCCTGATCTATAACATAGTGTGATACGCACCTCACAAGAATGGTAATGCTAAATGCAGGTGGGTAATCTTGTGTCTGAGGTAAAAACATTTGCCCAAGGTCACAAGAAGACAGTGGATAATCTGGGGATTAAATCTAGGAGCCCCAGCCTTCAGATGGTGTGATATATCCATCACGAGGGTATTGAGGCTTAGCTAACGTTGCTTTGGGATTCTGGGATGAAGAATCCAGTGGAGGGTAGCATCCGTGAGAGCTGCCACCTCACTTTTGCATGGCCCTTTGATGTAATTCTTCGTGTCGTTGCAGGTGTTCAAGAACTTACAGTTATTCATGGAGAACAAAGACCCAGGGGACGACCTCTTTGACAGGCTGAATGTAAGCTGGAATCGTCTTGCTCTTGAAACCGAAGGGCCAGTCGTGCCGACTTGAGCTAGGCAGATAGTGCAAACAGTTGCCCCAGTCTTGCCTGCAGCACCCCAAGCTAGTTCAGTTCCATACTTCCCTTGAGCAGAGAGGCTGCCAGACCCGGCAATATGGTGTTTGCATAAGGGGGTCAGTTGGGTGAGGCCCCTCGTTTCATTTTTACCCATGACCTTGATTTTTAATGCCCATCTTCTCCCGTGATTAGCTAGTGCGACCAGCTGTGTCCCCCAGCACCCCACTGTAATCTTTGATTTCTCAGTCCAGTTGCTGCGTGAGTAGTAACTCGGCAGCTGGGCTTTCTGGACCTCGCACCACGATGGTAGACCCGCTGTCTCCAGCAGGTTATAAAACTGCCTGCAGCAGCTTAGGACAGCTCCAAATGGTCCAGGGGTTCAAAGTCTGCAGCAGACCCACAGTCTTGAGGCCGTATTTAAACAGAGCCAAACCTTTCCCTCACCGACAGGGCAAGTCGCTATTTCCTGAGGGCAGCCATGCTGTCAGAAATGGCCTACATCCACCAGTTTCTGTGGGGATAGCCTGAGCCACCCTTCAGAAAAGAGGCTAAGCAAGGCTGGGTCTTGAGATTGAGGGCCTGCTTCTCTGGTGCCCTTCACCTGTGCAGAGTGGGGGTTTAACCTGACCTTTCTGACGTGTGAGAGGTTTTAACACCTCTCAAGGTGCAGGGCAATTTAGAGCCTGGCCCAGAGCCTTCTGTGGTTTCTCTCCTGGAATCTGGCCTCCTGCCGAGTTGTGTTAGCCACCAGCCCATAAATACACGCTAACGAATCGTTTCCATTTCTGTGGGCACTTCAAAGACTTGTGAGCCGCCCTCTCCCAGGCCACCTCAGCTTTTGTACCCAGTCTGCTCCCCTATGCTGCATTCACACCCCCCAAAACATTGTGTCTTCAAATGCATGTTGTTTCTATGGGAGGGCTCTTATCTGTGAGGCCAAGGATGCCTAGCTAAGTAATTGGGTCCTGCGACAGTTTTTGCCCCCCCCCCAAGCACAAACACCGGTGGTCTTGGTGTTTAGTATCTGCGTCTTTTGATGGGACTGTGACTCCATGTGGCTCAGCAGTATAAATTCAAGCCGATGTTGGATCTGATCATTAGCTAGTGCAGATCCATTGAGTTCAATGGAGCTATGCCAGTATATGCCATCCCGTATACTCACCAATTTCAGAGCTAATGTGCAAAATAACAAGAAATCTATGCACTTCTCTGCTCCTCATCACTGTAGTTTTCTGTGCCTAAAGTCTGCCCGCTTACAAATAAAAGGGAAATTGAAAACCAAGCACTTTGTTTTCCCGCTTTTTACTAATTTTCCCCTCTGCCTTGTCTCTTTTTTTCAGACAACGGTCTTGAACAAACATCTTCAGGATTTGATGGACGGGCTGACAGCCAAGGTGTTCAGAACTTACAATGCTTCCATCACTCTGCAGGAGCAGCTGAAAGCACTCACGAACGGTAAGAGAACGTTTCCTTCAGCAGCTTGTGGAATTCATGGCCACACGAGGCAGTGGAATCAAATGCCACATGCCCATAGCAACATGCAGTTAATGTGAGTTAGGCTGAAAGTTATCAAAGCCTCCGAGATACCAAATGAGTGTAGTAATAGTCAGGAAGGGAATATTTTTTGCCTTTGCTGCACAGTGGATTAGCGGTATTATCTTGGGCCTATTGTTTTGCCTTGCTCTGGAACATGAGTTGTTAGCTATCTCTGGAGGCAAGATAATGGGCAAACCCTATGCACCTCTGGGCCCTCTTTCCTTCTTCCGACCTCTGATACATCATAGGGTAGCCCGTGATTTTAGTTTATTGTTCATTTATTATGTGATGTTATGATTAACATGTCATATTTTATATAATTATTGTATGTTAAATAGAGTTAAGTTGTAGGATTATAGAGGTATAAGATTGATCTTACTAAACTGGGAGGAGTGGTAGATACGCTGGAGGGGAGGGATAGGATACAGAAGGACCTAGACAAATTGGAGGATTGGGCCAAAAGAAATCTGATGAGGTTCAACAAGGATAAGTGCAGGGTCCTGCACTTAGGACTGAAGAACCCAATGCACAGCTACAGACTAGGGACCGAATGGCTAGGCAGCAGTTCTGCGGAAAAGGACCTAGGGGTGACAGTGGACGAGAAGCTGGATATGAGTCAGCAGTGTGCCCTTGTTGCCAAGAAGGCCAATGGCATTTTGGGATGTATAAGTAGGGGCATAGCGAGCAGATCGAGGGACGTGATCGTTCCCCTCTATTCGACATTGGTGAGGCCTCATCTGGAGTACTGTGTCCAGTTTTGGGCCCCACACTACAAGAAGGATGTGGATAATTGGAGAGAGTCCAGCGAAGGGCAACAAAAATGATTAGGGGTCTGGAACACATGACTTATGAGGAGAGGCTGAGGGAGCTGGGATTGTTTAGCCTGCAGAAGAGAAGAATGAGGGGGGATTTGATAGCTGCTTTCAACTACCTGAAAGGGGGTTCCAAAGAGGGTGGCTCTAGACTGTTCTCAATGGTAGCAGATGACAGAACGAGGAGTAATGGTCTCAAGTTGCAGTGGGGGAGGTTTAGATTGGATATTAGGAAAAACTTTTTCACTAAGAGGGTGGTGAAACACTGGAATGCGTTACCTAGGGAGGTGGTCCTCTTCCTTAGAGGTTTTTAAGGTCAGGCTTGACAAAGCCCTGGCTGGGATGATTTAACTGGGAATTGGTCCTGCTTTGAGCAGGGGGTTGGACTAGATGACCTTCTGGGGTCCCTTCCAACCCTGATATTCTATGATTCTATGATCAGTGTGTCGTTGATTGATTTCTGTAGTTATAACTGGTACATTGATGTGTATGGGAGCCGGGTATGCTGTGACATTCATAACTTTGTTGGCAACTTCAGTACAGTGGATAGAAGATAGTGGGCCTTGTGATCGTCTGTGTTACTTGCCTGTGGTTTCATCTGTTCCGATGAGCTCTAGATCTAAAACAAGCGGAGATAATTCTGTTTAACTTGAGGCTGTAGCTACCAGAGCTTAACCCTCAATGGTGTCACATAACACTGCTAAAATGAACCTCCAATAAAAATAAAGGCTGCAGATAAATAGGGGAGGGATAGCTCAGTGGTTTGAGCATTGGCCTGCTAAACCCAGGGTTGTGAGTTCAATCCTTGAGGGGGCCATTTAGGGATCTGGGGAAAAAATTGGGGATTGGTCCTGCTTTGAACAGGGGGTTGGACTAGATGATCTCCTGAGGTCCCTTCCAACTCTGATATTCTATGATTCTAAATAGGTATATCCTGTAAATCAGTTAAATTTTTTCCCATCTTGAAAGCCTGTAATTTTTACCCTCTTTCCATTTCCTTTACCGGGTGCTTAACAATTACATTGTGTTTTTCCAGCTGAGGACAACGTAGCAGCAAAACTCCTCTCCTACAACCGAGCCAACCGAGCAGTGGCCATTCTGTGCAACCATCAGAGAGCCACGCCCAAGAGCTTTGAGAAGTCGATGCAGAACCTCCAGGCCAAGGTAACAGAGGAAGGATGCTGATAACAGCCTGAAGAGTTATTGCTTCTGTGTATCAGATGCGTTTCAGGGTTGCTAATCCGGACTTTGACCAGGTGCTGCGTGGTTTGGGAGAGTTTTTGTTTTGAAATTACTTACCGGGCATCAAAAATGATTTGAGGGCTGGAAAAAATGCCTCGCGGAGAAACTTAAGGAGTCATTCTGTTTAGCTTATGAGAAAGGAAGTCAAGAGGTGGCTTGATTACAGCGTAATGGCGGGAAAATCCTGGGTACTAACCAGCTCTTTAATCAGAACAAGAGCCGGTGGCAGGAAGCTGAAGCCAGCCCAATTCAAATTAAAAACTGGACACACATTTTGACTAGTGAGGATGACGGAACTCAAACACTGGAGCAAACTCCAATGGGAAGCGCTGGGTTCTCCATCTCTTGATGTCTTCAGATCCAGACTGGCTGCTTTTCTGGATGCTTTGGCCACGCACGAGCGATTGGATTTGGTACATGGGGTAACTGGCTGAAATTCTATGGCCTCTTGTGCAGGAGGTTGGATTAGATCTGTGAATTCAGGGTGCTTTTCCTTAGCCCCGCCAGACAGTCCTATTGATGTATCCCTTACATTTCTATCGCTTAATTATTTCAGTGTCTGAGCTCATTATCAGCTGTCTTTATTTGTTACACTTAGATTAGATTAGAGTTGAAGGCCAAAAGGAACCACCAGATCATTCAGTCCAACCTCCTGTATCTCGCAGGCCACAAGCAGCACCCAGCACCCACACACCAAACCCAACAACCAGAATTAGACCAAAGTATCACAGCCCTCAGGAAAGCCAACTAGTGCATGTCACAAGCAGAGAACAGGAGGGACTGAGGTGCACCAGTGCCCGAAGCTCCTGCAGTGGTCACAGCAGGAGTCGTGAGCTCTCTGAGCAGCGAGGCTGCTTTCTGAGACCAGCTCTGTCCGTCTTTTTACGATGCGAAATGCCTAAAACCAGGTCAGCAAAAAGGGACTGGCCTGTGGGACATGCAAAATTCTGGAGCAGGTGTGATAGGAAACCCAGGGTGGAGGTGACAAGGAAACCCAGTAGTGCGTATGATGGAGACGAGATGGTGGCACTGGGTCGCCGTTGGGGTGGAAGCGATGTCAGGTCTTCTCCGGGAAGAAGGGACGTTCAGGGTAGTTTGTGTTTGTTTTCCCAGATCGACGCCAAGAAGGATCAGCTGGCCGAGGCGCAGATTGAGTTGAAAAGAGCCAAGGCTGATCTCAAAGCCAAAAAGGATGTGAAATCTAAAGCGTGAGGATCTCGTTTATTACAGTCTTTGTTAGCAGAGGGAAGCGGGCAGGACTGGGGACATGGCTAGACTATACGATTCAGCTGATTTAAGTTAAGTCGACATACAGCCACCGCAGTAATTAAGTTGATTTTTAATGTCCACACTATGCTCTTTCTGTCGGCGGTGAGCATCCTGACCAAGAGCACTTGCAGCATTTTAACTGGCATTTTGGGGCCCTTGCAGCCAGAGCCCCGCTGCCTGGGCCTGACAGCCGGAGCCCCACTACCCAGGCTCAGGCTCTCCTCTCTCTTTTGCCCCCCACCCCCACCAATCCCTCACCAGGCAATGGGGCTCCGGCTGTCAGCCCCGGGTGGCAACAGTCAGTGTAAGCACAACCCAGTGTCTGCCCGGACATTGCGTTGATCTAACTACATCGACCTGAGCGCTATGCCTCTCGCGGCAGTGGAGTGAAGTCCGTGTAGCGGGAGAGTTACATCAGCGGGAGCGATGTTTTAGTGTAGATGCTTGCAGAGTTAGATCGAGGTCAGCTGCCTTATGGCGACCTAACTCTGTAGTAAGAAGAAAAGGAGGACTTGTGGCACCTTAGAGACTAACCAATTTATTAGAGCATAAGCTTTCGTGAGCTACAGCTCACTTCCTCAGATGCATATCGTGGAAACTGCAGCAGGCTTTATATATACACAGAGAATATGAAACAATACCTACTCCCACCCCACTGTCCTGCTGGTAATAGCTTATCTAAAGTGATTTCCAGCACAAATCCAGGTTTTCTCACCCTCCACCAAAACCTGGATTTGTGCTGGAAATCACTTTAGATAAGCTATTACCAGCAGGACAGTGGGGTGGGAATAGGTATTGTTTCATATTCTCTGTGTATATATAAAGCCTGCTGCAGTTTCCACGATATGCATCTGAGGAAGTGAGCTGTAGCTCACGAAAGCTTATGCTCTAATAAATTGGTTAGTCTCTAAGGTGCCACAAGTCCTCCTTTTCTTTTTGCGAATACAGACTAACACGGCTGCTACTCTGAAACCTGTAACTCTGTAGTGTACACCAGGCCTGGGTGATACGGGATCCATGGACTGGGGAGAGGGATCGGGCTTGGTAGTTTTTCTTAGCCTTGTTTTCAGTTTCTCCTGCCACTCCGAACTTAGAAAACCCTTGCTGTGAAGCATCAGTGTGGGAGTCACTGGGGGCCATCATGACTTTGAGGATGTTCCTTACTAGCATGGCCTGCTGGTTAAAAATGAGCTTCTGACCTGGCTCTTAGGCCTGGAGCCTGCAAGAGTGGAGGGTGAGGGGGTTTCTTTATGGGAAATCATCTGTATAAAGGCAGGTTTTGGACACCACGAGCTGCCCACCTTTATCGATGCTCCTGCTAAAGTACTGCCCAGACAAGTGGCACATGCTTCAAGCTTCTTGTGGATAGAGACATTTGATCTGGCACAAAGCTGTGCCCTTGGCCGGAATAGGGGGGGAGGAGGAGGAGGAGCACTGGCATTGATAGAAGGCACCTTTGCCATCCAGCAATGGTTTCAGAGCTCTTAATCGCTTCACTGATTTCCCTTCTGGGGACTGGTTGTCATGGTGACCCTACTCTTGAAGGTCACATAAAAACCCAGGTGTTTTGGTCTGTTGAGTCTGTCTTTTGAGATCCACCTTAGTGCCCTAACCAAATCCTCCTCGTCGCTATCTTAGGAACATCTCTAGGCTTCATGCCATGCGGTCTCATCCTCTCGATGCTAATCTATGCAGCGATTGGCCCTAAAATGGGTTATTGGTTGCTTCATGGACTAGCAAATTGGATGCTGTGTAGGTCTAACAGGCTTGTGCACAATGCTGAAGCCAAAGACTCTTTCCAAGCAGTCGAGTCTTTCAATCTACTTCTCCAACATCATTGTTACCAAATTTCCTTGCAAATGATGGAACACTCTCCATCAAACGAATCCCATATATCCATGACCTTGTGCCGCCTTTATCCTGTAGCCTTTTATTTTATTTAAAGTGAATGTAGTCATGGGGTATTACACCACCGTGGGTTTGGCTCTGGCGGCTAGTTTCAAGTTCAATAGAGTGCAAGTCACCTCTGCTACTTGCTTCAGATATAGAGTCTCTAGGACACATAAAGACCCAGGATAGTGACCACACAGACATGCAAGTACAAGGTCTAGTCTGTTTTACAAGTTTTATTAAAGTTATGATTACCCAAGCATGTAGAAATGCTATACAGACCTATGCACAAGTTACAACTATAGTTATACTCACATCCTTAACTATAATGTTAGGGTCTGATGGGTCTCTCATGGCTTGATCGTCAGTAGAGGAATGGTTCCTGCTGGAGTTTCCCATAGGGAGCTCAATTTTCCCAGTCTGGCCACTTTTGTATAATGTGGTTCTGTATAAACCTACATTCTGCGCATGTCCATAAAAGGGTCAACCCTCTTTTTCCTTATTGGTCTGATGTCCCCATGAAACTTAAGGGACCCCAATTTCTATAGGTTGTGTAGATTCTCTTTATTCTCATTAGCACTGATGCCCCCTGCGGTTAGGACATGTGTTAGAACAATGTGATTACCGGGTATCTTGTAAGCAAAAAAACTTTTACTGTTAATTTTTTGCGATATCACCCATTGGTGCATCTTTTCCCTTAATTTTAGGGCATCGGGTTATTCAGTCACTTATTTATGTCAGCATATCTTATCGAAAGGCCTAGTATGGCTAAGCTAAACCTGTAGGCCTTGCGTTTCAGCTGTACTTACTTAGATGCCTAATGCATGATTAGTCCCTTCTAACTACCGATCAATCTTATACTTCAAGAATCTTACAACATAATTCTATTTAGCATACATTGATTATATATAAGATAATTAGGAGGCTGGAGCACACGACTTATGAGGAGAGGCTGAGGGAACTGGGATTGTTTAGTCTGCAGAATGAGGGGGGATTTGATAGCTGCTTTCAATCACCTGAAAGGGGGTTCCAAAGAGGATGGCTCTAGACTGTTCTCAATGGTAGCAGATGACAGAACGAGGAGTAATGGTCTCAAGTTGCAGTGGGGGAGGTCTAGATTGAATATTAGGAAAAACTTTTTCACTAGGAGGGTGGTGAAGCACTGGAAGGGGTTACGTAGGGAGGTGGTGGAATCTCCTTCCTTTGAAGTTTTTAAGGTCAGGCTTGACAAAGCCCTGGCTGGGATGATTTAGTTGGGGGTGGGTCCTGCTTTGAGCAGGGGGTTGGACTGGATGACCTCCTGAGGTCCCTTCCAACCTGGATATCCTATGATTCTATGATAACGTTAGTTAACTATAACATCATACAATAAATGAACAATAAACTAAAATCCTTGGCTACAATCCCTAGCATTTATAGTTGACACCAATGGGAGCCTTTCCACTCACTTTAATGGATCACCGCCTCAGGTCTTAGTGACTGTTAAACAAAACCTCTGGGACTTGACCCTCGTGGCTGTGGCAAACCGGGGGTCTTGGCTCCTTCTCCTGGCTTGGTCAGAGCGGCAGGCTCCGTCTCTGTTGTTGAAGCTAGGTGTACGGCAAGTTTGCTTGCCGTGCCGTACGTAGGACGGCTAGAGCGCTGAGGGGCTGCACTGCAGTGTATCGCTCTGTATTTCAGCCCTGCTTTGTTTCCCTTTTTTAACGTCCCGTCTGCCTTGTCCCTGCTCTTCCGCCAGCGCCGTGGAGAAGAAAAAGAAGCTGCTGGAGAAGATCCAAGAACAGCTGCTGAAGCTGAACGTTCAAGCCACAGACAAAGAGGAAAACAAGCAGATTGCTCTGGGCACATCCAAGCTGAACTATCTGGATCCCAGGATTAGTGTGGCCTGGTAGGCTGCTGGCTCTCTTCAGAGCTGTTCCTTTACCCTCCTATGTGCCTATCCCATTGACGCAGAGCAAGCGCTGCCCATGCCGAATGAAATATCCACTTGCCCCCTCAAACATAGGCGCCGACTCCGCGAGTGCTCTGGGGCTGGAGCCACCCACGGGGAAAAAAGTGAGTGCTCAGCACCCACTGGCAGCCCCACTAATCAGCTCCTGCCCCCCACCCCCAGCCCTCCCGCCAATCAGCTCCTTCCCCTCCCTCCAGCCCCTCCCACCTGCCACGATCAGCTGTTCAGCAGCAAGCAGGAGGCAGCTGGGTGCATTTGGGGAATGTGGCGGAGCAGAGGCAGAACAGGGGCGGGGAAGGGGTGGTGTGGGGGCGGGGCCTGGGGCGGAGCAGGGGTTGAGCATCCCCCGGGAAACGACAAAGTCGGTGCCTGTGGCCTCAAGTCTCTGGATCTGGGGGAAAGGGGGCGTTTTGCAGACAAAACCAGGCTTGGCAGGGCCAAGGCTGCCAGGAGAGGGGCAGAGTTGCAAAGCTGCGCATCCCTCACAGGGAATGTCCTGCAAGCAGCTCTTCTTGTGTATGACAAGGGAGCTTCAGCTAAGGCAGCTCTGCTCTCCTCCTCTGTGGCAGGATGGCCCCGGGCACAAAGGCGATCCCTCAGGAAACTGGGTCCCAAACCAGCCTCTGAGGGCTCGTCTGTACAGCGAGCCAGCGTGCGGCAAACTGGGGTGGGAATCTACAGTGCTGTAGCCTGCAGCCCCCGACTGGCCTTATGGACCTGCTCCCATGCGCTAGAAATTGTGTAGCGTGGCACCGGGGTCCCTACCGAATGGTCAGTGTGCAGCGCCCTGCCCTAAGTTAAAACCAACACCTTGAGTTGCACCCATTGGAAGCTAGTGCAGATCCTAGGGCACCTGGTGTCTTGCACTGCTAGTGGGAAACTCGGCTTTCCTTATCTTTCTAGCCCTGTGGTATCTGAGCACTTCACAGTCGTTAATGGTTTTATTCCTCCCAGCACCCCTGAGAGGTAGGGAAGGGGTATCCGCCTTCTACAGATGATTAGACGGTGATGTGGCCAAAGTCAGACAAGGAACCAGGCTGAACTGGGAATTGAACCCACATCTTTTGAATCCCAAGCCAGTCTCTCATAGGCCAGAAGGGACCATCATGACCATTTAGTCTGAGCTCCTGCACATTTTAGGCCACAGACCCTCACCGGCCGTCGCCCGCAATAGGCCCCTGCTGAGTTATTGATGTCCTCATGGTTTAAAGACTTCACGTTACAGAGAATCCACCATTTACACTAATTCATACCAGCAAGTGACCCTGGGGAAAATTCCTTCCCACCCTCAAATATGGCAGTCACTTAGACCCTGAGCATGTGGGTGAGACCCACCAGCCAGACACCCGGGAAAGAATTCTCTGTAGTAACTCAGAGCCCTTCCCATCCAGTTCCTGTCTCCAGCCGTTGGGGATTTTTGCTCCTGGCAGTTGCAGATCGGCTCTATGGCATTGTAGGCTGTCCCCTCGTACCATCCCCTCCATAGATTTATCAAGCTCCGTCTTATCCACTGGCCACCCTTCCTCCCTCCATTAGTGTGTAACAGAAGACTAAAAAGCTGTATAGTGCTGTGAGTGGGGAAGTGATGCATGCCACTCACAAAACTGCGGTTCCATACCTCTGTTATCTCAAAGCCTTTATGTAAAGCTAGAGAAAACCTACAGAATCTGACAACATTAGCAAATGCCCAGTGGGTAAGAATCCTTCCCTGACAGGGTGTTGAACTGGCGGATCTAATAGCAACTGCCTGCTGCTGCCGACACCTTCTGCTACCATTCAGCGTCTGCCCTGTGCTTGCCCGCAGGTGTAAGAAGTTTGGAGTGCCCATCGAGAAGATTTACAATAAGACCCAGAGAGAGAAGTTTGCCTGGGCGATTGACATGGCTGATGAAGACTTTGAGTTCTGAGAATGGGGCTTCCCACTGAGAAACGGAAACCCGTGTTACCTCTTGTTCTTCTGGCAGCTTTGGAAGTTTTTATGTATTGGGGAAAATACGTGTAATGGAAGAATTTGATACATGTATATCATGTCTTTTTTTGTATAAAAAGAACCCCCGAGTTTAAATCGGAAACACAGGTACCACTCCCAGTGGTACTAATCCTGACTATAGTGGCCTTATATATGAACTTTCAGTTCCTTCTCTCTGCTCCCAAGTGCTTCATGTCTTCTTTCCCCTTCAGTTCTGAGATGATGGAGGTTAGGTACGAGTCTTAAGTATACAGTATAAAACTACATTAGATTATCTAATCCCATCTCCATTCTCTGTATCAGGGTGTCTGTACCCTTGCACTCTGCCTGAGAATTAGCTTGACAAGAAACACTAAGGAATGATAGTGCTGGAACCAAGCGATTGGGGAGACTGAAAGCAGCTGTAACATGACTGAAGGGCTGTAGCAGGAGTCCTGGGTATACTGTGAGAAGGGATAGTCTACAGATTTCTAACCCTGTCTGAGCTGGAGTAAGAATTACAGGATATTTTATTTTCTCTATTCTTTGGAAGGGGAAACTGGTTCAGATGCACACAGATAGTCATGGTGATCTATAGGAAACATTCGGTTTATGGAGGGAGGAAATGATTGAAAAGGCCAACCAGCACTTAGGGTTGTTATACAATAGATGGTTGAAACCCAAAATGAAAATCCTATTGATTTGAGCAAAGCCTGCTCAAATGCACCTTCACTGTATAACCTTGGTCTAGCAGAACCGTTCTCTGTGGCCCTGATCCAAAACCCACTGAAGTCAATAGATGTTTTCCCATTGACTTCAGTGGGCTTGGGATCAAGCCGCAGATATCTTTAGACACCATATCAGTTGATGCAAATCTCACCACACCCGTTCACTTTCATATTGTGGAAAGGTGTCAGGTCCATGGCAGGGGTTGGAAATGTTAGGTAGGGGTCATGGTTTTGCTGTAGAAACGACAGTAAGTGGCATGTGACTTCACTGACTGAGTCCATGTTTCTCACTGCTCTGGTGACATAGGGCAGCAAGCTGCCCTCATCACAAACCAGATGGGGATCTACTGTAGGCAAAATACAGTAAAATGAAGATATTTGCCATATCACTATTGATCACTTGTTTTGATACAAAGCACAAAGTTTTTTATGGATCTTGCAAGCAATAAGCCTGAAAATACTTTTGTCAGTAAACCTTTGTATGCACATTAAGGGTTAATCCTTACCATTCAGTGGATAAAGTCCATGTCACTGCGGTCTGGAGGTCCTTTTCTGCATGTTGATTTTCAGACCATCGCTCATGTGTTAACTTATTTAAGTTCTCATTTCTGTTTGAAGTTAGGTGCTTGAAACATTTCATTAAAATCTGAAATATTTTTGGGTACATTGGTCCTCTCGTTTATCCAGATAATCCAGTCACAGAACCTTGCACTGGAAGTTGGTCTCTGGGGTGGTGATGAAAGGGCTGCCTGCAAAAGCGATGCACATGCAAGTTTTTGTGAGGACATATTTGGAAACAGGGCTCTAAAATGTTAACTTTAAGAGAGGGCGTTGGACAGCGGTAAAAGCAGGAGAGAGGACTTGTGTGCAATTGACCGCCATCTATTAGGAAGCAGGGACTTTGGGTTTCTAATCTGATTGTTGGATGGGTCCCAAAGTGATTTTGCTAGTTCGTGTCTGGTGGATACATGTCTCCTAGTAATATAAATAGGACCTTACCAAATTCACAGTCCATTTTGGTCAATGTCTTTGTTTAAAAAATCGTAAATTTCACGATTTCAGATATTTAAATCTGAAATTTCACAGTGTTGTAATTGTAGGGGTCCTGACCCAAAAAGGAGTTGTAGGGGGAGGCTTCCAGTGTTGTTATGGGGGGGTTGCGGTGCTGCTATCCTTACTTCTGCGGCTGGCAGCAACGCTGCCTTCAGAGCTGGGCGGCCAGAAATAAAAGGAGGCGTCAGCTGCTTATGTCGTGACACTTCCTGGGCATGCCAAGGGCTGGGATGCACCTCGCTACCACCTGTCCTCTGCATGAGGGTGTCTTGTCTGTGCCTGCCAGAGGTCAGCTCGCTGACACCCCCAGCCACAGACACGCACTCCTCCCCCCTCAGCCTACGCAGGCTCCGCTGTCCCTCGGCAGGTTAGCAATAGGCACACGCCAACCCCCGAGCCCTCTGAGCATCCGCCTGCAGCGTCCAGCCTCAGAGCCGCTGGACGCTCCCAGAATTCCCAGCGCCACAGCTCCCAAAGGAGCAGCCCATGCCGCTGACCAGTGTCACAGCTGGACCCCGCAGCCCTGAACCCGCAGCACGTAGATGGGCTCATGGTAAAAGCCCTGACGACGTTTATGTAACAAAGGAAGAAACTGGAGAAGACGCGAAGGGGACTAGTGGCCTCAGAGGGTTACAGACAAAGTCAAACCAGAACACACATGCAAGAGCCGAAACGCCGCAAAGAAGCTGCCTTCTCGTCTAATACAGGCTTCTTCCCCAAAGTGCTCCTCGGGGGGCTTTTCACCCAGGCTGGCTTAGACCAGAAGAGCCAACTCTCGAATGTGGTGGGAGGGGGGCTCCCCCCAGCTTTGCCCCAGGCCCTGCCCCGACTCCGCCCCTTCCCCCAAGGCCCCACCCCACCTCTTCCCGACCTTGCTCCCTCCCCCCCACCCCCCAGTGCCTCCTGTGTGGGCGGGCAGGAGGGGCTGATGGTGGGTGCTAAGCCCTGGAGCACCCGTGGGGTCGGCGCCTATGGCTCAGACCCTCCTTTCATGAGACCAAGCCTGCCGGCAGCTTGTCTTCTCAGATGCAGCATGCCAGGGCATTCCTCTGCACCCCTAGGTATGTCAGGCCATGTCTACACTAGCGAGCGCATGGCTGTACCAATGCAAGTAACCGCGCTCCTGTAGCCGCACTGTGCCGGTGGGAGAGAGCTCTCCCGCAGGCAGAATTAAATCACCGCCAGTGAGTGGCGGTAGCTATGTCCGTGTGAGAGCTGTGCAGAGGAGCGCTTATGCCAGTGAAACGTATGTGGCTCAGGGGGGTGTTTTTTTACACCCCTGAGTGACACAAGTTTTGCCAGCATAAGCAGTAGTGTAGACATGCCCTTAGACCAGTCCTTTGTTCTTCTGTAGGCTTGCCCCACCTTCCCCCGCTGCTCACCTCTCCCTGTTAATGTCTTCTCCAGGAGTCCCCACAATTGCGTCACTTGACTCCGCGTTCAAGTAGATTTCCATTGTAAGCCACACGGTACACAGTGGACAGCCAGGGAGCTGTGTGTGTCCCACCTCCTGCCTGGTGGGACCTGTCGTAAGGCATGTACCTCTGGCAGACCTGCCCTTTAATTCAAGGCTCTAAGAACATGATTTCCAGAATATGTGCATAGCTCCTTCCATATTCTCTGCGCACACATCTGGCAATGTGTATGATACCCACTGTGACACAGGCGTTTGGTAGACACCTTACATGACACTCTTTGGTGACCTAGTACGAAGATACAGTATCAGACCCAGGGGATCCCTGTAACTATTATGTAGCCCTCTGCCAGCTGGCATTCTGAGGGCCTTTGGTCACATATGTCAATCATCTTTCTTGTGTGCTTTGATTAGCAGTGAAATAATTGACAAGACTGACATTTTACACACTCATCATTAGGTTTCAGAGTCAACGTGCTGAGTGGCACCTCACTCTGGCATCACGAGTAAATGGAATTTAAGTTGTGAGTAGAGAGTGACTTTACCATCAGTCATTTTCCAGTCCAAAGCCTGTTAAAAATAGCTAGTGATTGCTTCATTATTACCGGGCCATGGGAACTTCCCTGTACCTAAGCCACAGGAGACAGGTCTCTTGAGACACCTATTGCACTTCCTAATAACTTTCTAAATAGAGAACTGGAACTGTAGGGTGAGGTTTCTCCTTTGACATTGCTGAAGTGAAGCTGTTGCCCTGGGAAAACAGCCGTGGATAATTCACGTTTGTTCTCCAGCTAGAACCTGTTCGGGGTGGGGCTAAGAAGTGATTTCAGTCATGATGGGCTGCGATACGTCAACTGTAAGCCCCTTGGGGGCAGTCTGTGTTTGTACAGCACCTTGCACGGTGCGGTTCCTGGTCCATGATTGGAGCTGCTAGCTGCTACCACAATCTAAATAACAACAGGCAAGTTGGTTTCATTCTGGAATGCTGAAAATCTCAGCCCTCTTGCCCTGGCTGTTCACAGTCAGAGGATGGTGATATACATGGCACGTTCTCCTGGGCCACCCCTTGTGCATGAGAGGCGGGCCTGTACAAACCTCCAAAGCCTCCACCATCCTCCTTCAAACTCACTTCTGTGGCGACGCCCAAACCCCCTCGACAACGGCTAGGCAGTTGTGCGGTAGCTGCCCCTCACGGCAAACTGGCTTGTCTCCCTGTTAGCTTGTCCTCCGCCCCTTTTATGTCCACCTGTTGTTCTCTCATCATAGGCTGGGCCTGTGAGCTCTTCGGAACAGGGGCTGTCTTTTTAGCTACATGTGTGTACAGTGCCTAGCACAATGGGGCCTCAGTCCCTGACTGGGGCCTCGAGGTTGTACGGCAATACAAATAATCAATAGATTATAAATGCCCTATGCAGGCCTTGCAGTGGGGTTGGGGTGTGTTACTCCTTTAGGCAGTCCGTGTGTTTTTCTTTTGGAACGTACTAACATGTGAAGCCAGGCGGGCTGTGAACCCCAGTGTGTACAGACCCAAAATAATTCCTCACAGCTCGGGGGCGTGGGCCTGAAGTGCCCCCACATTGACAAATGCCAACATTCCCCTTGGCGTTCTCAATCTAATGTTCAGAAATAGTTCTTGTGCCCATAGTACTTACGTGGCTCTTTGCTCTGCATTACCTGAGTGCCTCATTGTCTTGAGTGTATTAACCCCAATGACCCTCCTGTGAGGCAGGGCAGGACTATTAACTTCATTGCTGAGATGGGAAACTGAGGCACGGACCTGCTAAGTGACTTGCCCAAGGGCACACAGGCAGCCTGTGGGAGAAGCAAGGACTTCTCCCAAGCCTTAGGTGAGTGCCTTTAATCATTGATCATTCCCATTTTGTGGTCTGTGGGGCACTTGTTGGTTCTGGCTTCTCCCCCTGTGTCACCTGCTAAAACACATTAATAGAAGCTAAAACCACACTTAATACTTTCCTAGTTTCACCTTGCCACGTCAGCAATTGCTATACTTGCAGAGGGATATTAGCTGGATGCAAACAGGAGAGGAGGGTCTTGTGGTTAAAGGGCAGGCCCAGGCCTCAGGAGACTGGGATTCAGTCTTCGGTCTGACACAGACTTGCGGCATGACCTTGGGTAAGTCACTTAACCTCTCTGCATCTGCAGAGTGTGACTGGTAACCCTGTCCTGCCTCACAGGGGGGTTGTGCGGGTAAATTCATGAGCAAAGGTAACAGGCTCAGATCCTGCAGTCATGAGCATCGGCGCAATGCCTGCGAATAAAAGAGGAGGTGTCTGGGGCAATCTCGGCATTAAGATCATAGGATGGAAGGGACCTCGAGAGGTCACCTAGTGCAGGTGAGGCAGGACCAAGTAAATCTAGACCATCCCTAACAGGGTTTTGTCCAACCTGTTCTTCAAAACCACCTATGATGGGGATTCCCCAACCTCCCTTGGCAGCCTATTCCAGAGCGTGACTACTCTAAGTTTGTTCCTTATATCTAAGATGTGGGTCGCACTGTGGAAGAGTTTGAGAACCGCTGGCTAACGTGAGCAGACACAATTTGGTGGGTTGCATCTCTTGCTATCCTCGCACGCAATGAGCCTGGGAGCAAACTTCTCCAGGGAGTTATTTCAAGTGAACATGTCTGAGAGCCTTGCCCAGGTCATTGCAATGAAGGTGCAAGGTCTCGGCAGAAACACACAAAGACAGTCACAGTCTGCAAGGTCTCTGGCGCAAGGGGTAATGTTTGCATTGAGAAATCAAGATAAATTCAGAGAAGCGGCAACCAAGAGTCACCAGAACACCTCGACTTGGGGCTCAACCCAGTTCTGTGACCTGGGGTGGAGACCCTGACCCTCCCAAAGGGAATTCTATCCCCTCTGTTGCCCCAGCAGCCATGCCCTGTGCAAAGCCATGCTGACGCTTCTCTCCCAGGGGACCGTGTCAGTTGACATGGGTGGTCATTTGTTTTGCTTTGAGAATTTGGGCTCGATAACTATTGCTCCGTGCTGGTGTTCTGATGCAATGCCAGAACATCTGCCCATTGCTGACCATGTGCGGGGCTGGGTGTGTATTAATTGCAGTGCATAGAAAACTGCCTACGGACAGCACTTAATTAGAAGGCTGTCCCTCGTGGCTTACATGATGTTTTACCTATTACCAGCTACACCCACACACTCCCCGCAGCGTGAGATCGCACCAGGTAGGAACATGCATTTTCTTACCCACAGCACGTGGTAGGCCACGTTACTCCAGTCATTTGCCTCTCCTAGCTGTCTGCAGAGATGTCATGTTTCTTGCTTTTAATAGTGTGCTCGCCCTGAGGCAGTCGCAACTTCCATACAGGGACCGAGTGCCCTGGAGCTGTCTGTACAGAGCCATCAAAATGACACTCCAGATTCTGGAGGGATGTAGCTTGGCTCTTCAGGGGTCAGTGGTCGTAGGATTTGGATGGATTTGATTGACAGGATGCACGGATCTGGATGTCATTCTACTCCCTCAAACAATCTCTGCTCCCATTTCTCAGAGAGATTTTCTGCATCCACCAGCCGTGTCCCCTCCCAGGCTCTTCCCACGCGTAGTGTGGCTCGACTCACTCAGTTCTACAGCCTCCCTGTTTTGTAAAGATAGAAAAGGAGACACCAAGGGGTAAATGGCTTTTCCAAGGTCACATGTGGAGATTGCAAACACGGCCCAGCTCCTGTGACTCCCAGTCGTGTGCATTAGCCCCTCATTTCGTTGGTTGCCAGCTGTGAAACACTAGGCATTAGATCTCCCTTGTTGTCTCAGTTACCGTCTGACACGGCCACCTGGAAATGAACCATACGTGTCCCTGCCTGCATCAGCTACTGTAGTTACACCATTGTCACAAGAACATAAGAACGGCCACACTGGGTCAGACCGAAGGTCCATCCAGCCCAGTGTCCTGTCTGCCAACAGGGGCCAATGCCAGGTGCCCCAGAGGGAATGAACAGAACAGGGAATCATCAAGTGATCCATCCTCTGCCGCCCATTCCCAGCTTCTGGCAAACAGAGGTTAGAGACACCATCCCTGCCCATCCTGGCTAATAGCCATTGATGGACTTATCCTCCATGAACTTATTCAGTTCTTTTTTGAACACTGTTATAGTCTCGGCCTTCACAACATCCTCTGGCAAGGAGTTCCACAGGTTGGCTGTGCGTTGTGTGAAGAAATACTTCCTTTTGTTTGTTTTAAACCTGCTGCCTATTTTTTAAAAAAAGTCACCTATCCGTTCCCGAGCTGTGGAGAGCTCAAAGATCTTGAACACCTCACTGGTGGACAGTATCTTCTTGTTGCTCAGGCAAATTTCCCTGACTCTGGTATCGTGACAACTTCAGAGTCCTAGCATGGTTGGGGGAGGGGGGGCCATCTACAGCTATTACAACATCGCTGCTCAGGAAGTGACGTTCGCTCCCTCGTGCCATATGCATTGGACTCAATCTTACAGGTGCCTCCTTCTCCTCTGTTTGCTCTGCCAGACTCTCATGCATTGCTGACCTGCCTTGGCAGAAGGTCTTCCCATGTGCCTGGGCTTTGTGGGATACCCCGGGGATGCCCTGGTCTGGTCCCGCACACAGCGGCTCTGCACCCAGCACTTGATTGGTGAGGTTTGATCTGGACAGTTGAGTCACCACCAGACACTGTTCTGTGCCCCAGATGAAACTCTATTCTTTTTGCCCCTCATTTGGAATCAGAGGAGGAGACAAAGATTCATAATACGGATCATGAACAATAACCCTACGCGGCTGACTATGGTGATGCTTCCTTAGAAGAGGCCCTAGGTTTACTGTCAGGGACGTGACCTAATCCCTAACCTCTCCCAACTGCCCCCAGACAGTCAGCCCCCTAGAATCCAAGACCAATGCAAGCTGGGGACAAGGCTGGGCATGAAAAGCCAGTACTTGGTTCCCATGCGGATTCAGTGCCCAGTAAACCATGCGGCAGCTCTTCAGCACAGCTGCCACGTGAATCAGAGTGTGTTGTCATGAGTGACCCAGCCCACTTCAGAAATGGACCTTTAAAATTCCAGCCTTCGTAGTCACAAGAACCCCGGGGAGGTATATAACCCACCCCTGCGGTGCAGGCTGAGGAATGCAAAGCAAGATGAGGACCTGCCTGACTATATTGCTGGCTGTTGTCCTGTGTGCTGAACAAGGTGAGGTTCCCAGTGATTCTCTTGGGCTGCACGGTATTACAACATGCTCAGAAAGGAGGGGGACATGGGGAGGTAGCTGACGTTATTCTGAAATGACCTGCCTTGTGGTTTGGAGACCAGCATTTCTGTAGAGGGCACGATGGTCGGAGCTATTAAGCATCAGAAGGTGGGAATCCCAGAGTCTTCCCCCCTCCCCCCCATGATGTCTCTCAGCTGAAAGTGAAATTATTCTTTGTGGACCTGTCAAGTCTGAATTCCCACTCTGGCACTTCGAGTGCAGGAGGTGGGGGCCCACAAGGATTCTAAAAATTACTGGCCACTCCAGGCTTGTATTAAACGCTCAAGGTTACAGCTTAAAGGTTACAAGCAAACAAAAGCATCTGGGGTTAGCACAGAGGAGATCCACAAGCCAAAATAAGAAATAAACCTGATCGCATCTAACTAAACATTCCCGATCCAAATGATTTCTTCTAGGTATGGAAGGTAATTTTTCATACCTGATTCAAACCTTACACAGCATTCTTGCCTATAGCATTGCTGCTCCGTGTCCTGCAGCCCGGAGAACAACAGACAAAGGGAAAGTTTCTTTCCAAATTTTAAAATTTCTTGCCTTCCCATTGGCTCTTTTGGTCAGGTGCCCACTCCTTTTCTTTTACCTGGGGGCTTGTTAACCCTTTACAGGTAAAGCAAGCAAAGAACAGCTACCAAGAGGGATTTTACAGCTAACTGGCTGGCTGGCTGTCCATCAAAGGGAGCTATCCCCCCACTTTATTTATCAGAGGATCCATTCTGTATAATTTATTTCACCCATTTCTTGCATTGTTGCCGACCTATCCTAATCCCTAAAGATGGGTTTTCAAACATCAGTGTGCTTCACTTTGCCCAATGTAAGTAAATGGAAATGTAATTGGCCAAACTGAGGGCAATTACATTTCCCCATCTGAATGGGGTGCCTTCAACCCGAACTAGCTGAGGGTGTGCTATCTGGCAAACCCCTCGCTCAAATTCTTCAAATTTTACCCACAAACTCTACCCTGGTCCCTGGCTTGACCTACCAATTTTCAGGCCAATCTGTCGTTTCTTGGGGGAGTATAGAGAGGGTGCAAAATTCAGCCATAAACAGAGACTGCAAGCTTCGTTCTGGAGAGACTACTGCCATGTTACTGTTTGCAGAGTGCTCTAAATGTGCAGAGTATTATTAAAGCCAATCTTGCAGGTATAGAATTGCATAAGTATCCCAGTGCTTTAGTTGTGGGAAGGGTTTCCTGGTAGGAAGCATTAGTGTTGATCACTATTGGCAGTAAACAAAGTAGAGGGATCTGGCTTAGAAATCCCTATGTCATCTTAATTATTTTCTGATGTGTGTTGAAAAGTGAGACAAATCTATTAGAAAGTGTTTTTTACTATTGTAATGGGGGTTAGGTGTTTATCAGCAGATGGATTGGGGGATGGAGGGACAGGATGGTGGTGTCATGTATTGCAAACCTTGGTGTCATGTATTGCAAACATCTCTGTGATCTGCATGGTGTTTCCCTTCCTTAGCTCACTCGCTGAAGTGCTACACCTGCATCGCCCAGTCCAGCAACGACCAGTGCATGATCCCCACTGACTGTACCGATGGTGACAAATACTGTGCAACAATAATCGGGACTGACAAATCTAGTAAGTTTCAGCATTAGTGACTAGCAGAGAGAGTCTGTCTACTAGTCTGGGCACATCACGGAGAACAGAGAACTCCTGCTTTCTAATGCCACATGCTACATGACACTGACTCTTTCTCTGAGCTTGGCCACATCACTTACACTCCCTCTGCCCCACTTTCCCCAGCTTTGAAATGGAGATAATCAAATTCACTCAACCTACCTCACTGGGATATTGTGAGGCTTAATTAATGTTGTTCACAGGTATAGCCCCATATAATTGCTAATTATTCTCCTTATTACTGACCAGTGAACACATTATTAAAAGGTCACTGCACTCATTTGGCTCAGCCATGGCAGCCTGGGACTTCAAAAGTGCTCACCTGCTTCTTACCAAGGATATCATAGAATCATAAAATATCAGGGTTAGAAGGGACCTCAGGAGGTCATCTAGTCCAACCCCCTTTGCAGTGAAACCCGGGTCCTCTGCAAGCACTGGGAGTCCTGTTATGGTTATGACCCGGCTCTTGGTCACTCCTTGTTATTACAGCGGTGGCAGAACAGACACCAACTCCATGTGCTTCAGTAGGGCGCTAAATACTCCTGCAGGTGGTGCTTATCTGGCCCCCACTGCTGTTGTACCTGAGCATCTCCCAGTCTTTAACCTGGCCTCACCCCGGTGAGATAGGGCAGTGCCATTGTCCCCATTGTACAGATGGGGAACTGAGGCACTGATCCTCAAAGGTATTTAAGTGCCTAGCTCCCACTGATTTCAATGATTCTTGAATCTGGGCCTAAGCAACCTGCCCAAGGTCCCACAGGAAGGCTGTGGCAGAGCAGAGAAGTGACTGTCCTCTCTCAAGCCTTAGAGCAATGCCCTGAGTACTTGGCTATGCCGCAATGCTGGAGCTCCCTCGCTTTACTGAGACCCCCCACCCCGAACACCACATCCTTGTCCTCTCTAGCAAGTGGACGTGTGGGTTTGTCTTAACTCCACGTGCAGCATTCCACATTAGAATAGAATAGACTATCAGGGTTGGAAGAGACTTCAGGAGGTCATCCAGTCCAACCCCCTGCTCAAAGCAGGACCAATCCCCAACTAAATCATCCCAGCCAGGGCTTTGTCAAGCTGGGCCTTAGAAACCACTAAGGAAGGAGATTCCACCACCTCCCTAGGGAGCCCATTCCAGTGCTTCACCACCCTCCTAGTGAAAAAGTTTTTCCTAACATCCAACCTAGACCTCCCCCACTGCAACTTGAGACCATTACTCCTTGTTCTGTCATCTGCTGCCACTGAGAACAGCCGAGCTCCATCCTCTTTGGAACCCCTCTTCAGGTAGTTGAAAGCAGCTATCAAATTCCCCCTCACTCTTCTCTTCTGCAGACTAAACAAGCCCAGTTCCCTCAACCTCTCCTCATGAGTCATGTGCCCCAGCCCCCTAATCATTTTTGTTGTCCTCCGCTGGACTCTCTCCAATTTGTCCACATCTCTTCTGTAGTGGGGGGACCAAAACTGGACGCAGTACTCCAGGAGTGGCCTCACCAGTACCAAATAGAGGGGAATGATCACATGAGCTCCCTGTTCAAAGAGGTGGCCACTACCAGTGGGATGGCTGTAGATCATGAAGATTTCTCAGCCCTTGATTGCCAGATGAGCTAGTCCATGAGGCTGCTCTCCCCTCCGGGCCAGGCTGCAGTACGCTTTGTTTCTCTTTTGATTTAGGCTCTTCCGGTGCAGTGCGCATCACCAAGCTGTGCCTGCCTATGTGTACAGCAGCCAGCCAGCACGCCGGCCTGGGAGACGTGTCTACCTCCTGCTGCCAGAGGGACTATTGCAACCGCAGCGGGGCGGCCAGCTTGAGAATCAGCTACGCAACGCTGGAGGTTGGGATTTTGGCCAGTTTTGTCTGTCTCCTTGTCTGGAGCGGACTGTGATGTGTTGGGAAATCAGGGGTTTGTCTTGAAGAACCCATGCTGGTGCCCTAAGCACTAGCTCTCGTACGCAACTCGTGTATCGCCCTTCCCGCCATGGTTCTGTTCCCAGCCGCAGCTCGGCATGTCCAGTACGTTCACTGCCATGTTCGTGGGGTTGAAAGCACAAGAAGCTCAGTTGAATAGTGCTGCCCTCTCCGGACAAGCCTGCCTGGGCTCTAGCTTGTGAGCTCTCTGGAGCAGGGACTCCGTTTGATTTATCTCTATAGTGCCTAGCAGAGTGGGGCCTTGATCCCTGAATGGGGCCCACTGGTGCTACCCTAGTAATAAATCATCACAATGCCTGTTCTGGCCGGAGATGCCAACACACATTGACTGACGTTCTGTAGACTGGGGATTGCGGCGTGCCCCTGTATTTCCTGCTGAACGTGCGGGTGCCATGGAGGTCAGGGGCTCTCTAGGGAGGAATTATGTCAGGAGAGCAGAGGTTTTCAATTCCTCAGGATGAGATTTGTGTGGATCCTGAGACCCCCACCCTTACCCAACAGGTAGTCTCTGGCCTTACATGGGAAACAAACACCTCGAATGAGTTATCTTTCCTCATTGTCTGTTCCAAATGCACCATGGGAATGAAGAAACTAAGGTTACCCCTGAGTGGAGGGCAGCTGGGTAGAGCCCTCCAAGGAACTGGAGGATCCTGGACAAGCCCTTGCAAAGACTGTTTGCTGCTCCACCCTTAAATTTTATAAATCCATGGTATGCCCACACCTTGAATATACTGTGTGTAATTCTGGTTGCCCCATCTCAAGAAAGATATATTAGAACTGGGAAAGGTGCGGAGAAGGGCAATGAAAATTATTAAGGGTATGGAACATGTGAGGAGAGATTTAATAAGACTGGGAATTTTCAGCTTGGAAAAGAGGAGACTAAGGGGGGGGATACGATCAAGGTCTATAAAATCATGACTGCTGTGGAGAAAGTGAATGGGGAAGTGTTATTTACTCTTTCTCATAACATAAGAACCAGGGGCCATCCAATTAAATTAATAGGCAGCAGGTTTAAAACGAACAGAAGGAAGTACTTCACACAATGAACTGTCAGCCTGTGGAACTCATTGACATGGGATGTTGTGAAGGCCAAAAGTATAACTAGGTTCAGAAAAAAACTAGATAAATTCCTGGAGGATAGGTCCAGCAATTAGCTATTAGCCAGGATGGACAGGGATGCAACCCCATGCTCCACGTGTCCCCAAACCTCTGACTGCCAGAAGCTGGCACTGGATGACAGAGGATGGATCACTCGACAATTACAGTTCTGCTTATTCTCTTTGAGGCATCTGATATTGGCCACCGCCAGAAGACAGGATACTGGGCTAGATGGACTTTTGTCTAACCCGGTATGGCCATTCTTATGTTCTAGCCTGAGCTACATTAATGACCATGAGACCATGCAGATCAGCAAGCCCAGGTTGACCAGCATGAGAACTGGGAACAAAGTGTTCTCAGCTGAGGGGTTGTGGCTATGAACCAATCTGCCAGAGGAGATCAGGCAGCCCCAGAGCTTGGCCATTTTTAGGAACCACTGCAAAGCCCTCCCCTTCGAAAAGGCCTTCCCACCAGCAGAATGACACTCCCCACCCTGACATCCCTTTCTACCCCCAAATTCCCAACTAATCCCCCCAAAGCCCTAAACAAATCAACCTAAAAATAAGTAAATTAATAAAATGTACAAAATCAAACTCAAAGCAGAGTTTTTACTGGGGAAAAAAGAGAAATGGCATCAACTCCATGGACCACACTAGGGATTTGACTCTTGCTGTTGATTTTACATGGAAGGTTCCCAGATGCCACAGTGATGGGCGGCAGGACAACCCCTAAGATGGATGAATAACATTGTCGCATAGCCACCCTCTCCTGGATGCCAGGTTAGGAACAGGAGAGCTGGGAAGTTGATCTTGGTTGCACCAACTCACTGGCTGCAATATAGAGGAGAGACCTGTCACCATCTCGCCTAAAGATAATTACCCTGGAGTGGGTGGTACTGTGGTTATATAAGGCCCAGGACAGAGCCCATGTGGGATACTGTGTGCTAGGCTAATCACTGCTACATGGGAAAGGCAGAGTTGTGGTCAGTTATCTGCTCTTGTCTCTTATCATACCACCTTCAGTCACCTCCACGGTCTTCACCCTGGGTACGTCTACTTCCATAGCAGCTTCCCAATTGCCAGCATCTAGCACGTCGGCCATTCCTGCCCTCTCAACCATATTTGGTGGCTGCAGTTGCAAGATGGATGGAGTTTTTGTTCACCCATGAAAAGGAGAGTTGGAGCCTCACCCAGCACTATGTCCTCTTGGACAACGTATTAAAAGAGGGACTTGCTGTGAGACCTGAGATCAATCTGATGAACATACGGTAACACTGGGCTCAGCCAGGCTGCAGATGGGAGAGAGACATGCCAGGCATGGGAGAGCCCAAAAGGTGACTCAAAGCTGCAGAGATGTTTGCCAAGAGAAGATCCCTCCTGCAGTATTTAAGTAGGACAGTACATCTCCTAACTGCTATGTGGGCGTTCCAAGAACTAATCAGAACATGCTGCAGAACTTCCTGCAGTGCCCGTGAAATGCAGGCATTGGATTTTATGTTGTTATTCTCTTGATGATATCTGTTGAGACTATAAACCACAAGGGACAACACCCCCTATGCTGCATGATAGATGCACCTTCCAGTTAAGCACTGGATCCTACACTGCTCAGATACCTGTGCAGTGTTAAAATGGGCTAAAATCCATTCTTGCAATCCTGGCGCTATTGTTCCAGCAGCTGAACCAGGAACAACGGCACCCTGCAGATCTTCGGCATCTGGGTTGGGGCTGTTCCGTCACCAACAAACTTCTCCCATGCCCAGAGCATGTGTTCATGCGAAGAGCAGGATTTTCAATTATCCCATCAATAAGGGGCATATGGACTAAGCACTGTCGTTACCCTGCTTCTGTCCAGGTCTTTGTGTGGTCTCGAAGTCACATTCCTGCAATGTCTACAGTTTTCCGATGAGCTCCCTTACTGTCCCTCCATCTGACCAGCACCCTCCAGTCTTCCTCCTCTTTCTTGAATCTAAAGATCCTAGTGACTCTAATGTCAACTAAATACAGACTCAACCCCAAAAGCCAAACAACAGGAGCAGATCTCCCCCACCATTACCCTGATGGGTTAAAGCCTGAGGGAGAAAATGGGCTTTACATCACTGGGGAAAGGTCAGCAAGCTTGAATTACACTGGACCACCCAGGGAAGCAAATTCCAGAAATGCAAGTGCTTCACTGAGAACTGCCAGCATCCAGGCATCCAATCTGGGGGAAGGAAAGTATGAAAATCATTGGCTTTTTGCAGCTTTTGTGCTGACTGAAGGATGAAGCCATAAGAACATAAAAGTGGCCATATTGGGTCAGACCACTGGTCCATCTAGCCCAGTATTGTGCCTCTGACAGTGTCCAGTACCAGAGCTTCAGAGAGGCTGTACAGAACAGGTCAATTTTGGGGTGCTTCACCCCTGTCTTCCACTCCTAGCGTCTATCAGTCAGAAGTTTAGGGTCAGCCAGAGCATAGGGTTTGACCATGTTGGCTAATAGCCATGAGTGGATCTATCCTCCATGAACTTATCTAGCTCTTTTTTTGAACCCAGTTATACTTTGGGCCTTCACAATATCCCCCGGCAATGAATTGTGCAGGATAATTGTGCATTGTGTAAAAAGTACTTTCTTTTGTTTGTATTAAACCTGCTGTCTATTAATTTAATTGGTTAACCCCCGGTTTTTGTATTGAGAAAAAGGGAAATAATGCTTCTCTAGTCACTTTTCCCACACCATTCATGATTTTGTAGATTTTTTTCATATTCCCCTCCCACCCCCCGCCACATGTCTCTTTTCTAAACAGAACAGCCCTAATCTTTTTAGTCTCTCCTCATATGGAAGCCGTTCCAAACCCTTGATCATCTTTGTGCCTTTCTTTGAACCTTTTCCAGTTCCGCTACATCCTTTCTGAGATGAGGACACCAGAAATGGACACAGTATTAAAGGTGTGGGTGCACCATGGATTCATATAGTGGCATTATGATATTTTCTGTCTGATTTTCTATCCCTTTCCTAATAGATCCTAACATTCTGTTAGCCTTTTGGACACAGCTGTGCACTGAGCTGAAGTTTTTGGAGAACTATCTCAGAATCATAGGGTTAGAAGGGACTGCAAGGGTCATCTAGTCTAACCCCTGCCAAGATTCAGGATTTGTTGTGTCTAAACCATCCAAGACAAATGGCTCTCCAGCCTCCTTTTGGAAACTTCCAGTAAAGGAGCTTCCATGACCTCCCAAGCTCTCTGTTCCGCTGTTCTTATTGTTAGGAAGTTTTCCCTGAGATTTCATCTAAATTTGCTCTGCTGGAGTTTGAACCCATGGCCTCTTCTTGGCCTGCCCTCTCTGACAAGAGAGAACAACTTTTCTCCATCTTTTTTATGGCAGGCTTTCAAGTATTTGAAGAGCACTGTCATGTCCCCTTTTAATCTCCTCTCTTCCAAACTAAACACACCCAGTTCCTTCAGCCTTTGCTCATCTGGCTTGTGTTCCAGCCCTTTGATCATCTTTGTCGCTCACCTCTGGATCCTCTCCAGTTTCTCTACATCCTTTCTGTACATTGGTGACCACAACTGGACACAGTTCTCCAGCTGAGGCCTAACCAGTGCCGAGTAGCGAGGTACTGTCACCTCCCGTGATTTGCACGCTGTGCCTCTGTTAACGCAACCTAAAATAGCAATTTCTTTTTTTGCAACAGCAGCACATTGCTGACTCGTGTTGAGTCACGCTGACTTCCAGTTCCTTAGCAGTGCTGCTGCCAAGCCAGTTTCCCTCATTCTGTATTTGTGCATTTGGGTTTTCTCCCGTAGGTGTAGCACCTTACATTCGTCTTTGTTGAATTCCACTTTGTTGTCTGTAGCCCAGTTCTTCAATTTATCAAGATCCCTCTGACTTTTAGCTCCATCCTCCAAAATGTTTGCAACCTCCCCCTGCTCCAGTATTGTGCCACCTGCAAATCTGATCAGTGTGCTCTCAGTTCCTACATCCAAGTCATTAATAAAGATGGTAAATAACATGAACCCAGAACAGATCCCTGTGGAACCCCACGAGACCTCCTTCCAATCCGACATCATTCCATTCAGAGTTACTCTTTGTTTGCGCTTGTTTAAGCAATTATGTATCCATTAATGGTAGTTCTGCCGAGCCCCCATTTCTCCAGTTTACTGATCAGAACGTCATATGGGACTGTGTCACAAGCCTTGCTAAAGTCTAGGTACATTAATAGTCAATTGCTGCAACCAGTTTTAATTAGGACTAAAAATTCCTTCCTGGTGGTGCAATAATTTATCTTTGGAGAACTGTGTAATCACTTCCAAGAGTCCCTCCCTGGTGGTGTAATTGTTCTCTCCACAGAATCCAGAGTCTGGATGCAAGCTACCCCACCCTTTCAATTGCTGCTTGTCCTGGGGTCAAAGCTGCTCCCAGTGTATAAGCACCTGTTTCTCTAGCTAATATGAAACTGGGCGATGGGTAAATTGCGAGACAGCTTGCTCTTGGGAGGATTCTAACTCAATATGACGGATTTAAATGGGTGGGAAAATCTCTCAGATGCCTAATCTGACCCACAAGAGATTTGTGCATTGCTAAGCCCATGTTCCAGGTGTAAGACCAGCAGGAGTCCACAGAGGTAAAGGTATCTGGGCAGCACCTGCCTATCTTCTTGGAATACTGGCAGTCCCTAACGCATTCAGCTCTTTCTTCCTAAGGAACACAGCACCTTCACAACTAACCCCCTGCTTCTCCAGCCAGGGGCGGTCACATTTCTAGCCCTCCTGGCTGTGCAGAAAAGCTAGAAAACACAAGCCAAGCGTAACCTCAAGGTAAAGAAAAAGACGCCCCTGCCCGCTTTTTAAAAATCTCATGATTTTTAAGCCAATCTCAGGATTTTGGGGGGTCTACCCCAGCACCCCTGCTCTTTGTACCCCTCACCTCCCTCGCCTTCTCTGTCCCCCTCTCCCTTTACCACTCCCCTTTCTTTGCCCCACTTCCACCTCAAATGGCCCACTCAAATCCCACTCCAGCTAAGCATTTATAATACAAATCAGACCATTATGTTAGAAAGCTAATTCATGAAACATACAAGCCAGAAATCACAGAATCATAGACTATCAGGGTTGGAAGGGACCTCAGGAGGTCATCTAGTCCAACCCCCTGCTCAAAGCAGGACCAATCCCCAACTAAATCATCCCAGCCAGGGCTTTGTCAAGCCTGACCTTAAAAACCTCAAAGGAAGGAGATTCCACCACCTCCCTAGGTAACCCATTCCAGTGCTTCACCACCCTCCTAGTGAAAAAGTTTTTCCTAATGTCTAAACCTCCCCCACTGCAACTTGAGACCATTACTCCTTGTTCTGTCATCAGCTACCACTGAGAACAGTCTAGCTCCATCCTCTTTGGAACCCCCTTTCAGGTAGTTGAAAGCAGCTATCAAATCCCCCCTCATTCTTCTCTTCTGCAGACTAAACAATCCCAGTTCCTTCAGCCTCTCCTCATAAGTCATGTGCTCCAGCCCCCTAATGATTTTTGTGCCCTCCGCTGGATTCTTTCCAATTTTTCCACATCCTTCTTGTAGTGTGGAGCCCAAAACTGGACACAGTACTCCAGAAATGAGGCCTCACCAATGTCAAATAGTGAGCAACACGGGGCATGGACCATGCCTTCCTCTGCATGTATGCAGCACTCAGCCCAATGGGGCCATTCTCCTGACCGGGGCAATAGAGATAAGTAATAAAGAACAATAATTCATTTCCCCATAGTAATATCGACTATTTGGGGTGATTGCATCATGCTAGTCATGTAAGCTCCTGCCTCCTGCCTTAGCAGCCCTGTGAGGCAAGATGGCCTCCCATCAGGACATTGTGTGGTGCCTCATTGCCCCGTTTTTACACACATATCCCAAATTTTCATTGGCTACACACTGAAACATGTCCATGGTTTTTCATTGTTGGTTTTTTTTGTATGCCCAGGAGTGATGATTAGTGGAATACATAACCAAATTTTTTGTTAATTGGATTCCCACAGATTCAGTTACTACATATGCTTGTAGAACCATTTGATCTTTATTTAGGGTAAAATTTACCAATTTCCACCATGCCATTAATTGTTTTTTCCCTTCTGTAACATTTTCCAACAACTTTTTTATTTTCAAAGGAAAATTTTCTTGCATGCCTTTCCACACAGGTTGACTGTGTTGTGTGAAGAAATACTTCCTTCTATTTGTTTTAAACCTGCTGCCTATTAATTAAACCTGCTGCCTATTAAAACATGCTACTTAATTAAAATCCTATTAGGGCTCCAAAAGGAGCCACAGTAGGTTGTGTTTTCTTTTTCAGATTGCTGTGTGTTTTGGAAGCAGGAGTTGAAAGTGGAAAGAAATCAAAACTCTGGTGGAAATTGATTGTGTCCCTTTTAAGACAGAGTCTCTGAGATCTGCTGATCGCTTTGGATCCAAAAGCAAGCCAAAAAGCATCCCTGTCAATGCAAATTACCTAGCTGATACAGGAAGCAGAGTACTGCCCATAAATGGCAGCACAAAGGGGCTGCAGATAATGAACATACCTGGTCAGCAAACAAACTACCTGAAACAAAAAGGCTCAAATTATGACCCTCGAGAGGAAGGTGGAAAAAGAAGTCAAACCTAAAAATAAGAGAGGAACAGGTTAACCCTAAGTAGAAAAAAATATACTTTTTTGTGTGCGTATGCAGTGCTGAAATCTGAAGACAGGTACCAAAGGAGTCTGCTTATACACATGACACACCTACCTTTTAATTCACCAAAACCCCAAGGATATAATTAAATTAAAAAGCCTATGCAAAAATTTCAAGAGAACATTAAACACACTGGCCTTAAAAACAAATCTCTAAATAAAAGGCACAGTATAACAAGATACTTTTAATGGATTGGATGTTAATATTAAACATTGGGTTAAATTTAATGTTAATAAGTACCCCTGTAACAACATATAGTGTGTATAATTTTTAAAAAAAAATCTTTAAGGTCATATGGTAATGATGCTTCTCAGCTATTACCTGTGAATAAACTTGAAGCTTAGCACGGCAGAAAAAACATTACAAACTTGGTCTGCTGTATAAGAAGGAAAACTGAGGTACTCCACCTCATAAATTTAATAACTGAACAGTGGGATAATTTCCCCTAAACCCTTAAAGGGTAGAAGCCATTGAAACCTGGCCTGCCTATAAAACAAAAACACAGAAAAGGTGGCGGTGTCTAAATTAACCGGGTTATGCCTGAAGCCCTACAGCCTGGGAAAAGGTGAGGTGCCCCAATGGGTGCAGGTAACACCATCACCCCTTTGCTTTGCACAACGTTGCCCGCTGGGCTCGTTAGTGAGGTTCACAGCAATGTTACACGCCTTTCCACACCTCCAGGGCGGGCCAGGGAGAGGTGCTGTGGAGAAGTGCAGCACGTTGCTACGGTGTTGGCAGGGCCTGATTCACCGTTGTGTTATCCCAGCTGTCTGCCTGCTGGACTGCCTGCACCGAAGGTTCAAACATCATGAGTCAGACCCTCAAAATCAGGAGATTTGGGGGCCAAAAAGACTATCTGGTATTTTTGTTTGATCTGTCTTTTGATTTTGAACTCCCCTGCTCATCCCCAGTGAATGAGTGTGTGTGTGTGTGTGTGTAAGACAGGGAGAGACAATGAATGCTGCCAACACTCCCACATTCATTGGGCAAGGGGATTCGGGCCTCCCACTGTAGGAGCTCTCACCCCATATCTGCCCATCCCCCTGCCCAGCAATTAATTCTGCCTCAATCGCGAAATCAATCCCACCTCCCGAGCCCAGCCCCCCACAGCCTCAACTCTGCTTCTCCTGCAGTTCCTGGGGTTCATCTCCCTTTTCCAGGCCAGGGGGTGGGGCTGCAGCAGGGTCCCCATTCCAGCCTGGGTGTTGCAGGGAGGGAGAGTAGGGCATGGGGCCTCCCTGAGCTGATGGGCTCGTTCTGCTCTCTCCTTCACTCCTCCAAGAATAGCTGCAGCTCCTGGGGATTGGAACTACCTGCTTCCTGCAGCAGCCCTGATTGGCTGCTCTTCCCAAGACGGCAGGCAAGTGGGGAAGGCAACCAATCAAAGGGTCGCCCCGCCCCCCCCAAGGTAGGGGTTGAAATTCCTGAGGGGGGCTAGAGCTTCATCCTCCACCTGGAGATGGGCTCCAGTTAGTGATGTGACTCCTGAGGAAACCATGAGAGCTGGCATCACTTTTCTGTCATGCCAGAGATATCACCGGAGAGACCCCAGGATGCAAGTGTTTCATGAACTGCATTCTGGGTAATAACACATGAGGCCTTCATTCCTATGAAACTGAACCTGTTCTTTACTAAAGCAGCTATTTACAGAGCTACTCCACTTGCAGCTTAGCATTCCAGCCATGTGCACACAGACAGACTTCTTGGTGCCTCTTCCAAACCCTTCCCTCCAGCAATCTGTGCTCCTCTCTCCAAGTTCCACACTGATTGCTACCAAAGCTGGAGTAAAGCAGTGGGGAATTGGGCCACAGTTTTCTTGTTCAGTGTCCCAGTCATCAAATGTCCATTGGCACAGCAGATTGCACAGGTGAGTGTTGGCCACACCAGGTGTTCAAAAATCATGAGTCAGGCCCCAAAGATCATGAGATCAGCTTATAAAATCATATATTTTGAAAAATAAAAATAAGAGGTTCGTTATATTTGCCTTCTGGTGATTGAGCCTTTAGGGTGAACTTCATTCAAGTTTCAAGCTTCTCTCTGCAGCTGTGACGGCTATACGCTTCCTTTTCTCCCCCCAAGAAAGCAGAGGCTTTCATGAAATAACATGAATCCAAGAGCAGGGGCTTTAATAAAAATACCAAATAGCACTAGATGTGCAATAAAACTGTTAGGGTTGGAGACTCTATATTTTTTCTTGCATTTCCTAGTGGATGGGACAATATTGATTTTGTGAATATTTAAGGCTTCTAAAATATACCCCAAGATGATGTGTGTTACTGAAACGTGATATTCACGCACGCAGACAGAAAAAGAAATGCCACCAGAAAACACTAAGACCACACCCACCTTGCCCTTTTTTCTACATGTCTCAAGTCTAGCCGGTCAAGTCTAGCCCACACTTGCTCAATAAAGATGGACTCTGGCTGGACCTATTGTTGGGGTGGAAATTCCTGAGCTGAGGGGCTTCTATTGAGAATGCCCTGACTCCAGCAGCGAAATCTAGAAACTGTTCTTATTGCCATAATTTATGAGTATTATGGTAGTGTCTAGAGGTTCCGGCTGAGCTTAGGGCCACCGCAGTGATAGGTGCTATACAGACACATAGTGAGAGACAGTCCCTACCTACAATAGTGTCCAATCGAGTGGCCTGCTTCACAGCCGCATAGAAATCAATGGAAGGAATTCTGTTGGCTTGAATCAGACCCTGTACAAACCATTTAGGGCTTTGTGAAGCCACGTGAACGCCTGAATTCTGGGGCTTTGCTGACTTTGGACAAACAACGGGGAGTGGGGTGTAACGGAGGGAAAGGGGAGTGGCATTTGTTTGTCAGACTTTCATACTGCAAGGTGGGAAACTGAGGCAAAGGACGCTGACCAGCGTACTGTGGGTGGGTGTTTACTTATGGTTTGCATGCTTCGGAGTTGTGGTGGTGATGTTTTCCCACATTAATACCGGATTCCCTCTGCCTTTTAATACGTTTTCTTTCATTATACCTAGACTCTGTGCTCGCGAGTGGGGCAAAATGGCTTCCTAGAAGCGCCTAGGGGTGGGGCTTTGTTTTCCCAGATTGCTGGGTTTGAGCCCGACCCAATTCTCTTTTGTAATTCTCACAGGAACCCCTGCACGCTGAACCCAGCCCTGGTTGCTGCTCATGCCTCCCAGCAGAATGGCGACATATAGAAACAAAAGCAATCAGGGTCAGGACCTTTCACTCTGCACCGGGTCCCTCACACCACCCTGCCAGCACAGGGCGAGCCGGATCTGAGCTTCCCACACACATTCCACCCCTCCCAACCCGAGCATTGCCCCAGCGGGACCCAGCCTTCTAAATTGCTGTTTCCCTCGTCACTGAATCCAACCAGGGAGATTTATATCCCGCCCTGGGAGAAGCTGTTCACACCAGGACATGACCAAGATCCAGGGAAGATGAAGGTTGTCCTGGCTGTCTTGTTGGCCGTCATTCTGTGCGCAGAGCAAGGTGAGACGTCGAGAGAGGCTCCCTGTGCTGCTAGACAAACAAGATGCAGATCGGGGCTGAGCAACGGGGGGTCCAGGGGATGATGCCAGCCCACCAGACCCAGCCTGGCCCAGCTAGGGGTGCTGACAGCACCAGGGCAAGGAAGGGGGCAGGGCAGCATGGTGGCAGGGCCCCATGGGTGTGCTGTGGTGAGAGCCAGTGGGTTGGAGCCGCACAAGATAAGCTCCTGTGATCTCTCACACCCCAGGGGCAGCACCCATCTCCCCTGCACCTCCGTTACACCTCTGGGGGCAGGAGCTGCTTCTCCAGGGGCACCTATCCCACCGGGGCAGGACCCAAATCCCCAAGGTGGTCACATCCCCCAGCCCAGCAAAGGGTTTCCGTGGATTTTGTGGCCCCCGTACGACTTCATCCAGAAGATGGGGAATCAGGGGAGCATCTTCCCCTCTGGGCTAGCAACAAAAGTATGAAGCGCTGCCATAGTGTTTGCGGCAGAGATGCGGCGGGCGACGGGAGGTGCTGTGGGAAAGCCCTGCTCTCAGTTGTCTCCACTCATTTGCCTGCGAGCCGACGGGGGCTCCGATGCTTGAGCTCAGCCCAGAAGTGAGTATGTTTTTGATGGGGGAAAAGAGGAAGAAGTTTCCACCCTCATTCCCGAAAAGGGCATTTTTCAGGGAGGTTTCTGGGCTCCGATAAGTCAAACCCAGCATTGTTTAAAAGTTTCTGTGGGCTGAGAGCGGGGCACAAAGCCAGGAGTTGCTGCATAATTAATTCTGGCTTGGAGGCTGACTCTTTTTCTGTTCAAGTCATTGACAAATCTTCTGTTGACTTCAGTGTGTGGCCCTGGGCACATGCGGCGGTCTGGTTAGTTCACATCAGTTCTGTGTCCTGTCGGTTTGGTGATTTTTAAGGGGGTTTGGCTCCATGCCTGCGAGTGGTTTGGTTCGCTGTCCGAGCGAGTTTGTGTTGGTATTTTTATTATTTCTGCTATACAATCGCACCTAGAGGCGCCAACCTGGGTCAGGGCCCCCTCGTGCCAGGCGTTGCACAGGTACATAGTGAGAGTGTGGAGGGGGTCGCTCACCAGAGAGTGCGCCCCCCCCCTTGTGGCTAGCTGGGGGTAAGGCAGCCTCTTTGATTCAGAGCCCCCCGTTGAAAGCCCCTCAGAGCCTGCAGTGATTTGCCCCTTCTCATGACTCAGCCTTCCAGCCAGGTCACTATATTCCTCACCTCCCTCCAGCCTACTTTCGCAGACCAACTCCTTGAGCTCCTTCCTGCCGGTTTGAGCTGATACAGTGTCCCCTCAGATTCCCTGGCAGACCCCTTCTGCCTGGGCCGCAAGCTCTCACCCAGCTGTTGGTGGCTCGCCAATAAGACGCAGCTGAGGAGGTGTCTACTCCATCTCTGAATCCCTTATTGCCATGGCAGGATGGGGTTTATAAACCCCCTCACAGACAGACAGTCCCTGCCCGGATGAGCTTACAATCTAAACTGGGAAGCCAGGCAATGGGTGGGTGAAAATTGGGTGAGCATTATTAGCCTTATTTTACAGCTGGCCAACTGGGAGGCAGAGAAATTAAAGGCCTGATCCAAAGCCCATGGGCATCAACGGAAAGACGCCCATGGTCCTCACTGAGCTTCTGATCAGCCCTTAATGCTTTAGCGATGGTCACAAAGTTCATGGAAGAACCTGACTCTCCTGGCTTCCTCTGCCTTTAACCACAAGGACATCTTTTCTCTCTAAGCTTTGCTCCGGTGGTGCAATGCACTGAATGCTTTCCCCACCCCCGATCCAGTGTGAGAGGGAGCATGGGCGAAGGGCAGTTGTTGCAGGGTGGGTGGATTGATTTAGACCATGGGCTTGGTTCTCCTCTCACCCCAGTGTCTCACTGCACTGGCGTCAGTGGGCTAACTCCTCGCTGACACTACAGTAAAGGAGAGGACTTGGCTGCTGGAGTGGCCACACCATTTTACATGTCTAACGCCTCCATGTCTCCCTTCCACAGCTGACTCACTGTGGTGCTTCACTTGTGAAAACCAGTCCAGCAACTGGCACTGTCTGAAGATCACAAAGTGCTCGGATGCGGACAAGCACTGCCTGACGACTGTTGGTTTTTTGGGGTTTGGTACGTGCCAGGATTGCTGACTAGGGAATGACTCCCGGAGCATGGAGAACAGTGGGGTTTTGCTAGGGGACGGGTCCAGGATTTATTTACCTCACAGGAGACGCATGTTAGGAAGGTGGAGAACCTTACGGGGCTGAAGGAGCACCCCTGGCTCAAATACCCCAACCTTTGTGGGGTGTGAAATCCAGATCCCAGTGTTACATCTTGAACCCATCCCCAGAGGGGTCAGTTCAGCCCCTTTGTCTTCTTGTTAAATCTGTCTGGAGAAGGGAGGGGATGCCAGAGATTGGAAGAAGAGGCAAAAGCCAGGGCCTTGGAAAGAGAAGAAGAGGAAGGAGTGGAGAGAGAGGGGGATTGGAAGGTTTAGAGTGAGGTGAATGGAGGGATAATTTTACTGTAGTCTCCTAGAGACTCCTGGAGATTAGATCTAAATTCTTTCCTGCAAAGGCTCTGAGACCTCAGGGAGAGACCTTTTAATAATAGTTTTCTCTTTCTTCTCCTTGGTTAAGGCATGTGGGCAGCCAGGAGGCAAATCACCAAGAAATGCTCCCCAATCTGCCCGCACTTCAATATCAACCTGGGCTTAGCCTCCTATTCCACTACCTGCTGCCAGAGCACCTTGTGCAACCTGAGTGGGAAGCCGCCACCCAAACCAGGTCCCCAGTGATGTGGTAAGAGGATCTTAGAGCTGGACTGTGATGTGCTGGGAAAAGAGGGGCTTTAACCCTGAAGAACCTGCTCAGATTTCCCCAGCAAGAGACCGACACCTTGTGTGCATTGGGTTTAACGATGTATCCTAACAGCCAGGCCTTGCCTCAAAACTTCTGAACAAATAGCTTCTCTGTTGCCTTTCACACTGGGGTTCTGTCACCTGGCATGTCTCTTGGAAGATGCGGAGTCTTCTATTGTGAGGTCTTAGGCGTTGGACTGGGCTGAACGGAGCTGCCGCCTGGGGCCAGGCGGGGCAGGAGGATGCTGAGTGGTATTCTGCAGAAAGGGGATCTGGTGCAATCCCAGCCAGTTTCTATAATATTTCCTTTTCTACAGACATTTCTAGTCAGTGTCACACTATGATAACGCAGGCCAGAGAATTGCCCCCCAAATAATTCCTAGAGCAAATCTTTTAGAATAACCTTCCCTCTTGATTTAAAACTTGCTGCTGATGGAAAATCCACCATGACCCTTGGTAAATTGATCCAATGATTAATTACTCTCATTGTTAAAAATTTACACCTTGTTTCCAGTCTGAATTGGTCTAGCTTCAACTTCCAGCCACTGGCTCATGTTAGACCCTTCTCTCCTAGATCGATGATCCCATTATTATATATTTGCTCCCCATGCAGGAACTTTTAGACTGTGATCAAGTCACCCCTGAACCTTCTCTTCGTTAAGCTACCTAGCTTGAGCTCTTTGAATCCATCGCGATGGATTGTGAACTCAATGGTGAAAAAGGAAGCAAAATTCGTAGGCAAAATCATAAGACTCTCCCCATCCTTTCACTGTCTGCAGCTGGTGACGGGAGCATCCCCCCGCCCCGATTTTGAAATCCTGACCCCGGGTTGATTGTAGCAGGAGGGGCAGTGTGGCCTTCTAGAAGGCTCTGGGCTGGGACTCAGAAACCCTGGCTTCTGTTCTGTAAACAGGGGACAATAGGACCGAGTTCCTTTGCAAGGCGCTTTGAGATGGACGGATGGAAAGCATGGGATAAGCACTAGGGATGGTTATTATTATTACAACCAAGTGGCTGGGCCTCAGACTTCATCTCAGGGCAGCTTCCAGCCCTGGGGATCGTTCGACCTCTTCCTACCCCATTGCCTTAGCCGGGCGGCCATCCCTGGCTCTCTTCTGTCAGAGAGCCGCTGCCCGCTATCACACCTCTCTCACCAAATCCCGTTGCTCCTCTTCCTCTGGGCCAAGCTCCCCCTCCCTCTCAGCCACTTCCTGTTTAGCTGTGGTGACATTCTTTATATAGATGCACTTCTCTGCATGCATTTTTAACCCCTCCATCATCCCCCTCTCTGCGTGCCTTGAGCGGGCAGACTCCCAGATTCAGCACCATGTCCGGGACTGAAGGGGCCTCCAAGACAGCTGTGCGAGAGCGGCATTGCCAAGCCAAGCTCTGCTCCTCTCGCTCCTTCTTTGACCCACACCTCTCTTTTGTCTCTGCTGTTCATAGCCATGATCCTGGACCCTGGGCCCCCCTTCTCTTCCCAGAGCTGCAGATCTTCCCACTGCCACCCTGCTGCTGCCTTGGCCCCTCCTCTGCTGAAATCCCACCTCCTCTTTTGCCTGGACTCGTACAATTCCCCCTCCTCCCCAGATCCAAGCTGCCAGGACTCCAAGATGTGCTGGCTTCTCCTCTGCAAGATGTGTGAGCTCACCGTCTGCATTCTCAAACAACTCCCTGGGCTCCCCATTCATTTCAGGACCCAGTTCAAAACTGCCCTCCCGGTGGGTAAAAAAAACCCACCTGTAACATGTTTTCATCCAATATGTTATTCTGCCACTAGATGTCTCTCTGTGTTGTGTAGAGTTGCAAACTGAGGGTGGGCCCCTGGTAAACAAGGGAGACAAAGAGAGGACCTGAGTTGTGTGGAAGCCTATTTCTTTGTGTCTGGGATTGTAGCTCTCTACTTTAATACATGACTCCTGGTTAGGATGGATTGTGATTCTGTATAGCAGGAATCTTCCAGGATTTGCCCTCTCTCATCAGTCTGCTACCCATTTGGCTCCCTCCATTCCCCTAACCCTGGCCTTTCTGGTCCTTGTCACCTTCACACAGCTGTTGGCGTGAGTGCCTTCTTCTCCGCAGCTCCTGCCATGTGGAACAGCCATCTTTTACCAGTGCACATTTTTCTCCCTTCCCTGAAGCAGTTAACCTCCTTCTCCCTCTGGCATTGCTCTTCGTGATTGAATGTTTTAATTCAGTCACGTGTGTCAGGTGTTTTCTGTACCTTTTACAGCATACCATTTGTATCCTTGCACTGTGAAGCTCTGCAAAAGCTCTGTGGAATCCCATGTGTGTGACAGATAATAAATGCAGCCAACATTTGATTGCACTGGAGGATACTTGTCCTAGAATTATAACTGGTCAGGTTTTGTTCTGTAGATTGCAATTAAAAATCATTTTTTGCTTTGCTGTTAAGAAGTTTCTCTGTGATTCTTTTATGCCGTCATCAGTGTCATATAAAGAAAACAGGTATGGGCATATTTAAAGACAAAAGGCCAGGATCTCTTCTGAATATTGGCTCCTATGTACCGCTTAAGCAGCTCAAAGGAGCCAGAATCTGATTGCGATGGTCCACCTGAAAACTAGCTGGGCATCATAGGCAGCTCTTATATTGTCTGCCCCTCACCAGTGTAATTGGTGTGTTGGGGGCAAGAAGGGGCAACTAGAGTCCACCAATCTTCACCTGCTGTATGATCCCATAGGCACCACAGCTAGCTGGCATAAATTAGAGCAGCCACTAAGCTGCTCTAGCTCACACAAAGGCCCAGGCCAATGCCAGTGCAGATTGGTCCATGAAATCAGAGAATTGTAACTGGCTCCTTGCCAGTATATCCCTCCCCCCTTCCACCACCTGCAACAAGTGGCTCTCAGCCTCGGAGAGACACTAGCTCTAACTGCTGAATTTAAACTGGAATCGAAGTGGTTGAGGAACAGGCGAAGGAGCCAGGAGATCTGGGTTCTGTTATGGGGTAAAGCTCTATGCCTCCATTTCCCCATTTATAAAATGCCTATTTTGAAGGCTTAAGTGGGACTGAAGTGGTGCCAAGGCTTTTTGCCGCCTTCCTGCATAAGGCTGAATTCGCCCTGATGTTTGCAAAGTGCTCGGAGATCACAAGATGTAAAGTAGCTGTCCACTGAACGGAAAAGTACAGGGTATTGTTCTTCTAGCCTGCCAGGCCTGGGACAGAGTGGAGATCAAGCACCCCTAGGCACATTAGAAAGTTGGTGCCTCTGGGCTGGAGGTTGGGTTATATGAGGAGTGAAGTTCTGGAGCAGCTTTCCACGGGAAGCTGGCGGGGCAAAAAAAAGGAATGTGTTTCAAGACTGAGTTTGATAAGTTTATGAAGGGGAGGGGATGATGGGACTGCCTACAATGGCGTGGAGCCGATCTGCAACTGCTAGCAAAAAATATCTCCAACGGCCGGTGATGGGACACTAGATGGGGAGGGCTCTGAGGGCTCTGAGTTACACCTGAGAATTCTTTCCCAGGTCTCTGGCTGGTGGGTCTTGCGCACATGCTCAGGGTCTTACTGATCGCCACATTTGGGGTCAAGAAGGAATTTTCCCCATGTCAGTTTGCTAGACACCCTGGAAAGGGGTTTCCCTTTCTCTGCAGCATGGGACATGGGTCACTTGCTGGTTTGAACTGGAGTAAATGGTGAATTCTCTGGAACTTGAAGTCTTTAAGTCAAGCTTTGAGGATGTCAGTAACACAGCCAGAGGTTCTGGGCTGATTACAGGAGCGGGTGGATGAGGTCGTGTGTCCTGCGATGTGCAGGAGGTCAGACTAGCTGATCACGATGGTCCCTTGGGGGCTTAAAGTCTATGAGTCTATGAGAAAGATGGCTTTAAGGGCCACGCTGCATCTGACAGCTCAGGGACATGCAATGGGAACACAGATTGAAGGACCTGTCTGATCAGGGAAGAGAGACTTTCCCCTCCAGAGCAGAACTGGTCCGGAACCAGAGTTTGTGTTCTGCAGGATATCCTGACATCTTGAAAAAAAATTCATTCCGAACTGGAGCACAAAAACCAAGACGTCCCACTAAACACAAGATTTGAAAAAAATTCATTTGGGATCAAGTGAAAGGTTTTGCTTTGATCCGGCAAAAGGGCTGGATTTTGACCTTTTAAAACATTTCTAATTTTATAAACAAATTTCAAACCCAAAAGCCAAATATTCCATTCCCAAAATGTCAACCATGAAATGGTTTGACATACCCTGAATGCTTTGTTTGCATTGTTCCCCTCAAAATTAAATGAGGTCAAAATGGACATGTTCCAGCGGAAAGTTTCAATTTCAACAAGGTGGCATTTTCCAGGAGAAAAACCTTCCCCTTGGAAATCGAGATTAGCTGGAGCCAAAGTGTAACTAAAAAGCAAGCAGAACTCCACGGGGGGGAGCTAATGCTACCAAACAGTGACTGGTTGGTAAAACAATGCTTGTTAATACGGGCTGTTTGCAGACGGAACCCTAAACTGACTCACGGGGCGTTCCACAAGGCAAAGGCAGCAGGACCAGCCAGGGACCAGAGTAGCAGAAATGGCACAAGGAAAGGCTCCTGGAGCATGCGTGAAGCCAGCAGAGACCTGCAGCAGCCAGAAGAAGGCCTGCCAGGCTAGGAGAATCATTTGATCCATTTGTGTGGCAGACCTGAGGCTGATGTTTGTTATGTCCACACAGGAACAGTGGAAGCTCCCTAAAAGTATGTGTGTGGGGGAAGATAGGCATCCGAACCATGGCCCTGCCTTCCCATGTCACCCCTTCTCTCAGAGCCCCTGCTCTTGTGCCCTTTTAAAAGTGATGGGGACATGGCCTCCTGTCCTTCCCACCCCCGCCAGTCCGGGCGCCCTTGTGTTCACATCATCCACACAGACAGTTAGACAACCCCTCTCCCCAAAGATCTTCTTCCTATAAGTACCTACATGGGGAACAAATATTTAATAATTGGCTCTTCAATCTAGCTGAGAAAGGTCTAACACAGTCCAAAGACTGGAAATTGAAGCTCGACCTATTCAGATTGGAAATAAGGTTACGTTTTTAACAGTGAGGTAATTAACCATTGGAACAATTTACCACGGGTCCTTCCTGGTGGATTCCCCGTCACCGACAATTTTTACATAAGAACGTAAGAACGGCCATACTGGGTCAGAGCAAAGGTCCATCTAGCCCAGTATCCTGTCTTCCAACAGTGGCCAGTGCCAGATGCCCCAGAGGGAATGAACAGAACAGGGAATCATCAAGTGATCCATCCCCTGTGGCTCATTCCCAGCTTCTGGCAAACAGAGGCTAGGGACACCATCCCTGCCCATCCTGGCTAATAGCCATTGATGGACCTATCCTCCATGAACTTATCTAGTTTTTTCGTAACCCCGTTATAGTCTTGGCCTTTACAACATCCTCTGGGAAGGAGTTTCACAAGTTGACTGTGCGTTGTGTGAAGAAATACTTCCTTTTGTTTTTTTAAACCTGCTGCCTACTAATTTCATTTGGTGACCCCTAGTTCTTGTGTTATGAGAAGTAGTAAACAACACTTCCTTATCTACTTTCTGTACCCCAGTCATGATTTTATAGACCTCAAACATATCTCCCCTTAGCCGTCTCTTTTCCAAGCTGAAAAGTCCAAGTCTTTTTTAAATCATGTTTGGATGTCTTTCTAAAAGGTCTGCTGCAGGAATTGTTTTGGGGAAGTTCTCTGGACTGTGTTATAGAGGCGATTAGGGCCCCTTCTGGCCTTGGAATCTATGAATCTATGAATTCCTGAAAGGTTGCAACTAGGGCTGTCGATTAATCGCAGTTAACTCATGCAATTAACTCAAAAATTTTAATTGCGATTTAAAAAATTAATCAGGATTAATCACAGTTTTAATCACACTGTTAAACAATAGAATACCAATTGAAATTTATTAAATATTTTGGATGTTTTTCTGTATTTTCAAATATATTGATTTTGATTACAACACAGAATACAAAGTATACAGTGCTCACTTTATATTATTTGTATTACAAATATTTGCATTGTCAAAATGCAATATATTTGAAAATGTGGAAAACATCCAAAAATATTTATATAAATGGTATTCCATTCTTAACAGCACGATTAATTGTGATTAATTTTTTTAATCACTTGACAGTCTTAGTTGCAATGCAACACGACTTTATTTCTTAGAATCCAGAAATCTAACACACTGCAACCAAATACAGAGAGAAACAAAGCAGGCTGCTCCCTAAGGCAGTAAGGCACGACTCCTCCCACCTTGCTCCAGACTGCTGTTTTGCAGACTGTTGAGGACCCAGATCGCATGCTTCCCTCTGAGCCCCCTAGCCTACAAGGAAACCCTTTCCAATGTAAAGTGATTGCTTGTAATTTTAACACGGTTTTCAATACAGCACAATGATGAACATGTGCCGACCCCCTTGATACTCCTTGAAAACGCCACCTGACCATCCAATAAAGTGAGCTGTAGCTCACGAAAGCTTATGCTCAAATAAATTTGTTAGTCTCTAAGGTGCCACAAGTCCTCCTTTTCTTTTTGCTGACCACAATGGCACCCCATGCTGCACTTAGGGGAGAGCCCATGGCCTTGCATAGGCCTTCCGCAGAGCAGCAGGGGACACAGCTGGCTGAGTGGATCAGGAGGAGGAGTTTACTACAGGCCAGGTGGACAAATGGTCCCTTTTTTCTGCTGTTTGGGGCCGTCTGGCAACTGAGGCAGAGCCCGGTAGGCTGGCCGGTGGCTGAGGCCCTGCACCAGGATTCAGAAGCCAGGCAGCTGGCAGCAAGGCGGCAGATTTCGCTGCTAAAACACGAGATTCCAGCAAAATAGTCAACTCCGCTAAGTAGAGAGGCAGAACGTGCAGGGCTCAGCCTTCAGGCTGGCGCTCGGGCGGGTCTCCACCGTCTGCGCACTTGCATGCCTTTTAGCAAAGGGGATCTTTTACTGCAGCGGGTGGCAAAATGTCTTGGTCCGGCTGCACGGCCCCCGCTTTGCTGATCTAGCCCAACCAGCTGCTGGGGGGCTAGGGGGCTCTGCATGCAGCAGCGCAATCTGGGGCTGGGTTGGTACACAGGCCTGTTTGCTAGCCTGAGAGAGAATTTTGGGTCTGACTCTTACATCCCTGCTAATCTGTGTGAACAAAGAACAAAGACAGTGCCTTGCTTCTGCCCAGCCAGAGGGGTTTGTTAGTACAATGAGAAGAGCTAAGGGATAGAGTTAAAAGTGCCACAGGGCCTGGTGGGAGTGTAGTATGTGAGCATACACTGGAAGGCTGCCTGGCTCCTTTCTCAAGCTGATGTCCAGCAACCAGGCAGGAGAGGCAAGAGGGTGGGTGGGTGCGCATAAGAAACAGTAAAAGCCTGGCCTTGGCCAGTACATAACCACACTCCTTACCCCTCCCATGGGATACAACAGTGGTGGGACCCAGGCTCACGACCCTCCGAAATGGACCATGACCATAAGCTGTAAGCGGTTGGACCAGGGGTGTGCACTACAGGTATATTTGGGCCTGCTAAGAAGGACGAGGTGGGACTAGGGAACGGGAACATGGGTAAAGGCTCTGTGATGTCAGAGCCATGGATATGCTTGCTTGAAACTAACCCCAATAAACATTGCATTGCCTGCACTTCGGATTTCCAGTCTGCTTTCTGTCTGCGTGAAAAGAACCAGGGGAGGGGGTGAAGGGAAAGCCCCTAACATGCTACTGCCCCTTTAAGAGCAGAGCGCCTGCAACCTTGCTCCAGAGAGCTGGTTCCAGGCCCTCAGCTTTCCACCCAGGATGCCTGACTGCAGCCACATGGCTGCTCCAAAGTGGGGCATGGACCCTCTCCACTGCAACCACCAAGATGGATACTTGCCTGTTTCTTGCATCCAAGCTACAGGCCAACACAAGGTTCTTGGGAGCTGCTAGCTGCCCCAGCCTGAGAATCAAAGACTCAAACCAGATACCTTCACACCTGTCACCAATGCTTTTACACATGGAGAGAGTCTCTCCTCTCCCAGCCATCTGGCAACCACAGTTCTCGCTCTTTAAAACTCACTTCTTTCATTTAGCCGCTGAAGGCCACTAACTCCAGCGATGGCCTCTGTCAGCCAGTGCACGTAGGTTATATACACTCTCACACCCAGGAATAGGTGTTAGGGGTAGGGTACTAATATGGGATAGATTATATTGAACATGGGCATTGGGTAGCCGTGCTAAATTGTAATATGCTCCTGCTTGCTGTCTTAGGCTAAGGTGTGAATCCCTTAATACCCAGCATTGCATAACTCAGCATTTGGCAGAGGCAGATAGGAAACCTGTCAAAGGCAAGATACATGGATGTTCTGCCCTGGTACAAGCTAGGGAGGGACTTTCACAGGCAACTGGTTTGGAATGTAGCGTGCAAATCCGAGATAAGGACTGGGTTGCCGTGGGACCAGGAAAACAAGCTAAAAAGCTGATGGATAAATGTCAGTCGTAGGCGGCATACAGAGTGCTTTTAGCTCATCAACCACTGATATAAATCTAGGTAATTTGGGGGTGTACTTCGAAGCTCACCTGGATAAGGTGAATGCATCGTTGCAGACACAAGCTTCCCAGAAGGATTGGCATGGCTTTAACTCTTTCTTTTCTGCATTGTGCTGCTTTGTCTTTAGACAACACGGTGACTGAGCTTGGTTATTTGATCTCTTGAACATTTTTCATATCAAACCACAAGCATTGGCAAAACCAACCGGCTCTGCTTTTAGCAGTTCCTCCATTGCTGTGTCCGCACCTGACCATTGCAGCGACCAAAAAGCCAGTTAATGAGTAATGCAACAAGACAAGTTAAAAAAAGGAGGGGAATCCCTAGCACATTTCCTCCTGGCCCCTTGGGGTTGAATCCCTGCTCTCCATCCCCTCCGGTTCCCCATGATCTGGTGCATTTACTGGCTGTGTTTCCTTTCTTAGCCAGAATACGGCAGAGGTTTTGTTTTCTTATATCTATAAAGCACCCAGAGGGGAAGGATGATCTTTCGATTACAGCACTAGGCTGGGACTCAGGATCCCTGGGTTCAATTCCTGGCTCTGCCACAGACTCCCTGGCTGACCTTGGTCAAGTCACTTAGATCTAGATCAATGGTCCCCAAATTTTTCAGGGTCATGCCTCCCGTACCCCCGTCTGCACTCCCCCTGGGGTTGGAGTGGGGATGTGGCTCCAGGGAGGGGGGAAGGACAGGAGTAAGGGGGCCGAGGCTGGGGCCACAGCGGGAGGCTGGGCCAGGGCTGGGAGTGGAGCCCTGACTGGGGCTGAGGTTGACAGCCAGAGCTCCGGGAGTGGAGTCATAGGTGCAGTGCCGGTATCCGGGACCCCGGGAATGGAGCCTCTGGCGTGGGGCTGGCAGCCAGGTCTGGGAGCAGAGCTCTGGGCCTGTGGCTGGCAGCTGGGACTGGGGCCAGGAGCAGAGCTGGGTGGTGCTCCCTTCCCACCCCCTGTGCGGCTGGCTCGGGCCTTAGCTGTGCCCCCTCAAACATTCCTCCATGCCCCCCCCAACAGTTTGGGGACCTCTGGTCTAGATCCTCAGAGATATTTATGCACCTAAGTCCCACTGAAATCAATGGGGGTAAAATATCTAAATATCTTTGAGGGTCTGGGTCTTAGTCTCTCTGTGCCTCATGTCCCCATCTATAAAATGAGGATTATAATCCACCCTCAGTCAGTTGTACTGATTTCGTTTATAAGCTTTTCGGGGAAGGGACCGTGGCTCACTACAATGTATTTGTACGGTATCTAACACAAAGATGCCTCGAAGCTTTCGAGTAATGTAAATGCGTGTCACCTTGGACCCTCTGTGGTGCAATACGAAAGGACTTGTGTTAATGGAATGCTGATGTGGTAAGATCTAGGCCATTCTGGTGGTTGAGGGGACTCCCACAATATTGACCCAGCCAGAGTGGGCGTATGGAATTGTTTCTGTTCCTGTTTTCGTTGCTATGGCTTCAGCCTGGAAGAATTATAATTTGTTAGCTAATGAAAACACAATAATCACAAGCAAATAGGTTGTGCTCCCTTAACCAGATCCTGGACCCTGCTACAGTTGACTTGTGCTGCTTTGGGTGGTGTAAAGCAGCTGGAAAGGATCTGTCCCATGGAGGATTCCTTCTGGGTGTGGGGAGGAGGATCCCAGGTGACTCAGAGATGCCATAGTGACTTGTATGGCACTTCCCTCCTGATTTCCAGGGGATCCCAGGGGGAGAGGAGCGTGGCTGGAGAGTGCCTACATGGCTATGTGGAACAGCCCCTTAAGGCCATTGACAGTCAGGCATAATCTAGAGCAGCTCTGAGGCTGCTCTAACTCACAGGCAGATGAGCCCAGCCCCAGGGGATCTGAGTACGGTGGGTCATGGACCCAAGGTAGCTGTGGCAAATGGCTTATTTGCAGCAAGAGGGGACGCACAGCGGGCACTACGAGCAGCAGAGAGATGCAAAGCAATTGATGCAATGCTGCTGAACTGCCCCTCAGACCTGCTGGGATACTTCAGACTTGCCCGCAGGCCCTAGGTGACCTGGCCAGAGCCATGCTGCTCCCCTCGCCCCGGGATGATGATCTGTGTTCAGCTTCCGGGGTGGAGTGATCCTGTCATTAGCCCTCCCTCTGCCGGTAGACAGAACTTCCGATCACCTGCTCTTGGGCCCCTGAACATATATGTGTGTGCGTGCGGGGGGGGGCGGGTTGAATGAATCTGGCTTAGGGGCTGATCCTGAGTGGCGCTGAACACTTACTAAGAGGTTCTGAGTCTCCTCGGCTCCCAAGGAAATCACCAAAGGTCACGGGCGCCAAGCTAACTGCTGAAGCTACTATCTTACAGGAGACAGGCCTGTAGGTTCCTTGGATTACTGCTGAATATAATGAAGGCAAGCGTGTCCTGTGGGCTACACAGAAGCACTCCCCAGGCTGTATAGAATTGATCCCACTTTGGAAAGGAGCTACTTGTGTATGAATCACAGCTCCGTATGGCATCTATAGACACCAGGGTTATCAAGGGACTTGAACCTGGGACGCTCTGCATTCACAGTACAAGCCCCTTCAGCTGTGTTAAATCGCAGGTAGTGATTGTTACCAGAGGGCCAAACACTGGAGGGGCACATGACAGGACATACTAAGCCAGGCTCTTATACTGGGTGTGCTGATCCACATCCTTTGCCCATCATAGATTATAGACAATGGCCTTCTATCTATTTATTGGCTGGCTAGTTCCTCAGTCCCCCATAGCATCTCTGTTGCTTATGCAACATATTCAGTTATTTATGTTGCTTTGCAATATATTCAGTTATTCAGTTCCTCTGGAAGCTCTTCGAGATACTGTTCTCTGCCCACAGTTTCCAAGAATCCGCTAAACCAGCTGTTTGCTTATGATAATCAGTTTTTGTCTGGACAGAGTCAGGGTAGTTTGTCAGGGCCCTTCCCCTCCTGCCTAAGTTTTCGCCAAAACCAACCATGTTCAGCTCAAATCCCGGTAACAAAAGAGGTGTAAGCCTACGGTAACTCACAGCAACATGGCATGACAGCTTTCTGTATTCAAAGGTTTCAGGCGCCAGGGAGGTTACAATGGGGAAACGCTGAGATGGCCTATGTTGTCCCTGAACTGCCAGATGTCACCCTTTGGAAAGGGCTTCCCAGCGTAATCACATAGAGAAATACTCTGAAGGCACCTACCACCCATCAGAATTAGGTACAGCTGAAACTCAGGAACAGCCGGGGTCTACAAATTAATCCATCAGGGAAATGGAACTACACTGGAAAGGTTTTGAGTGGGTGGGGTAGCCGTGCAGGTTCATTACACTGGAGGGCCCTGCTGCTGCTCATAAAAGGAAGAAATGGAAAGGAGTGGCCAGTGCCATGTACATTGAAAGGTTGCTGCCTTTGGTTTCCTATGTGAAGAATCCAGCCATTTTGTCTGCAGAGTTGCTGCAGCCTGTTCCAGAGGTGACGCACACAGTGCTTTCTTCTGGAGAAGCCCTTCCTGTTGTGATTTCCTTCCTCTTAAACTCTTCTCAGATTGAAGTCAGACGGATTTTGCTCTGTGTGAAGAAGCACAACAACCAGCTGACACTGTGCTGACTGGCTTGTTTACCACAATGGAAAGAAGAGGACATTCCTTTGGGCCTAGTTTGGACCCAGGAAGGAGGAGGAGAACTTTGTGGGCTTCTCTCTCCATCAGAGAGAGAAATTCCCTGTCCATCCCCCCAACGCCCTGCCTCCCCTGTGACAATAGGAAACGTAAGAAACCCCTTCTAGAAATAAACTTTTAGGGCTCCATCTTCATTACAAATACAAATGCAGTTGTCTCCAACATGGCTTAAACATTTCAGTCCTGTAGCAGATCAACCAGGGTCAGACTACGGCCCTGCCGCATGCTAACATCCTGCACGTATCTGAGGTCAGATCTAGGTGAATAGGTCACAACTCCTCCTTTGGTTGGGTGAGTTCAGAGTTGTTTGCACACAGACTGTGATTTTTTTTTAACTCATTCTTCTGCTGTTTGCAGAGGCTCAATGAATCTCTGTGGGGAATTTCAGCCCATGGATCACTCCATCCCACATTGTCCGCCTCTACTATTCAAACTCAGCGCTTGTGTTGAGTGATTGGTCACCTAAAATCACATTGTATTATTTCCGGCCCCTGATTGGACAGCCTTCTGGCTCGCAACCGACTCTCAAGACAACCACATGCTATGTGGCTTCATCTGCATGAATATTCGCAACAACTTCCCTTTCTGTGAACGTTGTTGAGAAACAAATTGTATGAATAGTCACAGAAAGTGAATGAAAGGGCTGTAAATCCATCAGCGCAGATCTGAGGGGGAATTTTCGACAGGATATTTGGGAATATATGACTCAGGCCCTGGTGCTATAAGGAGGGCTTTTGGATGTGCAACCACTGGGATGCATTCACGGACAGAGGACTGTTCTCATGGGATGGACTCCACCTGAGTAGGGAGCGAAACAGACTTCTTGGATACATGTTGGTAAAATCAATTAAAAGTGCTTTAAACTAGGAATTTGGGGGAGATGGCTGGGAGATGCTCATGCAATTTCCATGCCTGATTCTAATATTGAGAGGGAGGAAAACCAAGGAAAAGAGGCTACAGTAATGGAGAAAGGAACAATAGAGGATAGAAGAATGGACAATGAGAGGAAAGATAGCACCAATACCAATGACAGTAACCATCAGGTAGGTGATACAGGCAGTAAATCTGGTGAGAAACTGGGGCAAGGCCAAGCAGAAACAACTAAAATATCTGCACACCAATGCAAGGAGCCTTGGTAACAAAATGGAGGAACTGGAAGTATTGGTGGAGGTGGTGAAACCAGATATTATCGGGATAATGGAACCATGGTGGAATAGTCGTCTCGACTGGGGTACAGGGATTGAAGGGTATGTACTGTTCAGAAAAGACAGAAATAAAGGTAAAAGGCGGTGAAGTAGCATGGTACATTAATTATGGGGTAAATTAAAGAAATCAGAAGTGATGGAATGGATAAAATGGAATCTGTCTGGGGCAAAATCACTTCAGGGAAGAATGGTAACAGCAGCTCCACTGGGATAGTGCTTAGGGTTTGCTACAGACCTCCAAGGTCCGATGTGGATATAGATAGAGAGCTCTTTAATATTTTTAATGAAATAAATACTGCTGGGAATTATGTGTTTATGGGAGACCTTAATTTCTCAGCTATAGACTGGAGGACAAGTTCTACTAATAATGGTAGGGCTCAAATATCCCTGGATGTGATAGCTGACAGATTTCTTCACTAAATAGTCACTAAATCAACAAGAGGGGATGTCTTTTCAGATTTAGTATTGGTAAGTAGCGCAGACCTCATAGAAGAACTGGTTCTAGAAATCACCCTTGGTTCAAGTGATCATGAACTAATTCAGTTTAAACTAAATGGAAGGATAATCAAAAACAGGTCACAAACTAGGGTCCTTGATTTCAAAAATTAAGGGAATTAGCTAGAGGAAGCTGACTGGACTGAAGAAGTCAAATATCTGAAAGTGGAGGAGACTTGGAATTACTTTAAGTCAAAATTACAGAAATTAACTGGACCCCAGATCTGAAGCAAAGGGAAATACTCCCAGGGAAGGGTTGCAGACCAAACGGGATGAACAAGCAGCTCAAACAGGCTATTAAGAGAAAGCAAAGGCCTATAAGGAATGGGAAAAGGGATGGATCCGCAGAAAAAGGTACCTCTTGGATGTCTGAAAGTGTAGCGGAAAAGTGAGAACTGCCAAAAAGCCAAGCAGAGCTGTACCTTGCAAAAGAAAATAAAACCAATAGTAAAAGGTTCTTTGGCCATATAAATAAAAGAAAACAGGGAAAGAAGAAGTGGGACAGCTAAATACTGAGGACAAGGGTGGAGATTAAATATAATCTAGGTATGGCCCAACACCTAAATGAATATTTTGCCTCAGTTTTTAATAAGGCTAATGAGGAGACTGGGGGCTGTGGCAGGGTGGCTAATGGAAACACGGGTATGGAAGTGGAAATGATCACATCCAATGTGGAAGTCAAACTCAAACAGTTTTAATGAGACCAAATCAGGGTCGACTGGATAATCTCCATCCGAGAATATTAAAGGACCTGGCCCATGAAATTGCAAGCCCTAAAGCAAAGATTTTTAATGAATCCATAAACTTGGGAGTTGTACCCAATGACTGGAGAATGGCACCTACAGCATCTATATTTAAGGGGGGAAAAGTGACCCAAGAAACTACAGGCCCATTCGTTTGACCTCAATTGTAAGCAAGGTCTGAGAACAAATTGTAAAAAAGAGAGTAATTAAAGACATAGAGCTAAATGGTAATTGGGATGAAATACATCATGGCTTTACATACATAGAATCATAGAATATCAGGGTTGGAAGGGACCCCCGAAGGTCATCTAGTCCAACCCCCTGCTCAAAGCAGGACCAATTCCCAGTTAAATCATCCCAGCCAGGGCTTTGTCAAGCCTGACCTTAAAAACCTCTAAGGAAGGAGATTCTACCACCTCCCTAGGTAACGCATTCCAGTGTTTCACCACCCTCTTAGTGAAAAAGTTTTTCCTAATATCCAATCTAAACCTCCCCCACTGCAACTTGAGACCATTACTCCTCGTTCTGTCATCTGCTACCATTGAGAACAGTCTAGAGCCATCCTCTTTGGAACCCCCTTTCAGGTAGTTGAAAGCAGCTATCAAATTCCCCCTCATTCTTCTCTTCTGCAGGCTAAACAATCCCAGCTCCCTCAGCCTCTCCTCATAAGTCATGTGTTCCAGTCCCCTAATCATTTTTGTTGCCCTTCGCTGGACTCTCTCCAATTTATCCACATCCTTCTTGAAGTGTGGGGCCCAAAACTGGACACAGTACTCCAGATGAGGCCTCACCAATGTCGAATAGAGGGGAACGATCACGTCCCTTGATCTGCTCGCTATGCCCCTACTTATACATCCCAAAATGCCATTGGCCTTCTTGGCAACAAGGGCACACCGCTGACTCATATCCAGCTTCTCGTCCACTGTCACCCCTAGGTCCTTTTCCGCAGAACTGCTGCCTAGCCATTCGGTCCCTAGTCTGTAGCTGTGCATTGGGTTCTTCCGTCCTAAGTGCAGGACCCTGCACTTATCCTTATTGAACCTCATCAGATTTCTTTTGGCCCAATCCTCCAATTTGTCTAGGTCTTTCTGTATTCTATCCCTCCCCTCCAGCGTATCTACCACTCCTCCCAGTTTAGTATCATCTGCAAATTTGCTGAGAGTGCAATCCACACCATCCTCCAGATCATTTATGAAGATATTGAACAAAACTGGCCCCAGGACCGACCCTTGGGGTACTCCACTTGATACCGGCTGCCAACTAGATATGGAGCCATTGATCACTACCCGTTGAGCCCGACAATCTAGCCAGCTTTCTACCCACCTTGTAGTGCATTCATCCAGCCCATACTTCCTTAACTTGCTGACAAGAATACTGTGGGAGACCGTGTCAAAAGCTTTGCTAAAGTCAAGAAACAATACATCCACTGCTTTCCCTTCATCCACAGAACCAGTAATCTCATCATAAAAGGCAATTAGATTAGTCAGGCATGACCTTCCCTTGGTGAATCCATGCTGGCTGTTCCTGATCACTTTCCTCTCATGCAAGTGCTTCAGGATTGATTCTTTGAGGACCTGCTCCATGATTTTTCCAGGGACTGAAGTGAGGCTGACTGGCCTGTAGTTCCCAGGATCCTCCTTCTTCCCTTTTTTAAAGATTGGCACTACATTAGCCTTTTTCCAGTCATCCGGGACTTCCCCGGTTCGCCACGAGTTTTCAAAGATAATGACCAATGGCTCTGCAATCACAGCCGCCAATTCCTTCAGCACTCTCGGATGCAACTCGTCCGGCCCCATGGACTTGTGCACGTCCAGCTTTTCTAAATAGTCCCTAACCACCTCTATCTCCACAGAGGGCTGGCCATCTCTTCCCCATTTTGTGATGCCCAGCGCAGCAGTCTGGGAGCTGACCTTGTTAGTGAAAACAGAGGCAAAAAAAGCATTGAGTACATTAGCTTTTTCCACATCCTCTGTCACTAGGTTGCCTCCCTCATTCAGTAAGGGGCCCACACATTCCTTGGCTTTCTTCTTGTTGCCAACATACCTGAAGAAACCCTTCTTGTTACTCTTGACATCTCTGGCTAGCTGCAGCTCCAGGTGCGATTTGGCCCTCCTGATAACATTCCTACATGCCCGAGCAATATTTTTATACTCTTCCCTGGTCATATGTCCAACCTTCCACTTCTTGTAAGCTTCTTTTTTATGTTTAAGATCCGCTAGGATTTCACCATTAAGCCAAGCTGGTCGCCTGCCATATTTACTATTCTTTCGACTCATTGGGATGGTTTGTCCCTGTAACCTCAACAGGGATTCCTTGAAATACAGCCAGCTCTCCTGGACTCCTTTCCCCTTCATGTTAGTCCCCCAGGGGATCCTGGCCATCCGTTCCCTGAGGGAGTCGAAGTCTGCTTTCCTGAAGTCCAGGGTCCGTATCCTGCTGCTTACCTTTCTTCCCTGCGTCAGGATCCTGAACTCAACCAACTCATGGTCACTGCCTCCCAGATTCCCATCCACTTTTGCTTCCCCCACTAATTCTACCCGGTTTGTGAGCAGCAGGTCAAGAAAAGCGCCCCCCCTAGTTGGCTCCTCTAGCACTTGCGCCAGGAAATTGTCCCCTACGCTTTCCAAAAACTTCCTGGATTGTCTATGCACCGCTGTATTGCTCTCCCAGCAGATATCAGGAAAATTAAAGTCACCCATGAGAATCAGGGCATGCGATCTAGTAGCTTCCGTGAGCTGCCGGAAGAAAGCCTCATCTACCTCATCCCCCTGGTCCGGTGGTCTATAGCAGACTCCCACCACTACATCACTCTTGTTGCTCACACTTCTAAACTTAATCCAGAGACACTCAGGTTTTTCTGCAGTTTCGTACCGGAGCTCTGAGCAGTCATACTGCTCCCTTACATACAGTGCTACTCCCCCACCTTTTCTGCCCTGCCTGTCCTTCCTGAACAGTTTATAACCATCCATGACAGTACTCCAGTCATGTGAGTTATCCCACCAAGTCTCTGTGATACAATGAATTGTGTCAGAGCAACCTGGTCTTTTTCTTTGAGAAAATAACCAACTTTCTAGACAAAGGAAATGCAGTAGATCTTAGGACCAATCTTAATTAACATTTTGATTGATGACCTTGTCACAAAAAGTGGGAGTGTGCTAATAAAATTTGCAGATGACACAAAGTTGCCAATACACAAGAGATCCAGAATATCATGCAAGAAGATGTGGACAACGTTGAAAGATGGAGGAATAGAAACGGGTTGAAATGTAATAGTACAAAGCGCAAGATAATGCACTTAGGGACTAACATCACATTTTTTTTCCTATAAACTGGGGAAGTATCAGTGGAAAGCGACAGAGGAGGAGAAAGACCTGGGTGTATTGGTCAATCACAGGATGACAAAGAGCTGTCAATGTGATGCAGCCATGAAAAAAGTTAATGTAATCCTGGGATACATCAGGCAAGGAATTTCCAGTAGAGACAGGGAAGTGTTATTGCCATTTTACAAGGCACTGGTGAGACCTCATCTGGAATAATTGTGCAATTCTGATCTCCCATGTTTAAGAAACATGAATTCAAACTGGAACAAGTGCAGAGACGGGCTACTAGGACGATCAGAGGAATGGAGAACCTGCCATATGAGAGGAGACTTAAGGAGCTTGGCTTGTTTAGCCTAACACAAGGAAGGCTGAGGAGAGATAAGATTGCTCTATATAAATACATCAGAGGGATATACCGGGGAGGGGCAGGGATTATTTAAATTAAGGCCAGTTAAGTTCTTGGTACAAGAACACATGGATATAAACTGGCCAACCATCAGAGGAGTGAAGTTCTGGAACAGCCTTCCAAGAGGAGCAGCAGGGGCAAAAAGCCTAACGGACTTCAAGACTGAGCTGGATAGGTTTATGGAGGGGAATAGTCTTTGGCTATCCCCCGATGCGAGGATGAGGTCTGCCAAGCGGGTTCATTGGTAGGTTTTTAAGTGGCTGAGGAGCCCAATTCGTGCCCTGCAGATTTCCCCACAGAAGTGACAGGTGTAATCTTGGAGGAGACATAGTTGTTGGCTAGACTGTTGTGTGCTTTCTTTCCTCCTTTGTCGCTTCTCTGTCTCGTGAGCACATCTGTTCTCCTCAAAGTGAGCTGTGGTTTGATGTATGGGGTGGCGCCGCTGTGTTCTGTTCAGGTCCGAGTCCTCCCAGTTTGTTGGGTTGATGCCTCCCTTTTTTAGATGTACTTTCAGTATGCCTTTGTAGTGCTTTCACTGCCCTCCACGAGCCCTTCTTCCCTGACTTAACTGAGAGCATAGCATTTGCTTCGGGAGGCAAGTGTCAGGCATTCATACACAGTGGCCAGCCCAGCGGAGTTGGTGTTCCATGACCTGCTCTTCTTTATACTGCTGATGTTGGCTGCAGAGAAAACGCTGATGTCGGTGTGTTGGTCTTCCCAGCGGATCCTGAGAATACTCCTGAGGCAGCTCTGTTGGAACCACTCCAGCTGCTTGAGATGTCATCTGTAAGTTACCCAGGTCTCACACCTATAGAGAAGGGTGGGGATGACAACTGCTTTGTAAACCAAGATCTTGGTGCCCGTTTGCAGATCCCTATCATTGAAGACTCCTTTGAGTAGTCTTCCAAAGAATATGCTGGCATAGTGGATCCGGTATTTAATTTCTGTGTTGGTGTTGGCTGTTTGGGAGCGGTGGCTGCTAAGGTATGGAAAATGGTCCACATTTTCCAACGGTTCTCCGCTGATGGTGATTTGTGGAGTACGAAGAGTAGTTTGTGCAGGTGAGGGCTGGTAGAGTACTTTGGTTTTCCCAATGTTGAGAGACAGACCAGGCTGTGATAGGCATCTGCAAAGAGATTTAGGGTACTTTGCAGGTCGGCTTCTGTGTTTGTGAGAATGACACAGTCATCTGCATGCTGAAGGTCAAGTCTCTTGGTCTTAGATTTTGTTTGGAGATGTCAGAGATTGAGGAGTTGACCATCCATATGATACTCAATCCCGATTCCATCAGGAAGGCGGTCACGGATGAGAATCAGAATCACGGCAAGATAAATGGAGAAGAGTGTTGGACCAGTGACGCAACCCTGCTTGACACCGGTGCGAATGATGAGTGGTTTGGTCCCTGAGCTGTTGCACAGAATGGTGGCGGTCTTCCCATCATGGAGTAGTCAGATGATGGAAATGAATTTCTGTGAACAGCCAAACCTCACAGCACCTTCCATAGAGCATCGCGATTGATAGAGTCAAAGGCCTTGGTTAGATCAATGAATGCCATGAACAGTTCCTGGTGTTGCTCTCTGCACTTCTCCTGAAACTGTCGTGCCATGAACATCATGTCAGTTGTGCCTCGGGATGGCCTGAACCCACACTGTGATTTGGAGAAAAGTTCCTCGGCAAGGGTGAAAAGGCAGTTTAGTAGGATTCGAGCAAGGATCTTCCCTGCGATGGAGAGGAGGGCAATACCTCTGTAGTCCCTGCACAAAGATTTGTCCCCTTTCTTGCATATTGTAACAATGTTGGCATTGTTAAAGTCAGGTGGAATTTCTTCACAGATCCAGATTTTGTCAAGGAGTTTGCAAAGTTTGTGCTGGAGCATTGTTCCACCAGCTTTAAAAACCTCAGCTGGGATGCCGTCTGGGCCTGGTGCCTTGTGATTTTTTTGTCTGGGTGACGGCATGCCGGACTTCCTCAGAAAATGGGGGATTAGCACGGTGTTCCATTGCTGAGCATTGTGGAGTAGATTCGGTGTTTTCAGAGATTGTGGCTTCGTGGTTTAGTAGGATCTCAACGTGCTCCTTCCAGCATTTGTGACAAAGCTCTGTCCTTGCCTCCGTGGGTCCCGCGTTTCCTGGTGGATTTCGCTAGCCTCAGAGGCTCACTGTGACCCTCCATGTAACCCTTCTCTCTCTAGAGACAAGGGTCACAGTCTACTGAGCTATTTTCATCATAAGCCAGCGAGGGAGGTGAGGAGAAGCTATCCTTCCTTGCACAGTCTCTGTTGTCCCCCAGTCTCAGTGATTAATCAGGGGGCAAAGGTGGTGGGGGGGGAGCCCAGGCCCACCCTCTACTCCAGGCTCCAGCCCACGGACCCTAATAGTATCAGCTATGGTAGCTGACCTTTTAGAAACATGACATGTACAATTCCCTGGGCTACTTCCCCCACAGCAGCCCTCACTTCCTCAAGCTCCACTTCACCCTTACCTCAGGGCCTCCTTCCTTGTGCCTGATATGGTGTGTACTACTCAGCCTCTCCAACAGCGCAACTTCCTCCCACAGCTCCTGACATGCACACCCACCTGACTGACTGAGAGGCTTTTAACTAGTTTCAGCCAGCCCCTGATTGGCTTCAGGTGTCCCTAGCCTTTTCCCTGCCTTCTGGAAAGTTCTTAATTGGCCCCAGGTGTCTTAATTGACCTGGAGCAGCTGCCATTTCACTTATCCTGGCACCAGGGATTTGTTTAGCCTGGAGCTAATATATCTATCTCCCACTACTTTTCCATAGCCATCTGGCCTTGCCCCGTCACACATTGTTTAATGGCTGCATTGTCCTTGAGGAGGGTGGAGAAAATAGTATGGTAAAGTTGTCTACAATGGCATATCCACATCTGCTATGAGCAAATATCCTCAACAGCCAGTGAAGGGACACTAGATGGGAAGGGCTCTGAGTTACTACAGATAATTATTTCCCAGGTATCTGGCTGGTGGGTCTCAACCACATGCTCAGGGTCTAACTGATTGCCATATTTGAGGTCGGGAAGGAAATTTTCCCTGGGTTAGGTTGGCAGAGAACCTGGGGTTTTTTTTGGTTTCTTCTGCAGCATGGGGCACGGGTTACTTACTGGTTTGAACTGGAGTAAATGGTGAATTCTCTGTAACTTAAAGTCTTTAAATCAAGAGCCGAGGATGTCAGTAACTCATCCAGAGGTGAGGGGTCTATTACAGGAGTGGGTGGGTGAGGTTCTGTGACCTTCGATGTGCAGGAGATCAGACTAGATGATCATGATGGTCCCTTCTGGCCTTAAAGTCTTCTCAGTGCCAAGTCCCATTGTGCTTTCTGAGATCCTCCTTCATTCATTAACTCTGCCGGCTTGCTGGAAATTCACTGCCTAGAAACACCCATCAGAAATTGTTTGGTGGGGCTGGGATGGTTTCAACCTAGCAGTTACTGGAATGACCACCTCTTCCACACCCTGTGGGCTTGTGCATCAAAGAACAACAAAGTCTTATGCAACCAGACCAAACTAACACCCATGTCTTGTGAGGATGTTTGTTCCACACCTCAGGATTGAGATTTCATTACCTTTCCTCTCCTCCCGAGGACTTTGTTCATGCTATTGCTCAGGTCTATTGCTGTATGTGTGACAGGTTTCTGGATCCAAACCGGGCTGGTCCCAGGTTCCACTGGGACACATCCAGCTCCCTTCCCATTTGAAACCAGGTTCTGACTTGTTATTCCAACATGAGCCATGGGTGCGGTGGGAAGTGATGGGGTGGGGTGGGGAAGCCTGGAATAGTCATAGAGGACATATGGCCAGGTGTGAGTTTCACCCACTCTCATCTAGGAAGAAGGCCATAATTATTACAGCCCATGCTCATAAAAATCAGCCACAGAGACTACAAAGATGGAAACGGATAGTTTAGTTAGATGAACGATCACAACTTCTCCACAGTAAAGGTTGAAGCTAGCTTCTCATTATAAAACCAACTGTCCCTCCTGAAAATTCACCTACCATGTCTCATCCCATAGCACAGGTTTCAGCTGTGCCGCCAACCCCAAGCATTCAAAACCATCATGAGTCAGGCACCCTAACAAATCTTGAGAATGGCTTAAAAATCATGAGATTTTACAAATAATAAATGCTGGGATGTTTTCATTTGACCTCTGTTTTTTGAGACATTAGGGAATCACCGTTTCAAGCTTTTCTCCCTAACCATGAGGGTGAGAAACTTACTTTTTTTCCAGACCAAAGTTGAGATTGTCTCACAATCACATGCCTCCAGGAGCTGGGGCTTGAAGAAAAGTACCAAACATTGCAAAACTCATGATAAAATTGTGTGGGCTACACTGAATATTTCTGGGCAGGTGGGGCAGGACCTCCTTTGGCAAAGCTAAAATTTTAATTTTAGCGAGCCTTTATGCTGGTATTATTCATATGTGGACAAACTGGAGAAAAGGTCTGAAGAAAATAAGATGAAATTCAATAAGGATGAATGCAAAGTACTCCACTTGGGAAGGAACAATCAGTTGCACACATGCAAAATGGAAAGTGACTGCCTATGGAGTATTGTGGAAAGGGATCTGGGGGTCATAGTGGATCACAAGCTAAATATGAGGCAACAGTGTAACACTGTTGCAAAAAAAGCAAACATCATTCTGGGATGTATTAGCAGGAGTGTTGTAAGCAAGACAAAAGAAGTAATTCTTCTGCTCTAGTCCGTGCTGATTAGGTCTCAACTGGAGTGTTGTGTCCACGTCTGGGCACCACATTTCTGGAAAGATGTGGACAAATTGGAGAAAGTCCAGAGAAGAGCAACATGACCTAAGAGGGAAGATTGAAAAAATTGGGTTTGTTTAGTCTGGGGAAGAGAAGCCTGAGAGGGGACATGAGAACAGTTTTCAAGTACATAAAAGGTTGTTATAAGGAGGAGAGAGAAAAATTGTTCTTCTTCACCTCTAAGGACAGGACAGGAAGCAATGGGCTTAAATTGCAGCAAGGGCAGTTTAGGTTGGACATTAGAAAAAACTTCTTAACTGTCAGGGTGGTTAAGCACTGGCATAAATTGCCTAGGGAGGTTGTGGAATCTCCATCATTGGAGATTTTTAAGAGCAGGTTAGACAAACACCTGTTAGGGATGGTCTAGATAATACTTAGTCCTGCCATCAGTGCAGGGGACCGGACTAGATGACCTCTCGAGGTACCTTCCAGTCCTACCATTCTATGATTATTTGCATTATGGTAATACCTGGAGCTTCGACACAGGGATCAGGCCCTCAATGTGCTAGGTGCTGCACAAACATGCAGCAAAGAGACAAACCCTGCCGTCAAGTGCGAAACATGAACGAAACGTGAATACCAAAAGGTCGCAGATCTGATCCAAGGGGAATTCATTGCCAGATTAGAATGAAAAGGGCCGGACAATTTTTTGTGCGATCTGCTCAGTTCTGTTAAAGATGAGATGATCCCAATGCAGGGGTGGGCAAACTTTTTGGCCTGAGGGCCACATCTCAGTATGGAAATTGTATGGAGGGCCGGCTGGGGCAGGGGATTGGAGCACATGGTGGGGATGAGGGCTCCGGCTGGGGGTGCAGACTCTGGGGTGGGGCTGGGGATGAGGGGTTTGGGGTGCAGGAGGGTGCTCTGGGCTGGAATCAAATGGTTTGGAGGATGATCAGGGCTGGGGTAGAGGGTTGGGGCGTGGGGGGCGGCTCAGGGGTGCAGGATCCAGGTGGCGCTTACCTGAAGCAGCTCCTGGAAACAGCGGCCCCGTCCCCCCTCCGGCTTCCATGCGGAGGTGGGGCCACGCCACTGTGCGCACTGCCTTGTCCGCAGGCACCGCCCCTGCAGCTCCCATTGGCCGTGATTCCTGGCCAATGGAAGCTGCAGAGCTGGCACTTGGGGCAGGGGCAGCGTGTGGAGCCCCCTAGTGGCCCCTGTTTCCAGGAGCCAGGCGGAGCTGCTGCATGTGCAGAGCAGAGCAAGGCAAGCCCCCGACGCTGCTCCCCGGCTGAAGCAACCCAGTGGGGAAAGCTCCCAACCCCGCTCCCTGGTGGGAGCTCGGGGGCCGGATTAAAACATCTGCAGGCCGTAGTTTTCCCACCCCTGTCCCAATGATACCTGCCAGCCATGAGATCTATGGAATGATGAAAAAAAGCAATTTAAATAAAACTGGGCTCGCTAAAAAATTAATTCTGCAAAAATGGACAAGTCGATTCCCCCCAGGTATTGATGCCTGGCTCAGCGATGTGGCTGACCTCGGCACTAACGAACAACTGGCGTTCTGCAGAAAGGCAATTCCTGAAAAATTCAAAGCAATTTTTAGAGGTCTCTGATTAACATAGGCCCTGAAGATAGATATGTTGCTTCCCTCCCCTCCCTTTGTCCTACCCCTCTTTATTTACTTTGTGCATGATGATGAATCTGGTATTTTGGTATATTTGGAAAATTAATAAAAATTATAAATAAAAAATAAAAATAAAACTGTACTGGTCCTTCAAATATAAATCTTATTAAATATAGTGCATGGTTTCACAGGGAGAAAAGGAGTTTCAGGATATAATTAAGGGCACAAGATAGATCGGAGCTTCCTTTCATATGCTGCCTTGAAGGGGCTGGATTTTGTATCTGGGCCGCTTGTTCCTACTCCGAAGGCAAGAGAGCGAGCAATGCAATTACTGGCCAGGTTTCAATGGGTGCTGAGCTCTTTTGAAAAATCTGCCCGGTATTCATGAGCAGTAATCCAGCATCATTGCCTGAAGGTAGATGCCTGAAAATACAGGCTTCACCCCTGTAACAGAAGCTCCGTGGGCAGCCTGGAGGCCTTCCAATGTGTGAGAAGACCCAATAATGACGGTTAAAGTGAGTATGTATGTGAGGAAGTATGATAACAGTCTTCCACTATGTAAAAGGCTGTCAGAAAGAGGATGGTGATCAATTGTTCCCCATGTCCACCGGGGGTAGGACATTCTAAAGGTAGTTACGCTCTGGAAGAGGCTTCCAAGGGAGGTTGGGGAATCCCCATCGCTGGAGGTTTTTAAGAACAGGTTGGACAAACACCTGTAAGGGCTGGTCTAGGTTTACTTGGGTCCTGCCTGAGCACCACGGGCTGAACTAGATGACCTCTCGAGGTTCTTTGCAACCCTGCATTTCCATGATCCTAAGATTCAAAGGGACAAATTCGCTGTGATGCAAATGAACCTTAAACCTGACCTAACGGGGTTCACCCGAGTAGTGCAAAGCAGCTGCAGCATCCTGGTGAATGGGACCCCGAAACCTTGCCTTGTGAGTGACGTGTGTGTGAAACACCACTGTATTCTACAGCCTCTTTGCACTCCTCTTGCACAGGGATAAGCAAGAACACAAGGTGACGAGCAGAGGGCAATCAGGCCTCTTATCTGATTATTCCTCACCCAGTGGACCCTTTTCATTTTTTGACAACTTTGCCTGTTGGGCTTGTTTGATTTATTTTTTTCCTTTGCCTTGTTATTTCTTAACCCCAGCCCATTCTCTTTCTGACCACCATTGGTTAGCAACCCTGGCTGAATTTTAATCATTTCCCTCATCTATTTTTAGACATTTTAATCTTTTCTTGCCTTCCTATTACGTTTGTAAGATCTGTTCTCATCATTCTATTTGCAATCTCTCATTTCCTGGTTTTAAAGCCTCTATTTAGTTAGGTTTTTTTTGTTTTTTGTTTTAAATTTTGCAACACCGTTGATGCCTACAACTGCATGGAGCTTAAAAACAATAAAATGCTTTGTTTTCCCTCCTCTGCACCCCCAGCTGTGTTTTGTTTTCCTCTGTATTTTGTCAGTTTTATTTCATCGCTAATAGTAAATTTCATTTCTCAGATTAGCTGGCAGGAGAATCTGTTTCAGTTCTGTACTGAAGTTAAAGTTTTGTTTCTTGGACTCAGATGCACTGGGGAGTTTGTTTCACTTTCCAGTCTTCAGGGCGAGGCAGCTCTGTTACTGTGTGTCAGTGAAGCCTCTGACACAACGGGGCCTTGATCTGATTAGGGCATTTTTGCAATCCAAACAAATAATAGCCAAGGTTCACAGTTTTCTCACACATTTCTCTGGCAGCTCACACGCCCTGCCCGCGGTTCATAGAATCATAGAATCATAGAATATCAGGGTTGGAAGGGACCCCAGAAGGTCATCTAGTCCAACCCCCTGCTCGAAGCAGGACCAATTCCCAGTTAAATCATCCCAGCCAGGGCTTTGTCAAGCCGGGCCTTAAAAACCTCTAAGGAAGGAGATTCTACCACCTCCCTAGGTAACGCATTCCAGTGTTTCACCACCCTCTTAGTGAAAAAGTTTTTCCTAATATCCAATCTAAACCTCCCCCACTGCAACTTGAGACCATTACTCCTCGTTCTGTCATCTGCTACCATTGAGAACAGTCTAGAGCCATCCTCTTTGGAACCCCCTTTCAGGTAGTTGAAAGCAGCTATCAAATCCCCCCTCATTCTTCTCTTCTGCAGGCTAAACAATCCCAGCTCCCTCAGCCTCTCCTCATAAGTCATGTGTTCCAGTCCCCTAATCATTTTTGTTGCCCTTCGCTGGACTCTCTCCAATTTATCCACATCCTTCTTGAAGTGTGGGGCCCAAAACTGGACACAGTACTCCAGATGAGGCCTCACCAATGTCGAATAGGTTGTTTGTGTACTGCGGCCAGGGCCCTGCTTGCAGGGCTAGTTCTCATTTGGACAGTGCCACTCTTCTGCAGAGTAATTTTGACAAATGATCACTGCATTCATTGCGGAGGGGAGCCTGTTTGTCTCTTAAAATCCTGAATGGGATTTTAGATGGAATGGGAACTTAGCTCACACTCTCTTTGTTATGGATCAAGGCAACTAAACTGATCAGACAGGGCATATGAGTTATCCCCAGAGTCTTGATTCACCCGGAGGGCAAACAGTGGCAGAGTGCAGGCCACTGTCAGGGAGAAGGGACGTCTCTGGTGTTGTGAGGGGTCTCTGGTGTTGTGTGCAGACATACCCGGAGAGAAGTTAGATTAAAAACCAGAAAACCACTTGCTGGACTGTTTCAATGCACCACTACTTTATTTCTTAGAATCCAAAGCCCTGACACACAAGAACCAAAGACAAACAAACGAAGAGAGAGAGAGAGATGAAGCAGGCTGCTCCATATAGTAGCGAGGCACTAATCTGTCCCTTTGCACTAATCTGTCCCTTTGCAAACTGGCTGTTAGATCCTATGGTTCCCTGCAGAGCACCCTAGCCTACAAGCATGAGCAGGAAACCTCTCACTCTTAAAGTGGTAGCTTCTCATTTTAACACAGTTTTCAATACATCACAACTGGAAGCTCGGGGAGGTGGGCTTGGGAAGGAATATGTGCGGGTGAGAGGGTCAGTCCTGAGAGCAGGGTGGGTGCTGGGTGCATGGTCTCTGGGGACGGAGTGATGGAAGGAAACAGGTGGGAGATCTCTGGGCATGGGCCGAGGGTGGAGGCAGGCAGTAGGAAGGAAGGCAGCTGGGAGGAGCGTGGCAGGAAGGAAGCCAGGGTGATGGGCAGAGGGGGAGGGGTGAGAACTGTGGCAGGGCACGGTGATGCGGGTGAAACGGTGGGGCCCAAGCCCTCTGTCGGCCCTTATTTCTAGAATGAGGTAGGAAAAAGGAACAGGAGCAACAGACCCTCCCTCACTGACCCCTACAAACAGCCACGGAGGGGAACAGGGGATCAACAGGGAGGGCACCTCTTTCCTCCAGAGCACGGCAGGAGCCAAAGGGATGTGGAGGGCAGCCTGCAGGCCCTAGGAAGGGAAGTGGGGGGCAGCAGGGATGAGCCCTCTATGGGGCAGGAGGAAGGAGGCTAGGCTGACCAGAGAGCAAGTGTCAAAAATCGGGATAGGAGATGCCTATGTGAAAAAAAGACCCAAAAATCAGGACTGTCCCTATAAAATCAGAACATCTGGTCACCCTAAAGGAGGCAGCGGGGTGGTCTGCTGGCTTCCCTGGAGGCTGGTAGAAGCAGTGGCTGGGAATAGGAGATCCTCTCGTGGGCACATCCCAACTGCAACTCAGCTCCCTTCCTGCAGCAATTAGAGGCTCGGTTTCATGAAATCCACTTGCGTCAGCGGAGCTGCCGGGCTTCCACCAGTACTGAGTGGTTCCCTTCCTCTCCTTGAATGGTGTGATTTGCTTCCATTGGTGCAGATTGTCCCCGCTGCCCCTCCACTCTCATCTCCCCAGGTCTCTGCGCCATTTGGTTCCCTCCTCTTGTACGGTTCCTCCCCATGCCAGTCTGGGCTTCAGCAGCAAATCTGATCATGTTTGAATTCTTGCCCATGAAACACCTGACCAAGCCAGAGGCGAAGCAGCTACTCAGGGAGCCAAGGGCGGCTTGGATGGGCATGAAAGGCTGGAAAACCCGCCCAGAGCCCAGCGCTGGGCCACAGCCAACCACAAGCACCATACTTTGGAACATGATAGATGCTTCTCCCTTGAGACAGATGCAGGTCTGGGGAGCACAAACAGCCTCACTGCCCAGTCCCACAGGTTCACACTCACCAACCAAAAGTAGGATTATAATTTTTCAGCGCATGTTTAATTTAAACCACTTTCGATCAGGAACTATTTTTCTTGGAGTAATCATATGAAAATAAGAACAGCCATACTGGGTCAAACCAAAGGTCCATCTAGCCCAGTGTCCTGTCTTCCAACAGTGGCCAATGTCAGGTGCCCCAGAGGGAATGAACAGAACAGGGAATCATCAAGTGATCCATCCTCTGTTGCCCAATCCCAGCTTCTGGCAAACAGAGGCTAGGGACACCGTCCCTGCCCATCCTGGCTAATAGCCATTGATGGACCTATCCTCCATGAACTTATTCAGTTTGTTTTTTAAGCATGTTATAGTCTTGGCCTTCACAACATCCTCTGGCAAGGAGTTCCACAGGTTGACTGTGCATTGTGTGAAGAAATACTTCCTTTTGTTTGTTTTAAACCTGCTGCCTATTAATTTCATTTGGTGACCCCTAGTTTTTGTGTTTTGAGAAGGAGTACATAACACTTCCATATTTACTTTCTCCACACCAATCATGATTTTATAGACCTCAATCATATATCCCTTAGTCGTCTCTTTTCCAAACTGAAAAGTCCCAATTCTATTTCTCTCTCCTCACACGGCAGCCATTCCATATCCCTAATAATTTTTGTTGCCCTTTTCTGAACCTTTTCCAATTCCAATATATCTTGTTTGAGACGGGGCGACCACATCTGCATGCAGTATTCAAGGTGCGGGCGTACCATGGATTTATATAGAGGCATTATGATATTTTCTGTCTGATTATCTATCCCCTTCTTAATGATGCCCAACATTCTGTTCACCTTTTTGACTGCTATTTTGACTGCACATTGAGTAGATGTTTTCAGAGAACTATCCACAGTGACTCCAAGATCTCTTTCTTGAGTGGTAGCAGCTAATTTAGACCCCATCATTTAATATGTATGGTTGGGATTATATTTTCCAATGTGCATTACTTTGCAATTATCAACATTGAATTTCAGCTGCCATTTTGTTGCCCAGTCACCCAGTTTTGAGAGATCCTTTTGTAGCTCTTCACAGTCTGCCTGAGACTTAACTATCTTGAGTGGTTTTGTATCATCTGCAAATTTTGCCACCTCACTGTTTACCCCTTTTTCCAGATCATTTATGAAGATGTTGAACAGCACTGATATGATATGTTCTGATCAGCAGTAAGACACCCAGTAAAGAACACCTTTCTTCTGATTCTACCCACACCTCCAATATTATCGACATGGTGCTGTTTTGTAATCCCAGCAAGACAAGACAGGACATGGCATGCCATGTCAACTTGCTGCCTTCTGCCTCGCACTTGATATCACGCTGAAGGCCTGGAAGGTTTTCAGACTGACACACCCTTGTGAGGTTTGGTTATTTAATTCTTGCCTCTGTTTGCTTCAAGTTTCATCACTCGACCCGATGAGAAAGCAGAGACGCCCAAGCTTGAGTCACACGGGGCTCCAAATTAGCAAGATTTATGTGCCTAAGAAGAGTGGGTGCTGGAAAAATGACATTACCTTTGAATGACATCTGACTGGACACCACAGAGCATGCAAAACCATGCCCTTCTTGGTCATTACATTGATTGCTTCAGGGAAAAAGTTGACTGTGAAACCCTTAACAAACATCACATCCACCACAATCTCTCCACTGCCGAGAGGACAGCTGTACAGTCCCGGAAATCTAAGGACCAGATAGCCATCAAATCAGCAGACAAAGGGGCCGCCACTGTAATCCTCAGTTGTGATGACTACGTTAATGAGGCCAACCGACAACCCTCCAACACCACCGACTATAAAGAACTCAGAGACGACTCCATACCAGAATTTACCCAGAAAAAGAAGTTGGTCCCATGAAAGATATTACCTCACCCACCTTATCTCTTTAATCGCCTTTAGGTGACAAGCATATTTTCCAAGTGAGCTAATGGCTCTATGTGGAAAATCATCAGAAACATGGATATTCAGTGGGAGAGAGAAATAGGCGATGATGGAGAACAGCAAGTTAGATGGTCATTTGCAAAAGAATAGGGCATGAAAATTTGCCAGAGCATTTTTGGGCTGTATGTGCAGTGGCATCTGGAGAAACTACTGCTGATATCATGATTCCATCTCAGAAAGACAGAGCAGAAACAGAAGGGTGAAGGGACAGGCCAAGAAAATTATTAGAGGCTTGTGATGACTGAGTAGCTGCTCCTCAGCTGGCGTAAACTGGCGTAGCTCCACTGACTTTACTGAAATTATGACAATTTACACCTATTGAGGATCTGGCCCTTGGGCCTTGCAGTTCATTGAGAAGGGCTGATATGATAGAGTTATACAAAAGAATACCTAAGACATAGAAGGTCAGTGAAGAACTTCTATGTACCGTCTGGCATACTCAGAGCTGGCGAATATTTTGCCAATAAAAATGTGTTTTGTCTAAATTTGGTCCTTTTTTCTGCAAACACATTTCATTTTTTTGAAATTTGCAAACAAAAGTTTCAGAGTAACAGCCGTGTTAGTCTGTATTCGCAAAAAGAAAAGGAGTACTTGTGGCACCTTAGAGACTAACCAATTTATTAGAGCATAAGCTTTCGTGAGCTACAGCTCACTTCCTCAGATGCATATCGTGGAAACTGCAGCAGACTTTATATATACACAGAGAATATGAAACAATACCTCCTCCCACCCCACTGTCCTGCTGGTAATAGCTTATCTAAAGTGATCATCAGGTGGGCCATTTCCAGCACAAATCCAGGTTTTCTCACCCTCCACCCCCCCACACAAATTCACTCTCCTGCTGGTGATAGCCCATCCAAAGTGACAACTCTTTACACAATGTGCATGACAATCAAGTTGGGCTATTTCCTGCACAAATCCAGGTTTTCTCACATCCCCCCCCACCCCCATACACACACAAACTCACTCTCCTGCTGGTAATAGCTCATCCAAACTGACCACTCTTCAAGTTAAAATCCAAGTTAAACCAGAAAATCTGGGGGGGGGGTAGGAAAAAACAAGAGGAAACAGGCTACCTTGCATAATGACTTAGCCACTCTCAGTCTCTATTTAAGCCTAAATTAATAGTATCCAATTTGCAAATGAATTCCAATTCAGCAGTTTCTCGCTGGAGTCTGGATTTGAAGTCAGGAGAGTGAATTTGTGTGGGGGGGGTGGAGGGTGAGAAAACCTGGATTTGTGCTGGAAATGGCCCACCTGATGATCACTTTAGATAAGCTATTACCAGCAGGACAGTGGGGTGGGAGGAGGTATTGTTTCATATTCTCTGTGTATATATAAAGTCTGCTGCAGTTTCCACGATATGCATCTGAGGAAGTGAGCTGTAGCTCACGAAAGCTTATGCTCTAATAAATTGGTTAGTCTCTAAGGTGCCACAAGTACTCCTTTTCTTTTTGCAAACAAAAGTGTATCCATTCACTGTTCTCCAGAAGTGTTTTCTTTTGATTTCAAATTGTTGGCACTCAGTTTTGATTGGTCAGTTCGGTCACATGGCAGGATTTTTCTTTCTTTAATCAACACAATTTAGTCTTCAAAAGTTGAAAGAGAAACACGTAGTGTTTGGAAATGTCTGATTGTGAAAGCAAGGTTTTTCATTAAAAACAAAAGTCACTGAAAAGTCAGAAAATGCAAAAAACAGATTGTCAGATACCCAATGGGAAAACGCATGCTTTCAAATTGTCCACATTTCTTTAAAAAAAAATCTATATTTTCTACTTAATTCCTTCACTCCTTGCATTTCCCTCAATGGCTGTGAGCATGCTGACACAAGAATGGTTTGAAGAAAATGTAACAAAAGAATGAAACCCTAAACTCCCCGCCTAATTAAAAACAAATTCTCATGAGCCTTCCCTAGTCTGAGATCCAAACCTTTCATGTTGTAGGACATAAGCCAAACACTAACTGAAGGGATCAGGCAGAAACTTCCCTTAGGGGGAGGTTATTTTTGTCTGCTATAGGTTTATTTGCCCCTTCCTCTGAAGCAGTGAGAAGTGACCACTGTTGGACCCAGGAGGATGTTGGCTACACCACTGGGCAGAGTCAGTCTGGCAAGTCACATGCTCCTTTGTAAAACAGGAAAATCAGGGAGGGGAAATTCCAGCTGTATTCTTAACATGACCAGACTCCTTCCCACACACCCACACTCATCAGCCTTGTGTTGTGCTCCATGTGACACCCCAAACCCTAAAATTACCATTGCCATAGTAACCTAAAACAAACACCACCGAGCTATAAAACCTGCCCTGGTGCTGGTGGTGTGGCTGCCCTTGTGCGAAGACTGTAGTGAAGATGAAGGCTTTTCTTTTCACCCTGCTGGCTGCAGTCCTGTGCGTGGAGCGAGGTGAGCTAATAATTCTTCTATGCTAGAGAAAGAATATGCAGATGAGAGAGAACCCAGTTTAGACATGGCAGGGACACAGGGAGATTTTACAGTATCGGTGGTAAAGATTCTACAGTTAATGCACTGACACGGCCTTATCTCTTGGGTTGGATCCCTCCTATATCCCAAGGCGTTCTGTCCACCCCCCCCCGTCCCCCCGCTTGCAGGACTGAGCCATTACACAGTAACTTATCAAATTTAATAAACCAAAAAATAAATGCATGCAATGATTAAGCAGTTGAAGATGAGTAATTTACACAATCAGCTATAACTTCTAGCTGCCTGGCTAAAGGTTGGATGCTTTCAAGGGGACTGTTGTTCTGCACCACCTGTTCTGATCTCATCTGCTTTTAAAAGCTAAAGCCCTGACCCTGCAAACACGTGCACATGTGAGACGCTGTATGCGTGTGAGTCAACCCATTGCAATCATCAGGACTATTTACACCCTAAGGTTACTCCAAGTAGTTCTCCTGCTGATAATCGCTCACCGTAATTGATCACTCTCATTCTAGTGTGTATGGCAACACCCACTTTTTCGTGTTCTCTGTGTATATCTATCTTCCCACTGTATTTTCCACTGCATGCCTCCGATGAAGTGGGTTTTAGCCCACGAAAGCTTATGCTCAAATAAATTTGTTAGTCTCTAAGGTGCCACGAGTCCTCAACGTAGTGTATTTGCAGAATGGGAACCAAGGCTGGGCTGAGTCTGCTCAATGCCTGGATAGGGGGAAAAGGGGCCTCTGCAACATGTTTATATGTTATAGCCCATCTGGAGCAACCTGTGAAGAAGATGCTCTGGCGGCTGCTAACCCAAGAGAGTTGCAATTTAAAGGGACATCATCAACGAAAATGGTCTGACCTGTTTCTACAGCTGTTATCGGTGACCCCTGGGGTTACTGTAGCTGCGATTAGACAGAAAAAAAACTGTCCCTGTGTTTTTCAGTTTGTTTACTTTGCACCTTTGACAGCGCTTTATGTAGTGCCAGATTCACTCTTTCACTACTGGGGTCAGCCAGTTTGCCCTGTTCTATTGTGAGTCTTTCACATCTACGAGGAGAGAAAACATGTTAAAAGGTAGCAAAATGTCATTATAAACCCACAGATTTTGATAGACTGGATTCAGGTACAGGGATAGGACCAGAAATGAATTTTAACTCCCTTTAAAAATGGACTCTGGGTTCGTCTTCAGAGAAAGCTGCATTGGTTTAATTAAAGGTGTGAATTTCAACCAATTTATTTAAACTGCTGCAAACCCCTATATGGCTGCCTTCATTCTGGTATAAGAAAGACTTATATTTCAATGCAGCTTAGGTTGATTAGGAACAGGTTTAAACTACCCTGAAATAAGCCCCTCTTAAACCAAAATAAAAGCATCCACTCAGGGGTTTGCAACTGGCTTAAATAATTCAGTTGCAAAGCCCTGAGCAGGGGGTTGGACTAGAAGACCTCCAGAGGTCCCTTCCAACCCTGATATTCTATGATTCTATGACTCAATTTAAAACCAATTTAAGTTAAACTGGTGCAGCTTTCTCATGTAGACAAGCCGCTAAGGTTCAGGTTAATGATGCCCCTTACACTAACTTACTAAGCACATCATGTGTATTGTCTCAGGTATAGTAGATGATCCTCTATGGGTCACACAGATGTGTCACTACAAATGCCTCTACTCGCACATGGTAGCAAATGTTTAGAAAACGTCTTACCATTCTTGCCCCCAGCCCTTCACCTGATGAGATGAGAAAGCAGAACAGGCTAAGACAAACAGTCCCTCAAGTTGCTCTCAGTTAGCTGAGGTTCTGGCCCAGACATCAGGAGCGGTTCCAGTCTCTTGGGAACCTCAGTGGGAGGCAGCCAGGTGGTGTCTCTCAAGTAGGAATTCACTTGCCAGCAAACAGGTTGCTCTTAACCAAGCCCCAGTGTCTATTTCAGCAGATTCCTGGCCAGGCTGTGAGTTGAATGTGTTGTTACCAGGGCTTAAATTCAGCCAGAGCTGTCCGGAGCAGAGATCCAGTAAATATTTTCAAATATTGACTCCAGCCTGAGGCTGTTGCGATTCTCAACCAGAGGTCTGCAGCCCTCTGGTGGTCCGTGAGACAGTTTCAGGGGATCGACGGGGCCCTGTGGCTGAAGCCCGGAGCCCCAAGCTCCAGCACTCCCCACAGAGCAGAAGCCCCGAGCCCCAGCGTGCTTTGTGGGGTATGGGGTGGGGGCATGATGGGCTCCGGAAAATACTCTATGGCAGCATTTCTCAAACTGGGGTCCACGGACCCCTGGGGGTCCACAAGGTTACTCCAGGGGCCCCGTTGGCCCCACTATCATAGAATCATAGAATCATAGAATATCAGGGTTGGAAGGGACCCCAGAAGGTCATCTAGTCCAACCCCCTGCTCAAAGCAGGACCAATTCCCAGTTAAATCATCCCAGCCAGGGCTTTGTCAAGCCTGACCTTAAAAACCTCTAAGGAAGGAGATTCTACCACCTCCCTAGGTAACGCATTCCAGTGTTTCACCACCCTCTTAGTGAAAAAGTTTTTCCTAATATCCAATCTAAACCTCCCCCACTGCAACTTGAGACCATTACTCCTCGTTCTGTCATCTGCTACCATTGAGAACAGTCTAGAGCCATCCTCTTTGGAACCCCCTTTCAGGTAGTTGAAAGCAGCTATCAAATCCCCCCTCATTCTTCTCTTCTGCAGGCTAAACAATCCCAGCTCCCTCAGCCTCTCCTCATAACTCATGTGTTCCAGTCCCCTAATCATTTTTGTTGCCCTTTGCTGGACTCTCTCCAATTTATCCACATCCTTCTTGAAGTGTGGGGCCCAAAACTGGACACAGTACTCCAGATGAGGCCTCACCAATGTCGAATAGAGGGGAACGATCACGTCCCTCGATCTGCTCGCTATGCCCCTACTTATACATCCCAAAATGCCATTGGCCTTCTTGGCAACAAGGGCACACTGCTGACTCATATCCAGCTTCTCGTCCACTGTCACCCCTAGGTCCTTTTCTGCAGAACTGCTGCCTAGCCATTCGGTCCCTAGTCTGTAGCTGTGCATTGGGTTCTTCCGTCCTAAGTGCAGGACCCTGCACTTATCCTTATTGAACCTCATCAGATTCCTTTTGGCCCAATCTTCCAATTGGTCTAGGTCCTTCTGTATCCTATCCCTCCCCTCCAGCGTATCTACCACTCCTCCCAGTTTAGTATCATCCGCAAATTTGCTGAGAGTGCAATCCACACCATCCTCCAGATCATTTATGAAGATATTGAATAAAACCGGCCCCAGGACCGACCCTTGGGGCACTCCACTTGATACCGGCTGCCAACTAGACATGGAGCCATTGATCACTACCCGTTGAGCCCGACAATTTAGCCAGCTTTCTACCCACCTTATAGTGCATTCATCCAGCCCATACTTCCTTAACTTACTGACAAGAATACTATGGGAGACCGTGTCAAAAGCTTTGCTAAAGTCAAGAAACAATACATCCACTGCTTTCCCTTCATCCACAGAACCAGTAATCTCATCATAAAAGGCGATTAGATTAGTCAGGCATGAACTGATCAACTCCTCCCCCTCCCTCCCAGTGCCTCCTGCATGCTGGGCAACAGCTGTTCAGCAGCATGCAGGAGGCACTGGGAGGGAGGGGGAGGAGCGGGTTGGGGACGCGCTTAGGGGAGGGGGTGGAAAGAGGCGGGGAAGAGGAGGGACAGGGGCGGAGTGGGGATGGGAAGAGATGGGGCAGGTTGGGGCCTTGGGGGAAAGGGTAGAGTGGGGGCAGGGTCTGGGGTTGAGCGGGGAGTTTGGGGGTCCCCAAAATTTTTTAAATCAAAATGGGAGTCTTTGGGTTGCTAAAGTTTGAGAACCGTTGCTCTATGAGAATTTTAAGCCCTGGTTGTTACCCTTGCTTGGCCACACACACTGCAAATGCCCTTTGACCTCACAGTAAGTCTCCCTTAATCCTTTTAATGGGATTGTTGCAAGACTGCCTTGTTCCAGACAGCACCAGGAATATTCCTTTTATCCTCTAGCATAGGGGCGGGCAAACTTTTTGGCCCGAGGGCCACATCTGGGTGGGGAAATTGCATGCAGGGTCATGAACGTAGGGTTGGGGCAGGGGTTTGGGGTGCGGGAGGGAGTGCGGGGTGTGGGAGGGGGTACAGTGTGCAGGAAGGGGCTCAAGGCAAGGGGTTGGGTACCTCCCCCAAAGTTCCCATTGGCCATGGTGAGGGCAGCGTGCGGAGACCTCTGCCTCCCCTCCTCCCCCAGGGCCCGCAGGGAGCGGCGCAGGGCCCATGGCACGCAGGGGGTGGTGGGCCCGGGAGCTCGATCCAAAGCCCTGACGAGCTGGATCTGGCCCACGGGCCATAGTTTGCCCACCCCTGCTCTAGCGACACCTCTCCCAAGGAACTCCCTTCAGTTTGACTCTCTAATCACACATCTAATTTTCTGGGCTATATTAAGAGTCATTCATGTCCCTACAATGCTTTGCAGATGCACTGCCCTATATAATGCTAACCGTGATGCTCTCACAGGAGGAGAAAGCTAATTAGCTTTCCCCAAGGAAAGACAATTAATAATCGGCAAGGAGCTGGGAAATAAGGGCCTCACTGAGCTCTGCTTTCTACAGACTTGGGAGCTGCACTTGGGAGGTCAGTCATTCCTGGCAGAGAAAGAGAGATTGTTGTGGGATGGAGGCAGAGATGGGTCTGAAAAGAGGGTCATCTGAGATGCAGAGTTAGATCATTGGCTTGTGTGAGTCAAGGACGTAGATGGAGAAGGCAGGGCGGGTAGAAACATGGTAAGTAATTGGGGCATATATTTGCAAATTTTCCTTCTGGTTGAAATTGTTCCTAGAATTCCCTGACCAGACAAATTAAAACCAAAATTTCTCGTGCATTTAATTTCAAATAGAAAAAGTTTGCTCTATTTTGGTCCCTCTCCCCCCCTCCTCCTTCCCCCACCTTTTTTCTTTCCCTTTTCCAAAAATGGAAACATTTTGGATCCTCTCCTCTGAAGAGGACGTTTCCGCAAGCAGCTAAGCTGGGTTGTGTGCTCCTTTTTCAGCGGCCTCCTTGTGGTGCTACACATGTAGCGACGAGCCCTCCAACTGGAATTGTGTTACAGCGACTAAGTGTGCAGACACTGACAAATACTGTCTCACAATATACGCAACTGGAGGGATTGGTGAGTACCCGGAATTACCTCAATGCGGTTTTCCCTCAGTCTCTGCTCACCACGGTGTCTGAGTGACAGGTTATCAGTTTATTTAGGATGCAGGTCACTCTGTCTCACCCCCATGCCAGCGAGCTGGATTCTTTCGTCCTGCTTCTGAAAGGATGAATAATCACTCAGGAGTGATGAGCATAGCACATGGCCTGGGCCTTAGGAAACTGTAAATGATCCAAGAACCTAAAAATCCACAAAAACCTTGAGGGCTGGTGTCCCTTTAATCCGCCTGGGACGTTGCCAACGAATCCTTGCTCCCTGGTCTGCTACAGGTGCTGTGCCTTGTCTCAGCTACAGGTCAAACCTATGGGGGTGAAGCACATGACAGATCAGCTCTACTGACCAGCTCTGCCCTGCACGGGTATCCACACAACAGGCCTCAAACCCCTGCTCCCCCCACATGCAGTGGGCTCAGTTTGAATCCCGGGAAGGAGTCTCTGCCTTGGGGGTGGCCTTTCTTTTGGCTGTTCCGCAGCCATAGTCAGGGCTCTGGAGAGGATGTTCCCAGGCAGGTCTGTGACTGCTAGCCAGAGACGGGCGATTGCTGTGCTGACTGTCCCCAGGGCACGGAAGAGCAACAATGAGCGCGAGGCCGGGCACTTCCTAGCAGATAAACACTGGTTGGGTTAAAAGCTGGAGGCAAAACTACCAATCATGCCCTCTCCATTGGCGCTTGTTGCTTAGCTACTTTAAGACCATTCTCTCCTCTGCTGGAACTCTGGGGGGGCTCTTTGATAACAATTCTCTTCTCTGGTTTTCTTTCCCCTTCAGGTGATAAAAAGGGGCATCGCATCACCAAGAAATGCTCCACGGTGTGTCCCCAAACAAACCTGAACCTCGGGGTAGCCGCCATCTCTACCTCCTGCTGTGAGCATTCCTTGTGCAACATCAGCGGGGCCAGCAGTGTGAAAACCAGCTACAGAGTGATGGCCACAGGCATCCTGGCCAGTCTCATCTACGTCCTCAGAACAGGACTGTGATGGGGCCAGAAAAAAAAAGAGGACTTGCCATCCCAAAGAACCAACTTGGGCTTCCTCAGAGAGATACCAAAAGCCTTCTGTGCAAAGTTGCCATCCGAGTTAACACTGCCCTGTCTCTTCTGTGTCACCTCAGATCCCCTCAGCATAGGGTGACCAGATGTTCCGTTTTTATATGGACAGTCTCGTTTTTTGAGACTTTTTCTTATATAGGCGCCTATTACCCCCCACCCCCTATCCTGTTTTTTCACAGTTGCTATCTGGTCACCCTACCTCAGCAAGTAGTTTCTGTCTAATTTTCTGCAGTGCTGTACCCTGGGGATAAGAGCACTGCCCTCCCTCACCAGGGGGTTGTGAGGATAAGTGCATTAAAGAGGTTACGCTGATGGAGGCTAGATACACACTGAAGATTTTATCTATCTATAGCTAGTAGCTCCGCCTCCACCTTTTGTTTAGCAGAGCCAGAGTCACCTCCCACACACTTGGTGTTGATGACTTGGGATGCTCAGCAGAATGGTGCTGCCTGGATGGATGTGCCGGCTCAGGGGAAAGGCACCATATAGCGCAAAGTACTAACACTTGTTCCATCCTCTGTCACAGGCCCTGTGTCATTTCACTCCTCATTCCCCCAGCACTGTCTCTTTACTGCCTCTCCTCACACTCACACCACGGACAGCTCGAGAGCCCTCTCCTCTGCAGCGCACTCACCAGAGCAGCCTCTCTGTGTCTCTGAACAGACCTTTACTCCCACGTCTGTCCCCTTACTACCTTTCTAATATTAGCCCCAATGAATGAATGAGTGAATGAATGCATGCTTGGCTGTATTCACCTACACTTTGTTCCCATTTCTTGTTCCTGTAATTTTTCCCATATAAGCATTTACTGTCTTGTATTGCTTCACCCTGTGAAAGCCCATTTCGATACATTTTGTAGGACAAATGCTGGACAAAATAAAGTGTTTTTTTATTCTACCATGGAAGCATCAGTTGTGTTAACTCTGGGATAGCTGGAGAAAACAGCCCTGCCCGGTTGGGAGCAAAAAGATCCGTGGTCTAAGTCTGTGCATGACATTTCGGCTTGGAAGAATTCGATTTTTATTGAGCAATGTGGGTAAACATCTATTGCACTGTCCATACATAAACCGACAAAAATGATTTCCATTGATAATAATAGACATTTACAGACAGGCAAAGCAAAACAAATGCTGCTTGAGAACTTAGTTTTTGAATTCGGGCTATTTAGGTTGTATATTTTGACAGGGGATGTTGACGATTTGTGTTCTAATGGTTATAAAGCTCTAATTTTTTTGAATCTCAGCATCTCCTGTCATTAAATAATTGTTCTCTGAACCCGTCCCATTACCTGACCCTCCCCCCATAATTCCCTGCAACTGTGAACATGTAAATAGATAAAAATCGGGGGGGAAATGCTTAAAAATAAATGTTGATATCATCCATCCAAATGATAAAAAACACAAATCCAGTGCCGCCCAGCCTAGTTAGAGTGCAACTTTTCTGAATTAGCTGAACAGCAACTTGTCTCAGAATCGGTGAGCCCCTGGGTGCCAGCTGAGGTGGCATCGCATAGCTATATTTTTAAAAACTGGTTTTTCTGACCGTTCAAAAGTGATGTCAGAAGGAACACAGCCTCCCAGGCTCTTCCTGAGCCATCCAAGAAGTAGAGTGGTGAGGCCTGAAGGAGTTCAGACTCCATAGGTTTGTCTCCAGTGCATTGGGAGGTCTGATTGCCGCTTGATTCTAGGTAGCCGGACTAAAAACAGCAGAGAAGACGCAGCAGCACATAGGTACGTACCCACAGGCTCTGGGCAGGCTAGTACAATTTGTGCTGATGCCTGGGATAGCACATCTTCACTGCTATTTTTTAGCTTGGCTAGAGTAAATCTAGTGCAGGTCTGCCGAGCTGAGCGGCAATCACACGTTCGCTTGCAGCGAAGCCATGTCCTAAGAGTTACAGGTGGAAGTAGGCCGGATGGCTTTGTGACTGAAGCACAGGCCTGGGAGTCTGCAGATCTAGGCGCTATTCCTGGCTCTGCCACAACCTCCCTCTGTGACCTCCGGCAAATCACTGCACCGCGCCGAGCCTCTGTTTCCCCATCTGCAAAATGGGGATATTGCTACTTCCCTACCTCACAAGGGGGCAGGGACGCCTAGTTCATCACTGTGTATAAAGGGAGTTCAGAGCCTCCAGTGGAAGTTGCTGAATAAACAGAAAGGCTCATTTTAAGGAGGAAGAAGGGCCTGTCCTTGCACTCAAAGGACAAATAGTCCGGAGTGTTTGAGTGTACCTTGTAGGCTGCCCTGTGTTTTCAGTGGCAATGGAATTACCCACAGGACCCCTCCCTTGCAGCAGAAGTTTGCTCCAGAGCTTTAAGCTTCCATTAAAAATAATTAACATTCTAGGCTACATTGTGGTGGAGAAGGTCTTGAAAGCATGAACTGAGTGAATGTGAATTGATGGAGGGAGGTCTGCCTGAGTCTGCAGACAGCCTGAAAAAACCTGCTCATGGAGGATGTGAGCTTCAGGGTGTGGACTCGGAAATGTAGGAATCACTGTGTAAATGTCAACACTGTTAACGCTTTCACTGCTGATGACTTTACCAGGAACATCCAGCTAATGTGCTTATCCACCTCCCACCCCACCAAGTGCCAGGTTCCCTGACAACTGCCTCCTACCTAGCTTCTTGCTGAGAGCTGGCTCACTCGCCTCTCACTGGGGAAACCTCCCAAGGCGCTGCAGGGCCATGGCCCAGCTCCTATTACAGGGCCGGGTAAGAGGTAACCGGCCCCCAGTTCTATACAGCAGTGGATGGTGAACGCTCTCCTACTGCAGGGGATATATACACACACATATCGTTCAGGCCGACTTTTTGCTTCATAAAAAAGTAAACAGGGCACAGTGCTGTTTTTCCTTTGCTGGTCTCTGTTACTTCCTCACGTTTCCCCAAATGCTTGTGCGCCCCTGAGGTGAGATCCTGTCCGAACTGGGGGTGTGGGAGGAGTTTGTGGCCAAATTCACCCCAACGAAGAAAATCTCCTGTGTGGATCGGGACGGGGGAGGGGGGACGCAGCAAGCGGACGGGAGATCGGGGTCTCTTGATTTCTTGAATGAGAAGTTTTCTTACTGGAAGCCTAGATCGGGTATTTGGAGGCAGTGCACAGGAGTTGGGCCTACAGAAGTCTCTGGGCCTTAATGAAGGAGGAGCTGTGGCCCACGACCAGAAGAAGGGGTCGAGTGCTTCCCATCATGGGTTCTACTCTTGGTGCTGCCCTTACTGGCTCTTTGCGTTCACAAACAGCAGCAGCAGCATGGGGGATGGGCAGAAGAAGCCATTACAACCCCCCCTTCCACTCCCAAAACACAGACCAGAAGACTTCCCCAAAAACAAGAGCAATGCGAGCAGCATTGTCAACCCCAAGCGCTGGAAACTCATGACTCAGTCCTATGAGATAATGAAAAGGGCTTAAAAATAATAATAAATGTTGGCAAGAAAACTGGGCAGAGAAACTGGATTAGCCTAAACCAAAAAGGCCACATTGATCTAATCCAAGAAATGTTGAATTACGTTTGTTCAGAACAGAAAGTGGAAATGGAAATTAATGAACCAAAAGAGCTGTGTCAGATATGAGGCCTAATTGGTGGACAAAATAGTGAGGGGGTGGTCTCTGCCTCCTATCACTCCCTTTCTGGGTCCATAAAGAAAGAGACTTTGGTGGGGAGTGGGGTGGGAATATGGAAGAGGAGATCGAGACTATTGAAGCCAGATTCACCATCATGGCTGCCATCCCCACCATCTCCTGGGCCTTCCTCAGCCTGATCCTGAGAGGTGTCCTGACCAGAATGGGCTAGAGAGAGGGACCAGGTGGCCTACAGGCGATACATCCAAAAATCCAGTTGATAAAGTTTCAGTTGGTACATTTTAAACAGCTCTAGTGTCAAGGAGCACCTAGAGCAAGTGATGGGCACTTCTTTCTACTCACTGTGTCTACAATGAAACATCCATAAATAGCTTCCCCCTTTCTCTAACTCCTCCCATTTTCCCTATTTAAATCCCGTTTTTCTCCCTAATTAATCCCACACTCCTGGATGAACATATCTTCCAAATATTTGTAGACTGGTATCATTCCCACCCCTTCCGCTTATAGATCCCCTAGTCTCTTTAACTAGCCTCATTAGTCTTTTCGATCTTTCTTCCTTGGTCAATCCCACTCCCTCCGATCATTTGTGTCCCTCTTTTCTGAATGCCTTCCAATTTATCTACATCGTTCTGGTGTTGGAAAAGTGAAGATAATATTAAGATCACAGAAACATACAGGAATTGCCAGATGAGTCCAGACCAATTTAACTGCCCGAAATCCAGCTAAGAATCATTTACACACAGCAAAGTTGTCATCTCTAAACTCCCACAGTGTGCAGGAGACAAAAGCTGTCTAATGGGTATTTTAAGTTTTAACGCCTGAGCTGAGTCAGGCAATAAGACGCTTTTGCCGAAATGGCACCTGCTATTTCTGTAACTGCCAATGGATGATGCTAACTGAATGAAATGTGAAATGCTCCATTATCAGAGTGTTGGCTGGTTTTGCAGGGCAACATATGGACTGCAGAATGGCAGTGGGTGGCGATTTGACCTTCTTTTTTGATTTCTTGCTCTGAATAGCGAGCAATAAAAGGAGAATTTAATTTGTTGTCAGTGTGGAGGCCCGAGGGCTTTGTCTTAGGTGATCCCAAATATACCGACACTGGGTGGAGGAATCTGCATTCATTGACATTGACTGTCCCTTTGCTACGTGCAGCCCTCACCCCTCATCTCCCCAGATCACTGTGTAGTTTGATTCTTTCCGCTCGTGTGTTTCCTCCCCACTCCAATCTTGCAGCAAATTTGAACACATTTATCCCCAAGAAATATCTGACCAAACAAGAGGCGAAACAGCCAAGAAAGGAGCAGAAGGCGGCTTGGATTGGAATTAATTAATAGGCAGCAGGTTTAAAACAAACAAAAGGAAGTATTTCTTCACACAACGCAAAGTCAACCTGTGGAACTCCTTCCCAGAGGATACTGTGAAGGCCAAGACTATAACAGGGTTTAAAAAAGAACTAGATAAGTTCATGGAGGATAGGTCCACCAATGGCTATTAGCCAGGATGGGCAGGGATGGTGTCCCTAGCCTCTGTTTGCCAGAAGCTGGGAATGGGTGACAGGTGATGGATCACTTGATGATTCCCTGTTCTGTTCATTCCCTCTGGGGCACCTGGCATTGGCCGCTGTCGGAAGACAGGATACTGGGCTAGATGGATCTTTGGTCTGACCCAGTATGAATGTTCTTATTTTCTTATGGATGGGCATGAAAGGCTGGAAAACCCTCCCAGAGCCCAGCGCTGGGCCACAGCCAACCACAAGCATCATTCTTTGGAGTGTGATAGATGCTTCTCCCTTGAGACAGATGTGGGTCTGAGGAGCACAAGCAGCCTCGCTGCCATGTCCCCAAAAGCCACTGGTTCACACTCACCAACCAAAAGTACAATTATTATTTTTCAGCGAATATTTAGTTAAATTTAAATAGCTTTCCATCGGGAACTATTTTTCTTGGTGTAATATGTTTCTGATCATCAGGAAAATACCCAATAAAGACTCTTTTTTTTTTTTTGGATCCCCACCCCCAATAATATTGACATGGGGCTGTTTTATAATCCCAACAAAACAAGACAGGACATGGCATGCTGGGTCAGAGGTCCTGCTACCTTCTGCCTCGTGCCTGATACCACCCTGAAGGCCTGGAAAGTTTCCCAACACACATACTCTTTTGAGGTTTGGTTGTTTAATTGGTGCCTATCCTTGCTCCAAGTTTCACAGTCGGAGCTGTTGGGAAACAAGAGATGTCCATGCCTGAGTCACACAGGGCCCAAATTTGGCATTATTAATTAATGTAAGAGTGTGTGCTGGAAAAAGGGCATCACTGCTAAATGGCTCACTCACATATTCCGCAAGTGAACTCATGGCTGTAGGTGGAAAATATTCAGAAACATGAATATTCAGTGGGAGAGAGAAACCTGAGGTCAAGACTTAACAGAGGCATTGGGGATGGAGAACAGCAAGTTAGACAGTCCTTTGCAAAGGGATAGGGCACGAAAAATTTCCAGTGCAGTTTTGGGTTGTATGTGCATTGACATTTCAACCATGGGGCCATGACTCCACCTCAAAGAAGAGATAAGAGAATCAGAAGAGTGAAGGGGCAAGCAAAGAAAATCATAAAGGCCCAGAAAGATTCGGATGTTTTAGTTTAGAGAGAAGAGAGACAAGAGGGGCTGTAACAGGGGTGAACACAATATTGAACTACTCATAGACGGTCAGTCAGGTGCTTCCATTTACCCTGTCACAAATATTTTTCCTGTGTAATTATTCTTCTAAACGTTGTTTTTATTTTCATGTTGATTGGTCATCTTAATCACATGGCAGGATGCTTTAAAAATCAAACCAATTGTGTCTTCAAAATGACCAGTTTTGAAACTGAAAAATTTCGTTGATGAAAATGAGACCATGGGAAAATAAATGCTTTTAGATCAGACAACATTTCAAAAAAGTTTTCTTTCCCGGTGGTTTTAAACCTAATTCTCCCATTCCCCCTTGCATTTCCCTCACTGGCTGTGTGGTGTGGATGCTATCAGCAGAAAGCTTTGAAGAAAATGCAAAAAACAAAACCAGCCATTTCCCCCAAAGGCACCTTCTAAAACAAAGCATAAGGAAGAAACATTCTCACAGGCATTCCCTACTCTTTCGTGGGGCATAAGCCAAACACTAACTGAAAGAATCAGGCAGAAGCTTTCCGTAGGGAGAGGTTATTCCCTGTCTCTCACACAGACACACACCCATCAATCTTGTGTCCTATGCTATGGCTCACACCCCACCCCCTCAAATCATCATCATCTTAGTAATGAAATGCAAACACCACACAGCTATAAAACCTGCCCTGGTTGGAACTGCCCTGATTGCAAAGGCTGCGAAGACGTAGCGAAGATGAAGGCTTTGCTTTTCGCCCTGTTGGCTGCAGTCCTGTGTGCGGAGCAAGGTGAGATGCTAATGATTCTTCTCTGCTAGACAAAGAATGTGCAGATGAGAGAGAACCAGCCTAGAAATGGCAGGGACACAGGGAGATTTTACAGCCTCAGTGGTGAAGATGTGACAGTCAACAGTGAATTGACACTGGTGCTGTCCCCTTTGCTGTCTTTGAGCCCCAGCTTGTGACTGGGGTATTTCAGAGCGCCTTCAGAGAGTTAGTTTCATTCCATTCCATTCAGAGAGCCATGCCAGGTGCAAAGCTTTGTACTCTTGAATACTGGGCTATACAAAGGACCACAGTCCCATGCCCCTAAACTAGGTGACCGGTCTACCAGCTGCATATTATGAGGGCCCGAGGGAGAGGACAATACAGGACGAGGCTAGTTCTGGAGACCTACCTAGACATTGGACAAAGATCATTTATACACTCTGCAATCTTGAGCCTTTTACTCAGATGACCAGTGCTGGCCAGCACCATTTCCTTACAGAAATAACCTTCCATAACTATCCTGTCGCATGGGGTTTGATCCTGCCCAGTGCTGTTCATGCTGCTTCCTATCCAGCAAAGCACGTAATCACATTCTTAGTGGTAAGCACGTGAATACTCTTGTTGAAGTCAATAGGATTACTCCCATGTAGAAAGTTCAGCAGGTGATAAAGTGTTTTGCTGGCTGGGGACCGCGGTGCTCAGCACCATGCTGGGTGGAGCCCTTGGGCAAGAGTTTAACAAATGTGATCAAATACAAAATAAATTTGTACAATGATATAGCAGATATTTGCTAGAGGATCTAATGATACGCAATCAGAGCGATAAGTTCTAGCTGAAAGGCCAGCGGCTGGATCCTTTCAAGGAGATAGTTGTTCTTCTCCAAGGATTCCTGATCTCAATCTGCTTTTCAAAACTACCTCCCTGACCTTGTAAACAACTGCACAGGTGAGTCATGGTCTGCCTATAAGTAATCCTGTCAAACTCACTGGGACGATTTGCATGTGTCAGGTTAGACAAAGTATTTGAAGCACTGGAGCCAAGGTAGGTCTGAGTTTGCTCAGTGTATTGTGGGGAGACCTTCAGAAAGAAAAGCTGTGTGTGCTATATGTTTATCTTTTGTTCCCTGTCTGGAGCCGTCTATCATGGAGAAGCTCTGGCTATTAACCAATGAGCATTACTGTTCAATTGTCATGTAAACGGACATCAACAATCATTGTCTGAAACATTTCTACTGCTGTTAGATGTAACATCTGCGGTTATTGTGCCTGAGATTAGAGAAAAACCATCTGTCCCTATTTTTCCAGTCTGTTCAACTCCGTACATTTGATAGCACTTTATACTATTTCCCTAGTAGGATCAGCCGGTTTTCTCAGTGCTGTTCTAAAGAGGAGTGTTCTGCAAGGGTCTAAACTGTGTTGTGTCTTCCTTTTGCAGTTTACTCATTGCGGTGCTTCACTTGTAATGATGAGCCCTCCAACTGGAATTGTATTAAAATAACTAGCTGTGCAGAGAACGACAAATACTGTCTAACAACCTACACGAAAACAGGGCTTGGTGAGTACGTGCAATATCTCAGTAAGGTTTGTCTAAGGCTGTGATCACCAGGATGTCTGAGTATCAGTTTATTGATGATGCAATACGTCCTCTGCCTCACCCCCATGCCAGGGAGCTGGACTCTTTCTTCCCTCTCCTGGGAGGATGAATAATTACTCAGGAGTAATGAGCATAGCATATGAAGAGCAAACTGCACAGCAGTAAGGCACTTCAAATGTCCTGTATCCCTTCTCATGGGGATAGATCCTCACTAATCACGCTCCAGGGAGGGACCTATTTGGAGAAATAGAATTTACATGCAAAATCCCATTACCAGATCTTGATGCTCAAAAATATATCTGCATTGTGCTGTGCATGCACAAAAGGATTGAGAACCCTAGGGAACGTGGCCCTATAATAACCCTAATGGCACGCTGGCAGTGAATCCTCACTCTCTCCTACTGCTCTAGGTGCTGGGCACTGACCCAGGTTACTAGTGGGAGTGAGGCGCATAGCTGTGAACCATATTGATAGTATCTGCACTGCACCGGTGTCCGCAAAAGCCTCAAACTCCCCAGTCCTCCTCCCCGCACATTCCATGGGCTCCGTTTGAATCCTGGGAAGGATTCTCTAGGGTGTGGTCTCTCCTTTGGCTGTTCCAAAGTCACGGTCAGGAATCTGGAGAGGATGTTCATCGCTTCATAGAATCCAAGGCCGGAAGGGACCATGGGGGTGATCTAGACTGACCTCCTGTATAGCACAGGCCAGAGAACTGCCCCAGAACAATTCCTAGAGCAGATTTTTTTTAGAAAAAAACCCATCCAATCTTGACTGAAAAATTGCCAGTGATGGAGAATCCACCATGACCCCTGCTAAATTCTTCCAATGGTTAATTACCCTCTGTGTTAAAAATGTAAGCCCGCTTCTTTCCAGTCGGAATTTGTCTAGATTCAGCTTCCAGCCACTGGATGATATTAGACCTTTCTCTGCTAGATCGAAGAACCCATTATCAAATATTTGTTCCTCATGTATGTTCTTATAGACTGTGATCAAAAGTCACCCCTTAACCATCTCTTTGCTAAACTACATAGAATCATAGAAGATTAGGGTTGGAAGAGACCTCAGGAGGTCATCTAGTCCAACCCCCTGCTCAAAGCAGGACCAATCCCCAACTAACTTAAATACATAGATTGAGCTCCTTTAGTCTATCACTATAATGATTAAAGGAATTAGAAAACATATCTAAACATTCCCATGCTGCTGCATACTGGTCCGTAACTGCTATCAAGAGACCGGTGCTGTGACGATTGCTGTGCCGAGTGTCTCCAGAGTATGGAATAGCAACGAGTGTTAGGTCGGGCACGGCCTAGCAGATGGACTGGCTGGGTTAAAAGCCTGAGGCAAATCAACCAGTTATAACTGCTGAGAAATGCCCTTCCCTTTGGCTCTTGTTGATTAGCTGCTTTAGTACCATTATCTCCTTGATAAGCAGAGTTGCCAGAACTCAGGGGGACTCCTGAATAAGGATTCTTGGCTCTGTTTTTCTTTCCCCATGAAGGTGAGAAAGCTGAGTACCGCATCACCAAGGCATGTTCTGCTGAGTGTCCTCAAACAAAGTGGAACCTAGGCATAGCAGCCATGTCTACATCCTGCTGTCAGCATTCCTTGTGCAACATCAGCGGGGCCAGCAGCGTGAAAACCAGCTACACAGTGATGGCCATGGGGATCCTGGCCAGTCTCATCTATGTCCTCAGATCCGGGCTGTGAAGGGGCCAGGAAAAGGAGGACGTGATGTCCCAAAGAACCGGCTCGAGCTTCCCCAGTGAGACACCAAACATCCTCTGTGCAAAGGTTTCACCCGGGTTAACACTGCCCTATGCCCGTCAAGGCTATGTCTACCCTAAAGCTAGGGGTGTGATTCCCAGCTCACATAGATGTCCTCGCGCTCTAGCTCTCACTGAGCGAGCACGCTAAAAGTACGAGTGTAGCCATGGTAACACGGAGCCGCAGCAAGCAGCAGCAGGGCCTAGTTGCCCCAAGTGCGCGTCCGCTGCCCGCGTTGCCGTGACTACACTTCTATTGTTAGCATCCTGCTCGATGAGAGTTGGTGCTAGTATGTCTACATGGGCTGGGAGTCATACCACTAGCTAGACTTGGCCTCAGAGTCACTTCAGATTCCATCAGCAAGTCATTCCTCTCTCCGTTTTCGCGCCGTGGTTCTGTCTCTGACCCAACCACACCTCCATGCTTGGCGTTGGTGACCTGGGACGCTCAGCTGAACGGCGCTGCCTGATGAGAAGGGCACCATATCGCGCAAAGTACTAACACTGTTAGAGTTACTTGTTCCAACCTCTGCCCCAGGCCATGTGTAATTCTCCCGGCGACAGTCTCCTCTCTGCCTCCCTTCACCACCGACAGCAAGAGAGCCTTCTCCTCCCCGGCTCACTCACCAGCAGCCTCCCTGTGTTTCTGAACAGACCTTTACTCCCAGGTCTGTCCCCCTTCTGCCCCGCTAACATCAGCCCTGGTGAAAGAAAGAAGAGTTGAGTTTATTCACCTATATTTTGTTCCCACCACTGATTTCTGTCTTTTTTCCCCATATACCAGGCATGGCCAAACCATGGCTTGTCACCCACCCCAGGCTTTTTTACAGTTAGTGTGGATCACGGAGCACCCCCACCCCATTCTCCACCTACCAGCCTGGGGTGGAGGAGCTCAGGGCTTGTGTCCTGCGGCAGGGTGGTGGGGCTCCAGGCTTCTGCCCTGCTGGGAGGGGGGTCTTGGGCCTTCAGCCCCACGGGAGGTGCCTGCTGGGGCTCGGGGCTTCAGCAGGAGAGGGGCTGAAGCCCCGAGCTCCGGCAGGCACCCTGGGCTCTCGAACTTCTGAAGATTATCACATACAGCTCAGAGGGTCAGTAAGTTTGGCCATATACCAGTTGCTGGCTTGTATTGTTTCACTCTGTGAAAAGCCCTTTTCGAAACACTCTGTCGGACAGATGCTGGACAAAATAAAGTGTCATTTTATTCCATTGCGTACGCGTCTGATGCGTCAGCTCTGGGCTAGCTGGAGAAAACAGCCCTGCCAAATTGGGAACAAGAACACGGGAGGTCTGAGTCTGTATGGTACTGAAACTATAGTTACCGGTGACAGTATTTACTCCAGATTGCTCTATTCCATGGCACACACTAGCTGGGGCTGTCTAGTGTGTTTATATATAAAAATCTGCCTCCATTTGATCTCATGCCGCAGAGGCAGTGCCATGAAGTGAAGTGGCCTTTTAAGGGGTGCCCAGAAGTGGGGTGCTGCTCCCAGCAAGGTGCCACAAGCCCACAGGTGGCAATGGGATGCCACACGGCGGGGAGGGGTGCACGCTCAGGAAAATTATGTCGCATTTCTGCACCTCCATCTCCCCATCTGCAAGGAATGGGATAATGAGACTTCCCTGCCTCGTCATCGGTGTAGTGAGGCTTAATCCATCATCGGGGGGTATGAAGTGATTTAAGAGCTTCCAGTGGAAGGTGCTCTATAAGCAGCAAGGACTATTATAAAGGGGAAGAAAGGCCCCTTCTTGCACTTAAAGGGAAAGTAGTCAGGAATATCTGAGTGCCTTGTGAATACTGGGGTCAGGCAATCAGCCACAGAACCCACTCCGTCCAGCAGAATTTTTTTCCGGAAACTAAGCTTCCATTCAGATAAAATCTAAATGTTCTAGACCTCTTGGTTGCTGTGGCAGATGACAGAACAAGGAGCAATGGTCTCAAGTTGCAGTGGGGGAGGTCTAGGTTGGATATCAGGAAACACTATTTCACCAGGAGGGTGGGGAAGCACTAGAATAGATTCCCTAGGGAGGTAGTGGTATCTCCATCCTTAGAGGTTTTTAAGGCCTGGCTTGACAAGGCCCTGGCTGGGATGATTTAGCTGGGGATGGTCCTGCTTCGAGCAGGGGGTTGGACTAGATGACCTCCTGAGGTCCCTTCCAACCCTGATCTTCTATGACAGCCTTGAAAACATCAGCTGAGTGAATGTAAGGTAAGGCAGGGATGTCTTACTTATTAGTGACGCTTATTGCAGTAGTGCCTAAAGGGTATGTCTACACTACAACGTGTCCTGGTCTGTTGGGTGGTAGGTGACAAGTAGGGGTATACACCTTAACTCACTTAAAACCACCTTCACTAAATAAGGAGTCTCCACTAGAGAAGTAGATCACATCATGGAAATACCCTGAGAGAACCTGCTTCAACACAAAATAAAACCCCTCTGACTGCACACTGCTAGTTGTCACCTACCACCCCACATTGGAACCCAACTGGGGTGTCAAACAACTACAACACATACTCAATGGGGACCACATCCTGAAAGAAATCTTTCCTGAACCCCCTCTTCTGGCCTTCAAACCCTCCCCCCAACCTCATCATCAGAAGTGAGCTCCCCACAGATCAGGACCCACCAACTCAAAGCGGCACCAGACCCTGCCAGAACAGCAGATGCAAAACCTGCAGACATACCTCCGCTGCTACAATGACCAATGCCCTTGACAACACACCTTTCAGGATCCTGCACATGCCTATCATGACATGTGGTATATCTCATCCAGTGCACTAAATGCCCCACTAATAACTATGTGGGTGAAACCAGACAATCACTACGCTCTAGAGTGAACTCACACAGGAAAATGATGAAAGACGAAAACACCCCATGACATCACCTGTAGGTGAGCATTTTTCCCAAAGCAATCACTCCATAGCTGACCTCTCAGTCCTCATCCTCAAAGGAAACCTGCACAATACTTTCAAAAGATGATCTTGGGAGCTTGAATTCATCACTCTGCTAGACACCAAAAATCTCGGACTGACCAGAGACACTGGATTTATGGCTTATTACATCCTATAATTTACTAACCCCCAAGTTTTGTCCCATGACTGCAAAGGTGTTAATGGGCCACTCTACCATGAATGGTCCCTTAGAATATGTGCTAAACAATCTGTTCCACCTTGCATTTTGCTCCGATTCTGGGAGCCCCTTTCCCAAACCTGAAGAGCTCTGTGCTCTTCTTCATCAAAAGCTTGTCTCTTTTTCATCAACAGAAGTTGGTCCAATAAAAGATGTTACCTCTCCTTCCTTGTGTCTCTGAGGCTATGTACACACTACAGCTTACGTCAGTATAAGTTATGTCGCTCAGGGGTGTGAATAGGCCATTGCCCTGACATATGTTATGTGACATATGTTAGACTGACCTAAGCACTGGGGCGGACGGTGCTATGTCAGTGGGAGAGATTCTCCAGCCAACAGCGACCGCCGCTCGTGGGGGCTGGAGTAATTCAGTCGACGGGTGAGCACTATCCCAGCAGTTTAGAGAGTCTGCATTAGCAGCATTACAGCAGCACTGGTGCAGCTGTGTGCTGTGAACTCTGGAGTATAGTCGTTGGCCGATACCCTAAAGTTACTCTATCTGGTAGCATCCTTCTATTCAAGGTGACCAACAAAGCTGTCCAGGGCTTGCTGTATCACTCCCCACATCTGCTAACTAGCCACTTAGCTGTTACCACCCGACCTTCACCTCTTCCTTGGTTTATTTCCTCTTTGATGACTGTTCAGTTGGCACACTGTATTCTGCCCCTCTTGCTCCTGTAAGGAATTTGGGTAGCTGTGTCAAGGTTCCTTCCCCACTCTGAACTCTAGGGTACTCTGCATGAAAACCTCCTAAGCTTACTTTCACAGCTTAGGTTAAAACTTCCCCAAGGTACAAATTAAATTTTATCCTTTGCCCCTGGATTTCCACTGCCACCACCAAACTTTAACTGGGTTTACTGGGAAACGTAGTTTGGACACGTCTTTCCCCCCCAAAATCCTCCCAAACCTTGCACCCCACTTCCTGGGGAAGGTTTGGTAAAAATCCTCACCAATTTGCATAGGTGACCACAGACCCAAACCCTTGGCTCTTAGGACAATGAAAAAGCATTCAGTTTTCTTATAAGAAGACTTTTAATAGAAGTAAAGGAATCACCTCTGTAAAATCAGGATGGTAGATACCTTACAGGGTAATTAGATTCAAAACAGAGAATCCCTCTAGGCAAAACCTTAAGTTACAAAAAAGACACACAGACAGGGATAGTCATTCTATTCAGCACAGTTCTTTTCTCAGCCATTTAAAGAAATCTTAATCTAACACATACCTAGCTAGATTACTTACTAAAAGTTCTAAGACTCCATTCCTGTTCTGTCCCTGGCAAAAGCAGCATACAGACAGACACAGACCCTTTGTTTCTCTCCCTCCTCCCAGCTTTTGAAAATATCTTGTCTCCTCATTGGTCATTTTGGTCAGGTGCCAGCGAGGTTACCTTTAGCTTCTTAACCCTTTACAGGTGAGAGGATTTTTCCTCTGGCTAGGAGGGATTTTAAAGTGGTTTACCCTTCCCTTTATATTTATGACAAGCTGACAGCTTTTTTTCATTTTACCTAGTCCCTTTGTCTTACGGAGTTCCCTACTTATTCTTTGTTTTTACATTCCACTAACCAGTTTCCTCCGGGTAGTTTTTTAGCTCTTACCATATCTCCAGCACTTGTTCTGATCCACACTGCCATCCTCAGGGGGTTGATATCCCCTGTCCTTATGTCCTCATCTAAGGAATTTACAATTCTGTAATTTTTGCCATTTCCCTTCCTTGCCCTTCTCCTTGCAGGTCCTTCTTCTGGTGCCAGAGAATCTACCCTTTTCTTTTTCCTCATTTGCCTCCAGTCTTCCTTCATGCTTTCCCTAGCCTCAGTGTCTGTCCTGGTGTCAGTGTTGTTTGTTGTCTCTTCCATCTCACTCTGCCTGGCTTCTCAGCCAGCCACAGCTCAGCAGGCCGGCAGCCTTCTGAACCCTATTTCAGCAGCCCCAGCCCCAGCCCTGTCACAACTCCTCCCAGCCAGCCTCTTCCCTCCCAGCTCTCTCAAGCCAGCCCAGCCCCCTTCTGCTCCAGACCTCCTGCCTTTATACCACCCAGCTCCTTCCCCAGCTGGGCTTCATCTGTAATTAAATCTGGGGCACCCCACAGGTGCAGCCTGGGGGCTTAATTGGCCTCTTTGCCTGCGTGGGGTACAAAATCCCATGTGCCTTGTTGATTTCTTGTGGTGCTATGGCTCTACTCTGTATTGCCTGACTTTTGTCAGTTTCAGTTGGGCATTATTTCCCCTTAGCAACCTTAACTATAGCTAACATGTTTTTTTCAGTTGGTCTGACATGTCAAGAACAAATTCTGGCTCCCCGGACTAGTTAATGGCCCGTGTTGTTTCCCCCGATCACGAGCAGCCCTGTAGAGAAATGCACATCTGTACCACATGGGTTTCCACACTGAACTCCCCAAACTGCCATGGTCCCATCCTTCTATGTGCAGGGCTAAGTGTAAAACCCAGAATGGATTCTCTAACATGCCTGCTTGGCTGTTTGAAGATCCTAGCCAGGAGTCTGGGAGCAGAGGTTCTCTGGACATTGACTACTGCCCGGTACCTGCCAGTGCTGTAAAGTGAATGCCATGCTCAATGGTTTCAGGGGTTCCTAGTACCAGTAATGACCTCTGGGTTGTGTATTGAGGACTGTGGTGGAATTCCAAGCTATTGGCGGAGTGCAAGGTAGGGGCTCCCCACCAAAGCCTGAGATAACAGTTTGTTTGCAGCCAGCCAGCGTAAAGCAAAGTGTGGTGAGTTGTGCCTCTCTGTTTTAGGGAGCAGCCCGTTGTTTTCTCTCTGTTTTGTGGTTTGCATGTTCTGACTTCTAAGAAAGTCAATTTCTAAGAAATCAATTTGCGTTTGTACCTAACTTCTCTGTGTGAATGCTGAGAGCACAACAGAGAAACCAGTGCCAAGGACGGGATTATACAAAAATAAAGAAAAGGGAGAGCAAGGATAAAATGGCTGCATGGACTACAGATGCACAGTTCCAATTTAATGAAACAGAGGACAATTTTGCAACCTATTCTGTCCTCAAAGACTTAACCAGTGGTTTTAGACCAATGTTCTAGAAGATACTGCTACACAGAGGGCTGGCTTCCTAACATTGGTGGGTTAAGCCACATCTGCAGTGCCAAAAGCGGGGAGCATGGATCAGCATTCATGTCACGCTCCCCGGCAATACCTGGCCCGGGAAAGCTAATGAGCCAACCATCAGACCAAATTCGGCGATGAACCCTGGTCACCTGCCACCTGAGGCTAAGAGGAAGTGCCTAAAGCCACAGGTTTGCCACAAGAACATGGTAAAATGGAAATTAAGGACGTAACAGAGATTAGAAGGATACATTATGTGCCTTCTACCATTTTTTTTTAACAGAGTGATGTAAGTTTCATCGAAGAAAGCCAACAGAAGGAGAACGAATCTCTGAATTTTTGGCAAGCCTGAAAAACCTGTCTGCCACTCCTTGCTTTGGGAATTTTCTGAAAGAGGCTCTCAGAGATTAATTTGGTTTCGGACTTAAACATGGGAGAGGCTTTTGAATGGTGTCCATGACATGGCACTGCAATTATGTGGAGCTGTGGAGACTGCTTTGTGGTTTGCCCCTTTACACAGGGAAACAGAGAGAGGGAAATTCTGTGTATAGAATCTCTTTCCTAGATGACCTCCCTATTACAGCTAAGGAAATTGCTCTGGAAACAAGAAATGAGCCAACTTTGATTATGCTTCCAGAGTGGCCATTTTTCATAACCAAGAAGCCACATGGCCCTTACAGGAATCTGGAGTTCTCCGTGGAAGATGGTGGTTTTCTATAGGGACTACAAGCACTAATACCTAAAGGCTTACAGAGAAGAATGCTAGCAGAATTACCTGAGTAGCACCCCGGAGTAGTAAAAATGAAGGGGGTGGCCAGAAGTTATTTCTGGTGGCTAGTGTTAGATCGAGATATAGAAATGGAAAGTAGCCAGTGTGACTCCTGTAAAAGGCATTGAAACATGCCATTAAAGGTACTAGGTCACACATGGATGTGGGCCATGGCAATGTGTTCAGCGGTGGTTGATGCTTGTTCCGGGTGTGCAGAGGCGGTGCAGGTGACAACAACCTCTTCTGTCAAAAGAGCCGAAGTACTTCACAGTACGTTTGCCGCCTGTGGGTTACCTGAGGCATTCGTTTCAGGTAACGGCCCACAATTTATTTGGGAGGCTTTTCAGACATGACTATGGCAAAACTCTGTGAAACATACGAGCTTGGCTCCTTGCCACCCAGCCTCAAATGGATCGGCAGAGCATTTTGGGTAGACACGGACACAGGCTTAAATTGGAAATGATGAGAGACCCTGCCACACTGCATTGCAAAGTTTCTGTTCACATATAAGTCTACTGCATCGTCTGCCACTTCGAAGACTCCAGCAAAGTGCTTTTTAAGACATCGGCTACGTACCAGATTTGGTTTATTTAGACCAGAATTACCGAGAGCACAAGATGAAAGACAGCAAACTGCAAAAACCTCACCATACAAACCTCCCAGGGTTTTCTGCCTATGGCAAACGGTGTGCGTTCAAAATTACGGTGGCGCGATGGAATGGGGAAAAAGGATGGCAGATACTGGGACCGGTAGCATATTTGCTACCCCCTGCATCTGAGCTCAGATGGCTAGTCCAAGCCACTGCCGGTGCTGTAACGTCCACGCTGCTGTTCTTTAGTGTGGTCGCTCAAGCCAAGCTGTGTACCTGTGTGGGGGGAGGGATAGCTCAGTGGTTTGAGCATTGGCCTGCTAAACCCAGGGTTGTGATCTCAATCCTTGAGGGGGCCATTTAGGGATATGGGGCAAAAATCTGTTGGATGATTTAATTGGGGATTGACCCTGCTTTGAGCAGGGGGTTGGACTAGATGATCTCCTGAGATCCCTTCCAATCTTGATATTCTATAGTACCTGGCCTAAGAGGCACACTCCCAGCCAGGTGGAGTGACTTGTGCAGCTCTATTCTAGGGAGCTTTGCCTCTCTCGGTTTTGTGGGTTCTTGTGTTCTGAATTCTATGAAATGAAGTTACATTTTTTATCTAACTTCTCTGCATGTAAGTGGTGAACACAGCACGGTTGGGGCATTTCCTGGCAGATCTGAAATCTGAGCTAGAACTTCCCCCTCTTTTGTTATTAATTGCTAAGAAATGCCCTCCCCATTGGTCCCTGCTGCTTTGCTACTGCAATACAATGATCTCCTTTGGGTTATCGGAAAATAGGGAACTTTTGTAATAATGCTGCCCTTTGTTTTCCTGTCCTGGGTCAGATGATGAGTGTCGGATCCTCATCACCAAAAAATGTTCCAGGGATTGTCCAGAGAATGTAGGTGGAGAATCCATTTCCACTTCCTGCTCTCAGTCTGCAATCAGGATGAACCCAGCCACAAGGCAGTAGCCCGGGGGTGGGGGGTGGGGTTCCAGTTTTGTCTGTGTCCTCTGAGCTGGGCTGTGTTGGGCTGAGACAAGAGACTTGACTCCTGCTCAGGCTTCTCTGTTGGGGGAACAGGCCCCACTCGGCAAAATTCTACAACACCCCTTTTTCCAAGAGGCGTCTCAGATCCCTTAGCAAAGAGTTTCTCTGTTGCCTTTCACGCCGTGGTTCTGTATGTTGCTAGGTGCAACCCTCCAGCTCTCAGCTGATTTACAGCATTGCCTCCTGTCTCGGGTGGGCAGGGGGGTGGGGTGGGGGGGCTGAGAACCAGAGAAGCTCAACCTCTAAGTGCTGCCCCCTGGCCTGGGATCTGCCCAGTCGGATGAATTGCAAAGTACTAACAAAGGGGCACTGAAATCTGGAAAGCCCTTTGGATACAGTTGGTTTGACAGATGTTGGACAAATAAAGTTTTACTGTCTTCCATTGTGTAAGAGCGAAACGTGCCCATTCCAGGACTAGCTGTAGATGCCAGCCCTACCAGGTGGGGAACAATAAAGCCACTTTGAATCAATGCCCTAGGGGGACATTCTTTTTATTAGCTCCAGGAAAATTTCTCTCAGGTTCCTTTGTTCCAGTCTCAGTATATAACAATGTAAAATCTGGAGCCCATACTTTCAAATCCCACTGTATTGTCTAAAATTTGCCCAGGCCTCTTTGAATCACTGTCATAAGGAGCAACATCCATGGAAAAGGGTGTCTGCACTCAGCAGCGGTTCAGATCCTACACGCCACAGGTGGAAACAGGAAGGATGACTTTAATTAAGAGGCAGGACTGGTTCTGTCCCCATCTCTCCACACACATCCTGCTTGAACCTATGCAAACTTCTTAACCTCAGTGTGCCTCCCATTACCTATCTGTATCTCACGGGGAAGGCTCAGTTCAGTAACGGCTGTACAGTAATTTGCGATCCTCTAATGGAAGTTGCTCTAGGTGACAAACAAGTTATTAGGGGCATGAAGAAGTGCCTCTTCTTAAAGGGAAAGCAGCCAGGAGAGGTTGCGTGTGCTTTTTAGCTTGCGCTGTATATTCACTGGCCATGGAATTTGCCACAGAATCTATTCCTAGTCTCCAAAATATAATCTTTCATTTAAAAAAAGGTGCAAAAAAAGCACCTTAATGAGGTGCACATGGCCCCTGAGTGAGTGAGGAGCACGCATGCCTTTGATTTCCAGTGGGAATTAAGGTCAGGTTTGACAAAGCCCTGGCTGGGATGATTTAACTGGGAATTGGTCCTGCTTTGAGCAGGGGGTTGGACTAGATGACCTTCTGGGGTCCCTTCCAACCCTGATATTCTATGATTCTATGATTCTATGAATTGTGCTCCTAACCCATCTCGGTGCTTTTTGATGGGCCTTGTGCTGTTGAAAATCCAAGTCTTAATGTCTTAGTTCCTGTGCTGCAGATAACCCTGAAAACCTGAACTGCCTGTAAAACATTGTCTGTTCTTCCTGAGCCTGCAGGCAGCCGGAAACAATGTCTCTGAGAGGCTCAAACTGCCCCATTCATCTCTGTTGAGTGTGAACTCTTGCAGCTTAATGAGGGCAGTTTTAAAGATAACATTGTTAACTATTTCACTGCTGGTGATTTTAGAAGAAACAGCCAACTAATGTGCTTATCTCCCAACCCCTGCCCACTGCCCAGGTCTCTTCTGGAGTCAGAAATCCTCATTCCATTTTATACAGCTGACAAACCTTCCCCTCATCCCTACAACATCTACACTGGCTGTGGTATGGTGTGCATTGCCACTGAAAGAATTTAAGACCCAATGAAGATAGATAATTATGGGTAGACTAAACTAAAGAGAACTTATTACCAAAATAAACAAAATGAGAGGGACAATGAACCGCACAAATCATTTTCGTATCAAATTCAGGAAAAGCCAAGATCCGTGTCTTAATTTCCGGGCTGCAGAATATTCCCAGAGTGGACAGAAACCAGAGTTCCTTGCCATACAGTTTATGGGCTCTTGTTTATAGGACGCAACTTCTAACAGCGTGGCTATCCCAGAGGAGGGGATGTGAACCCAAGGACTGGACTGAAGTGATGAGAGTGGGGAGATGGGAGTCAGAGATGGGCTTTTTGTAGAGTGTCCTCTCCAAAGCGGGGGCTGGAGGAGTCTGTGGCCAGCTCGGACCCTGCAGGAGAAAACCTCCAGGATTGATCAAAGGGTGCCAAGATGCGGGAGGGATAGCTCAGTGGTTTGAGCATTAGCCTGCTAAACCCAGGGTTTTGAGCTCAACCCTTGAGGGGGCCATTTAGGGATCTGAGGCAAAAATTGGAGATTGGTCCTGCTTTGAGCAGGGGGTTGGACTAGATGACCTCCTGAGGTCCCTTCCTATCCTGATGTTCTATGATTCTATGAAGATACAGCAAGTGGGGGGGATCCAGCGGTCTCTTGATCTCCTGAATGTTTTCTTAATGGAAGCTTGGAGGTCACAGTTCTTTCTAAGGGGCGAGGAGGAGGCAGTGGACAGGAACAGGGCCTGCAGCTGTGTCTGGACCCTAATCTTCTTGCATGCAGATAGCAGAGCTTGACGTCCAGCCTCTGTAGGCAGGGGACAATCTCTGTAGCAAGTGCGGCTAGGCCTTGTAACCTGCTCTGCACTCCTGCACATTCTTCTACCCCATGAGTCGTTGTCTGGAATGCTGCTTCATAGTCACAACATGGGGATGACAACCAGGCCAACCTAGCGCATAGCTGCAGCAACTCTGGATGAGCCAGAGAGTAGCCTGTTGAGCCTGGTCTGGGATCTGTGATCAAGTGGACAAGGAGGCAGGTGCAGCGATGGACTCCTGAATTTACCCCGTGTGTTAGACTTTCTTTCCCAGGATGCTTCCACTCTACAAGGACGTTATTTTCAGCTCCTTGGAGGTGCTGATCATCTATGCACAGGATCCTAATGTCCGGGGGGTACATTAGCTGCCACAGCTAAACGGTGTCGCGAGCTCAGCTGTGGTGTCCCACTCGGTCCGCAGGAGTGGGACTCTTCCCCTGAATACAAGCAGACCTTTGAGTTGGAGCTGCCTGTTGTTGCCTGTCTAAGAATGGGACCTCAGTCAACGGAAGAGAGAATAGGTTGGTTCCATCTGTCCAGGCTGACTTAAGAGCAATGGCATCTCACCACAGGTCTGACGGAGCTGTGCGCACTAGCATGTACAAAGTGGAGGCTGGTGCAGAGTTCAAACAGCTGGGAGCGGTGACATCAGCCCTTTCCTGTGAATCAATCTTCATCAGTGGTTTAGATAATGGCATAGAGAGTACACTTATAAAGTCTGCAGATGATACCAAGCTGGGAGGGGTTGCAAGTGCTTTGGAGGTTAGGATTAGAATTCAAAATGATCTGGACAAATTGGAGAAATGGTCTGAAGTAAATAGGATGAAATTCAATAAGGACAAATGCAAAAGTACTCCACTTAGGAAGGAACAATCAGTTGCACACATACAAAGTGGGAAATGACTGTCTAGGAAGGAATACTGCGGAAAGGGATCTGGGGGTCATAGTGGACCACAGCTAAATATGAGTCAACAGTGTAACGCAGTTGCAAAAAAAGCAAACATCATTCTGGGCTGTATTAGCAGGAGTGTTGTAAGCAAGACACGAGAAGTAATTCTTCTGCTGTACTCCATGCTGATTAGGCCTCATCTGGAGTATTGTGTCCAGTTCTGAGCACCACATTTCGGGAAAGATGCGGACAAATTGGAGAATGTCCCAGAGAAGAGCAACAAAAATGATTAAAGGTCTAGAAAACATGAACTATGAGGGAAGATTGAAAACATTGGGCTTGTTTAGTCTGGAGAAGAGAAGACTGAGAGGGGACATGAGAACAGTTTTCAAGAACATAAAACGTTGTTACAAGGAGGAGGGAGAAGAATTGTTCTTCTTAACCTTTGAGGACAGGACAAGAAGCAATGGGCTTAAATTGCAGCGGGAGAGGTTTAGGTTGGACATCAGGAAAAACTTCTTGTCAGGGTGGTTAAGCACTGGAATAAATTGCCTAGGGAGGTTGTGAAATCTCCATCATTGGAGATTTTTAAGAGCATGTTAGACAAACACCTGTCAGGGATGGTCTAGATAATATTTAGTCCTGCCATGAGTGCAGGGGACTGGACTAGATGACCTCTCGAGGTCCCTGCCAGTTCTATGATTCTGTGATTCTATGTTAGGGAGAACACTGAGCTGTGGGAGCTGTTAAAGACAGAGTATGTGTCACGCTGTGACAGCCCTTACCGGGAAATGCTTCTAGGAGATGGTCTCTGTGCTCGGAGCTTTAGGCAGGTGCACAGAGCACCCCAGATTCAAACGGAAGAGTGAACTGAAACTGTCAGTTCCCCACCCCTTTCACAAGTACCCAAGGGAACACACGCCAAGGGGCAAAGGCTGAGGGCCCACAATAACTCAAGGGGGTAGAAAGGGCAACAGGGGCAAAAGGGGATCCCCAGTCTCTTTCCCCCTTGAGTCCCCATTCCCTCCAGCTTGTTCCCCCCGCAGCTCCGGTTCTCACCCCATCTCCCTTCCTGTTGGCAGCCATCCCTGGCTAGGCATCACAGGGACAGAAACAGAGCTCGAGAAACAGTTTCTCTGCCCTTACTGCTGGCCCCACAGTGACTTGGATAGTGACCCCTGCTGGGTGTGAGACGGAGCATGGAGCTGGGCCAGGCTCACCGGATTCAGGGGAGGGTCTAACAGAGAGTCCCAGGAGGCCATTGACATATTTTTTAAATACAGTAAATAAAAATCATATCAGGCCCCAGCCAGCCACTGGCCAGGCCCCACAGGAGAGAGCCCAAAGCAGAGCTCCTGGCTACGAGACAACATCATCTGGGAGGTGTTAGCACCAGGGGGCTACTACCCTTGAATGGATCTTTAATGGCTCCCACTGGAGCAGATCACTGTGAGACCAGTGAAAAAGGTCCACAGTAATTATCTTGCAGACACAGCAGTTTATTTGAGAAGGAATTACACAAGCGATAAAGGGTTCCATTAAGCACATAACTCCTGTGTTAGACACTAAGAGCTATACATTCCTCTTAGCAGCCTCTCTTTCACAAACATACTCAAACAGGCCCTGTGCTAGCCTCACACAGTTCCTGCTTGGCAAACAGAGAAGGTGGTTACCAATTCTATGGACGGCTTCCTCTCTCCAGGTCTGGTCTCCTCAGCCCTCTGGTCTGTCTCTGATTCCCTCGAGGCAAGGCCTTGGCTGCCTGGAAACCCCTTTGGTTCACAGTTCTCCTCGAACCCACGGGGCAGAGTTGTGGCTACTCTGTTTAACAACATTGCTTCTTTAAGCATTAATGAAGGAATCCCCAACAGTAATTTAAGTTGCTTGATCTTTATACTCTTTTTCCTCAAAGGAGTCACATGTCTTAAAAGCACGTTCAGTGGGCGTGTGGCTACCGATTTTTACCTAATTACCACTTTAGGAGGAGACTGCAGAGTGGTGCCAACTGAACATTACCCCACATTCACTCCCTTCTCAATCATTCATTTCAGCCCCCTGCGTGATGTCCTTCAACGGGGAAGAGATGCCCCGGTCAGCCCATGCTCCACTCAGGATGTTCTACACGTACTGTTTGCATTCAAGTGGACATATTTGCTGACCCAAAGATGAGTCCTGATCATACACGCAGCATGGAGCCGGTCAGTTTCACCTCTGGCATCTGCCTGATGCTAAGAGAAGGATTCTGCTCCCAGAATCCTCTTTTGCAGTTCAGTAATGTCAAGCCATGTTCTCACCATTCATTCAGTATGGCCACACCAGTTAAGCACCATCCCAAAAGGAGGGGGGGTCAGTATTATGAAGATCAAAGGAGACAAATTATGAATTATTGTTTGTATTGCAGTAATGCCAAGGAGCCCCGTCAAGGACTAAGACACCATTGTACTGGATATAGCACACACACATAACACAAAAAGAAAAGGAGGACTTGTGGCAACTTAGAGACTAACCAATTTATTTGAGCATAAGCTTTCGTGAGCTACAGCTCACTTCATTGGATGCATACTGTGGAAAGTGGAGAAGATCTTTTTATATACACAGAGACCATGAAACAATACCTCCTCCCACCCCACTCTCCTGCTGGTAATAGCTTATCTAAAGTGATCAGTCTCCTTACAATGTATATGATAATCAAGGTGGGCCATTTCCAGCACAAATCCAGGATTTAACAAGAACGTCTGGGGGGTTGTTGTAATACAGCAACTTTCATGTCTGTAATCGCGTGACCAGAGAGATTGAAGTGTTTTCTGACTGGTTTATGAATGTTATAATTCTTGACTTCTGATTTGTGTCCATTTATTCTTTTACGTAGAGACTGTCCAGTTTGACCAATGTACATGGCAGAGGGGCATTGCTGGCACATGATGGCATATATCACATTGGTGGATGTGCAGGTGAACGAGCCTCTGATAGTGTGGCTGATGTTATTAGGCCCTGTGATGGTGTCGCCTGAATAGATATGTGGCCACAGTTGGCAACAGGCTTTGTTGCAAGGATAGGTTCCTGGGTTAGTGGTTCTGTTGTGTGGTATGTGGTTGCTGGTGAGTATTTGCTTCAGGTTGGGGGGCTGTCTGTAGGCAAGGACTGGCCTGCAAGGGGCCACAGCAATGGTTCCCTCAACCCACCCAGCAATATTGTTAACCTATCCAACTATACTCTCAGCCCAGCAAAAGCAGCTGTTCTATCTCGGGGCCTCTCCTTCTGCCCCTCCACCCCCACGAACATGATACAGTTCTGTGGTGACCTAGAATCCTATTTTCGACATCTCCGACTCAAGGAATATTTCCAACATACCTCTTAACAACATACTAATCCACAGAGACCTCCCTACCAACATTACAAAAAGAAGGATTCTGGGTGGACTCCTCCTGAAGGTCGAAACAGCAAACTGGACTTCTACATAGAGTGCTTCCGCCGACGTGCATGGGCTGAAATTGTGGAAAAGCAGCATCACTTGCTCCATAACCTCAGCTGTGCAGAACACAATGCCATCCACAGCCTCAGAAACAACTCTGACATCATAATCAAAAAGGCTGACAAAGGAGGTGCTGTTGTCATCATGAATAAGTTGGAATATGAACAAGAGGCTGCTCGGCAGCTCTCCAACACCACTTTCTATAAGCCATTGCCCTCTGATCCCACTGAGAGTTACCAAAAGAAACTACAGCATTTGCTCAAGAAACTCCCTGAAAAAGCACAAGATCAAATCCGCACAGACACAACCCTGGAACCCCGACCTGGGATATTCTATCTACTACCCAAGATCCATAAACCTGGAAATCCTGGGCGCCCCATCATCTCAGGCATTGGCACCCTGACAGCAGGATTGTCTGGCTATGTAGACTCCCTCCTCAGGCCCTATGCTACCAGCACTCCCAGCTACCTTCGAGACACCACTGACTTCCTGAGGAAACTACAATCCATCGGTGATCTTCCTGATAACACCATCCTGGCCACTATGGATGTAGAAGCCCTCTACACCAACATTCCACACAAAGATGGACTACAGGCCATCAAGAACACTATCCCCAATAATGTCACGGCTAACCTGGTGGCTGAACTTTGTGACTTTGTCCTTACCCATAACTATTTTACATTTGGGGACAATGTATACCTTCAGATCAGCGGCACTGCTATGGGTACCCGCATGGCCCCATAGTATGCCAACATTTTTATGGCTGACTTAGAACAACGCTTCCTCAGCTCTCGTCCCCTAGCGCCCCTACTCTACTTGCGCTATATTGATGACATCTTCATCATCTGGACCCATGGAAAAGAAGCCCTTGAGGAATTCCACCATGATTTCAACAATTTCCATCCCACCATCAACTTCAGCCTGGTCCAGTCCACACAAGAGATCCACTTCCTGGACTCTACAGTGTTAATAGACGATGGTCACAAACACCACCCTCTACCAGAAACCTACTGACCGCTATTCCTACCTACATGCCTCCAGCTTTCACCCTGACCATACCACACGATCCATCGTCTACAGCCAAGCTCTGCGATACAACCGCATTTGCTCCAACCCCTCAGACAGAGACAAACACCTACAAGATCTCTGTCAAGCTTTCTTACAACTACAATAACCACCTGCGGAAGTGAAGAAACAGATTGATAGAGCCAGAAGAGTTCCCAGAAGTCACCTACTACAGGACAGGCCTAACAAAGAAAATAACAGAATGCCACTAGCTGTCACCTTCAGCCCCCAACTAAAACCCCTCCAACGCATTATTAAGGATTTACAACCTATCCTGAAGGATGACCCAACACTCTCACAAATCTTGGGAGACAGGCCAGTCCTTGCCTACAGAGAACCCCCCAACCTGAAGCAAATACTCACCAGCAACCACATACCACACAACAGAACCACTAACCCAGGAACCTATCCTTGCAACAAAGCCCGTTGCCAACTGTGCCCACATATCTATTCAGGGGACACCATCACAGGGCCTAATAACATCAGCCACACTATCAGAGGCTCGTTCACCTGCACATCCACCAATGTGATATATGCCATCATGTGCCAGCAATGCCCCTCTGCCATGTACATTGGTCAAACTGGACAGTCTCTACGTAAAAGAATAAATGGACACAAATCAGAAGTCAAGAATTATAACATTCATAAACCAGTCGGAGAACACTTCAATCTCTCTGGTCACGCGATTACAGACATGAAAGTTGCTATATTACAACAAAAAAACTTCAAATCCAGACTCCAGTGAGAAACTGTTGAATTGGAATTCATTTGCAAATTGGATACAATTAACTTAGGCTTGAATAGAGACTGGGAGTGGCTCAGTCATTATGCAAGGTAACCTATTTCCCCTTGTTTTTTCCTACCCCCCCCCCCACCCCAGACGTTCTTGTTAAACCCTGGATTTGTGCTGGAAATGGCCCACCTTGATTATCATACACATTGTAAGGAGAGTGATCACTTTAGATAAGCTATTACCAGCAGGAGAGTGGGGTGGGGAGAGGTATTTTTTCATGCTTTGTGTGTATATAAAAAGATCTTCTACACTTTCCACAGGTTTCAGAGTAACAGCCGTGTTAGTCTGTATTCGCAAAAAGAAAAGGAGGACTTGTGGCACCTTAGAGACTAACCAATTTATTTGCGCATAAGCTTTCGTGAGCTACAGCTCACTTCATCCGATGAAGTGAGCTGTAGCTCACGAAAGCTTATGCTCTAATAAATTGGTTAGTCTCTAAGGTGCCACAAGTCCTCCTTTTCTTTTTGCGAATACAGACTAACACGGCTGTTACCCTGAAACAACACATAACACAGAGAGACAGTCCCTGGCCTGCAGAGATCATAGTCTACAGTGATGTCTAAACTGACATGCCTTAGCTAGACCTGCCCTGAGATATCCCGGCTGCTACCCACATGCCTCTCCCTGCACTCATAAGAATGGCCATACTGGATCAGACCAAAGGTCCATCTAGCCCAGTATCCTCTCTTTTGACAGTGGCCAATGCCAGGTGCCCCAGAGGGAATGAACAGAACAGGGAATCAAATGATCCATCCCCTGTCGTCCATTTCCAGCTTCTGGCAAACAAAGGCTAGGGACACCATCCCTGCCCATCCTGGCTAATAGCCATTGATGGACCTATCCCCCATGAACTTATCTAGTTCTTTTTTGAACTCTGTAAATGTCTTGGCCTTCACAACATCCTCTGGCAAAGAGTTCCACAGGTTGACTGTGCGTTGTGTGAAGAAATACTTCCTTTTGTTTGTTTTAAACCCAGTGTCTATTAATTTCATTTGGTGACCCCTAGATCTTGTGTTATGATAAAGAGTAAATAACACTTCCCTGTTTACTTTCTCCACATCAGTCATGATTTTATAGACCTCTGTCATGTCCCCCCTTAGTCGTCTCTTTCCCAAGCTGAATAGTTCCAGTCTTATTAATCTCTCCTCATATGGAAGCTGTTCCATACTCCTAATAATTTTTGTTGCCCTTTTCTGTATCTTTTCCAATTGTTTATCTGTTGATACTGAAGGTCCCTTCACTGTCTGCTGTAGCCTATAGGGCTAGGCTGATTGCTTGCATATATATATTTTCCTGTGAGTTTGATCATTTATTATATTATAGGTTTGTTATTTGTTAATATAAATAGGTTTATACATTTGTATTAGAGTATTGCAGCTGTAACGCAAGTAACCTACAGGCCCCATCCTGCGTGTTAAGCTAAGGCAAATTAGCATACACATGTTCGAGACTTAATTTGACTGCAGATAGGTGACGATGTGCTAGAGCATACAGCATATATGTTTGTGACCAGTAACATAGATAAGTGGGCAAGTTAACGCAAGTTGCTAGGTAAGGCCACCCACGTTCATGTCCTTTTTCAGACTTAACAGGTACACCACAAAGAACATGGAAACAACCGGTTAGGACAGAAATAACAGAGGTGAGGATGAGCTAATGGTCACTTGTAGTTAGGAAAATGTCATTAATACGCAAGAGATGTCAGCCTATAGCATAAGTGTACCCTGACATTTTTGTGGGCGAGGAAGTTAAGTTTGGACATGGAAGGAGGGCATATAGTGCTCGAGTCCTACTTGTTCATTGTTAGTTTGCTGTTGTTAGTCCTTAATTGTTAGTTTTAGGTAAACTCTAAGTTAGCTTCTGTAGCTTTTCTATAGCTTTTAGCTCTAGCTTCTTCTAAGTTCTTCACCTCCCACGCAAGGCTTGAGGAACCTGGACCATCAAACTCTCTTGGCATGCCAGAGGCAAGGCTGATCCTGTTACAATGTATCAATGTGGGGGAAGAAATTAAGGATGTTATTGACCCCGCTAGGAAGTCACAGGTACGGCTGTCCCTGAATTAGGATCTATCACCTAATTAATTTCAGTGCAAATAAGGATAAGGAACAAGAAAAGGTAAACTAAAAAAGTGCTTTATTTAAATAAAGTAAGTATATGGACAAAATATCCCAGTGGCTTGCACGGGCATGAAGCCCAGAACCCTCTCCCTCTACAAATGACAGACAAAAGTATTTATACTTTACAGATCAAAGTTCATCTGATCGTCTGCCTCGGCCTGGAGATGTTGGATGCAGACCCACCACTGCACTTGGGGATGACAGGCGTCGCAGGAGGGACTTGGACCTTCGATGACAGCTGAACTAGGATTAGGATCAGGATCACTTCTCAGGTAAGTAGCTCTCAGAGATCTTCCAGTGGTTCTTGATCCAATGACACGGGCGCGGGCTGCCACTAGAGAGGACAGCACCCTAGAGCCTGTGTGTGGAGCTTTTATATCCTCTAGTCTCTAGGCAGATTAGTGACCACCTGACCAGTCCTTTCCGCTCCTTTCCACAAAAAAGCGCCAAACTCAAAAACAAAGGGCCACCAAAGTTCCAAAGAGAAGGGTAGCCAACATGGCTGCCAAACAACTACTAGATGCCATTCAAGATGGCGCTTTTAACAAATTTTTTACAGTACCATTTCCCAGGTAAATAATAAAAGATACCACATAGACATAAATCAGAGCATGCATAGTAAACCATAAATACATGAATAATACATAATAATGTCCTTTGTCTCTTACCACCAGGTTATCAAGGAAAGCTGTGAGTATATTAACCGAGAACCCTTTATAGTATATAATACAACATATACTATGAGAACAATATTATTGCTTTTGCAATTGATTGATTATTCGATTATTATTTGACTACTATTCCATTACTATTCCGTTTATCTCAATAAAAGGCTTTAAGGCAACATTTTGTTCTCAGTGTAAATTTCCTTGTCATACATCCCGAGGGTCCCTGCAAATTCTGTGTAGCCTGTTTCTGTGACAAGAACCTTATTATCTTCTGACCAGATTAATTGGTAAGCCTGTAACCCATATTATCTAAACAATATTGTTAATCTCCCTAAAATCAGGCAACACTGCCGTTCCCACTGCTGTTACTTCTCTGGGTCACTGGGAGGTTTTCCCCTTGTGACTTTGTCCCCCCCCCTCTCAGTTTACGTCATCTGCAAATTTGACCAAGGTCAAATCAGCAGCTGTGTCAAGGTCCTACAGGAGCGTGAGTGGTCCAAAATGCCCCTGGAAACACTGATGCATCCTGGATGGGACTGAACCTAGCCATGAGCATCAGTGCTCAAAAACCAACTGATGTGACATCATTGTGCAACCTAGAATCGTAGACTCATAGGGTTAGAAGGGTCTTTATGGATCAGCTAGTCTAACGCCTGCCAAGATGCAGGATTTGTTGTGTCTAAACCATCCCAGACAGATGGCTCTCCAGCCTCCTTTTGAAAACCTCCAGTGAAGGAGCTTCCAGGAGCAGTCTGTTCCATTCTCCTACTGCTCTTACAGTTAGGAAGTTTTTCCTGAGATTTCATCTAAATCTGCCATGCTGTAGTTTGAACCCATTGCCTCTTATTCTGCCTTCTGTGGCAAGAGAGAACAACTTTTCTCCATCTTTTTTATGTATTTGAAGTATATATTATATAGTAAATAATACTACATGTACTGTGATATTTATAGAATCATAGAACTGGAAGAGACCTCAAGAGGTCATCTAGTCCAGTCCTCTGCACTCGTGGCAGGACTAAGTATTATCTAGACCATTTATGATAGGTGTTTGTCTAACGTGCTCTTAAAAATCTCCAATGATGGAGATTCCACAACCTCCCGAGGCAATTTATTCCAGTGCTCAACCATCCTGACAGGAAGTTTTCCCTAATGTCCAGCCTAAACTTCCCTTGCTGCAATTTAAGCCCATTGCTTCTTGTCCTATCCTCAGAGGTTAATGAGAACAATTTTTCTTCCTCCTCCTTGTAACAATCTTTTACATACTTGAAAACTGTTATCATGTCCCCTCCAGTCTTCTCTTTTCCAGACTAAGCAAACCCAATTTTTTCAATCTTCCTTCATAGGTCATGTTTTCTAGATCTTTAATCATTTTTGTCACTCTGGACGCTCTCCAATTTGTCCACATCGTTCCTGAAATGTGGCACCCAGAACTGGACACAATACTCCAATTGAGGCCTAATCAGTGCAGAGTAGAGCGGAATAATTACTTCTCATGTCTTGCTTACAACACTCTTGCTAATACATCCAGGAAGGATGTTCACTTTTTTTGCTACAGCATTACAATGTTGACTCATATTTAGCTTGTGGCCCACTATGACCCCCAGATCCCTTTCTGCAGTACTCCTTCCTAGGCAATCACTTCCCATTTTGTATGTGTGCAACCGATTGTTCCTTTCTAAGTGGAGTACTTTGCATTTGTCCTTATTGAATTTCATCCTATTTACTTCAGACCATTTCTCCAGTTTGTCCAGATCATTTTGAATTCTAATCCTATCCTCCAAAGCACTTGCAACCCCTCCCAGCTTGGTATCATCTGCAGACTTTATAAGTGTACTCTCCATGCCATTATCTAAATCATTGATGAAGATATTGAACAGAACCGGACCCAGAACTGATCCCTGCGGGACCCCACTCGTTTTGCCCTTCCAGCATGACTGTGAACTACTGATAACTACTCTCCGGGAACGGTTTTCCAACCAGTTTTGCACCCACGTTATAGTAGCTCCACCGAGGTTGCATTTCCCTAGTTTGTTTGTGAGAAGGTCATGCGACACAGTGTCAAAAGCTTACCAAAGTCAAGATTTACCACACTGCTCCCCCCCATCCACAAGGCTTGTTACACTGTCAAAGAAAGCTGTCAGCTTGGTCTGACACAATTTGTTTCTGACAAATCCATGCTGACTGTTACTTATCACCTTTTTACCTTTCTAGATGTTTGCAAATTGATTGCTTAGTTATTTGCTCCATTATCTTTCCTTTCCAGAAGTTAAGCTGACTGGTCTGTAATTCCCTGGCTTGTCCTTATTTCCCTTTTTATAGATGGGCACTAAATTTGCCCTTTTCCGGTCTGCTGGAATCTCTCCCATCTTCCATGACTTTTCAGAAATAATCGCTAAGGGCTCAGATATCTCCTCAGTCAGCTCCTTGAGTATTCTAGGATGCATTTCATCTGGCCCTAGTGACTTGAAGACATCTAATTATGCTCAAATATGCTCAAATAAATTTGTTAGTCTCTAAGGTGCCACAAGTCCTCCTTTTCTAATTTGTCCAAGTAATTTTTGACTTGTTCTTTCGTTATTTTAGCCTCTTCTGATCCTACCTCATTTTCACTGGCATTCACTATGTTAGACGTCCAATCATCACCATTCTTCTTGGTGAAAACCGAAACAAAGAAGCCATTAAGCACCTCTGCCATTTCCACATTTTCTGTTATTATTTCCCCCCTCATTGAATAATGGACCTACCCTATCCTTGGTCTTCCTCTTGCTTCTCATATATTTGTAGAATGTTTTCTTGTTACCCTTTATGTCTCTAGATAGTTTGATCTCTTTTTGTGCCTTGACCTTTCTAGTTTTGTCCCTACATACTTGTGTTATTTGTTTATATTCATTCTTTGTAATTTGACCTAGTTTCCATTTTTTGTAGGACTCTTTTTTGATTTTTAGATCATTGAAGATCTCCTGGTTAAGCCAGGGTGGTCTCTTGCCATACTTCCTATCTTTCCTATGCTGTGGGATAGTTTCCTCTTGTGCCTTTAATAATCTCTCTTCAAAAAACTGTCAGCTGTCTTCTATTGTTTTTCCCCTTAGACTAGCTTCCCATGGGATCTTACCAACCAACTCCCTGAAGTTGCTAAAGTCTGCCTTCTTGAAATCCACTGTCTTTATTTTGCTGTTCTCCCTCCTACCATTCCTTAGAATCATGAACTCTACCATTTCATGATCACCTTCACCCAAGCTGCCTTCCACTTTCAAATTCTCAACCAGTTTCTCCCTATTTGTCAAAATCAAAGTTAGAACAGCCTCTCCCCTAGTAGCTTTCTCCACCTTCTGAAATAAAAAATTGTCTCCAATACAGTCCAAGAACTTATTGGCTAATCTGTGCCCTGCTGTGTTATTTTCCCCACAGATGCCGGAGAGGTTGAAGTCCCCCATCACCACCAAGTCCTGGGCTTTGGATGATTTTGTTAGTTGTTTAAGAAAAGCCTCATCCACCTGGTTAGGTGGTCTGTAGTAGACCCCTACCATGACATCAGCCTTGTTTTTTTTACCCCTTTTATCCTTAGCTGGAGACTCTCAACAAGTGTGTCTCCTATTTCCATCTCAATCTCAGTCCAAGAGTATACATTTTTAATATAGAAGGCAACATCTCCTCCCTTTTCCCCCTGCCTGTCCTTCCAGAGCAAGCTGTACCCTTCCATACCAATATACCAGTCATAAGTGTTATCCCACCAGGTCTCTGTGATGCCAACTATCTCATAGTTGTGTTTATTTAATAGCATTTGAAATATAACTTGCAAGTATTTGAAGACCTCTGTCACAGTGGTCCCCAAACTTTGGAGGGCCATGCCCCTCTTACCCCTGCCCGTGCCCCTGCTCTCCCACCCCCCGGAGCCAGGAGCGGGGTGCGGCTGGGATGGGATGCAGACAGTGGTGAGGGGCCGAGGCTCGGGCCGCAGGGATGGGGTGGGAACCGGAAGTGGGGCCGGGAACTGAGCCGCGGCCAGGGGCCGAGGCTGGGGGCAGGGACAAGAGCAGAGTCGCAACCAGGCCACAGTCAGGGCTGGCAGCTGAGCCTGTGGCCAGGTGCGGCTCCACTCCCAGCCCCACCCCACCCCACGCCTCAGCTCTGGGCGGGAGCAAAGCTGCACTTGAGCACGCAGCTGGGTGCAGAACCAGCCACAAGGCTGGGAGCCAGGTCTGCGGCTGGGGGCAGGGCTGGAGCAGAGCTCGGGGTGGGGAGAGGCTGGGTGGCGCTCCCTCCCTGCCCCCCGTGGTGGCTGGCCTGGACTCGCCGTGCCCCCCTGACGGTCCCGCCACCCCACACTTTGGGGACCTTTCTTCTATCATGTCTAGCTTTAATCTCCTCTCTTCCAAACTAAACATACCCCATTCCTTCAGTCTTTGCTCATCTGACTTGCATTTCAGCCCTTTAATCATCTTTGTCGCTCGCCTCTGGATCCTTTCCAATTTCTCTACAACCTTTTTGGACATTGGTGTCCAAAATTTTACACATAACCAGCGCTGAGTCAAGTGGTAACCTAACCGAGAATTCAGTCAATCCTCCTTTTCGTATTCCACTCATCATACTGACGGGGGATATTTTAGACTCCCCACGAAAGATGACAGGCTGCGACAGCCTCAATCCTTACCTGGGGTCAGAACTGTGCCTTCTGCCTCATGCCGGCCCCCGGGCCAAAGGCCTTGAGACAGATCATCATGACGCAGCTCACGAGTGTTGCTTCTGTTTACCGTGTCTCAGATTGAACCTGTTGAGAAAGCCGAGTCTTCCGTGCCTGAGTCATGCTCTTTACAAAATTAGGGATGTTTACAAGTCGAAGAGGAGTGCGAACCGGAGAGTTACAACACTGCAGTGCGGCATGGAATGTCTGATGAGAACTAATTCCTCTCCAGGGAAATAAACTGAAATCATTTGAAATCTGGAAAGCAGTAGGCCTGAAACAGACTCAGAGCAAGTTAGACCACGATTTGTGATAGGCTAGAGCATAAAGGAAAAACTAGTGCAGTTTTGAGCTGCGGCATCTGTTGCAACCACTTCTGGGACTGTCACCCCATCTCAGTGAAGATGAAGCAGAAACAGAAGGGCGATTCTAGACAATTCAGACTAGAAATAAGGTGAACATTTTTAACAGTGAGGGTACCTAGCCCTTGGAACAACTCACCAAGGGTTTTGGTGGATTCTCCATCACTGGCAATTTTCAAAATAAAGATAAGCTCTAGTTCAAGCAGAGATTAATTCAGGGGTGTGACAGAGGAGATCAGATGAGATGGATCTCTTCTGGCTTTATGACTCTACAGGCAACAGAAATGACTGGAGACTTGGCAATGGTTAGAGGACTGTTGAGTTCACAGAAGAGGGAAACGAAAGGGAACATGATAGAGGTAAACATGATAAACAACGAATGGGGAAGAGAAGGTAAATTGGGAGTTCCCTTTTATCCCTAGCTCAAAATCCAAGCACAAGGAGACAACCACTGATATTGAAAGGGGACGCATTTGGGGCCATTCTATGGCTTGTGTCAGACTAGATAATCACAACGGCCCCTTCTGGAATCTATTAACCTAGGAAAACCGACACAAGGAAATTCTTCTCACAGGATGTATGAATAACCTGTGGAACTCCCTGCCAGGTGCTATTATGGCAGCCAAGAGTTTAGCAAGATCTGAAAAGGATTAGAGAGTTTTGTGGCTAATGACAACACTGTTAAAATAGATAAGATTCAAAACATTATAAGGGATACAAAGCATCATGTTGCAGGGGATAAACAAACCACTAGCTGCTGGGGATCAAGAAAGAACCTCCCTATTGTTACGTTATTCCCTAAATGCCCATCGAAGAATTTATTTCACCTTCCTCTGACACAGGTACCGCTGCCGGCTGTCAGAGGGAGGATCTTGACCTGATTTGGCAAGGCAATTCCGACGTGCTCCTGGGTTCCTGATTTGAAGTTCATTTCCAGGCACTCAGTAGCAGAGAGATACAGATAGGCTGCAATGGGTACAGAGTAGAGCAATGCAGGTGAATAGGAGGCTTGAGGGACTGATTTACGAGGGGGGATTAAAAGAGCTGAGTAGTGTGGGTATGAGAGAACATGGCCAAGATTTTCAGACGGGACCAGTGAATTTGGGTGCCCAGTTTGGGACACCTTAAATAGGGCCTGAGTTTCAGAAAGTGGGGAGCTCCCGCCCTCTGAAAAGTCACACCCCATTCAGGTGTCTTCAGTTTGGCACCCAAAATCAGGGAGGAGAACACTTCAGTGACGGGCAATGGGGAGATGTAAAGGAAGGAAAGATTTAGGCCGAACCTTCCTCCCAGGGGGATCCTCAGCTGGTGTAAATTAGTGTAGCTCTGACTTCAGTAGGCCAGTTGACACCAGCTGAGGACAGGGCCCCAGGACTCTATGGAATGGTCTGCTAAAGGCACCTCTTCTCAAACTTCATCGCACTGCGGCCACCAACAAAAATTACTACACGATCCCAGGATGGGGGACCAAACCCTGAGCCCACCTGAACCCCGCCACCCTGGGCGAGGGGGGCCAAAGCCCGAGCCCCATCACTCTGGGCCCAGGCGGGGAGGCCTATAACCTGATCTCCGTCACCCAGGGCTGAAGCCGAAGCCTGAGCCTGAGCCCCGCTGCCCAGGGCTGAAATCCTCGGGCTTCAGCTCCAGCCCTGGGCAGTAGGATTGGGCTTTGGCCCCGGGCCCCAGCAAGTCTAACACCAGCCCTGGTGACCCCATTAAAATGGGGTCCCGACCCACTTTGGGGTCCCAACCCACAGTCTGAGTACCCCTGTGCTAAAGGAATGGCGGGACACACTATACCTCAGACTTTGACAAGCAGGTGGGAGACGAGACTCGGCAACGGTGCTGTTGGGAACAACCCAGCACTGTGAGTGAGATTCCTTCAGTCCCTGGAATTCATCAGTGGTGCTGCTCCGGCTGGAAGGTGACACTTGGGGAGGATAGAGAGGGAAAAACTAATTCCCAGAGGCCTTCCACCCACCTGCAGTCAAAATCCAGCAAGGGTAAAGTCAGATACAGGGAAATTCCCCATGGATGCCAACATATGCCACATAGACTCCAGCCAGGAAAACTCCCACACACGTTACACACCCCCGGCTGACTTGATGTCCTGCTCTATGAGACATCCCAAACCAGTAAAACTGCTGCCTGCGGAAGGTATATAACCTGCCTTGGAGCACCTGCCCAGCCTATGCAGGTGGAGAGGAGTCGACAAAGATGAAGGCTTTTCTTGTCGCCCTGCTGGCTGCAGCCCTGTGTGCGGAGCAAGGTGAGACTCCAGTGATTCTCCTAGGTTAGACAGAGGTTACACAAAGGCTGGGAAGCAGCTCAGGAATGGTGGATTTCAGAGAGTTATTGCAGCCTTCATGGTATCGATGCCACACTGCTGTTGCAAACTTCTGCTGGGGTACAGAAAAGGGCAACAAAAATGACGAGGGATAGGGAACAGCTTCCGTATGAGAAGAGATTAATAAGATTGGGGCTTTTCAGCTTGGAAAAGAGGTGACAAAGGGGGGATATGATTGAGGTCTATAAAATCATGACTGGTGTGGAGAAAATAAATGAGGAAGTATTATTTACTCCTTCTCACAACACAAGAATTAGGGGTCACCCAATGAAATTAATAGGCAGCAGGTTTAAAACAAACAAAAAGAAGTACTTCTTCACACAACACACAGTCAAACTGTGGAAATCCTTGCCAGAGGATGTTGTGAAGGCCAAGACACTAACAGGGTTCAAAAGGGAACTAGGTAAGTTCATGGAGGATAGGTCCATCAATGACTATTAGCCAAGATGGGCAGGGACGGTGTCCCTAGCCTCTGTTTGTCAGAAGCTGGGAATGGGCGACAGGGGATGGATAACTTGATGATTACCTGTTCTGTTCATTCCCTCTGGGGCACCTGGCACAGGACACAGTCAGAAGACAGGATATTGGGCTAGATGGACCTTTGCTCTGATCCAGTAGGGCCGTTCTTATGTTCTTATGTTATGTTCTTATGTTTTCCGTGTGTTTACTTTGGGCCTTTGATAGCACTTCATATACTGTTGCTTTCCCCATTGGTCATGCCTCGTCTGTGCTTTTGCTCTGTGGTTTGTTTGTTGGGTGCGGATGTCACAAGGCCATAACCGTGAAAGGAACATAACAAGAAAATGGAACAGTAAACCACAACTTTGCATAGATCTCAGGGGCCTGAAAGGACTGTTAACTCATTGTTTGAACCTGATTAGGTTTCATGCATGTGTCAAGTTGAGGATGTCCCTTTAACTTAGGCCTTGTTTACACTGGCACTTTCCAGCGCTGCAAGTTTCTCGCTCAGGGGTGTGAAAAAACACCCCCCTGAGTGCAGCAAGTTTCAGCGCTGTGAAGCGCCCGTGTAGACAGTGCCCCAGCGCTGGGAGCTATGCCCCTCGTGTCGCGGCCGTGCTTGAACGTTGCCAGTGAAGACGTGCCCTAAGCCACTAAAGAGTTCACTTATCTCGTCACAGGCAGGGCTGGATTTACCATTTGGCTAATAAGGCTATAGCCTTAGGTCCTCCTATTTTTAGGCCCTTACTGGTCAGGCAGGGGGCGTGGCCGCGGCCGGGTGAGGGGGAGCTTGCTCACATAGCCCTGCCAGAGTGCTCCTGCCAGCAGGAAAGGCAAAGCAGCCCCCTGCGGCTTAGAAGGAGACCAGCCTGCAGCCAGCTGCCTGCCAGCTGCATCTCCCCACGCTGCAGGAACACACTGCAGGGATCTGGTTAACACTGCTGACCGGACACTAAAAATCTGGTGACCACGGGAACCTGTGCCAGCCGTGGGTGTAGTTTAAGCAGGCATTTCCCCCTCCCCCACCCCCGGCCCCGCATCCCGATTTCTCCAGAGCTCTGCTTAGCTGTCGGGGAGGGAAGAGGCTCCCTCTGTCCCTCTCCTCTGCTGAGGCTGGCAGGCAGCTCCAGGACGCTGCCTCCCTGGGTCCTCATGCCTGTCACCGTATACATAGGCCTTCCCCTCCCATGAGCCTTAGACCCTGCATAACCTTAATATGGCCCTGGTCACAGGCACTGTAGGTTTGTGATCATCTTCTGTAGCTCGTACACGTATTGCTACATGACTTCTCGGATGTCAACTGTGAACCTTATTCCCACCCCTAGCCCTTTGCTAGACACCAGAATAAACAACAGCAATACCCAGCTCTTAGCGCTTCTGATCAAACGGCTTTACAAAAGAGGTCGGTCCCTTTATTGCCATTTTAAACATTGAGAAACTGAGGCACAGAAAGTCAAAAAGCGATTGAGACAGAGGCACCTAATTAGCTCTCACTCCACGCCAGTCTTTTCCCCAAATCAAAATCCCACTCCTAACTTCCCGAGCCCTCTCCCAATGCCCAAACAGACAGGTGGGCCTAGGAGACCACGAAGGTTGGGCTATTTCAGACCTGGGCAGGGTGAGGAGTCCAAAGAAGGGGACCCTCATGCAGAATGCTCAGCCTAAAGTCCCCTCCTCCTTATATTAATGTAGTCAAGCTCAGCTGCACTGCATGGCAGAGTGGGGAGCAAGCTGGGGGGTCTCAGATAAGAAGGTCTCAGGCCATTTAGGGCTTTGTTGGTCAAAACCAATAGTTTAAACTTCACCTGGAAAGCAACAGGCAGCTAGTGCATATCCCGGAGCACTGGGCGCTTGCCCTCTGGCTGAGATATTCTATTTATCAGACAGGATCTCTCAATTGGTACTGGCTTTGGCTTCCAAATGGATTTAAAGGTGTCGTATTACATAGAGCACATTGCACTAGTCCAGGCTGGAGCCGACAAAGGCATGAATCCCAGTAGCAAGGTCCCACATCTAAAGTGAAAAGGTCACAGCCTCCTGACACAGATGGAAAAGAGCAACCTCAAGCACGGATGCTATTTGATCATCTAGAAGCGGCTGGGAGTCCAGCCAAGACCCCAAGCTGTGGCTCTGGTGACCAATGTTGGTCATACACCCTCAGTCAGAGGGGCTGATCTAAGGCCTGCAGGTCTTTCTCCAAAGCACCATCATCTCCTCAGATTGCTCAGGACTGAGCTTCAGATCCAGTTTGCTCAGTGCATGCTTGATTTAGTTGGGGATTGGTCCTGCTTTGAGCAGGAGGTTGGACTAGATGACCTCCTGAGGTCCCTTCCAACCCTGATATTCTATGATTCTATGCCCCAATTCCACCCGGGCACCGGGAAGGCATTTGACTATAGTCTCCAGATCAGAGGAGAGAGAGAGAGATGAAACTGGGCATTATCCGCCTGCTGAAAACCCTGCAGCCCATCTCTCCTCACAATCTCATCTACTGGCGTGATCTACCCATTGAATGAAAGGGGTGGCAAAGCAGAGACGTGCCAGCTGTACCCCCACATGAGAGAGCCATCAGGGAAGGGAGGGTAATTGCCCAACAATAATCTCTGTGTTCTCTCTCTGAAAGGACCAAAGCCCCTGATGTCCAGTCCCGCCCACTCCTGACAGGGACCATAACAATGCCATTAATACCTCACAAAGCCAGCTATGGGAAGCAGCAGATGGTCCGACCAGTGTCAGCCTGGGCATCTGTCCATCACCAGGAGAAAGTCCCAGGACAGGACAGGGCAACTGCACCTATGTTTCCTGTCCATGGTCTAACAAGGGCACCCACTTTTAGGTTTCTGGCTCCCCAGCCTTCCCCTTTCCTGGGCAGAGACCTGGATGATTAGGGGACTGGAACACATGAGTCATGAGTTATGAGGAGAGGCTGAGGGAGCTGGGATTGTTTAGCCTGCAGAAGAGAAGAATGAGGGGGGATTTGATAGCTGCTTTCAACTACCTGAAAGGGGGTTCCAAAGAGGATGGCTCTAGACTGTTCTCAATGGTAGCAGATGACAGAACGAGGAGTAATGGTCTCAAGTTGCAGTGGGGGAGGTTTAGATTGGATATTAGGAAAAACTTTTTCACTAAGAGGGTGGTGAAACACTGGAATGCGTTACCTAGGGAGGTGGTAGAATCTCCTTCCTTAGAGGTTTTTAAGGTCAGGCTTGACAAAGCCCTGGCTGGGATGATTTAACTGGGAATTGGTCCTGCTTTGAGCAGGGGGTTGGACTAGATGACCTTCTGGGGTCCCTTCCAACCCTGATATTCTATGGTTCTATGGTTCTATGGTCTCTCTCCCTCCTGACTGGGTGTTTTCCAGGCTATACAGTTCCCTGTCTACACAAGGAACTCACCAGCAAGTCAGACTGCCCAAGCAGGCCTGCTTTGCGTGTCTCCTCAGAGGCTATAAATAGCACAATTGCCCATAGGTGTAAGATACCACACAGCCTTTCTAAGCAAGCACATTTATTCTTAAGAAGACAGCGCTACGGAGAAAACATATTAAAACAATGAAGGAACCTAGATGCATGCTAATAAGCTTACCAGAGATCTCCCCAGCTCCCACATGGACTGTCTTTCAAACCCGGGGCGGGTTCTGTGGTTACAAGTTCATAACAGCTGTTAGCTCAGAACAAGGACCCCCCCATCTAAGTTCTCTCTAAGCTGTATGGCCATGTGGCCACACAGGTGCACAGCCACAGGGGTCTGGATTAGAGAGGAGAGTGGCACCTCTCCCCTGGCCCCAGCCCTAGAGCTGCTGTGGCTGGGGTGGAGAGGCGCCTCTCCCTGGGCCCCAGACCCCGAGCTGCTGCGGTCGGGGAGGAGAGGTGCCTCTCCTGTGGCCCCAGCCCTGGAGCTGCTGGACTGGGGAGAGATACCTCTACACTGGCCCCAGGCTGCTGTGGTGAGAGAGGGATGTGTGGGGTCCTTTCTCCCCACCAGCAGCCCTGAGGCAGCTTGCACCCAACCCCTCATCCAATGCCCCACCCCAGAGCCTGCATCCGCAGCCAGAGCCCTCACCCCCCCTCACTCCAACCCTCTGCCCTAGCCCTGATCCCCACCATGGATCTGTAAGTCACTCATTTATACATTTGGGGTCTTTGATCTGCGGAGATTATGAATGGGACATCAGCCAGACAATGGGCCACTTCTCAGGACAAAGCTTCGAGAGGGCTGAGTCTTTGCATAACCGGAGGGGGTAATTTGCGTTCACTTCCCCCTAGGTATTGCCTAGGAACTTAACTTAACTTTGTTAGGCACATTGTTTAAAATAGTCCTTTGAAGTCCTTCCCCAAGGTTCACACTGGCCCTAGAGACGTTACAGAGAACTGCACTATACAATATAAACTTTGCATTTTTAAGACACTGGACTCCAAAAATACTTAAACTTAATTTAGTAAGGTTTGTTCAGGATATTGCAGGAAATTGCCAAATCTGTCACAAGCCATACCCAGGCTGAAGAAAAACAGAGGCATCTAGATCAATAGCTTTCAAGCTCTGGTTCGCAGACCTCTGGGGGTCCGCAGTCTATGTTAAGGGGTCTGCGAAAGGCTGTCGTTACCATAGAACAGTGGTTTTCAACCTGTGGCCTGCGAACCCCTGGGAGTCTTCAGACTGTGCCTAAGATTTCGAAAGGGGTCCGCACCTCCGTTTGAAATATTGTAGGGAGCCGCAATTGAAAAAAAGGTTGAAAACGACTGAGCTAGGTCCTCTGAGAATGAAGCATCTGCTGCTACCGCATTCTCAGCCATGTCATGTGCTCCTTTTGCAGGTCACTCGTTCATGTGCTACACATGCCAAGGGGAGACGTCTAACAAGTACTGTATGAAGATATCTATGTGCGCAAAAGAAGACAAATATTGTGTGACAATCAAGGATGTTATAGACGCTGGTATGTTTTGGAATCATCCAGCGTCATAATGTATTGTAGTGGTGTCTAGGGGCCCCAGGCAGGGATTGGGGCTTTCTTGTGCTGGTTGCTATTCAGACATTCCATTAAAGGACTGACCCCAAGAGCTCAAGATCTAGGTAATGAGTAGATGCAACAGGTAGATGAGACAGACAGACTGGGGTGGGCAGAGGGCAAGGTAAGAGGAAAGGATGGAGTTTTCAAAAGCACCTAAGTGACTTAGGAGCACAGGTCTCACTGACTTTCAATCCCATCCACGGTGAGCCTATTATACCCTAAACAGAGGTCTCTGCTCACCTCTTGCCTAGCTTTAGAACTACCAGGCCAGATCCTGAGCAGGAGTAACTTGGGGTTTCTCCACTGAAGTCGAGAGAACTCTGCAGATTATACCAGCCGAGGCTCTGGCCCACCATATCAAAGGTAAAGGAGGACTTGTGGCACCTTAGAGACTCACAAATTTATTTGAGCATAAGCTTTCGTGAGCTACAGCTTATGCTCAAATAAATTGATTAGTCTCTAAGGTGCCACAAGTCCTCCTTTTCTTTTTGCGGATACAGACTAACACGGCTGCTCCTCTGAAACCTGTCGTATCAGAGGTATTTCTAAGGCTCGAGTCAACATGGTGTCTAAGAGACATCCGAATCAGTTTATGTAGTATTAAGCACAGCATTATTTAACCTTCCTCTCTTAGGCCACTCTTCCAAGTTGTTGTGGCTTTTCCCCCTCATCTTCTTCTGGAAGGATAAATAAACGATCACTGAACAGCAAATTGCTGAGCAGCAGGAAACTTCACACCACCAAGAGGCAGCCTCCATGGGACAGGATGCTCCCAGAATCTCACTAAGACACACTAACGGGTGGGAGAGCCCAGTGCTGGCTTGGAGGGTTTGGCGTCTGGTGAGTGATTGGGATGAAGCCAGTGCAGGCAATACCATACATCCTGCAGGTCAGTGGGCAGTACCATGCCATCCTGCCTTGTCATGCCCCCCATGCTGGCTGTAGTCCTGCACTGGTCCCATTAGGATTTCCCCTATGGAAATGTGACCCTATGATCCTACAGGAATACTGGGGAAGAATTCCTGTTCCCCATACCAGTGAATGTGCCATGCCATGTCAGAGGGCATTACTGTATCATAGGATTTTGATCAGCTGAATTTCTTGCTCACACATGCACTGCTTGGGCATGCACAGGGCACTCACCAAACTCTCAAATTTTCATCCTACCATGCAGTGGGCTCAACCTAAAATCTGGACTGGATTCTCTATGGGCCAGTCTATTTCTTGGATGTTCCATCTCTCTGGGTTCTTATATGGTCCCTATCACCATAGTGCCTGTCTGGGTCAGGAATCGAAAGGGCATGTTAGAGGCCACTACCTAGCGGTCTTTAAATACTAAGAGCTGTAAAATGAACACCATAGCCTGAGTCTAACCATTATCTAAAAGCAACAATGACCTCTGGTTCCTGCATTTCCTGGTTTATAAAGACTGACTGGGTTAACGGCCTAGTTGGTCATTAATTGTAAAGAAATTCTGCCCTGTTGGTCATTATTGCATAGCCACTTTGGTCTATTATCTCCTTGGAACTGAATGTAGTCAGAACTCAAGGAAACTTTCAGCAACAATTTCTCTCTTTGTTTCCTTTTCCAGGGTCAGGTTACGAATCCAAATACCGCATCTCCAAGATGTGCTCTCCTGAGTGTCCAAAAATGCAAGGCAAAACAGCTGCTAAAGTGTTTTGCTGTGATAAACTATTGTGCAATGTGAATGGAACCAGCAGCATAGAAACCAGCCACTTGATGATTTCCATGGGGATCCTGGCTAACTTCATCTACATCTTCAGATCTGGACTGTGATGGGCCAGGAAAAGAGGACTTTATGCCCTGAAGAACCTGCTCAGGCCCCACTGAGACACCAAAAGCCTACTCTGTGCAAACCTTTCCTTTGGGCTAACACTTCCCCCATGCTCTAAGTGTCACTTCGGACCCCCTTAGCAAATATCATCTCTATCACTTTTCACACCACAGTTCTTGTCTCTGCCACTGGGTCCAGAGCCACAGCTCTCAGATCCCAAGCACCACCTTACATATCTGTGGTTCTGAAGACCTGGAAATATCAACTGAACAATTCTGTAACCTATGGATACATCCGACCAGATGATGTACAAAGTACTTATACAGGTCCTGATCCGGGAAAGCACTTAACGCATGTGCTTAAATTGTAATGAACTCCTTGCACATGTTAAGAAAGGAGCAGTGAGTAGGAGTGGAGAGGCGATTTTACCTCCATAGACAGCATGGGAGAGACTGATACTGGAATACTGTGTCCAGTTCTACTGTCCACATTTGTAAAAGGACGCTGAGAAATTGGAGAGGTATGTAAAGAAGAGCCATAAAAATTATATGAGGGCTAGAAAAAATGCCTGCCAGTGAAACACTTAAAGGACTCAATCCATTTAATTTATCAAAAAGAAGGTGAAGAGGGAAGGTTTTTATTTACTGCATGGAAAGTTCCCTCACAGTTGTTTAGTCCATCCCAATAAACTGTCCTGTATTTGGCTTTTCTGACTGCTTGGAAGCACTGCCATAAGAATAAGGATCTGGTGGGCTCTCCAAGGAGCAGTCAGGAAAAGGGCTGATGTGCTCAGTACGGCATCAGCTTCGGTGTATCTTAGGTGGGTGTCTGAAGCATGGATTTGTGACTAAGGCTACGTTTACATTAGGAGCTAGCAGTGTGATTTCCTTGGTTGGGTACATATTCACGCTAGCCAGAGAGCTAGCATGAGTATAAATAGCAGCAGAGCCTTGGTAGCATGGGGAGAAGCTGGGAGGTTCTGGGAGGATGATGGCCTGTTTTGTCCATTCCCTTTGGGGCCCCATCTGGCGTTGGCCACTGTCGGAAGACAGGATACTGGGCTAGATAGACCATTGGTCTGACCCCTTAGGTCATTCTTATGCAGGGCCAGAGGAAGGGAGGGATAGCTCAGTGGTTTGAGCATTGGCCTGCTAAACCCAGGATTGTGAGTTCAATCCTTGAGGGGGCCATTTGGGATCTGGGGCAAAAAATTGGGGATTGGTCCTGCCTTGAGCAAGGGGTAGGACTAGATGACCTCCTGAGGTCCCTTCCAACACTGGTATTCTATGAAGCATGGCTGAGCTGTGCTGTGTACAAAGTGGCCTGAACCCTGTGGGTATGTGCTTGGCATGGTTCAGCTGTGCCCCAGCTGCCCATGCTATTGCAGCTGCCCAGTTGGCTGTTTATACTCACACTCACTTGTTGAGAGCTAGAACAAGGGCATGAGCATGGGGATCACACCCCTACATAGGGGCGGACTTTTAGTTTTCCCCGGGGGTGCTCCACCCCCAGTCCGCCCTGAGACCCCACCCTGACTCCGCCTCTTCCCGTCCCCGCTCCACCTCCTCCCCAAGGCCCCTGCCTTGCTCCGCCTCTTCTTGTCCCCACTCCACCCCCTCCCCGAGACCCCCGCCCACCCACCACTCAGTACTCTCTGTCCTCCCCCAAGCCCTTCCCTGAGCCGCCAAACTGCTGTGACCCATGGGTGCTAAGCACCCTTTTTTTTCCTGTGGGTCCTCCAGGCCCAGAGCACCCACGGAGTTGACACCTCTGCACCTCTAGCTGGTAGCCTAAGGCACATGCTTGTGAGTCAGCAGGGCTCTATTTCCAGGCCTGTCACAGATTTGCTTTGTAATCCTGGATCAATCATGGCCCCTCTCTGTGCCTCAGTTTCCCCATCTGTAAATCTAGGACAATGAACTGGGGCTTCAATCCATTGTTATTTGCCATGTGATTGGAGATCCTCTAAGGAAGATTCCACAGACCAGGACAAGGTTATGAGAAGGAGGAAGATGGGCATCTTACTGTATTTAAAAGGAAATAAATCAGGAAAGGTTGTGTGCCTTTTAGGCCACCACGTACATTCTGCAGCCAAGGAATTTACCTCTGAATCCATCCTGCTCTCTGCAGAACTGTGCTCCAAAATCTGAGCTTCCATTTTAACCACGGGTAAAACTTTCCTGAGCACCTCATTTAGGAGCCTAAGTCCTATTTTCAGAAGTGTCTTAAACACCAAAGAGTCTTGTCTATGCAAGAAACCTGACCAGAAGAGCTGTTCCAGAATCGCTCCCCCTGTGGCCATTCTGCCCTGGAATAGAGGTGACTTTATTCCAGAATAATTACTCTGCTTACAAAGCAGGGCTATGCAGAGAGGTGCCAAAGAGATTCCCATTGATTTCAGTGCCCAGCTGCATCTTTAGGTGTCTAAACACCTTTGAAAATCTGGTCGTAAGTGCTTAAGTCACTGTTGAAAATACAGTTTAGGTTCCTCACTCATTTGGGCACTTTGGGGAAAAAAAATGACCTCAAACTGCTGGTCACTGTGGCCGCAAAGAAAACCTGTTTCAATCACTGTGATCCACAGAGCAGTGCAAATAACCACAAAACACCTGCCTACATGTATGTAGCCATGTCAGAACAGGGAATATTTCCATGTCACTGCAAATTTATTTCTAATACTAAGTCAATCACTAAATGCTGGATATGTAATTAACCCCCCCCCCACCCAAATTAATCCTTTAAAGCAATACTTTATATTTCCCCCCAGACTTATCTGGAAAACAAAATGTAACCCTTCTCCAGATTCCTGGATTCCATAGAATCATAGAATATCAGGGTTGGAAGGGACCTAATCTAGTCCAGCCCCCTGCTCAAAGCAGGACCAATCCCCAGCTAAATCATCCCAGCCAGGGCTTTGTCAAGCCTGACCTTGAAAACCTCGAAGGAAGGAGATTCCACCACCTCCCTAGGTAATGCATTCCAGTGCTTCACCACCCTCCTAGTGAAAAAGTTTTTCCTAATATCCAACCTAAACCTCCCGCACTGCAACTTGAGACCATTGCTTCTTGTTCTGTCATCTGCTACCATTGAGAACAGCCAAGCTCCATCCTCTTTGGAACCCTCTTTCAGGTAGTTGAAAGCAGCTATCAAATCCCCCCTCATTCTTCTCTTCTGCAGACTAAACAATCCCAGTTCCCTCAGCCTCTCCTCATAAGTCATGTGTTCCTGTCACCTAATAATTTTTGTTGCCCTCCGCTGGATGCTTTTCAATTTTTCCACATCCTTCTTTTAGTGTGGGGCCCAAAACTGGGCACAGTACTCCAGATGAGACCTCACCAATGTCGAATAGAGGGGAACGATCACGTCCCTTGATCTGCTGGCAATGCTCCTATTTATACAGCCCAAAATACTGTTAGCCTTCTTGGCAACAAGGGCACACTGTTGACTCATATCCAGCTTCTCGTCCACTGTAACCCCTAGGTCCTTTTCTGCAGAACTGCTGCCGAGCCATTCGGTCCCTAGTCTGTAACGGTGCATGGGATTCTTCCGTCTGCACTTGTCCTTGTTGAACCTCGTCAGATTTCTTTTGGCGCAATCCTTTAATTTGTCTAGGTCCCTCTGTATCCTATCCCTACCCTCCAGCGTATCTACCTCTCCACCCAGTTTAGTGTCATCTGCAAACTTGTTGAGGGTGCAATCCATGCCAACCTCCAGATCATTAGTGCAGATATTGAACAAAGCTGGCCCCAGGACTGACCCTTGGGGCAGTCCACTTGATACTGGCTGCCAATTAGACATGGAGCCATTGATCACTACCTGTTGTAGTAAGATGAGGCCCTGAAACATAAACCCTTGGTATCAGGGGCCTGGTATGAGACCTAAGGCCTGAGCTAAAGTAATGGTCAAGACTTTGCTAACATAAAGCAAAGTTAAGCTGCGAGCCAGAGTCCTGCTCACAGACACTGGCAAGGAAAAGGCTGAGGTTGCATAGACATATATCTAAAGTGTATTGGACACCAGAACTGTATACAAGTGGTACAAGAACATTTTTATACCATCCACATAGCTAGCAAGGACAGGGGCAAAAGGCTAGTATGATGGACAGAGTTGTTTTGTTTGAACCAACATGTACAAGGTGAGAGGCAACACCTCACTACGTAGAAGGGTGGTGCATAGTTACGTATAGGGGTTGCACCTCAATACATCAGGAGCGCTGTGTAACTTGTTTGTACCTGTGTATAAGAATGCATCCCTGGGGTGGTGTCTTTGTCCGGCCTAGGGGGCAGCGGAAAGTCCCGCCACTGACTGAGCTGAGTCCATTGCCAGGGAGCACAAATTCGTAGTGCGCCCTGTAGAGTCTATGGGGAACTAACACTGTGCTTCGTTTGAGCAATAAACCTGGCCGGGTGCCTTCATACCTTACTGGCGTCTGTGGTCATTGGGGGTTCTCTCGGGGTCTGCTGTGTTAGCGATCTGCGCAGAGCTGGGACAGCACACAGAGGGAACACGCACGCAGCCGACTGCTATTGTCACCGAACATGAGCAGAGCACCACACCGGTAGCTTCTAACAACAGCCTGAGGATCTAGCCATCTTTCTATCCACTTTATAGTCCATTCATCCAGCCCATACTTCTTTAACTTGCTGGCAAGAATACTGTGGGAGACTGTGTCAAAAGCTTTGCTAAAGTCAAGGAATAACACATCCACTGCTTTCCCCTCATCCACATTGCCTCACTCTTGTTTCCCTGGCTCCTTAACAACCAGGCTTCCCAGATTCAATATAGGCCCCAACCCTGCAGCTCTGAAAAGTCTATCGGCTGCTAAGCTGAGTTCTGGGAATTCCCCTGGTACTGTCCTGTGGTTCCCTGTGAGTGAAGTGGTATCCAGCAGTGGCTCACAGATCTTCCTGCCCAGCCGGATGTCAGTGGGGATGAGGCTGTAATAAAACTGGGAAGACTGAGTGTGTGTGTGTGTGTGTGGGGTGGTAAGTAGCCTTTAAAAGGTCAGGGAGGGAGAGGGGAGCAGTGCAGGGTAAGCTGCATTAGGGAGCAGCCAGAGTGGGAAGTACAGGCATGGTTTTCATGTTGTCCATCTGCCCTGCCCACGAGCCCTTGGGGAGTCCATGGGTAAGCGTGGTCTGAAGGAGCTCTCCCCTGACTTCTAGTGATGAGCTCGTGGTGGCAGTTCTCAAACTTCAGCGCACTGCAACTCTCTTCCGACAACAAAAATTACTACATGACCCCAGGCTGGGGGAGACAGGGTAGACAGAGACGAAACCTGAGCCCCACTCTCCCGGGGCTTCAGCACGGGGTGGCGGGGCTCAATCTTCGGTTTCAGACCTGGGGTCTAGCGAGTCTAACATTGGCCCTGGTGTGGCCTGATCTATAGATTATGAATAGAAATTTCCAGTTATCACTTTGAGGGTTGACAGGTTCTTGTCCCAAGATCAGGCCTAGTATTATTAAAATGATTATAGAGTTGGGAACCCTGATGTGCACAGGTGTAACACACGCACTATAGGAACGCTTTTATATTTACAAATAAATAATTTATTAATACATTTAGCAAAGTCACACGCACTCTACCCCAGTAAGGTAGATAGAGATAATACAGAAAGTACATCTGAACATCCATACTCCCACCATCCCTTGCAGAACAACCTGAAACGTTAGCCATTCTCTTCCTCATCACCATCACCTTCCTTATCTTCATCAGTGGCTCTCATTCTGGCCCTTCCCAAGGGCTACAGCTCTCTTCCCTACTGCCCTGGGATGCCACTTTTACGATGACGTTACCATGTCTAATGCATATTCAATAGGGGTTTCTCCACGCTTCCTTATTTGTATTTCCTTCCCTCACCAATGTTAAAATGCCCTTCTTCTATAGGTTAGTCTATTTAAGATTTTACCCCATTATCATATACGTCAATTCGTTGCCATGGCACTCTTGGAGACAGATGTTCCATCCAAAACCTTCCAGAAGCTGGTGTCAGTTCATGTTCTGTGGTTGGCTGATGTCATTATGGACAAAATTCCCCCCTACACGCTACTTCCCCAGAATTTATGAGTTACCTATGTTTCTCTATGCCAAAGTTCGTAGGCCTCAAACCTCATGCTAACTGCTGAAGCCAACATCTTAGAGGATACAAGTCAGTAGGTTCCTTGCATTACTGCTGAATATAATAAAGCAGAATGTAATGCAAAGCAGTGAATATAATAGAAGTAAGCTGGTCCACTGAGCTACACTGGCAACCCCAGTAAAATGGGATCATGATCGACTTTGGGGTCCCAACCCACGTTTGAGAACCGCTGAGCCAGAGAGAAAAGACTAAGGACCAGGGTGTATTTACATGAACACACCCACTCTGCCTAGGCATCCAGCAGCTGGAGCTCTGTTCCCCACGTGATCTATTTTGGCTGGTGTTGGGTTAAAAATCACTTTAGTGTTGAGTGCAGGGGTAGTGGAAGGTGGTTACCCTGACTGTACGAGTGAATGGCAGCAGGACTGTGCTTAGCTTGCCCTGACTGAGGAGATCACCCTAAACTGAACTGCACTCACCAAGCAAGGGGGCGGGATGCCAAAGCCTAGTGAAGAGAGAACAAGAGGGCAGGGGGCAGGGTTCTGAGTTGGGGATGTGGGCTCCAAGAGTCCCAGACACCATTTGAAATTGCTCCCCCTTCTCCTGTTTAAAGGCAGAGTTGATTAAGCTGCAGTGAGAGTCTTTATTTTGTCCAATGATCCCTAGAGCTGAAATCATAGACGCCCAGGTCCAGCTGCTGAGCCTTAGACCTGCTGTGGGGTAGGGTTGCAGTGAAAGTGACTGCCTGGCCTGCAGCAGCAGGCGGTTCCCCACTGAGCTGGGTTCCATGGGGGAACCTCAAAATGTGTCACGGTAGCGAGGGGCAGGTGGCAGCAGAGAAGCAGCAGCAGTGGCCTGAGGGGCCACAGTGAGCAATGGCAGAGTGAACGGCAGCAACAGTCATTGCCCAATGCTTCCCCACCCCTCCTTCCCGGGGGTGGAAGGGGAAGCCGTACGAAGGCACCTCTGAGCTCTGGGTCTTTGCTGACCAAGGACAGCAACTGGGACTGGGGTGCAGTGGAGGGAGAGGAGAGTGATGTGCTACAGGGACATTCGTTCATCGTTCTTTCCGACCACCAGGTGGGAAACGGAGGCAAAGGACACTGCCCAGTGTGCTCTAGGGTCAGTTTGGCTTAGGATTGCACGGTTTTGAATGTGGTTGTGGTATTTCCCCAAACTAATGCCTTTCTCTTTTAATACAAGTTCTCTTTTGTTGTACACAGACTCAATGCTTGTGAGAGGGGAAGTATTACCTCTTAGAGGGGCGCTGTTTCGTTTCCCCAGATTACTGGGCTGGGGCTCGAGCCGATTCTGTGTTGTAGTGTTATGAGGAACCACTAGGTATTGAACCCGGCCCTTGTTGCTGCTGCCTTCACCTGGCAGAAGGGTTACACATGCCACAGTTGACAGTTACACCCACCTGGCTCTCTGGTTTCTCAGGATCAAGTCCAAAGGTGCTGCCAACCCCAAACTAGCATGAGATGAATCGCAGAGCCCAGAGGCTGGCCCAGTAACAACTACCAGCCCCACCATTGTTCATCTGGTTTTCGAGCTTTTCTGGGGAAGACGCTGACCCCGGTGGTGTGGGATCATGCCAAGGTCCAAACGCACTTGGAGAGACGTACACAAAATAGCAGCCTCCCCAGAGAGGGGCTTGCTCATTCTGCCCTGGCCCCTGGGGTGAGAGAACTGTTATTATATCATTTTCCATCCCCCTTTCCCTCTAGCTCCTCCCCGCCCCCATCAGTCCCCTGTCCCGAGCACTCTCCCCCACACTCTCTTGACCCCCATCTATGCCCAATATTCCCTTGCCCCTGTTCATTCCCTCCCTTACCCGCAGCCTCCGACCCTTCACTCCCCCTACATGCCATCAGCCGCCATCCGCCCACATTCCAATGCATGCCCCTATGTCTCCCTTAGCCCTACCATCCCCTGCCCCCTGATAGGTTCCTAGCCCAGGAGTCCATCTTCCCTGGGGGCAGCCTGGCTTTATTGCCATTGGAAACCATGGGAGATGGTGGCTGTCTTCATTAGGTGCAGCCTCACTTACACCAGCAGAGGCTGTTGTGAAATCACAGCTATTTTGGCCTGTGGCTTCAGTCCCATTGCCCGTGGTGAGAAATGGCAGCCATTTTGAGAGGGCAAAAATTTGTGAGAAAGACGCAGGACATCAGGAGAAGCTTAAAAAACAGAATTGTGAGAGAATTGGCAGTTCTGGGCACCCCTGAATCAGTGCATGCCCTCTCACTGTGGAGCCCTGCCTCGCCCCTAGGCATTACCCCTAGTGCAACAGCTGCCAGTTATGTCCACAGAAACAGGGCTGCATTCCAGGGGCTGCTAAACTGCAGCTACTCGAGTCAGACGTTTTTAAATCAACAGGTCCAGATAACGTGCATTTGAGATTGGATGTTTGTTTCTTAAAAGATCTGCTTTAGTTCAAATAGGAATTAATTCAAGGCAGTCCAATGGCCTGTGTTATGCAGGAGGTCAGACCAGATGATCACGTGTTTGCTTAATGATTGCTTCCCTTTGCTCCAAATTGCACAACTCTGCCCACTGAGAAAGCAGAGGCTAACTCACACAGGCCTTAGAACTGCCGTTGGGAGACATTTACTCGTATTAAACAAACGCAGCGTTCACCACAGAATTAATCTAATGCACACTGACCTCTAATGTTATCATGAAATTGCACGTTGGGGTGATCATTGGGACTGTTTTCTAACTGAATGATTACACAACATTTGAATGAATGAATAGTAACAGCAGATGCTCTGTCTAAATCTAGGGCACCAGAACAACTCTGGGGTATTTGTCAAGTACCCCTTGCATCCATCCTTTTTTCGAAAAGGGAGAGGTGGTGATCTGGGGGATGTGTCTGTACAACGTGGGAATTCGGGTTGATATTGTGAAGTTGTTATCAAGGGATTGCTGTATTTTTAGTGCCTCTACGTGAATTCCACCACTGCTCGGCGGGACCTGGAGCAGGCACACGCCAGACTGAGGACAATGGGGAGTACTCAAGTTTTAATGACTCTTCTTTGTGTACCTTCTCCTTGGGTTGATGGCGGCAGAGGGGAAAAAAATAATTCAAAACGCAGCTCTTTAGTGGGAGGGAAAACTCTGGCAAGCCATGAGCCTGAAAAAGGCTTAGAGGTGATGGAGGACAGCTAGTTAGAATGCAATGTGCACGGAGAGATGGCACCAAATCAGCAAATGCAGCTGTAGCCTGCATACAAAGAAGAGTCATGGCTCTGCATGGGTGGTGTGAGCCTGCCTGGAATCCTGCACTAATTTCTAGGTACCGCTGTACCAGAAGGAGGGAAGGAATTTAAGGGAGAGCAATACCAATCATTTGGGGTTTGGAGGGATTGATTTATAACCCTCAGCCACCTTCGGGGAGCTCTGCGGAGAGTAGAGATCCCAGGGAGCGGCCTATAAAAGGGTCCATTCTCTTGGCAGCAGCAAGCACAGCAGGGAATAAAAAAAGAATAAGCAGGGAAAGGATGGAGTTGGACTGATGGCTTTGTTTTGATTTGTACCTTCCCTCACAGGGAAAGATGGAGGCTTTAAAAAAGTACCTTATTAAAGAAAATGATGAGACACGGGAAAAGTCAGAAGGGTGTTGCTTCAAAAACAAAGCCACCTGGGCATGAGAAAACCAGGGGTTTGACTTTCAAATAAGAAGTGGCAATGTGAAAAAGCACAGGGGTTTTTAGACATAAAAAAACCCAAACCAGATCAGACCACACTGTGAGCCATGCAATAGCTAGTCCCTGTAACATGATCTTATCGGTGTTATTCTTCGTGAAAACCACGTGTTATGGTTGATGTTAAAATTAGATTGTCCAACTCGTCATAGCAGAGACAATGTCTTCCTTTATGCCTATCCTGTGTCCACAGGTTTTCTGTCATGACTGTGGCCTCCAGGCACTAACAGAAACAATAAAAACCATAAGGCTGAAAAGAGCTGCATTTGCTTATTTGTTGGATAAGAGACAACAAAGACGTATGCCATTCGCAGGCAGCTATAAGTTTACACATTTCTGAAAGGTGTCTCCACCGCGGCCCTGAATCAGCAAGGACTGGAGCATGTGTTTAAGGCCGGTGACTATTCCTGTGCTGAAAGTTACACAGATATTTATGTGCTTTGCTGGATGAGGGTCAGCACGCTCTGCACCTTTGCAGGACTGAGTCTGGGCTGAAGTTAAGGAAGGGAAGACACAAAGAGGGTCCTGACAGCCAGATCTATCTGTCAATGAAGAAGCCTCCAAAGAGCTTCTTGTCTTAACCTTACCCCTCCCCACTTATCCCTCTTACTGCAGCAGAGTGCTTTGCATTGCTGTAACTCTGCAGTGCCTGGCTTTCAGAGGGCTCATGTTGGTCTCTCACCACATCCTGGAAGGGCATTGGGCAACCCTGACTCTGCATTAACAAAATTATTTAATCTCTCAGCAGGTTGCTTCCCACTGCAGCCTCTAGCCTCGACCACCTGCTTGTCTGTTTCTCCCGTGTCTCTGTGCTCTCTTCCCACAGCCCAGGCCGGTCGCTAATGGAGGGGGCATGCAGAGGTACTGCACCCCAGGACATTTCTTTGCCCCGTGTAGAAATTAGATGTGTTATCTGAGTTACCTCAGATTTCAGGCCTAAGTCCCCAGAGTAGGAGTCACAATTCTAGTAGCCAGCGGGGGGCCGGGGAAGGTGGAGGCGTGTTATTAACAGTGTTTCAGCTAAATGAAGGGTGGAGATGGCATTGCATTGCTGATATTAATAGATGTGTAACCCTGGTAAGAAAGTGTCTGCACAGAGTGTCTCTGCTGGGAGCCTTGCAAAGTGCACAGAGTTGCAGAGTGGGGCTGCTGGGTTCGATGAAAGCAGTTTCTGTGACCAGACCGTGCCTACTTGTTTGGAGGGAAAAGAAGGAGAGAGGAGAGGAGCAAGTTCGTTTCGAACTGAGAGGGGAACCAAAGGCTCCTTTCAGAGGGCATCAGAGAGTGTGCCTGGGCTGCCTAGAACTAGAATGCTCCTCTAGAATCCAGAAGAAACCTTAGATGGACTGTCCAGGGGGACTGGGACACTACTGCAGAGTTGAGGGGAACTGACTGACAACAGGGTTGTAAGCACATTTCTGTTCAAGCCGACCAGGCCTTTTGCATTCCTTGTTGGCTGTATGCCCACCCTGACGCAAGGTGGAATGGGAGCTGATACGGTTTTTATCAAATCTGGATTTTGCTGTTGGGAAAATGTACTTTCTGAAGACAAAGGTTTAATGACACATGAAAACTGCTTAGTCCACTTGAATGCAATGGCTGATTGGACTAGGGTTGCCACTTGTCCAGTTTTTGGCTTCTGTGTCCAAGTGCCATTTAGGGTTGCGGGTGCCCAGTTTTCAACCAGAAAGCCCGGTCAAAAAGGGGACTTGGCCACCCTAAATGGCACCCGAATCAAAAGTCCAGTTACCATGGGACAGGGAGAGGCACCGGGTCATTAACCCATGCCAGCCCCTTCTTACCCAGGGCCGCCTCCTACCTGCAGGCAGGCTCCTCAAAATGATTCAGTGAACAGAGCAATGGGGCAGGAAGGGGGAGGAGTGTGCTGTTACCAGCTTTGCCCATTACTTTGGGATATGCTCATTTATTAGGGTTACTCTTTGGGGGGCAGGGGGATGTCTGTACTTCTATCCATGTACTGCTTGTGTCACTTGTGTTCTCATACCGAGCTCTACTTCTCCCTGCTGCAAGTTCCCTCCCAATGGGGAGCCCCTGCAGGACCTAGGTTCCCCAGGGCTGGGTTCTTCTGGCCCCAGAATCAGATGAACACACACACACATTAACAGAGTGCGTCTAAGAGGACCGGGTTAATCAGTACTCCCAAGTTGACCCCTTATGTGCCCCTGGGCTCAGCAGCCTGAGCCGAAGCACTTCCATGCTGTCACCCTCCTATTCCCAGGTTCAGCATGTCCCTGACCCCACTTTCACATTACAATTGTTCTGGTCGTGACCCACGGATGAGCAAACCCCACAGGATTGTTGGGTGCTGCAGGGATCTTTAGCTTAGGTACAAGGAGTGTTGCTGCACAGCAAACGAGGAAACCAAAAAACACACACAAGGGGGGTGGGAGGAGAGAGAGAGAAGCAACCAGCTTAACCAGGAAAGTTATTTATTGCCAGGTAATAACCATACAAGGGGAGCCAAACAAACAAAACAGTGATAATATTAAATCTAACTTAAATTTGATTATAAAAGTCAGGTTTAGAAAACTATAACTGATCACACCAGTCAGGGTCCGAAGGCTACACCGACAGAGAGAGAGAGAGGGAGAGAGCTGGGGTCTCACCACTCCATGAAGCTTGAACTGATCAGGCGAGTTGGTGGTAGCTGAGGGTCCAGAGTGCTGGAGACAGGCAGAGCCCCCAGCACGATCAGTCGGGAGAAGATGACATCCCAATGGAACTGATGCAGATTTTGGATCCAGGCATCAGAACACTTACTTGAGCATGGGTAGGGGTTTTTGTAGGGACAGAACAATGGTTCAAGGGAGAACACTAGATTCGTTTATGGGTAAACTGATGGCTCAAGGAAGTATACCAAAGTTGTTTTGTTCAGGCTAGACAATAAGAACTGATCATTCCTGGCTATGGGTGATGTTCCTTGGAGGGAGCTCATAATGCAATTAGGCAGCTTCTGTATTTTGGACACCAATAAAGGATTTATTACTAGAATTGGTCTGATAACTACTGAGCTGGGTGCGTGCAGGCGTGAGTTCATTAACATCTGGAGCAGAGATTCCCCATCATGCAGTGCTTCCCTACTTTTCTGGTCTCAGATTTCCATGCAATTCTTGCCTGGGAATCTCTGTTCTCCATTCGGTATGCTAAGGTAGATGCCTCCCTGTCTCATCTTTAGTGCAAATGAGGCTAGGGGAGTTTCCTTAATCCTGTCACCCTTGTCTGGAGGGGTTTAGGTGTGTCTCCCACTGCCTTTTTATTGCTTTTTGTAAGTCTTTTGTAAGATGCATGTAATGAAGCATCAACACTTGGTTGTGCCAGCAAAATAGCCAAGATACTGCCCCCCAAAATGTCAAGATTCCAGAGTCACAGAGCACTTGCTCATGGACACTTTGGAATGCAGGTACCACTGGTCCCAGGTTCATCATAGGCTGATTGATGAAACCAGGGGTGAATTGCAAAGGAGATTCTCTGAGAGGAACTACAAGTTTTACAAAAGCTTGTCAGCAATCTTGTTCCATCAGCTCTCCAGACGTTGTCACATTGGAACCACTGTGCGCTTTGATTGACTTGGGTGGGTTAGATCAGTGGTTCTCAACCAGAGGTAAGGGGCCCCCTGGGAGGCCGCAAGCAGGCTTCAGGGGGTCTGCTAAATAGGGCCAGCGTTAGACGCATTGGGGCACAGGGCAGAAAGCCGACGCCTCACCGCATGGATCTGAATCCCAGGGCCCTGAACCTCGTCACTCGGCGTTGAAGCCCACCCCTGAGCAATGTAGCTTTGTGGGGAGCCCGAGGCAACTGCCATGTTTGCTACCCCCTAACGCTGGCCCCGGCTTTTATATGCAGAAAAACAGTTGTTTGGGCACAGGTGGGCTGTGGAGTTTTTGTAGCCTGTTGCGGGGGCCTCAGAAAGAAAAAGGTGGAGAACCCCTGGGTTAGATATTGAAAAAGTGAAAGTTGAAATGGCTGGATTTGAGGCATGGATAAATAAGAGACATTGCAAAAAATGTGGTGAAGGTCTAGATGTTGGCAAGGAATTAAAGGAGGCTTCCCACATATGTTTGAAATGTTTATAGTGGTCTTGTTGTTTGGAGCATTAACTGCAGCATGTGAGAATTCCTTCTCTTGTCACAGGTCCCTATGCATGGCAGACTCTTCCCTGAACTGATTTGTAAGGCTGCAGCCTCTCCACCTTCCAGGCCCATTGCTGCCACAGCACCTATAATTCGCTAACCAGTTTGCAATGGCTTGGCTGAGCGGTGGCTGGCAGTTCCGGCAGAGAGAACAGCTCTCGAGCCCCAAGCCTGCCCACACATGACCACAAGCCGACACCACTTGTGACCAGCGGCCGAATTGTGTGACATCTGGTTTTTGTTGCACGTTGTGCTGTAATTGGTTATTAACTATGAAGCCTATTCTTAGGGATGTTTACTCACTCTGTCAAACAAATAGATCAGCAGGAGTCATGCCCAGTGGTGAAAGCTGGAGTCAGTAGCCAGGAGTTGGAGCCAAGGGTCAAAGACCGGTTACTTGGAGTGAGACAAGGAAGGAAGGAGAAGCGGCTGGGCTTAATAGCCAGTCTGCTGACTCTTCCCACCAATGGGGCGGGGTAGCCAATCAGGCAGCCTACTGCAGGCCAGCTGATGTGCTCATTAAGTTGCCCAGAGACTGGCCCTGCTGCAGGCCCTGAGTCGGTCGGTTACAGAAAAGAGGAAGGTCCTAGTCCAGGGGCTTGGGGATTTCGGGAGAGGGTTCCTGCTAGGGGTATCAGGTGGAGAGAGGTGTAGAGAAGGAGGAGTGGTCCCTGCTTCTTCTGCCCCCAAATTCTATTAATGCCTCCCCTGGCCCCAATGCAATCAATGCTGCTGCCCACCACCCCAAGTCAATTAAGTGGGATGAGGCAGACCCTACCCAAGGGCTCTTTTCTTGCTGTGGCTGCCCTTGCCCCCCTTAGTACCTCCTCCAGCATCATCCCTGTGCCCTGATCGGGGTCCCTGGTGCTACCGTAATTTAAATCTTAAATAGCTCACCCAAGAAACTACATTAAAGTTGCAAAGTCAAGCACTTGAAAACTAGCAAATGCCAGGTAGGTTTTTACTTGCCCTAGCAACTTAATTCTGCCCCCTGTGTGACCATCCCTGGATGCACTGAATGAGGCACTTGTCCTGTGGGGAAAAACCCTGGGGTGCCAGTAGCATGCCAGGTGTGCTGCGACTTGGAGGCAAGCAGTGTAGATGCCAGCCCTGGCGGGTCCCAGTAACCGCTCTGAGGCATGGCTATGGGAAAGGGTATTTTACTAGGCCTGGCAGGAAAGGGAAGGTTGCAAATACCCTTTGTGCAGTTACAGTTCCCAGTGAGCAAGAGCAGCTCTTGTTTGAGTCCCTGGGACAGTCCACTCAAGTCAGGTCTCTTCAGACCGAGTGCATGGGGTGCCCTCTCCAGGCCAGTCCCTATTCAAGCAAATAGGAGCTCTGAAGTTTCCAGGCCAGGCTCCGTTAGTGTCTCTCATTGGGGCCCCTCTGCACCGGCTCCGTGCCCAGCTGCTGCTGGTCCCCCGTAAGCCCCACACAGACCAGCACCCGTCTGCAATGCCCAGCACGCAGCCTGTTCCACACCTAGGTCTGCAGACAGTTCTTGGCATCCCGCTTCTCTGCAGCTCCTGGTTAGCCATGCGGCTGCTGCCTCCCAAAAGAGCCCCATCATTTTCAGCTCAGGGTCCTTCCTCCTAGCTGGCCTGGAGACAGGGAAGCGCTGTGGGGAAGGGACTGATGGGAGTTGTAGTCCCCTGGCGGAGCAGGTTCATCACACCTAACTTTCGCGTGCTTGACTTTGCAAAGTAAATAAAGGAAAGGTCACAGGAACCCATTTTAATGGACAAGCCTCAGGCAACAGAAATACAGAGGCCAGTCCCACCGCCCCCGGGAATTCAGCACTAAATAATAATACATGATGAGAGAACTGTGGAAACCTCATATTCTGGGGCATTTTAAACCAGACTGGAGAAAGCCAAGAGAAGGATGCAGTCTCTTGGGAAGGAAATGGGTTTAAATTAGGGGTTCTCGCCCAAGCTGGGGTTTGACAATGTTCTGTGGGAACACGTCGATTTGGCCGAAACTTCTGAGAGAAACCGGCCTGACTTCCTGCCAGCTCACCACCCATCTCCTCAGCAGCCTGCCTGGAGGGAAGTATGGGAACTGGGGTTCCCCAAATCCCCGAGCATCCATCTCCCCAGGCTGTCTCCTTCCCCATCCCTGATGTAGCTGGCTGCCTCCGTGGTTCTCCTGACTCCCTACCTGGTGGGCTGCTCTGCTCTCTGGAGCCCCATCCTTGCTGGCTCCCCGGGTGCTGCCTGGGGACCGCCAGGCTGCCTGACTCTCCTCACCGCTGACTCCCCAGACAGCCAGCTTCCTGGTCTGCCCAACAATTCCCACCTGCCCTGCTCCTTGCAACTCCTTGCTGCCTGCCTTCCCATCCGCCTGCCTGGCAGGCTGCCCCACTCCTTGAGCTCCCCAATTCCCAGTGCTGCCTGCTTCCCGCTTTGCGGGGCTGCCCCGCTCTTTGGTGCCTTGGGCTGCACAGCCAGCTGGGCCGATGGGGAGTCGGGCAGCTGGAGGCATCATGGAGCCAGGGTAGTCCAGCAGCCTGCCAGGCTGGGAGGTAGGCGCCCTCGGGTGCTGGGAGATCAGGGTGCTGAAGAGCGGGCTAGCCAGGCATTCTGGGAACATGTTTTGCTTTTTAAAAACCATTTTTAAAAGTCAGAAACATGTTAGACTTTTCAGTCCCCTTTCCCAATTAGTTTTTAAGTTTTCATCCAGATTTGGGACAGAAAGATTTATCGCCAACTGGAACTTTTTCACAGGATGGAGCTTCTCTGTGCAGGCCAGCTGCACTGGTGACCCCAGTCCCTCTCTCTGCACCTTGAAGGCAGGGAGCAGGGTCCCCAACATCTTTGCTGTTGGAACCCCGTATGGAAAAGGTTAAGAATCACCGGGTTAGACAATAGAGCAGGGATTTTCCACTGCTGGTGTCTGTCGCTTATGCAGTGTATTAACCATCTCCTTGTGCAAAAGCTTTTGGCGGGGAAAGGAAACCAAACAAAATAAAATTTGCTGGAGCACTGAATTCTGTTAAGTCTCTGAGACTTGTTGCCTCTGGCTGCTTTTGAACTAAGAAAAAAAAACCATGCCAGCAAACTCCCCTGCAGATACCACACCCAGCCATCAATCTCCTGTCTCCTCCCCCCAATGCACAAACTTTGCATGAGCTGCCTTCACAGGCAACCACCAAGATCATCATTTATAACCAGCCCCGCAAGAAGCAGCTTCCTGATCTGCCCAGTCTGTGATGGCAGGCCGAAGATGAAGGCTTTTCTTCTCGCCCTGCTGGTGGCGGTTCTGTGTGTGGAGCAAGGTGAGATGCTGCTCATGATCCCTCTGTGCCAGACAAAGAGCCAGGGAAGCGGCTAGAAATGGCAGGGGCAGAGGGGGATTTTTGCAGCATCGTGGGCAAAGATTCTACCTTTAAGTGGGAGCTGGCACTTCTGCAAACTTCCCTTTGCAGCCAGCTGCTTGGTCATGCGAAGCAACGGCTGGTGCGTTGGCTGTCGTTTGAGCACTAGGTCAGCCTAGATATTTACAATAATCTTATGAGTCTGGGAATCTAGTACAGACATTGTTTATTGTACGTATTACAGGAGGAGGCAGATGCCACAGTTAAGATTCAGGGCTCATTTTGCCTGCTTACAAACACATTAAAAAGCAGTCCTTGCCCTGGAGAGTTTACAGTCTAAAGTAAGACACAGTGTAATAAGGGGGTTGAACACACAATTGGATGGGGGCTGGGTTAGGGTTGCGGTGCTAGGAACACAGATTAGCCACAGAGCAATTGGACAGTTTCAAATCAAAGGATATTTTAAAAATACACCTGCAAATATATCAGTGGCCATGGTTCACAGGCGGCCGTGCAAACGTAAACAAACTGTCTGGTGGCCCGCCAGCAGATTACATTGATGGGCCGCAGGTTGCCCACTACTGTCCTAGAGAGTTTATAGTGCAAATTGGACAGGAAGTGATGCATGAGGGTGACATAGAGAAGGAGGGGATGGGTTAAGGAAGAAAAAGATCTGTCCACAGGCCGCAGGTTGCCCACCACTGCTCTAGGAAATGCACCTTGCCTCTCCATTTGTTTCTATAAAGCATCTTGCATGTTTCTGACACTGTAATAATAATAACCAAGCTTGTTTGGCAAGTCAGAATGAATTCTCTGGTCTTCCATGTGATACCCATCAATAAATAACACATCATGTCATTCACATTTCATTTGTCAGAGCCAGTGTGAGCTCATATCACAATGACCACCCGCCATCGATTGGTACCTGTCTCTTTGCAAATTAGTCCTTATAAAATATTGGACCTGCTCTAGCCAGGAAGGAGTTGTTTCCCCCATGCATATTAGCCCAGGTGCACTGTGGATTTTTGTTCCTTCCTATGAAGCATCAGGCAATGATCACTGCAGAAGGTAGGATGCTGAACAACTTGAACATATGGTCTGATCTGGGATGGCACATCTTCTGTATGTAACACTGACTATGTAATACAGACATGGTAATCAGAGGGGACTGAACCTAGGGTCTTGAGCTCCAAACAGTAGGCCAGTATCACTCAAACTAAAGGAGAACACTGTTAGCTATAAGAAGGAGGTTGTTGAAAGTGCTTGGACCAACCCGTAGAGGGAGGCATGCTCATTCTCTTAGCTAGTGTCACAGAATCACAGAAATGTCCGGTTGGATGAGACCCCAAGAGGTCATCAAGTCCAGCCCCCTACACTGAGGCAGGACCAAGTAAACCTAGACCATCCATGACAGATGTTTGTCCAACTTGTTCTTAAAAACCTCCAATGACTGGGATTCCACAACTTCCCTTGGAAGCCTCACAGTTCAGGTTTTCTAAACCTTTTATCATTTTTGTTGCTCTCCTCTGCACTCTCTCCAATTTGTCCACCTCTTTTGGTGCCCAGAACTGGACACAGTACTCCAGCTGAGGCCTCACCAGTGCCAAATAGAACAGGACAATTACCTCCTCTGTCTTATGTACAAGACTTCTGTTACTAATATTAGCCTTTTTTGAAACTGTGTCACATTGTTGACCCACATTCAATGTGTGAACCACTATAACCCCCAGCTCCTTTTCAGCCGTGCTACCACCTAGGTAGTTGTTTCCTATTTTGTAGCTGTGCATTTGATTTTTCCTTCCGAACCGTAGTACTTTGCACTTAACTTCCTTGAATTTCACTTTGTGGATTTCAGACCAATTCTCGAATTTGTCAAGGGCATTTTGAATTCTAATCCTGCCCCCGAAAGTGCTGGCAACCCCTCCCATCTTAGCATCTTCCGCAAATGTAATAAGCATGCTCAGTACTGGCCACTGCGGTACCCCACAGGATTCGCCTTCCCAGTTTGACGCTGAACCATTGATAGCAGTCTTTCAATCAGTTGTGCAACCATCTTATCGGAATTTAATTTAGAACACCTTTCTCTGCTTTGCTTATGAGAATGTCATATAGGACGGGGTCAAAATCAAGCTACATCATGCCTACCGCTATCCCCCATCCACTAGGCTAGTTGTCAAAGAAGGAAATTAGGTGGGTTTGGCATGATGATTTTTTGAGAAGTCCAGGCTTATTTTTGTTTTATAACCCTATTACCTTGTCTGTAACATTCTGGCTTTGGAAAGGAACATGCTGAGAAAGTATTTACAAATGGGTGTCACGGAGGGCGCTGGGGGAACTTTTCAGAGGCATAAATAGCAGTTGCATGCTCAGCTGCCATTTATGCCTTTGAAAATTTGCTCCTCTGTGTTTTGGGTCCAATCCTGAAGTCCTTACTCAGTCGACGCACAGGGAAACCTATCACTGGCTTCAGTGAGAGTTCGGCCTGAAATAGCGGCTGAGAACATCAGGATATGGTCCACTTTGATGCTCATTAGCAGCAGGTGACAGGGATGGGGACTGTAGACCAGGAACCAATAACATATTCCTGCACGCCTCTAACATGGGCTGTGTTTTCCTTTTGCAGCTCACTCGCTGGTGTGCTTCAACCTCCCGCTGGGGTTGTCTGGCATCAACTACATGTCAAAGTAGTGAAAACTACTGCGTGACCACGTATCTCGGTGCAGGAATTGGTAAGTTTGGGCATATTCTACCTATTGTCTTTCCATAGCACTTTCCCTGAGGACATCCTGCTCCAGCTACAGATCACTGGGTTTTCCTTCCTCCATCTGCTGGAAGGATGGGACATTGCTGGTGTGGAACTGGGGAATCACTCCTTGAAACCGAATGGCAGGAGAACTTTGCTGGGACGCACTAAGGGGGCGGGAGCCCCCGTGCTCATTAGTGAGGTTTGCAGCCGAGGGAGTGACTGAGAGGAGGGCAGTGCAGGCAATGTCAGGCTTCCTCTACGCCAATGCGGGGGCTCCATAGCTACCCCTCCAGCATTGGCTGAAGTCCTGAAATGAGGCTCTTTATAGCCCAGTCCTGCAGATGCTCCCCAGCAGTGGGTTCTGCTACTGCTGAGGTGGGCGAGGGCTGGGACTGAGTTCCCACCTGCTCCTCAGCGGCCCTGCAGGGGCTGCCATGGGTGTCAAAGGGAAGGAGGCTGCCTGCCTGAGTGGCTGCCAGCCTTGAACGGTGCGAGGGAGCAGTTAGAAAGGGCTCAGTGGATCCTCTGCTTCTCAGCAGAGGTTCTCAGGGAAGCAGCCTCCTCTGCTCTGCTGCATTCTTGTGGCATCGAGCCCACCCCCCTTTCCCTCCAGTTTGTTGGGGGGAAAAGATGGCTGCCTTTGTCCCTGGACCGCAGGGGAAAGGACGTCTCCCAGCTGTGCCCCTCCTGCGCCCGATTGCACCCAGTGGCAATTATACACAAGTGTAAATGTCGTTGCCAGCCTCTGCATTTTGAGCGGACTGTGAGTAGCCAGTTCCTGGGGAGGCTCACTGATACTACTTGCCATGTGGTTCAGTTATCAAAAGTAGTGGCAGGCTATTGAGTTGTGCAGGGAACTCGCCCAGGGGATGAGAATGTTAGGCTCTGGTAGAGGCCTCCCTACAGGATGGGGGAGCAGGCAGATACCGGACACAGTGTTGGTATATAATACTCTAAATATTTGTATTGATTACAGTATAAACCCCACTCACTCCACATTCACACTCCTTTCATACTACACCAGAATCAGAAGATCCAAAGGACATCCCGACGGCCAGTCGAAATTCATTCCGATCACAAGGCGTGGGGAGCCCCACGTTACACACCTCTTCTTTTTCAGAGCTCTGGGTTGATGTCTGACTCCAAATATCAGATATGTCAGGCAATTATTTATAGACCAGTTCGTCGCATCATCAACTTTTTTTCTGTTTATGAAGCCTTTCACCCATAACTCCAGACAAACAGTTCTGGGCAGCTCACCAGTCGAAATTCAGTCCGATCACAAGGCGTGGGCAGGTCGCCATAATCCAAGATGTTCCATTTCCCCCAATTCTTGCATAACTGCAGAGCTGGTGTTATTCCCTTCCTGTTAATTCTTTCTATTCCCCACGGACATAAGTTGTTTTTGCGCAGACAATTCTTGACCGCTCATAACCGTGACTCCTTGCTTCAGCTGCCAGCACTCAACTCATGCCCTCATGTCAAACACACAGCATTTATACTGGGCCCATATGGCCTATCGCGTGTTACAACATATACATCACAACAAGACCAGCTGGATGGCAGGCCGCTGTAACTGCCCTGCATAACTGACATTATGGGCCTTGCTTTCCCAGTCTGGCCTCCTTTCACGCCCGGGGAAGCCATGCGATGGTTTAAGCACCAAACATCTCACGTGCTGGTGCAAGTTTCCGCTATTGGCATGTGCAAGTGAGAGAATTTGCACGCTCCAATCCTGGAGCTGGTTGTGCATGGACAAAAGGAGGCCGGGTTGAAGCCTTTTTGGGTATATTGGTGTCTGCTGCTTAATGAGCTCTGCTGTGACCTAGCTACTACCAGCTCTTTAAAGCACTGACGCTCTAGAGCAGGAGACAGGACTTAGTCACCTCTGTGCTGCGTCCCCACAGCCCCCACTGAACTCCCAAAGCCCTGTCCCAGCATGCAGTAGGCAGAGTGTGACAATCTGGAATGGATTCTCAGGGTTCATTGGCTGTTCCCTCGTCCTGGCCAGGAATCTGAAGGGGATGTTCCCAGATTGTTACATACGGGTCTGTAACTGCTAGGAAGAGACTAATGCTGTTTTTATGGTATATAATAGGAGTAGTGACTTCTCATGGCTGGGCATTCAGTGGCAGAGATAAGGCTGTGAAGCTATTAACTGCAGGGCCGTTCACCAAATTGCCCCACATTTCCTGGTGCCCTACGCAGCTGCGTGCTGCTCCAGTGGCCAGCCCTATCCCCTGGCAGGCTACGCTGGTCAGGAAAGCTGCCCCCTCTCCTGCTCCGCGCCCACTCCTCCCCTTCCCCTTCCCCATACCCCCACCCCTGCTCTGTCCCTGCCCCGCCTTTTCCCACCCTTGCTCCGCCCCAGCCCCACCCCCACTCCACCCCTTTCCCTGAGCTATGTCCCGGGGGACTGCAGCAGGAGTCGGGCGCATCCCGCACTCACCGGGCGGTGGGAAGTGGAGCGACCCAGCCCCAGCCCGCTCCGCTCCGCCGACTCCTGCATGAAAATCAGCTACTTGGTGCTGGCCATGGTGATCTTGGCTAGCTTCGTGTATATCAGGGCCGGACTGTGATCGGGTCAGGAAAAAAGAACTTGATGGCCTGAAGAACCTGCTCCGGCTTCTCCAACGAGACACCAAACCGCCTCTGTGCAAAGCTATACTGGGGTTACCAATGGTGCCCTTTCTTCCAAACTCTCTCTCAGATCCCATTAGACAATACCTGCCCTCTTGCTGTTCACAAGAAAATCCTATGCTGTCACTGGGTGCCCCTCTGTGCCTCTCAGCAGATCTGGATGGCTGCTCCCTGGATGCCTGCTCCCTGGGCTTGGGCACCACAGGAGGCCTGGGAAGCTCAAATGAACAGTGCTGCCTCACTGGGGAGATGCCCGCTTGCTCTCCTGACCCATCAGGAAATGGTGGATAATGTTGGCAGGGTTTCTGCTTTTATACCCGTAGTCCCAGTTGATGGGGCTGATTTAAAAAAAAGGTCAGGGCTCAACAGGAAATGTTTAGCCCAAACCACCTCCAAAGCGGAATACTTAAAGACCCCTGCCTCTTGCTACCGCAGAGACATTTCCCATCCACGTCACGCTAGGGATCAGCGTCAGACTGAGTGCCGGGAAGGCATGATCCAAAAACAAACCTCAGACACATTCACCCCTGGTTGGATTCTGGTTTTTTACATTGTTTTCTTTATTCTGCTCCTTGGATGACTTTTCTTATGTAAAAGGAATGCAGTGCTCGCACCGTGAGGAATGTGAGCATCACACCTGAATAAACACATTCCTGTTCTTGCCTGAGCCCAGATGTATTGTGTGTCTGTTTGCTTGCTGGAAAAACAGGGTGTGTGAGGTGCCCTTAGCCGAAAAATCAACTCATGGGTGCAGCACAACTGCTCCTTGGGACAGCGGCTCTATGGTTCTCATCAGCGCCCTCTCTCTTGACACTTTTCATCCTAACACAGACCTTTACCTCCCATGCCTGCTCCCATCCCCCCTTCAGTATGGGCCCAGATGAAGGAACACTTGTTCTTCCCAGCTGTGGTAGCTGTAACTTGTCCCACAGACCAGATGCTGCCTTGTATCGTTTTACTCCCTCAAAGCCCTTTCGGATTCAGTCCGTATGACTGAGGCTGGACAGGATGAAGCGTGAGTCTAGTCTACCATAGACGTGTCATATGGGACTGGAGCAAACGCTAGGGGAGCAAAACCGCTGCGGGGTCAGTCTGTAGGTTAGATATTAGCATCTCTCCGATTCCTGCCTTCCATCGTCAGTGAGTGGTGACGGAAAACCGTGCAGCTCTATTTAAAAACAGCCATTATGAGCAAACTTCTTTAAGCCCTTGTCGTCATTCCAGAGCGCCCCCATGCGGGCAGGTGTGGTGTTGCAGGCGAGCCCTTACTTTGTTTTCCCCTCACCCAGGGTGGTGGCAAGTCCAAACAGCCTGTTAAATTTTAAACAGCACCCCCTAGTGGAGGGTGTCATTTGTGAACAGAAAAGCCCAGGGAGAACATCAACAAAACTTTCATCCCAACATCCTGGTGGGAGACTAGATCATCTTAGTCCATGTCCCCTACCTGAGTGCCATGTTCTCCTCTACCCAGGCTCTTCCCCCGGGGTTCCCTTGGTTCCAGTCTCTGCCCTGGGGTTGTGCCTCTTGCCCCTGCTGGAGTAACTTCCTTCTCTGGAGCCAGTGGGTCGGGGAAGTCCGTCCACTGGGACCCTTCTCCAGGTAAAGCAGGTGATCCACGCGAGGCCGAGCTTCCAGACTGTGTCTGGGTGACAGTTGGCTGAGACCAGGTCCTTTTGGGTGCCTGCAGATTGCTGTCCTCTATCTAGGAGGTGCCCGTCTCCATGAGCTCCTCTGAGAGGCTCGCTGTCTCCATGGGTTCCCCAGAGAGCCCTGCTCAGCCCTCTGGCTCAGGTTTCTCCTGCGAGCTGCCCTTTTGAGCTGCCCTCTAACTGAGCATGGGTAACCTTTATTAATTAGCCACCCAGGTCAGCCGATTACCCCAACTAGGGCTAAACACTTACTTTTTCTTTAAGGATGTAGACTGACATCATGACATATCCACCTTACTCCAGGGGCTTTAAGGAAAATAATAATTATCATGAGACTCATGAGAGTTGGTAATGCTGAGTTTCATAGAATCCAAGGCCCAAAAGGGACAGTCTGACCCCCTCTATAACACAGGCCAGAGAAGTTCCTTGAAAAAATTCCTAAGGATTATCCTTTAGAAAAACATCCAACCTGGATTTAAAAAATGGCCAGTGATGGAGAATCCAATATGACCCTTGGTACATTGTCCCAGGGGTTAATTCTCTTCACTCTTAAATATTTACACCTTATCTCCAGTACAATGAAAGCCTTTACAGGTAACACTTTATATCTCAAATGCTTTAACAGTCCCCCCCCCCCAACTTTTTTCTGTCTTTAATAAAAGTTTGAATAGATGTGAATGATGGTTGTTACAATCGCAGTCAGCGGTGGTCGCTTGATGTGGATGTTCCAACAGTGCCTTGTGGAGGCACCTTAAAGAACTGGTTGCAAGTAACTTGCCAAGAGTCACCCAGGAAATCTGTGGTGGAGAAGACAATCAAACGATGGTCTCCCAAGTTCCAGACCAGCATTCTAGCCACTGGCTCAAACCAAAGACTTGATTTGCCTACCTGAAGAGGAAAGGCTGAGGAGGTAGCATCTACATATAATGCCTAATCCAAAGGGATAGCCCTAGGGACTAGACAGGAAGATTAGTTATCTCTATACTCTCTTGCTCTCCAGAGGACTTTGGCTAGTAGTCACATTGCTTATCACTTTTCTTATCTACAGGAAAAGGAGGCTAGTTGCAACCTTTCCATTCTAACTGCTCTAGTAAATGACTGCTTGTCTATTAATAGTGTGTGTGAGCCCATTCGGATTTTTTTTCTTAAAGCCTCAGCTCCTGGAGTCATGAGATCATGTGAGAACTTCAGATTTCATTTATTTATTTTTTAAAATATTTTTAATCCCTCCTTATTGCAGAGACAAGCTCAGGATTTTTAAGCCAGACTCATGATTTTGAGGGGCTTGACGCATGGTTTTTGGATTAGTGGGATTGGCCATACAGACCATTTAGACTCTGTGGAATTATAGGTCCAAATTCCAGCAGGAACAACTCAGACCTTCACCTTTCCCAGACAGATAAATGGTGTCTCATACACTTTACTGAGTGGGAATAGTTTGAATGAGACCTTAAAAAGGAGGTCATGTCTCCTCTGTATGAGCATTAGAGATTTTATCACACTTTTTATAAGAGAGGAATGATATCTTTAGCCAGAATTTCCCCTCTTTGGAGAGTACTTTGAACTGGTTGGTTCCTGCCTTTCACCCCAGAAGTGGCTGCATTTCATTGGTGGCTACATGGTTTAACATTCGTTGCTGGTACTTACACAAGATCAAAGAGTTTCTATTCCAATATGCCATTTGCACATGCCCATAATTTGCCAAAATTTTCATTTTGGGGACTCAAATTTTCCACGGTGGCTGCCTGCTGGAAGGTCATTTTTTTGCAAAGTTTGGACAAAATCCCATCAGCAGTTGTTGAAATGTTTGGGGGGGGGAACACTTTTCTGCATGTTAAACCCCCCCCCCCCCAATACTACCTTAATAGGTCAGGACGGCAGCCAAAACAATTGTGGCTTGATACTTGCCATGGCTTGCCATCTAGAAAGGACGAATGCTTTTGTTCCATTTTGATTTACCAAAGTTATGGAGAGCCCTTTTCAAGGCTTTCTATGCAACGAAAGGGGCTAGAAACATGGTAAATGAAACCTGAAGTTAGCCTTGGCATTTCTAGCATCCCGTCCCCGCAAACCAGTGGCTGGAGCACAGCTATGGGCTTCAGCACAGATGATCAGCTGTGAGCTTAACTATAAATATGGCCCTACCAAATTCACAGACATGAAAAACATGTCACAGACCGTGAAAATGGTCTCACCTGCATGAAATCTGATCTTTTGTGTGCTTTTACCCTATATTATACAGATTTCACAGGGGAGACTAGTATTTCTCAAATAGGGGGTCCTGACCCAAAAGGGAGATGCAGAGGGGTCACAAGATTATTTTAGGGGGTTTGCAGTGTTGCCACCCTTGCTTCTGTGCTGCCTTCAGAGCTGGGTGGCTGGAGAGTGGCGGCCGTTGGCCAGGCACCCAGCTCTGAAGGCAGAACCCTGCCAGCAGCAGTGCAGAAGTAAGGGTGGAAATACCATACCACACCACCCTTACTTCTGTGTTGGTCCTGGCAGTGGCTCTGCCTTCAGAGCTGGGCTCCTGACCAGCCGCCACCGCTCTCCAGCTGCCCAGCTCTGAAGGCAGCGTCGCCGCCAGCAGCCGTGAAGAATAAGGGTAGCAGCACCGCAACCCGCCCTTACGATAACCTTCTGACCCCCCTCCCCTCCCAACACAACTCCCTTTGCGGTCAGGACCCCGAGAATTACAACACCATGAATTTTCAGATTTAAATAGCTGAAATAATGAAATTTATTACTTTTAAAATCCTAGGACCCTGAAATTGACCAAAAGGGAGCAAGAATTTGGTAGGGCCCTAGCTATAAACTCTCACCAGACATCAGCAAGCAGACAAGGTCTCCCATCCAAGCCCTAAGCAGCCCCGACCCTACTTTGCTTCTGACAGTAGATATGTTCAGGGTGGCACGGCCGGAGATAGAAAATGAGGTGAAAAATTACAAATCTTTATGTAGTTACAAGAATCCCTGAGAGGCCATCATGAGGGCCTTTATACACCATTGCCCTACACTATGTGCAATCCTTCCTCCCTGTGCAAAGAGGGTGTCAAACGGTACCAAAGAACAACGGTGGCATTTTACACTCACTTTGCACTTTAGCAAATGATGTCATAAGGTGCAAAGTCCTCAGTGGAGCACAGGATTGGGTCCAAGAGGTGACTATAGCTGGACTGCTTGGTAATAGTAACCATAAGGGATAGGTCAGTGGTTTGAGCATTGGCCTGCTAAACTCAGGGTTGTGAGCTCAATCCTTGAGGGGGCCATTTAGGGATCTGGGGCAAAAAATGGGGATTGGTCCTGCTTTGAGCTGTGGGTTGGACTAGATGACCTCCTGAAGTCCCTGCCAACCCTGGTATTCTATGATTCTATAGTATAATTAAATTTAACATCCCGGTGGTGGGGAAAACACCAGAGCAGCCCAACACTGTAACATTTAAACCCCCATGAGTTTTTAACTTGTCATCCGGATTTGGGCAGAAAGATTTATTGCCAACTGGAACTTTTTCACAGAATGGAGCGTCTCTGTGCGGGCCAGCTGCACTGGTGACCCTCGTCCCTCTCTCTGCACCTAGAAGGCAGGGAGCAGGGTCCCCACCCTATTTGCTGTTGAAACCCGGTGTGGAAAAGGTTAAGAATCACCAGATTAGACAATAGAGTAGGGATTTTCCATCGCTGGTGTCTGGCTTATGCAGTGTATTAACCATCTCCTTGTGCAAAAGCTTTTGGCACAGAAATGCTTTAGTCCTCCTGCATTTCCTTCTCCCTCCAGGCTGCAGCGGGGAAACGAAACCAAACACAATTACATTTGCTGGGGCACTGCATTCTGTTAAGACTCTGAGCCTTGTTGCCTCTGGCTGTTCTAAGAAAAAAACCCACGTGAGCAAACTCCCCTGCACATCCCACACCCAGCCATCAATTTCCTGACTCCTCCCCACTATCTCCCAGTCTTTGCGTGAGCTGCCTTCACAGGAAAACATCAAGATCCTCATCTATAATCAGCCCCACCAAGAAGCAGCTGCCTTTCTGCCCTGGCCGAAGATGAAGGTTTTTCTTCTCGCCCTGCTGGTGGCGGTTCTGTGTGTGGAGCAAGGTGAGATACTGCTCATGATCCCTCTGTGCCAGACAAAGAGCCAGGGAAGTGGCTAGAAATGGCAGGGGCAGAGGGGGATTTTTGCAGCACCGTGGGCAAAGACTCTACCTTTAAGTGGGAGCTGGCACTTCTGCAAACCTCCCTTTGCAGCCAGCCGCTTGGTCCTGCGAAGCAACGGCTGGTGCGTTGGCTGTCTTTTGAGCACTAGCTTGTGTGGATGTAATAAAAATAGCTCAGTGCAGGCATAGAAAATTATCTCCGTTTCATGATGCTTAGGGGGATGCAGTGCTCTGGATGCAAGAGGGAGCACAGTTCTGTGGATCTGAGCTCCTTCCAACAGCAGCATGTCTTGAAAGGCCTAGGGGAAGATGAGGGGGGGCTGACTAGCCCTAGAGACAGGTCTAGTCATCTCTTAAAGAAATCTTTTATACGGTTATCCTCTGAGCTAGGCTCTTTTACTCAGGGCGATCAGTGCTTCTCAGCATTGCTTTCTTGCAACCATAATTTTTGCAAGTTCTTCTACTGTAATCAGCTAAAAACATAAGGGTCTGATTATGATCCCAGATACAGTGGAGTAAATCAGGGGTAACTGCACTGAATTCAATTAATTTGGAGGAATGGCATAAGTGAGATCAGACTCAGGCCCTACGATCTTACAATGCTGTGGTGGAATCCAGTAATATTGGAGGGGGTCACAGCAGTAGGTTCTGGTTGGAGGAGCTACTGGTTGATTCTTAATGGAGGATAAATTTTACTCCTCCAACTCTTCCTGAGCTCATCTGGTTTTAAAAATAAGGAGGTCTGGGGCGGTTTGATACTTGGATAGGAGACCTCCAGGGATAAAAGGTGTTTGTGGAACAGGCTTTTATTTATTTATTTGCCACTAAAGCTAGGAAGAACAGGCTCGGTTATTAACCAACGAATGTTCACTTGTTCGAAGATTTCCCCATTTATATGCTCCCAGATGTTGTTGTCTTTTGATTGTCTATATAAATGTATTATCCCCCTCTCTTACTGTTTACTCACATTAATACACACAAATAAGTCACCCCAAGACCTGCACCGGGTGCCAGGGTAAACTACAGCCTGAGCCCAAGGGAACTGACCAGCTCCAGCCACCTGGGTTTCTGGCTCAGAAATCAAGAACACTTCCAATTCCATGGGGTCCACAGTGAGAAACAACCAGTTGGTTTCTCGCTGCTCTTAAGACGATCTTAGCTGCCCATTCTAGATACTCACTCTGGATCCCATGCCGCAGTGTCTAAGCACATCGTGATTTCAACCAAGTGGACACAGAGAGTGTGTTATTTTTCCAGTCCCAGTCTATATGTGATCAAATTAAGCCCAGGGCATGAGAGAAATCTGCTGGCCCCTGTGCCTGGACAGTAGACACCCTTCGCCAGTCAAATGGGGTTATTGCAGGTAGCTTTGTCCCCAGAACAACAGGAATATTCCTTTTGCCATGCAAGGACCCTCTCCCGAGGAACTCCCTTTGCTTTAGCTGGCTATACACTAACCTGCCTTGAAGACATCACATGGTGTTTAAATGCCAAGTACTGGGCTGTTGAAGGAGAGCAGTGGTTGCCTGGAGAACACAGACAGAGCTGGCGTGGGCAGTAACGGCTTGATCCAAAGCCCAGTGATGTCAGCGGGAGCCTTTCCACTGACTGCACTGGGCTTTGGGTCGGGGCTTGAAAGCCTTGGCCGAGCTCTGCTCTTTGCAAGGTCAGATTGCACAGGTCTTATCTAAGGCATTTCCTGAGGGTTGTGTTGTATCTCATGAGTTCGTCAGCATCTCTAGTAGCTGAGAACCAAAAGCTTCTTCCCCTGGCAAATTGTTCCATCATCTGATTGGTGGCAACTGGTTTTTGTGCTTGCATTGCTTAGGTTCTTTGTTCTGTAGTTTCAGTCTCAGCCTCCTTAAATAATTCCTCCCTCTTCATTACGTTTTCTATTATTAGCTATTTTTCAGGAGCCCGTTGTTTCTGTTTTTTCTCTGTAATGTAGTTACTCGTACTGGCATTTGACTTGGTGCCGTGTGAGATTTTGATGAAAAAACTAGACTGACAGAACATTAGCATGGCACACACTGACTACGGCCATGTCTACCCTGGCGCGCTTACAGTGGCATGGCTGTACCGATGCAGCTGTGCCTCAGTACGATCTCTCGTGTGGCTGCTGTGTGCCGACCGGACAGAGCTCTCCCGCTGACAGAATTAAACCACCCCCAGTGAGTGGTTGTAGCTGTGTTGGTGGGTGAGCGACATAGCGCTGTCCACACTAGCAGTTAGGTCGGTGTAACTGATGTCTCTCCGGGTGTGTGTGTGTGGGGGGGGGGGGTTCACACCTGTGAGCAGCGTAAATTTTGCCGACGTAAGTGGTAGTGTAGACCTGGCCTAAAAGCTGGCTCACTGATAGGTGTCGCAATGTAATTGTCAATGGGGAATTGTCCTGCAGGGATCAGTTCTTGGCCCTATGCTATTTAACATTTCTATCAGTGACCTGGAAGAAAACAACGTCATCACTGATAAATTTACAGGTGACAGAAAAACTAGGGGAGTGGTAAATATTGAAGAGCTCAGGTCACTGATAAAGAGCAATCTGGATTGCTTGGTAAGCTTAATAATGGGCTCTTCAATCTTCAAGAGAAACCGATAACAAGATCCATTGTGGGGAAGTTGAAGCTGGACACATTCAGACTGTTAATCAGGCATACATTTGTAACAGTGAGGGTCATTAACCATTGGAACAATTTACCAAGAGTCATGGTGGATTCTCCATCACTGGCAAATTTTAAATCAAAATTGGGTGTTTTTCTAAAAGGTCTGCTCTAGGAATTATTTTGGGGGCAGTTCCCTGGCCTGTGTTTTATAGGAGGTCAGCCTAGATGTTTACAATGATCTTATGAATCTGGGAATCTAGTACAGACATTGTTTATTGTACGTATTACAGGAGGAGGCAGAAGCCACAGTTATGATTCAGGGCCCATTTTGCCGGCTTACAGACACAGTAAAAAGCAGTCCCTGTCCTGGAGAGTTTACAGTCTAAAGTAAGACACAGTGTAATAAGGGGGTTGAACACATGATTGGATGGGGGCTGGGTTAGGGTTACTCTGCTAGGAACACAGATTAGCCACATAACAATTGGACACTTTCAAATCAAAGGACATTTTAAAAATGCACCTATAAATATATCAGAAATATTGAGATCAGTAATTGCTATGGGCAGAAATACAACAGTGTTGTAAATTGCACCTAACTACTCAACATGAGTATTTGGAATTATGATAAAGAATTCATTTTCACTCCTCGTTAACCGTGTTTGCCAGCGTAGCTCTGGGAGAGGGGGTGGAGCTGGATTCTATTCTGGCTCACACATCTAGGCAGAATTGTTTAAGTGAGATCATAAAATGGTTATTAGTGAAAGGAAGGATGGTCCGGTTGATCAGGCACTAGAGTAGGACTTGGGAGGCCTAGGTTTAAATTCCTGTTCTGCTACAAACTTCCTGCATATCCCTGGGCAAGGTACTTAGCCTCACTGTGTCTCAGTTTCCCCATATGTAAAAACAGGGGTGTTGTGAGGGTAAATACATTGAAGATGCTGAGGTACTCAGATGCTATGGTACTGGGGGGGCTATATAAGAACCCTTGTTAAGAGCTAGATTAGTGATGATGAGTAAACAGGAATGATCAAGGTTAAACTTGTGGCACTGATGATTAAAAATGCAAACTGAACTAAGATCATCTGCCTTAGAGTCACTAAGGGCTTGGCTATACTTGCGAGATAGAGTACATTAAAGCAGCTCCGGGCGCACTAGCTCACTACCCATCCACACTGGCAAGGCCCGTAGAGCGCTCTGACTCCACGGCTAGAGCGTTCCTGGTACTCCACCGCGGCAAGAGGAATAATGTTTGCTGCGTCTTGGCTATAATGCCCAGGCGTCAGTGTGAACGAGGTGTTGCATTACTGTGCTCTGATCAGCCTCCGGAAACGTCTCATAATCCCCTTAAGTCAAGTGGCCACTCTTCTCATTGTTTTTGAATGCTGCAGGAACGCGGATATGCCCTTTGAAAGCTCCGTTTCTGACAGCTGGCTGCTTATCTGCTCTGAGACAAAGCAACCATTAGTGTGAAATGCTGTGTGTGAAAGAGAGAGGCGGTGGGGGGGGTCTGCTGCTGTCTGAACTTACAAGACAGCATGGTGACATGCTCTCAGCCCCCAAAAAACCCACTCTCTCCCCCCCACATACACACAACACATTCCCTGTCACACTCCACCCCACCCCTCCACCCCCATTTGAAAAGCACGTTGCAGTCACTTGCATGCTGAGAAAGCTGCCCATAATGCACCGCTCCCAATGCCGCTGCAAGTGCTGCAAATGTGGCCATGCCAGTGAGCTTGAAGCTTTCAGTGTGGGCAGACTGCATCTCTTTCCCTACTGCGCTCTACGAAGGCTGGTTTAACTCAAAGCGCTCTACATCTGCAAGTGTAGCCATGCCCTGAGGGACAATCAATGTGGAATCTCTGTGATGCCATTTGTATTGGCTCAGAAATGAATCATCAGATTAATTCACTGATTCATGGGCTCCTCGGAGGACCGTGCTGTCTGAGGCTGTGTCAATGGGAGGCTTTCCTCTGGCATCCGTGGGATTTGAATCCGACCTGTGGCTCTGTAATCCTGCCAGGTAGCTGCAGTTTAAACTGCTCTGCAGACTTGTTAGGAAAGCAGCCCCTTCCTTCAGGATCAGGCAGTGATGTTTTGAGCTGATGATGCCATGCGTGTAACTACATATTCTTGCTATGAAGTGATGGGGATGGAGCTGTTTGAAAACCGGTCTCGGCTTGTTCTAGCTGCATTCTCCAGACCTCCCACTCATGTAGTTCAATTAGTGTCTCTTGATAAAGCATCTGTTGTTTTTTTCTGCTTCAACCCTGGACTCCTAGAAGCCTTAGTCATGAACCAGAACTACATTACGCTAGGTGCTGTATAAACACAGCATGAAGATCTTACACTTTGGGTGCTCAGTAATAATAAACAGTGACCCCCGAAGTGCACGTAGCCGTTCAAGTGCAGCTGGTCCAATAAGCCAATAATCTCAATGTCTGTATTTAAAAAATGACCGGAACCGTCAAGAAGCACCGCACCTGTGTTCAGACGCTGATCAGAGCCCCGGTCTCTTGCCTTCGCTCACTTTACTGAGGAGCATTTCAAAATCTTGCCCATCTTTTCATCAGATGGAGAAGAAGCAGAAGAGAAGGTGCTGGCTTCATGGAGGGTTCGGGAGACGTTGTGCTGGTGGAGGGTGTGACAGGTTCTCCCTAGGGCGCCACCTGGAACTGGGGTACCACTGACCCGCCAACCTGGGCTCCCTTTACACTATACTGCTGTGACCAGCCTGCCAAGCCCTCTTCCAGGCTCTGACCTGAACTTTCTCCAGCATACATACAGGTGGGGACACACCCAGCTGCAGTTACACGCAGATGCTGCGATCAACTCTGCATGGGAAGGCTCCAGCTAAGGTATTGGCCACATGCTCAGGCACGCACCCCCTCTGGAGTGTAAACCCAAAATTATACCGCCTTGTGCTGCACAGGGAACTGTACAGCATAAGCTCATGAAATTCACCCCCTCCCTCAATGCGGAGAGGAGTATACAACAACGTTTTGCCCCAAGTTATGACTCCCTCAAACTGGTTTTAGACAATGCAAAACCAAGTTTATTAACTACAAAGGATAGATTTTAAGTGATTACAAGGTATAGCAAATAGATCAAAGCAGATTACCTAGCAAATAAACAAAAATGCAATCTAAGCTTAATATACTAAATATGAACAGAATATGAACAGCAGATCCTCACTCTAAGTGATGATACGAGCAGGCTGAAGATTCTTAAGGGGCAAGCTGCACTTGCTTACAGCTTAGAATCCCCCTGGTGTTCCATTCACAGGCTAAAAATCCCTTTAGCCTGGGTCCAGCACTTCCCCCAGTACAGTCTTTGTTCCTCAGGTGATCCAGGAGTCTCTTTGGGTGAGGAGTCAGTGAAGAACCTCGGTGATGTCACTCCCCTGCCTTAAAGAGCTTTGTTTGAAAGCTTGGTTCCCAGACCAGTCTGTGGAAAAACACTGATATCCCAAAATGGAGTCCAGCACCAGGTGACCTAGTCCCATATCCCTGTAGTGTCATCATAGCCGTGAGTCTGAGGCTGTCTGCAGAGTCCTCAGGAAGGCCTCCAGGTGGGAGATGAGTCTTTTCTAAGGCCTATTGTTGTCTCTAATGGCCCTTCCCCACCCAGGTTTTCAGAATGAAAGCATCTGGTCCAGTGGGTGTTCCCCAGGGGTAAACACATTTGTAATACAGCTAAATAGTCACTATTCCTAACTTAAGATACAAAAATGATAAAGGCATGCAAATAGGATAATCATATTCAGTAAATATCCAAGGATCCAATGATTTCTTACATGACTGATCTGGCATAAAAGACATCATAATTATGCCATAATCATATCATAACATCTCTATGAAGGACATAGGGTGCAGTGTCACAGAGGGCAGGGATAGATCAAGGTGACTGATAGGGGAGAGCCCAGTGTTCACCATCTGTGGCATGTATGCTGTGGGGCCAGTGGCCTAATCATGCTCCTGCTCTCACTGGAACTGTAGGGTGTTAGTGGGTATTGTAGCCAAAACCAAGATCGGAAAGTGCCCTGCCCTCAGCTAGGTGGGTGTGCTGGGAGAGCTGGAGAAGAGGTTCTCTGCTCCCCACCTTTGCTAGGCTAGCTGTCAACTTTAAAAAACGATGAGCAGTTGCAAAGAGCACTTTACTCCCCACCTGGCCCCACTGGAGTCGTGTGAGTAAGGCACTCTCCAGTGTAGGCGGAGCACGTGCTTGTAAAATGCGTGTTGCATCCTCTTCTAGTGTCTGGGCCGCAGAGGATAACAGCCCACTACTGCTTCTAGTTGGAGTTATCAGTTCCCTGCCAGTGGTCAAGGTCTGTGTTGTGCTGCTGAAAGGCCTGGGTTCAAGCTCTGCTGGTGACCCATGGAGGTGGAGAGATTGTTATATAAAGGTGGCAAAATCAAGTCCTGGGATGAACTTAATGCTTCAGATCTTGTTCTTTCTTAACCCATCCCCTCCTTCTCTTTGTGACCTTTACGCATCACTTCCTGTCCAATTTGCACTATAAACTCTCTAGGACAGTAGTGGGCAACCTGCGTCCCGTCAGGGTAATCTGCTGGCAGGCCGCCAGACAGTTTGTTTACATTTTCACGGCTGCCTAAAGGTCCCAGTGGCTGCGGTTCGCCATTCCCAGCCAATGGGAGTGGCCAGAAGCGGTGGCCAGCACATCCCCGCAGCCCGTGCCGCTTCCCACAGCTCCCATTGGCTGGGAACGGTGACCCACGGCCACTCGGACCTGCAGGCATCCGTGCAAATGTAAACAAACTGTCTGGTGGCCCGCCAGCAGATTATCCTGACGGGACGCAGGTTGCCTACCCCTGCTATAGGAAATGCACCTTGCCTCTCCATTTGTTTCTATAAAGCATCTAGCATGCTTCTGACACTGTAATAATAATAACCAGGCTTGTTTGGAAAGTCAGAATGAATTAGGTGGGTTTGGCATGATGATTTCTTGAGAAGTCCAGGCTTATTTTTGTTTTATAACCTTATTACCCTGTCTGTAACATTCTGGCTTTGGAAAGGAACGTGCTGAGAAAGTATTTACAAATGGGTGTCATGGAGGGCGCTGGGGGAACTTTTCAGAGGCATAAATAGCAGTTGCATGCCCAGCTGCCATTTATGCCTTTGAAAATTTGCTCCTCTGTGTTTTGGGTCCAATCCTGAAGTCCTTACTCAGTCGACGCACAGGGAAACCTATCACTGGCTTCAGTGAGAGTTCAGCCTGAAATAGCGGCTGAGAACATCAGGATATGGTCCACTTTGATGCTCATTAGCAGCAGGTCACAGGGATGGGGATTAGAATAATAGAATCATAGAAGATTAGGGTTGGAAGAGACCTCAGGAGGTCATCTAGTCCAACCCCCGGCTCAAAGCAGGACCAACCCCAACTAAATCATCCCAGCCAGGGCTTTGTCAAGCCTGACCTTAAAAATATCTAAGGATGGAGATCCCACCACCATCCTAGGTAACCCATTCCAGTGCTTCCCCACCCTCCTGGTGAAATAGTGTTTCCTAATATCCAACCTAGACCTCCCTCACTGCAACTTGAGACCATTGCTTCTTGTTCTGTCACCTGCCACCACTGAGAACAGCCGAGCTCCATCCTCATTGGAAGCCCCCTTCAGGTAATTGAAGGCTGCTATCAAATCCCCCCTCACTCTTCTCTTCTGCAGACTAAACTCTAGTTCCCTCAGCCTCTCCTCATAAGTCATGTGCCCCAGCCCCCTGATCATTTTTGTTGCCTTCCATTGGACTCTCTCCAATTTGTCCACATCCTTTCTGTAGTGGGGGGCCCAAAACTGGACGCAGTACTCCAGATGTGGCCTCACCAGTGCCGAATAGAGGGGAATAATCACTTCCCTCGATCTGCTGGCAATGCTCCTACTAATGCAGCCCAATATGCCGTTAACCTTCTTGGCAACAAAGGCACATTGTAAACGAGGAACCAATAACATATTCCTGCAAGCCTCTAACATGGGCTGTGTTTTCCTTTTGCAGCTCACTCGCTGGTGTGCTTCACCTGTACGGATGCGTCCTCCAACTGGGGTTGTCTGGCATCAACTATATGTCCCAGTGATGCGAACTACTGTGTGACCACGTATATTGGTGCAGGAATTGGTAAGTTTGGGCATGTTCTGCCTATTTTCTTTCCATAGCTCTTTCCCAGTTGATATCCTGCTCCTGTTCCAGATCACTGGGTTTTCCTTCCTCCTTCTGCTGGAAGGATGGGACATTGCTGATGTGTAATTGGGAATAACTCCTTGAAACTGAATGGCAGGAGAACTTTGCTGGGACGCGCTAACGGGGCGGGAGCCCCCGTGCTCATTAGTGAGGTTTGCAGAGGAGTGAATGACTGAGAGGAGGGCAGTGCAGGAAATGTCAGGCTTCCTGTACGCCAATGTGGGCGCTGCATATCTACCCCCCCAGCGTTGTCTGAAGACCTGAAATGAGGCTCTTTATAGCCCAGTCCTGCAGCTGCTCCCCAGCCATGCGATGCTTTAAGCACCAAACATCTCATGTGCTGGTGCAAGGTTCCACTATTGGCGTGGGCACATGAGAGAATTCGCTCGCTCCAATCCCAGTGCCTGGCTGGTTGTGCATGCACAAAAGGAGGCCAGGTTGAAGCCTTTTGGAGAATATTGGTGTCTGCTGCTTAATGAGCTCTGCTGTGACCTAACTACTACCAGCTCTTTAAAGCTCTGAGGCTCAAAAGCAGGAGACAGGACTCAGTCACCTCTGTGCTGCATCCCCACAGCCCCCACTGAACTCCCAAAGCCCTGTCCCAGCATGCAGTGGGCAGAGTGTGACAATCTGGAATGGATTCTCAGGGTTCATTGGCTGTTCCCTCGTCCTGGCCAGGAATCTGAAGGGGATGTTCCCAGATTGTTACATACGGGTCCGTAACTGCTAGGAAGAGACTAGTGCTGCTTTCATGGTATATAATAGCAATAATGACCTCTAAAGGCTGGGCATTCACTGGCAAAGATAAGGCTGTGAGGCCATTAACTGCTGAGAAATGGCCTCCTCATCTCAGGATTGATTAGCTACATTGGTACAACTATCTCCTTTGCAGAGCTAAGGAGCTCCTGTCCGAACTCTGAGAAATATTTTAATCTTGAGTCTCTTTCTTTTTCCGGTACAGGCGGACATTCCGGGCAGAGCATCTCCAAGGGGTGTGCTTCAGTTTGCCCCAGCGGTGGGATAAACATAGGGATAGCAGCCGCCTCTGTTTCCTGCTGCAGTTCATTCTTGTGCAATACCAGTGGGGCCAGCAGCGTGAAAGTCAGCTACTCGGTGCTGGCCATGGCGATCTTGGCCAGCTTCATCTATATCAGGGCTGGACTGTGATCGGGTCAGGAAAAAGAACTTGATGGCCTGAAGAACCTGCTCCGGCTTCTCCAATGAGACACCAAACCCCTCTCTGTGCAAAGCTATACTGGGGTTACCGATGGTGCCCTTTCTTCCAACTCTGTCTCAGATCCCATTAGACAATACCTGCCCTCTTGCTGTTCACAAGGAAATCCTGCTGCTTTCACTAGGTGCCCCTCTGTGCCACTTAGCAGATCTGGATGGCTGCTCCCAGGGGTTTGGGCACAGGAGGCCTGGGAAGCTCAAATGAACAGTGCTGCCCCACTGGGGAGATGCCTGCTTGCACTCCTGACCCATCAGGAAATGGTGGATAATGTTGGCAGGGTTTCTGCTTTTATACCTGTAGTCCCGGTTGATAGGGCTGATTTAAAAAAAGGTCAGGGCTCAACAGGAAATGTTTAGCCCAAACCACCTCCAAAGCGGAATACTTAAAGACCCCTGCCTCTTGCTACCGCAGAGACATTTCCCATCCACGTCACGCTAGGGTTCAGCGCCAGACTGAGTGCCGGGAAGGCATGATCCAAAAACAAACCTCAGACACATTCACCCCCGGTTGGATTCTGGTTTTTTACATTGTTTTCTTTATTCTGCTCCTTGGATGACTTTTCTTATGTAAAAGGAATGCAGTGCTCGCACCGTGAGCATCAAACCTGAATAAACACGTTCCCGTTCTTGCCTGAGCCCAGATGTATTGTGTGTCTGTTTGCTTGCTGGAAAAACAGGGTGTGTGAGGTGCCCTTAGCCAAAAGGTCAACTCATGGGTGCAGCACAACTGCTCCTTGGGACAGCGGCTCTATGGTTCTCATCAGCGCCCTCTCTCTTGTCACTTTTCATCCTAACACAGACCTTTACCGCCCATGCCTGCCGCCATCCCCCCTCCAGTATGGGCCCAGATGAAGGAACACTTGTTCTTCCCAGGCGTAGTAGCTGTAACTTGTCCCACAGACCAGATGCTGCCTTGTATCGTTTTACTCCCTCAAAGCCCTTTCGGATTCAGTCCGTATGACTGAGGCTGGACAGGATGAAGCGTGAGTCTAGTCTACCATAGACGTGTCATATGGGACTGGAGCAAACGATATGGGAGCAAAACCGCTGCGGGGTCAGTCTGTAGGTTAGATATTAGCGTCTCTCCGATTCCTGCCTTCCATCGTCAGTGAGTGGTGACGGAAAACCGTGCAGCTCTATTTAAAAACAGCCATTATGAGCAAACTCCTTTAAGCCCTTGTTGTCATTCCAGAGCGCCCCCATGCGGGCAGGTGTGGTGTTGCAGGCGAGCCCTTACTTTGTTTTCCCCTCACCCAGGGCGGTGGCAAGTCCAAACAGCCTGTTAAATTTTAAACAGCACCCCCTAGTGGAGGGTGTCATTTGTGAACAGAAAAGCCCAGGGAGAACATCAACAAAACTTTCATCCCAACATCCTGGCGGGAGACTAGGTCATCTTAGTCCATGTCCCCTACCTGAGTGCCATGTTCTCCTCACCTCTAGGCTCTTCCCCCGGGGTTCCCTTGGTTCCAGTCTCTGCCCTGGGGTTGTGCCTCTTGCCCCTGCTGGAGTAACTTCCTTCTCTGGAGCCAGTGGGTCGGGGAAGTCCGTCCACTGGGACCCTTCTCCAGGTAAAGCAGGTGATCCACGCGAGGCCGAGCTTCCAGACTGTGTCTGGGTGACCGTTGGCTGAGACCAGGTCCTTTTGGGTGCCTGCAGATTGCTGTCCTCTATCTAGGAGGTGCCCGTCTCCATGAGCTCCTCTGAGAGGCTCGCTGTCTCCATGGGTTCCCCAGAGAGCCCTGCTCAGCCCTCTGGCTCAGGTTTCTCCTGCGAGCTGCCCTTTGGAGCTGCCCTCTAACTGAGCATGGGTAACCTTTATTAATTAGCCACCCAGGTCAGCCGATTACCCCAACTAAGGCTAAACACTTACTTTTTCTTTAAGGATGTAGACTGAAATCATGACATATCCACCTTACTCCAGGGGCTTTAAGGAAAATAATAATTATCATGAGACTCATGAGAGTTGGCAATGCTGAGTTTCATAGAATCCAAGGCCCAAAAGGGACAGTCTGACCCCCTCTATAACACAGGCCAGAGAAGTTCCTTGAAAAAATTCCTAAGGATTATCCTTTAGAAAAACATCCAACCTGGATTTAAAAAATGGCCAGTGATGGAGAATCCAATATGACCCTTGGTACATTGTCCCAAGGGTTAATTCTCTTCACTCTTAAATATTTACACCTTATCTCTAGTACAGTGAAAGCCTTTACAGGTGACACTTTACATCTCAAATGCTTTTACAGTCCCTTCCCCCCCCCACACTTTTTTCTGTCTTTAATAAAAGGTTGAATAGATGTGAATGACGGTTGTTACAATCGCAGTCAGCGGTGGTCGATTGATGTGGACGTTCCAACGGTGCCTTGTGGAGGCACCTTAAAGAACTGGCTGCAGGTAACTTGCCAAGAGTCACCCAGGAAATCTGTGGTGGAGAAGACAATCAAACGATGGTCTCCCAAGTTCCAGCCCAGCATTCTAGCCGCTAGCTCACCCCAAAGACTTTATGTCCCTAGCTGAAGAGGAAGGACTGAGGAGGTAGCATCTACAAATAATGCCTAATCCAAAGGGATAGCCCTAGGGACTAGACATGAAGATCAGTTATCTCTACACTCTCTTGCTCTCCAGAGGACTTTGGCTAGTAGTCACATTGCTTATCACCTTTCTTATCTACAGGAAAGGGAGGCTAGTTGCAACCTTTCCATTCTAACTGCTCTAGTAAATGACTGCTTGTCTATTAATAGTGTGTGTGTGCCCCTATATGGGTTGTATTTTTTCTTAACGCCCCAGGTTCTGGAGTCATGAGATCATGTGAGAACTTCAGATTTCATTCATTTATTTTTTAAAATATTTTTAATCCAACCTCGAGAGGGGCCCTATACTAAATTGAGGGAAGAAATAAGAAACTGTCCAGGAGAGCCTAAGACAGAAAAGTCTGTAGCCATGATAGAACAGAGATCAACCATTAAGAATGCTGCAGGGGGGATACAGTCAGAGAAGACACAAATCATTCCTGCGAGTTCTTCAGACTTAGAGTTGATGGTAAAGTCATTAGGCCTAGTGAATATGAAAAGTTTAGCTACAGTGGGCAGAATTAGGAGGAACAGAGAATTTAAATATGAATTAATTTTATAGATTAATCAGGGCAGCTACCACTCGAGAGATTAGACAGGCAGTAGATTGAGTGAAAAATGCTTTGGACAGGCAGCCAGAAGCACACCATCTGATACCACGATTTATTATGCTGTAGGGAAAAGAGAGAGGTCAAAGACCCACGAAGGTGTTATCCAGTGCAGATTACATGAAGCCTGGAGATTCACCCAGGAATTACCTGTTAAGAAGAATAACTGGAGAAATAAAACCGGTGACTCATCCCAGGGCAGAGGTCGCCAAACATGTCACAGGTGATTCTTTGATGGCAATTAATTTGAATCAGAGGGAATTTTGGAATGACGTGTTTGAAGGATTGGACAGAAATTTATTAGTGCTGTCTACTAATCTGATGAACCAAGCAGCCCAGGATGAGGGGTTAACGGTTATGGATGCACTGGATAGTATCCAATGAACGATGAAAGGGGGAAAACAGGTAGCAGGATTGAAACCTAGAGTACCTTTTGTCAAAGCAATAACATATTCAAATGAGAGTGCTTATAGATCAGGATACCGTGAGAGAGGAAGAGGCCACGGTAGAGGACAAAACACCCCACCCCAAGGAGGTAGGGTGTGGAATAATCAAAATGAGCCCTAGAAGTGAGTAGATGTGATTCGGAATAGTGCTTGGAGGTATTTGAAATTGAGGGGAGTAGACATGGATAAGTGGAATGGGAGACGTCCTGATGAATTGATCAAAGAAATGCAAAGGATGGAAGAAGAAATGTTTAAGGAGCAGAAGAAGGTTGCAGCTCTGCAAGCTGAGGGTTCAGAGAAACCTGCTCTATAGGGAAGCCCCGATGACAAGTCACTCCCACTGGAAATGGGTCCTCCAGGGTGGGAGATGGTAACTAGAATAACATGTGATTCAAATGGGAGGCCGAGGACAACTGTCATTGTGGGAGATAATGGACCCAAAGATGCCCCATTGGATAGTGGGGCTGGTGTAAATATTGTAAATAGAAGTTGTGATTTGACTCGATATGTGTCAGAGATCATTGCAGCAGCCTCCTTTATTGGGGAAGGAGTGACAGGGAAAATGTATCATTCAGTAGAAATAGCTATACGCAGAGAGAGAGTGGGGGGATTTTTGTTGTAAAGAACAAATGCTTCAGATAGATCAGGCGGCTGAGCCAGAAATATTGGGAACTCCTGTTCTGAAGAGGAATCGGGTGATTTTGGATTTAACAAATGGAGTTCTGGGGCGTGTGCCCGGCTGGACGGAAAGTGTCCTGACAGCAGTACTCCAGGAATACATGCTGCAGAAGCAGTGGAGGAGATTATACTGGATCAACAGGATGTGGGTAAAGGGGTTCCCCGATGTATGGATTAAGAATAAACCAGAATGTGGTGAAATCGAAACATGTGTGAAAATCGTGGGGGAGGAAGTGCCATCACAGAGACAGTAGAAATATCCTGTGCAAGCCAAGACAGGAACTGAGAAAACAATTGAATCATTAGAACAACAGGGAGTGAGTGAAAGGGGGAATTCTGCATACAATAGCCCAACCTGGTCCATATTAAAAGCCTCAGGAGATTGGAAATTGACAGTGGATTTTAGACAAATTAATAAAGCTACCCCCCCACAGCACCAATAGGAGCAAATCTACCTAAATCAAAGTGATGGCAAGAATACAGGGGGCCCCTAAATGGTTCTCTGCCATGGATTTGACAAATTGTTTTTTCACCATGCCATTGGATCCCGATTCTTGGGCCTGCTTTGCATTTACTTTTAAGGGATAACAGTACTTGTTTAAGAGAATTCCCCAGGGCCTCCATTGCGCTCTGGCTATTGCGCACCAGCAAGTGGTGTGAATGGTGGATCAATGATCCAAAGACGATCGGGAGAATGTCACCTCATATGTAGATGACAGATTAGTGTGGGGGGACACTGAAGAGGAGGTGTCTGAGCAGACTAGAAAAGGGTTAAGACTGATCCAGGAAACGGGTTTCAAGGCTAATGAAGAGAATGCCCAACTAGTGCAGAGGAGAGTGAATTGTTTGGGGGTGACCCTCGGGGCACAAGGAATTCAGGTAGATCAACAAAAGGTGAAATCATTAAAGAATTTACCCAGGCCAGAGGATTCTCATGCGTTGAGGGTGACGTTAGGAGGGTTTAACTCTTTCAGGAAATACATCTGGAATTCTGCCATTATAACTGGACCCTTGTGGTGTTTACTAAAAAAGAAAGTAGAATGGGAGTGGGGGCCTGAACGAGAAGAAGCTTTCTGTCGTTTAAAACAAGCCTTGTTGCAAGCTCCAGCATTGGAATTCCCAGAGATAAACAAGCTGTTTGTGATTAAGTTGGCAGCAACCCAACAAAGTCTAGCGATGGTCTTGATGCAGGACATGGACGGGAAGTTAATCCCGGTAGCATACGAGTCTAGAAGATTAACCCCTACGGAGCAGCAGTTTGGGATCTGTGAAAGAGAACGTTTAGCTGCTGTGTGGGCCATTGAAGCTTTTGCTTTGACTACTGGCACAGCCCCTATTATAATACACACACCTCACTCTCCCCTGAAGTATATTTTACCAGGGAAACTGCAGGGGAAAGGAATATAAAATACCAGGATGGCCCAATGGACCTTGATGTTAACTAGCAGAGATGTCACTTATGAGAATAACAAACAAGCAATGATGTTACCATAAGCCCTCCTGATGAAAGGAGAGGAGCATGAGTGCCCACGTCCAGAAACCGAACCAAAGTTAGTTGAAGAAGCACGCTGAGTAGATGAAGCGTTAAGCCTGGGAGAAAAAGAGGTTTGGTTTACAGATGGTAGTTCATATCACGAGAACTCTAAGAAATATATGGGATATACGGCTGTACAAATTGATGGGGAGACTATTTCTGGTTCTAGGAGTTTGACTTCAGCTCAGGGAGCAGAGGTCACAGCTCTTAGTGATCTGCTTAAACAGAAAAATAATGTTACAGACTGTCTTTATGTCTATATGGATTCAGACTTTGTGGCACAAGGACTGTTATACCGGATTGGGATTTGGAAAAAGAATCACTGGGAAACAGCTGAGGGAAAAATGTGGTCCAAAAGGAGGATTGGAAATCTATCTATGATTGGTTGAAAAAACACCAAGGAAAATTAAGAGTAAGGCATATTAAAGGTCATCAAAAGCGAGAAGGGAATGACAAATATTGCAATGATAAAGCAGGTGCTTTAGCTAAATCAGCAGCAAAGGAACCTTTGGGAGTTATGGGAGTTACTAGAGCTCAAGCCATAAAACAGGAAGTTAAACCTGAGGAAAGGTGGGGAAACTGGAATATGCAAGGTGGATATGTGGTGCATAAGAAAACAGGAGAAGTGGGTACCTGACAAACTTCAAAGAGAAGAGATTATTACACTGTGTCACTCTATGGCTGACCAAGAAATAGAGAATACTCTCTTTAAGGTAAAGCAAATTGGAATATGGCCTAAGTTATGAGAGGTCGTAGAAAACTGTTAAAAACTGCATAAGGTCTGCCCAGTTCCCTCAGCCTCTCCTTGTAAGTCACGTGCCCCAGCCCCCTAATCATTTTTGTTGCCCTCCGCTGGACTCTGTTCAATTTGTCCACATCCTTTCTGTAGTGCAATACTCCAGGTGTGACCTCACCAGTGCCAAATAGAGGGGAATAATCACTTCCCTCAATCTGCTGGCAATGCTCCTACTAATATAGCCCAATATGCCGCTGGCCTTCTTGGCAACAAGGGCACACTGCTGACTCATATCCAGCTTCTCGTCCACTGTAACCCCTAGGTCCTTTTCTGCAGAACTGCTGCCGAGCCATTCGGTCCCTAGTCTGTAGCGGTGCATGGGATTCTTCTGCCCTAAGTGCAGGACTCTGCACTTGTCCTTGCTGAACCTCATCAGATTTCTTTTGGCCCAATCCTCCAATTTGTCTAGGTCACTCTGGACCCTATCCCTACCCTCCAGCATATCTACCTCTCCCCCCAGCTTAGTGTCATCTGTGAACTTGATATGGAACTGCAAAAGTAACTGATTCAGATAATGGGCCACATTTTGTAGGAGGAGTAATTAAAAGTTTATTAAAGCCCTCCAAGACTTTCCAATACCCCGTACCTGCTAAAAACCTCTGGCTGGTACTGCGTACTGGAGAGTACTTACACTACTGTGCACCAGCCATTGCTTCGCAGGACCAAGCGGCTGGCTGCAAAGGGAGGTTTGCAGAAGTGCCAGCTCCCACTTAAAGGTAGAATCTTTGCCCACGGTGCTGCAAAAATCCCCCTCTGCCCCTGCCATTTCTAGCCGCTTCCCTGGCTCTTTGTCTGGCACAGAGGAATCATGAGCAGCATCTCACCTTGCTCCACACACAGAACCGCCACCAGCAGGGCGAGAAGAAAAGCCTTCATCTTCGGCCTGCTGTCACAGCCTGGGCGGATCAGGCAGCTGCTTCTTGGGGAGCTGGTTATAAATGAGGATCTTGGTGGTTGCCTGTGAAGGCAGCTCATGCAAAGACTGCGAGTTAGCGGGGAGGAGACAGGAGACTGATGGCTGGGTGTGGAATGTGCAGGGGAGTTTGCTAACGTGGTTTTTTTTCTTAGTTCAAGAGCAGCCAGAGGCAACAAAGCTCAGAGTGTTAACTGAATTCAGTGCTCCAGCAAATTTCATTTTGTCTGGTTTTGTTTCCCCGCTGCAGTCTAGAGGGAGGAGGAAATGCAGGACTAAAGCATTCCTGTGCCAAAAGCTTTTGCACAAGGAGATGGTTAATAAACTGCATAAGCCACAGACACGGCGGTGGAAAATCCCTACTTTATCATCTAATATGGTGATTCTTAACTTTTCCATACCGCGTTCCAACAGCAAATAGGGTGGAGACCCTGCTCCCTGCCTTCTAGGCTCAGAGATGGGGTGGGGGTGGGGGGTCACCAGTGGAGCTGGCCAGGACATAGAAGCTCCATCCTGTGAAAAAGTTCCAGTTGGCGATAAATCCTTCTGTCCAAATCCAGATGAAAAGTTAAAAACTCATGGGGGTTTAAATGCTGCAATGTTGGGCTGCTCTGGTGTTTTCCCCACCACAGGAATGTTAAATTTAATTATATTATGGTCACTATTACCAAGTGGTCCAGCTATAATCACTCCTTGGACCAGATCCTGGGGCTGCTTAGGGCTTGGATGGGAGACCTTGTTTGCTTACTGATGTCTGGTGAGAGTTTATAACTAGGGCCCTACCAAATTCACAGTCCATTTTGGTCAATTTCAGGGTCCTAGGATTTTAAAAGTAATAAATTTCATGATTTCAGCTATTTAAATCTGAAATTTCACAGTGTTGTAATTGTGGGGATCTGGCCCCAAAAGGAGTTGTGGGGGGAGGTCACAAGGTTATTGTGGGGGGAGCGTGCGGTTCCTGCTACCCTTACTTCTGCACGGCTGCTGGCAGCTACGCCGCCTTCAGAGCTGGGCAGCTGGAGAGCACCGGCTGCTGTCTGGTGTTAGGATATAGATATTCAGGTCTGTCTGTAAAGGCCTATACTCTAAGAATTTAGGTGTATTCCTATCACTTGGCTAGTTATAGAGGTATAAAAGAAAGAATCAAAATCACTGTCAGTCAGTGTAAGGTCCTTCTCTTACTGTGACAGTCTGAGGCCCTGTTCTTAGGCTAAGGCCTTTGGCTAAGCAGCAGAGGCAGCCATAAGCTGGGAAGTGACCGGTCACCTCCTCACATTCCAACCTAGTCACATTGAAAGAAGGTGCTATTGGGCTCTTAGGAATACAATCCTGTCCTGATAGAGAACCTCCAGAGAAAGGGAAGTGCCTAGAAAATGTAAAAGGAAACTTAGTTTGATAGCATCCTGTCTGACAAGAACTCACTTATCAATAGCTGGGATGTGAAATCCTCAGTTCGGTATTGTTTTGTCATTATAGTTCCCACTTTGCTATTGCTTGTCTGTGTAATCTCTGTCTGGTTCTGTGATTGTTTCTGTCTGCTGTATAATTAATTTTGCTGGGTGTAAACTAATTAAGGTGGTGGGATATAATTGGTTACATAATCATGTTACAATATGTTAGGATTGGTTAGTTAAATTTCAGGAACATGATTGGTTAAGGTGTAGCAAAGCAGAACTCAAGTTTTACTATATAGTCTGCAGTCAATCAGGAAGTAGGGGGGTGGGCATGTGGGTGGGGGAAATGGGAACAGGGAATGGGGGTGGGGAAATTGGAATCATGTTTTGCTAAAGGGGGAAATGGGAACAGGGAATGGGGCTGGGGAAATTGGAATCATGTTTGGCTAAGGGTAGGAATGGGAACAGGGACACAGGTGTAAGGCTCTGTGGTGTCAGAGCTGGGAAGGAGGATACTAAGGAAGGAAACTGGAATCATGCTTGCTGGAAGTTCACCCCAATAAACATCGAATTGTTTGCACCTTTGGACTTCGGGTATTGTTGCTCTCTGTTCATGCGAGAAGGACCAGGGAAGTGAGTGGGTGAAGGAATAAGCCCCCTAACATCCGGGAGCCCAGCTCTGAAGGCAGAGCCACCGCCAGCACCGGCGGAGAAGTCAGGGTGGCCTGGTGTGGTATTTCCACCCTGACTTCTGCGCCGCTGCTGGCAGGGCACCGTCTTCACAGCTGGGTCCCTGGCCAACAGCCGCTGCTCTCCAGCCGCCCAGCTCTGAAGGCAGCACAGAAGCAAGGGTGGCAATACTGTTGGATTAAAAGGGGCCAAAGAACCGAAGAAGAAAAGAACAACAAGCTGTCACTGCTGTGCCATCTGCCTGATGGACTTATCCTTTCAAACGTGAAACCAGTGATTGGTTATCACTTCAAATCTGAAAACAGCATGGCGAAGCAAACCCTGTGGACTTGAATGAGGAGGAATTCCTATAAAGACAGACTCTAAAAACTGAGAACTTTGAGTCTGGTTCTGCACCCACCCTCCAGAAGCATCGAATGCGCATCTGACAAGACTTGGTATTTACTTGTGATTATAAATTCATTTTCAGGATGGGTTAAAGCCTTCGCCACAAGGAACAACAGCTGCCAAAAAGCTGTTTTCAGAAGTGGTATGCAGATATGTAACGCCCGAGTTCATTGACTCTGATAACGGAGGGTCATTTGGAGGGGAGTTGTGCTCTGGGAATTACTCACAAATTCCACATAGCCAGAAGATTGAGGCCTGTAGGGTAAGTAGAAAGAATGAACTGCACTCTCAAAGAAGCCCTGAGAAAGGTCGTAGATAACACTGGCAGAAACTGGCCTGAGAAGCTGCCGCTTATTCTGGCTGCCATTCGTAGCAGTGACAGGCTGAGGACTAAAATCCAGCTGCACCAAATTCTCTTTGGGCACGCTATGAGACTGGTTACCGACCCAGAGCAAACTGTGGAATTGGCAGGGGACAACCCAACTGGGACTCATGAGCACTGGCAATGGCTGAAGCAGCTGCAGGAAAATAAAAGCACTCTGCAGTAAGGGTGAATCAAGCTATTAAGCGAATAAAGAAAAAAAAATGGATCAGCAAAAAGCTGGGGACTCTCAACTGTGGGAAGCAGGAGATCAGGTAATGTATTTAAAATTGGGCAAAAGGGATCACACACTGGAGTCAAAGTGGACTGGTCCCTACTCCATAGTTGATCGCCCCAGCCCTCTCATTTACCGCATTGATAAGGATAGCAAATTGAAGTGGGTTCACGTTTCACAGATTAAATTGTTTGCTTGAATTATGTTTTAGGCACAATGCCCCGATGCCGACTGGATACCAGGCCCTGTGGACCGGGTGTGTTTTTATTGTTATTCTCACAGGATTGCTGGGCGCCGGATTGCGCTGCGGCTACTCCCCCTGCTGTGAGTGCGCGTTCTCCAGCCGGTCCGGATTGCACATTCGGTTCTTCGGGAGAGCTGTGAGAAATGACATCGGAAAAAAGAAAAATGACATTCCAGTCAGCATGGGGAATGAAGCCACAGGTGGGGCGGTGGTCCTTGATTTGAATTAATTTACTCGCGTACGCAGTCGCAGCAGAGGGGGCCCACAAGCAGTGGTACAACGACACCCATGTTCCAGGACCCCTGGGAGAAGGTCGAACAATCCTAGCTGTTACACTGTTAGGAGATGGCTCAGGATCCAAAAACACCCCATGGATTCCCTTCTATGCCCCGGCCATCTGGATAAGGTGGCTTGATCTGAATACCGGCATTACTTTAAAACCCCTAGGAAGCACTCATGTCTACGTGGGGGAGGGAGAATTGGGATTACAGGTAAACATCTTAGTCCCTAGGGGGAAGGAAAGTAATTGGATGGTGGGGGTACAAACCAAAGGCTATTTTGGAGATACCACCATGATTGCAGACTACCCCTTACTCCCCTACATTTGGGATGGGTTTGTAAAATCAAGAACCTTGGTAACAGTTCTTGTGGTATATTGCCCAGAATACACACACACACACGGGCATTCCCAAATAATTGTGCGTAAAAGTAAAATAAAAGTATGTATTTATAAGAAATACACCAAGGTCCATGAAGAAATCTGCACTATTCAAGGTCCAGACCACACCGGTGAAGGTTTTAGTAAGCCCCCTTCTGGTAAACATAAAAATTAACATGGATTGGACATGGTTAAATGTTTCTAAAATAGAGCCCAAATGTATACCTTACTCCCTTCCCATTCTTTCAGCATGGATAAGAACACACCAGCATCCCCTTCCCACTAGAGCCAAAAAGGATCTTATGGATACAATGCTGGCGAGTTTTGGGGTGGGAGCAGGGCTCATGAATTCTGTGAATTTAAAAGCAATTAAAAATAAATTAAGTTCTTCAGATCTTGTTCTTCCTTAACCCATCCCCTCCTTCTCTTCGTCACCCTCACACAGCACTTCCTGTCCAATTTGCACTATAAACTCTCTAGGACAATGGTGGGCAACCTGCGGCCCATCAGGGTAATCCGCTGGCAGGCCGCCAGACAGTTTCTTTACATTTGCATGGCCGCCCGCAGCTTCCAGTGGCTGCTGTTTGCGGACGGCTGTGCAAATGTAAGCAAACTATCTGGCGGCCCGCCAGCGGATTACCCTGACAGGCTGCGTGTAGCCTGCGGGCTGCAGGTTGCCCACCACTGCCCTAGGAAATGCACCTTGCCTATCTATTTGTTTCTATAAAGCATCTGGCATGCTTCTGACACTGTAATAATAATTTGATTTTTCCTTCTGAACTGTAGTACTTCGCACTTAACTTCCTTGAATTTCACTTTGTGGATTTCAGACCAATTCTCGAATTTGTCAAGGTCATTTTGAATTCTAATCCTGCCCTCATAAGTGCTTGCAACCCCTCCCAGTTTGGCATCATCTGCATGTATTACATCTGCAAATGTAATTGTAACCCTTCTGCCCGTCAGAGTTGGCAGCAACAAGGGCCGGGTTCAGTATCTAGGGGTTCCATTCCAACACACAATGCAAAACCGGCTTGAGTCCCCACCCAGTGACCTGGGACAAATATATACCACCCCTGCTGGGTGCCTCCAAGAGGCAAAACATCTCCTCTCGCAAGCACAGAGTCTGAGTGTAGCAAAAGCCTTTTAATAACAGAGAGAAACAATGGGGCATTATGATGGGGAAACACCACCAACAGGATTCATAACACAACCCATGAGCAAAAACCCACCCCAAGCAAATTGGGGCGTGTCCTTTCTCTTTGGTTCTTGAGTCCAGCAACCCAAAAGCACCCAAAGTCCCAAAAGTCCAACAACCCAAAAGTCTCTGTCCCTGGTCAGGGCAGCCCCAGAGCTCGAAAGTTTATCTGCAGAGTTTTACCTCCCCACCTGGGCTGGAGATGGGGCGGGGGGGGGCGGTTAAGGGGCACCTTACGTGGTCCAAAGCCGATTGCCGCACCTCTCCATGGGGCTCTGCTCTGCTCCACCAGCCATCCCACGAGTCGACCTGCTCTGGCAGCTGCTCTGCTCCACCAGCCATCCCGCGAACGGCTCCACAATATTGCTTTAGGCCCCTCTACTACTTAACACAACACTTAGTGATTTCAGCTCTTAGTAATTCTAGCTCTCTAGTGATTTCAGCTTATAGTAGGGGAGCCTCAGCACTGGTGCACCATTGACCCAAAGTGATTTCAGCTTAGGAGCCTGTAACTAGACTCCTATTAGAATCAAAACTAGCTCTGATATTCCACAGTAGATAGGGGAGATAGTACAATCAGCATGTAGAACCCTCATCAGGAGGCCCATACCACCAGACATTAATACCTATCCCCAACCTCTCTCCATTCACTGGGTTTTGGAACCCATGACCCTTGCCTAGCGAGTGCTGCTTAGTTGCTGGTGAGTCCCTCCAGCATAACAAAAGGCCAAGTACAGTTCCACTGTCCTTGAGTCACATAATCAGGATAATAACCGTTTATTCCTGCCCCAATAACAGAGAAACTGGGACTCCTACAGCAGCCAAAGTGACCACCTAGGCAGGGTGGGTGTGCCTATGTAAATGAGATCAGCCCCTGAAGTTCTTTTCCACAACCCACCATGACTCGCCACCAGATGTCAGGGTAGAGCTCATCCTGACTCTGCTTACATCATAATCATACTCATGTAGCTCCCCTTCTCCACCCGGTTACCTTCTTTAATGCCAATCTGCTTACAGGTTTTGATGGACAGGTCTGGCTTCTTCTGGATCCCACCATTCACTCAGCAGGGTGTATCTTCTTTATTTTTCCCTATGAATTTATTTGGCGGTGCTTCCACCCCCTTCGCTCCTTCCTGGCAGGGTCCCCAGGGCAGCTTGGGAGGAAAATTCTAACCACAGGGTAACCCCCACTTACTTGCCAGATAGTTGGAGACTCCCAAGAAATAACACAAACACATACAATATATTCAACACAGTAATTATATTAAACAGGAGACAAATATAACATAACAGGGTAAAACTCTATTCTTAGGGGCACTGGTGCCCATGCTGATAATACCCATGACTTTCGCCAGTCACGGGACCTGATGTAGCAAATGTAAGATCAGCGTCCCATTGATATGTGTAGTTTGTTGGGGCCCTTGATGACCTATGGCCACGAGATCTTCTCTGCATGGTTTAGCAGGGTGGCTGACTGGGTTCAGAACAGCCCAAAGGACTCACAAGTGGGAGAAGGTGGTAAGTCCCTCCACAGGTTTAATACACAGCAGGTTATAAAATCCCCAAACCCGAACTCCCTGGCTTGAGGACACAGTTCAGGGAGTAGGGGGTCCCCAAAACAATTTCCCTGACTGACTGACTAAAAGATGGTGCACTCACAAACTCCATGAATGATCCTCAGGTTCAGAGATGACTCTGGACTCCTGGGTCACTGCAGAGGGGCTGATCTCTGCTGGCAGGGATCCTCATCAGGCAGGAGTCAGGCTGCTTCTGGTCCCAGGATTTCCCCTCACCACAAAGGGGTGCAGGGCTCAAGGTGCAGATTACACAACTACACTAAAATCCAACTGTAGTCTCCTACTTCAGAATCCAGACACTCCCAGCAGGCGGCAGCCCTGGACTAGCAGCCAGAGCAGAGCTGACCATGTGGTGACGGGTCTCACCTAGGGAGCTGGGGGCTAACTCAGCCTGGCTGGGGAAGTTTCCCAGGAAAACTCTACAAACTGGGAGTCCTCAGTGGAGAGGGAAAAGCACAGCTGAGGGATCTTGCTTTCAGGTCCCTAGAGGCCAGTTCTCAGGGGGAACCCTGCATGCAGGCCTGGGACTCATTAGCTCCCCACACTGCCAGTCCTGCCCTTGCCCTGGCTGGTTCCAGACTGACTCAAAAAATGGCTTCTCCCCTTTTCTGAGCTCCCCGGGAAGTGCATCTCACTCCCTATTACTTGCCAGGCAGACTCTGAGTCTGCCTTGGCTCCCCCTCCCTACAGCGACAGTGCGATGCTCCCTGAGCTGCCAGCAGACAGAGCCCCAGGAATCTAAGTAATCTCCTTGGGGCTTACACTCAGTACTGTCCTCTGCGGGACGCCACAGGATTCGCCTTCCCAGTCTGACACTGAACCATTGATAACAGTCTTTCAATCAGTTGTGCAACCATCTTATCGGAATTTAATTTAGAACACCTTTCTCTGCTTTGCTTATGAGAATGTCATATAGGACGGGGTCAACATCAAGCTATATCATGCCTACCGCTATCCCCCATCCACTAGACTAGTTGTCAAAAAAGGAAATTAGGTGGGTTTGGCATGATGATTTCTTGAGAAGTCCAGGCTTATTTTTGTTTTATAACCCTATTACCCTGTCTGTAACATTCCGGCTTCGGAAAGGAACGTGCTGAGAAAGTATTTACAAATGGGTGTCACGGAGGGCGCTGGGGGAACTTTTCAGAGGCATAAATAGCAGTTGCATGCCCAGCTGCCATTTATGCCTTTGAAAATTTGCTCCTCTGTGTTTTGGGTCCAATCCTGAAGTCCTTACTCAGTCGACACACAGGGAAACCTATCACTGGCTTAAGTGAGAGTTCGGCCTGAAATAGCAGCTGAGAACATCAGGATATGGTCCACTTTGATGCTCATTAGCAGCAGGTGACAGGGATGGGGACTGTAGACCAGGAACCAATAACATATTCCTGCACGCCTCTAACATGGGCTGTGTTTTCCTTTTGCAGCTCACTCGCTGGTGTGCTTCACCTGTAGTGATGCGTCCTCCAACTGGGGTTGTCTGGCATCAACTACATGTCAAAGTAGTGAAAACTACTGCGTGACCACGTATCTCGGTGCAGGAATTGGTAAGTTTGAGCATGTTCTACCTATTGTCTTTCCATAGCACTTTCCCTGAGGACATCCTGCTCCAGCTACAGATCACTGGGTTTTCCTTCCTCCATCTGCTGGAAGGATGGGACATTGCTGGTGTGGAACTGGGGAATCACTCCTTGAAACCGAATGGCAGGAGAACTTTGCTGGGATGCACTAAGGGGGGCGGGAGCCCCTGTGCTCGTTAGTGAGGTTTGCAGCCGAGGGAGTGACTGAGAGGAGGGCAGTGCAGGCAATGTCAGGCTTCCTGTACACCAATGCGGGGGCTCCATAGCTACCCCTCCAGCATTGGCTGAAGTCGTGAAATGAGGCTCTTTATAGCCCAGTCCTGCAGATGCTCCCCAGCAGTGGGTTCTGCTACTGCTGAGGTGGGCGAGAGCTGGGACTGAGTTCCCACCTGCTCCTCAGCGGCCCTGCAGGGGCTGCCATGGGTGTCAAAGGGAAGGAGGCTGCCTGCCTGAGTGGCTGCCAGCCTTGAACGGCACGAGGGAGCAGTTAGAAAGGGCTCAGTGGATCCTCTGCTTCTCAGCAGCGGTTGTTAGGGAAGCAGCCTCCTCTGCTCTGCTGCATTCTTGTGGCATCGAGCCCACCCCCCTTTCCCTCCGGTTTGTTGGGGGGAAAAGATGGCTGCCTTTGTCCCTGGACCGCAGGGGAAAGGACGTCTCCCAGCTGTGCCCCTCCTGCGCCCGATTGCACCCAGTGGCAATTATACACAAGTGTAAATGTCGTTGCCAGCCTCTGCATTTTGAGCGGACTGTGAGTAGCCAGTTCCTGGGGAGGCTCACTGATACTACTTGCCATGTGGTTCAGTTAACAAAAGGAGTGGCAGGCTATTGAGTTGTGCAGGGAACTCGCCCAGCGGATGAGATCAGTTGGATGGCAGGCCGCTGTAACTGCCCTGCATAACTGACATTATGGGCCTTGCTTTCCCAGTCTGGCCTCCTTTCACGCCCGGGGAAGCCATGCGATGGTTTAAGCACCAAACATCTCACGTGCTGGTGCAAGTTTCCGCTATTGGCATGTGCAAGTGAGAGAATTTGCACGCTCCAATCCCAGTGCCTGGCATGTACCAAAATACGGCTGGGGGTATATAGCCCTCTGAGATATGCAACACTGCGAATGATTTCCAGCTTCCTTCTGCTGCTGGATCACTTGATGATTCCCTGTTCTGTTCATTCCCTCTGAAGCACCTGGCATTGGCCAATCTCGGAAGACAGGATACTGGGCTAGATCGAACTTTGGTATGACGCAGCATGGCTGTTCTCATGTTATTAATGAGCTCTGCTAGCTACTACCAGCTCTTTAAAGCTCTGAGGCTCAACAGCAGGAGACAGGACTCAGTCACCTCTGTGCTCCACGGACAACCCCGCAGCCCCCACTGAACTCCCAAAGCCCTGTCCCAGCATGCAGTGGCCAGTGTGAGAATCTGGAATGGATTCTCAGGGTTCTTTGGCTGTTCCCAAGTCCTGGTCAGGAATCTGAAGGGGATGTTCCCAGATTGTTACATACAGGTCCGTAACTGCTAGGAAGAGACTAGTGCTGCTTTCATGGTATATAATAGCAGTAATAACCTCTAAAGGCTGGGCATTCACTGGCAGAGATAAGGCTGTGAGGCCATTAACTGCTGAGAAATGGCCTCCTCATCTCAGGATTGATTAGCTACATCGGTACAATTATCTCCTTTGCAGAGCTAAAGAGCTGCTGTCCGAACTCTGGGAAACATTTTAATCTTGAGTCTCTTTCGCTTGTTTCTTTTTCCGGTTCATAGAATCATAGAATATCAGGGTTGGAAGGGACCCCTGAAGGTCATCTAGTCCAACCCCCTGCTCGAAGCAGGACCAATTCCCAGTTAAATCATCCCAGCCAGGGCTTTGTCAAGCCTGACTTTAAAAACCTCTAAGGAAGGAGATTCTACCACCTCCCAGGCGGACAATCCGGGCCGAGAATCACTAAGGAGTGTGCTTCAGAGTGCTCCAGTCATGGGATAAGCTATGGGAGACTAACAGAGTATGTTTCCTGCTGCAGTTCATTCTTGTGCAACATCAGTGGGGCCAACAGCGTGAAAATCAGCTACTCGGTGCTGGCCATGGAGATCTTGGCCAGCTTCATCTACATCAGGGCCGGACTGTGATCGGGTCAGGAAAAAAGAACTTGATGGCCTGAAGAACCTGCTCAGGCTTTTCCATTGAGACACCAAACCCCTCTCTGTGCAAAGCTATACAATGGTGCCCTTTCTTCCAAACTCTCTCTCAGATCCCATTAGACAATACCTGCCCTCTTGCCGTTCACAAGGAAATCCTGCTGCTGTCACTGGGTGCCCCTCTGTGCCTCTCAGCAGATCTGGATTGCTGCCATGTTTTTGGGTGCAGGAGGCCTGGGAAGCTCAACTGAAGAGCTGCCCCACTGTGCCCCCTGCTGCCCCACTATGGAGATGAAAAATTATAAATGAAATGAGGTGAAAAATTACAAATCTTTATGTAGTTACAAGAATCCCTGAGAGGTCGTCACAAGGGGCTTTATTCACCATTTCCGTACACAGCGTGCAATCCTTCCTCCCTGTGCAAAGTGGGTGTCAAACAGTACCAAATAACAATGGTTACACTCACTTTGCACTTTAGCAAATGACATCATAGGGTGCAAAGTCCTCAGTAGAGCACAGGATCGGGTTCAAGAGGTGACTACAGCTGGACCGCTTGATAATAGTGACCATAGTATAATTAAATTTAACATCCCCTGTAGCGGGGAAAACAACAGAGCAGCCCAACACTGTAGCATTTAATTTCAGAAAGGGGAACTGCACAAAAATGAGGAAGTTAGTGAAACAGAAATTAAAAGGTACGGCACAAAAAGTGAAATCCCTGCAAGCTGCATGGAAACTTTTTAAAGACACGATAATAGAGGCTCAACTTAAATGTATACCCTGTTGCAGTCCAAATACAAGACAGAACAAGGCTTTAAGCAAGCAAGCAGGCTGGTCTGCCGACGGGCTGGTCTCCTGTCAGCTTTCCACCCTCTCTTTTATTCTTTCTCTCCCCCCGTGCATTACATACTCCAACAGATAAAAGGAATACACTGGCTTTGTTTAATATTCTTATTTACCAATATCTATCTACCGCATTCCTTGCTCTCAGGCCTTGAGCCCAGTCCTGGGAGGCTTCCCACGGTTCATGTCATCTGGGCGAGATTCCAAGGTTCATGCCCTTGAGAGGAGCCATGTGTGCACTGCTCCTACACAACACTCCGGGTGTGCCCTGAATGTTGCCAAGTGCATGAATCTTGCATGAATGCTACAATACCCCAAATTGAAAAACACAGTAAGAGAACCAAAAAAGTGCCACCGTAGCTAAACAACTAAGTAAAAGAAGCAGTGAGAAGCAAAAAGGCATCCTTTAAAAAGTGGAAGTTAAATCCTAGTGAGGAAAATAGAAAGGAGCATAAACTCTGGCAAACGAAGTGTTAAAATATAATTAGGAAGGCCAGAAAAGAATTTGAAGAACAGGTAGCCAAAGACTCACAAAGTAATACCATTTTTTTTAATACATCAGAAGCGAGAAGCCTGCTAAACAACCAGTGGGGCCACAGGATGATTGAGATGCTAAAGGAGCACTCAAGGAGGATAAGGCCATTGTGGAGAAACTAAATGAATTCTTTGCATCGGACTTCACAGATGAGGATTTGAGAGAGATTGCCACACCTGAGCCATTCTTTTTAGATGACAAATCTGAGGAACTGTCCCAGATTGAGATGTCATTAGAGGAGGTTTTGGAACAAACTGCTAAACGAAACATTAATGAGTCTCCAGGACCAGATGGGATTCACCCAAGAGTTCTGAAGGAACTCAAATGTGAAATTGCAGAACTATTGTAAGCTATCATTTAAATCAGCTTCTGTACCAAATGACTGGAGGAGAGCTAATGTGATGCCAGTGTTTAAAAAGGGATCGAGAGGGGACCCCAGCAATTACAGGCGTGTAAGCCTGACTTCAGTACTTGGCAAACTAGTTGAAACTATAGAATCATAGAATCATAGAATATCAGGGTTGGAAGGGACCCCAGAAGGTCATCTAGTCCAACCCCCTGCTCGAAGCAGGACCAATTCCCAGTTAAAGAACAAAATTGTACAGTAAAGAACAAAATTGTCAGACACGTAGATGAACATAATTTGTTGGGGAAGAGTCAACATGGTTTTTGTGAAGCGAAATCATGCCTCACCAATCTGCTAGAATTCTTAGAGGGCATCAACAAGCATGTGGACAAGGGGGACCCAGTGGATATAGTGTACTTAGATTTTCAGAAAGCCTCACCAAAGGATCTTAAGCAAAATAAGATGTCACGGAATAAGAGGGAAGGACCTCTCATGGATTGGTAACTGGTTAAAAGATAGAAACAAAGGGTAGGTATAAACGGTCAGTTTTCAGAACGGAGAGAGGCAAATAGTGGTGTCCCCCAGGGGTCTGTACTGGAACTAGTCTTATTCAACATATTCATAAGTGATCTGGAAAAAGGGGTAAACAGTGAGATGGCAAAATGTGCAGATGATACAAAACTACTCAAAACAGTTAAGTCCCAGGCAAAGAGCTACAAAAGGATCTCTCAAAACTAGGTGACTGGGCAACAAAATGGCAGATGAAATTCCATGTTGATAAATGCAAAGTAATGCACATTGGAGAACATAATCCCAACTATACGTATAAAAGGATGGGGTCTAAATTAGCTGTTACCACTCAAGAGAGAGATCTTGGGGTCATGGTGGATAGTTCTCTGAAAACATCCACTCAATGTGCAGTGGCAGCCAAAAAAGCGAACAGAGTGTTGGGAATCATTAAGAAAGGGATAGATAATAAGACAGAAAATATTCTCTTTCCTCAATATAAATCCATGGTACTCCCACATCTTGAATACTGTGTGCAGATGTGGTCGCCCCATCTCAAAAGAGATATATTGGAATTGGAAAAGGGTCAGAAAAGGGCAACAAAAATGATTAGGGGTATGGAACGGCTTCTGTTGAGGAGAGATTAATAAGACTGGGACTTTTCAGCTTGGAAAAGAAACGACTAAGGGGGGATATGATAGAGGTCTGTAAAATCATGACTGGTGTGAAGAAAGTAAATAAGGAAGTGTTATTTACTCCTTCTCATAACACAAGAACAAGGGGTCACCAAATGAAACTATTAGGCAGCAGGTTTAAAACAAACCAAAGGAAGTATTTTTTCACACAATGCACAGTCAGTCTGCAGAACTCTTTGCCAGAGGATGCTGTAAAGGCCAAGACCATAACAAGGTTCAAAAAAGAACTAGGTAAGTTCATGGAGGATAGGTCCATCAATGGCTATTAGCCAGGATGGGAAGGGATGGTGTCCCTAGCCTTTGTTTCCCAGAAGCTGGGAATGGGCAACAGGGGATGGATCACTTGACAATTACCTGTTCTGTTCATTCCCTTTGGCGTACCTGGCATTGGCCACTGTCGGAAGACAGGATACTGGGCTAGACGGACCTTTGGTCTGACCCAGTACGGCCGTTTTTATGTTCTTATGAGGAAATTTCTCTCCCCTTCCTGCCCTGAATAACCATGAGTCACCATGCCAAGAAAAAAAAAAAAGAGAGAGGGAGAGAGAGAGAGAGAGAGAGGAACAAAACTTTTAAAAACACCTGTAAACTTTAAATCCCTTATCTTGAAGAAAACTCCAAAACTTGGTGTGGTAGATCCAGCATACAAAAGAAATATTAATGTTATTATTTCTGTTTGTAAGTTATCTACACAAATGTCTTTGCAGGCATAAAGTGAGTGTGCTGTACATAGGCCAGCACCTACAAGGCCTTATAGAAACAAGATAGACTACTCACCTGAAAACCTTGGAAATAATCGTCAATGATTTGGAAGAGAGTCAGAGTATTCAGTCAAATGGGAATGTATCTGATGACCTGTCCACTGAAGAAAGAGGTCTATTGGAAGTGACAGAATCATCCAAATGCTTGTTCTTAGCTAGGGTCGGAGAATGTGTGACACTGCACCCCATATTCTTCACAGAGACATTATGATGAGATGATTATGACATAATTATAATGGATTTTGTGCCAGAGAAGTCGTGTGAGGTGTCATTGGGAAAAGTTATGATTTGCTGAATAGGATTATCCTATTTGTACCCATGTATCGTTTTTGTATCTGAAGTCATAAACATCGACTGTGTGTCTGTATTTCAAGTGTAGTTACATCTGGGTATCACCGCTTAGACAAGATGCTTTCAGTCTAGACAGTGGGTGGGGAAGGGCCTATTCAGGGCAATGGGCCATTAGGAAAAAACAACAGGCATTAGGAGAAGCTCATCTGTCACCTGGTGAGCCTTCCTGAGAACACTCCAAACAGCCTGTCAGGAATGGCTGCTATGACTCTGCAAGGAGATGTGATCAGACCACATATCTCTGGACGCTATCTTGGGATGTCATTATTTTTCCACAGCTTTGAAAAAAAGGGTTCTTGCCATATGCAAAAGCTATATAAGGCAGGGAGTGACATCATCAGGTGTTCTTCACTCCCCACACAAGAAGACTCTTGGAACAAAGACTGAACTGGGGGAAGTGCTGGACCAGGATAAAGGGATTTCTAGCCTCTGAATGAAACACCTGGGGATTTCAAGCTGAAAAGCAAGTGCAGCTTGCCCCTTAAGAATCTGCAGCCTGCTTGTATCATCTTTTAGGCTGAGAATCTGCTAATTCATATCCAATTTCTTTACTATATTAAGCTTAGTTTGTGTTTTTTGTTTATCTGCCAGATAATCTGCTTTGAGCTGTTGGCTTTCACTTATAATCACTTAAAATCTCTCTTGGTAGTTAATAAACTTGTTTTTGCTTTATCTAAACCAGTGAGTTGAAGTGAAGTGTATGGGAATCTTAGCTCAAGGGGCAAAGGCTTTTGCATATTCCGCTCCACATTAAGGGAGGGGGCAAACTTTATGAGTTTACACTATACAGTTCCCTGTGCAGCACAAGATGGTATAATTTTGGGTTTATACTCCAGAGGGGGTGCGTGCCTCAGGAGCTGGGAGCTGCCTTAGCTGTAGCCTTCTGATGCAGAGGCTGGTCAGAGAGTCTGCATGTACCTGCATCTGGGTGTGTCCCTACCTGTATGTATGCTGGTGAAAGTGCAGGCTGGAGGGCTTTGCAGCTTGTCACAGCAGTACAGGGTGAGAGGGAGCCCAGGCTGGTGGGTCAGGGGTTCAGTAATACCCCAGTTCCAAGTGGCACCCCGGGGGGATCTTGCCACAGAACGATTTTGAAAATTTTTGCTCCTATGAACAGTTACATTCCGAAGGAACTAACATAGCTTATTAAAGGACAGGTTTCAGAGTAACAGCCGTGTTAGTCTGTATTCGCAAAAAGAAAAGGAGTACTTGTGGCACCTTAGAGACTAACCAATTTATTTGAGTATAAGCTTTCGTGAGCGACAGCTCACTTCATCGGATGCATACTGTGGAAAGTGTAGAAGATCTTATTATATACACACAAAGCATGAAAAAATACCTCCTGCCACCCCACTCTCCTGCTGGTAATAGCTTATCTAAAGTGATCACTCTCCTTACAATGTGTATGATAATCAAGGTGGACCATTTCCAACACAAATCCAGGTTTTCTCACCCCCCCCCCGCACACAAACTCACTCTCCTGCTGGTAATAGCTTATCTAAAGTGATCACTCTCCTTACAATATGTATGATAATCAAGTTGGGCCATTTCCAGCACAAATCCAGGTTTTCTCACCCCCCCCTCCCCACACACAAACTCACTCTCCTGCTGGTAATAGCTTATCCAAAGTGACCACTCTCCTTACAATGTGTATGATAATCAAGGTGGGCCATTTCCAGCACAAATCCAGGGTTTAACAAGAACGTCTGGGCGGAGGGGTGTAGGAAAAACAAGGGGAAATAGGCTACCTTGCATAATGACTAAGCCACTCCCAGTCTCTATTCAAGCCTAAGTTAATTGTATCCAATTTGCAAATGAATTCCAATTCAGCAGTTTCTCGCAGGAGTCTGGATTTGAAGTTTTTTTGTTGTAAAATAGCGACTTTCATGTCTGTAATCGCGTGATCAGAGAGATTGAAGTGTTCTCCGACTGGTCTATGAATGTTATAATTCTTGACATCTGATTTGTGTCCATTTATTCTTTTACGTAGAGACTTACGTAGAGACTCCAGTTTGACCAATGTACATGGCAGAGGGGCATTGCTGGCACATGATGGCATACATCACATTGGTGGATGTGCAGGTGAACGAGCCTCTGATAGTGTGGCTGATGTTATTACGCCCTGTGAGACGTTCTTGTTAAACCCTGGATTTGTGCTGGAAATGGCCCACCTTGATTATCATACACATTGTAAGGAGAGTGATCACTTTAGATAAGCTATTACCAGCAGGAGAGTGAGTTTGTGTGTGTGGGGGGGGGGGTGAGAAAACCTGGATTTGTGCTGGAAATGGCCCAACTTGATTATCATACATATTGTAAGGAGAGTGATCACTTTAGATAAGCTATTACCAGCAGGAGAGTGAGTTTGTGTGTGTGGGGGGGTGAGAAAACCTGGATTTGTGTTGGAAATGGTCCACCTTGATTATCATACACATTGTAAGGAGAGTGATCACTTTAGATAAGCTATTACCAGCAGGAGAGTGGGGTGGCAGGAGGTATTTTTTCATGCTTTGTGTGTATATAATAAGATCTTCTACACTTTCCACAGTATGCATCCGGTGAAGTGAGCTGTAGCTCACGAAAGCTCATGCTCAAATAAATTGGTTAGTCTCTAAGGTGCCACAAGTCCTCCTTTTCTTCTTACGAAAGGAGTTGAACTGATTAGTTACCTTTGAAGAACTTCAATAAAATAAAGAGACATTTGAAGGTTTTGTCCTCAGAGATTTCATTCAAGCCCTCTGTTTTGAAAGACGCATGTGATGAAGCATCAACATTCGCTTGTGCCAGCAAAATAGCCAAAATACTGCCCCCCAAAATGTCAAGGTTTGATAGTCACGGAGCACTTGCTCAATGACACTTTGGAATGCGGGTACCAATCAGTGGTCTCAGATTCATCATGACCTGATTGATGAAACCAGGGGTGAATTGCAAAGGAGATTCTCTGAGAGGAACTACAAGTTTTACAAAAGCTTGTCAGCAATCTTGTTCCATCAGCTCTCCAGATGTCTTGAAATTGAAATCACTGTGTGCTTTGATTGATTTGCATGGATTAGATATTGAGAAAGCAAAAGTGGAAATGGCTGGATTTAAGCCACTGATAAATAAGAGACATTGCAAAGAATGTGATGAAGGTCTAGATGCTGGCAAGGAATTAAAAGAGGCTTTTCCATGTATGTTTTAAATGTTTATAGTGGTCTTGTTGTTTGGAGCATTAACTGCAGCATGTGAGAATCCCTTCTCTTGTCACAGGTCCTTATGCATGGCAGACTCTTCCCTGAACTGATTTGTAAGGCTGCAGCCTCTCCACCTTCCAGGCCCATTGCTGCCACAGCACCTACAATTCGCTAGCCAGTTTGCAATGGCTTGGCTGAGTGGTGGCTGGCAGCTCCGGCAGAGAGAACAGCTCTCGACCCCCAAAGCCTGCCCATGCGTGACCACAAGCCGACATCACTTGTGACCAGCGGCCGAATTGCGGGACATCTGGTTTTTGTTGCACATTGTGCTGTAATTGATTAGGATGATTATTGACTATGAAGCCTATTGTTAGGGATGTTTACTCACCCTGTCAAACAAATAGATCAGCAGGAGTCATGCCCAGTGGTGAAAGCAGGAGTCAGTAGCCAGAAGTTGGAGCCAAGGGTCAAAGACCGGTTACTTGGAGTGAGACAAGGAAGGAAGGAGAAGCTGCTGGGCTTAATAGCCAGTCTGCTGACTCTTCCCACCAGTGGGGCGGGGTAGCCAATCGGGCAGCCTACTGCAGGCCAGCTCATGTGCTCATTAAGTTGCCCAGAGACTGGCCCTGCTGCAGGCCCTGAGTCCCTCGGTTACAGAAAAAAGGAAGGTCCTAGCTGAGGGGCTTGGGGATTTCGGGAGAGGGTCCCTGCCAGGGGTATCAGATGGAGGGAGGTGTAGAGAAGCAGGAGTGATCCCCGCTTCATCTGCCCCAAATTCTACTAATGCTTCCCCTGGCCCCAATGCAATCAATGCTGCTGCCCCCCACCCCAAGTCAATTAAGTGGGATGAGGCAGACCCTACCCAAGGGCTCTTTTCTTGCTGTGGCTGCCCTTGCCCCCCTTAGTACCTCCTCCAGCATCATCCCTGTGCCCTGATCGGGGTCCCTGGTGCTACCGTAATTTAAATCTTAAATAGCTCACCCAAGAAACTACACTAAAGTTGCAAAGTCAAGCACTCGAAAACTAGCAAATGCCAGGTAGGTTTTTACTTGCCCTAGCAACTTAATTCTGCCCCCTGTGTGACCATCCCTGGATGCACTGAATGAGGCACTTGTCCTGTGGGGAAAAACCCTGGGGTGCCAGTAGCATGCCAGGTGTGCTGCGACTTGGAGGCAAGCAGTGTAGATGCCAGCCCTGGCGGGTCCCAGTAACCACTCTGAGGCATGGCTACGGGAAAGGGTATTTTACTAGGCCTGGCAGGAAAGGGAAGGTTGCAAATACCCTTTGTGCAGTTACAGTTCCCAGTGAGCAAGAGCAGCTCTTGTTTGAGTCCCTGGGACAGTCCACTCAAGTCAGGTCTCTTCAGACCGAGTGCATGGGGTGCCCTCTCCAGGCCAGTCCCTATTCAAGCAAATAGGAGCTCTGAAGTTTCCAGGCCAGGCTCCGTTAGTGTCTCTCATTGGGGCCCCTCTGCACCGGCTCCGTGCCCAGCTGCTGCTGGTCCCCCGTAAGCCCCACACAGACCAGCACCCGTCTGCAATGCCCAGCACGCAGCCTGTTCCACACCTAGGTCTGCAGACAGTTCTTGGCATCCCGCTTCTCTGCAGCTCCTGGTTAGCCATGCGACTGCTGCCTCCCAAAAGAGCCCCATCATTTTCAGCTCAGGGTCCTTCCTCCTAGCTGGCCTGGAGACAGGGAGCGCTGTGGGGAAGGGACTGATGGGAGTTGTAGTCCCCTGGCGGAGCAGGTTCATCACACCTAACTTTCGCGTGCTTGACTTTGCAAAGTAAATAAAGGAAAGGTCACAGGAACCTATTTTAATGGACAAGCCTCAGGCAACAGAAATACAGAGGCCAGTCCCACCGCCCCCGGGAATTCAGCACTAAATAATAATACATGATGAGAGAACTGTGGAAACTTAGAATCATAGAATATCAGGGTTAGAAGGGACCTCAGGAGGTCATCTAGTCCAGCCCCCCACTCAACACAGGTCCAGCCCCCTGCTCAAAGCAGGACCCCAACTAAATCACATTCTGGGGCATTTTAAACCAGACTGGAGAAAGCCAAGAGAAGGATGCAGTCTCTTGGAAAGGAAATGGGTTTAAATTAGGAGTTCTCGCTCGGGCTGGGGTTTGACAATATCAGAATGTTCTGTGGGAACGTGTTGATTTGGCCGAAACTTCTGAGAGAAACCGGTCTGACTTCCTGCCAGCTCACCACCCAGCTCCTCAGCAGCTCACTTGTACTGAAGTATTGGAACTGGGGTTTCCCAAATCCCCAGGCAGCCATCTCCCCAGGCTGTCTGCTACCCCGTCCCTGAGGGAGCTGGCTCCCTTACCACTGGACAGCTGGCTGTCTCCGTGGTTCTCCTGACTCCCTACCTGGTGGGCTGCCCCACTCCCGGGAGCTCCATGCTCGCTGGCTCCCCAGGTGCTGCCTGGGGACTGCCATGCTGCCTGAGTTTCCTCACTGCTGACTCCCCAGACAGCCAGCTTCCTGGTCTGCCCAACAATTCCCCCTGCCCTGCTCCTTGCAACTCCTTGCTGCCTGTCTTCCCATCCGCCTGCCTGGCAGGCTGCCGCACTCCTTGAGCTCCCCAATTCCCAGTGCTGCCTGCCTCCCGCTCTGCGGGGCTGCCTCACTCTTTGGTGCCTTGGGCTGCACAGCCAGCTGGGCCGATGGGGAGTCGGGCAGCTGGAGGCATCAAGAAACCAGTTCAGCACAGCACCCTGCCAGGCTGGGTGGCAGGTGCCCTAGGGTTCTGGGAGATCAGGGTGCTGAAGAGCGAGCTAGCCAGGCATTCTGGGAACGTGTTTTGCTTTTTAAAAACCATTTTTAAAAGTCTGAAACACTTAGACTTTTCAGTCCCCTCCCTCTGCACCCCCTTGAGCTTTTAACTTTTCATCCGGATTTGGGACAGAAAGATTTACTACCAACTGGAACTTTTTAAGAGCAGGGAGCTCCTCTGTTCTGGCCAGCTGCACTGGTGACCCCCGTCCGTCTCTCCGCACCTGGAAGGCAGGAAGCAGGCTCCCCACCCTTTTTGCTGTTGGAACCCGATATGGAAAAGGTTAAGAATCACCGGATTAGACAATAGAGTAGGGATTTTCCATCGCTGGTGTCTGGTTTATGCAGTGTATTAACCATCAACTTGTGCAAAAGCTTTTGGCACAGTAATGCTTTAGTCCTCCTGCATTTCCTCCTCCCTCCAGACTGCAGCAGGGAAACAAAACCAAACACAATTACATTTCCTGGAGAACTGCATTCTGTTAAGACTTTGAGCCTTGTTTCCTGTGGCTTCTCTTGATACAAACCCACGTGAGCAAACTCCCTGCACATCCCACACCCAGCCATCAATCTCCTGTCTCCTCCCCGCTAACTCGCAGTCTTTCCATGCACTGCCTTCACAGGAAAACACCAAGATCCTCCTTTATAACCAGCCCCCCAAGAAGCAGCTTCCCTTCTGCCCACGCTGTGACGGTAGGCCGAAGATGAAGGCTTTTCTTCTCTCCCTGCTGGTGGCGGTTCTGTGTGTGGAGCAAGGTGAGATGCTGCTCATGATCCCTCTGTGCCAGACAAAGAGCCAGGGAAGCGGCTAGAAATGGCAGGGGCAGAGGGGGATTTTTGCAGCATTGTGGGCAAAGATTCTACCTTTAAGTGGGAGCTGGCACTTCTGCAAACCCCCCTTTGCATCCAGCCGCTTGGTCCTGCGAAGCAACGGTGGTGCGTTGGCTGTCTTTTGAGCACTAGCTTGTGTGGATGTAATAAAAATAGCTCAGTGCAGGCATAGCAAATTATCTCAGTTTCATGGTGCTTAGGGGGATGCAGTGCTCTGGATGCAAGAGGGAGCACGGTTCTGTGGATCTGGATTTGTGCTTGTTCCAACAGCAGCATGTCTTGAGAGGCCTAGAGGGGGATGAGCGGGGGCTGACTACCCCTAGAGACCTATCTCGTCATCTCTTAAAGAAATCTTTTATACTGTTATCCTCTGAGCTAGGCTCTTTTACTCAGGGCGATCAGTGCTTCTCAGCATTGCTTTCTTGCAACCATAATTTTTGCAAGTTCTTCTACTGTAATCAGCTAAAAACATCAGGGTCTGATTATGATCCCAGATACAGTGGAGTAAATCAGGAGTAACTGCACTGAATTCAATTAATTTGGAGGAATGGAACATCGCCACAAGTGAGATCAGACTCAGGCCCTGCGTTCTTACAATGCTGTAGTGCAGAGGTGGGCAAACTACGGCCCGCGGGACCGTCCTATCCAGCCCTTGAGCTCTCGGCCAGGGAGACTACCCCTGGCCCTTCCCCCGCTGTCCCTCCTCCCTCGCAGGCATGCCGCAGCGCGGGCAGCAGTCAGGACCACCGCTCCTGTCGGGCAGCATGGCGCTGGCTCCGGCATGGTAAGGGGGTGGAGAGCGGGGGAGGGTGTTGAATAAGGGGCAGGGGGACCCAAGGGCCGGTCAGGGGACAGGGAGCAGGGGGCAGTTGGATGGGTCGGGGATTCTGAGCGGGGCGCGAGGTGGGAGGGGGTGGATAAGGGGCAGGGGCCAGGCTGTTTGGGGAGGCACAGCCTTCCCTACCCGGCCCTCCATACAGTTGCGCAACCCCGACCTGGCCTGCGGCTGCGGTTTGCCCACCCCTGCTGTGGTGGAATCCCGTAATATGGGAGGGGGGTCACAGCAGCAGGCTCCGGTTGGAGGAGCCACTGGTTGATTCTTAATGCAGGATCATTTTACTCCTCCAACTCTTCCTGAGCTCATCTGGTTTTAAAAATAAGGAGGTCTGGGGCGGTTTGATACTTGGTTGGGAGACCTCCAGGGGTAAAAGGTGTTTGTGGAACAGGCTTTTATTTATTTATTTATTTATTTATTTGCCACTAAAGCTAGGAAGAACAGGGTCGGTTATTAACCAACGCATGTTCACTTGTTTGAAGATTTCCCCATTTATATGCTCCCAGATGTTGTTGTCTTTTGATTGTCTATACAAATGTATTATCCCCCTCTCTTACTGTTTACTCACATTAATGTACATAAATAAGTCACCCCAAGACCTGCACCGGGTGCCAGGATAAACTACAGCCTGAGCCCAAGGGAACTGACCAGCTCCAGCCACCTGGGTTCCTGGCTCAGAAATCAAGAACACTTCCAATTCCATGGGGTCCACAGTGAGAAACAACAAGTTGATTTCTCACTGCTCTTAAGATGATCTTAGCTGCCCCCTCTAGATACTCACTCCGGATCCCACACCGGAGTGTCTAAACACATCGTGATTTCAACCAAGTGGACCCAGAGAGTGTGTTATTTTCCCAGTCCCAGTCTCTATGTGGTCTAATTAAGCCCAGAGCGTGAGAGAAATCTGCTGGTCCCCGTGCCTGGACAGCAGACACCCTTTGCCAGGCAAATGGGGTTATTGCAAGTAGCTTTGCCCCTACCGCAGAGGTGGGCAAACTGATGTGGCCCTCGGGACCGTCCTGCCCGGCCCCTGAGCTCCCGGCCAGGGAGGCTATCCCCCCGCCCCTCCCCTGCTTTCTCCCCTCCCCCGCAGCCTCAGCGCGCCATGCCGCTCGCACGCTGGCCTGCCGGACAGCACGGGCGGAGTGGCTGGCTCCAGCCGGGTGGCGGGGCTGCGAGCTCCTTCTGCTCTGAGCAGCATGGTAAGGCGGCGCAGAGGTTGGATGGGGCAGAGGTCCTGGGGGGAGGGGCAGTCGGGGAGAGGGAACAGGGGCGATTGGATAGGTGTAGGAATCCCGGGGGACTGTCAGGGAGTGGGGATGTGGATAGGTGTTGGGGCAGTGAGGGGACAGGAAGCAGGGGGGATTCGATAGGGGGTGGGGTTCCGGAGGGCGGTTAGGGACAGGGGAAGCGGGGGAGGTTGGATGGGGTGGAGGTTCTGGGGGAGTGTCAGGGGACGGGGAACAGGGGGGATTGGATAGGCGTGGAAGTCCCAGGGGGCCTGTCAGGGGACAGGGAGCGGGGGGGGTTGGATGGGTCGGGGATTCTGAGCGGGGCAGTCAGGGGGTGGGAAGTGGAAGGGGGCGGATAGGGGGTGGGGGCCAGGCTGTTTGGGGAGGCACAACCTTCCCTACCCATCCCTCCATACTGTTTGGAAACCCCGTTGTGGTCCTCAGGCCAAAAAGTTTGCCCACCCCTGTCCTTCAGCAACAGGAATATTCCTTTTGCCATGCAAGGAGCCTCTCCCAAGGAACTCCCTTTGCTTTAGCCGGCTACGCACTAACCTGCCTTGAAGACATCACATGGTGTTTAAATGCCAAGTACTGGGCTGTTGAAGGAGAGCAGTGGTTGCCTGGAGAACACAGACAGAGCTGGCATGGGCAGTAACGGCCTGATCCAAAGCCCAGTGATGTCAGCGGGAGCCTTTCCACTGACTGCACTGGGCTTTGGGTCGGGGCTTGAAAGCCTTGGCCGAGCTCTGCTCTTTGCAAGGTCAGATTGCACAGGTCTTATCTAAGGCATTTCCTGAGGGTTGTGTTGTATCTCATGAGTTCGTCAGCATCTCTAGTAGCTGAGCACCAAAAGCTTCTTCCCCTGGCAAATAGTTCCATCATCTGATTGGTGGCAATTGGTTTTTGCGCTTGCATTGCTTAGGTTCTTTTTTCTGTAGTTTCAGTCTCAGCCTCCTTAAATAATTCCTCTCTCTTCATTACGTTTTCTATTATTAGCTATTTTTCAGGAGCCCGTTGTTTCTGTTTTTTCTCTGTAATGTACTTACTCGTACTGGCATTTGACTTGGTGCCGTGTGAGATTTTGATGAAAAAACTAGACTGACAGAACATTAGCGTGGCACACACTGACTACGGCCACGTCTACCCTGGCGCGCTTACAGAGGCATGGCTGTACCGATGCAGCTGTGCCTCGGTACGATCTCTCGTGTGGCTGCTGTGTGCCGACCGGACAGAGCTCTCCCGCTGACAGAATTAAACCACCCCCAGTGAGTGGTTGTAGCTGTGTTGGTGGGTGAGCGACATAGCAGTGTCCACACTAGCAGATAGGTCGGTGTAACTGATGTCTCTCCGGGTGTGTGTGGGGGGGTGGTGGTGGGTGGGTTCAACCCCGTGAGCCGCGTAAATTTTGCCGACGTAAGTGGTAGTGTAGACCTGGCCTAAAAGCTGGCTCGCTGATAGGTGTCGCAATGTAATTGTCAATGGGGAATTGTCAATGAGTGGGTGTGTCTCCAGTGGGGTCCTGCAGGGATCAGTTCTTGGCGCTACGCTATTTAACATTTTTATCAGTGATCTGGAAGAAAACAACGTCATCACTGATAAATTTACAGGTGACAGAAAAACTAGGGGAGTGGTAAATAATGAAGAGCTCAGGTCACTGATCGAGAGCAATCTGGATTGCTTGGTAAGCTGGGCGCAAGCAAACAATCTGCGTTTTAATATGGCTAAATGTAAAGGTATACATCTAGGGACAAAGAATGTCGGCCGTATTTACAGGAGGGGGGACTCTCCCTGGAAAGCAGTGACTCTGAAAAAGCTTTGTGGAGCCATGGTGGATAATCTGCTGAACATGAGCTGCCAGTGTGACCCTGTGGCCAAAAGGGCTAATGTGATTCTTGGATGTATAACAGGAATTTTGAGTAGGAGTACAGAGGTTATTTTACCTCTATATTTGCCACTGGTGTGACCGCTGCTGGAATTCTGTGTCCAGTTCTGAAGATCGACAAGTCAAGAAGGATGTTGGTAAATTGGAAAGGGTTCAGAGAAGAGCCACGAAAATGTTTAGTGTTAGAAAACCTGCCTTATAGCTGTAGACTCAAGGAGCTCAATCTATTTAGCGTAACAAAGAGAAGGTTAAGGGGTGATTTGATCACAGTCTGGAAGTGCCTACACAGAGAACAAATACTTAATAATGGGCTCTTCAATCTAGCAGAGAAAGCGATAACAATATCCAATGTCTGGAAGTTGAAGCTGGACACATTCAGACTGGAAATAAGGCATAAATTTGTAACAGTGAGGGTCATTCACCATTGGAACAATTTACCAAGGGTCATGATGGATTGTCCATCACTGGCAAATTTTAAATCAAAATTGGGTGTTTTTCTAAAACCTATGCTCTAGGAATTATTCTGGGGGCAGTTCTCTGGCCTGTGTTTTATAAGAGGTCAGCCTAGATGTTCACAATGATCTTATAAATCTGGGAATCTAGTACAGACATTTTTTATTGTAGGTATTACAGGAGAAGAATCATAGAATCATAGAATATCAGGGTTGGAAGGGACCTCAGGAGGTCATCTAGTCCAACCCCCGGCTCAAAGCAGGACCAATCCCCAACCAAATCATCCCAGCCAGGGCTTTGTCAAGCCTGACCTTAAAAACTTCTAAGGAAGGAGATTCCACCACCTCCCTAGGTAACGCATTCCAGTGTTTAACCACCCTCCTAGTGAAAAAGTTTTTCCTAATATCCAACCTAAACCTCCCCCACTGCAACTTGAGACCATTACTCCTTGCTCTGTCATCTGCTACCATTGAGAACAGTCTAGAGCCATCCTCTTTGGAACCCCCCTTCAGGTAGTTGAAAGCAGCTATCAAATCCCCCCTCATTCTTCTCTTCTGAAGACTAAACATCCCGAGTTCCCTCAGCCTCTCCTCATAAGTCATGTGTTCCAGTCCCCTAATCATTTTTGTTGCCCTCTGCTGGACTCTTTCCAATTTTTCCACATCCTTCTTGTAGTGTGGGGCCCAAAACTGGACACAGTACTCCAGATGAGGCCTCACCAATGTCGAATAGAGGGGAATGATCACGTCCCTCGATCTGCTGGCAATGCCCCTACTTATACATCCCAAAATGCCATTGGCCTTCTTGGCAACAAGGGCACACTGTTGACTCATATCCAGCTTCCCGTCCACTGTAACCCCTAGGTCCTTTTCTGTAGAACTGCTGCCTAGCCATTCGGTCCCTAGTCTGTAGCGGTGCATGGGATTCTTCCATCCTAAGTGCAGGACTCTGCACTTGTCCTTGTTGAACCTCATCAGATTTCTTTTGGCCCAATCCTCCAATTTGTCTAGGTCCTTCTGTATCCTATCCCTACCCTCCAGCGTATCTACCTCTCCTCCCAGTGTAGTGTCATCTACAAATTTGCTGAGGGTGCAATCCACACCATCCTCCAGATCATTTATGAAGATATTGAACAAAACCGGCCCCAGGACTGACCCTTGGGGCACTCCACTTCATACCGGCTGCCAACTAGACATGGAGCCATTGATCACTACCCGTTGAGCCCGACAATCTAGCCAGCTTTCTATCCACCTTATAGTCCATTCATCCAGCCCATACTTCTTTAACTTGCTGGCAAGAATACTGTGGGAGACAGTGTCAAAAGCTTTGCTAAAGTCAAGGAACAACACGTCCACTGCTTTCCCTTCATCCACAGAACCAGTTATCTCGTCTAATAGAAGGCAATTAGATTAGTCAGGCATGAGAAGCCTTGGATTGGGGAGTGAGGGGGGTCTGTACTTACAAGACAGCAAGCTGACACACTCAGCATCCCAACAACCCACTCTCTCTCCCCCCACATACACACAACACCCCCCGCCCTCCCCTCCCCATTTGAAAAGCAGGTTGCAGCCCCTTGAACGCTGGGATAGCTGCCCATAATGAACTGCTCCCAATGCAGCTGCAAGTGCTGCAAATGTGGCCACACCAGTACGCTTTCTGCTGTCAGTGTGGACAGACTGCAGCGCTTTCCCTACTGCGCTGTACGAAGGCTGGTTTAACCCAAAGCGCTCTACATCTGCAAGTGTAGCCAAGAGTCACCGAGGGACAATCAGTGTGGAATCTCTGTGATGCCATTTGTACTGACTCAGAATTGAACCATCAAATTAATTCACTGATTCATGGGCTCCTCGGAGGACCGTGCCATCTGAGGCTGTGTCAATGGGAGGCTTTCCTCTGGCTTCCATGGGATTTGAATCCGACCTGTGGCTTGTAATCCTGCCAGGTAGCTGCAGTTTAAACTGTTCTGCAGACTTGCTAGGAAAACAGCCCCTCCCTTCAGGATCAGGCAGTGATGTTTTGAGCTGATGATGCCATGCGTGTAACTACATATTCTTGCTATGAAGTGATGGGGATGGAGCTGTTTGAAAACCGGTCTTGGCTTGTTCTAGCTGCATTCTCCAGACCTCCCACTCATGTAGTTCAATTAGTGTCTCTTGATAAAGCATCTGTTGTTTTTTTCTGCTTCGATCCTGGACTCCTAGGAGCCCTAGTCATGAACCAGGACTACATTACGCTAGGTGCTGTATAAACACAGCACAAAGATCTTACAGTCTGGGTGCTCAGTAATAATAAACAGTGACCCCCGAAGTGCACGTAGCCATTCAAGTGCAGCTGGGCCAATAAGCCAATAATCCCAATGTCTGTATTAAAAAAATGACGGAACCGTCAAAAAGCACCGCACCTGTGTTCAGCCGCTGATCAGAGCCCCGGTCTTCTGCCTTCGCTCACTTTACTGAGGAGCATTTCAAAATATTGCCCGTCTTTTCATCAAATGAAGAAGAAGCAGAAGAGAAGGTGCTGGCTTCATGGAGGGTCCTGGAGCCACTTGGGGGTAGGGCTAGATCAGTGGTTCCCAAACTGGGGTTCGCAAAATGTTATAGGGGGTTCTTGGGAAAAAAATTCCCTCATGGTGGACAGAGCTGTCCCTAGGAACCCCGAGCAGCACGGGGCCAGTAGCCTGGAGCCCCTGGACTTCCAAGAGCTAAGCAGATCAAAGCAAATATATCTGTCATGCGTGAGATTTAAACTTCAAGACTCCTTATAAGAAATGGAAAGGGAGGTGGATATTTTTTGCTGTTTTTAAAATTAAATAGGCAGCTAGTTTTGTTTTTAAAATTATTATGAAGAACAAGTTTAAGCTTTGTTGTAACGTGCGTTGTTTGCCCGGAGTGCTCAAGACCTGAATGCTTGTGTAGGAGGAATTCTTTGAGTTGGCTTCTTAAATACCTTCATGCTGTTTCACATCTGATACTCCTTGATGAAACGTAGGAGCCTTGTCTTATAACAGACTTATTCAAAGTGATACAAGTTACGAAAGTGAGATATTGGAGGCTGTTTTCATAATGTAATAAAAATACTGTAATGATAAATAATTAATAAATAGTATGTAATAAGCATGTCATAAAAACAAATTTTATATTTCCAAGATCACTGCTTTTATAATTTATACTCAGGTAAAAGAGAAAATCCCTGGAAATATTCATTTTTAGGAGGGGGTTCGTGAGACTTAACATTTTCATGAAAGAGGTTAACAGGTTGTTAAAGTTTGGGAACCACTGGGCTAGATCAAGGTGACTGGTGGGGAAGAGCCCAGTGTTCATCACCTATGGCATGTATGCTGGAGGGCTTGTGGCCTAATCATGCCCCCGCTTGTTAGGGGGCTTATTCCTTCACCCACTCACTTCCCTGGTCCTTCTCGCATGAACAGAGAGCAACAATACCCGAAGTCCAAAGGTGCAAACAATTTAATGTTTATTGGGGTGAACTTCCAGCAAGCATGATTCCAGTTTCCTTCCTTAGTGTCCCCCTTCCCAGCTCTGACACCACAGAGCCTTACCTGTGTCCCTGTTCCCATTCCCCCCCTTAGCAAAACATGATTCCAATTTCCCCACCCCCATTCCCTGTTCCCATTCCCCCCTTACTTCCTGATTGACTGCAAACTGTATAGTAAAACTTGAGTTCTGCTTAGCTATACCTTAACCAATCATTTTACTGAAATTTAACTAACCAATCCTAACATATTGTAACATGATTATGTAACCAATTATATCCCACCACCTTAATTGGTTTACACCCAGCAAAATTAATTATACAGCTGTCATAAATATAAAGGGAAGGGTAAACCCCTTTAAAATCCCTCCTGGCCAGAGGAAAAATCCTCTCACCTGTAAAGGGTTAAGAAGCTAAAAGTAACCTCACTGGCACCTGACCAAAATGACCAATGAGGAGACAAGATACTTTCAAAAGCTGGGAGGAGGGAGAGAAACAAAGGGTCTGTGTCTGTCTGTATGCTGCTTTTGCCAGGGACAGAACAGGAATGGAGTCTTAGAACTTTTAGTAAGTAATCTAGCTAGGTATGTGTTAGATTAAGATTTCTTTAAATGGCTGAGAAAAGAACTGTGCTGAATAGAATGACTATCCCTGTCTGTGTGTCTTTTTTGTAACTTAAGGTTTTGCCTAGAGGGATTCTCTATGTTTTGAATTTAATTACCCTGTAAGGTATTTACCATCCTGATTTTACAGAGGTGATTCCTTTACTTCCATTAAAAGTCTTCTTGTAAGAAAACTGAATGCTTTTTCATTGTCCTAAGATCCAAGGGTTTGGGTCTGTGGTCACCTATGCAAATTGGTGAGGATTTTTACCAAACCTTCCCCAGGAAGTGGGGTGCAAGGGTTGGGAGGATTTTGGGGGGAAAGACGTGTCCAAACTATGTTTCCTAGTAGACCCAGGTAATGTTTGGTGGTGGCAGTGGAAATCCAAGAGCAAAGGGTAAAATTAATTTGTACCTTGGAGAAGTTTTAACCTAAGCTGGTAAAAGTAAGCTTAGGAGGTTTTCATGCAGGTCCCTACATCTGTACCCTAGAGTTCAGAGTGGGGAAGGAACCTTGACAACAGCAGACAGAAACAATCACAGAACCAGACAGAGATTATTCAGACAAACAACAGCAAAGTGGGAACTATAATGACAAAACAATACAGAAGTGAGGATATCACCGCTACACCTATGAAAACATAAGGGTTTCCCAGCTATATCTATTGATAAGTGAGTTCTTACAGAACAGAAAACTATCAAGCTAAACATCCTCTAGGCTCTTCCCTTTCTCTGGTGGCGATCGGCATTATCAGGACAGGATTGTATTTCTAACAGCCCAATAGCACCTTCTTTCAATGTGACTAGGTTGGAATGTGAGGAGGTGACCGGTCGCTTCCCAGCTTATGGCTGCCTCTGCTGCTTAGCCAAAGGCCTGAGCCTAAGAACAGGGCCTCAGACTGTCACAGTAAGAGAAGGCCCTTCCACTGGCAGACAGTGATTTTGATTCTCTCTTTTATACCTCTATAACTAGCTAAGTGATAAGAATACACTTAAATTCTTAAGAGTATGGGCCTTTACAGACAGGCCTGAATATCTGTATCCTAACAAGAACAGGAGGACTTGGGGCACCTTAGAGACTAACCCATTTATTTGAGCATAAGCTTTCGTGAGCTACAGCTCACTTCATCGGATGTTGATCAGGTGGTTCCGCAGTTTCTGTGAGAGCGTGTGGCACAAGCTGTCAGCATAGTCTGTGTGGTGTGTAGATTGTAATGGATTTTTTACCTTCAGTCCGTTTGGCACGATGTCCGTCTGCTTGCATTTGGAAAGGAAGATGATGTCTGTCTGCATCTGTGCGAGTTTTTTCATGAAGTTGATTTCCACTCCATACGGCTAAATGCAGTGCCTTGCATAATGACTGCTTTCAGAGAAGCAGCCATGTTAGTCTGTATTCTCAAAATTGGTTAGTCTCTAAGGTGTGACAAGTCCTCCTTTTCTTAAAAAGGAAAGAATCATGTTACAATCTACACACCACACAGACTATGCTGACAGCTCGTGCCACACGCTCTCACAGAAACTGCGGAACCACCTGATCAACATCCGATGAAGCGAGCTGTAGCTCACGAAAGCTTATGCTCAAATAAATGGGTTAGTCTCTAAGGTGCCACAAGTCCTCCTTTTCTTTTTGCGAATACAGACTAACACGGCTGCTACTCTGAAACCTGTCATTATATCCTAACACCGCTCTCACTGGAACTGTGGGGTGTCCGTGGGTGTTGTAGCCAAAACCAAGATCGGAGCGTGCCCTGCCCACTGCTAGGTGGGTGTGCTGGGAGAGCTGGAGAAGAGGTTCTCTGCTCCCCACCTTTGCTCAGCTACCTGTCAACTTTAAAAAACGATGAGCAGTTGTAAAGAGCACTTTACTCCCCACCTGGCCCCACTGGAGTCATGTGAGTAAGGCACTCCCCAGTGTAGGCAGAGCACGTGCTTGTAAAATGCACGTTGCATCCTCTTCTAGTGTCTGGGCCGCAGAGGATAACAGCCCACTACTGCTTCTAATTGGAGTTATCAGTTCCCTGCCAGTGGTCAAGGTCTGTGTTGTGCTGCTGAAAGGCCTGGGTTCAAGCTCTGCTGGTGACCCGTGGAGGGATTGTTACATCAAAGTGGCAAAATCAAGCCCTGGGATGAACTTAATGCTTCAGATCTTGTTCTTCCTTAACCCATCCCCTCCTTATTTGTCACCCTCACACAGCACTTCCTGTCCAATTTGCTCTATTAACTCTTTAGGAAATGCACTGTGCTTCTCTGTTTGTTTCTATAAAGCACCTAGCATGCTTCTGGCATTGTAATAATAACCAAGCTCGTTCGGCAAGTCAGAATGAATTCTCTGGTCTTCTATGTGATACCCATCAATAAATAACACATCATGTCATTCACACTTCATTTGTCAGAGCCAGTGTGAGGTCATATTTCGATTGCTGCCCACCATCCATTGGTATCTGTCTCTTTGGAAATTAGTCCTTATGAAATATAGGCTCTAGCCAGGAAGGAGTTGTTTCCCCCATGCATATTAGCCTCTACTATGTCACCTAAATCTCCCTTACTGCAGATTAAACCCACTACTTCCTGTCCTACTGTCAGTGGATATGGCGAACAATTGATCACTGTCCTCTTTATAGCAGATCTTAACATGTTTGAAGACTGTGATCACTCCCCCCACAGTCTTTTTTTTTTCAAGCCTAAACATGCCCAGTTTTGTAAAAGTTTGTAAAAAGTTCAGGTTTTCTAAAAAGTTTACAAAAAAGTTCATAAGGGCTTGGCTACACTTACATTTTACAGTGCTCTAACTTGCTGGCTCAGGGGTGTGAAAAATCACCCCCCTGAGCGCAGCAAGTCAGAGCATTTTAAAGCGCTAGTGTAAACAGGCTCCGAGGGCAGGGAGCTAATCCCCTTGTGGAGGTGGAGTACTAGGAGCGCTGGGAGAGCTCTCTCCCAGTGCTCGCACCGACCACACTCGCGTTTCAAAGCTGTGCCGTGGGAGCGCTCCCACGACAAGGCCTTGAAGTTTCCAGTATAGCCATGCCCTAAAAAGTTTACAAAAAAAGTTTGTAAAATGTTCAAGTTTTCTAAACCTTTTATCATTTTTGATGCTCTCCTCTGGACTTTCTCTGATTTGTCCACATCGCTTGGTGCCCAGAATTGAACACAGTACAGCATCGGAGGCTTCACCAGTGCCATATACAACAGGACAGTTACCTCCTCTGTCTTATAGAGAACACTCCTGCTAATCCACCCCACAATGATATCAGCCTTTTTTGGAACTGTATCACACCCCCAGCTCCTTTTCAGACGTGCTTCCACCTAGCCAGTTGTTCCCCATTGTGTAGCTGTGCATTTGATTTTTCCTTCCAAACTGTAGTACGTCGCACTTAACTTCCTTGAATTTCACTTTGTGGATTTCAGACCAATTCTCGAATTTGTCAAGGTCGTTTTGAATTCTAATTCTGCTCTCGAAAGTGCTTGCAACCCCTCCCAGCTTGGCGTCCTCTGCAAATGTAATAAGCATCCTCAGTACTGGCCACTGCGGGACCCTACAGGATTCGCCTTCCCAGTTTGACATGGAACCATTGATAACAGTCTTTCAATCAGTTGTGCACCTGCCTTATAGGAATTTAATTTAGAACACCTTTCTCTGCTTTGCTTATGAGAATGTCATATAGGACTGGGTCAAAATCAGGATATATCATGCCTACTGCTTCCCCCTTATTCACTCGGCTGGTAACCTTGTCAAAGAAGGAAATTAGGTGGGTTTGGCATGATTTGTTCTTGAGAAGTCCATGCTGGTTTTTCCTTATGCTCCTGTCTGTAACATTCTGGCTTTGGAAAAGAACGTGCTGAGAAAGTATTTACAAATGGGTGTCACGGAGGGCGTTGGGGGAACTTTTCAGAGGCATAAATAGCAGTTGGGTGCCCAGCTGTCATTTCTGCCTTTGAAAATTCCCGCCCCCCGCGTGTGGGTCTAATCCTGAATCCGTAATCGATGCACAGGAAAAACTATCGCGGGGTTCAATGAGAGTTCGGCCTGAAATAGTGGCTGAGAACATCAGGATATGATCTATTTTGATGCTCATTAGCAGCAGGTGACAGGGATGGGGACTGTAGACCAGGAACCAATAACATATTCCTGCACGCCTCTAACATGGGCTGTGTTTTCCTTTTGCAGCTCACTCGCTGGTGTGCTTCACCTGTAAGGAAAAGTCCTCCAACTGGGCTTGTCTGGCACCAGCTATATGTCCCAGTGATGCAAACTACTGTGTAACCACGTATCTTGGTGCAGGAATTGGTAAGCTTGGGCATGCTCTGTCTATTGTCTTTCCATAGTGTTTTCCCAGATGACGTGCTGCTCCCATTCCAGATCAGTAAGTTTTCTTTCCTCCTTCTGCTGGAAGGATGGGACATTGCTGATGTGGAACTGAGGAATCACTCCTTGAAACCGAATGGTAGGCGCAGCCGAGGGAGTGACTCAGAGGAGGGCAGCGCAGGCAATGTCAGGCTTCCTGTACGCCAATGGGGGGGACTCCATATCTACTCCTCCAGCCTTGGCTGAAGTCCTGAAATGAGGCTCTTTATAGCCCAGTCCTGCAGATGCTCCCCAGCAGTGGGTTCTGCTACTGCTGAGGTGGGCGAGGGCTGGGACTGAGTTCCCACCTGCTCCTCAGCGGCCCTGCAGGGGCTGCCATGGGTGTCAAAGGGAAGGAGGCTGCCTGCCTGAGTGGCTGCCAGCCTTGAACGGTGCGAGGGAGCAGTTAGAAAGGGCTCAGCGGATCCTCTGCTTCTCAGCAGTGGTTCTCAGGGAAGCAGCCTCCTCTGCTCTGCTGCATTCTTGTGGCATTGAGCCCACCCCCCTTTCCCTCTGGTTTGTTGGGGGGAAAAGATGGCTGCCTTTGTCCCTGGACCGCAGGGGAAAGGACGTCTCCCAGCTGTGCCCCTCCTGCGCCCGATTGCACCCAGTGACAATTATACACAAGTGTAAATGTCATTTCCAACCTCTGCATTTTGAGCGGACTGTGAGTAGCCAGTTCCTGGGGAGGCTCACTGATACTACTTGCCATGTGGTTCAGTTAACAAAAGTAGTGGCAGGCTATTGAGTTGTGCAGGGAACTCGCCCGGGGATGAGAATGTTAGGCTCTGGTAGAGGCCTCCCTACAGGATGGGGGAGCAGGCAGATACCGGACACAGTGTTGGTATATAATACTCTAAATATTTGTATTGATTACAGTATAAACCCCACTCGCTCCACATTCACACTCCTTTCATGCTACACCAGAATCAGAATATCCAAAAGACATCCCGTTGGCCAGTCAAAATTCAGTCCGATCACAAGGCGTGGGCAGGTCGCCATAATCCAAGATGTTCCATTTCCCCCAATTCTTGCATAACTGCAGAGCTGGTGTTATTCCCTTCCTGCTAATTCTTTCTATTCCCCACGGACATAAGTTGTTTTTGTGCAGACAATTCTTGACCGCTCATAACCGTGACTCCTTGCTTCAGCTGCCAGCACTCAACTCATGCCCTCATGTCAAACACACAGCATTTATACTGGGCCCATATGGCCTATCGCGTGTTACAACATAGACATCACAACAAGAGCAGCTGGATGGCAGGCCGCTGTAACTGCCCTGCATAACTGACATTATGTGCCTTGCTTTCCCAGTCTGGCCTCCTTCCACGCCCGGGGAAGCCATGCGATGGTTTAAGCACCAAACATCTCACGTGCTGGTGCAAGTTTCCGCTATTGGCGTGTGCAAGTGAGAGAATTTGCACGCTCCAATCCCAGTGCCTGGCTGGTTGTGCATGGACAAAAGGAGGCCGGGTTGAAGCCTTTTTGGGTATATTGGTGTCTGCTGCTTAATGAGCTCTGCTGTGACCTAGCTACTGTTGTAGGAACAGCAGTGATCTGTGTGCTCTGTGTTACTAGGCTCTGTATAACCTCTATGCTCAAAAGGTCTGTTACGCTTCCCCCCCCCCCTTCCCTCTTTTGTCTCCTCTCCCTCTTTGAATTACTGTGAAGTGGCTTTCTCCCTCCCCCTCCCTCCCCCTCCCTCCCGGAATGCTTGTGGGATGAATGGGCTGGTTGAACAGCTGGAAGATCAGAAGAGTTCCCAGGTAGACAAGGTGTCTGGGACTCTAATTAGGCAGCGATCACACACCCAATGCATGGACCCTGCTTGGACACTGTCTGAGGTGGAGTGTGAGCAACCAGATGCGGCCAAGTCCTCTCTAGTCGCAGGCCATGAGGAGCAGGTCCTTAAAAGTGGAAGAGGCCATGTGCACAGGAATGCACTCACCAGCCTGTACCTCCCGAGAAGGCCCTTCGCCCGGACCGCCTGGCCAGTGGGTCGCCGCATTGCATTCCATCGTGCCTCGGGAAGACTGACCTTCATACACTTACCTTGAAGAATCAAGACATCTCCACTGCTGTGCCTGTCCTGGGAGCGTGAGTATGCGAGTGTGAGTGTGACACCCCTCCCGCCCGCCCCTTCTTTTGAGCTTAGCTATCAATATAACAAACATGCTGCTTTCTGCCAAACTCTAGAGGGTCATTAGTCCTCCCTAAGCTGACTAGCTGGCCCAATTTCGGGTAACAACTACTACCAGCTCTTTAAAGCTTTGACACTCAAGAGCAGGAGACAGGACTCAGTCACCTCTGTGCTGCATTCCCACAGCCCCCACTGAACTCCCAAAGCCCTGTCCCAGCATGCAGTGGGCAGAGTGTGACAATCTGGAATGGAGTCTCGGGTTTCTTTGGGTGTTCCCTCCTCCTGGCCAGAAATCTGAAGGGGATGTTCCCAGATTGTTACGTACAGGTCTGTAACTGCTAGGAAGAGACTAGTGCTGTTTTCATGGTATATAATAGCAGTAGTGACCTCTAAAGGCAGGGCATTCACTGGCAGAGATCAGGCTGTGAGGCCATTAACTGCTGAGAAATGGCCTCCTCATCTCAGGATTGATTAGCTACATCGGTACAATTATCTCCTTTGCAGAGCTAAGGAGCTCCTGTCCGAACTCTGGGAAACATTTTAATCTTGAGTCTCTTTCTCTTGTTTCTTTTTCCGGTTCAGGTGGATATTCCAGTCAGAGCATCTCCAAGGGGTGTGCTTCAATTTGCCCCAGCGGTGGGATAAACATAGGGATACTAGCTGCCTCTGTTTCCTGCTGCAGTTCATTCTTGTGCAACATCAGCGGGGCCAGCAGCGTGAAAGTCAGCTACTCGGTGCTGGCCATGGTGATCTTGGCCAGCTTCGTCTATATCAGGGCCGGACTGTGATCGGGTTAGGAAAAAGAACTTGATGCCCTGAAGAACCTGCTCAGGCTTCTCCAACGAGACACCAAACCACCTCTGTGCAAAGCTATACTGGGGTTACCAATGGTGCCCTTTCTTCCAAACTCTCTCTCAGATCCCATTAGACAATACCTGCCCTCTTGCCGTTCACAAGGAAATCCTGCTGCTGTCACTGGTGCCCCTCTGTGCGTCTCAGCAGATCTGGATGGCTGCTCCCATGTTTTTGGGCACAGGAGGCCTGGGAAGCTCAAATGAACAGTGCTGCCTCACTGGGGAGATGTCCGCTTGCTCTCCTGACCCATCAGGAAATGGTGGATAATGTTGGCAGGGTTTCTGCTTTTATACCCGTAGTCCCAGTTGATGGAGCTGATTTAAAAAAAGGTCAGGGCTCACCAGGAAATGTTTAGCCCAAACCACCTCCAAAGCGGAATACTTAAAGACCCCTGCCTCTTGCTACTGCAGGGACATTTCCCATCCACGTCACGCTAGGGATCAGCGCCAGACTGAGTGCTGTGAAGGCATGATTGGATTCTGGTTTTTTACATTGTTTTCTTTATTCTGCTCCTTGGATGACTTTTCTTATGTAAAATGAATGCAGTGCTCGCACCGTGAGCATCACACCTGAATAAACACGTTCCCTTTCTTGCCTGAGCCCAGATGTATTGTGTGTCTGTTTGCTTGCTGGAAAAATGGGGTGTGTGAGGTGCCCTTAGCCGAAAGATCCACTCATGGGTGCAGCACAACTGCTCCTTGGGACAGCGGCTCTGTGGTTCTCATCAGCGCCCTCTCTCTTGACACTTTTCATCCTAACACAGACCTTTACCTCCCCTGTCTGCTCCCATCCCCCCTTCAGTATGGGCCCAGATGAACGAACACTTGTTCTTCCCAGCTGTGGTAGCTGTAACTTGTCCCCCAGACCAGATGCTGCCTTGTGTCGAGGACTCGAACCCCAGACGGCGCGGTTCGTTGTCTGACCAGAGAGAAACAGGCAACACCAGCATGGTCCGAACACAAAGCTCTTTATTGAAGAGTGCACACAACAATAGAGAGCAGCCCGTCTCCAAAGAGAACCAGCCAGCTTCTAAGTAAAACTCATAGGTTTTTATAGACAGTCGCGTCGCGTCAGATTTATTCATAAAGCAGCCCCCCCATATTAGTTAAAATCCTCTTTCTCTATATGCATGCACATCTACCTCCCCTTATTGTAGATAACTTTTAGCAAATTGTAGTGCTTCACTAACTTTCTTATCGGTATGGGTGTCAACCAGGAGACGAGGAGTTAAAACAGACATAACACAAGAGCAGGGAGTGGAAAACAACCGCCTCTGTATCTCAAGGACTGTTCCCAGCACATCTGGTCCAAAAATGCAGGAATGCAGGCCTCCCCTTTTTTCTCACTCTCTGTAACTTAAACAAACGTTCCTTCATTCTACTTTCAGAGACTTTCCCAGCAGCCTCTCTTAGCCTGACTTTGGTTCGGTTGGCATAACTGCCTCCTGTTTAGCTTTTCTCACCTAACACTTGTATCATTTCACGTCCTAAAAGCCCTTTCGTATTCAGTCCGTATGACTGAGGCTGGACAGGATGAAGCGTGAGTCTAGTCACCCATAGACGTGTCATATGGGACTGGAGCAAACGCTAGGGGAGCAAAACCGCTGCAGGGTCAGTCTGTAGGTTAGTTATTAGCGTCTCTCCGATTCCTGCCTTCCATCGTCAGTGAGTGGTGACAGAAAACCCTGCGGCTCTATTTAAAAACAGCCATTATGAGCAAACTTCTTTAAGCCCTTGTCGTCATTCCAGAGTGCCCCCATGCGGGCAGGTGTGGTGTTGTAGGTGAGTCATTACTTTGTTTCCCCCTAACCCAGGGCAGTGGCAAGTCCAAACAGGCCGTTAAATGCTAAACAGCACCCCTTAGTGGAGGGTGTCTTATTAACAGCAAAGCCCAGGCAGAACATCAACAAAACTTTCACCCCAACATCCCGGCGGGTGACTAGGTCATTTTAGTCCATGTCCCCCACCTGAGTGCCATGTTCTCCTCTGCCCAGAGGTTCCCTTTGTGCCAGTCTCTGCCCTGGGGTTGTGCCTCTTGCCCCTGCTGGGCATGCAAGGTCAAGCTGCATGGAGGGCGCCATTCTGCAGGACGTGCCACCCTGCCTCCATTGGCGTGACTTCGCACGCACGGTGCATCCATGGTCATGTCACGTGGAAGATGCCATTTTGCAGAGTGATAACGGTGTGACCTTGCAAATGTGTCTCTGAGGTCATTCTGGTGGGGACAGAACAGCACACTCTGTGAAGAGCCTCTTCTGTGCGTCCACGATGATAGGACAAAAGCACATTTGGGTTTATATCAGTATTCGAGAGGGACAAACCTTACAGAAACAAGACTGCCCAGCTTCAAACTGGCTGAATGGCTTGCTTAGGTTTCTCTTAAATTTAATATAAATGAATTTACGGAGATTCTAATATTTGGGGGTTTTATTATAACTACAAAATTGTAGCAATAGTTTTTAACCCTTAAGGTACGGAGATGCACTTTCAACCTTAACGAAGATAGTTGCCTTGAAATTCGGACTCATCCCTGGCTTTTCTGACTGCTCAGAAACAATGGTATAAGGCAGAGGGTCTTCCAGGGCAGAGGCTCCGATGGGAGGAGTAAGGATAATTTTGTGGTTAAATCACTGGCATGGGACTCAGAAGATTTGGGTTCAGCTCCTGGCTCTGCCCCAGGCTCCTTGTGTGACCTTGGGCAAGTCATTTCACCTCTCTGTGCCTCAGTTTCCCCATACAGGTGATGATACTGGTTGAGCAGAGGCCTGTTCTCTAAGTTGTTCAAAGTAACACAAGTCCAGCTCAACCGGTTATGTAAAATTATTTAGGAAAGACTGGTACAAATTGGATTGTTTTGAGTTATAGGTTGCGGGGCAGAGTCACTACATAAGAGGAGTGGGGTGGACTGGAAAAAGTAAACGTCACCTGCAAGGCAGCCACCCCCACCGTCTCGTGGTGCTCCAGGACCCACCAAGACACCGTTGGACCTTCGTCATCCTGATCCTGAACGGCCTCCTGATCAGACTGAGCCAGAGAGCCATCACCATCTCCACCAGCTTCAGCTAATTCCCGAACAACACCAGGGACGTGAGACTCAAGCTCCTGCTGTCACCTTCCCCCTCCAAGGTTAGTTTCCTGACCCTCCTTCTCTCTTCTCTTTTTTATTCCGTGCTTTTCGCCTGCTGGCTGAGCTGGCCAAATCTATGCCACCTTTTGCAACACCACTGCGAGCCTGTGACCATTAAGACAAGCTGAGAGCAATGCAACCCCGCCCCCCAAATCTAAATCAGACTCTGATAGCATCAGTAGCTCCAAACCATCTACACTAACCGTCACTCTTTTCCCCAGGAAGAACAGCGACCACCCCCTCTAAAAGACAGCGAAGCAGAGGCCTCTCTCTGTATAAAAGGCTCCATACAGCTCAAGGAAAAGGGAATAAGGGGTGTGGGTTGTTCCCAGTGTTGCCAACCCCAAATGCTCAAAAATCATAAGTCAGGCTCACCAAAAATCATGAGACTGGCTTTAAAATCATGACATGATGTAAAGCTACCAGATTTGGGGTTCTCTTTATTTGCCTTCCACCTTTGGAGCCTTTCGGGTGCCCTGGGGTCACGTTTTGAAACTTTCTCTACAGCCACGAGGGCTAGAAACTTGCTTTTTCTTTAAGGATGTAAATCATCCCATCTCCACCTGAGTCCAGGAGCTGGGACTTTAAGGAAAACAATAATCATCATGAGACTCATGAGAGTTGGCAACGCTAAGTTTCATAGCGTCCAAGGCTGGAAAGGGACCATTGTGGTCATCTCATCTAACACAGGCCAGAGAAGTTCCTTGAAAAAATTCCTAAGGATTATCCTTTAGAAAAACATCCAACCTTGATTTAAAAATGGCCAGTGATGGAGAATCCAATATGGCCCTTGGTACGTTGTCCAGTGGTTAATTCTCTTCACTCTTAAATATTTACACCTTATCTCCAGTACAGTAAAAGCCTTTACAGGTAACACTTTAGATCTCAAATGCTTTAACTGTTTTTCCCCTGTCTTTTCTGTCTTTAATAAAAGGTTGAATAGATGTGAATGACGGTTGTTACAATCGCAGTCAGCGGTGGTCGCTTGATGTGGACATTCCAAAGGAGCCTTGTGGAGGCACCTTAAAAAACTGTCTGTAAGTAACTTGCCAAGAGTCACCCAGGAAATCTGTGGTGGAGAAGACAATCAACGATGGTCTCACAAGTTCCAGACCAGCATTCTAGCCACTGGCTCACACCAAAGACTTGATTTGCCTACCTGAAGAGGAAGGGCTGAGGAGGTAGCATCTACAAATAATGCACAATCCAAAGGGATAGCCCTGTTTGCTACCCCGTAACACTGGTCCTGGCTTTTATATGCAGAAAAACAGGTGTTCGGGCACAGGTGAGCTGTGGAGTTTTTGTAGCCTGTTGAGGTGGCCTTAGAAAGAAAAAGGTGGACAACCCCTGGGTTAGATATTGAGAAAGTGAAAGTTGCAATGGCTGGATTTAAACCATGGATAAATAAGAGATATTGCAAAGAATGTGATGAAGGTCTAGGTGCTGGCCAGGAACTAAAGAAGGTCCTTCCCATGTATGTATGAAATGTTTATAGTGGTCTTGTTGTTTGGAGCATTAACTGCAGCATATGAGAATTCCTTTTGGTGATCCGATGTCCCAATTTTATAGGGACAGTCCCTATAAAAGTTTTTTAGAGTTTTAGAGTTGGAGTTTTTTCTTTTAAAGGTGCCTATTAACCCCCACCTCCATCCCGATTTTTCACACTTGCTATCTGATCACCCTAGAATCCCTTCTCTTGTCACAGGTCCTTATGCATGGCAGACTCTTCCCTGAACTGATTTGTAAGGCTGCAGCCTCTCCACCTTCCAGGCCCATTGCTGCCACAGCACCTACAATTCCCAACCAGTTTGCAATGGCTTGGCTGAGCGGTGGCTGGCAGTTCCGGAAGAGAGAACAGCTCTCGACCCCCAAGCCTGCCCATGCGTGACCTCAAGCCAACATCACTTGTGACCAGCGGCCGAATTGCGGGACATCTGGTTTTTGTTCCACATTGTGCTGTAATTGATTAGGATGGTTATTAACTATGAAGCCTATTGTTAGGGATGTTTACTCACTCTGTCAAACAAATAGATCAGCAGGAGTCATGCCCAGTGGTGAAAGCAGGAGTCAGTAGCCAGAAGTTGGAGCCAAGGGTCAAAGACTGGTTACTTGGAGTGAGTCAAGGAAGGAAGGAGAAGCTGCTTGGCTTAATAGCCAGTCTGCTGACTCTTCCCACCAGTGGGGCGGAGATAGCCAATCAGGCAGCCTACTGCAGGCCAGCTCATGTGCTCATTAAGTTGCCCAGAGACTGGCCCTGCTGCAGGCCCTGAGTCGGTCGGTTACAGAAAAAAGGAAGGTCCTAGCTGAGGGGCTTGGGGATTTTGGGAGAGGGTCCCTGCCAGGGGTATCAGGTGGAGGGAGATGTAGAGAAAGAGGAGAGTCCCCGCTTCATCTGCCCCAAATTCTACTAATGCCTCCCCTGGCCCCTATGCAGTCAATGCTGCTGCCCACCACCCCAACTCAATTAAGTGGGATGAGGCAGACCCTACCCGAGGGCTCTTTTCTTGCTGTCGCTGCTCTTGCCCCCCTTAGCAGCTCCCTCAGCATCATCCCTGTGCCCTGATCGGGGTCCCTGGTGCTACCGTAATTTAAATCTTAAATAGCTCACCCAAGAAACTACATTAAAGTTGCAAAGTCAAGCACTCGAAAACTAGCAAATGCCAGGTAGGTTTTTACTTGCCCAAGCAACTTAATTCTGCCCCCTGTGTGACCATCCCTGGATGCACTGAATGAGGCACTTGTCCTGTGGGGAAAAACCCTGGGGTGCCAGTAGCATGCCAGGTGTGCTGCGACTTGGAGGCAAGCAGTGTAGATGCCAGCCCTGGCGGGTCCCAGTAACCGCTCTGAGGCATGGCTACGGGAAAGGGTATTTTACTAGGCCTGGCAGGAAAGGGAAGGTTGCAAATACCCTTTGTGCAGTTACAGTTCCCAGTGAGCAAGAGCAGCTCTTGTTTGAGTCCCTGGGACAGTCCACTCAAGTCAGGTCTCTTCAGACCGAGTGCATGGGGTGCCGTCTCCAGGCCAGTCCCTATTCAAGCAAATAGGAGCTCTGAAGTTTCCAGGCCAGGCTCCGTTAGTGTCTCTCATTGGGGCCCCTCTGCACTGGCTCCGTGCCCAGCTGCTGCTGGTCCCCCGTAAGCCCCACACAGACCAGCACCCGTCTGCAATGCCCAGCGCGCAGCCTGTTCCACACCTAGGTCTGCAGACAGTTCTTGGCATCCCGCTTCTCTGCAGCTCCTGGTTAGCCATGCGGCTGCTGCCTCCCAAAAGAGCCCCATCATTTTCAGCTCAGGGTCCTTCCTCCTAGCTGGCCTGGAGACAGGGAAGCGCTGTGGGGAAGGGACTGATGGGAGTTGTAGTCCCCTGGCGGAGCAGGTTCATCACACCTAACTTTCGCGTGCTTGACTTTGCAAAGTAAATAAAGGAAAGGTCACAGGAACCCATTTTAATGGACAAGCCTCAGGCAACAGAAATACAGAGGCCAGTCCCACCGCCCCCGGGAATTCAGCACTAAATAATAATACATGATGAGAGAACTGTGGAAACCTCATATTCTGGGGCATTTTAAACCAGACTGGAGAAAGCCAAGAGAAGGATGCAGTCTCTTGGGAAGGAAATGGGTTTAAATTAGGGGTTCTCGTCCAAGCTGGGGTTTGACAATGTTCTGTGGGAACACGTCGATTTGGCCGAAACTTCTGAGAGAAACCGGCCTGACTTCCTGCCAGCTCACCACCCATCTCCCCAGCAGCCCGCCTGGAGGGAAGTATGGGAACTCGGGTTCCCCAAATCCCTGAGCATCCATCTCCCCAGGCTGTCTCCTTCCCCATCCCTGATGTAGCTGTCTGCCTCCGTGGTTCTCCTGACTCCCTACCTGGTGGGCTGCTCCGCTCCCTGGAGCCCCATGCTCGCTGGCTCCCCGGGTGCTGCCTGGGGACCGCCAGGCTGCCTGACTCTCCTCACCGCTGACTCCCCAGACAGCCAGCTTCCTGGTCTGCCCAACAATTCCCACCTGCCCTGCTCCTTGCAACTCCTTGCTGCCTGCCTTCCCATCCGCCTGCCTGGCAGGCTGCCCCACTCCTTGAGCTCCCCAATTCCCAGTGCTGCCTGCCTCCCGCTCTGTGGGGCTGCCCCGCCCCTTGGTGCCTTGGGCTGCACAGCCAGCTGGGCCGATGGGGAGTCGGGCAGCTGGAGGCATCATGGAGCCAGGGCAGTCCAGCAGCCTGCCAGGCCAGGAGGTAGGTGGCCTAGGGTGCTGGGAGATTTGGGACAGAAAGATTTATCACCAACTGGAACTTTTTCAGAGGATGGAGCTTCTCAGTACTGGCCAGCTGCACTGGTGATCCTCATCCCTCTCTCTGTGCCTAGAAGGCAGGGAGAGGGTCCCCACCCTATTTGCTGTTGGAACCCGGTATAGAAAAGGTTAAGAATCACTGGATTAGACAATAGAGTAGGGATTTTCCATCGCTGGTGTCTGGCTTATGCAGTGTATTAACCATCTCCTTGTGCAAAAGCTTTTGGCACAGTAATGCTTTAGTGCTCATGCATTTCCTCCTCCCTCCAGACTGCAGCGGGGAAATGAAACCAAACACAGTTACATTTCCTGGGGCACTGCATACTGTTAAGACTCTGAGCCTTGATTCCTCTGGCTGCTCTTGAACTAAGAAAAAAAACCACGTGAGCAAACTCCCCTGCACATCCCACACCCAGCCATCAATCTTCTGTCTCCTCCCCGCTAACTCACAGTCTTTGCATGCACTGCCTTCAAAGGTAAACACCAAGATCCTCCTTTATAACCAGCCCCCCAAGAAGCAGCTTCCCTTCTGCCCACACTGTGACGGCAGGCCGAAGATGAAGGCTTTTCTTCTCGCCCTGCTGGTGGCGATTCTGTGTGTGGAGCAAGGTGAGATGCTGCTCATGATTCCTCTGTGCCAGACAAAGAGCCAGGGAAGCGGCTAGAAATGGCAGGGGCAGAGGGGGATTTTTGCAGCACCGTGGGCAAAGACTCTACCTTTAAGTGGGAGCTGGCATGTCTGCAAACCCCCCTTTGCAGCCAGCTGCTTGGTCCTGCGAAGCAACGGCTAGTGTGTTGGCTGCCTTTTGAGCACTCGCTTGTGTGGATGTAATAAAAATAGCTCAGTGCAGGCATAGCAAATTTTCTCCATTTCAGGATGCTTAGGGGGATGCAGTGCTCTGGATGCAAGAGAGAGCACAGTTCTGTGGATCTGAGCTCCTTCCAACAGCAGCATGTCTTGAGAGGCCTAGAGGGGGATGAGCGGGGGCTGACTAGCCCTAGAGACAGGTCTAGTTGTCTCTTAAAGAAATCTTTTATACGGTTATCCTCTGAGCTAGGCTCTTTTACTCAGGGCGATCAGTGCTTCTCAGTATTGCTTTCTTGCAACCACAACTTTTGCAAGTTCTTCTACTGTGGTCAGCTAAAAACATAAGGGTCTGATTGATCCCAGATACAGTGGAGTAAATCAGGAGTAACTGCACTGAATTCAATTAAGCTGGCGCAGTGGAACATCGGCACAAGTGAGATCAGACTCAGGCCCTACGATCTTACAATGCTGTGGTGGAATCCAGTAATATGGGAGGGGGGTCACAGCAGTAGGTTCCGGTTGGAGGGGCCACTGGTTGATTCTTAATGGAGGATAAATTTTACTCCTCCAACTCTTCCTGAGCTCATCTGGTTTTAAAAATAAGGAGGTCTGGGGAGGTTTGATACTTGGTTGGGAGACCTCCAGGGATAAAAGGTGTTTGTGGAACAGGCTTTTATTTATTTATTTATTTGCCACTAAATCCTAGGAAGAACAGGCTCGGTTATTAACCAGTGAATGTTCACTTGTTCGAAGATTTCCCCATTTATATGCTCCCAGATGTTGTTGTCTTTTGATTGTCTATACAAATGTATTATCCCCCTCTCTTACTGTTTACTCACATTAATGTACATAAATAAGTCACCCCAAGACCTGCACCGGGTGCCAGGGTAAACTACAGCCTGAGCCCAAGAGAACTGACCAGCTCCAGCCACCTGGGTTTCTGGTTCTGTGGGGTCCACACTGAGAAAGAACTAGTTGGTTTCTCACTGTTCTTAAGATGATCTTAGCTGCCCCCTCTAGATACTCACTCTGGATTCTACGCCGCAGTATTTAAGCCCATCATGATGTGTGTTATTTTCCGAGTCCCAGTTTGTATGTGATCAAATTAAGCCCAGAGCATGAGAGAAATCTGCTGGCCTCTGTGCCTGGACAATAGACACCCTTTGCCAGGCAAATGGGATTATTGCAGATAGCTTTGTCCCCAGAGCTTTGTTCTCAATATTCCTTTTGCCATATAAGGAGCCTCTCCCAAGAAACTCCCTTTGCTTTAGCTGGCTACACATTAACCTGCCTTGAAGACATCAAGTGGTATTTGAGTGCCAAGTACTGGGCTGTTGAAGAAGAGCAGTGACTGCCTGGAGAACACAGACAGAGCTGGTGTGGGCAGTAACGGCTTGATCCAAAGCCCCGTAATGTCAGCGGGAGTCTTTCCACTGACTGCACTGGGTTTTGGGTCGGGGTTTGAAAGCCTTGGCTGAGCTCTGCTCTTTGCAAGGTCAGACTGCACAGGTTTTATCTAAGGCAGTGGTTCTCAAAGCCGGTGCGGCCGCTGTTCAGGGAAAGCCCCTGGCAGGCCGGACCGGTTTGTTTACCTGTCGTGTCCGCAGGTTCGGCCGATCGCGACTCCCACTGGCCGTGGTTCACCGCTCCAGGCCAATGGGGACTGCGGGAAGGACGGCCAGCATGTACTTTGGCCCACACCGCTTCTCGCAGCCCCATTGGCCTGGAGCGGCGAACCACGGCCAGTGGGAGCCACGATCGGCCGAACCTGCGGACGTGGCAGGTAAACAAACCGGTCCGGCCTGCCAGGGGCTTTCCCTGAACAAGCAGGGGACAAGCTTAGATCAGTGGTTCTCAAAGGCATTTCCTAAGGGCTGTAAAAAGAAAAGGAGTACTTGTGGCACCTTGGAGATTAACAAATTTATTTGAGCATAAGCTTCCATGAGCTACAGCTCACTTCATTGGATGCATGCAGTGGAAAATACAGTGGGGAGGTTTTATATACACAGAGAACATGAAACAATGGGTGTTCCCATACAGACTGTAACGAGAGTGATCCGGTAAGGTGAGCTATTACCAGCAGGAGAGGCGAAAAAAACCCAAAAAACAAAAAAACTTCTGTAGTGATATCTTGTCAACTGCTGGAAATGGCCCACCTTGATTATCACTACAAAAGGGTTTTTTTTCCCCCCTCTCCTGCTGGTTATAGCTCACCTTACCTGATCACTCTCATTACAGTGTGTATGGGAACACCCATTGTTCCATGTCCTCCGTGTATATAAATCTCCCCACTGTATTTTCCACTGAATGCATCCGATGAAGTGAGCTGTAGCTCACGAAAGCTCATGCTCAAATAAATTGGTTAGTCTCTAAGGTGCCACAAGTCCTCCCTTTCTTTTTGCGGATACAGACTAACACGGCTGCTACTTTGAAACCTGAGGGTTGTGTTGTATCTCATGAGTTCGTCAGCATCTCTAGTAGCTGAGCACCAAAAGCTTCTTCCCCTGGCAAATAGTTCCATCATCTGATTGGTGGCAATTGGTTTTTGCGCTTGCATTGCTTAGGTTCTTTGTTCTGTAGTTTCAGTCTCAGCCTCCTTAAATAATTCCTCTCTCTTCATTACGTTTTCTATTATTAGCTATTTTTCAGGAGCCCGTTGTTTCTGTTTTTTCTCTGTAATGTACTTACTCGTACTGGCATTTGACTTGGTGCCGTGTGAGATTTTGATGAAAAAACTAGGCTGACAGAACATTAGCATGGCACACACTGACTACGGCCACGTCTACCCTGGCGCGCTTACAGTGGCATGGCTGTACCGATGCAGCTGTGCCTCGGTACGATCTCTCATGTGGCTGCTGTATGCCGACCGGACAGAGCTCTCCCGCCGACAGAATTAAACCACCCGCAATACGTGGTTGCAGTTATGTTGGCGGGTGAGTGACATAGCACTGTCCACACTAGCAGTTAGGTCGGTGTAACTGATGTCTCTCCAGGAGGGATGGGGGGCTGTTTTTTCACACCTGCGAGTGGCGTAAATTTTGGCAACGTAAGTGGTAGTGTAGACCTGGCCTAAAAGCTGGCTCACTGATAGGTGTCGCAATGTAACTGTCAATGGGGAATCGTCAATGAGTGGGTGTGTCTCCAGTGGGATCCTGCAGGGATCAGTTCTTGGCCCTATGCTATTTAACATTTCTATCAGTGACCTGGAAGAAAACAACGTCATCACTGATAAATTTACAGGTGACAGAAAAACTAGGGGAGTGGTAAATAATGAAGAGCTCAGGTCACTGATCGAGAGCAATCTGGATTGCTTGGTAAGCTGGGCGCAAGCAAACAATCTGTGTTTTAATATGGCTAAATGTAAAGGTATACATCTAGGGACAAAAATGTCGGCCATATTTACAGGAGGGGGGACTCTCCCTGGGAAGTAGTGACTCTGAAAAAGCTTTGTGGGGCCGTGGTGGATAATCTGCTGAACATGAGCTCCCAGTGTGACCCTGTGGCCAAAAGGGGTAATATCTCACAGTGTTGTAAATTGCACCTAGCTACTCAACATGAGTATTTGGAATTACGAAAAAAATCATTTTCACTCCTCTTTAACCGTGTTTGCCAGCGTAGCTCTGGGAGAGGGGGTGGAGCTGGGTTCTATTCTGGCTCACACATCCTCAGAATTGTTGTGTGATCATAAAATGGTTATTAGTGAGAGGAAGGATGGTCTGGTTGATCAGGCACTAGAGTAGTATTGAGAGACCTAGGTTTAAATTCCTGTTCTGCTACAAACTTCCTGCATGTCCATGGGCAAGTTACTTAGCCTCGCTGTGTCTCAGTTTCTTCATATGTAAAAACATAGGTAAAACATATGTAAAAACAGGGGTGTTGTGAGGATAAATACATTAAAAATTCTGAGATACTCAGCTGCTATGGTATTGGGGGGGCTGTATAAGAACCTGAGCTAGATTAGTGGTGATGAGTAAACAGGAATGATCCAGGCTAAATTTGTGGCACTGATGGAATGCAAACTGAACTAAGATCATCTGCCTTAGAATCACCGAGGGACAATCAATGTGGAATCTCTGTGATGCCATTTGTACTGACTCAGAATTGAACCATGAAATTAATTCATTAATTCATGGGCTCCTCGGAGGATTGTGCCATCTGAGGCTGTGTCAATGGGAGGCTTTCCTCTTGTAGCCTATAGGATTAACCTGCTTGCTTGCATATATATATATATATATATATAATTTCTTATAGTTTAAGTATTTGATGTATTGTAATAGGTTTATACATTTATATTAAAAATAAGTTTGGCTGTAATGCAAAAGACCTACAGGCCATATCCTGTATGTTAAGCTAAGGCAAAGTTAGCATATCTGTATTAAGACCTTTTACCCAGAAAGCAAAGTTGACTTATATCTTCTTACCTAAACAGCGAAGACCTTTTATCTAGACCAATAGACAATGGAAGAATGGCATAGGGTTTTTTTCAATGTTGTAGCCACAGACGTAACAGGTACACCACAAGGAAACTTATGTGCGTATGTACATGTCATCAGTACGCACATACATACTAGCCTATGGAGTAAGCATCCCCTAACATTTTGTGGGTGAGAAATGAAATTTGGGGATAGGAGGAAGGATTTCTGGCACTTGTGCCTTATAAAAGAGGTGACCCACCTCACTAGAGAATTCTTTTTCTACTCTATCTCTGTTCCTCTTCCTCTTCTATTCTATTCTGTCTACTATGACTACTACTATTAGTAGGCTATACTTGTTCTTCTTAAACTTTAAGTTTCAAGGGAACTAGGCTAAGCTAGGTTTTCCTTCGTTTTATTCTTAGTTTGTTTATTAGGTTTTAAGTTTAAGTTAGTCAAGTAAACCCTAAGTTAGTTTTAATAGCACTTGGTATTAGTTTCTTCTGAGCACTGCATCTCTCACTCAGTAATTAAAAAACCTGAATCGCAGGGCTGGTCCTGTGTCTCTTACCACCAGGTTATCAAGGAAGGGTGTGATTACAGTAACTCCTCACTTAATGTCCTCCCACTTAACGTTGTTTCAAGGTTATGTCACTGTTCAATTAGGGAACATGCTCGTTTAAAGTTGTGCAATGCTCCCTTATAATGTCATTTGGCTGCCTGTTCTTTCCAGTGCTTGTAAGATGCTGTGGAAGAGCAGCGACTTTACAAGGGAGCATTGCACAACTTCCTCTTCTCCGCCTCCTCCCTTTCTCTCCCAGGGCTTCCCCCACCACCAAACAGTGCTTAGGACTCTCTGGGAGGGAGGGGCAGGAGCGGGGAAGTGCTGTGTCTCCACTCCTCCCCTCCCTCCCAGAAAGTCCTAAGTGCTGCCAAACAGCTGTTTGGTGGCGCTTAGGACTTTGGGCGGGGGGGAAGGAGCAGGGATGCAGCGTGCTCAGGAGAGGAGGTGGAGTGCGGGGTGGGAAGAGGTGGGCCTGGAGTGGAGCAGGGACGGGAAGAGGCGGGCCTGGAGCATCCCCCAGCAATGTCGGCACCTATTCTGACGCAGGGAACAAAGGTAAGCAGCAGGATACGGACCCTGGACTTCAGGAAAGCAGACTTCGACTCCCTCAGGGAACGGATGGCCAGGATCCCCTGGGGGACTAACTTGAAGGGGAAAGGAGTCCAGGAGAGCTGGCTGTATTTCAAGGAATCCCTGTTGAGGTTACAGGGACAAACCATCCCGATGAGTCATAGAATCATAGAATATCAGGGTTGGAAGGGACCCCAGAAGGTCATCTAGTCCAACCCCCTGCTCAAAGCAGGACCAATTCCCAGTTAAATCATCCCAGCCAGGGCTTTGTCAAGCCTGACCTTAAAAACCTCTAAGGAAGGAGATTCTACCACCTCCCTAGGTAACGCATTCCAGTGTTTCACCACCCTCTTAGTGAAAAAGTTTTTCCTAATATCCAATCTAAACCTCCCCCACTGCAACTTGAGACCATTACTCCTCGTTCTGTCATCTGCTACCATTGAGAACAGTCTAGAGCCATCCTCTTTGGAACCCCCTTTCAGGTAGTTGAAAGCAGCTATCAAATCCCCCCTCCTTCTTCTCTTCTGCAGGCTAAACAATCCCAGTTCCCTCAGCCTCTCCTCATAACTCATGTGTTCCAGTCCCCTAATCATTTTTGTTGCCCTTCGCTGGACTCTCTCCAATTTATCCACATCCTTCTTGAAGTGTGGGGCCCAAAACTGGACACAGTACTCCAGATGAGGCCTCACCAATGTCGAATAGAGGGGAACGATCACGTCCCTCGATCTGCTCGCTATGCCCCTACTTATACATCCCAAAATGCCATTGGCCTTCTTGGCAACAAGGGCACACTGCTGACTCATATCCAGCTTCTCATCCACTGTCACCCCTAGGTCCTTTTCCGCAGAACTGCTGCCTAGCCATTCGGTCCCTAGTCTGTAGCTGTGCATTGGGTTCTTCCGTCCTAAGTGCAGGACCCTGCACTTATCCTTATTGAACCTCATCAGATTCCTTTTGGCCCAATCTTCCAATTGGTCTAGGTCCTTCTGTATCCTATCCCTCCCCTCCAGCGTATCTACCACTCCTCCCAGTTTAGTATCATCCGCAAATTTGCTGAGAGTGCAATCCACACCATCCTCCAGATCATTTATGAAGATATTGAATAAAACCATCCCAATGAGTCGAAAGAATAGTAAATATGGCAGGCGACCAGCTTGGCTTAATGGTGAAATCCTAGCGGATCTTAAACATAAAAAAGAAGCTTACAAGAAGTGGAAGGTTGGACATATGACCAGGGAAGAGTATAAAAATATTGCTCGGGCATGTAGGAATGTTATCAGGAGGGCCAAATCGCACCTGGAGCTGCAGCTAGCCAGAGATGTCAAGAGTAACAAGAAGGGTTTCTTCAGGTATGTTGGCAACAAGAAGAAAGCCAAGGAATGTGTGGGCCCCTTACTGAATGAGGGAGGCAACCTAGTGACAGAGGATGTGGAAAAAGCTAATGTACTCAATGCTTTTTTTGCCTCTGTTTTCACTAACAAGGTCAGCTCCCAGACTGCTGCGCTGGGCATCACAAAATGCGGAAGAGATGGCCAGCCCTCTGTGGAGATAGAGGCGGTTAGGGACTATTTAGAAAAGCTGGACGTGCACAAGTCCATGGGGCCGGACGAGTTGCATCCGAGAGTGCTGAAGGAATTGGCGGCTGTGATTGCAGAGCCACTGGCCATTATCTTTGAAAACTCGTGGCGTACCGGGGAAGTCCCGGATGACTGGAAAAAGGCTAATGTAGTGCCAATCTTTAAAAAAGGGAAGAAGGAAGATCCTGGGAACTACAGGCCAGTCAGCCTCACCTCAGTCCCTGGAAAAATCATGGAGCAGGTCCTCAAAGAATCAATCCTGAAGCACTTGCATGAGAGGAAAGTGATCAGGAACAGCCAGCATGGATTCACCAAGGGAAGGTCATGCCTGACTAATCTAATCGCCTTTTATGATGAGATTACTGGTTCTGTGGATGAAGGGAAAGCAGTGGATGTATTGTTTCTTGACTTTAGCAAAGCTTTTGACACGGTCTCCCATAGTATTCTTGTCAGCAAGTTAAGGAAGTATGGGCTGGATGAATGCACTATAAGGTGGGTAGAAAGCTGGCTAAATTGTCGGGCTCAACGGGTAGTGATCAATGGCTCCATGTCTAGTTGGCAGCCGGTATCAAGTGGAGTGCCCCAAGGGTCGGTCCTGGGGCCGGTTTTATTCAATATCTTCATAAATGATCTGGAGGATGGTGTGGATTGCACTCTCAGCAAATTTGCGGATGATACTAAACTGGGAGGAGTGGTAGATACGCTGGAGGGGAGGGATAGGATACAGAAGGACCTAGACCAATTGGAAGATTGGGCCAAAAGGAATCTGATGAGGTTCAATAAGGATAAGTGCAGGGTCCTGCACTTAGGACGGAAGAACCCAATGCACAGCTACAGACTAGGGACCGAATGGCTAGGCAGCAGTTCTGCGGAAAAGGACCTAGGGGTGACAGTGGACGAGAAGCTGGATATGAGTCAGCAGTGTGCCCTTGTTGCCAAGAAGGCCAATGGCATTTTGGGATGTATAAGTAGGGGCATAGTGAGCAGATCGAGGGACGTGATCGTTCCCCTCTATTCGACATTGGTGAGGCCTCATCTGGAGTACTGTGTCCAGTTTTGGGCCCCACACTTCAAGAAGGATGTGGATAAATTGGAGAGAGTCCAGCGAAGGGCAACAAAAATGATTAGGGGACTGGAACACATGAGTTATGAGGAGAGGCTGAGGGAGCTGGGATTGTTTAGCCTGCAGAAGAGAAGAATGAGGGGGGATTTGATAGCTGCTTTCAACTACCTGAAAGGGGGTTCCAAAGAGGATGGCTCTAGACTGTTCTCAATGGTAGCAGATGACAGAACGAGGAGTAATGGTCTCAAGTTGCAGTGGGGGAGGTTTAGATTGGATATTAGGAAAAACTTTTTCACTAAGAGGGTGGTGAAACACTGGAATGCGTTACCTAGGGAGGTGGTAGAATCTCCTTCCTTAGAGGTTTTTAAGGTCAGGCTTGACAAAGCCCTGGCTGGGATGATTTAACTGGGAATTGGTCCTGCTTTGAGCAGGGGGTTGGACTAGATGACCTTCTGGGGTCCCTTCCAACCCTGATATTCTATGATTCTATGATTCTCTATGATTCTTCTCTGGGGAAGCTGCTGCTGTGAAGGTGCTTCCTAGCATCCTTGCCTGCAGCGGGCTGTGCCTGTGTGGGGTAAGCCAGGGGCACTTCCCAACCACAGTCCAGTACAGTACTGTACACTAGATAATGCCTTTTGTCTGCCCCCCCAACATTTCCTTGGAACCTAACCCCCCACATTTACATGAAATCTTATGGGAAAAATTGGATTCGTTTAACATCGTTTCACTTAAAGTTGCATTTTTCAGGAACATAACTACAACATTAAGTGAGAAGTTACTGTATATTAACCAAAGCTTTGTCGCATATAATACTATATTATCATATGTATCTTTTGAATAGCAGTAATGCAATTGTAACGTTGTAACTCTGAGTATTTTACCATTTACTTACTATTATTGATTTTAATAAAAAGTCTTTAAGGCTATATCTGTCTCAGTGTAAGCTTCCTGTCCTACCCCCGAGGGTCGTTTGTAAAGTCTGTGAAGCCTGATTCGGGACAAGAACTTTTATCTTCTGATCAAACAGATTGGTGAGCCTAAAACCAATACTATTAATATTAATAATTAATTATTGTTAATATTAATTAACTAAATTAAACAAGAATTAAATTGATAAATTAAATTAATATTATTAGTACACCCTAAATCAGGCTACAGACTGGCAAGCCAGCCAGGAGACTTGAGGAGTGTGTGACAGGAATTTTCAGGGATTCTAGACATCCTTAGACCCCTGAGAATCTCACCTGAGGCATAAGTAAAGAGTTAAAGTTACAGAGAGTTAGAGTGCAAGATTTTATGGCTTGCTAACTCACTCTTAAGAACACAGGAACCTGATTTCCTGTGGCTGCGGCTCAGCAGCAATCCAGTGTTTCCTGTCTGTGCTGTGGTTTGACTTAGAGTTTTATTTTGGAGGTTTTGAATTTAATCTTGCAAGATAAAGTAATAGTGTTATTATTTTAAAAGTGATACGTGCCTTTTAAGGGGCTTTGTTAAAGGTTGAAGTTATAACGAATGGTACCAATAAGATATTAGCAGTAGTATCGGGCCTGATGACCCACATTAATGGTGGCGGGGGAGTTGATAAATATATGTATTAATTACTGCCAAGAGGCCGCACTAACTCAGAACTTGTACAGTTCCTCAGTCCCCATAACTCTCCCAGGCTGCACCTCTGATCTGTCTGCCTCAGTGTTTCCCAGCTGTTTGGCAGGTCCCGACAGAGGGAAAGACCTCTCAATCAACAACGAGCCATCGAGGGAAGAGAGGGGAATGTGCCCCGACGCCTCTATCATTTACTTGGGACTTATTAAACTAGTTGTAAAAACCGGTTTGGGGTATAGTGAAGGGACACCTTCAGTTACAGAGTAAAAACAGCAGAGTGTTCATTATAATTTATTATATAAGCTAGTGAAATTTTAGAATTCAAATGAGTTCTATGTTACGTGTTAAGGTAAGTGGAGCAAGGGCAAGAGTAGAGTCTGTTGAAGTTGCCCACAGTCTGGCTTTAGAAAACTTTGCCAGAAAATACAGTCAGGAACATGGAGATGGTTTAGAACAGCTGAGGAATAGCAAGATGATATCTGAGCATTGTAACCCTGGGGTTTTGTGAGTGAGGTATTTGATGTAGAAACAAAGCAGAAAAAAAAAAAAGAAAGGCTAAACTGGTAAAGGAAATAGCTGTTAAATGTCTGCTCGTAGCTTATAGTTCGCTGGGAAAGAAATTAAATAAAAAAATTAGAGTTACTCAGGAAAGCCCAGCAAACTTTGGATGCCAGCTTAAAATCACTGGACAGCTATACATCAGACCTTGGTCAACTGTTAAAAAGAATCAAAGAGTTGAAAAAAATAGAAGATGTGTTAGAGGAGGATAAAGAATCGGTTCCCACCCCTATTGGCATGGTGGAACTGATGGAGACAAAAAAATCTGCAGGGCCAATTACTAGAAGTAAGGTGAGAGAATTAGCTCAGGCTAATATAGTACCTTTAGAAGTGGAATTGGAGATTAAGTCTCAGGAGCCACAGGGAGAGTCAAAAGAGGAAGTTAGAAGCGCAGAAGCTACCAGCAGTCTGCAGACAGGGAAAGGAAGTCCCAGGGTGGCACCAGAGGAGGCAGAGTTCAGTGTCATCATAGAGGAGGCGATTAGTAATGTAAAATGGCGCTGCATCCAAGAGTGCTAAAGGAGTTGGCGGATGTGGACTCTGCCAATTGGAAGGCATGAGATGCATTGTCCTAGGGATGGGGGTTCCACGACCACCACTCCCAAGAGAAGGAGGCGGGTGGTGGTGGTCGGGGACTCTCTCCTCAGGGGGACTGAGTCATCTATCTGCCGCTCCAACCGGGAAAACCGAGAAGTCAGCTGCTTGCCAGGAGCTAAGATTCGCGATGTGATGGAGAGACTGCCAAGACTCATCAAGCCCTCAGATCGCTACCCCTTCCTGCTTCTCCACGTGGGCACCAATGATACTGCCAAGAATGACCTTGAGCAGATCACTGTGGACTACGTGGCTCTGGGAAGAAGGATAAAGGAGTTTGAGGTGCAAGTGGTGTTCTCGTCCATCCTCCCCGTGGAAGGAAAAGGCCTGGGTAGAGACCGTTGAATGGTGGAAGTCAACGAATGGCCATGCAGGTGGTATCAGAGAGAAGGCTTTGGATTCTTTGACCATGGGATGGTGTTCCAAGAAGGAGGAGTGCTAGGCAGAGATGGGCTCCACCTAACGAAGAGAGGGAAGAGCATCTTCGCAAGCAGGCTGGCTAACCTAGTGAGGAGGGCTTTAAACTAGGTTCACCGGGGGAAGGAGACCAAAGCCCTGAGGTAAGTGGGGAAGTGGGATACCGGGAGGAAACAGGAGTGCGCGAGAGGGCAGGGCTCCTGCCTCATACTGAGAATGAGGGGCAATTAGTGGGTTATCTCAAGTGCCTATACACAAATGCACGAAGCCTGGGAAACAAGCAGGGAGAACTGGAAGTCCTGGCAAAGTCAAGGAATTATGATGTGATTGGAATAACAGAGACTTGGTGGGATAACTCACATGGCTGGAGTACTGTCATGGATGGATATAAGCTGTTCAGGAAGGACAGGCAGGGCAGAAAAGGTGGGGGAGTTGCATTGTATGCAAGAGAGCAGTATGACTGCTCAGACTCCGGTATGAAACTGCAGAAAAACCTGATAGTCTCTGGATTAAGTTTAGAAGTGTGAGCAACAAGGGTGATGTCGTGGTGGGAGTCTACTATAGACCACCGGACCAGGGGATGAGGTGGACGAGGCTTTCTTCCGGCAGCTCGCAGAAGCTACTAGATCGCATGCCCTGGTTCTCATGGGAGACTTCAATCACCCTGATATCTGCTGAGAGAGCAATACAGCGGTGCACAGACAATCCAGGAAGTTTTTGGAAAATGTAGGGGACAATTTCCTGGTGCAAGTGCTGGACGAACCAACTAGGGGCAGAGCTCTTTTTGACCTGCTGCTCACAAACTGGGAAGAATTAGTAGGGGAAGCAAAAGTGAATGGGAACCTGGGAGGCAGTGATCATGAGATGGTCGAGTTCAGGATCCTGACACAAGGAAGAAAGGAAAACAGCAGAATACGGACCCTGAACTTCAGAAAAGCAGACTTTGACTCCCTCAGGGAACTGATGAGCAAGATCCCCTGGGAGAATAACATGAGGGGGAAAGGAGTCCAGGAGAGCTGGCGGTATTTTAAAGAATCCTTATTGAGGTTACAGGGACAAACCATCCTGATATGTAGAAAGAATAGTTCATATGGCAGGCGACCAGCTTGGCTTCACAGTGAAATCCTTGCTGAACTTAAATACAAAAAAGAAGCTTACAAGAAATGGAAGATTGGACAAATGACCAGGGAGGAGTATAAAAATATTGCTCGGGCATGCAGGAGTGAAATCAGGAAGGCCAAATCGCACCTGGAGTTGCAGCTAGCAAGAGATGTTAAGAGTAACAAGAAGGGTTTCTTCAGGAATGTTGGCAACAAGAAGAAAGCCAAGGGAAGTGTGGGCCCCTTACTGAATGAGGGAGGCAAGCTAGTGACACATGATGTGGAAAAAGCTAATGTACTCAATGCTTTTTTTGGCTCTGTCTTCACGAACAAGGTCAGCTCCCAGACTGCTGCACTGGGCAGCACAGCATGGGGAGGAGGTGTCCAGCCCTCTGTGGAGAAAGAAGTGGTTCGGGACTATTTAGAAAAGCTGGACGAGCACAAGTCCATGGGGCCGGATGCACTGCATCTGAGGGAGCTAAAGGAGTTGGCGGATGTGATTGCAGAGCCATTGGCCATTATCTTTGAAAACTCGTGGTGATCCGGGGAAGTCCCAGACGACTGGAAAAAGGCTAATGTAGTGCCCATCTTTAAAAAAGGGAAGAAGGAGGATTCTGGGAACTACAGGCCAGTCAGCCTCACCTCAGTCCCTGGAAAAATCATGGAGCAGGTCCTCAAGCAATCAATTCGGAAGCAGGAGGAGAGGAAAGTGATCAGGAACAGTCAGCAAGGATTCACCAAGGGCAAGTCATGCCTGACTAATCTAATTGCCTTCTATGATGAGATAACTGTGGATGAAGTTGAAGCAGTGGACGTGTTGTTCCTTGACTTTAGCAAAGCTTTTGACACGGTCTCCCACAATATTCTTGCCAGCAAGTTAAAGAAGTATGGGCTGGATGAATGCACTATAAGGTGGATAGAAAGCTGGCTAGATTGTCGGGCTCAATGGGTAGTGATCAATGGCTTCATGTCTGGTTGGCAGCCGGTATCAAGTGGAGTGCCCCAAGGATCGGTCCTTGGGCTGGTTTTGTTCAATATCTTCATAATGATCTGGAGGATGGTGTGGATTGCACCCTCAGCAAGTTTGCAGATGACACTAAACTGGGAGGAGAGGTAGATACTCTGGAGGGTAGGAATAGGATACAGGGGGCCCTAGACAAATTAGAGAATTGGGCCAAAAGAAATCTGATGAGGTTCAACAAGGACAAGTGCAGAGTCCTGCACTTAGGGCAGAAGAATCCCATGCACCGCTACAGACTAGGGACCGAATGGCTAGGCAGCAGTTATGCAGAAAAGGACCTCGGGGTTACAGTGGACAAGAAGCTACATATGAGTCAACAGTGTGCCCTCGTTGCCAAGAAGGCCAATGGCATTTTGGGCTCTATAAGTAGGGTCATTACCAGCAGATGGAGGGATGTGATCGTTCCCTTCTATTCAACACTGGTGAGGCCTCATCTGGAGTACTGTGTCCAGTTTTGGGCCCCACACTACAAGAAGGATGTGGAAAAATTGGAAAACGTCCAGCGGAGGGCAACAAAAATGATTAGTGGACTGGAACACATGACTTATGAGGAGAGGCTGAGGGAACTGGGATTGTTGAGTCTGCAGAAGAGAAGAATGAGGGGAATTTGATAGCTGCTTTCAACTACCTGAAAAGGGGTTCCAAGGAGAATGGATCTAGACTGTTCTCAGTTAGCAGATGACAGAACGAGGAGTAATGATCTCAAGTTGCAGTGGGGGAGGTTTAGGTTGGATATTAGGAAAAACTTTTTCACTAGGAGGGTGGTGAAACACTGGAATGTGTTACCTAGGGAGGTGGTGGAATCTCCTTCCTTAGAAGTTATTAAAGTCAGGCTTGACAAAGCCCTGGCGGGGATGATTTAGCTGGGGATTTTACTCTGCTTTGAGCAGGGGGTTGACTAGATGACCTCCTGAAGTCCCTTCCAACCCTGATATTTTATGATTCTATGAAAAGATGAGATGAGCAGAGCAAAGGGGGAGGAGATATCCTCTCCTCTGTTAGTGTCTGCCCCGATAGTGAAAAGGGAGTGCTTTTAGAGACTGTGATTTTTCAGGGACTGGAAGATGAGATGTCACAAGTGACACAAGTAGCTAGCGCCTGTAATGTAATAATCTAAGTTAAAACAAAGAGAAATACAACAATCAAGGGATGCAATTCCTGCTCCTCCACCCAATGTTACATTGGCACCGTATAGATCAGGAGATCCAGCCCCTTTGGGTGGACAATTATTGGCTTTTGGGCGATCATCAACATTGCCTAGGTCCCTAGAATTTCGTGGACCCTCTACACCCCTTTGGTGTATGTTGGTATCACCCGGTGTACCGGTAGAACACCCTACTACACTAGATCTTAGACTAAATGATGTCCTGCGTCAGTGTAAAAATGCCTTGAGTGTAGGACGTAGAGGTTATGAAAAGTTATCCTGCTCATCCAGGATTATTTCCAGTGGAAAGTTTTGATAGCTCAGATGAGGAAAATATAAATTTGGGTAAAAGAAGTCAAAACATAGAAATTATAAATTCAAGCTTGGATAGAAGTCCAGTTCCCTATCCGGAGAGAAGATCCTCACATCTTCAGATCCTTTAAAGGAGGCATTAGCCTTACTGGCCAAGGCATATTCTCAGGGAGGCCCTAAAATAGGTCGGCATGAAGCCCCTGTTGCAATACTTCAGGAACCACGAGCTAATCTCACTGTGAGGTTTGAGGAACCCCCCACCCCAGGGTTAGGCTGAGGTGTTCCTAAATTCCCTAGGTCCCAGCGTTGGCAAAATGACCCTAACCCATGTAGTAAGCCTGGGCATGCCCCTCAACAGGATTATGCATTTGGATCCCATATAGGGGCCTGGGACCGTTTTCCTTTCTTTTCAGATACCACACAGAACAATTCACGCCTGTAGAGACCCAAGTCACTGCGTCCCCACAAAGATGAGGACTCAGTTGTAATGATGTTTAAGACAGTGCAGCAGATGCTTGAAGCTCAACGATGGGATATCCAGAAACTCCAAGCCCGCATGAATGAACTGATGATGGAAGGCCAAGGCCTGGCACACTCAAACTGTCCGGTGGCCTTGGTTGACCCATTTCCTCTTCTCCGGTGGACAGCCTCCAGAAAGACAGAAGGAAAACCCGTAGATTATTTGTCTGCGTACTGTATGAATTACTAAGCATGACGCCAATTGACCCGAGCATAGTCTTAGCTCCTGTAGGCAGGGATGCAAGCAGGAGACCCACAGTATCTCAGTATTATCGATGCTAGGGCAGCAATTAGCATTATCCATGTTAAGGATCTTAGATCCTCTTTTCTGTCATCAGGGTGTACAAAAACACTTGCAACTTTTGCAAGTAATCAGGTTGTTACCACACTTTCTACACCCATTGAAGTACAGATAGGTCACCTAAGAAAGGAAGGAAATTGCCTATTGGGAATTGATTTCCGATACAAACAGGGATGTGTTCTTAATTTGGGTAACCAATTGTTGTGTCTTACTGTAGAACAGGCAAAGGATGACTCAGATCATACCTGAGTGTGGCAGGGTATCTCCAGGGGAGGACGCTGAACCTGAGGGGTATGATTGAAACAAAATAGTGGCTAATCGTGCAGACCAACCTAAGGTACAGGCGTTACTTCGCAAGCATGCAGATGCCTTTGCTAAACACAAACATGATTGTGGATGTATGGCAGTCACTATTGTAAAAGGAGGAGATATATTAGCCCAAAACAAGCAAACCCATACAGAGAAAAGACTATCGAGTCTTTATTGACACAGGTAGTACGACTATTTGGCCTGTGAAGAAACCAGATGGCTCTTGGTGTCTCACAATTAATTACAGACGCCTGAATCAGGTCACACCCACTTGTGCCCCGACAGTAGCCAAGATGCCAAATCTAATCAAGTCCTTTGATCCAGAGGCTGTGCGGCTTACTGTCCTTGACATCAGTAACAGCTTTTGGACATTATTATTGGCACGCATTTCACGGTACCGTTTTGCATTTAGTTTCCAGGAAGTCCAGCTGAAGCCCAGCAAATTGCAACCATAAAATGAACATTGAAATTTCAAATTTACTACACCCTTATCGTTGCTCTAAGGGTAAGACTAAGCCAAAAATCACAAATTTGGGACTAAACTGTGGCAAATTGCTGGCACTACTATGATGGGTCTCGCGTTTTCTCTTCTTGGGTGGGACTACAGGGCACCGTTTCTTTTCTTTTCACCGTTTCTTTTCACTAGTGTCCTAGAGGAGGGGAGTGGAGAGGGAGGGACCCGGGCCCGCCTTCTACTCCGGGTCCTGGCTCAGGGGCCCTAGGGATAGCGGTAAACCACTAGAACTAGTGGTTCCTTCCCCTGGGCTATTTCCCTCTCCTGCCCTTCAGCTTGTGGGGCTTCCTGCTCTCCCTCTGCACAAACCAGGTGTCCCTTTACCTAGGGTCTTGGTCTTCTTAGCCCGCCGCAGCACTTCTCCAAACTCTCCTCTGCTTCCCTCCAAACTGCTTTCTTCTCCAACACCAATCCACTCTGCTTCAACTCCTCCAAACCGCTCTCTGCTCCAACACCGATCCCCTCTGCTTCAACTCCTCCAAACCGCTCTCTGCTCCAACACCGATCCACTCTGCTTCAACTCCTCCAAACCATCTCTGCTCCAACACCGATCCCCTCTGCTTCAACTCCTCCAAACCGCTCTCTGCTCCAACGCCGATCCACTCTGCTTCAACTCCTCCAAACCGTCTCTGCTCCAACACCAGTCTGCTCTGCTTCAACTCCTTTCCTTGTCTGATTGAAGCAGGGGGGTTTTATCATGTGACTGGTTTCAGGTGCTTTTATTGGCGTCAGGTGCTTTAATTAATTTATAGCAAACTTTCTTCCCTCTACAGGGAATAAGGCTCCCTTCTGACACTCTCCTGCTTTGAAGAGCGGTGGGCGCTGTCCGAGGTTCTCTGCTCGGTGACCCCGTCTGGTTCCCTCCGTCTGACCCTTTGATTGAGGGAAAGAGCGAGAGACCCCAGCCCCAGCCGTTGCCGCTGTGGATACCATCATCACTGTCACCTAGGAGGGGTCCTATCACACGTGGGTGTACGTCCCCCCCACCCCCAAACCGCCCACCCCGCAGCCATGCCCATCTTGTCGGGCACTCTCAGGAGAGGAATAATCGGTGACACTGGGCGTGGCACTAGGTAACTCGAGGGGGTGGAAGACCATGAGTGTCGAGGAAGCCCCCCGCTCTAGGCCACCAGGTAACTCAGGAGGGTGGAAGACCACATGTGTCGAGGAAGCCCCTCCGCTCTGGGCCCAGGCTAGCCTGAACACTTCTCCCTCCTGAAGTCTGCTGTGTTATACCTTGTGTTTGCTTTTGTTTTGTTGCATAGTTTTGCTTTATCCTTTTTGGTGATTCTTTGTAAGTGTTACACAAATAAAATTCTTTTCTGCTTCAAAAAAACAAAACAAAAACAAAAAACACTCTCCTGCTGCCCTCTGGCCATGCTGTATCACAACTGTTACAATCCCATAAAGCCAGATAGCATAGTTGTCTGAGCACGAAGAACAGAACACACCAACACAAAAAAATGGACCATTAGACTCAACCCAGGACTTATCCACAAAACCAGCAATGTTTACTGTTTATAATATGCGTGACATAACCCTACTATTTAATAAAACCCAACATAAAATTAATCAGCTTATTGCTTTAAATAATAATCAGCACAGGAATCAACATTTAGGAAAGGAAATTATATCCTCTGCATATGGAAAATACGTCGTAAATGCAATCACTGATGCATTACGATCCTTAAAATTGAAAAAGGTTCCTAACTTAATTATAAATAAGCAACTATTATGTTGGTACTGTCCCAAGTGAGAATGTCATGTAGGACTATCTCAAAATCAATGAAATTTTACACCTACTGCTTCCTCCTTATCCACTCAGCTGGTAACCTTGTCAAAGAAGGAGATTAGGTGGGTTTGGCATGATTTGTTCTTGAGAAGTCCATGCTGGTTTTTCCTTATGCTCCTGTCTGTAACATTCTGGCTTTGGAAAGGAACGTGCTGAGAAAGTATTTACAAATGGGTGTCACGGAGGGCGTTGGGGGAACTTTTCAGAGGCATAAATAGCAGTTGGGTGCCCAGCTGTCATTTCTGCCTTTGAAAATTCCCGCCCCCCGCGTGTGGGTCTAATTCTGAATCCGTAATCGATGCACAGGAAAAACTATTGTGGGGTTCAATGAGAGTTTGGCCTGAAATAGTGGCTGAGAACATCAGGATATGGTCCATTTTGATGCTCATTAGCAGCAGGTGACAGGGATGGGGACTGTCGACCAGGAACCAATAACATATTCCTGCACACCTCTAACATGGGCTGTGTTTTCCTTTTGCAGCTCACTCGCTGGTGTGCTTCACCTGTAAGGAAAAGTCCTCCAACTGGGCTTGTCTGGCACCAGCTATATGTCCCAGTGATGCAAACTACTGTGTGACCACGTATCTTGGTGCAGGAATTGGTAAGCTTGGGCATGCTCTGTCTATTGTCTTTCCATAGCGTTTTACCAGATGACGTGCTGCTTCCGTTCCAGATCAGTAGGTTTTCTTTCCTCCTTCTGCTGGAAGGATGGGACATTGCTGATGTGGAACTGGGGAATCACTCCTTGAAACCGAATGGTAGGCGCAGCCGAGGGAGTGACTCGGAGGGCAGTGCAGGCAATGTCAGGCTTCCCGTACGACCAATGGGGGGGACTCCATATCTACCCCTCCAGCCTTGGCTGAAGTCCTGAAATGAGGCTCTTTATAGCCCAGTCCTGCAGATGCTCCCCAGCAGTGGGTGCTCCCCAGCTGAGGTGGGCGAGGGCTGGGACTGAGTTCCCACCTGCTCCTCAGCGGCCCTGCAGGGGCTACCATGGGTGTCAAAGAGAAGGAGGCTGCCTGCCTGAGTGGCTGCCAGCCTTGAACGGCGCGAGGGAGCAGTTAGAAAGGGCTCAGTGGATCCTCTGCTTCTCAGCAGTGGTTCTCAGGGAAGCAGCCTCCTCTGCTCTGCTGCATTCTTGTGGCATTGAGCCCACCCCCCTTTCCCTCCGGTTTGTTGGGGGGAAAAGATGGCTGCCTTTGTCCCTGGACCGCAGGGGAAAGGACGTCTCCCAGCTGTGCCCCTCCTGCGCCCGATTGCACCCAGTGGCAATTATACACAAGTGTAAATGTCGTTGCCAGCCTCTGCATTTTGAGCGGACTGTGAGTAGCCAGTTCCTGGGGAGGCTCACTGATACTACTTGCCATGTGGTTCAGTTAACAAAAGTAGTGGCAGGCTATTGAGTTGTGCAGGGAACTCGCCCGGGGATGAGAATGTTAGGCTCTGGTAGAGGCCTCCCTACAGGATGGGGGAGCAGGAAGATACCGGACACAGTGTTGGTATATAATACTCTAAATATTTGTATTGATTACAATATAAACCCCACTCGCTCCACATTCACAATCCTTTCACGCTACACCAGAATCAGAAGATCCGAAGGACATCCCGACGGCCAGTCGAAATTCAGTCCGATCACAAGGCGTGGGCAGGCCGCCATAATCCAAGACGTTCCATTTCCCCCAATTCTTGCATAACTGCAGAGCTGGTGTTATTCCCTTCCTGCTAATTCTTTCTATTCCCCACGGACATAAGTTGTTTTTGTGCAGACAATTCTTGACCGCTCATAACCGTGACTCCTTGCTTCAGCTGCCAGCACTCAACTCATGCCCTCATGTCAAACACACAGCATTTATACTGGGCCCATATGGCCTATCGCGTGTTACAACATATACATCACAACAAGAGCAGCTGGATGGCAGGCCGCTGTAACTGCCCTGCATAACTGACATTATGGGCCTTGCTTTCCCAGTCTGGCCTCCTTTCACGCCCGGGGAAGCCATGCGATGGTTTAAGCACCAAACATCTCACGTGCTGGTGCAAGTTTCCGCTATTGGCATGTGCAAGTGAGAGAATTTGCACGCTCCAATCCCAGTGCCTGGCTGGTTGTGCATGGACAAAAGGAGGCCAGGTTGAAGCCTTTTTGGGTATATTGGTGTCTGCTGCTTAACGAGCTCTGCTGTGACCTAGCTACTACCAGCTCTTTAAAGCACTGACGCTCTAGAGCAGGAGACAGGACTCAGTCACCTCTGTGCTGCGTCCCCACAGCCCCCACTGAACTCCCAAAGCCCTGTCCCAGCATGCAGTGGGCAGAGTGTGACAATCTGGAATGGATTCTCAGGGTTCATTGGCTGTTCCCTCGTCCTGGCCAGGAATCTGAAGGGGATGTTCCCAGATTATTACGTACGGGTCTGTAACTGCTAGGAAGAGACTAGTGCTGTTTTCATGGTATATAATAGCAGTAGTGACCTCTAACGGCTGGGCATTCACTGGCAGAGATCAGGCTGTGAGGCCATTAACTGCTGAGAAATGGCCTCCTCATCTCAGGATTGATTAGCTACATCGGTACAATTATCTCCTTTGGAGAGCTAAGGAGCTCCTGTCCGAACTCTGGGAAACATTTTAATCTTGAGTCTCTTTCTCTTGTTTCTTTTTCCGGTACAGGCAGACATTCTGGGCAGAGCATCTCCAAGGGGTGTGCTTCAGTTTGCCCCAGCTTTGGGATAAACATAGGGATACTAGCTGCCTCTGTTTCCTGCTGCAGTTCATTCTTGTGCAACATCAGCGGGGCCAGCAGCGTGAAAGTCAGCTACTCGGTGCTGGCCATGGCGATCTTGGCCAGCTTCGTCTATATCAGGGCCGGACTGTGATCAGGTCAGGAAAAAAGAACTTGATGCCCTGAAGAACCTGCTCCGGCTTCTCCAACAAGACACCAAACCCCTCTCTGTGCAAAGCTATACTAGGGTTACCGATGGTGCCCTTTCTTCCAAACTCTCTGTCAGATCCCATTAGACAATACCTGCCCTCTTGCCGTTCACAAGGAAATCCTGCTGCTGTCACTAGGTGCCCCTCTGTGCCTCTCAGCAGATCTGGATGGCTGCTCCCATGGGTTTGGGTGCAGGAAGCCTGGGAAGCTCAACTAAACAGTGCTGCCCCACTGGGGAGATGCCCGCTTGCACTCCTGACCCATCAGGAAATGGTGGATAATGTTGGCAGGGTTTCTGCTTTTATACCTGTAGTCCCAGTTGATAGGGCTGATTAAAAAAAAAAAAGGTCAGAGCTCACCAGAAAATGTTTATCCCAAACCACCTCCAAAGCAGAATACTTAAAGACCCCTGCCTCTTGCTACTGCAGAGACATTTCCCATCCACGTCACGCTAAGGCTCAGCACCAGACTGACTGCCGGCAAGGCATGATCCAAAAACAGACCTCAGACACATTCACCCCTGGTTGGATTCTGGTTTTTTACATTGTTTTCTTTATTCTGCTCCTTGGATGACTTTTCTTATGTAAAATGAATGCAGTGCTCGCACCGTGAGCATCACACCTGAATAAACACGTTCCCGTTCTTGCCTGAGCCCAGATGTATTGTGTGTCTGTTTGCTGGAAAAACGGGGTATGTGAGATGCCCTTAGCCGAAAGATCCACTCATGGGTGCAGCACAACTGCTCCCTGGGACAGCGGCTCTGTGGTTCTCATCAGCGCCCTCTCTCTTGACACTTTTCATCCTACCACAGACCTTTACCTCCCATGCCTGCCCCCATACCCCCTCCAGTATGGGCCCTCATGAACGAACACTTGAGTTGATTATTCACCTGTTCTTCCCAGCTGTGGTAGCTGTAATTTGTCCCACCAACCAGATGCTGCCTTGTATCGTTTTACTCCCTCAAAGCCGTTTCGGATTCAGTCCGTATGACTGAGGCTGGACAGGATGAAGCCTGAGTCTAGTCACCCATAGACGTATCATATGGGACTGGAGCAAACGCTATGGGAGCAAAACCGCTGCGGGGTCAGTCTGTAGGTTAGTTATTAGCGTCTCTCCGATTCCTGCCTTCCATCGTCAGTGAGTGGTGACAGAAAACCCTGCGGCTGTGTTTAAAAACAGCCATCAGAGCAAGCTCCTTTAACTCCTTATCGTCATTCCAGAGTGCCCCCATGCGGGCAGGTGTGGTGTTGCAGGCGAGCCCTTACTTTGTTTCCCCCTCACCCAGGGTAGTGGCAAGTCCAAACAGCCTGTTAAATGTTAAACAGCACCCCCTAGGGGAGGGTGTCATTTATTAACAGAAAAGCCCAGGCAGAACATCAACAAAACTTTCACCCCAACATCCCGGCGAGTGACTCAGTCATTTTAGTCCATGTCCCCCACCTGAGTGCCATGTTCTCCTCTGCCCAGGCTCTTCCCCCGGGGTTCCCTTGGTTCCAGTCTCTGCCCTGGGGTTGTGCCTCTTGCCCCTGCTGGAGAAACGTCCTTCTCTGGAGCCAGTGCGTCTTGGAAGTCCGTCCACTGGGACCCTTCTCCAGGGAAAGCAGGTGATCCATGCGAGGCCGGGCTTCCAGCCTGTGTCTGGGCGACCACTGGCTGAGACCAGGTCCTTTTGGGTGCCTGCAGACTGCCGCCCTCTATCTAGGAGGTGCCCGTCTCCATGAGCTCCTCTGAGAGGCTCGCTGTCCTGATGGGTTCCCCAGAGGGCCCTGCTCAGCCCTCTGGCTCAAGTTTCTCCTGCGAGCTGCCCTCTGCTTCACAGGAGTCTCCCAACTCCCTTTGGGACTGCTCTCTAACTGAGCATGGGTAACCCTTATTAATCAGCCACTCGGGGCAGCTGATTATCCCCTGGTGGGGCCTTCATCAGGCAGTTGGGGCAGACTGGGCCCTGGTTCCCCGTAAAGAGCAGCTAAATCCGTGACACCCCTTGAGGCAATTCCCCTTGCATCTTACAATATAGCGGGCCTGATCCTTCCTTGAATGAGTCAGGGTCTTCAGGATCGGGCCCTGGCAAGGAAAGGAACAAAGAAGGGATAAATGGAGGCTGGTGTCAGGCAGTTTGTGCACTGCTGTCCTTGCAGACTTTGGGGTTTCTAGAAGTTGGCCACTGAGGCACCCCCAGAATACAGAACATCCCCTTGGTTGGATGGGACTACCCCTGCTGGTGTGACCCCGTCCCTGCTGCTGTGACCTCATGTGCACAGGGCATGCAAGGTCATGCTGCATGGAGGGCGCCATTCTGCAGGACGTGCCACCCTGCCTCCATTGGCGTGACTTCGCACGCACGGTGCATCCAGGGTCATGTCACGTGGAAGATGCCATTTTGCAGAGTGATAACGGTGTGACCTCGCAAATGTGGTGTCTCTGAGGTCATGCTGGTGGGGACAGAACAGCACATTCTGTGAAGAGCCTCTTCTGTGCGTCCACGATGATAGGACAAAAGCCCATTTGGGTTTATATCAGTACTCGAGAGGGACAAACCTTACAGAAACAAGACTGCCCAGCTTCAAACTGGCTGAATGGCTTGCTTAGGTTTCTCTTAACTTTAATATAAATGAATTTACGGAGATTCTAATATTTGGGGGTTTTATTATAACTACAAAATTGTAGCAATAGTTTTTAACCCTTAAGATACTGAGATGCACTTTCAACCTTAACTCCAGCTTAATGAAGATAGTTGCCTTGAAATTCTGACTCACCCCTGGCTTTCCTGACTGCTCAGAAACAATGGTATAAGGCAGAGGGTCTTCCAGGGCAGAGGCTCCGATGGGAGGAGTAAGGATAATTTTGTGGTTAAATCACTGGCATGGGACTCAGAAGATTTGGGTTCAGCTCCTGGCTCTGCCCCAGGCTCCTTGTGTGACCTTGGGCAAGTCATTTCACCTCTCTGTGCCTCAGTTTCCCCATACAGGTGATGATACTGGTTGAGCAGAGGCCTGTTCTCTAAGTTGTTCAAAGTAACACAAGTCCAGCTCAACCGGTTATGTAAAATTATTTAGGAAAGACTGGTACAAATTGGATTGTTTTGAGTTATAGGTTGCGGGGCAGAGTCACTACATAAGAGGAGTGGGGTGGACTGGAAAAAGTGAACGTCACCTGCAAGGCAGCCACCCCCACCGTCTCGTGGTGCTCCAGGACCCACCAAGACACCGTTGGACCTTCGTCATCCTGATCCTGAACGGCCTCCTGATCAGACTGAGCCAGAGAGCCATCACCATCTCCACCAGCTTCAGCTAATTCCCGAACAACACCAGGGACGTGAGACTCAAGCTCCTGCTGTCACCTTCCCCCTCCAAGGTTAGTTTCCTGACCCTCCTTCTCTCTTCTCTTTTTTATTCCGTGCTTTTCGCCTGCTGGCTGAGCTGGCCAAATCTACGTCACCTTTTGCAACACCACTGCGAGCCTGTGACCATTAAGACAAGCTGAGAGCAATGCAACCCCGCCCCCCAAATCTAAATCAGACTCTGATAGCATCAGTAGCTCCAAACCATCTACACTAACTGTTACTCTTTTCCCCAGGAAGAACAGCGACCACCCCCTCTAAAAGACAGCGAAGCAGAGGCCTCTCTCTGTATAAAAGGCTCCATACAGCTCAAGGAAAAGGGAATAAGGGGCGTGGGTTGTTCCCAGTGTTGCCAACCCCAAATGCTCAAAAATCATAAGTCAGGCTCACCAAAAATCATGAGACTGGCTTTAAAATCATGACATGATGTAAAGCTACCAGATTTGGGGTTCTCTTTATTTGCCTTCCACCTTTGGAGCCTTTCGGGTGCCCTGGGGTCACGTTTTGAAACTTTCTCCACAGCCACAAGGGCTAGAAACTTGCTTTTTCTTTAAGGATGTAAATCATCCCATCTCCACCTGAGTCCAGGAGCTGGGACTTTAAGGAAAACAATAATCATCATGAGACTCATGAGAGTTGGCAACGCTGAGTTTCATAGAGTCCAAGTCCGGAAAGGGACCATTGTGGTCATCTCATCTAACACAGGCCAGAGAAGTTCCTTGAAAAAATTCCTAAGGATTATCCTTTAGAAAAACATCCAACCTTGATTTAAAAATGGCCAGTGATGGAGAATCCAATATGACCCTTGGTACATTGTCCCAGTGGTTAATTCTCTTCACTCTTAAATATTTGCACCTTATCTCTAGTACAGTGAAAGCCTTTACTGGTAACACTTTATATCTCAAATGCTTTAACTGTTTATTCCCTGTCTTTTCTGGCTTTAATGAAAGGTTGAATAGATGTGAATGACGGTTGTTACAATCGCAGTCAGCGGTGGTTGCTTGAGGTGGACATTCCAATGGTGCCTCGTGGAAGCATCTTAAAAAACTGGCTGTAAGTGACTTGCCAAGAGTCATCCAGGAAATATCAAACGATGGTCTCCCAAGTTCCAGACCAACTCACACCAAAGACTGTATTTGCCTAGCTGAAGTGTAACTTTGAAACTCCCCTTCCTGTTTTCTTGGCAAGTGCTGATTTATCATCTCGCAAGTGACAATGGCTGCTCCATGGAGCAAACGATCCCCTGCCTGGAGCAATGGTGAGCTACTGGAGCTGATCAGTGTTTGGGGAGAGGGGGCTGTGCAGGGACCCCCTTCCCACAAGACCAATTGTCAAACTGGAGAGAGCTGCACTCTGGGATAGCTGCCCAAGAGCGCTGCTCTCATTGGTGATGGAAGTGCTGCAAATGTAAACATTCTCGGATGCCTGAGGAATGAAGTGAGTACCCAAACCAGCGTTTTACTTTCACTGGTTCCCTATCACTGATTAAACTGACAGGGCAAATACTCTGCAAGTGTAGACATACCCGCCCTGAGAGAGGCCAGACAGAGCCAGAAGAGTACCCAGAAGTCACCTACTACAGGACAGACCCAACAAAGAAAATAACAGAACGCCACTAGCCGTCACCTTCAGCCCCCAACTAAAACCTCTCCAGCGCATCATCAAGGATCTACAACTTATCCTGAAGGACGACCCATCACTCTCACAGATCTTGGGAGACAGGCCAGTCCTTGCTTACAGACAGCCCCCCAACCTGAAGCAAATACTCACCAGCAACCACATACCACACAACAGAACCACTAACCCAGGAACCTATCCTTGCAACAAAGCCCGTTGGCAACTGTGTCCACATATCTATTCAGGAGACACCATCATAGGGCCTAATCACATCAGCCACACTATCAGAGGCTCATTCACATGCACATCTCCCAGTGTGATATATGCCATAATGTGCTGGCAATGCCCCTCTGCCTTGTACATTGGCCAAACCGGACAGTCTCTACGTAAAAGAATAAATGGACACAAATCAGGTGTCAAGAATTATAACATTCAAAAACCAGTCGGAGAACACTTCAATCTCTTTGATCACTCGATTACAGACCTAAAAGTGGCAATTCTTCAGCAAAATAACTTCAGAAACAGACTCCACCGAGACACTGCTGAATTGGAATTAATTTGCAGAAACTGGATACAATTAACCTAATTGAATTAAGCCTAATTGAATAGAAACTGGGAGTGGATGTGTCATTACACAAAGTAAAACTATTTCCCCATGTTTATTTCCCCCCCCTCCCCCCACTGTTCCTCACACCTTCTTGTCAACTGCTGGAAATGGCCCACCTTGATTATCACTACAAAAAGTTTTTTTTCTTTCTTGCTGGTAATAGCTCACCTTACCTGATCACTCTGGTTACAGTGTGGATGGTAACACCCATTGTTTCATGTTCTCTGTGTATATAAAATCTCCCCCCTGTATTTTCCACTGCATGTATCCGCTGAAGTGAGCTGTAGCTCACGAAAGCTTCTGCTCCAATAAATGTGTTCGTCTCTGAGGCCTTGGCTACACTTGCGAGTTACAGCGCAGTAAAGCCACCCAGAGCGCCGCACCTCACTCCCCGTCCACACTGGCAAGGCACGTCCAGCGCTGTGTCTCCACGGCTACAGCGCTGCTGGTACTCCACCTCCCCGAGAGGATTAACAGCTGCTGCGCGTTGGCTGAGACGCTGCAGCTCCAGGGTAAACGGGGAGTACTGTGATCACGCGGTGACTGACCTCCGGAAACTCCCCATAAGCCTTTTAACTGAGGCGTCCTCTCTCGTTTGGCTGTGCCGTTCCAAAGCTCCGTTTCGGGGGCTGCTTATCTAGAAAACAACCCCGGCTCCTGTTGGCTTGGAATGAGTGAGAGGACGGCCGGCCGTTTGGAGTGCCGACAGCTTGTGTTTGCTGGAAGAGAGAGGGGGTGTGGGGGGGGAGGGTTGGGGTCCGTTTCGGCGAGCAGCTGCTTATCTCGTCCATGAGAAAAAAAGAAAGAGCTGCCCTTTGCTTTCAGTGAGTGAGACAGAGGCGGGGGGCGGGGGGGTCTGTACTTACAAGACAGCACGCTGATGCACTCTCAGCCCCCCAAAAACCCTCTCTCTCCCCCTCCCCCACCGCTCCCTGTCACACTCCACCTCACCCCCATTTGAAAAGCAGGTTGCAGCCCCTTGAATGCTGGGCTAGCTGCCCATAATGCACCGCTCCCAATGCAGCTGCAAATGCTGCAAATGCGGCCACGACAGCGCGCTGTCAGCTGGCAGTGTGGACAGACTGCAGCGCTGTCCCTACTCAGCGGGACGCAGGCGGGTTTAACTCACAGCGCTGTACATCTGTAAGTGTAGCCAAGGCCTAAGGTGCCACAGGTACGCCTTTTCTTTTTACGAGAGGCTTTGTTCTCCATTGCCCTGCACAGGGTGCAATCATTGCAAAGTGGGTGTCAAACGGTACCAAAGAACAGTGGTGGCATTTTACACTCACTTTGCACTTTAGCAAAAGACTTCATAAGGTGCAAAGGGCAACCCATGAATCAGGCCCTAGAATTTCCTGCCATCTAGTGGTCATGAGAGAGACGAGGTGGGTGAGGTAATATCTTCCATTGAACCAACTTCTGGTGGTGAGCGAGACAAGCTTTGGAGTGACACAGAGCATGGCTTTATAGCAGAAACAGGATGATCTTTTTCAAGTTCTAACATTGTAGAATGAGAAATTTGTCAAACGACTGTAATTGCAAGGTTTCCACGCCTCTATGTGTCAGCCATGCCAAGGAGCACAACTTTTAACCAAATAATTATGTGCAGGCTAAAGAATCATAGAAATTAGAGGTGGAAAAGATGTATTAATTCATCCAAGCTTGTCCCTTTGCTGGTGACAAGAGGAATAAAATACAAGCACACACAATAGCTACACTTGATTGCAAATGTTTCAAGGGATCAGTTTCCATCAAAAGATGCAGTTTCATTGAAATGATTTGCAGGTATATGTCAGCCTTGATGAACTTTTTGAAAGGAAAGAAAAGGTTTAAATGTTTCATTAGACAATATTGAAAGAATTTTCTGTAGTATCTGACTGGTGAATCTTGCTCACATGCTCAGGGTTCAGCTGATCACCATATTTGGGGTCAGGAAGGAATTTTCCTCCAGGGCAGATTGGAAGAGGCCCTGGAGGTTTTTCGCCTTCCTCTGCAGCATGGGGCATGGGTCACTTGCTGGAGGATTCTCTGCTCCTTGAACTCTTTAAACCACGATTCGAGGACTTCAATAGCTCAGACATAGGTGAGAGGTTTATTGCGGGAGTCGGTGGGTGAGATTCTGTGGCCTGCGTTGTGCAGGAGGTCAGACTACATGATCATAATGGTCCCTTCTGACCTTAATATCTATGAATCTATGAAACGCTTAATTTCATTTCAGCTTTTATCTTACAGTAAAATATTATATTACTTTTAATGTCATACTTATATACTTTATTTATTATAATAGATATAGTATTTAATGTTTTGGTTCACTGTACACGTCTAAATGAAATGAATCAAAATGATTAAGTCAAAATGAAATGTTTTGATGGCCCTGGATTATTTTTTTCCAGAATTTTCATTATGCAGGAAATTGCTAAATTTCAGCTTTCTGTTCTGCTTCAGAGCGATCTTTTTTTCTGAAATGCTGGAATTTCCAGTGGAACAGCAACTCCAGGTCCCAACCAGCTCCGAAGTAAAGCTCAGTTGTAGCCGGAAGAGAACCATAAACAACATTGCTTCAGGTACTTGCGGTCAAGGGCAGTACAGCAATTATTTCAAGTTTCGGCCACAAATGAAACTGAAGAGAGGGGAGTAATTGAAAAGGAAAATGAATTTATATCCCCATATAGTTTTGGGGTTTTTTGTAAGCAGTTGACTTTGCATCCTACCTGGCCAGCCTCTCCACTTCCTCCATGTATAGATTTCTAAGACTCACTGGGTGGAATTCTGACTTCATTGAAGTCAATGGCAAACCACACCTTGACGTCACTGGGTGCAGAATTTTACACATTGTGCCCGGCATATGTATTGGACTTCCAAAGGTTATCCCGAGCTGCAAAGGAAAAGGCAGGGTGCAATCCTGGTAAGGGCCAGGTACGGTTATGAAGGGGGCCTATCTGTATGGACAGCAGGAAGTCTGCCATTTAAATCACAGGTCTGAAGTTCAAGAGACCAGCGTTCAGTTTTCTGCACCCGATTCCCTAGGTAACCTTGGAAAAGCCATTTAATCTCCTCAGTTAAATGAGGATAATGGTCCTTAACTGCTTCATGGGGAAGCCTGTGACTGAGGCCAAGTTTGTTTGTGTCTGGACAGTGTTTTGACATCAGGAGATGGGCAAATAACTGTGAGGAGTCTGGAAAGGGAAGCAAAAGTCAGTTCAGTTTGGGGAAGGACTCGGCGATTAGAACCCTAGGCTCCAGATAGAGCAGGTTGGGTAGGCTGCTCCTGAGGGTTTATATCATGTCTGCAAATTGACATGGGGTCAGCAGGGCTTGAATTAGGATTGCCATCTGTCCAGGTTTTCCCAGGAGCATCCATTTTCTGAGGTAGCTGCCCTGGGGTGTCTGTCAGGATGCTCAGTATACCTTTGTACAGGCTCAGGATCATCCCGGATATCCGGTATTTTTGTACCACAGAGAGGGGTGACCCTCACACAAACTGGGGCAGGGAAAGGGTTGTTTTCAATCCTTTGCCACCCCCAAGGGCCACAGTTGGGTTGGAAATTCTTCCCTACCTGGGCCCCAGGGGCAGCCACAGCCAGAGAGCAAAGGTCCCTGCTGGGGGCCAGAGATGTGCCACAGGATGGAGCTTCAGCATCGATAACCTTGGCCTTCCACAGATCCCTGGTCATCCACCAGCTTTGGGGTCTAGCTGGGCCCTGTATCCCTTTTTGAATGTGTATCTGGGACGGGTAAACATCACTCCTCAATGGGGCAATCTGCAGGGATCTCCATGAGGGAATCTTTGCAATAGCTCCCCCTCCCATCCTATGGGTTTCACTTGGGATGGGGTGATCTGGGCCATTATATAATATTTGCATGACGGTTACACTCAGATGTCCCCATCAGGACTGATGCCTCATTGCGCTGGGTGCTGTAGAAACATGCTTCCTGCCTCTTGTACAATCTAGAGCCTTGATCCTGCAAGGACATCCCATATTGGCAGATCCCTGAGCTCATTGCAGAACTAGAGTCTGTGACAACAATAAACAGACAGGATGGGGGAGAGGGAAGCAAAGTCACTATGGTACAAGTTTTATCTCAGCATGCCTCGACGTTGTTTTTAATCAACAAATGCACAACAGTTACGCCTGACAGCCTATCCTGAATTAGCTGCCTAGTACTTGTGGACATAATAAAAACACAACCCCTCTATTTCAGCGATTTGGTAATAAACCTGAGGACAGCACCGTGTCCCCCGCTTCACACCTGACAGCAAGAAAAATAATGAAGTGTCACAATCCATCCTTCATGTGGTTGGCAACAAAACTCATGGGACGGTTTGCTAAGGGTAAACTAGAGGCAGGCGTCAGGCATGGAAAAAATGCCCTGATGGCAAAGGAGCAATACAGCTTGGGTGTGACTCATTTGTGAGGCTCTGGGAGCTGTTGTATCTTTTTAAAGATAACTCCGTTTGCATAGTAGGGCCGGATTAACCTTTTGTGAGCCTGGCACCAAACGTATTTGTGGGCCTCTATGGGAAACGATTGTGAAAGACAGGCGACTGACACGGAAGTTGTCTTTGACACAGCACACAGCTGCGCAGGTTATATTTACAGACTTTACAAGGTTAAGTTGCAGAGGGAGGCGGCTGTGACTGGAGCACCTGCACTGGAAGCTCTAGGGCAAAAAGAACACACGCCCGTGTACATCAAATACACGAAGGAAAAATACAAAATAAAACACAGTGGGTAAAACCAGATCACACAAGCCAACGCTGACCAAAACACCAGCCATGTGCTGCTCCCACCAAAAGGGAGCCATCACACTCTCTCACCCTTCACATTTCTTATAGGAACTACCAGGTGTCAAGTTTCCTCCCCCACTCTGAACTCTAGGGTACAGATGTGGGGACCTGCATGAAAAACCTCCTAAGCTTATCTTTACCAGCTTAGGTCAAAACTTCCCCAAGGTACAAAATATTCCACCCTTTCTCCTTGGATTGGCCGCTACCACCACCAAACTAATACTGGTTACTGGGGAAGAGCTGTTTGGACGCATCTTTCCCCCCAAAATACTTCCCAAAACCTTGCACCCCACTTCCTGGACAAGGTTTGGTAAAAAGCCTCACCAATTTGCCTAGGTGACTACAGACCCAGACCCTTGGATCTGAAGAACAATGAACAATCCTCCCAACACTTGCACCCCCCCTTTCCTGGGAAATGTTGGATAAAAAGCCTCACCAATTTGCATAGGTGACCACAGACCCAAACCCTTGGATCTGAGAACAATGAAAAAGCATTCAGTTTTCTTACAAGAAGACTTTTAATAAAAATAGAAGTAAATAGAAATAAAGAAATCCCCCCTGTAAAATCAGGATGGTAGATACCTTACAGGGTAATTAGATTCAAAACATAGAGAACCCTTCTAGGCAAAACCTTAAGTTACAAAAAAGATACACAGACAGAAATAGTTATTCTATTCAGCACAGTTCTTTTCTCAGCCATTTAAAGAAATCATAATCTAACACGTACCTAGCTAGATTACTTACTAAAAGTTCTAAGACCCCATTCCTGGTCTATCCCCGGCAAAGACAGAATATAGACAGACACACAGACCCTTTGTTTCTCTCCCTCCTCCCAGCTTTTGAAAGTATCTTGTCTCCTCATTGGTCATTTTGGTCAGGTGCCAGCGAGGTTACCTTTAGCTTCTTAACCCTTTACAGGTGAGAGGAGCTTTCCCTTGGCCAGGAGGGATTTCAAAGGGGTTTACCCTTCCCTTTATATTTATGACACCAGGGCCTGAATTACATTTTTGTATGAAATTGGGGAGGATTTAAAGCATTTTAAAAATTAAAAAAAAATATGAAAAGCATTATTACATTTTATTTACTGCATCATTATTCATACTCGTCTTGCTTGGCCTTCCCTGCAGGCAGAGAGGCAGAGACTAGGAGCAGGACCAGCTGTGCCCCCAAAAGACCGGCCCCACCCTCCAAATCGGACCAGATCCACATCATCTTGCACAGGACCTTGTCATTAACTCTATTGAGTGTAGTAGTCTAGGATGGCCAACAAGGATGAGGTTTGGTGGTAACTAGATCCCAATCCATTAACTGCTTTGAATTCAGGAATTTGCATTGTGTTCCATGATGAATAGGGCATTAGTGGAGCTCAGAACTCAAGAAAGTCTTGAATTGCCCATACACTAATGCTAAGAGCCTGGGTAATAAACAAGAAGGATTGGAATTGATCATTTATGAGCATACATTTGATCTAGATGGCATTACTGAAACCCGGTGGGATGATTCTGGAGTGCTACCGTGAATAGTTATAACCTATTTAGGAAAGATCAAGTGGGCACAAGGCATAAGGAGCGACACACTGTAAAAAATGGCATTATCTGTTTCCAAGTCACTGATAACTCAGAAGACAATGATCTGGAATGCCCATGGATCAATGTCCTAACAGATAAATCACAAGATGGGGTATTAGTTGGTGTCTGATACCGACCCTCAAATCACACTTTGGAGCAGGATGACTGCCTCTTCACATGCCTATCTATAATGGGGGGGGGGGAAGCTGTGTGGGAATATGGGGGACTTCAATCTGAGTGACAAATGCTGGAGGTCTCATGGTGCCAGTAATTTTTAAATATTATAGATGACAATTTCCTAACTCAAAAAGTGTTGCAGCCAACATGGGGGAAATCTATATTTTATCTTGTGCTAACAGAGAGGAACAGATTATAGAATCATAGAAGATTAGGGTAGGAAGAGACTCCAGGAGGTCATCTAGTATAACCCGCAGCTCAAAGCAGGACCAACACCAAGTAAATCATCCCAGCCAGGGCTTTGTCAACTGGGTCTTACAAACCTCTAAGGATGGAGCTTCCACCATCTCCCTAGGGAGCCCATTCCAGTGCTTCACCACCCTCCTAGTGAAATAGTGTTTCCTAATATCCAACCTAGACCTCCCCCACTGCAACTTGAGACCATTGCTCCTTGATCTGTCATCTGCCGCCACTGAGAACAGCCGAGCTCCATCCTCTTTGGAACCCGCCTTCAGGTAGTTGAAGTCAAATCCCCCATCACTCTTCTCTTCTGCAGACTGAATAAGCCCAGTTCCCTCAGCTTCTCCTCATAAGTCATGTGCCCCAGCCCCCTAATTATTTTCGTTGCCCTCCTCTGGACTCTCTCCAATTTGTCCACATCCCTTCTGTAGTGGGGGAACCCAAAACTGGATGTAATACTCCAGATGTGGCCTCACCAGTGCTGAATAGAGGGGAATAATCACTTCCCTCTATCTGCTGGTGTCAAGGTTCCTTCCCCACTCTGAACTCTAGGGTACAGACGTGGAGACCTGCATGAAAACCCCCTAAGCTTATTTTTACCAGCTTAGGTTAAAACTTACCCAAGGTACAAACTATTTTACCTTTTGCCGTTGGACTTTATTGCTGCCACCATCTCTAACAAATATATAACAGGGAAAGAGCCCGCTTGGAAACGTCTTTCCTCCCAAAATCCCCCCAAGCCCTACACCCCACTTTCCTGGGGAAGGCTTGATAAAAATCCTCACCAATTTGCATAGGTGAACACAGACCCAAACCCTTGGACCTTGAGAACAATGAAAAAGCAATCAGGTTCTTAAAAGAAGAATTTTAATTGAAGAAAATCTTTAAAAAAGGGAAGAAGGAGAATCCTGGGAACTACAGGCCAGTCAGCCTCACCTCAGTCCCTGGAAAAATCATGGAGCAGGTCCTCAAAGAATCAATCCTGAAGCACTTGCATGAGAGGAAAGTGATCAGGAACAGCCAGCATGGATTCACCAAGGGAAGGTCATGCCTGACTAATCTAATCGCCTTTTATGATGAGATTACTGGTTCTGTGGATGAAGGGAAAGCAGTGGATGTATTGTTTCTTGACTTTAGCAAATCTTTTGACACGGTCTCCCACAGTATTCTTGTCAGCAAGTTAAGGAAGTATGGGCTGGATGAATGCACTATAAGGTGGGTAGAAAGCTGGCTAGATTGTCGGGCTCAACGGGTAGTGATCAATGGCCGGTATCAAGTGGAGTGCCCCAAGGGTCGGTCCTGGGGCCGGTTTTGTTCAATATCTTCATAAATGATCTGGAGGATGGTGTGGATTGCACTCTCAGCAAATTTGCGGATGATACTAAACTGGGAGGAGTGGTAGATACGCTGGAGGGCAGGGATAGGATACAGAAGGACCTAGACAAATTGGAGGATTGGGCCAAAAGAAATCTGATGAGGTTCAGTAAGGATAAGTGCAGGGTCCTGCACTTAGGACGGAAGAACCCAATGCACAGCTACAGACTAGGGACCGAATGGCTAGGCAGCAGTTCTGCGGAAAAGGACCTAGGGGTGACAGTGGATGAGAAGCTGGATATGAGTCAGCAGTGTGCCCTTGTTGCCAAGAAGGCCAATGGCATTTTGGGATGTATAAGTAGGGGCATAGCGAGCAGATCGAGGGACGTGATCGTTCCTCACTATTCGACATTGGTGAGGCCTCATCTGGAGTACTGTGTCCAGTTTTGGGCCCCACACTTCAAGAAGGATGTGGATAAATTGGAGAGAGTCCAGCGAAGGGCAACAAAAATGATTAGGGGACTGGAACACATGAGTTATGAGGAGAGGCTGAGGGAGCTGGGATTGTTTAGCCTGCAGAAGAGAAGAATGAGGGGGGATTTGATAGCTGCTTTCAACTACCTGAAAGGGGGTTCCAAAGAGGATGGCTCTAGACTGTTCTCAATGGTAGCAGATGACAGAACGAGTAGTAATGGTCTCAAGTTGCAGTGGGGGAGGTTTAGATTGGATATTAGGAAAAACTTTTTCACTAAGAGGGTGGTGAAACACTGGAATGCGTTACCTAGGGAGGTGGTAGAATCTCCTTCCTTAGAGGTTTTTAAGGTCAGGCTTGACAAAGCCCTGGCTGGGATGATTTAACTGGGAATTGGTCCTGCTTCGAGCAGGGGGTTGGACTAGATGACCTTCTGGGGTCCCTTCCAACCCTGATATTCTATGATTCTATGATTCTATGAAAAAATAAAAGAATCACCTCTGTAAAATCAGGATGGTAAATACCTTACAGGGTAATTAGATTCAAAACAGAGAGAATCCCTCTAGGCAAAACCTTAAGTTACAAAAAGATACAAAAACAGGAATATTCATTCCATTCAACACAACTTATTTTATCAGCCATTTAAAAAAACAGAATCTAACGCATATCTAGCTAGATTACTTACTAAGTTCTAAGACTCCATTCCTTTCCTGTTCCCGGCAAAAGCATCACACAGAGAGAGAGAACCTTTGTTTCCTCCCCGCCCCCAGCTTTGAAAGTATCTTGTCTCCTCATTGGTTATTTTGGTCAGGTGCCAGCGAGGTTACCTTTAGCTTCTTAACCCTTTACAGGTGAAAGGGTTTTTCCTCTGGTCAGGAGGGATTTTAAAGGGGTTTCCCCTTCCCTTTATATTTATGACAGCTGGCAATGCTCCTATTAATGCAGTCCAATATGCTGTTAGCCTTCTTGGCACCAAGGGCACACTGTTGACTCATATCCAGCTTCTCGTCCACTGTAATCCCCAGGTCCTTTTCTGCAGAACTGCTGCTTAGCCAGTGGGTGCCCAGCCTGTAGCGGTGCATGGGATTCTTCCTTCCTAAGTGCAGGACTCTGCACTTGTCCTTGTTAAACCTCATCCGATTTCTTTTGGCCCAGTCCTCCAATTTGTCTAGGTCACTCTGTACCCTAACCCTACTCTCCAGCTTATCTACCTTTCCCCTCAGCTTAGTGTCATCTGTGAATTTGCTGAGGGTGCAATCCATCCCATCATCCTGATCACTAATGAAGATGTTGAACAAAACCGGCCCCAGGACCAACACCTGGGGCACTCCGCTTGATACCGGCTCCCAGCTATTATTATTATTATTGTTATTATTATTTTTATAATAGCACTTTTATCCAAAGTGCTTTACAATAGTTAGCTAACGGTACAAACAATGTTTGGAAAGATCATTAAGTGGTCTGCCGAGACCCTCAGCAATTTTTCAAGTGGTCCGCAAAAAAAAGAAAAGTTTGAGAACCACAGTTCTATGAGGTGCTTGACTTGATACCGCTTGACATTTTGATTTAAAAAAATAGAATGATATAAAATTAACATGGCACACAATAAACGGACTAAAAATGAACTAACTCTAAACAGGGAATCCTCATTGAGTCTGTCTGTTTCCAGTGGGGTCCTACAGGGATTGATGCTTAGCCCTAAGCTATTTAACATCTTTATCAATGACCTGGGAGGAAACATAAAATCATCACTGATAAAGTTTGCAGATGACACAAAAATTGGGTGAATGGTAAATAATGAAGAGGACAGGTCGCTGATTCAGAGCAATCTAAATCTAAACTGGGCACAAGCAAACTATATGTGATTTAATACATCTAAATGTAACTGTGTACATCTGAGAACAAAGAATGTCGGCCATACTTACTGGATAGGGGACTCTATCCTGGAAAGCAGGGACTCTGAAAAAGATTTGGGAGTTGTAGTGGATAATCAGCTGAACATGAGCTCCCAGGGTGCCACTGTGACCAAAAGAGCTAATGCAATCTTGGGATGCATCAACAAGGGAATCTCAAGTAGGAGTAGAGAGGTTGTTTTACCCCCTGTATTTGGCACTGGTGTAACAGCTGCTGGAATCCTGTGCCTAATTCTGGTGTCCACAGTTCAAGAGGGTTGTTGATAAATTGGAGACGAGCCGTGGGAATTATTAGAAAACATGCTTTATAGAAATGAGCTAAATAGATTGAGCTCCTTGAGTCTAACAAAGACAAGGTTAAGGAGTGACTTGATTATAGTCCATAAATACTTACATGGGGAACAAATATTTAATAATGGGCTCTTCAATCTAGCAGAAAAAGATACAACTCAATCCAATGGCTGGATGTTGAAGCAAGACAAATTCAGACTGGAAATAAGGTGTACCATTTTAACAATCAGGGTAAGTAACCATTGGACCAATTTACCAAAGGTTGTGGTGGATTGTCCATTGCTGGCAATCTTTAAATCAAGACTGGATGTTTTTCTAAAAGATCTGTGCTGGGAATTATTTTGGGGGCAACTCTATGGCTTGTGCTATTAAGGAGGTCAGACTAGATTATCACAATTGTCCCGTCTGGCCTTAGAAAGTATTAAAACCACTGTCCTCTACTGGCTGGAATTAGAATGGCTCAGCTTTGTGTCACTGGCCCTATGCTGCTCATGGGAACTCTCCTTTGTCTCAAGTGGCAGGAGCCTGAGTTTCTGGAGGAAGACGATCTAACTCTCTCTCTGTTGTTGCCCTGAAGTTCTGAGTGGCTGCTGCAACCATCATGGCGCCTATCTTGAAGTCCTTCAGGGCTACCAGGGGTTGGCTACAGCAGAGGTAGTACAGGGAAGTTGTTTGACTCCACTGCTCTGCCATATACGTTGTAAGCCTGATTTTCAGGGAGCAGGCTTGCTTGCCTCCCTGCAGCTGCAACTGTATGCACCCATGGCATGTGCGTACCCAAAGGTGTGGGGGGGAGGCACAAGTGCACATTCACAGCAGTGCAGCTCAGTGAGTCCCAGAAGACAGCCTCTGTAGGGCTTGCCGAATTGGCGTTGTGTATAGCTCAGTCTGAAGCACTAAAAAAGCCCAGCCTCCTGCATCCATGAGGCGCTTTTCCCTGCAGAGGACCTTGTCTGTGATTTTAGTGGTTACCTTTGCAGCAAACCTGAGTGGGACTCTCTAGATGCCAGGAGTGGAGAGGATGGGCCGGGATGGGAGCTAAGCTGATGATGCAAGACATTTGAAGTGGCTTCTTGCTGTTCTTTTCAAATACACACACATTTGATGTTGTCTAATTACGTGCAGAATAGACGGTATTGGGCTAGGCTGGCAGGGCATGGTGACTCACTGCCATTTGTAGGACGCCCCCAGACTGGCGTCACGGGGCAGCACCATCGTCAACCACTTGGGAAAAGGCTCAGTCGTTCCCAGGTTGGTATCGAGCTGTGTTCCAAAGTCTCTGAAGGGTGCGGCTCACCAGGGCTTTGGAGGACAAGATGGGGAACAAATGATGGGTATCTCTCCCGTGTTGTCTTTCTATCCTCCATTCATCTATCAGATCGATCAATCTTAGTTCGTCTACTATACCCATCACTGGGGTTTATGAGCTCTAACGAAAAGTTCCCAGAGACAAACAGATTAATTCCCATTGGTACAACTAAAAAAAACATTGGATCTGCAAAAATGCTTGCCAGTTGCTATTTATAAGTCTCAGGGAGCCTCTGTCACTTCCTCAATCAAAAGCTCATATAAGTGCCCTCTCAAAGGGAGCATCCCTACCAATGTAAATATTAACCTGCTTTTTCACATAGCAAATAATGAAGTCACATTAAACTCTGGGCAGGTTTCCACCAGAGCTCTTCCCTTATCACTGCAAGTCTGCAAGGAGGAAACTGTGGAAGGCTTGAAACATAGGTAACCTATTTCCCCTTGTTTTTTCTTACACCCCCCCCTTCCTCAGACGTTCTTGTTAAACCCTGGATTTGTGCTAGAAATGGCCCACCTTGATTATCATACACATTGTAAGGAGAGTGATCACTTTAGATAAGCTATTAGCAGCAGGAGAGTGGGGTGGGGGAGAAAACCTTTTGAAGTGATAAACACCCATTTTTTCATGGTCTGTGTGTATAAAAACATCCTCACTGCATTTTCCACTTTTATGCATCAGATGAAGTGAGCTGTAGCTCATGAAAGCGTATGCGCAAATAAATTGGTTAGTCTCTAAGGTGCCACAAGTCCTCCTTTTCTTTCTGCGAATACAGACTAACACGGCTGCTATTCTGAAACATAGGAGAGGAAATCAGGGTTGCATCTGCACTAGGGAATTGGGGGGAAAAAACTCCCACCAGGATGCTACTTGCAATTCAGCTGCTTCAATGAGAGCCCCTAGTGTAGACAGGTCTCTGCAGGAATCATTACTACATGGTGATAATCATGCTATATAGGCCACCTCTATGCTCGAGCCTCCTTTTCATTGCCAGTGTCAGACTCCTAGGACAGATCTGCAATGTGGAATAAGTCCCCAATCTTGTCTTTGATGAGTTTTTGAGGAGCAATTCATTTAATGCTGCTGGAGAACGAGGGCCTGCTTCTGTTCTTTCTGACATCAGTTTCAGCCCAGTGGAGTCATGCCACCATTGTTAGATCAGAATCAGGCCCTCACGTCCTTAGAACAGTGACAGCATGGGCCACGGCAGTGCAAGTGTCACACACATCAGGGGAGAGTGGTCTTTGATCCTTGCTAGCAGCTAGTCTATTTGAGAGGTTTATGAGTCTCTTACTGCTTCCAGCTAGCGGAGTTACTCTGTTAGTTCAAATGGTAGAGGCTCGTGATTTGAGATCTGTAGAGGTTGAGACTCCAGTGTTGGCTAAGCTAGTAGGGTTAGACAAGTTCCAAATTCAACTTCCAAAGTGCTACGCATCGAATGAGCTTGCACCGGCTTCATGATACAGAGTTTTCTGGCCAGGTGCAGATTGGAGGAGCAGAACACATCACAGACGAGAGAGCGCGAACACCTCTCCTTCTGTCCTAGTGCTGCTGCCTTCCACAAAACCAGGAGGACCCTAGCTCTGGGCACCAGCCGTAGTCAAGCATGTGGCTTGAGCAAGGTGGTAAGGCTTGGAAGCGGGGCTGGGTTAGTTTTTTCGGGGGAGGTTGGTAAGTCAGAAGTGGCAACCTGAGGATGAGCCGGAGCCAAGCTTTCAAGGCAATGATGGCCAGGTTATTGAGAAGCAGTGTTATTTAGTGGATAAAGCACCAGACTGGGACTCAGGAGATGTAGGTTCTATTCCTGGCTCTGCCCGTGGCCTTGGCAAGTAGCTTTACCTTGCTGTACCTCCAGTCCCCTTCCTATCCCTTTTCTACTTAGATTATTTGGGGCAGGCACTGTCCCTAGTGCCTGTGGAGCGCCAAGCACAGTGGGGCCCTGATCTCAATGGAGGCCTCAGGATGCCACTATAATAGAATAATTATAACAACATTACTAAGGCACGGGAGTAACAGAGCAGAATCTGAAGAGGAAGGGGCTGCACGGGTGTCACTGAGGCTAGGATTTGGCCCAGATACCATTGTTACTGATGATGATGCATAAAAAGGACAAGAGCACAGCTTGACTCTCAGATCTCAGGCCGAGTTTGCAATTAGAAATAAGCATCTGTTTTTGGTTTGTATACTAAGTTTGACTAGGCATCACCGGGAGACAAACCCATGATGCTGTTTTTACAGGGACACTTTTTAGAGCAGAACTGCATTTCAGGGTATTTGCACCCTGGATGTCAATGTACATTAACAACCTTAACTCCAGCTCGTTCCATTTTTGCCTGACAATCCTCAGCTCTTTGGATCAGGGAGTGCATCTGTATACATTTATGTAGCAATTAGCACAATGAGGCCCTGATAAAAATTTGCGGCCTTGTGGCACTATAATAATCAGCTTAAATAATAATAAAAACTCATTCTCACCTAGCATTGCTACAGATAAGCCCAGGATTTGAACTAGTAACTTACTGTGTAAGTCTAGGGCATCACGTTCATTTGGCTGGTGCCCATGTTTGAACTTAGACTAAGGCCCAGGCTATACATTCAGGACTTCATGCTCCCCTCAGTCCACAGCATCCCCACTCCAATAGGGAGCAGGGCTGGTCACACCCCTTCGCACTCCCCTGATATCAGTAGAGAACTGCACAGAGCTCCAGGGGACAATACAGCCTTCATGCTGTGATTAAACTTTCATAGAATCATAGAATATCAGGGTTGGAAGGGACCTTAGGAGGTCATCTAGTCCAACCCCCTGCTCAAAGCAGGACCAATCCCCAACTAAATCATCCCAGCCAGGGCTTTGTCAAGCCTGACCTTAAAAACCTCTAAGGAAGGAGATTCCACCACCTCCCTAGGTAACACATTCCAGTGCTTCACCACACTCCTAGTGAAAAAGTTTTTTCTGATATCCAGCCTAAACCTCCCACACTGCAATTTTTGTTGCCCTCTGCTGGACTCTTTCCAATTTTTCCACATCCTTAGAATCATAGAATATCAGGGTTGGAAGGGACCTCAGGAAGTCATCTAGTCCAACCCCCTGCTCAAAGCAGGACCGATCCCCAATTAAATCATCCTTCTTATAGTGTGGGGCTCAAAACTGGACACAGTACTCCAGATGAGGCCTCACCAATGCCGAATAGAGGGGAACGATCACGTCCCTCAATCTGCTGGCAATGCTCCTACTTAAACTTATACTTTAATATAGTCAGTCTCTTATTGTCACATTCAGCAAGAAAATCTACTCCTTGTAAAGTCACTGCCACTGCTGCCTTCTCTCTCTTCCTTCCCTACCCACCTTTATCTCTTTCTCTCCCTCTCCTTCCTTCTTTGCAAGCCTCCTCTGTTCTTTCCTATGTTTTTACTTCCCTGAAGCAACTCTCAGTTTCCCTCTCCCCCAAGACTTCATTCCCATCCCCTTTTCTGCTCCATCCTGTAGAAGGACAAACAGAGGATCGTTAACGTTGACACTGAAGTGTCATTGTTGGCCTTGAGGGATGACATTCCAGTGGGGAGCAGGGCAGGTCACGCCCTTCAGAGAAATGGTATTAGGCTGTCTGCAAACTCAGGCACTGTTGGTTACACTTGGTTCACATTTGGAAGGTTTTCTTCACAACCAAGGGGGCAAGAAACTTTCATTTTTAAAAAATAAGTAAGCTGAGATTCTGGAGAATGTGACTAGGCAATTGTGACGGGTTGGGTCACAGAAACCCCCTTGGGATTGCCACCTGATGTGTTGGGACTACCTCTGAGCCCATTTTCCCTGCCAGTTTGGGACTCCAGTACCTTGCCTTGTTTGAGCCAGACACGCTTGTCTGCTGCAAACACAGATCCAAGTCTGAACCACGTCCCCCACAAGCTGCAGGCTTAACTGAAAACAGCTTAAGAAGTGCTCCTGTCTCCAGCACTCTGTTACCCAGCTCCCAATGGGGTCCAAACCCCAAATAAATCTGTTTTACCCTCATAAATGGTTCACCCTCTATAACACTGACAGAGAGATATGCACAGCTGTTTGCCGCCCCCCCTCCCTTCCAGGCATTAATACATACGCTGGGTTAATTAATAAGTAAAAAGTGATTTTATTAAATACAAAAAGTAGGAATTAAGTGGTTCCAAGTAATAACAGACAGAACAAAGTAAATTACCTAACAAAATAAAATAAAACACACAAGTCTAAGCCTAATACAGTAAAACTAAATGCAGGTAAATCTCATCCTCAGAGATGTTCCAATAAGCCTCTTTTACAGACTAGACTTCCTCCTAGTCTGGGTCCAGCAATCACTGACACTCCTGTAGTTACTGTCATTTGTTCCAGTTTCTTTCAGGTATCCTTTGGGGTGGAGAGGCTATCTCTTGAGCCAGCTGAAGACAAAATGGAGGGGTTTTCCCAGGGGCTTTTAGAGGTTCTCTCTTGTGGGTGGAAACCCCTTCTCCTCTCCTATGCAGAATCCAGCTCCAAGATGGAGATTTGGAGTCACATGAGCAAGTCACATGTCCATGCATGGCTCAGTTCCTTACAGGCCACATTCCCAGGAAACCTCAGATGTGGACTGGTGCCTCTCAAAGTTCATTGTTAGCTTAAGTGTTTCTTGATTGGGCACTTACTGAGAATAGTCTTTTCTCAAGAAGTTGACCAACTGCTTCACTGAGGCTACTTAAAATCAAACAAGTACACAGCCAATATTCATAACTTCAAATACAAAGATGATTCATGCATGTAAATAGGATGAATATGTACAGTAGATCATAACCTTTGCAGAGATATGTTACAGTGCATATCTAGCATAAATCATATTCCAGTTATGTAATATTTACACCCATAAGCATATTTCTATAAAGCATTATGGGGTGCAACTTTACAGCCATAATGTGCTTAGTTCCAGTATTCCCAGTGCTTAGGGCCATAAATGTATCATGCAGGTTGGATCTAACCCACCAGCCGTATCTTGAGCATATGTGGTGTAGGTTAAAAAAGGATCATAACTCATTGCTAGTCCCTGTCTCTTATACTCACTGATCTTTAAAAGGCTGTTAAAGAGGGGGTTGGGCAACATCCTGCAATAAACTGAAATATCCTGACACCTTTCCAACTATGTGCTGTTCTACTGCCCAGAAACTGCAGGAATTTCTCTAAGAGATTCTAATCTCTAAGAGTTTCGATTAACCATCTTTGATGGGAGACTATCCAAAGAGGAAACAAATTGTTTCTGGTTTCAAACAAGTTTTATTGTCAACTGATTGGATGAGTAATTTACAATAAGAACATTTCCTTGAAGAATTTTGCCTTCTTCCCTGCTCACAAATTGTGCATTGAAAGAAAATAGTGATTTCCTCGAATGTATTGGTCATTCCCATGTACTGACAGGGTGACATTCGCCCGAGTGGCAAAAGGCATAGGTGCCACTAATGTCCCACTTAGGCCTGCCAAGTCCCACTTAGGCTCTCCATGACCCCAGATCAAGTTTACCTAGTTCACAAGGATTCCATGTTTTTTTTTAACTGTGGGCCCTGCAAACACAGCCTGGAATCAAAGGCATTCAGATACTATGGAGATGAGGGCCACGTAAATATCTGGCTAGATACACAGAGGAGTCAAACTGAATTCCTTCCTTCTACACTTCATCACCAATACGAAAAGTTTTGTCTAAAATGAGGGCTTTAGTGGGATGTACATCTTGCCTTGTCCATATGCTGGTCCCTCACCAGAGGGGTGAATTCCATCCCCAAAAGATTTCTGCAAAAACCACTGCATCTGTAACTCGATCACAAGTAGTTCATTGTGAGAATCTGATAGTCAGCATTCAAGCAGCTGTGACTGAACACATGGGGTCACAGGGTATAATTCTGTTTTCTGATTGGATTGGCATAACTCTTAGAATCAGGGTTCTGATGCAGAAACTCAGGATTGAGTCAGCTTAACTTCAGTAAATCGGCTGAAATTCAATAAGGACAAATGCAAAGTACTCCACTTAGAAAGGAACAATCAGTTGCACACATACAAAATGGGAAGTGACTGCCTAGGAAGGAGTACTGCGGAAAGGGATCTGGGGGTCATAGTGGACCACAAGCTAAATGAGTCAACAGTGTAATGCTGTAGCAAAAAAAGAGAACATCATTCTGGGATGTATTAGCAGGAGTGTTGTAAGCAAGACACGAGAAGTAGTTCTCCTGTGCTCCGCGCTGATACAGCTTCAGCTGGAGTATTGTGTCCAGTTCTGGGTGCCACATTTCGGGAAAGATATGAACAAACTGGAGAAAATCCAGAGAAGAGCAACAAAAATGATGAAAGGTCTAGAAAACATGACCTATGAGTGAAGATTGAAAAAAATGGGTTTGTTTAGTCTGGAGAAGCGGAGAGTGAGAGGGGACATGAACAGTTTTCAAGTACAGAAAAGGTTGTTACAAGGAGGAGGGAGAAAAATTATTCCTCAGAGGTTAATGAGAACAACAATCCACACTGCCCCAACCCTGACCTGGAGGGAGCAGCAGTGGCATGGAGATGGTCTCCACAGACAATCCTCAGTCAGTCTTTGACCTCCTGCTGACTCTTAACAAGGAGGCCAGCAAGCGTCAAGGTTGGCGGTTGTTTATGTGTTGTGGACACCTGTGCTCTAGGAACAGAACTGAGCCCCGCCGAACTCATTTCCTGAAGGACAGAAATCAGAATTCAGATGGTGAAGGCCCCTCACCACTACTGGCTTGGCCTGCATGAGAAGTGGTGACCCTGATGTGAACCTAACAAAGCCTGGAACTGTCAAAGTGCATCTGAAAATATTCAGGGGCCTGCCAATAACCACCTATCACACAAGACAATTAACTCACACATCTCACAGACCAATGCTAATAGGAGGGGAGAAGATAGGATTCTCTTTTATGTCATACAGAGAGTAGGGGGGAACAAGAAGACAAACCGATCCAGATACTGGATTGAGGATGATAGCATTAGATAAGGAAGGGTTCGCAGCAGTTGGGTTGGGGAGGGAAGAGAAGTTTGAATTGGGTGGGGTGGGGTGTTCGTGGATTGATCCGCAGCTGAAAGGGGTTTACAGATCAATATACTGAATGGCAGACATCTCAGAGTTATGATGGAGCCCTTGCTAAAAGGAAATGCAATGAAAAAGGATGTAAAATCCCCTCTCCTGCTTTCTCTGCTTATGACAAAGGAGAATAATGCAAGAAAATATTGTAAATATTATAAATGGAAAGATAAATAAAAGACTCGCTTTATGAGGTATGCTCCACACCCTATTTAGCCACCTATTGTCTCGCCTACCTGAGACCAAGCCTTTAAAACTGCTGTCCTTGTTTGCCAAGGCAATCCATCGTCCCTACCAGAGAAGCTGCCCTTTTCTCTGCAAGCTGAGAGGATCCCAAGAAGATGAAGGCTTTTCTAATCATTTTGCTGGCCGCAGTCCTGTGGGCAGAGAGAGGTGAGACTTCCATAGATAATAATGCTTTCCATCGCTAATCTCCCATACACTTACAATTATGCGCCTGATCCAAAGCCCATTGAAGTCAGTGGAAAGACTCCCAATTGGCTTCAGTGGACTTCCTTCCCCAAAGGAAGAGTTTACAGAAGCTAGGATGGGGAGAGAAAGGAACGTCAAACCCTAAAGGATAGTTTCTCATTATTTGCAGATTCTGCCAGCTCCTCTTCTGTTCTGAGATAAATGATTTCTGCGGCTCTTGCTGTTCTTTGTGCAGTCTGTGTTCACTCCACCTTGTACAAGCTCATTCTTTATCTCCAAATATAAATGCTGATCTTCTTTGTAAAAACCCCACTGGTTTCTTTTCTACCTTGCCCATTTAAGTATCCGAAAAATCAATGGGAATGAAAGATTTTCGTGGATTTTAGTCCAAAAAGGACCGTTATGATAGTCTGATCTGACTTTTTGTATAATACAGGATGAAAAACTTGGACCCAGAAATAATAATTATACCACCGCCTACCTCTTATATAGCACAGTTCATCAGTAGTGCACAAAGTGCTTTACAAAGGTGATCAGAATCATTATCCCCAGTAATTTCTGCAGCACACTCATAACTTCTCTTTGAGCTAAAGCAGATCTTTAGAAAGATGTCTAGCCTTGATTTAAAGACTGCAAGTGATGGAGAATCCACCACGTTCGTAGGAAATCTGTTCCAATGGTTGATTACCCTCCCTGCTAAAAAATAGCACCTTATTCCTAGTCAATTTCTAGTCTAGATTCAGTTTCCATCCATTGGATCTCTTTATCCTTTTTCTGTCAGTTTAAAGAACTGTCTCCTCTCAGAAATCTCTTTCCCATTTAGGATCAGAGCCTCTGATCAAGCCCCTGTTAGCATTCTCTTGCATAAACTAAATCGATCCTCTGTCGTCTTAAGTGTCTCACTATAAAGGCAAAAAGAACAAGGAGGACTTGTGGCACCTTAGAGACTAACAAATTTATTTGAGCATAAGCTTTCGTGAGCTACAGCTCACTTCATCGGATACATGCAGTGGAAAATACAGTAGGACGATTTTATATACACAGAGAACATGAAACAATGGGTGTTAGCATACACACGGTAAGGAGAGTGATCAGGTAAGGTGAGCTATTACCAGCAGGAGAGAAAAAAACCTTTTGTAGTGATAATCAAGATGGACCATTTCCAGCAGTTGACAAAAACGTGTGAGGAACAGTGGGGGGGGGGGAAATAAACATGGGAAAATAGTTTTACTTTGTGTAATGACTCATCCACTCCCAGTCTTTATTCAAGCCTAATTTAATGGTGTCCAGTTTGCAAATTAATTCCAATTCAGCAGTCTCTTGTTGGAGTCTGTTTCTGAAGTTTTTTTGTTGAAGAATTGCCACTTTTAGGTCCGTAATTGAGTGACCAGAGAGATTGAAGTGTTCTCCGACTGGTTTTTGAATATTATAATTCTTGATGTCCGATTTGTGTCCATTTATTCTTTTACGTAGAGACTGTCCAGTTTGGCCAATGTATATGGAAGAGGGGCATTGCTGGCACATGATGGCATATATCACATTGGAGGATGTGCAGGTGAACGAGCCTCTGATAGTGTGTCTGATGTGATTAGGCCCTATGATGGTGTCCCCTGAATAGATATGTGGACACAGTTGCCAACGGGCTTTGTTGCAAGGATAGGTTCCTGGGTTAGTGGTTCTGTTGTGTGGTGTGTGGTTGCTGGTGAGTATTTGCTTCAGGTTGGGGGGCTGTCTGTAAGCAAGGACTGGCCTGTCTCCCAAGATCCGTGAGAGTGATGGGTTGTCCTTCAGGATAGGTTGTAGATCCTTGCTGATGCGTTGGAGAGGTTTTAGTTGGGGGCTGAAGGTGACGGCTAGTGGCGTTCTGTTATTTTCTTTGTTGGGCCTGTCCTGTAGTAGGTGACTTCTGGGAACTCTTCTGGCTCTGTCAATCTGTTTCTTCACTTCAGCAGGTGGGTACTGTAGTTGTAAGAAGGCTTGATAGAGATCTTGTAGGTGTTTGTCTCTGTCTGAGGGGTTGGAGCAAATGCGGCTGTATCGTAGAGCTTGGCTGTAGACAATGGGTTGTGTGGTGTGGTCTGGATGAAAGCTGGAGGCATGTAGGTAAGTATAGCGGTCAGTAGGTTTCTGGTGTAGGGTGGTGTTTATGTATAAAGGCAGGGTTTTCAGTCCCCCAATTCTTGTAGCTCTTTTTAGAACTCTCCCCAGTTTTCTGCCCTTTGCCAGTTATTATTCCTATTTGCTTCTCTAATTAGTTTTGCTTTTCTTCTTTTCTGCACATCTCAGTAACATTACCAGCTTCCCTTCGTTTCCCCTGGGTGAAAGTCACCCCTGTGCAGAGGGCCAGCACCACCCATGGCTCACTTAAGTTCTTGGGCTTAAATCGGTTTGGCTCCCGTGATGGAGATACACCAATTTACATCTGCTGAGGATCTGGCTCACCAACATGTTGTGTCTGGATAGTAGTGGGTCTGATCCTCAGCTGTGACATGCCTGCTGCGTGTTGCACAATTCTGGCTGACACCGAGCAAGTATTCATGACATTTCACTGGGAGAATAAGGCTGATTTCCCAGCCAATCAAATAAAAGAAACTGTTTTGATAGCTGTTGGATATGCCGTGTTATCTTCCCTTCACAGCTTACTCGCTGCATTGCCACGTGTGTAACAGCACAACGGCGAACACCTGCACGAATCCTGTCAATTGCTCAACAGCTGATCATTACTGCACGACATTTATTAGAAGTAAGTCCCAGCATTACCAGTGCTTAGGGCCGTATTCTGGAGTGGATCAGTACAGGCAGATCCCTACGCCCATGGTCTAATTGCAAGATCAGAGCCTTGCTTAGTGAGTAGTTGATTAAGGGGAGGGAGACAAGTAAGTGGGCAGAAATGGTCCCATTGAGAATACCCCATGTGCTGGGTGCCCCAGCTGGTGTACAACTGGTATAAGGGTCCTATGCTGTCCTGCTCCTATTCCCCAGGGTAGGACATGAGTGGGGGGTCTTGCCCAGAGTGCCCTGCACTATGGCTATTTTCTGCTTTCCAGAACCAATGGAAAATAGAGTGTAAGTTAGACCAGCCACGAGGCTGCTCTCCTTTCCCCTAGGGGCCAGGCATGCCATTTTGAGGAAATTTCTTGTTATTTTGTGGGTAAAAGTGATCAGAATAGGTGGCAGAACTGGTGGCAGAACAAGATCATAGGGGGACAAGGACCTCACTGTCTCTGTTAGAGGTCCATCTGATGATATTCCCTGAGGTACTGGAGGCGTGAGAGAACTTCGTCCCACAATCTGTGCTCTGGATCCATGTCTTTCCTGGCTGGTGAAGGCCAGCGGAGAAGTACTGGGTCCTTGATTGTAGACACTGTCAATGCCTCACTCAGTGAGGACAGGCTTCCTGGTGCTTTGAAGGATGCATTAGTGCAGCCTTTGCTCAAGGAGCCATCACTCAACATATAGAAAACATCCTCCCTTCTTGGGTAAGTCTGTGGAGAAGGTTGTGGTAAGACACCTCTCAGTGTCCAGATGCCTTAGATGTCCTGGGCCCTTCTCATTCTGGGTTTAGACCTAGTTATGGCACAGAAGTCTAACTGCATTGGTCAATGATGTTCTTCTGGTGATGGATGAAGATCAGGTATCAGCTGGTACCATTTATCACAAAGTGTTGGGCTCACCGGCGGACCCTGACAGGATGGAAAGGGTTCCTCCTCAGCGGCTTTATTTTTTTCCCTCTGAGAGATCTCAACAGATAGTTGTGGGCAGTTTCTCCTCCTCCTTCCCAGGAGTTGTCAAATCTGAGATGTCTCGGGGTGCTATTTAACTAGAAACAAATGGATAAATCCCCTGGGATAAATGGATGATTCCATAGCGTTATGATCCCAATGGGATTTAGGATAAAGTCAACACTGACAGATACAGTCTTTGAGGAATCACTTGGGAACTTTTAAATGCTGATTTCCCCTTTCCTTTTCTTGTTTAGACAGCTCCGCTCCTGACTATCTCCTGGAGAAGGGATGTTCCCCATCGTGCCCACTCTCTACAATGATGAAAACTCTTGTCATGCCCCAATCTTCTTTTCTCTGCTGCCAGGAAGATTTGTGCAATGGCGTGGGTGACATGAGAATCGGCTACCTGGCATTGGCAATGAGCATCTTTGCCGGCTTTGTTGTCACCTTTGTCAGGACCGGAGTGTGAAGTGCTGGGCAGAGAGGGGGTTTCCTCGCTGCAGAACCCGCCCAGGGAGAGGCTACATCTCCTCTTTGCAATGCATCCCACCAGGGTTAACACTGGGCCCTTTCTATCAAGTATCATCTTGGATCTATGTCATCACCTTTCTAGGTCGCTTCTCTACCACCTTTCATGCCTCGGTCACTGGGTGGAACTCCATGTCGCTCTGCAGAACCAGAGGGTTTTCTCTCATGTCCTTGGGGCCAGAGACTTAGGAACTCAGCTGGACCGTGCTGCTGCAGTCACAGTTTGAATCCACTATTGGTGGCTGGGGCACGTTGACCTATGCTATATAGGAAAGGTTCCTTTATTTAACCCCATCTGTCCCAGTGAATGTGCTGAAGAAATAACGCTCAGGACTCTCTGATGTTTATGTCCCTGAAAATGTCTGATTAAAAAAATGTCCATTCCTGGTGACGAGTTTCATTCTGCTACAGAGAAATGACTCATAAATATCCCAGCAGGGAGTGGTGTGCAGATGATCAACAGGCACGCATGATAGAAAACAAGCCACAATATACTAGAGATTGGGCCCAAACCAGAATGACTCATCTCCAGCCACCCGCCTTCCCACATTCCTCCTCCAACGTTTAGTGTTTAGTGATGGGGCCCTGCCCCCTAACTTTCCCCCCTCCCCGTTCTGGCACAGGCTCCCTCTGTGACTTTGGGCAAGTTCCTTAGGCCCAAATTTTCAAAGCCACGGACCAAACCAAACTGTGAACGGGAACTCCAGGGGTTCATTACCTCTGAAAACAGAGTGCTCTCTGTCTCGGTTCCCTCATTTGTAGCATGGTGATGGGAGTATTTATTCTCCATTGTAAAGCAGTAGAAAAGCTGCAAATGAAGCCGAATTCTGATCTTATTTACACCCTGGTAGCTCCACTGATTCTAGTGGAGTTACTCCTGATTTACACCAGTGTGGTGATCAGATTCAGTGTCTGACTATTATAGGAATAATAATAAAAATACTTCAAACAAATATGGACACTAAATAAACAAGCAAGTCTGAGAGCTACAAGCTCCCATGCCATAAGCTATTTTGCAATTTCCATCAGGACTTTTGGGCCCAGGGACATCAGCCATTGACCCCCTCAGTTTAACTCTTGAGCCATTCATGGATCCCCAGAACACCCATAGTTCCCCAGTGTTTTCCATATGATGGTGACTCTTTCTGAAGCTAACATATTCTTCCAAAATACAGTGGGAGCAATCCGTACAGGCACAAAATCCCTTATTTGGAAATATCTGAAATGAACAAATAAAAGCAAATGGTCAGAATAACAACAATTTGCTCTTGTTTTCCTTGGCCTTTTGGCTGGAGTGAAAAAACATTTCAGTGTTCTTCTTTTGCCAACAGGTGTTGCTAGCAAACTGTGTTTGTCTTTGCAGGTGGGTGAATAGGCTTATCTGAGGAGTATCAGGAAATGGTCAAGGGGAACAAAACTGAGACTGGAAATTTACACCCAGACAGGAAACTATCAGAACCTCAGCTCTGATGGTAAATAATGGAGCACTTTGGGTAAAGGTAAAGCAGGTGGCCGAGGAGCTACCACCCAGGACTAGGCAACGGTAGTCCACGGTTCTAGTTCCAGTTCCACTGCCAATTCGCAGCGTGACCCTGAGTGAGTCACATAACAGCTCTGTGCCTCAGTTTCCCCATCTACACAATAGGGATAATTACACTGGCTATCCTTGTCCAAAAAGTCTTGTAGAACTGAAAGTTTTATTAGCTACCAAATCTGCCCTCAGTGCTAATCCCCACAACTCCCTTTCTTTCTGAAATGCTAGTTTATCCCTTTTTCAAGGCAATCCTCACCACCAAATGCTGCGTTCTGGAGCGTGAGCCAAAGAAAAGTGGGGTTGGGAACAGACGCCCAGTCCCCTCTGTCAGACTGACTTTTGCCATGGAATAACCAATGGGGTAGTGGGCATGACGGACAGCTGGGTAACGATAGGGATATGGGTGGGAATTTCAGCCAGTTTCATCTACATCTTTCTCTAAACTGGGCTGCTACGTGCCACAGAAATAGGCTTTCACTCAACCAACTCCATGTCATTTATAACACGAAACCATGACCTAAAGATTCCAGGTGATGATGCCACCCTCAAGCTTTCTCCTGAAGATGAGAATCTCTAACATCTTGCCTTATAGTTAAGCACTGGAACATGTTACACAGGGAGGTTGTGGAATCCCCATCACTTTGAGAACAGCTGAGACAAACACCTGTCAGAGATGGTCTAGGTTCACTTAATCCTGCCTCAGCGCAGGGAGGTGAACTAGATGGCCTCTCAAGCCCTTCCTGGCCTGTATTTCTATGATTCTATGTGTCATTATCCCCTGCTCACACCTTGCCCTGGTTGTACCCCGCCACGTCAGTTTCTTATTTTCATACACGCTGACGTCCCCTTAGTTAACTACTCTTTGAAAACCCTGTAAAGTACTCGCTGCCGACCCTAAGTGTTCCAAAACCATGAGTCAGGCCAACAAAATCTTGAGATTGACTTAAAAATCATGAGTGCTTTTAAAAAATGAATAGTAATTTTAGATTTATTAATTAGCTCTGTGTGGCTAGAAAGCTTGTCTCTCTCACCAATGGAAGTTGGTCCAATAAAAAAATATGACCTCACCCATCTTGTCTCTCTAATATCCTGGGACTGCATACAATGCTCAGGGGGTCAGTTTAGAGAAGAATCCAAAGGCTGGACTCTTATCCAAACTGTTTGAGTGTGGAAATCTCACAGAAGCTTCCTTTGCTCCTGCTTCCAGTTGAAGCTGCAGGCAAAAAAACAAACAAACAAAAAAAACCCAGAAGTGTTCAGCTGAGAATGCAGGATTGTTCAGCCACAGGATATTGTGAAGGCCAAGACTATAAGAGGGTTCAAAAAAGAACTGGATAAATTCATGGAGGATAGGTCCACCAATGGCTGTTAGCCAGGATGGGCAGCGATGGTGTCCCCAGCCTCTGTTTGCCAGAAGCTCGGAATGGGAGACAGGGGATGGATCGCTTGATGATTACCTGTTCTGTTCATTCCTTCTGGGACACCTGGCATTGGCTGCTGTCGGAAGACAGGATACTGGGCTAGATGGCCCTTTGGTCTGATCCAGTGTGGCCATTCTTACATCTTACACTGCATATGCAAAGGGCCTGTGGTTTCAGTACATACATTTGTAACCCAGCCCTGAGGCATGGTTAAGCCTTCTCCCTGTTGCCTACTGCTTGAGACAGCTTCTCCCCTCTCCCCTCAAGAGCAGGGGTCCTGGGTTCTTTCTCCTAGGGCCTGGTGCCTCCACCCAAGGGGGACTCCTCCTAGTGCCTGGAACACAAGGGGTTCTGTCCCTTGGGAACATTTTTATTAGCAAATAATAATCCAATTAATGTGTGTAATCCAATATACGAGGACAACAATCCCCCAAATAACACTACAACAGGGGGTACTTTATTAATTCTAGGCAACAAAGGATATGGGATAAGGAAAGAAATGGAGTAATTAGGATAATAACATAGCAACAATAGCTTAATCCTCTCCCCACCCCAACATTTACAATGGGCCCAAATCACCCCCACTCCCTCCCAGCTCCTGCCTAGGCAGATAGGGAGCTGAAAGTCAGTTCTTGGAGGCGTGACACAGCGCTGTCATCGCTGGCTGGCTTAAAACTCAAAACGGGCACGGGATTTCTTGCAATATCTTCCCCCCTAAATGGGTAGGATGTCTCTCTGGTCCGTAGTCCAATGGAAAGTTACGCTGGCTCTCCGCAGCCTGACCTGAAATCGCTCCTCAGCTTCCTGGGTTGCTGGTCTCTGCTGGGTTGGCACTTTTCAAACAACCCGGTAATGACCACCAGAGTTCAATGTCTCCCTGTGGGTAGGAATGGGATGTTTCTCTGTTCCATTCCAGCAACAGCCAAGAACAAACCAAACCCTTTGCCTCTGAATTCTGGCTTATACTTGCTTTTTGCAGTAGCGTCCAGTGTGTCCAGTTGTGCACTGAAAGCTCTGCAAGTTGTCCAGGGACTGACTGGGTCAGCAGAATTTTGGAGGCATGGTCAGCAAAGAAGCCACTGAGCTGTAAAAAGCTGTGGATCGGTTTTCAGAAAGTCCCTCTCCACCTGGGACTCTTAGCACCCTGGGAAAGGGTGAACCTCTGCCACCATTAACACCATAGTACTCCAGGAGCACCCCCTCCAAAGATTTTACACTTTGCCGTGTGCAAGATTGGAATATATAATTATATAGAGGACTGTGGCCAATCTTCTCAAGAAGAGTAAAAGCAAATGGAATGGCAATGGGTGAAGGACAACTGGGGAAGGAGGAATGGAGGATGCCAACTCTCCAGGATTGTCCGGGAGTCTCCAATTATTAAAAACTAATTGTCAATTAAAGATTATATCACGTGATGACAGGTTTCAGAATAGCAGCCATGTTAGTCTGTATCTGCAAAAAGAAAAGGAGGACTTGTGGCACCTTAGAGACTAACAAATTTAGTTGAGTATAAGCTTTCGTGAGCTACAGCTCACTTCAGCAGATGCACGCAGTGGAAAATACAGTGGGGAGATTTTATATACATAGAGAACATGAAACAATGGGAGTTACCATACACACTGTAACGAGAGTGATCAGGTAAGGTGAGTTACTACCAGCAGCAGAGCGGGGGTGGGGTGGGGGGGGAACTTTTGTAGCGATAATCAAGGTGGGCCATTTCCAGCAGCTGACAAGAATATCTGAGGAACAGTGTGTGTGTGTGGGGTGGGAATAAACATGAGGAAATAGTTTCACTTTTCCACTTCCAGTCTTTATTCAAGCCTAAGTTAATTATATCCAGTTTGCAAATTAATTCCAATTCAGCAGTCTCTCGTTGGAGTCTGTTTTTGAAGTTTTTTTGTTGAAGAATTGCCACTTTTAGGTCTGTGATCGAGTGACCAAAGAGATTAACGTGTTCTCCGACTCGTTTTTGAATATTATAATTCTTGACGTATGATTTATGTCCATTTATTCTTTTACGTAGAGACTGTCCAGTTTGGCCAATGTACATGGCAGAGGGGCATTGCTGGCACATGATGGCATATATCACATTGGTAGATGTGCAGGTGAACGAGCCTCTGATAGTGTGGCTGATGTGATTAGGCCCTGTGATGGTGTCCCCTGAATAGATATGTGGACACAGTTGCCAACGGGCTTTGTTGCAAGGATAGGTTCCTGGGTTAGTGGTTCTGTTGTGTGCTGTGTGGTTGCTGGTGAGTATTTGCTTCAGGTTGGGGGGCTGTGTGTAAGCAAGGACTGGCCTGTCTCCCAAGATCCGTGAGAGTGATGGGTCGTCCTTCAGGATAGGTTGTAGATCCTTGATGACGCATTGCAGAGGTTTTAGTTGGGGGCTGAAGGTGACAGCTAGTGGCGTGCTGTTATTTTCTTTGTTAGGCCTGTCCTGTAGTAGGTAACTTCTGGGTATTCTTCTGGCTCTATCAATCTGTTTCTTCACTTCAGGGGGTGGGTATTGTAGTTGTAAGAATGCTTGATAGAGATCTTGTAGGTCTTTGTCTTTGTCTGAGGGGTTGTAGCAAATGCAGTTGTATCATAGAGCTTGGCTGTAGACAATCGATCGTGTGGTGTAGTCAGGGTGAAAGCTGGAGGCATGTAGGTAGGCATAGTGGTCAGTAAGTTTCCGGTATAGGGTGGTGTTTATGTGACCATTGTTTATTAGCACTGTAGTGTCCAGGAAGTGGATCTCTTGTGTAGACTGGTCCAGGCTGAGGATGATGGTGGGATGGAAATTGTTGAAATCATGGTGGAATTCCTCAAGGGCTTCTTTTCCATGGGTCCAGATGATGAAGATGTCATCAATGCAGCGCAAGTAGAGTAGGGGCGTTAGGGGACGAGAGCTGAGGAAGCGTTGTCCTAAGTCAGCCATAAAAATGTTGGCATACTGTGGGGCCATGCGGGTACCCATAGCAGTGCCGCTGATCTGAAGGTATACATTGTCCCCAAATGTAAAATAGTTATGGGTAAGGACAAAGTCACAAAGTTCAGCCACCAGGTTAGCCGTGACATTATCGGGGATAGTGTTCTTGACGGCTTGTAGTCCATCTTTGTGTGGAATGTTGGTGTAGAGGGCTTCTACATCCATAGTGGCCAGGATGGTGTTATCAGGAAGATCACTGATGGATTGTAGTTTCCTCAGGAAGTCAGTGGTGTCTCGAAGGTAGCTGGGAGTGCTGGTAGTGTAGGGCCTGAGGAGGGAGTCTACATAGCCAGACAATCCTGCTGTTAGGGTGCCAATGCCTGAGATAATGGGGCATCCAGGATTTCCAGGTTTATGGGTCTTGGGTAGCAGATAGATACAGCCAACCAAAATTGGCAACCCGAAATGCACCCAACTGAAAATGGAGAACTCATGACAGGGAATGAGAAAGAGGAAGCATCACAAAAGTGAAGAGGAGCAGGGACAACAGAAAGCTTTTGGGGAGCCCTTCCTCCAGCCACAGAAAGGAGAAGGAGGATGATAGGGACGTACCAGGAGACTGTGAATGTGCTTCCATTTGTTCCTCCTAGTAATTCACTGAACAAACTGGGTATCACAAAGAAGAATCAAACAGGCTCTTGCTTTGGGCTCCTCATTTTAATATGTCATTATTACGACAAGAACAACCACAGCAGCACTGAAGTCTTGTACAGCCGGTCCAAATGACCAGACCCCGCCTTCATTTTCATTCTCCCTTGTGGTAGTCCAGAACCCCTCCTCTACCCCACTTTCCTCTGTGGAATAAAGGTGCAAGTCCTTCACACTGAAACTGACTGCATTCAGTGATGGGGTGTTTTCTGGAGGGTAATTTAACTATGTCAGAGGCCATCAACCCCCTTCTTTGTCTCTATAAATTGCCTCATATACAAAGATATCCTTCCATACCTGACATAGCACGGGACTTATGTTCATTCTGAGGCTAAACCCTCCTAGTTTAGGATCTATTGTCATCACGCACGGTGAACAGTAGGGCACAAGAATGTGTGACACTCAGCACCGCCAGCAAGGGGTCTGACCCTGCTCTTGTTGCCAGTGTCCCAATTCCCATCTGAGTTATTTACCAGGTTAAAGCAGGTAAACGTACACAATGGGAGCAGGTGCAGGGCACAAGTAAACACAATGGATGTACGGAACAGGAGTGGGCACGCTACGAACGCTATTACCAAGGGCCTATGTACTGTGTGGCCCCTTAGACCAAAGCTAAAGGGCAAGGTCCCCTGGGCATGTGGCTGAAATAAATAAGTGCACCCCTAAGGTTCTGACTCCGCTGGAAGGGTCCTCCCCAGCTGATTGTCCAAGAGGAATTTTTACAGGGGCCACGCAGCCCAAAGGAATCACCCGTAGAAAAGTGATGAGAAGCAAGACGCTGACGGAGGAGGAAGACAAATCCTACCCAAACAGGTGTGCCCCCCACAATGGTTTCACTCTCAGTACAGGAAGCTTCTGCTCAGCCTCCAGCCACCTCATTGACTGGTAGTAGAAGATCCTCCCACAACTGCAGGGTCCACACTTGGAGGATGGTTGGTTCTTTTTTACCTTTGCACCAGACTGGGTTTTCCCAGAATAGGTTTGCGGTGGTGGACAAAACACCATATCAAGCTGTCTGGGATGGGGATCCCACAGAAGCCTGCGCTATCTTTCTGCTGGATAGGAACCAGTATTGCTATCGCAGTCTTGCATGAGCCTGTTACTTCCAGCAGATGGAGATATACAACACGGCTGCAATGCAGTATGCAATTCGCTCTGCAGCTGACGCCATGGAAGATTGTGTGGCTGGTCGAGTCGCAGACCTTAAAGGTGGAAAAGACCCATTGAGTCACCCAGCCCATCTTTTCTGGAGCCACCACAAGGTTGTTCCCTGTAGTGTATTCTCTCCTTTTTTGTCCCTTCCTCTTTTATCTTTAGCGATGTGGCTTCCGCTGCTTCCCATGGGGAGAATATCCCACAGTTGTGTACTTCTCACCATCAGGAGACTTCTTCCTATGCTCAACCTACCTGTCCCTTTATCCATTTTCCACCCCCATTAGCCCTAGCTGTAGCCTTCAAACACTTGTGGAGGGTTATGTCGCACTCCCATCCCCACCTACATTTATTAGCTGTCACTTAACCGGGCTACGCGCATTTAGCACTTCTCATCTTTCCTTGTAACTTGAACCTTCCACCCTCCTGATCGTTCCAGGGCTGGCTTCGGCTTCTCCCCATGGGATGGGTGGAGTCCTTTGGCCAAGCTGAGCGCTCCCTGGAAAGGGGAGGGCGCAGGGTTTGGGGATGGGGATGAGTCCCCAGCTGCACTCGGGAAGTGCTTGGCACAGCTGTGTGGGTTAGAAGGAACCACCAGGGAGCCCTTTTCAGCTTCCAGCTCCTGGGGCCATTGCCTTCCATTGCTCCAGTCCCCATTGTAGTTTAGAGCAGCCTTAGAATGGCTTTTAACTACCCCAAGGGTACGTCTACACTGCACAGAAACCAGGCTCTTACCTGGGGGTTAGCCTTCATCCCCCCAGAGAAAAACCCTCTGACTTGGGTTTGGAGGTGCTTTAAGGATGGGCTAGCTGACCCAGCTGGGATATAAGTCAGAGGCTGGGGTCTGCTCTCACTGGAGCTGGAACCCACCCACTTTGCAGTGAGGATGCAAGCAAAAATCACTGGACAGCTGATAGTCCTCCAAGGCCTTCCCATAATTCCCCCTGAGGGACAGACAAATTCTCCCCCAATTGACACAACTGAGTGGGAAAAAACCCTAGAACATCTCAGCACAGAGAATCAGGCATTATGCCCCCAGACACACCTGGGCCCATGTAGACACAGTAACTCAGGTAGGGCTCTTTAGTGGGGATGCTTATACCCGGGCTAGGCTAATCCAGGCACCAGCTCAACCCTGTGTGCCAATCACCTGGGTTAACTGTGCAGTGTGGACATTACCATACCTAAAACAGCCCCCTAGTCCAGGGGTTCTCAAACTGGGGGTTGGGACCCCTCAGGGGGTCATGAAGTTATTACATGGGGGGGTTGCGAGCTGTCAGCTTCCACCCCAAACCCCGCTTTGCCTCCAGCATTTATAATGGTGTTAAATATATTAAAAAGTGTTTCTCGTTTATAAGGGGGGGAGGTCACACTCAGAGGTTTGCTATGTGAAAGGGGGTCACCAGTACAAAAGTTTGAGAACCCCTGACCCAGAGGATCTTATACTACCTAGGAATTGCTGGAGAGCATAATGTCCAGGCCAATATGCCTCCTGTCTTTGCATGCATCCGATGAAGTGAGCTGTAGCATCACGAAAGCTCATGCTCAAATAAATGGGTTAGTCTCTAAGGTGCCACAAGTCCTCCTTTTCTTTTTGCGGATACAGACTAACACGGCTGTTACTCTGAAACCTGTCAAAATAAAACTATTTCCCCATGTTTATTCTTTTGTGTCACTGGAGTGGTGCAAAGGGCATTTCATGTGGCCAGGATCTGGCCCCAGACTTTTGGAGTTCGGGATCCACATAGCTCCAGGCATCATGAGAGGTCCAGCCCACGGTTTTTTGTTGTTTTACTGACTTCACCTTGTCTCGGAGAAAGGGGGGAAAAAGGCTTATTATTTAAATATGGCATTTTTCTTGTAACAGAGTGGCTGAAATAAATGCCGGGGCTAAAAGCCAGAACACTGGATCCAAATCCCACTGTCCCTTGACTTTGGGGAAATCGGGATTCTTAACCAGATCTAAAGTGAACCCCAGTTTAGCAAGGTTCTTAAGCACATGCCGAACTTTAGTCCCAGGGACCTTACAGCCTCAGCTTGCAGCCTTCAGCTTGCAGCCTCTTGCAGCCTCAGCTAGCTCAAGACCAGCTGTACCTCAGATCAAGTTTAAATCCTCATTGTCGGTATCTTTTGGGTAATGCAGACTCAGAAATGAATGCAGCATTCCAGCTACAGCTGCACAAGCTCCATACAGAGGGATGATCATCTCCTGTCCCAGCACTGTGATGCTGTTCCTGTGGCTACTGCTCAAAACGGCATTGGCCTTTAACTGCAAATCCACATCTAGCTGGCTGCAAGTGACTCCCCCCAAAACGGCCTGTAAAAGGAGGTGGGAAGCCTGGAGAGCAGCAGAGAGAGGATATTTGATCGCTGCGCCTGTTGCAAAAGAAAGACCCCCCCTTCCCCCTCCACCCCAAATCTCTGTCCTGTGAAAGTACAGCGAGGCTAGGCATTGTTCTGGGATCCTCCCACTGTCACAAGCCCTCTTCTTGCATTTTTTTCTCATTCCCACCTCCTTAGCCACAAGCTTCTCAGGGACCATGATGGACCTCCCTCACTTCTGCCTCTATTTACTTGATCGCGTGGCTTCGGTTCCTCTTTTATGTTGACAAAGACAGCACAGTCCGAAGCTGCTCTCCCTTTAACTTATACTGCAGCCTCAGCTATTACATGGGGCTTATGTAGCGCGGGGATACCCAGCGGGATCAGAAGTGCACACAGGGTTTATTATGCCTGTAGCTGTAAGCGTTGTGACCACTGGGAATAGCAAATGGTTAAAATGGACAAGAACATCAGAACGGCCATACCCTTTGGGGGGAGGTGTGATTGAAGGGGTTTGGGGTGTGGGAGGGGCTCAGGAAGAGGGTTGGGGAGCAGGGGTGAGGGCTGCGGGGTGGGGCTGCGGATGAGAAGTTCATGGTGCAGGAGGGGGCTCAGGGCTGAGACAGAGGGTTGGGGTGTGTGTGGGGGGGGGTGAAGGCTCTGGCTGGGGCTGCAGGCTCTGGGGTGGGCCAGGGATGAGGAGTTCGGGGTTCAGGCTGCCCCGGGGCTGGGGCCAGAGAGGAGGACTTACCCCAGCCCTCTCCCCACCAGCAGCAGCAAGCTCCGGGGGAGGGGTCCCTTCTGCCCCCCAGCAGCACACTCACCTTGCACCACCGTCACTGCACGTGCTCCTAGGGCCCCTCTCAGGTCCAGGAAACCCCCTCGCCTCCCCTGTGCTGGGTCCCGGGAGATGGGGGGGTGGCTGCCATCACATGTCCGCCTCCTCCCCTGCTGCTGCCCCTCACTGTAGCCTCACTGGCGGTGGGGGGTGGGGCTGCGCCTTGCCCAGCATGGGGCAGGAGCGGTGACTGCGGGCGGGGGGCGGGGGGCAATCACCCCCAGGATTGCCATCTCTTCCCAATTCATCCCCGGTAATGAGATTCTGGCCTCTGCGGGAGCCTGCTTGGCCATGGCCGTGGAAGCTCCAGCCTGGGCTTACGTGCACAGTTGAGTGGGGAGCGCACTGCAGGAGAACAGGCTTTCCAGGGCTGCGATGGGACAGCCCAGCGCCGCCCACACTCTGCCATTACTTGGTGATACACACCTGACCACGGCACGTAACGACATTGCTGGCTGCTGGGATGCCGTGGACAGCACCTTGCTCCTCCCACGGTGACAGTGGGCTCATTGCTAGACAATTAACGCACCAGGAGTGGATCAAGTTCCAACTGGAAATCGGTGAATAGTTCTGTGTGCGAGACTTTCCCATTCCGTGGTCTCCGCCACATCTTTATCATAGGTGGGTCTGATCTCGCCGCAAGAGCGGCTGTGCAGGGTAAGAGGAAGTTCCTTCCCTCTTTAGCCCTTCTAGCACTAGCAGCTGGAGCCCGGAGCATGGCAGGAGCTCCCAGCTGGGATGCCCCATCCCTGTCCTTCCCCCTCCCCTACAATAATAGATTTCACAGGGGAGATCTGATTTCATAGTCTGTGATGCATTTTTCACAGCCGTGAATTTGATAGGCCCCTAGTCATGAGGGGTAGGTAAGTTTGAGGCCTTGGTGCTTTGGTTGCCATTAAGGCAGACCCCAGGAAGGGTAAGAATTGTTTGGAATAGGCTGGGGAAGTAGCACCTGCCTATACCTGCCCTCCGAACTGTGGCATCCTGATCAGAGCTGGGGGCAACTTTTTGGCAAATAATAAACTAGCTGAAAAATACAATTTTGGGGGCACCAAAACGATTTGTGAGTTTGGGTCAAATTGGTGGATAGTTTCAGGCCAAAAAACCCCTGACAACAAACACTGGAAATGGAGAAAAGGTTCATTTTGGAAAACTCCAAACTAACCATCCTGAAAATGTCCATTTAGTTAGACATTTAATTTCAAACTGTCGCTTCGAATTGACACGAACTGTTTTTGCAAAAAGAACAGGAGGACTTGTGGCTCCTTAGAGACTAACAGATTTATTTGAGCATAAGCTTTCGTGAGCTACAGTTCAGCTCACGAAAGCTTATGCTCAAATAAATTTGTTAGTCTCTAAGGTGCCACAAGTACTCCTGTTCTTTTTGCAAATACAGGCTAACACGGCTGCCGCTCTGAAACTTGAACTGTTTTGTTTCGACGCGAATGATTTCTTTTCAGGTTTCCACTCAGTGAGAAAAAACAAAAACATTCAGGTTCCATTTGAAACAAATCGATTTGTTTTCCTGACTTTTTTCGTTCGGTCCCCAGATCAAAAAGATCAATTATTCGTTCAGCTCTAATCCTGATCCTTACCAGCCTTTGAGTATCATCACTCTGCCTGGGTTATTCATTCCTCCTTTCCCCAGGTTTAGTTGATGACTCAGGTATTTTGTTATGTTCTCCTTTCCCAGCTCAGGCCCTGCAGTGCTGCATAGGAGGTGGTGACAAATGGGAGATGCCCACCCAGTGTGCACCTCATGATAAGCACTGTGTGAAATCACTGACATGTAAGTTTTGGCTTTACTCAGACTTAGTTAGTAGTGACCAGCACAGGACTCTTTGGTCTGCTTGCAGTAGGGTTGCCACCTTTCTAATTGCTGGTAACCAGACCCCCGAGGCCCTGCCTTGTGCACCAAATCTTTCCCCCAAGGGCCACCCCAGCTCCACATCTTTCCTCAAGGCTCTGCCCTTCTCCACCTCTTCCCCCAGGCCTTGCCCCTGCTCTGCCTCTTCCCCAAGGACCCACCCCATCACTCACTCCTATCCCCCACCCTCATCGCTCGCTGTATTGTCTCCACGTCCCTCCCCTCCCCACCTGGGCTCCCTCTGCTCCTGGGGCTGGAAAGAGAAATGCTGCAGCCCAACAAGGAGCCTTCCTGCAGGTAGGAGGCAGCCCCGGCTGACCTGGCGCCCCCGACTCCCCTCCCATGGTAACTGGATTTTTGGTGTCCAGTCCTGTCAGTAACTGCCAGGTCCCCTTTTCAACTGGATTTTCAAGTCCCGTTTTGGGAATCATTAGCAGTCTGTGGTTCTGGGCAGCTATACGTGCAGCGGCAAATCAAGTTACAACCTTTATGTTGAATGGACGCCCATTCTCTCCCCCCACCCCTCCATGCCAAAGGAGATTTTGGGTCCTCATTTTTAAACAAATCACTCCAGTCTCCAGTTTTTGCCTTCACACACCAGCCAGATGCCCAAGAGCTGAGATCTGCCACAGCAATTAACTGCAGAAATCTAGGTACAGATTTTTGTGAGCACAAATTAGCATCTGCACAGAGGCCCTTTGTGTGTATTTTGGAGGCTCAACGTGGAACAGGGTTTGAATTTAACCAGCTAGTACACATGCCCCTTGCTGGTCTCACATGGTCTGCCACTTCTCAAGGGCAAAACCACTTGCGGCCCACAGCTGCTGCCACTGCCTCTTAAAAGTCCCATTTGTCTTTACAGAAACTGCCCAGGTGCCACTAATTGCTAAAGAAAAGACGAAATGTCAACAAGGCCCATAGGAAGTTGGAGATGGCTGGGATTCGATAACGCTCACTTTGTGTGAAGAACCAGGGGATGAATGGGGATCACACCTTGTTGCAAAGAAGAGGGATGTAATTAGCTTAGCTATTGTCTGCCATTCAAACCCTGACCGTCTTTCCCAAGCAGCATGAAAAATCTAAAAAAAAATGTACAGGAAAGCAGGAGGAGGGGCTCTGTAATTAGAGATTTAATCCCCTTATGACTCAGACTTGCTTTTCCAGTACAGCTGGATCCTGGGGTGGGGAGAAGGGGAGGGGGGGAATGGTCAGAATCAGTAAAAGGAAAAGCCCACCCAGAGGGCCCATTGATAAAGCTATCTGCAAGGAGCTCCAGGCTGTGAGGAGCTGCTCAAGATGAAGGGGCTTCTGTCTGTTCTGCTGGCTGCCATTGTGTGCGTGGAGCTAGGTAAGATTCTGCTTTATTAACCAAGCCCTGACTGTGTGGCGGGGTAAGAAGAGTGAATGAAGGGACATCTGTGACAAAATGCCATTGACTTCAACTGCCGCAAGATCTGTCCCTGTGGGAACCTAGCAGTGAAGTCATTGGTGGTGGCCTGATGTGACAGAGGTGCTCTTTGCAGCCTGCCCATATGTTTCAGAGCATCGTTTACAAAAATAATAAGTTTCAGGCTGGGATCTTAGAATCATAGAATATCAGGGTTGGAAGAGACCTCAGGAGGTCATCTAGTCCAACCCTCTGCTCAAAGCAGGACTAACCCCAACTAAATCATCCCAGCCAGGGCTTTGTCAGGGCGGGCCTCAAAAACCTCTAAGGATGGAGATTCCACCACCTCCCTAGGGAACCCATTCCAGTGCTTCACCACCCTCCTAGTGAAATAGTGTTTCCTAACATCCAACCTAGACCTCCCCCACTGCAACTTGAGACCATTGCTCCTTGTTTTGTCATCTGCCACCACTGAGAACAGCCGAGCTCCATCCACTTTGGAACCCCCCTTCAGGTAGTTGAAGGCTGCTCTCAAATCCCCCCTCACTCTTCTCACTGCAGACTAAATAACCCCAGTTCCCTCAGCCTCTCCTCGTAAGTCATGTACGCCAGGCCCCTAATCACTTTCATTGCCCTCCGCTGGACTCTCTCCAATTTACCTACATCCCTTCTGTAGTGGGGGGACCAAAACTGGATGCAATATTCCAGGTGTGGCTTCACCAGTGCCGAATAGAGGGGAATGATCACTTCCCTCAATCTGCTGGCCCTGCTCCTACTCATACAGTCCAGTATGAAGTTGGCCTTCTTGGCACCAAGGGCACACTGCCTGTAACGGTGCATGGGATTCTTCCTTCCTAAGTGCAGGACTCTTGAACCTCATCAGATTTCTTTTGGACCAATCCTCCAATTTGTCTGGGTCACTATGGACCCGATCCCTACCCTCCAGCCTATCTACTCTCCCCACAGCTTAGTGTCATCTGCAAACTTGCTGAGGGTGCAATTCATCCCATCATCTAGATCATTAATGAAGATGTTGAACAAAACCGGCCTCAGGACTGACCCCTGGGGCACTCCGCTTGATACCGGCTGCCAACTAGACATGGAGCCGTTGATCACTACCCGTTGAGCCCGACAATCTAGCCAGCTTTCTATCCACCTTATAGTTCATTCATCCAATCCATACTTTTTTAATTTGCTGGCAAGAATACTGTGGGAGACCATATCAAAAGCTTTGCTAAAGTCAAGATATATAACGTCCACCGCTTTCCCCATATCCACAGAGCCAGTTATCTCATCATAGAAGGCTATCAGGTTGGTCAGGCATGACTTGCCCTTGGTGAATCCATGTTGACTGTTCCTGATCACCTTACTCTCCTCCAAGTGCTTCAAAATGGATTCCTTGAGGACCTGCTCCATGATTTTTCCAGGGACTGAAGTGAGTCTGACCAGTCTGTAGTTCCCTAGATTCTCCTTCTTCCCTTTGTTAAAGAAGGGCACTATATTTGCCTTTTTCCAATCGTCTGGAACCTCCCCCGATCACTGCGAGTTTTCAAAGATAATGGCCAATGGCTCTGCAATCGCATCCGCCAACTCCCCCAGCACCCTTGGATGCATTAGATCTGGACGCATAGAGTTGTGCATGTCCAGCTTTTCTAAATAGTTCTGATCCTGTTCTTTCACCACTGAGGGCTGGTCACCTCCTCCCCTTACTGTGCTGCCCAGTGCAGCAGTCTGGGAGCTGCAAAGAAAGCAGTGAGTACTTCAGCTTTTTCCACATCCTCTGTCACTAGGTTGCCTCCCCTATTCAGTCAGGGTCCCACACTTTCCCTGACCTTCTTGTTGCTAACATACCCGTAGAACCCCTAACCCAGGATTTATTCTTTTAGCAGCTATTAATGGATGTCTCTCCACTGATAGATATTACTTGGCTTTATGTGTGATTTCTTTCATCCTCTCTTGGCTGTGCCTTTGCCATGCAGCCTGATGCTTTAGAGGGTTTGTGGCTTTATCTTATTCCCACGTGCTGGTGTTCTTCTCTCCTGACACTCCTCCACAGACTCTGCTTTAGCTGTCTTCTCCAGCGGCTTGTTTCATGCACCGCATGTGATTCATAGATACCTGGGAACTTAGAGATGGAAAGGGTGGGCTCCGTCACCCAGTCAAGATCCCCCTGCAGGACTCATTTGCACAACCGCCGTCTGGAGGCTGTTCCCCAGACCTCAGCATAGGTGTAGTTTGACTTTTATATTTGGGGAGGGGGCAGCTTCAGCCAGGCCAATGGGGCATGCACAGCAGGGAGAGGGGAGAGAGGGGGAATTCCGCACCGGCCTGAGGCTTTCAGTTTTGGGGGGCAACTCCTCCTTGTCCCCCTAACTACACCCATGCCTTATGGTGGTTTTCAAGCTGGCCCGCTGGCATTTCTCTTTGAGTCACATCAATCCATCGCACGTCACTGGCCGCACTTGTGCTCCGGCAGCCTGTTCTTCTTGCCACCCCACTCTCGGGGTCACCTGTGTCACCAGGGGTGGGTTATGAGAGCACAGTCCCTGTCGGGTTTTCTCTGCTTTATTGTGACAAGGACAAATGGCCACTTTTTTGTGGTGATGGCTGGGCAAGCCCTGATCGGCGTAATGTTTGGGGCCATTATGGCCCAGATCCCAGCCTGGGAGACATGAAACCCTCAGGACTTCAGTGAGCGGGAATGTCTCGAGCGGGAACCCTTTCCTGTCAGGGAAAGTCATGTTGCATCTGTGTGGCGGCTGGGGCCACCCTGCTGATGGCCGGATATTGCCATCCGTTCTTATCCAGATTAATAGGAGCCACCATACTGTGTCCCAGGAGCCTTCATCTTCACCCCCTTCCTCCTCTCCCAGTGGGCTCAGGGGAAGGAGAGGAGTCCAGTTCCCTCCCCTCCTGCGTCTCCCAGAGAAGCCATTGAGCTTTCCTCTTCTCTCTCTGTCCCCCAGGGGACATGGACCCTCTCAATCCTTTCTCAGGATGGGGTTGAGCCCCCCCCATTTCTCTCTCCCACCCTACAAGGTCCCCTGTTTCTCCTGCTATTGACATCCTGTTTCTCCCTCCTCCTTTCTGGGTCACCCCCTCCACTTGGCACCCCCATCCCCACTATGGCGAAAGTGTCTCCCGTTTGTGGCCCCAGTTTTCTGTGCGCCCCCTCCCCCCAGTGATGGCCCCCCCTTTGTGTGTTTCCCCTCCCATTTATGTTCCTCATCCTCTATCTTTGCGACCCCTCTCATTTGTCTCCCCCCATCCCTCTTTCCTGGGTAGCCCCTCATTTTGACTCTCTTTGTTTGTGTTCCCCCTCCATCTTGTTGTTTTGGAGGAGATGCAAGCAAAGTATTTGGTGGGGAAAAAATTAGATCTGTGAATGCTTCCTGGGCAGGGAGGAGTATTAGGGGTGGGGAACAGGGGGAAGAAGGGTTTGGGGCTTTGGGGAGGGGAATAATGAGAAGTTGGCTAAATGGGGATGGGTGAGAGAGTTTGAGGTCTCAGGTGAGGGTGGCATGGGGGTTAGGGAGAGTGTGGCAGGGTGGGACACTGGGAAGGGGGACAAGGGGTGAGTGACAGGGAATTGGGGGAGACTAGGGGTTGGGGGGGCATCTGTCAGCCTCATATTCTCCTCCCCCATGTGTGTGCCCAGAGCTGGGGGCTCCTGCCCCTCTAGGGGCATCTGAACCCCTCTCCCTGCCCTGCTCATATGAGCCGGGATATGGGAGCCTTGCCCTGCTGGGGGTCTCTGAGCCCCGCTCACTGCCCCCTGTCTGTGTGCCAGGATGGGGGGGTGGGGGGACATGTGCCCATCTACAGGAGTTGTCCCTGCCTCTCTCATGTGACCTGGCTTGTGGCGGGCTTGCCCTTTTGGAAGGCCCCCTAAGCGACCCAGGATCCGGGGAAGCCCTGCCCCTTCGGGTGGGGAGCTGAGAACAGGCATCCTTAATGCATATCACCTGGCTCTAAAGCACAGGAGGGGGAGGGGAACACCCACTGAGGGGGACGGAGCCGTTCGCATGCCCCAGAGCAAGTGTTGCAGGTTGTATCATCTCAGCAGAGACCGTCCCACTTCACACCTTTCCCAGCGGCCTGGGCTGCAGGCGGAGGTGTAGAGGAGCCCGTGGGCTAGTCTTCCCATTTAAAGGCCAGTGCTTCTCAGTGCTCTAAAATCGGCAAGATTTTCTTGAAATTTGCGGTGCCTCCTGGAAGTGAAAAATAGGGCTAGTGACCCAGATTTGAGGTCAGTTGAGCAAGGGGTTCTGCAGACATAAACTCCCTCCGTAGCCCTTTTTCAAAAAGTTCCTAGGGGGGGGGGTGTGCGTGTGTTGTTTTGGGGGTTCTGTCTGGGGCTTTTTTTTTTTTTTTTTTGCACGGAGCTAGAGATCGAACTATTGCTGAGATGCAGGTCAAACATCTCGATCGTTTTTTGCCCACAAGTGCACGGCACCCACTGTGTCTTTGGGGCAGCCGCAGTGTGAGCGGTAATTAAGAGCACGTTCACGTCGTCGCTTGCGTAGCTGTGCCGTCTGGAAGGATTATCGGGTGCCTGTGCCAATATATCAGACGAACGCGGGAGGTTTCCATGCAGACGCTTTAAGCTTGTGTAACCCACACCTGCCTGGGTGCGGGGTTCTGTCCCATCTAGTGGCACCGAGACCACTAGACAGAGAGGTAAACTGAGTCTGCTCTACAGCCTGTTGGCTTTTAGCTCATGCAGTCGAGCATGGGTGGGCAATAATTTTCCCAGGAGGGCCATGCCACGAATTTTTGGTAAGTCGTCACGGACCGCACATTTCTACTATATTAATGGGGGGGGGTCTGGGAGGGAGTTTGGTGCAGGAGGGGGCTCCGGGCTGGGGCAGGGGATTTTGGTGCAGGAGGGGGCGTGGGGTCTGAGAGAGAGTTTGGGTGCGGGAGGGGGTTCTGATCTGGGGCAGGGAGTTGGGGTGCGGGGGGGGAGGTGAGGTGTAGGCTCTGGCCGGGAGGCACTTACCACAGGTGGCTCCTGGCCAGTGGTGCAATAGGGCTGAGGCAGGCTGCTGCTGGCATGTCTCTGTGCGCCCCTTGCGGGGACAGGGCAGCAGGTCTCCGTGCACTGCCCGCTCCCGCAAGCATCACCCCCGCAGCTCCCGTTCACCAGTTTCCAGCCCACGGGAGCTGTGAGGACCGTGCTGGGGGCAGGGACAGCGCGTGGGGCCGCCTCCCCCCCGCCAGGGGCACGCAGCGATGTGCCAGCAGGAGCCAGCCACTTCCGGAGGTGGCGTGGGGCCACCGCAGGCAGGAAGCCTACCTGAGCACCCCGCTGTGCCGCGGGACTTTTAGTGGCCGGGACTTAGAGGTCACGAGGGCGCAGAGGAGGCTGGACAGAAATGTTAGTCATGGCAGGCCAGACAGAACTGTTAGGGGGGCAGGCCGTATTTTGCCGACCCCTGTGGTAGAGGCTCATGCACTAAGCTCTAGAAGTCCCAGGTTCAATCCCGTCCACTGATGACCGGGGTCTGTCGGCATTACCAGTGGGGGCTCATCCGGGATTTGGGAAGTCTCTGAAGCTTGGGGCGAGCTTCCTCAGCGAGGGGGAGTATGTAACCCACACACCTTCTGGGTGCGGGGTTCTGTCCCATCTCGTGGCACTGAGACCACTTGAGAGAGATATAAAATGAGTCTGCTCTACAGCCCCAGCTAACAGCCGGTTGGCGTTTAGCTTGTGCTGGAGAGACTCATGCACTGAGCTCCCGGAGTCCCAGGTTCAATCCCACCTGCTGATGACGAGGGTCTGTTGGTGTTATACTTGCCTGGGTAGTTTGCGGGAATGAGGTGATACCATTGCCCTGGTGAACACGGGGCACTGACATTTCAAGTCTGAACCTTTGTACCACTGTGTAGTAAGGATTTATTAATAACCCTTGCTACAAGGTGCCTTGGATAAATGTAATGTGTTTTTATTCTTTGGCGAGGTTTATGGTGAATGCAGCAGAATAGTCAGCAGCTGGTCTTGTGTCAGGTAGGGAGGGATTGATGACAGAAGACTTTGCATGTGTCCGTAGGTGGGAGGAGGACGGAAGGACAGGGAGGGGGTTATGGCTGTGCGGAGGAGGGGCATGAAATGAGGACAGGCAATAGACAAGCCTTGGATGGGTTGAATGAGAAAATCTGTGGTTTGCTAGTTGAGGGAAAATAAATATTTGCTGCGCCAGGGTTCGCAAGCTGTGGATTCTGAGCGACGCCTGTATCACGAGGTTGCAGAAGCTTGCCGGAGAGCAAACCATGCCATGGGGGTTGCTGGCTGCGCGCTGATTTGGGTGGAGAGGGGTGGCTTGCGTTGGCATCAAGTTTTGCCCAATCTGCAGCCTCTTCCTGGTGATTTAAGAGGTTATGATCTACTGGACGTGGTGGTGATTCACACAGGCAGAAATGATCTGGGCCTTATTTCTAGTGTACACCTCACACGGTGGATGAGAGGTGATACGGACTGCATCCGAGATCGGTGTCCAGGACCTGTGATGGTTTTCCCTGATTCGGCTGTGTCTGAATAGTTGCTACAGTGACAATAGGAAAGTTATTAATAAGAGTTGGAAGAATGTGAATCAGGAAATTGGAGGGTTCGTGGCTGCCCAGAAGAAAGTGAATTGTCTGGCATAGAAACATGACAAGCTCTGACATCTCACTGTTTCTCGGAGATGGGGTGCATCTACTAGAGAGAGGTCACAGGAGCTCTCTCTCAAATGTAAAACTGTCAAAATTTTGGAACAGAAACCCTGGCTGGGCTTTCTCGCACTAGCTCTGCCTCAAACCCTACCCTCCAACCATTGTGAAACACGACCAGGAACAGCATTCCTCTGTATCATAGTTATCCTTTGCTCCGGGCCCAGCAGTGGGAAAGGGACCAGGATGGAGTGGATTGTGCAGTGAATGGGTCTGGGGCATGGCTGGGGATCTGTGCCGGAGCAGGACTGGTGGGGTCCAGCTGATGAGGGACAGGGCTGCCTGACTCTGTATGCAAATTGCAGGACAGGATATGTACAACTGTCAAAATGACTGCTAACTACTACCAGCAACCTATAGTTTCCTGATTAAAAAATATATATATAGGAAATTGAGAAGCAAAAACCGACGTTAAGGTTGCTTAGTGGTACGTTGGCCCCTTGCAGAATGCTGAGCTCAGCAAAACTCAAACTTCTGAAAACCAGGAAATGCCCATGTTTTCCTTTTTTGTTCTTAGATGGACTCCTGTGGGTGAGCGTGACTGGGCTGCCACAGGAGGGGAAGAGATCGTACATTTTGCCCGTTGGGAGGCTGGCAGGGTAAAGATGTGTGTGTTAATGAGACATACGGGGGCATTGCTGAAAGACGGCCGAGTCAGCGCTGCATGGGCAACATCAACTGGGCATTTCCCAGTTTTCAGCCGTTTGAATTTGGCTCAGCTCAACATTCTGCAAGGGGACGATGTACCAACAAGCATCCGTAACTCTCTGTGAGCGCCACTATCTCGCCACTGAATAAATCATAATACGTCATGGGGCAAGGAGATGAAATGGGCTCTCCCTACTGCGTCCCATTCATACTGCTTATAGCTCTGGGCACCTCAAAACCACAGGTCAATAAAGTGAAGGTATGTCAAAGAAAAGCACCTCCAATGATTATGAGGCTGGAGGAATTGGCTTGTCAGGAAAGATACCCTATTAGCTTTTTAGGCCCAGATCCTCACAGGTATTTAGGTCCCGAACTCCGACCGAAATCAGTGACAGCTCTTTGCTCAGTGCTTTATAAGACAAGCCTCAGGCATCTGCCTTGGAGAATTTACAGTGTAGAAGACGGACAGTAGGCAACAACATAAGTATAATACCAGGATAGGATACAAATGGCTATATTCTTATCTCCTACTGTCCTAAGAACTCCGCACTGATATGCCCACACACTAGATTTGCCATGATGCCTACAGAAAATTTGACAACAGTTGGGCAGCTAGTGTGCTGACCTGTCATGCTGACCAATACTGTCTCACTGTTTCCTGGTGCTTCCGCTTTCTGAATCCACTCGTTGCCTCTTGTCTTTTACTTAGATTGTAAGGTCCTTGGGGCAGGGACCATCTTTGTCTTCTGCCTTTGTAGAGCACCTAGACAATGGAGTCCTGGTCTGTAATGGGAGCCTCTTGGTGCTACCACAATACAAATAACAAATAACACTAACATCTGCCTCAGCTTCTGCCTTTCTCTTTAGTTACATAGATACTGTAAACTTGATCATGTTCCAGTCATTCTTATGCCCTAGGCATTTCAGAGTCACATCAGTAACTCAGAGTGCTTCCAGCAAAATGAGCTTTGACCACTGGCCATTAGGTATTTTAGGCCATGATACATTTATTAATTGCACTGAGCCAATTATTCAATGTGAAAAATTTATTTGCACATTACCAGGATTCAATTTAATTGTTTTCATCAAAAGTAATATGATTTACATTACAGTGGCACCCAATCAGAACCAAGGCCCCATTGTGCTAGGTGCTGTATAAACATAAAGGCAATGCCCTACAGAACTTACTCCCAGGGGTGCAAGTAAGTTCGCTGCCAGTACCGGCCCGTAACACAGACTTTAAAGCGTTGCTGTGACCCTGCTTTACCATTGTTCCCCTTCTTGCGCCCCACATCGGCGGCCCTGCCAGGTCCCTACCGGCAGGGCTGCCGATGGGGAGGCGCAAAAGGGCAACGGCTTTAAAGTGCTGCCGCGGTAAAGGACCCTGCTTTAAGCGCTGCCGTGACAGGGCTTTAACATCGTTGCCCCTTTTGCCCCCCTCGGCGGCTGGGGGCAGGGGGGGATGTAGCTGTCCCAGGGCCACGATTTAAAAGGGCCCGGGCCAGGCAGCGCAGATGGGCTGGCTGGGGGGTTGCTGACCCCCAACCCTGCCCCTTCCGTCTGAGGCCCCGCCCCTTCTGGGTGGCGGGAGAGCCGGCCCCACACCGGTAAGAGCTCAATTTTACTTTCAGCCCCGTAACATATGGCAGCATGTTTGATCGCTCATGGACTCTTCACCACTATTGACACTGGGTTTCCGGTGTGGTCTCAGCTCCCCGAACTTCTATCAACAGAAGGAAGGGACGCAATGAGATTTCAAGTTTGTCTTCTTCAGGCCACATCCTTTCCTATGCAGTTATTATTGATCCACTTCAATAATAATTTTGCTTTCCAGAAACAAGCACTTCAGCAAAACAGAATACAATATTTGAACAGAAAAAGGGTTGCGAATTCTGAATTCGTGGGTTTTATTCCAATGAATGTTCATGAATATTTTTGGCAGTATTTGCCCAGTTCTAGTTATTATAGAAATCATCCTCAACCTATCATCCATCAAACCATTACTTCTTTAAAAAAAACAGCAACAATGTCAATTCCTGCCTGTGGATGTGAGCAGATGTCTTCCATTGAAGTCAGTGTGAGCTCTGGGCTTACATGTGATGACAGGTTTCAGAGTAGCTCACGAAAGCTTATGCTCAAATAAATTGGTTAGTCTCTAAGGTGCCACAAGTCCTCCTTTTCTTTATGTGATGACAGTGTTTTGGCCAATCATTTACAGAAATGACATGATAATGGGGTACAACTGTGGGGACCAGCTGCTATTGTTACCCTAAGGGTATTGGGTGTGTTGGAGCGTTCAGATGGCCACCCTTCATATAACAACACAGCCGGATCTGAATGCTAATCCGGCAGAGAGCTGCCTGAGATCTGAATGCAGAGCAGAGCAGAGAGCAGCATGCAGTAGCTAGGAGCAGACTTTGCTTTGTTAGGTGAATAATATGTTAAGAAGAAAGGCTTTTATTTGTTTAACACAAGTGCGCCTTGTGTTAATGTGGAAAACACCACAATAACTAGGTGTATAGGCCCTTGTCTACTTGACGTGAGTAAAATATACATGTTGCAAGTGTTTTCTAAGATGCCAACCATCTTGCTGCCCAAGCACCCAAGACAGAGACAAGTGATGGATGATCCATCACTGTCTAAGTTAAGGTGGGCAAAGCCTGTCAGAGTTCATGCCAGTTTGATGCCGTGTGTTCAATAATGAATTTTGTTGCCTTTACCCCTGACAGTTTTGTGTTTTCTAATTCATGATGCAGTTAGGGTTAAGTATCTCTCCTGTTCAATCAAATTATTTGTCTGTATCTATTTTCATAAGATTATTTCATTACATTTCCAACCATGCTCTAACCTGCACAGCACCCTGAGTTTCTGGCCAGGCAGGGCCGCTTTACCAGTAAAACAACAATAATAAACTAGTAGTTAGCTTATCCACCAATATTTGATGACATCTTGCGAACCCAAAGGACATTAATATAAACATACGGTGCACACTCTCAAGGTCTAAAACTTATTGCAGTGAAGATCCCTTTATACTTCCCCATTACTGACTCAGAGAAACTAAAATCCTGTCACTTTTACTCTGCCGGTAGTTAATAGGGTAGAAATCAAGGCCACTGACAGAGCTACCACTGTAAGGCTAAGTTTAGAGCTTTGTTAAATACGGGAGCTGTATAATTTAACTTTCAAAGAGACCAGCCAGACCGCGGTAAGCACCGCAGAGTGTCCAACTCTACATTACATTGTATAAGTAGGGGCATAGCGAGCAGATCGAGGGACGTGATCGTTCCCCTCTATTCGACATTGGTGAGGCCTCATCTGGAGTACTGTGTCCAGTTTTGGGCCCCACACTTCAAGAAGGATGTGGATAAATTGGAGAGAGTCCAGCGAAGGGCAACAAAAATGATTAGGGGACTGGAACACATGAGTTATGAGGAGAGGCTGAGGGAGCTGGGATTGTTTAGCCTGCAGAAGAGAAGAATGAGGGGGGATTTGATAGCTGCTTCCAACTACCTGAAAGGGGGTTCCAAAGAGGATGGCTCTAGACTGTTCTCAATGGTAGCAGATGACAGAACGAGGAGTAATGGTCTCAAGTTGCAGTGGGGGAGGTTTAGGTTGGATATTAGGAAAAACTTTTTCACTAAGAGGGTGGTGAAACACTGGAATGCGTTACCTAGGGAGGTGGTAGAATCTCCTTCCTTAGAGGTTTTTAAGGTCAGGCTTGACCAAGCCCTGGCTGGGATGATTTAACTGGGAATTGGTCCTGCTTTGAGCAGGGGGTTGGACTAGATGACCTTCTGGGGTCCCTTCCAACCCTGATATTCTATGATTCTATGATTCTATGATTAGAAAGCCTGAGGGAGCAGCTGGGTCCAGTTTTCTAAGGGATCTTTTTGGGGTCTACTATGGGGTGGAATTAGCTCACCTGCAGCTTGTTTGGGCTGTTTCCTCCTGGTAGAAGGACTTGCTTATGGTATAATATTTGTCCCCCATTTAAATGTGTGATTTTTTTAAATAATGTGAAACCCACTTTTTGATGTGGAACAAACATCTCAGCACAGAACAGTCCTAGCCTGGGGCCTGCCTCACTTCCCTCATGCCCACACAAATCCCATGGGCCTTATTCTATCTCTCTACCCAGTTGCCCCAAGGACTCTTCTGTGGTAAGTGCTGACCATGTGCTTAGCACTGGAGAAAGTGCTAAATAAAAACAGCCCCTGGCCCAAAGAGCGTATAGGCTGAGGGTCTGATTCTTACTTACAAGAAGGCTTATTTATGCTATTTATAAGGTGTCTTTACACCATTCTGGTGCAGACATGCCAAACCCGTGAAAAAAATGCAGAAATTGGGCTTGTTTTTGGCTTAATTGGCTTCTGAGTTGATTGTTGGCTAGTTTGTGACTTGTTGCTTCTTTTTCTTGATTGGCTCCCGGCAAGGCGGTGAGAGAGTCAGGGGTGCACAGCGGGCCCACCACAGTCCCAGACTGCACTCCAGGGGTATCTAGTCACACAGAGTGTTGGGATTCTTAGGGGCTGGCTTGTTTTGACATGGGATTAGCTTGATTTTTGGCTTATTGTGAAAGTCGGGGTGCTTATTTACCGCTTGAGAGTTGGCAACTGTGCTCTGGGGATGTAAAGGGGATGAGCACAGGGACTCTAGTGTAAATCAGAATCAGGCCTCAGGAGTGACCGGCCCACCAAGGGAATGATCTCTGTGTCAATCAGCTCAGCCCGTCTATTATGCTGGATCTGGTTAGCTGGCTGAAGTTTCTGCCACTCAGATAACTGTGAGACGGGTCTTATTAGCTAATTGTTACAAAGCTGAAAGATGATCCTCTTCAAAGTGCTGCTGTCCAAGGAGCGGATTCACCTCTGATACCCACATGCCTGGAGGCAATTTAACACTAGCCTGGCATTACACCAAAGGCATGGCATGTGGATTTAGCAGCATGTCCCTCCATGCATCAGACAAGATGTGTAGGGAACTGCCCTGTGCTCCAGTAGCGCATTCTGATAACTACCTTAGGGGAGTGGTGCCGTGGCGGTTTGCCTAACAGGGGTGATACGGAAGGGCAGACAGCACCTCTTGATCCCCATGAAGGCAACCCTGGTTTGTTCCTCTTTGCAGCCCACACCTTGCAATGTTACACATGCCAGGAGCCGATGAGCTCCCCCCTGTGCATGACCATCAGCAACTGCTCCACGGATGACATCATGTGCAAGACAGTAATGTACTCCAGAGAGGAAGGTAAGGAAGAGACTCCCGGAGGGAGAAGCCTGCGTTCAAATTTAAGGAAGGGAGGAACGTCCATCCAGCCCCAACCCCAGGGTTAGAACTGCAGGGGATCAGAGTTCCCCTGTGATTCCTAGCGATGGACCCAGGCTGCAACACGGGTACTTGGGACTCACGTTGGGCGAGTCACTTAGGTCCAGATCCAAAAAGGGACTTAGGTGTCACTATGCTCAGCGTCACGGCGAGTAACTTTTAGGGCCCTGGCAAAGCACAGGAACAGCCCTGGGATCCACAAAGCCTGAGTTAGGGACCTAGGCTCCTGTACAATGAAGGGGGAGAGACGGGGGCCTTAGACTGCAATTCACAAAAGCCGGCACGCTAGGCAGGGACACACCTCTAGCCAATGGGAGAGGCAGATGAAAGGGGGGGTTGCTAAGTCCCGCCCCTCTTGGCAATAGGTGCAGGGAGACACCTCTCTCTGCTAGTGATTTGCAAACGGGAACCAACCGCAGCTTAGGCATGTAAAGTGTTTCTTGCAGGAATGGGTTAGGTGCCTGCTGTGTGTCACACAAAGCAGCAGGAGGTTAGAAGGTTCAATTCCCCTCCCTGCCACCAGGGAAGAAAGGTCTCCCACCTCTCAGACAATGCTCTAACCCCTGAGCTCTGGGGCATCCCGATGGGGGCAGCGTCAGTCTCTCCTGTTGTGGATAAATAACAAAAGAGTGATGGGAGCTAGCGGACTGGGGTCTACGTCTCCCACCTCCCTGGTGGGTGCCTGAATCACTGGGCTCCTAGGAGCCTAAACTGGATCCCTTGACTTCAGAGCGTTCTCTGCACCTCTCAGGACGAGGCCTGCATTGGCCAATAGCTGAGCTTTGCCAAGTAAAGAGACGCTTTTCCAGAGAGAGGAGATGGGGCACTGTCTCTTCACGTGAATCCTCTGGATAGGGGTACCAGCTGAACCTAGGATGAGCAGCGATTAAAGATGGGATGTCGTGTCTGCAGGGAGACAGATGACACACAATGCACCCAGGTTTAGGTAAAGCCGGGGGCATGTGCCTGCCCTGCTTAGCTTCCAAGCAGAACTGCCTGTATGTTCACCAAGCCAGAGGGAGACACGCAGGAAGGACACAGAGATGGGTCAGCACCCAAAGAGACAGAGATAGACCCCAAGGAATGTATGTATGGGATTCTCTACATAGGAGATCAGCAAAAGGTTTGGTGGTTTAGTTCCCAGCTGGTTCAATCCCTGAAGCTTTTTGGAATTGGAGCTGGAATCCAGTGGGACAGATGTTCAGTGCTCCCAGCAGGGCTGGAGACACCCCACGCCCAAATCCTCCTTTTAATACCCTTTTCTTCTCTCTTGCTTTGAAATGTTGTAGTTTACCCCTTCGTGGGCGACTCAACTGTCGTCAAGTCGTGCGCTCAGAAATGCATCCCATCCGACGTGGATGAGATCGGGAGTTCTCGCCCCACCTTCTGCTGTAACTCTGATTTGTGCAACCAGGATGGGGCGGTCAGCATACAAATCAGCTACGTGGCGATGGGGATTTCAGCCAGTTTCCTCTGCATCCTCCTCAGGACTGGGCTGTGAGGAGCCAGGCAGGTGAAGCCTTTACTCTCAAAGAACCACCCAACAAGAATCAAGCCCCTCTTGGCTGCACTTGCCATCTGCATTCCCAATGGGTGGTCTTGGACACTTTTAGGAAGATGCTTCTTTGCTTTCTTAGACACAGTGGCCTCTTGGAAAGATGTTATCTCTGCATTCCTGTCCCTGCCAATAAAGGGACCTGGCTCAGGAATGCCCAGTTGGACAATCTCTCTACCGGCTCCTTGCTAAATTAAATTAAATGCTAATCTGTACTGGAATGTCTTTGTTGTGTCAATTAGTTGTGGAAAATTCCACGGCACACCCAGTTACTCAAGACCTAACGATTTGAATTAAGTGCATAAATTAAGTGCATGACGGTTGTGACCAACACCCCTAGCAAATGGCTATTTCACTAGACCCTGTTCTACAGACATCATTGCTAAATGACCAGTTTGGGGTGAAATTCAGTGAGACAGCGCAACCCCTAGACACCATAACTTTGGTGCTGGACCTTTACACAGAGTAAATTCCATTCTCAGTGCATGATGAGTAAGGGATCTTTGACCTAGCTCTGAAGCACAAGGCAGGAGTCTGGACTTGATGTGCCAATGATCCGATCGAAGTATATAAAATTCTTCTATTCTTTTGTGACCCAGTTTAAGAGGAATAATAATGAGCAGGAATTAATTGCTTAATCAATCGTAATAATTAAAGTTATTTATAGTTCAACTTTTCTCTGCTGAAATCTACTCGAGGATTCTTTTTTTGAACTTCAGTTCTGGCTTGAAATGCTATTTGAGCAAAAAGTGAAGTGAGTTTAGGCTCAGTTCTAAGCTGCGGACTCTGCAGGGCATGCGTTAAGACTTTGGGGGACGTAAGCAATGTGGTTACATGCTTTGCTGAATCAGGGCTTTATTTCAGAATCTGGTTTGGGAATCCCTGCCATTGTTGTCTGTCTTTCTTTATCTCCCTCTCTGCTCTCTCCCAGTTCCTTAGCTCTGACCTCTTCCGTCCTTTCACGTCATCTCAACAGCGCTGGTGGGATGAGAGCCTTCTCCCCTGCAGCTGATGCCTTCTCCAATAGCTTCCTACCATCTCTCCACCTCCTCCACTCTCCGTGTTAATGTCAAGGTCCCTTTCCCTGGCCTCTCCTCCCTCCCTCATTTAGTGGGAACAGTTATTTAATTCCTTAGTACCTGGCGTGGAAAGAGCAGGCATGAATGATGGGCTTCAAAATAAAGCTGCCTGGCAATGGATTGCATTAACTCATGAAACAGTGGCAGTGCCCTGAAGAGACACTCGTGGGTTGGTCGGTGCACTCCCCTTTCACTCCAGAGATATTCCCTCCAGTTAAGGGAATTGTTGTCATCTTTCCAGTGCAGTGAGTGTGCTCAAGGGCTAGGGGCCACTTGAGTTCTATTGAAGTCTATGGGGGACTCGAGTGGTGGTTAGACATTGTTCGGGCCTCTCTGCATGGGGTGAATTTCCCCCCTGGTGAATGCTGCCCTGGGAAGGATGGCACCTATAAATTGTACAGCACCTAGCACAGTGGGGTCCAGATCTATAATGAGAGCCCCTAGAGGAATGACAATAGTAAATTAATATTATCATCCTTGGGGAGGGGGCTGCACTCCCAGAAAAGTTTCAGTAAATAATAGGAGAGTTGGGCAGAAGGGATGGAAACAGGCCAGACTGACTGTGAGAATGGACAGATCCAGCCAGGAAATGAGAGGAAGCTTCAGAGATTGAGAAACACCACGCAGAGGGGGGCACTCATTGCTCAGTTGTCATGTGTCTCCCTCGTGAGTCCTAGTGTAAGGTACAAGGAGCTCCCGGGGCATGCTTCCAGTTTGTCTAACTTCAATGTTGCTGTCCTTTCAGCTTTCTAGTGCAGGAGAACTTCCATGTGTGGATCATGTGTAAGACATGGGTAGGGGAGAGACAGCAGTATCAAGAGACAGCCTTGGTAGGGTAACCTGAGAGGCAGAAGTCTGGGACTTTTCAGCTTGGAAAAGAGATGACGAAAAGGGGTCATAATAGAGGTCTATAAAACCTTGACTGGTGTGGAGAAAGTCTAAGGACGTGTTATTTACTCTTTCACCTAGCACAAGAACCAGGGGTCGCCCAATGAAATTAATAGTCAGCAGGTTTAAAACAAAGCAAAGGAAGTACTTCACACAACACAGTCAACTGTGGAACTCGTTGCCAGGGGATGTTGTGAACGCCAAAAGTATAAGTGGGTTCAAAAAAGAACTAGATAAATTAATGGAGAATAGGTCCAGCAATGGCTATTAGCCAGGAGCCCCATGCTCTGGGTGTCTCTAGCCTCTGTTTGCCAGAAGCTGGGAATGGGCGACAGGGGATGGATCATTAGATGATTCCCTGTTCTGTTCATTCCCTCTGAAGCCCCTGGCATTGGCCACTGTCAGAAGACAGGATACTGGGCTAGATGGACCACTGGTCTGACCCAGTGTGGCCGTTCTTATGTTCACAAGAGTTTGAAACAGCAGCAGGATTTGTCCTCTGAGTCAGGTGTTACTGTTCAAAAGATCACTTGTGAGAAGAGCCGGTTGGGAATTTTTTGACAAACTTTTTTCACTCCCCAAATGCCGATTTGTTGAAATTGAAACTGTTCACAAAATGGGAACAAAATTTCCAACAATTTTGGAAAAAACGTTTTGAAATTGTAAAAACATCCTCTTTTGACATTATAGAACTAGAAATTCTGGGTTCGTTGAGACAAAGCGAATTTTTGTTTAGCTATTTTAATAAATTTAGACTCAAAGAAAAAAATGGTTGCGATCAAAATGAAATGTTTTGAAATTATCGACACAAAACATTTTGATTGACTCAAAACAAAAACTTTTTCAGATTTTTGATACATGACATTTTTTGAGATTTTTGACATTCCTTCCTGATGCAGGACAGGAAGTTTTTTTGATACCTTGAAAAATTTCACATGATGGGAAAACCATTTCCTGTCCACTTCTACTTACAAGCTTGTGAAACATGATAATTTTAGGCAGCATTTCTGAAACTATTAAAAGCTGAGCCCCCTTCAGGAAAATAAAACCAAATTTGTCCCCCTGAAAAAAGGTCAACATTTCTTAATTTTTCTTAACATTTCTACATCTTCTCTGCTCCTTCATCCCCAAGTTTGGGAAATACTGGTGTAGATCTTCATAATCTCATTCTTCCTCTCTTTTCTTACCCACTTTGATGAGCAGTGAAAGAATTAATAAAATTGGGAGTTAAAATAGCATCTCTGGCATTTAATCGCACCCATCGAAAGCAATGGAGTAGTTCACACCTCGGAGCTCTTGTTTCAGGCACTCTGCAAACTCAGGCAGATGTTGCTGCGTCAGTTAAACTTGTGTCACATTTTGAAGGTTTTTTTCACAGTCATAAGAGCTAGAGGCTAATTTTTTTACTAAAATGAAAACTGACTCTGGAAAACAATAGAGAGGTCTCTCCGTACTGCACCCTTGGCAAGAGCTTCAATTTCTTCCCCACACTTCGGGAAATATCAATTTAAAATGAGATATACCAAATAGACCTCCTTTTCTGAGGTGTGCAGGTGAAATGCTCAGTTAAGGGGTCAGGTCTGCAAAACTGTACAGAAAAAAAAGAATTATGTTCAGAAATGCACCTGCAGCAGCCAGTGCAAGTGAGAGTTCTCTGCATGTGCTCTTTTGCACACTTAACTTCCCACTTGCACGCCACAGCTCATGCAACACGTTTACATGCAAATCTCATCCTATTTCTTTGCAGCATTAATATATCTCCCGGCTAAGTCCATTTTGTGATCTCAATGCTGTTGATAAAGGTGGGGTTATCATCCACCGTTTTAGAGATGGGCAAACTGAGGCATACAGCAACTTGCCCAAGGTCACTAACAGTCAGGAATAGAACCCAGGCCTCTTGAAGCTGAACCCCACCCCGGCTCTAACCACTGCACCCTGCTGCCTCTCCGTAACAGGTATAGGAGCAATTTTATACAGCAGCGCTGTATTCTGTCTGGTGCTTGCTGTTTCTGTACTTTGACATGTCTCCAGAACACCCACCGCTTGTTGTATCTGAAGCTGTGTGACTTCTGTCTTTCACTGGAGTATATGAGCACCTTCTGGGTAAAATCAGTAGCAATGGGGACATTCCTAATGGACTTATTGGAGCCTCTGGGGTCTGGTTCTTGGTTTAGATTTTATTATTTCCCCCCCGTTTTTTAAAACCCCAAAGCTGTTGGACACGAGTAATCACCCACAGGCCCAGACGTGGCTCGGACATCACGGCAGAGGATGCTCTGAGAGTCTGCATGGGTGTGTCCCTATTGCACTCTGCACTGAGCATATTCTACATGCCAGCATGCCCCTCCTCGTGCAAATCGAGCCCTTCAGATGACAGAGGTGACACTGTTACTGCCTCAGGTGCCCCTTCTCCCTCAAGCTAGAATTCTCTGGGCAATCCCCATCGCCAGACCACAGGGAGATTACAGCCCGGCAGAGAATGGAGCAAGGGGCAGCAAAGATTGTATCAAGCCGGAAGATCACAGCGAAGGGGTAATGTCTTTGTGGTTGCACAACTGGAGACTCAGAAGGGATCTCATGGAAATTTTCAAAGCTAAAACTGGAACCAATAGTGCAGGCAGGGTCGTAATACAAATGCAAGGGATCCAGGAGTTAAGGGGGAATTCAGGCAAAGGGGAGCAGAAATAATGCAGGAAGGGATTGATAGAGCTTGGATTTTTCAGTCTGCAAAGCAAATTTGGGGCTGACTGCTCTGGGGACTTGGCTGAGATAGGGCTAAACTTGGCTTTCATTAAAGCAAAAGTTCTTAGCTCTTTTCCTTACACAATACAACCCAAAGGGCAGGTGCTCAGGTACCAAGGGGGTGGATGCAGTGGAAGAACCTGAAGAGAATAGATGGCAAAGGTCGAAAGTTAGTCAGTGAGTTTGCCTCTAGATCCCAGGTTATCCGCAAGAGCCAGAGTTAACAAGACTCACTGAGAGCTCGGGGTGTTTCGCTCAAGACACAATGGCTCCCAGTTGTGATTATTCAGGCTAAGATTTGGTCACGGTTATTTTTAGTAAAAGTCACGGACAGATCATGGGCAATAAATAAAAATTCACAGGAGCCCGTGACCTGTCTGTGACTTTACTAAAAACAACCAGGAGGCAGGGCTAGGTGAGGGGGGAGGAATGACAGCTGAAGTCCTGTGTGTGGTGGGGACTGACAGGCCAAGCCCCCCCACCCACCGTGGGGGGCACACAGCCCCCGCTCCGGAGCTGGATACAGCTGCGGGGCAGGGGCACACAGTCCCGGCTCCAACCCCAGCCACAGGCGCACAGCCCCGGCTGCAGCGGGATGGGGATGCATGGCCCTGGGAAGCCATGAGGGGGGAACACGGTCCCCGCTGCAGCCCCGGCCGCGGGACAGGTGCATGTGGCCCCAGCTACAGCCCCCACTGCAAGCTGCGGGGCAGGGGCGCCCAGTCCCGCCCCCAGCCCCAGCTTCAGCCACTGGCAGCTGAAGCCGAAGAAGTTACGGAGGGTCCAGTAAAGTCACGGAATCCATGACTGCTGTGACCAAATCGTAGCCTGAATGATTATTCACACTGAGTCAAGGTAAAGGCATCAGGCCTGCTCACCATCACTGCCCCATTAATGCCCCGCCCTAGGGTTGCCAATTTTGGTCTGACTTATTCCTCGAGGTTTCATCACCTGACATAATCTTTAATTGAAGATTAATCTTTAAATCCTGGAGACTCCAGGACAACCCTGGAAGGTTGGCAACCCTACCCCCAGCTTTATTTTTCACAACATCGTAATACTTAGCTCTCTTCAGCCACAGATCTCAAGGGCCTTCCTAAGGCAGAGTAATTGCTGATCTCCCCAAGATACAGTTGGAGAAACTGAGGTACACGCACTAGCCTAAGGTCACACAGCTGGTCAGTAGCAGAGGCAGGTCTAGAACCCAAGTCTCCTCAGGCCTTCAGCCATGTTGTCGTCTTTCGTAGATGCTTGCAACCAGGTTAAATGCTACACCACAACAAATTCTATAGGCTCACAAGAACAAGGTGAAGGGGGGGGTGTGTGTGTGCTTGCATGCAGGGGTATTTCATTACTTTCTTTTATGACACCTTAGCTAAATACACATTCACGTTACTTAAAGACAGCTTCTCCACACCTGCCCTCACTATTTTTCAAAGCACAGCGGTATCTCTTCCTGGGATGGATGATTGGCATCATGTTAATTTGTCTTTACCCTGCAGTGGTTGTTACACAAGACAGACACACCCTGGAACATTGTAAATTGACTGTAAATTATAGAATTTAAAAAGCAAATACTTCAGGAGCTGGATTATCATTTTATAAGGTCATTTCACTGAGTTCATTTAAGAACATCACCACAGTCATAGGCATCGATAGGGTGAGTTCCTGAGGCTATGGTGGTGTTGGGTTTTGTAAGACAGGATAAAAACCCAAAGCTTTAAATCTAGGAGATGAAGTTATAATGATGCCATCAAAAAAGTCCACAGGGAAGTCAATTATCTCAGAATCAAAGGAGCTAGAGGTAGGTAGATAGGCTATATCTAGTTTCTTATATCACAACCATCACTATAGTATCTGAGAATATAACGGGGTGTCTCTATCCTGGGGAACAGCAATTCTGAAAACGACTTGGGGGCTCCTGGTGGGTAATCAATGGAAGATGAGCTCTGAGTGCAACGTTGTGGCCAAAAGGGCTATTGCAATCCTTGGGAAATATTGAGTAGGAGTAAGAGTTTATTTTACCTCTGTGTTTTGCACTGGTGAGACCACTGCTGGATTCCTGTGTCCAGTTCTGGTGTCCACAGTTCAAGAAGGATGTTGACAAATTGGAGATGGTTTAGAGCAGTGGTTCTCAACCAGGAGCGCGTATACCCCTGGGGGCACTCAGAGGTCTTCCATGGCGTGTATCAACTCATCAAGATATTTGCCTAGTTTTACAACAGGCAAAGTCAGTAAAAATTATAATTTCATACAGACAATGACTTGTTTATACTGGTCTATGTACTATACACTGAAATGTAAGTACAATATTTACATTCCAACTGATTTATAATTATATGGTAAAAAGGAGAAAGGAAGCAATTGTTCAGTACTAGTGGGCTGTGACAATTCTGTATTTTTATGTCTGGTTTTGTAAGCAAGTAGTTTTTACGTGAGATGAAACTTGGGGGTACGCATGACAAGTCAGACTCCTGAAAGGGGGACAGTAGTCTGGAAAGGTTGAAAGCCACTGGTTTAGAGGGAAGAGCCACGAGAATGATTAAAAGATGAGAAAACCTGCCTTACAGTGATAGACCCAAGGAGCTCAATCTAGTTAGGTTAACACAGAGAAGGTTAAAGGGCACAAATTTAAATAGAGGGGATAATAAACCATTGGAACAACCTCCCCAAAGTGGTGGTGGATTCTCCATCATTGGCCATTTTTAAATCAAGATTGGATATTTTTTTCCAAAAGATCTGCTTTAGTTCAAACAGTAATTAATTCAGAGAAGTCCTATGGACTGTGTTACACAGGAGGTCAGACTAGATCAGTGGTTCTCAAACTTACTTGATCGCACCCCACCTTTTTTGAATCTGTAGTAATTTATACCCACCACCACACAAGTGCCTATATTGATATGAATACCACTCTGCCTTCAGAGCTGGGCAGCCAGAGAGCGCTGGGTGGCTGCTTCTCATGCCCCCCAGAATACATTCCGCACCCCCCTCAGATTGAGAACCTCTGGACTAGATCATCACGGCGGTCCCTTGCAGTTTTAGTCTATGATTTCTGGTTTAGCCAATCTGTTTTGTCATCCGCTGTTTGATGGACAGAGAGATTAGCTCTGTCTAGAGTTCCCTACTGCACCCATCACTGAGGTATCTGAAAGCCTACCTGGGGTTTATCCTATCTAGCACTCATCACCTAGGTTAGATCTGTCTCTCCCAGCCCCTCTGCCAGCGCCGCACTGTTCATTACAATCCATTTTGGGGGATTTAGTCAGTCTACAGTCATTTTTAAAGCTTCAAGTTAAGGGGCTTTTCCCCTCTCCCTTATGGCTGGATCTAAAAAGCTTTGAAGCTCATAGAAATCTCCCAATGACTTCAATGGGCATTGGATCAGGACTATCAGAGACAGACTTCTCCAGAACAGTTCTTTACATTCTCAGACACCATGGTGATGGGCAAACTTACACGAACCACACTGGACTGATTTAATTCCAGTGTTTCTGTCGATATACCCTTTACTGCAGTAAAATAAGCATTAGATAAGTTCAGGGAGGTCAGGTCCATCAATGGCTACTAGCTAAGGTGGTCAGGGATGCAACCCCATGCTCTGAGTGTCCCTAAACCTCCAACTGCCGGAAGCTGGGACGGGATGTCTGGGAATAGATCACTTGAAATTGCCCTGTTCTGTTCATTCCCTTTAAAGCACCTGGCACTAGACAGCATCAGGAGACAGGATGCTGGGCTAGGTAAACCATTGGTATGACCGTTCTTTTGTTCTTATATTCACTAAATAATTCCAATCTCTCCTTGGTGTTTGCACACTCAAATACCAGAGGCAATTATAGAATAGCCATGTAACTGTCACTGCTTTGACAAGCTAGACATAACTAGCTCTTATCTTTCTGATCATTCCATCATAAATGTTTTACTTGTGGGAACTCCCTCCAGTTTGTCCATATCTTTTTGTTATCATTGGTGTTATGGTAGCGCCCAGAGAGCCTGTGACAGGCCGACAGTATCCTGTAATATCCTGAACAAACCTTATGGAATTACAATAAACTTTACTGAATTAAGTTAGACCTTAGTGAATTAGGGTTTACTCCTTTGGAGTTCACTATTACAAATGCAAATATTGGTGTATTGAGATTGCATGGAATTTCTTGAGCAGAATGACAAGAGTCATGCAATCTCTGGAGGTATGAGGCAGTTCAAAGGTCTTTTTGGAACAATACCTGTGAAGTGGATTTCCTTAGGAAATACCTTGAGATGAGGGGAATGCAAATTCTTCCCCTCCAAAGGCAACTCTTTGAAGATATGCCTGGGGGAAAGCGGCCTATTGTGTTCTAATTACCTGCTTCTGGGGACTCCAGATAAAGACTCCTGATTTGTATAGAAAGGAAACTGAACATACTATGAGCATGCTTATTCTGAACTGAAGCTTTGATGAACTTGTATCCACAAGGGAGGGTATTAACACACTGCACTGGCCACCACCAGAAGACAGGACACTGAGCTAGATGGACCATTGGTCTGACCCAGTACGGCCATTCTTATGTTCTGTTATGCTGGAGCCCACATGAGAGGAGGGATGAACTCTGGATGAGGAAAGCCACATTCATGGGACTGTGTGATGAGCTCGGCCCAGCCCTGTGGCACAAGGACACGAGAATGAGAGCTGCCTTGCCGCTGGAGAAGCACGTGGCGATTGCACCGTGGAAGCTGGCTACTCCAGAGAGCTACCGATCAGTTGCTAACCAGTAAAGAGTGGGAAAGTCGACCACTGGACTCGTGTTGATGGAAGTGTGCAGGGCCATTAATCGCATCCTGCTCCGAAAGACCATGACTCTGAGCAACGTGCATGAGATTGTGGGTGGCTTTGCACAAATGGGCTTCCCTAACTGCAGATGGGCGATAGATGGCATGCATATTCCAATTCTGGCACCAGACCACCTAGCCACCGAGGACATTAATTTGAAAGAGTATTTCTCTATGGTTCTCCAGGCACATGTGGATCACCATGGGTGTTTCAGACATCAAGGCAGGCTGGTCTGGAAAGGTGCATGACACACGCATCTTTCGGGACACTGGCCTGTTCAGGAAGCTGCAAGCCGGGACTTTCTTCCCGGACCAGAAGATCACCGTAGGGGAAGTCAAAATGCCCATTGTGATCTTGGGAGACCCCACCTACCCCTTAATGCCGTGGCTCATGAAGCCATACACAGGGCACCTTGATAGCAGCAAGGAGCGGTTTGACAACAGGCAGAGCAAGTGCAGAACGACTGTTGAGTGTGCTTTTGTCCGTTTAAAGGCCTGCTGGCACTGCCTATATGGGAGGCTGGACCTGGCCAATGACAATATTCCTATGCTTATAGCTGTGTGCTGTACACTCCATAATATTTGTGAAGGGAAGGGTGAAAGCTTCATGCAGGGCTGGACCACAGACGCTCAGCACCTGGAGGCTGAATTTGAAGAGCCAGAGACCAGGGCTATTAGAGGGGTGCAGCATGGGGCCATAAGGATCAGGGATGTTTTGAGGCAACAATATGAAGCTGAAAGCCACTAATATGTGTTGCTATGCTCAGGAATGCAGTGCTTGTCATGCTAGGAGGTGATTGTGATTGGTGCAGACAATGCACTGTGAAGGTTTAAGACAATTCCCTGTTGCTTTGCAGGGCTCTGTTTGCTTTCAATTAATGGAATAAAGATTTCTTTCAACCCAAAACAATTCTTTTATTAAAAAACAACAACAGGAGGAGACAGACAAACAAAAAATCACATCAGCACTGCGGGGGATGGGGGAAGGGAGGGTCCCAGGAGGAGGTGGGGTCCCGGGACCGTTAAAGATTTGTGTATGTCCAGGAATAATATGCAGCCTTGTCCTCTGGAGTACAATGCAGTGGGTACGGTACTTCAGCAGGGCTAAACTGCAGAGGGACGGGTGTTGAGTGCAGTGGGTACTGGGAGTCTGCAGGGCTGGATTGTGTCGGGGCAGGAGTGGAAGGCTGCAGGTACAGACTAGAGTGTGTTGGCGCTGTGTGTGTGTGGGGGGGGGGAAGGTGGAGGGGGGCGCATGGGAAAGAGTTTTGCAAGGGCGGCTGCAGGGGAGGGGGGGCGCGGAGCTGCTCGGTTTGCAGCGCTAGTAGCTCCTGGAGCGTGTCTGCTTGGCGCTCTGTAACGTTTAAGAGCCGCTCCGTGGCTGCATTCTGGCGCTCCGCGTTCCCCTTTCGGTCCCTCTTCTCGCTGTCCCGCCACTCCTCCGATTCTTGTTTTTGGCGGCAAAGTGCATCGTGACATCACACAGAAAGTCCCCTTTAGTTCTTCGTGGCCACTTTCTTATTCTGTGCAGCCGTTCAGCTGCCGATAACAAAGAGGGAGGCTGGGCTCCCAAGGTCAGCTCTGTGGAGCCAAAATGCAACATTTTACAGAAGCAGTATTGTTTCCAACACACGGACCACTGACTCAGTGGTTTAAAACACAGCCACTATTCACACACCTGTCACTAACTGGCTGACCTCAGGCAAGCACACATGAGCCACAAGACCCACAAAATGGTGAGTAACCGCAGGGGCAGGGGAAATCAGTGTTCCAGGACCATACTGGACACTGGGCATGTGGCTCTTGGGGAGAGCCAGTACTGTAGGGGGGGCTTGATAAACATTACTGTCCCCACATTTTCCACAGGCTATGTTCCTTATGGAAGATATCTCACTGCTGAGGGTGAGCAGGGAATCAAGGGAGGGTCTTCTCCAAGACTGCGGCTTCTGCCCTGGCCCTTTTGTGGCTCGCCTGTGTGCAGCATTGGTCCCGCCGCCTCCCCGTGATGGCAGAGTGGCACGGGAAAGTTACCCTTCATGGGGCAAGAAACAAAGCAGCTCTTCCAAAGAACCTGCGGCAGCGGATTGCCCAGTATCTCCAAGAGAGTTTCCTGGAGATCTCTGAGGCAGATTCTCGTGAAGTGAGGGAGTCAATCAACACCCTGTTCTGTCGCTCAGACTAGGCATGTGGTGGTATGTGCATCATACAGACACAAGCCTGCTTTCTGCAACCTTTCTGCCCCCCAAAACTCGTTTCAGGGATTCCCAAAATCAAAGCCACTTACCAGGGGTCTCCTCCCCTGTTTGTGCTTCGCCAAGCTCCAACAGCTGTGCCTGGCTAGCCTCCTCCTGGGTAGAGAAGAGCTCCTGGCTGCATGCATCTCTGACCTCCGAGTTGTCCTTTGCCTCTGGGTCCCTCTCCCCCTCCACAGCCTCATCCAAGACTTCCTCCTCCTGGCTCGGTCCGCTCTCGACTGGCACACGAACCACCAAAGTATCCACAGTGGCCTTCGCAGTGGAGGTGGGGTCGCCGCCGAGTATCGCGTCCAGCTCTTTGTAGAACCGACAGCTCGTGGGCGCAGCACCGGAGCGGCGGTTTGCCTCCCGCGCCTTGTGGTGGGCGTTCCACAGCTCCTTCACTTTGACCCTGCACTGCCGTGTGTCCCGGTCACGGCCCCTTTCTGTCATGCACTGCGAAATCCGTCCGTAGGTATCATAATTCCTACGGCTGGAGCGCAGCTGGGACTGCACGGCCTCCTCTCCCCAGACGCCGATGAGGTCCAGCAGATCGGCATTGCTCCAAGCGGGGGATCGCCTGGTGCGTGGAGCTGGCCTGGCCACCTGGAAAGATGCGCTGAGACCTCTGCACGCGTCACCGAGCAAACAGGAAGGGGACTTTCAAAATTCCCAAGGAATTTAAGGGGCGGGGCTCACGGTTGGTCACCTGAAGGCAGGGCAGTAGAGTTCAAACTGACCACCAGAGAGGCGAGAACAGGCATTGTGGGACACCTTCCAGAGGCCAATTGCAGCGCTGTCATCGACCAGGGTGTCCACACTGTCACCGCAGCGCTGTAGCCCCGGGGCAGAAAGCTCGACGCCTCTTATAGGGGTGGTTTTCTTAGAGCGCTGTAAGTGTGCAGTTTCTGTCCTAGTGGTGTGGCAGTGTGTACACCTTGCTAGAGCAGACAAGGCCTCCGTCTCTGAAGAGAAAGCAAGCAGGTGTCCAGGGTAATTTCTGTGCTGGGAATCACACTATGAAGGCTAAGTAGAAATGGCTGAGCGATGCCTTGGGCAGCTCAGCTTCTAAGGAAGAAGTTGCATGTTGGTAGGGTGACCAGAGGGCAAGTGTGAAAAACTGGGACAGGGGCTAGGGGGCAATAGGTGCCTATATAAGAAAAAGGCCCCAAAATCGGGACTGTCCCCATAAAATAGGGACATCTGGTCACCTACATGTTGGGAAGGTTTCCCTCAAGTGGAGCCATTATGACGTACCATCCTATTGTCAAGAAGAAAAGGAGGACTTGTGGCACCTGAGAGACTAACCAATTTATTTGAGCATAAGCTTTCGTGAGCTACAGCTCACTGCATCGATGAAGTAAAATTGGTTAGTCTCTCAGGTGCCACAAGTCCTCCTTTTCTTTTTGCGAATACGGACTAACACGGCTGCTACTCTGAAACCCATCCTATTGTCCTGCCAGCACCCAGGGAGGTATCTTTGCTCTGATCTTCTTGACGCTCAGGTTTTTATTTGCACAGCCAAAAGGTAATCTAGGTCAACCCTAGAGATTTTTGCTTTTTGTTTCTTAGCTCCCGCCCTTGTAAGAGTCTAAACAGCGGAGATGAAAAATCTTCATGTCAAATATCTTTATTTCCTTTGTCCAGCATTCAAACCGATGGGAAAAGGCCTTCTGCACCTACTTCTCCATGGGTAGCTGGGGCAATTGACAAAACTTTTATCCTACAATGGCCCACTTAATTTTGATAGCCCTGATGGAAGGACAGAGGCTTCCCGTCTTGAGTTCACAAGTTCAGAGCAGGCATTTTTATAACTATAAAACAAACATATATTTTACCATGTAGCATAGAATACTGACATTACAAGTGAGATTAAAGCATGCAGCGATTTACAAGCAATTCCTAGTCTAAACACTAAACACATCCGTACAAAGTCCACCCCCTATCCTGAACGATACGAACACCAGGTGAGCTGGTCTGGTTTCCAGCTATGAATGTATCGGTGCTCAGCTGATGCCTAAAGACTTGGCAAGAGTGGGCACCTGCTTTACCAGCGTCCCATGGTATACCTCAACCAGTGCATCAAATGCCCCAGTAACAATTATATGGGTGAAATCAGACAATCACCACACTCTCAAATGAACTCACACACTGGTTTTATGTCTCATTAAACAATTGGTAGTACAGCACTGCCCTGCTACCCTTAATTGCCCTTTTCAAACCCCTTGTGCATAACAATCTAACCTATAACAATCCCCAGAAGAAGAGGCCTGTGTAAGCTCAAAAGCTGGTCTCGCTCATCAGCAGAATGTGGTCCAATAAAAGGTATCACCTTACCCACCTTGTCTCTCTCTTTAGACAATTCACTGTTATTTCTGTTATACAATTGGTCACAAAAGTCACGTGTTAGCTATATTAATACAGCAGCAGGAAGGACTGCCTGGTTATTAATGCAGGTAGGAGAACTGCATTCTATCCTTAGTTCAGACCCTAAAGTGCTTGGCGGGGTCATGTCACCTCCCTCTGCCTCTGCTTCTCTATCTGTAAAATGGGGAAAACATCACTGATGTACTTTGTCAGCATGGGTCATCAGGCTAACTTAGTTGGTGTCTGTAAAGCGCTTTGAAATCTTAAGATGAAAGTTGCTAGAGGGATGCAAAGTGTTGTTTTTACAAATCATATCTAGGATAATAAGTAATTATTTGCACCTCCACAGTGACTTTCATCCAGGCAGCTGAAATGGCTTCACTGCCATTCATGAATTTAGCTTCACCACCCACCTGGGAAGCAGGGAAGTGCTATAATCCTCATTTTACAGAGGGGAAACTGAGGCACAGAGCAGTGTTAAATAACTTGCCCAAGATCATACATAAAATCTGCAGCATAGCTGGGCATTGAACCCAGCTCTCCCGACTCCAAGTCAAGGGGGCTGAAGCACCAGACCATCCTTCCTGTAACTGTAACATTGCACATGTATGGTTAATAAAAAAAAAAAAAAAAGTGTGTTTCTAACTTAGCATTGAAAGTAGAGGGGTAAATGTACACAGCATTTTGGAGCCAGCCTGGGTCCATAGACGTGAGCTAGCAGGGCTCTCACCAGAGGTCTAAGAATAGCTGTATAGATGGTGCTCTGCAGTTCCGTCTTGGGCTGGAAAGTTCATGCTCTGAAGCCTAGGGAAGGGGTGGGTTTCAGAGCCTGAGCTGCACCTTCAAAACACTGTCTACGCAGCTATTGGCGAGAGCCCCTCTAGTCTGCCGACCTGAGCTGGAGGCTCGCTCCTGCTAGATCCGAAAAGCCGTGTAGACGTGCCTGAAAAGATTAGAAAAATACAAACACCTAGCAATCAACGTTGCCAAAGTCTGGAGCTGATGATCTCCCAGGGGCCTAAATCACCCAACCAGCTGGCTTTTCAATAATCTGTTACTCAGTTATACTCAATTACCATTACCGTGGTAACTGAGTATAATGTTACCTTTCAGGTTGCTTATTAGAGACAGGCCATGAATTGCAATCAAGGAGGTTCTCTCTGGCTGCTAACACAGCCCTTTAGAGGCAGCAGGGAGGAGTTTACACATATCCCTTCACCTAAGAGGTTAGAACAAACAAGTCCGTCTCTGCGCCAAAGCTACCCCCATTGTTATGGGGAGATGCAAACAGAACCCAGCATCTTGTCATGCAGTTGTAATACAAGCAAACCCCCACATAATTACAATCTGCAGTTCAGCCAATTATAGACAAACAATTGTGTGCACCCAGTTACTGAACTATATTTCCCAGGATTCTTTTCACTTAAGGTGAAGTGGGTCATTTCCCCTCCCCAGATATAAAAGCCAAATCTGGGGCTGTGTCAATACAGGGAGCTGGAAACTTCTGGGTCTGAAGATCATAGGGGAAGGAGCTCTTTGTTGCCATCCACTGGTGAAATGCAGGAAAAGACACAATGAGCCAGCCTTTATTTGCATGGCTGACATCCACTATGCCGGGTGAACATTTTGGTTAAAATTCATTTAAGTTTAGGAGGTAGGAGTAATGATAATGCTATAAATAAAATAATACTGTTATTATCCTTATTATGGGACTAATGGGCAACAGAACGGTACTTAATATGCCCTGTGTGAAGGTTTACCATAAACAAAACCTCAATCACGTACTGCTGGGGAGTGGGACTGGCCAGGAGCCAAACAGAGAAGGGGTAGATATATCTTGTAAGGAGGAGTGAATCTCTGCTAGTAAGGACTGTGCTCGAGGGGCTTACCGCACACCGATCCTAGGTGCCCTTACTTCATCCAATACTCTGCTTCCTACTAGCTCCCAGGGCTCACCGTACACCCCACCCAACTGGCTCCTTCCCCATCTGCTAGGGGTGTGAGGGATAGGTTCCTGCCTCCCCCAAACCTGGCTCACTGCTCGGGGCACCCTAACTGAAAGATCAGGGACTCGCTCTCCCTAGTGAAAAATATTACACATGTTGGTGCACAAAACTTGACAACTCTAGGGCCAAGTGTGGGAGAGGGAAAGAATGGCCTAAGCCATTTTAGCAGCATGTAAAGCAGCAGTGGATGCAATGGGTGGTGTAGAATAGCCCTCATATACTTGAGAGATGCATAATATTCTAGTGCTTCTGTGAATAGTGGAGAGAAATGAATATTGTGTCTAGCACGTGGGAAGTCTTTATTTTTTGCTTGCATAAACTAAGCAACAATAATTTCCATAATACGATGCTGGGATTGTCGTGTCATGCTGAAGCTTAGAATGTCTGCTGAGTCAGTGTGAAGTGGCAAGAACAGCTACAAGCACGTGAGACAAAATCAGACCTGACAGGATAAGAGTGGAGGAAGACAGGTATATCAGTGCTAGTATGGTGAAGGCCCTTTTTACTATGAACTGAAAAGAGGTTACCTCACCTTAATTAGAGACACCTGACTCCAGTTAAGGGGTTGCCAGTGACATTTCAAAACCCCTCTTCTGCTGAGAGAGCAAGAGGAGGTAGAAGACATAAGTTGCAGCAGTGAGAAAAGGTTTCTCCAAGGTAGAGGGATGTTCCCCTCCCTCTTGGGGAAACACCAAATTTACTTCTGTTTGGGGAACAGCTGGGGACCAGAACCCAGCACCAACGTTCTGGTGGGCACAAGGAAATATATTTATTGTGCATTGTGGGTTTTCTTCAGTAAGAGATCAACTCAGGATTGCCTTGTCAATGTTGAAAATAAACCAAAGATAAGAACTAAAAACCTCCAGAGTAGGCCTGGGTTACTCCTGCCCCCCGTGGTCCCAAAAGCAGGAGGAAGGCAGAAGCTGATGTGTTTCTTGACTTTAGCAAAGCTTTTGACACGGTCTCCCACAATATTCTTGTCAGCAAGTTAAAGAAGTATGGGCTGGATGAATGCACTATAAGGTGGGTAGAAAGTTGGCTAGATTGTCGGGCTCAACGGGTAGTGATCAATGGCTCCATGTCTAGTTGGCAGCCAGTGTCAAGTGGAGTGCCCCAGGGGTCGGTCCTGGGGCCGGTTTTGTTCAATATTTTCATAAATGATCTGGAGGATGGTGTGGATTGCACTCTCAGCAAATTTGCAGATGATACTAAACTGGGAGGAGTGGTAGATACGCTGGAGGGCAGGGATAGGATACAGAGGGACCTAGACAAATTGGAGGATTGGGCCAAAAGAAATCTGATGAGGTTCAATAAGGATAAGTGCAGGGTCCTGCACTTAGGACGGAAGAACCCAATGCACAGCTACAGACTAGGGACCGAATGGCTAGGCAGCAGTTCTGCGGAAAAGGAGCTAGGGGTGACAGTGGACGAGAAGCTGGATATGAGTCAGCAGTGTGCCCTTGTTGCCAAGAAGGCCAATGGCATTTTGGGATGTATAAGTAGGGGCATAGCCAGCAGATCAAGGGACGTGATCGTCCCCCTCTATTTGACATTGGTGAGGCCTCATCTGGAGTACTGTGTCCAGTTTTGGGCCCCACACTACAAGAAGGATGTGGATAAATTGGAAAGAGTCCAGCGAAGGGCAACAAAAATGATTAGGGGTCTGGAACACATGACTTATGAGGAGAGGCTGAGGGAACTGGGATTGTTTAGTCTATGGAAGAGAAGAATGAGGGGGGATTTGATAACTGCTTTCAACTACCTGAGAGGTGGTTCCAGAGAGGATGGTTCTAGACTATTCTCAGTGGTAGAAGAGGACAGGACAAGGAGTAATGGTCTCAAGTTGCAGTGGGGGAGGTTTAGGTTGGATATTAGGAAAAACTTTTTCACTAGGAGGGTGGTGAAACACTGGAATGCGTTGCCTAGGGAGGTGGTGGAATCTCCTTCCTTAGAAGTTTTTAAGGTCAGGCTTGACAAAGCCCTGGCTGGGATGATTTAATTGGGGATTGGTCCTGCTTTTGAGCAGGGGGTTGGACTAGATGACCTCCTGAGGTCCCTTCCAACCCTGATATTCTATGATTCTATGTGGCAGAAAAGATGCTTTGCCACACATGATGGAGAGCTCTTTTTGTTCCCAGTATCATCAGGTTCAGTTATCACTGGCATTCACAGGCCGTTCCCGTATATGTTGCTGCAGGGAGGCACGTGACTTTCTGAATGACATCAGTGCAACACAAGGGACTTTCAGAGAGTGATTAATAATAAGGGATTGGTGGTAATTCCACTGTGTAGGACAACTTCGTATATGACAACGGGTCACAGAGTGAGGCTGGGTGGATTAAAAGGACAGTTGGTTAAACATGCAGCATTGCCAAGTCTTGATACTTTATCGCAAGCCTTGCAGTATCGGGTCTCAGGAGGAAAGGCCCAGCTCTCTGGGTCAGCTCAGGACATGTGAATCTCAGATTTCATTAAAAAAAAAAAGGTTTCTCACTCGTATGATTGTAAAGGAAAGCCCGAAAAAGGGAACCAAGGGCATCCTTAAAATTCAGAACCCCCAAGGTCATTTTAAAGAACCTAAAAGGTATTTTCTTGTAAATTTCATTATTTTTATGCACCCTCATCACTCTTTGGGGCCTGACTCATGATGCTGAATACTTCAGGCTGTCAGAGCTGTCAGCGAGCTATGAAGTTGTTAGCTGCGCTGCTAACAAGCCCTGGTGCAGTCCTTGGTTTCAGGGACAGGCTCATGGCAGAGTGGGGACAGGCAGAGGTACATTCTCAAATTGGGCTCCATCGGAAGTAGGGAGCTGGCATTCTGTGCTCTGTCCCTCTCACACAATTCAATGGGGACACTCACGTGCCTCGAGCTAAGCATGTGCTTAAGTGTTTTGAAGAACTGGGGCCAGAGTTCCCAACAACTTGCTAGATCAAGCCCAAAGGTGAACTCTCGCCTACCCGAGTACGTTCCAAGATGGGCATCTGCCACCACAGTGTAACACCCCCACAGTCACAACAGCAGCATCTCCCCTCTCTTACTTCCCTGCTGGCAAGGGACTGGCTTAGGGTTTTGGTTTTTTGTATTTAAAAGGTGAAACGATCAGGTGCAACTGCAGGAAAGACTCGGTGAGATTTTGTCTGCTGCGGCCACCAGTTGTCTTGGCTGGATTGGTTGTTTCACTGCCTGGTGGAGTTCCTCCAACTCTAGGGAGCGGGTGGGATCTCCATCACTGGAAGTTATCAAGAGCAGCTCAGACAAACACCTGCCAGGGATGGGTTAGTTATTACTTAGTCCTGCTTTGTGTGCAGAGGACTGGACTGGATGACCTACTGAGGTCCCTTTCAGTCCTACACTTCTATGATTCTCTCTCTCTCTCTCTCTTTCCACCATCTGACAGTGTCTGGTTAATGTTTATACCCCAAAGCCTTGTTCTAGCCAAGTACTTAAGCATATGCTTAATTTTAAGGACACTGAGTAGCCTCCACCTACTTAAAGTTAAGCATATGCCTGACAGCTTCACTAGATTGCGGTGCAAATGGATCCATTGTTTTTTAAAGGAATAAACGTTGCTCTCGGGATTTCATCTCATTTAGAATCCTTTAATGTCTTCAAGTAAATATAAAATAGTGTGGCTAAGCAGTTCCAGTAAGTAATAGTTGCGAGCCAAGAAAACCATTAGAAGAGGCAAATATATATTCAGAGGCAATTCACAGCTATCTCACTGTCTGGGTTCAGACCACCGCAGGAAGCGGTGGTATTTAGATTACAGAACACATGCACAAATTCACAGGTTAGCCACACTTCCAAGCATGTTCCCTCAATACAGTTCTGGTGTAAAGTGCTCATAAGAGGAAAACGTTAGCGTAATATACAGCAATCTTCCATTTACAAAGTACATAACAAGAACTGTTCCAAATATAAATAGAATCAAATATCCAACAATCAGAAAGGAAATTGCCCTGTTTGCTTACATGGGCAAAGTGGACCTGAATTCCCTGAGTCCTGCTCTAAAGCAGGTTGCAACACCTGGGTCATGTCTATGCTGGGGCCATTTGTGTTTTTCCTGCCGCTCCAACGGTTCGTACCAATGAAGGGAGATTGTAGCACTGAATGGGCTCCCATGTTTTTACCCCAGCATCCTCTAACCCTGCTCTGAATCCTGTTTACAACTACACTACCAGTGGAGTGTTACAGTCCCGATTTTCCCAAGTGCAGAAACTCAAAGGCTTCACCTCGACTAGGATTTCACGGTGTGTTGTTAGCTAAGACATTATGACATGTTCTAATAGTCTAGTGTAGATATTACCATGTGCCGTATACACCGCTTTGTCTACACTACGACCTTTTAGAAGGCATTAGGAAAGCTCTTAGCTAACACCTTGAACCAGCACTCCTAGGACTTTGTGTAGATCAGGATTTCAAGAAGAGGCACAACCCATTTGCAGCTACAGAGATTTTGCAGCTACAGAGATAAGAAAAGCAGGGCCAGGGGATACTTTAGCACATGCGCTGCACTTTTCCTCTTCAAAGCACTTCAGAAACATCAGTGAATTACGGTAGTTCTCACACCCACCCCTGGGAGGTAGGTAGGTAGCATCTCCATTTCACAGCTGAGTAATTCAGGACACAGAGAGATTGTGTGACCTCAGTCACATAGTAATTCAGTGGTACAGCCATGATGGGAACACAGGAGGCTCCTAGTCCTAACCTACTGCTCCGAAATACGCTTGGAATAACCCTGGTGATCACATTCATTCTGTCTAAAGACGGAGACAACATATGTATGTGGTGAAGCCTTATTTACTTGCAAACACCACGTTAGCCTCCCCCCCCACGGCACTGATGTATTTCCCTACAGACAAATCCTAGGATAGGGTTGTTAATAAATGAATGCAGCTGGGGTCAGGGTTTTCTAAATAGTGCTATTGGGCATAAGCCTGGCATACCATGGGGTACCTTTATCTTTTGCAATACATCAGCAGGTTTTTCATTCACGGAGCCTGTTACTGAGCAGGTCCTGGGCTCCCTCTGCTGGCAGTGTTAGTGACTGAAGGTGTGTGGAGGCAGGGCTACTGCAAAGGACTGTGGGTACAGTGGAGGCATCAGCACATCAGCCAGTGGGGGTGGCTGTTTCAAATTCCTGCGGGGGAGGATGTTAGATGTGCTGATGCCCCAGATCCCCTGCAGGTTGGGCTGCACCAAAGTTTTGTTTTCCTGACATTACCAGCCTCTGGAAATAACGTTTTTGAGTGAAAACTCCCTTCTAAAGACCAAAAGGTGCCACTCCCCACTGTCCTGGGGCTCTAGGTGCTACCCAGCCACCACCGAGCTCACTGTACCAACTGAGATCAGAGAGGGCTTTCACCAACTTAATAGGGTTTCTGGGGGTCCTTTCCTAGCCAGCCGTTTGGCTTGTTTGTCTAGGAAGCTGATGGCAATCTGGATCAGTCTCTTATCCGCAGCGGCATAAGCAGGGAAGCTGATGAGAAAGAGCACCTGCAGTAAGTACAGGACTTGGGTCTGTTTGGAGCACAGGTCTATTGCAGTCTGGAGAAGGACAGGTGGGGGAAAACAACATCTGGTTACTCATCCTTGGTATTGATTCCCAGGCCGCTTTCAGCTCTTAGCTTTTGGCTGCTGGCTTCATTGTAGCTGATCCAATGCTGCACCTCCTCTGGAAGTTCTGGGGAGTCCACCTGGAGGAAAGAGAGGCAGGATAGATTGGTTCAGGGTACAGGTTTTACAGATTCCCTGCCAGTGTCACATACAAAATAACTCAGTTGATCTCCAAATCACCCTCAGTTCAGCAACATGCACTCCTCCCTTTTCTGTCCATTATGTTTCCCACAAGATTTTGGATATCATAGAATGGTAGGACTGGAAGGCACCGCGAGAGGTCATCCAGTCCAGTCCCCTGCACTCATGGCAGGACTAAGTATCAAGGACTAAGTATATCAAGACCACTCGGATTAAACCATGGAGCGCACTGTAAGACTGAAATAAGTTCTTTAAAAAAAGAACACTCCAGGGCTGAAAATCTTACCGATTTTCTACTTGCTGCTCGTGTTTCTTAACTTTCCAGCTCATTATCATCATTAGCAAGATTTCAAAGAGAGCTAACCGATGAGAAAATGCAGCATTATAACAGTAAATATTTTTTAAATCCTAGCAGTTCTTTGGCAGGGATATAAGCCAACTTCTACCTACTGGTGATTAGAAGAAGGCTTTCCTGGGGATAAGTTATTTCGTAACTCCCTGCTGCAAGGAAGGCTTGCACCTTCCTCTGAAGCACCGGTCCTGAGCTTTGTCAGAGACTAGACAGGAACCTCCACGCTGGATCAGAGCAATGGTCCTGCATTGTCCTGGAAGAAGAAATGTTCTTGCTCTGGTGCTCAAAGGCCAAAGTACCTGCTGATCTTGTGTCAAAATCCTCACCAGGGAGGAATCACCTGAGAAGACCAAACTGGAGCCGGACCCAGTATCACTGTTGCCCAGAGCTGTCTGGGGCTTGTGACCTTGCATTGGGAATAAGGAGGGAGGCTGTGGCTGGCTAAGTGGGGCAGTGGGGGCCCTGTGTGGGTTTGCAGAGAGAGGCCGAAGGGGGCCAGAGGGGTTTGTTGTGGGAAGTCCATGGGCATCGAAAAGGGCCAGGAGCACCAAGACGCAGCGCCAGAGTGGAGCCCTGCCCAGGACTCCAGAACTGTGTGTAGACGCATTGCTCAGTGTCTGCCCTCTCAGACTGTGGTACCGCTGGGCCTGGAGGGCCATGTGCAGGCTGCACCCTGGCTGTTTCTCTCCAGCCGTCCCTCTGTAACTCAATATTTCCCTTTCCCATAGTCAGTGCTCTATTCCGGGGGGGCGGGGGGGAGTCTATTTGCTGCGGGGGGGGGGGGGGGAATGTGTGGAACAGGTGCCCCTGGGGCAGAAGGGGCTTTTCCCTGCTGCGTCCCTGTGCCCACCTCTTCTTAGAATAGAATCATAGAATATCAGGGTTGGAAGGGACCTCAGGGGGTCATCTAGTCCAAACCCCGACTCAAAGCAGGACCGACCCCAACTAAATCATCCCAGCCAGGGCTTTGTCAAGCCAGGCCTTAAAAACCTCTAAGGATGGAGATTCCACCACCTCCCTAGGGAGCCCATTCCAGTGCTTCACTGCCCTCCTCGTGAAATAGGGTTTCCTAATATCCAACTTAGACTTCCCCCACTGCACCTTGAGACCATTGCTCCTCGTTCTGTCATCTGCCACCACTGAGAACAGCCGAGCTCCATCCTCTTTGGAACCGCCCTTCAGGAAGGTGAAGGCTGCTATCAAATCCCCCCTCACTCTTCTCATCTGCAGACTACATAAGCCCAGTTCCCTCAGCCTCTCCTCGTAAGCCATGTGCTCCAGCCCCCTAATCATTTTCGTTGCCCTCCGCTGGACTCTCTCCAATTTGTCCACATCCCTTCCGTAGTGGGGGGACCTAATCTGGATGCAATACCCCAGGTGTGGCCTCACCAGTGCCGAATAGAGGGGAATGATCGCTTCCCTCCACCTGCTGGCCCTGCTCCTGCTCATACCAATCCCCGGCCACAGCTGCTCTCTTGCCAGCGTCCTTGCCGGGCGGTTGTGCCGCCCTGGTGCCCGCTTCACTGAGGATGCTCCTGCGCGCACAGCCCCCGCCCGGCCTCACCTGTCTCTGGTACAGGTGCTGCACCAGGCGCCCGGGGCTGCTGCCGGCCACGTGCAGGCGGCAGAGCAGCAGGGCGCAGACGAAGCCGTCGCGGGGGCTCAGGAACCGCTGCTCCAGGTAGAAGGCGCGGGCGTCCCAGCCCAGCAGGCGGGTGCGCACGGCGAAGCGCTCGAAGAGGCGCAGCGGGCGGCGGTGACGGGCGCAGGAGGCGGCCAGCGCGAGGCTGCCCCCCAGGGCGCGCAGGGCGCTGAAGATGCCGCAGCGCGCCAGGTGGGCGCAGCGCGCCAGGTCGGCCTCGCGCAGGTAGCGGGCGTTGTTCATGTGCAGCAGGCAGTCCAGGTCCGAGGGCAGCACCAGGCCCGGCCAGCTCTGCTCCTGCAGCACGTCCCGCAGCCGGGGCTGCAGCCACCGGGCGCGCAGCACGGCCAGCGGCAGGCGCAGCAGGTACCAGGCGTCCAGCAGGCCGAACAGCGCGGCCCCCGCGCCCAGCAGCACCAGCAGCATCGCCGCAGCCTCCCGCCTGCCGGCAGCGTCCAGGGATGCCGGGAAGGGGCGGGACCCAGCAGCGGCTGCTTCCTCCCGGTCCTGCTCCGCAAGGCCCCGTTCCGTCCGCCCCCTTGCACCGCCCCTTTGCCTTCGGCTGCACCGGCCAGCGAGATGGCCCCGCACTGGAGCAGGCGTCTCTCCCCGCCCGCTGCCTCCCCCCCCCCCCGGCTGCTGCCGGCAGCCCGAGCTCCTCGGTCCACGAGGACTATCGCAAGCCCCGCTGCCCCCGCCCTGGCGGTCGGACTTCTTGCAGCGCTGCTCTCCTGCCACCCCTCCCCCGCCGCGCCGCCCCAGTGTGTGCAGCCTTGGCACCCCCCCCCCCCTCTGGTGATTGCAACCCTGGCTCCCTCCCCAGTCCTCTCCCAGCCCTGCGGAGGGTCTCCAGAGGCAGCTTGAGGGCTAGAGCCAACCCCCCTGGGTACGTGATTGAGCCAGGGTCCTTAGGGCATGTCTACACTTGCCATTTAAAGCGGGAAAAGTCCCTTTTTGGGGGGCGCAAACCTCGTGGGAGCGTCTACACTTGCCAATGACTTTTTGCGGTGAAACTCAGAAGTTTCCCCACAGAAGGAAAGCCTCCTCCGCCAGAGGCGTGCAGCTCTTACCGGGGATGCTCTTGCGGCTATGGGCAAGGGAAGACAGGCTCTCCCCCGCAGGCTATCCCACAGTGCCTCGGCGACCAGTCTGGCCAGCGGCTCTGCTGCCCTGACGCCAGGGAAACAGACATCCACCCTGTAAAGCCCCGGGAACTTTGAAACTCCCCTTCCCGTTTTCTTGGCAAGTGCTCAGGTGCCATCTGGCCGGCTGACAATAGCTGCTCCAGGGAGCAAAGGATCCCCAGCTGGAGCAGTGCTGAGCTCCTGGGACTGATCAGTGTTTGGAGAGAGGAGGCTGTGCAGGGAGGCAAGCTGCCCCACAAACACCCCCCCTCTCCCCCTTCCCCACAAAGCCATCTTCAAAATGGAGAGAGCTGCACTGTGGGATAGCTGCCCTAGAGCATCCGGGATGGAAATGCTGCAAATGTAGGAAGTAAGTGAGTACCCAGACCAGGGCTTTACTTTCACCGGTTCCCTATCACCGGTGAAACTGACAGCGCCAAAGCTCTGCAAGTGTGGACAGAGCCTTAGACGAAGTCACCTTTCCAGGGCTTGCCCCGTGACTTGAGCTTCCTGAGCCAAGCTCCCTCTGCAGATGGGCTGGCTGAGATTATGAAGCCAGAAGAGAGCCCTGGGATGGAGTCTGATCTGCTGTATTGGTTCAGATGGAATGTTTGGGCCAAAAAGGTCTTAACACAACCCAACCGTATTCAACAAGGTTTGGGGTTTGGTACACAGAGACCTCAGCTTGCTTAGTACCATGGCAAACCCACCACTGAATTGTTGTTTAACCTTTTTATTAAAGATACAGAAAAGAAGGAAAAAGTTCAAGCATTTGACATGGAAAGCGCTTGAGCATAAGTCAGGCTTTTAACTACATCCTTAACTACATCCCTACATTAACTTTTTCCTTTAGCGGGAGAGAGATTTTAGAAGGAACCCACCCCTTGTCTGACAGTCTTTTAGATGCTATTCAAGACATGCTTTTGGGGGAAAAGTGATGGGCTGGGAGCTGTTAAAATCCAGTCTCATTTCCTGGAAGACAAAACAAGACAAACACACAAAAGGGCAGAGAAAAGAACAGCAAAGAGAGACATTTATCAGGGGGTAGCCGTGTTAGTCTGTATCCACAAAAACAACAAGGAGTCCGGTGGCACCTTAAAGACTAACAGATTTATTTGAGCATAAGCTTTCGTGGGTAAGCTGGGGTGGGGTTTTTACCCACGAAAGCTTATGCTCAAATAAATCTGTTAGTCTTTAAGGTGCCAAAGAGAGACACTGTAGCCTCTGTCTCTGGTGGTAAGTCTCACATGCAACCTCAGAGCTGACAAAGAGGCCAGCACAGGGGCTGATCAGCTGCTCTGAGGCCTGGCAAACTCATGCCAGCATTGGGCTGTTTAGGGCAGTGCTTTTAGTCGCTTCTTTCTGGTCACAGGCTTACAGAAGTGCTGCAAAATGTGTCATCTTGGCTAGCTAAACTAGACTTTTATTATACAGATGGGAAAAAAGAGAAGGATAGAAACAAGAAGAAACATGGCGTTCTATTGGTCGGCCTTTTTGTTTGGATGAATGCAGTCTTTTTGTGCCTTTTCTCAGCAACATTTGTTGTGGTTGTTGTTGTGACATCTTAGAAACTTTCACTTACTTTTTACAGCAGAGCTCACAATCAGGGTGAATTTGTAGGCCCGTTGATTACAACAGACTTCCTGCCTAACACAGGCCATAGGACTTCCCTGAATGTTTGAACTACAGCAGATTTTTCAGAAAAAAAAAAAAAATCCAATCTTGATTGAAAAATTGCCAGTGATTCAGAATCAAGCACGACTCTTGGTAAATTGTTCCAATTCGCCTCTGTAATTACCCTCCCTGTTAAAAATTTGCACCTTATTGCCAAGTCTGAATTTGTCTAGCTTCAACTCCCAGCCATTGGAGCTTGTTCGATTTTTGTCTGCTAGATTGAAATGCCCATTATCAAATTTTAGTTCCCTATGGTCAGATTGTTGTTCCCCATTGGAGGGGGGCAGCTGGTCCCTGGGCAATGGCTTGGAATTGTACAGGAAGAGATTGCAGAGCTGTTGAACGTGACTTTGCTTGTTGGATCCTTCCGCAGACCTGCCAGCCTGAAGAAGAGCCCCACTGGGAGTTCAGGGCCCCTGCCAGCTTCCCCCTTGTACAGACCACGGCAAATAATTTGACATGTTCAGACAATACAACGTGGAGAATTCAGCTCAGCTCATGTCGCCACTTCTGGCTTGGGATCTGCATCCAAAGGCCAGAGAGATAATGTCGAACTCCAGTCTTTACAGTGTAGAGTGGGAAGGGGGAATCGGGACCTTCTTTTAAAAAGGATAATGGTGAGGTTGGTCTGCTCTGGCGTTTAGAGTTCAGACTCTCTGAGGTATGGGCAGGAAGGGGGCTTACCAGTCTGAAATGGAGGGGAAGCAGTAACTGGAGGAGGAGACCTTTCTCTGCCCGAGGCAGCATGCCCCCTCTAATGGTGGGAATCAGCATTTTTCACCCCTAGATCTCAAAGCACTTTACAAAGCTGTGCCAGCGAAGCTGTGTCCGTGTTACAGCTGGGAAAACTGAGGCACGGAGCAATGACCCCATGACTTGAACAGGGTCGCACACGGAGTCAGTGGCAGAGCCATGATGAGAGGGCTGGTCCTCTGCCCTTGCCACAAGCTCGTGCTGTGCCCCCTTGTGGGACTCCAAACATACAGGCCCAGTGCAAGGACCAGCTAGAGGCAGCGTGCAGCAGAGGACAGAGCAGACATCTTGCCCATCAGGTTTCTGATCAGTTTCCATGTGCCAGAGTTCATGGGAGTGACGCTGGACCTTACCCCGGATGGGAAGGTGACACAGAGGAAAGGCTGGTCAAAGTGAAACATTTATAACTGGAATTCAGGGCCTGCTGCCCAGATCTCCTTCCCTCATTTACGTGAGTCATCCTGTTGATTTCAGCGGGGCGGCTCACATGCCAAAGTCTTTGTCATGGGAATGAGAGTGGTGCAAAGTCCAAATTCTCCCTCCTAGATGGGACAGAGCTAAGAATCCCTGGCAAGCCATTTCTGAACTGGATCCGGTTACCCTGGATCTAGTTTTACTGCAGAGGTGGGACAAATGTGCCTTGAAAACATTCTCAAGGGGCGGGGGCGAGGAGGGGGGGGAGATCCTAAGCTGGGTCAGATCCTCAGCAGAGGATGTGCTCCATGAAGACTGGATCTGGCCCAGTAATATATTTCCCTTTTATTTTTTTGGGGGGGGGAGACAGGGGGGCCCGGAGGCAGGTGTCTGAAGCCAACTGGGAACTTGTCTGGGTTTTAGTGCAATTGAAAGTAAAGAACTGAGACTATTAGTTCACGTCTGGCAAAGGGCAGGCAGGTTCCGTACTAGCTGGACCAGCATTTCTGATGTGCACAACCCTCCTGCCCTTCCAACTCTGGGCCTCTCTCTTGAACTGTGCAGCGGGCTTTGCAACCTAGAGAAACTCTCAGATGAGCCCTCAAACTCGTTTCGCTCATTGTTCTAAGCAGCATTTGAAAACCGACCTCTTGGGGTTCAAGCACGCTGAGAAAATGGGAGGTGGAAATTGACATCCCCAGAGAACAAGAAAAGAAGGACTTGTGGCACCTTAGAGACTAACAAATTTATTTGCGCATAAGCTTTCGTGAGCTACAGCTCACTTCATCGGATACATTCAGAACAGGGAATCACTATGTTAAGCTATTTATCGTACAGAAAGATGGGGGACTGCAGTGCTTGGGAGCTGCTAAGAAGAAATCAAATGTGGCATGATTGGGGTTAAATGCTGGATCCCCTGCACAAGAAAACAGGTTTTAGGTGAGAATTGGGGGGCACCCTGCATTTTCCCCTGACACCAGCCCTGCATGGCCCTACTTGGATGGATTGGCTGGTGAGTTTCTGTAGTTCTTTGACCTGCCTGCCATGGCTCTGTCTTGCTCCTCCACCTCCCCCCAGTACAGAACAGTGCCCACCCCCACACAGTCCCTGTCATCCGACCCTTCCTGCTATGCAGAATGGCCATGTCTCTTCCACATCCCCATCCCTGGAGGGCTGCAGCGGCAGGATGTAGTCAATGCTGAAGAAACGAGTCCCCTTGATTAGCAGCTGGGAGCAGAGCGCTGCCCAGGGTTTCAAAGCTGGGTGGGTTTGATCTCCAAAGGTCCATTAAATTCCCGGCATCGATTGAAGAGGCCACAGTTAACTGAAGAAATATCTTCCTCAAGCGTCTAACAGTGCCACGCATTGGGCAGCGTGGCCAGGAGGATTTCTCTCTGAGACCCTGCTATATTACAGCATGACACTCAGGAGGGTCCAGAGAGTGGCAGCTGTGATCACCACGGCACTGGCTCTCAGCCCTGGCACTCCCCCGGCATTGCACAGGTCGCTGTAACAGCACGAGATGGGGTGGGACTCCCCAATTCCATCCGGGTCGGAATGCATGCACGTTTCAGCACAGGATTTGGAGACGGTGATGTTCCTGAAAAAGGGGTAACCTGTAATGGATAGATTAGGAAAAAAAAGGGAGAGAGAAATGGTGAAGGGAGGTTTATAGATTTAGGGCCTGGTTCTCCTTTATGCTAAGGCTACTTTACACTGTCTTGGAAGTAGAAAGGGGCCTTAGAAGGGTAAGCAAACTATATCCAAAGGAGCCTGAGTGCAGGTGAGCAAAAAGCTCATTGGCTTTAGTTAGTATCTGTAATCCAGTGGTACCCACAGTGTGCCAGGTGCTGTGTACGTGCATGTGAAGACACAGTCCCGGTGCCAAAGTTGCATGGAATTCAGACCCAGGCACCAGCTGGTATTCCCGTCCTCTCCAGGGGCCTGATTCTGAATGGATGCCAGTGTAAATTAAGGTTTCAGAGTAACAGCCATGTTAGTCTGTATTCGCAAAAAGAAAAGCTCATGCTCAAATAAATTGGTTAGTCTCTAAGGAGCCACAAGTACTCCTTTTCTTTTAGTGTAAATTAAGGGTAAAGTCACTGCATCTTATGACGGGGCACAGCCATATGAACAGTACAGTAGTTTCTCCGATAATCACACAGTGCAGACGGTCAGTTCAGAGTGTGCAGAAGATGCTCCTGTAAAATTAGCACTGGCATGTTGTTGTTCTCCTTTGTAAACAACCAGCACCGGCCAAAGCTTCTGTGAAGCAAAGTGAACAAAGGGAGTCCAGGTCCCCACAAGTTAGAGAGGTAAGATTGCCTGATACATAGAACCATAGAATAGCGGGGTTGGAAGGGACCTCAGGAGGTCATCTAGTCCAACCCCCTGCTCAAAGCAGGAATGAAGCATAGATGAAGCAAAGTAAGCAGAGAGAGCCCAGATCCTGGTGATTTACCACTAGGGTAGAGTTAAATAGACTATTCTCCTTCTTCTGTAAATTTGGATTTGGACTTCTCCATTTGGGTTCCTCAGAGACAGTGTAGGGGACAATCTCACACTGGCTGGGGAAGCGGGTAGAAGGAAAAAAGGGAAGAGGGTGCGTGAGAAGTTATAACCGAGATGCATTTCCTTTGCCTTGTTTATTTGCAGTGATTGGCTGAGACTTACCCGAGTCTACAGAATGCAAAGTTGTCTTGCATGCAGTGTCGTTCTTAGAGCAGTTGCTGACTGTGGTGCACGCAGAAAGATCCGTCGGTTCTTTGCAGGTGTAGCATCGCAAGGACTGGGCTGTCAAGAGGAACAAAATGGCATGCCTCTGAATAGATCTTAGCAGGTGCTGAGTGTGGCTCTGCTTTTTTGTCAGCTTTGGACAACCTGCAATTATGCTAAATGGCTGTTTAGAACACCAGATTCCCTCCCCCCCGCAGGGTACATTGCGATTGTAAGTCACAGGTTCAAGTACCTTGATAACCAGCCATGTGCAATGGCATTTGAACCCAGAACTTCAGAGCTGAAAGCATGAACCTCTACCACTTGAGCTAAAAGACCAAGCTGTAGCTGGCTCATTGATTATTATTCTTTTATTTTGGAAGGACCTAAGATCCTCTGTCCCCTAGTTTGGGTTCCGCAACTTGAAAAGTGAAGGGATCTAGTATGAATCACCTGCCTGGCGATCCTCATTACTTCCTTGTAGGATTGCTACCTCTGAGGTTATACCAGGTGCCTGCGTGGTCAGCATTTTTGCCAAGCAGTAGACCCTTGTTCCTGTCCCGCAGGTTTATATACATGAGAGCCGGTGCTGGGAGCTGTTGTGTGTCCACGCACAAAGAGCAAGTTCCAGCCACCTGAAATGACTTTGCTTTTAGATTAAGAAAAGCAACAAAGAACAAAAGAGATGTTTCCTCGTGAGTGTGTGTACATGCTGGAGTAAGATGAGGCCCTGAAACATAAACCCTTGTATCAGAGGCCTGGTATGAGGCCTAAGGCCTGAGTTAAAGTAATGGTCAAGACTTGGCTGACATAAAGCAAAGTTAAGCTGCGAGCCAGAGGCAGGCCCTGCTCACAGATGCTGGCAAGGAAAGGGCTGATGTTGCAAAAATACACATCCCTAAAGTATGACAGGTTGCAGAGTAGCAGCCGTGTTAGTCTGTATCCGCAAAAAGAAAAGGAGGACTTGTGGCACCTTAGAGACTAACCAATTTATTTGAAAATAAGCATCCGATGAAGTGGGCTGTAGCTCACGAAAGCTCATGCTCAAATAAATTGGTTAGTCTCTAAGGTGCCACAAGTCCTCCTTTTCTTTTTACATCCCTAAAAGGTACTGGACACTCGAGATACCAGAACACCCTGAGGCTTGCACATTCCGCACACATAACAAGGAACAGGTGGACCCATCCTAAAGACAGGAGCAAAGGGCAGTATGGTGGATGGCGTTGTTTTGTTCGAACCAACGTGTACAAGGGGAGAGGCGGCACCTTGCTACGTAGAGGTGTTGCACCTCAGTACATCAGGAGCGCTGTGTAACTTGTTTGTACTTGTGTATAAGAATGCATCCCTGGGGCGGTGTGTCTGTCCAGCCTAGGGGGCAGTGGAGTGTCCCGCCACTGACTGAGCTGCGTCCATTGTCAGAGAGCACATATGGACTAGCAGAACTGTAGACATCTGATGCGGGGAGCTAGAAGACTGTGTTTCGTTTGACCATAAACCTGGCCGGTGCCTTCGTACCTTATCGGAGTCTGTGGTCATTGGGGGTTCTCTCGGGGTCTGCTGTGTCAGCGATCTGCGCAGAGCCAGGGCAGCACACAGAGGGAACACACGCACGCAGCCGACTGCTATCAGCATTGGACAGAGCAGAGCACCACACTGGTGGCGTCTGACAACACGTGTGTGTGTATTCTGGACCAAACTGCAGCGGCACCAAGGGCAAAGTGGTTGCTGTCATTTCAAGGTGCTGTTCACATGAAACAAAACGGGTCTCAGTTATACCCCTACCATAGCACCCACTATCACTGAGCTCCAGCTTCCACTCCAAGACCCCCTCGCACTTGCTCAGAGGGTTCTCAAAACAAATTCCTTTCAGGATGAATTTTTCTATGCACATTCTCTCAACTCAGAAGAGAATTTTATGAAGTTAGTTAGTTATTTTTTAGACTAACTTGGTTCAGCCACCATCTGAGTTGTGTATGTGTGTGTCAGTTGCACTGATGTAACTGAGATCAGAATATGGGCCAGTGAATTTCAGATTTACCCCAGAGTTACTGAGGACAGAGCAAGGACAATGCACTCCTTAAGGTATGCTATTGCGGTATAAAACCACTGATGATGTTACAGTTGTTTTGTAATATGCTAAGAGCAGCTGCTTGCACAGTCAAGACCTTTGACGTATTTCTTCTTTCCTATGTGTCCTTTTTATAAACGTGATCAGTCTGGTAGTAGTTAAAAAAATGCAAGAAACGTTTCTACTGCCACCGCCTGGCGAAAATGTAGAAAGAAATGAATTTTGTTTCTAAGAATATATTACTTGGATCCAGGTGCTCTGTATGGACAATTCTCCATAGCCTCATCATAGAATCATAGAATATCAGGGTTGGAAGGGACCTCAGGAGGTCATCTAGTCCAACCCCCTGCTCAAAGCAGGACCAATCCCCAATTTTTGCCCCAGATCCCTAAATGGCCCCCTCAAGGATTGAACTCACAACCCTGGGTTTAGCAGGCCAATGCTCAAACCACTGAGCTATCCCTCCCCCCTACCTAGGGTAGTCATTTTGGCTGGAATTTTCAAAGGATGCTAAGGCAATTAGCTATCCAGTTCCTATTGAATTTCAAGGGGAGTTGAGCATGTAGCTCCTTTGAAAATGCCAGCCTCAAACTGTGCAGAGGGAGGGCAGAGTATGAAATGCTCCCATTTTGATTTGCAGATGCTCTCCACCTACTTTGCACAGGTCGGAATGACAATATAGGGTGGAAGACTGTGGTAAATTAGGCTCAGTGGGCCAGATCCCACCTCGCAGGGTCCTAGAGTCCAGGCTCTAGCCCGAGCTGGAATGTCTGCACCACAGTTAAACAGCCCCATAGCCTGAGCCCTATGAGCCCAAGGCAGCTGGCATGGGCCAGTGGCAGATTTTTAAGTGCGGTGTAGACATATCCTTGTGGTACGGGGCTAAAACCAGCAGTGTAGATGTTCTCCCTTGGGCTGGATCTCGGGCTCTGAGACCCACCCCCTTCTCTGGGTTTTGCAGCCTGAGCTCCAACCCAAGCGGGAACATCTACACTGATCATTTTAGCCCCGGGTGTGAGTCCTGTGAGCCTGAGTCAGTTGGCCCAGGCTCTGAGACTCACTGATGTGCTATTTTTTTTTTTTTTTTTGCATAAAGATGGTTGTTAACATGTGGGATCAGAACTTCAGCAAGTATAAATCATGGCCCGGCCAGCGAATTTTGGTTGGGCCTGATTCTGACCTCACAACAGTTTTCCACTAGGGTAACTCCATTGACTTCAGTGGAGTTACTTCTGATTTACACCAGCTTAAAGGAGAAGAGAATCAGGCCCCCACAGTCCTTGGCAAATCAACCCTTCCCAGAGGAGCAAAAGGCCATTATTGCCATGGAGAGGGGGCCGTGGAAGGGACCAAAGAAGCACGGGGGAGAGGTTACAAAACTAAGGAACAATCCAATGGTGAGGAAAGAGTCCACGGAGAAGCAGAACAAGGGCATACAAAGGGCTGTGCAATGCTCTGGCCTGCTGTCACGGTTCCTCCCCCACTCTGAACTCTAGGGTACAGATGTGGGGACCTGCATGAAAAACCTCCTAAGCTTATCTTTACCAGCTTAGGTCAAAACTTCCCCAAGGTACAAAATATTACACCTTGGACTGGCCGCTACCACCACCAAACTAATACTGGTTACTGGGGAAGAGCTGTTTGGACGCGTCCTTCCCCCCAAAATACTTCCCAAAACCTTGCACCCCACTTCCTGGACAAGGTTTGGTAAAAAGCCTCACCAATTTGCCTAGGTGACTACAGACCCAGACCCTTGGATCTTAAGAATAATGAACAATCCTCCCAACACTTGCACCCCCCCTTTCCTGGGAAATGTTGGATAAAAAGCCTCACCAATTTGCATAGGTGACCACAGACCCAAACCCTTGGATCTGAGAACAATGAAAAAGCATTCAGTGTTTTACAAGAAGACTTTTAATAAAAAATAGAAGTAAGTAGAAATAAAGAAATCCCCCCTGTAAAATCAGGATGGTAGATATCTTACAGGGTAATTAGATTCAAAAACATAGAGAACCCCTCTAGGCAAAACCTTAAGTTACAAAAAAGATACACAGACAGAAATAGTTATTCTATTCAGCACAATTCTTTTCTCAGCCAATTAAAGAAATCATAATCTAACACATACCCAGCTAGATTACTTACTAAAAGTTCTAAGACTCCATTCCTGTTCTGTCCCTGGCCAAGACGACTACAGACAGACACAGACCCTTTGTTTCTCTCCCTCCTCCCAGCTTTTGAAAGTATCTTGTCTCCTCATTGGTCATTTTGGTCAGGTGCCAGCGAGGTTACCTTTAGCTTCTTAACCCTTTACAGGTGAGAGGAGCTTTCCCCTGGCCAGGAGGGATTTCAAAGGGGTTTACCCTTCCCTTTATATTTATGACACCTGCACACCCGAGAGTGATTCAAGGGATCCCGGTTCCGTGCCCAGCCATGCCCCGTCTCACTGCAGGACCTAGGGCAACTCACTTTCCCCTCTCTGTGCCTCAATCTTTCCATCTGTAAAATAGGTCAGTGTCATGTCCCCCACCTATGGTATTTTAATATTAAGCAATGTTATGATACCCCAGAGGGAAATAACTAAGTATGTGGAATAGGTTACCTGGAAGGGGGCTGAAACAAGAACATGGGGCAGACCCTCAGCTGGGGTTAAGTTGGTGCAGGTCTGGTGAAGTAAATGGAGCTCTGTTCACTTAACCCAGCAGAGTAGCTGGCCCGTGGTATATAAATAAGTCCAGCAGATGGAGAGGATCGAGGAGTAGGGAGGAAAGGCAGGACAGCGCGAATCAGGAAAACCCCCAAGTGGTTAACTCTTGAAAGACTCCCGGGTTACACCTAAAGTCACAGCAGAGATGTCAAGAGAACCCCCCCAGCAGGCTGTTAAATCTCAGCACTACCAGGGATGCGCACTGCAAGGATATATAACAGGAACACAAGGATCACAACAAGACTGGATCACACCCAAGCTTCATCAGGGCCAGGGTCTGTCCCTGACTGTAGCCAGAACCGGATGCTTCAGGGGAAGGTTCAGGAAACGCTATAGGAGGCATGTGGAGGATCATCTCCCCCATGAAGGTCTCATTCCAACCCCACTAGCTAGAGATGGGCTTAAATGCTGACTCCCATGGGTTATCTCCTGTCAAGGTTCCTCCCCCACTCTGAACTCTAGGGTACAGATGTGGGGACCTGCATGAAAAAACCTCCTAAGCTTATCTTTACCAGCTTAGGTCAAAACTTCCCCAAGGTACAAAATATTACACCTTGGACAGGCCGCTACCACCACCAAACTAATACTGGTTACTGGGGAAGAGCTGTTTGGACGCGTCCTTCCCCCCAAAATACTTCCCAAAACCTTGCACCCCACTTCCTGGACAAGGTTTGGTAAAAAGCCTCACCAATTTGCCTAGGTGACTACAGACCCAGACCCTTGGATCTTAAGAACAATGAACAATCCTCCCAACACTTGCACTCCCCCTTTCCTGGGAAATGTTGGATAAAAAGCCTCACCAATTTGCCTAGGTGACTACAGACCCAGACCCTTGGATCTTAGAACAATGAAAAAGCATTCAGTGTTTTACAAGAAGACTTTTAATAAAAAATAGAAGTAAATAGAAATAAAGAAATCCCCCCTGTAAAATCAGGATGGTAGATATCTTACAGGGTAATTAGATTCAAAAACATAGAGAACCCCTCTAGGCAAAACCTTAAGTTACAAAAAAGATACACAGACAGAAATAGTTATTCTATTCAGCACAATTCTTTTCTCAGCCATTTAAAGAAATCATAATCTAACACATACCTAGCTAGATTACTTACTAAAAGTTCTAAGACTCCATTCCTGTTCTGTCCCCGGCCAAGACGACTACAGACAGACACACAAACCCTTTGTTTCTCTCCCTCCTCCCAGCTTTTGAAAGTATCTTGTCTCCTCATTGGTCATTTTGGTCAGGTGCCAGCGAGGTTACCTTTAGCTTCTTAACCCTTTACAGGTGAGAGGAGCTTTCCCCTGGCCAGGAGGGATTTCAAAGGGGTTTACCCTTCCCTTTATATTTATGACACGCCCCCCAAATCTCAGCTAGGGTGAAACACTGGCTGGGATTTCTTCCTGGAGCTCTAGGAAAACAGAGTTAATAAGACACATGCATCTCTAAATATACTACCAAGTACATAAAGACTAACAATATTTTCCACATCTCAAGGACGATTTTAACCAGTTGATTATGGGAAACTTTCACGGGAGAGTGCATCAGCCACTTTGTTAGAAGCTCCTGAGATGTGTTGGATGTCGAAATCAAAATCTTGGAGAGCTAAACTCCACCGAAGAAGTTTTCTGTTAGTTTCTTTGACGGTGTGAAGCCACTTTAGTGCAGCATGGTCGGTTTGCAGGTGGAAACGCCGTCCCCAAACATATGGGCGTAGCTTTTCCAGAGCGTAGACAATGGCATAACATTCTTTTTCAGTGACTGACCAGTTGCTTTCCCTCTCAGACAGTTTTTTGCTGAGAAACACTACAGGGTGGAATTCTTGATCAGGTCCTTTCTGCATTAAAACTGCTCCCACACCACGCTCGGATGCATCTGTGGTTACTAGGAACGGTTTGTCAAAGTCTGGGGCCCTTAGTACAGGGTCAGACACGAGTGTCGCTTTAAGCTTGTTAAAGGCCTTCTGACACTTTCCGGTCCACTGAACAGCATTTGGCTGTTTCTTTTTGGTTAGGTCTGTCAGTGGGGCAGCGATTTGGCTGTAGTGCGGTACAAATCGTCTGTAATAACCGGCCAAGCCTAAGAAGGATTGAACCTGTTTCTTTGACTTTGGGACAGGCCACTTTTGGATAGCATCCACTTTGGCCTGTAGGGGGCTGATAGTTCCTTGACCCACCTGGTGTCCAAGGTAAGTCACTCTGTTTAGGCCTATTTGACACTTCTTAGCCTTAACAGTTAGTCCTGCCTCCCTTATGCGCTCAAGGACTTTTTGTAGATGTTCCAGGTGGTCTGCCCAGGAATCCGAAAATATGGCCACATCGTCAAGGTAGGCGACTGCATATTCTCCTAATCCCGCTAGGAGACCATCTACAAGTCTTTGGAAAGTGGCGGGTGCATTTCGCAGCCCGAAAGGGAGTACATTAAATTCATACAGCCCGAGATGTGTGATGAAGGCTGACCTTTCCTTGGCAGATTCATCTAGCGGTACCTGCCAGTACCCCTTGGTTAAGTCCAAGGTAGAGATGAACTGGGCCCGTCCCAGTTTCTCTAATAGTTCATCTGTGCGTGGCATGGGATAGTTGTCTGGGCGAGTTACAGCATTTAGCTTACGGTAGTCCACGCAAAAACGTATTTCCCCATCTGGTTTGGGAACTAGAACCACTGGAGATGCCCATGCACTTTCAGAGGGGCGGATTACACCCATCTGTAACATATCCTGGATCTCCCGTTCTATAGCAGTTTTAGCTTGAGGAGACACCCGGTAAGGTTGGACCCTAATTGGGTGAGCATTACCTGTGTCAATGGAGTGGTATGCCCGTTCAGTCGGTCCTGGGGTGGCTGAGAACGTTGGCGCATAGCTAGTGCACAGCTCCTGGATCTGCTGTCGCTGCATACGCCCAAGGGTCATGGAGAGGTTCACCTCTTCCACACCACCAGCACATTTCCCTTCGTAGTAGACACCTTCAGGCCACTCAGCGTCGTCTCCTCCCTGGGCTGTAAACTGACAAACCTTTAATTCTCTGGAATAAAAGGGCTTTAGAGAATTAATATGATACACCTTAGGCTTTCGGTTGGAGGTGGGGAATGCTATGAGATAATTAACAGCTCCCAGGCGCTCCTGGACCACGAATGGCCCTTCCCACGATGCTTCCATTTTATGGGCCTGGAGTGCCTTTAAGACCATGACCTGGTCTCCTACTTTGAAGGAACGCTCTCTGGCATGTTTATCATACCAGGCTTTTTGCTCTTTTTGAGCATCCTGTAAGTTTTCTCTAGCAAGGGCTAAAGAGGTTCGGAGGGTGTTTTGTAGGTTGGTTACAAAGTCCAGAATGTTAGTTCCTGGAGAAGGTGTAAATCCCTCCCATTGCTGCTTCACCAACTGCAATGGCCCCTTAACCTCACGGCCATATACAAGTTCAAATGGGGAAAACCCTAAACTGGGACGTGGTACAGCTCTGTAGGCAAAGAGCAACTGCTGCAATACTAGGTCCCAATCATTGGAGTGCTCATTTACGAATTTACCTATCATGGCCCCCAAAGTTCCATTAAACTTCTCCACCATGCCATTTGTTTGATGATGGTAAGGAGTGCAAACCAAGTGATTTACCCCATGAGCTTCCCAAAGGTTTTTCATAGTTCCTGCCAGGAAATTAGTCCCTGCATCTGTGAGGATGTCGGAGGGCCAACCTACCCTGGCAAAAATGTCTGCTAGTGCCTGGCACACACTTTTAGCCCTGGTGTTGCTTAGAGCTACTGCTTCCGGCCATCGGGTGGCAAAATCCATGAAAGTCAGTATGTACTGCTTTCCTCTGGGTGTCTTTTTTGGAAAAGGACCCAGAATATCCACAGCTACTCGCTGAAATGGAACTTCAATGATGGGGAGTGGCTGGAGAGGAGCTTTGACCTGGTCTTGGGGTTTTCCCACTCTTTGGCACACCTCACAAGACTGGACATAGGTAGAAACATCCTTGCCCATTCCCTCCCAGTGGAATGACCCCCCCAAACGGTCTTTGGTCCTGTTCACCCCAGCATGGCCACTAGGGTGATCATGGGCTAAGCTCAAGAGCTTGGCCCGGTATTTAGTTGGAACTACCAACTGTCTCTGAGGATGCCAGTCTTCCTGGTGTCCACCAGAAAGAGTTTCCTTGTATAAAAGTCCTCTTTCTACAACAAACCTGGATCGATTAGAAGAGCTGAGAGGCGGTGGGTTGCTCCGTGCCGCCGTCCAAGCTCTCTGGAGGCTTTCATCTGCTTCCTGTTCGGTCTGGAACTGTTCCCTTGATGCTGGAGACATCAGTTCCTCATGGGATTGTGGACCTAGGCTTGGTCCCTCTGGAAGCGATATAGGGGATGGAGCTGTTTCTGTTGACTGTGAACCGCTCTCCGCTGGTGCACTATGTTGGGATTCAGGCTCCGGCTGAGCCTCTTGTGTAGGGTTATCGGCTGCTGCCAGTTCAGGTTCGGTGGGGCCCTCTGGTGTTGAGGTTGCAAGTACTGGATTCAGTGCTGACACGGGGTCTGGTGTTGGTTGTTTGGCTGGTTCCGGTTCTGGGACTGGTTCCGTCTGGGTCTCTGGGACTGGATCCACTACTGCTGTTGCAGACATTGGCCTGGGGTCCAGGTCCATCACCTCTGACTGGGTCCTGATAGAAGTTTCCGGAACAGAGCTAGGCCTCACGGCTTGTTTAGCCTGGTTGCGGGTGACCATTCCCACCCTCTTGGCCTGCTTCACATGATTGGCCAAGTCTTCCCCCAACAGCATGGGGATGGGATAATCATCATAGACTGCAAAAGTCCACATTCCTGACCAGCCCTTGTACTGGACAGGCAACTTGGCTGTAGGCAAATTGAAAGAGTTGGACTTGAAGGGTTGAATCGTCACTTGGATCTCTGGGTTGATTAAATTGGGGTCCACTAAGGAAGCATGGATAGCTGACACTTGTGCTCCGGTGTCCCTCCACGCGGTGACCTTCTTCCCACCCACACTCACAGTTTCCCTCCGCTCCAAGGGTATCTGGGAGGTATCTGGGCCTGTGGACCTCTGGTGTGATTCCGGTGCAATGAACTGTAATCTGTTGGGGTTCTTGGGGCAGTTGGCCTTTACATGCCCCAGCTCGTTACACTTAAAACATCGTCTAGCTGACGGGTCACTGGGGCGAGGAGGGTTGCTGGAGAACGGGGTGGTGGGACGATAAGGGGTCTGGAGGGTTCTTTGGGAGGTAGGTGGGGCTTTGGGCGGCCCCCGGTAATAGGGTGTGGTCTGGGGTGGTCCCTTCTGGTCTCCGCTCCAACTGCGACCAGTTTTCTTCTTCTCTGCCACCTCCACCCATCTGGCTCCAATCTCTCCTGCCTCAATTACAGTTTTGGGTTTCCCATCTAGGATGTATCTTTCTATTTCCTCGGGAACACCCTCTAAGAATTGTTCCATTTGCATTAGGAAGGGCAAATTTACTGGAGATTCAACACTTGCTCCTGATATCCAGGCATCCCAATGTTTTACAATGTGGTAGGCATGTCGGGTAAATGACATGTCTGGTTTCCACCTTAGGGCTCTGAACCTCCGACGAGACTGCTCGGGTGTTATCCCCATTCTGACTCTCGCCTTGGATTTAAACAGTTCATACTTGTTCATGTGTTCTTTAGGCATTTCAGCTGCCACCTCAGCTAAGGGTCCACTGAGCTGCGGCCTCAGCTCTACCATGTATTGGTCAGTAGAGATGTTGTACCCAAGGCAGGCCCTTTCGAAGTTTTCTAAGAAGGCCTCAGTGTCATCACCTGCCTTGTAGGTGGGGAACTTTCTGGGATGGGAAGTGGTACCTGGAGAAGGATTGCTAGGGTTTGTTGGTATATTCTGCTGGGCCTTTATCCTCTCCATCTCCTCCACATGCTTCCTCTCTTTTTCCTTCTCCTCCTCCTTCAGCCGCATGAGTTCTATCTGTCTTTCATGTTCCCTTTGTTTTTCCTCAGCCTGAAATTTGGCTAATTCCAGCTGTAGTCGAGCTGAGGATTTGCCCATTCTAACCTCTCTGTTTTTAACTAACTTTACACCCGAGGTTCAGAAATAAACAAACAAAACTTGGCTGTAAAATTTTGCTGTGCTGGAATAGAATACCTATTCTCTGATAGTGATTGTCAGCCTACAGAAAAAGACAATTCCCTTGTCTCTGCTCTGGGCCCAAATTAAAGCAAAAAACCTCCAACTACTTGGAAAACTGCTTACCCAGCCCAAAGAAAAAAAAAATTTCTTTTCAAACCTGTGCTCCTTGTAAAACAAAAAAAAAATCAAAATCCTAAAAAAACCCTGCCACTTTTGTCTCCAGGCAAATGGGTAGAGCACACACCCCCTATTTACTTTTAGGAAGAAAAGAAAAAAAAACCTCTGGGTTGGAAGACTGTGAATTTCCCTGCAGGAGTTAAGTACCCTGCCTCTAGGCAAAGAAAACCTGCAATTCACAAGATAATCCCCTTTTGTCTCTGCTTGGCCACAAAGCAGAGAGAAACCAAGCTGCTTTCAGTTTCAAAGCTGCCTTCTGGACTTCCTAAAAATTCCTTTTTAAAATCTGTATTTCTAGTTCAAAAAATCTCAACTGGATCTCAAAATGATTTCAGGTTAATCCCACCACTGTGCCACCATGTCAAGGTTCCTCCCCCACTCTGAACTCTAGGGTACAGATGTGGGGACCTGCATGAAAAAACCTCCTAAGCTTATCTTTACCAGCTTAGGTCAAAACTTCCCCAAGGTACAAAATATTACACCTTGGACAGGCCGCTACCACCACCAAACTAATACTGGTTACTGGGGAAGAGCTGTTTGGACGCGTCCTTCCCCCCAAAATACTTCCCAAAACCTTGCACCCCACTTCCTGGACAAGGTTTGGTAAAAAGCCTCACCAATTTGCCTAGGTGACTACAGACCCAGACCCTTGGATCTTAAGAACAATGAACAATCCTCCCAACACTTGCACTCCCCCTTTCCTGGGAAATGTTGGATAAAAAGCCTCACCAATTTGCCTAGGTGACTACAGACCCAGACCCTTGGATCTTAGAACAATGAAAAAGCATTCAGTGTTTTACAAGAAGACTTTTAATAAAAAATAGAAGTAAATAGAAATAAAGAAATCCCCCCTGTAAAATCAGGATGGTAGATATCTTACAGGGTAATTAGATTCAAAAACATAGAGAACCCCTCTAGGCAAAACCTTAAGTTACAAAAAAGATACACAGACAGAAATAGTTATTCTATTCAGCACAATTCTTTTCTCAGCCATTTAAAGAAATCATAATCTAACACATACCTAGCTAGATTACTTACTAAAAGTTCTAAGACTCCATTCCTGTTCTGTCCCCGGCCAAGACGACTACAGACAGACACACAAACCCTTTGTTTCTCTCCCTCCTCCCAGCTTTTGAAAGTATCTTGTCTCCTCATTGGTCATTTTGGTCAGGTGCCAGCGAGGTTACCTTTAGCTTCTTAACCCTTTACAGGTGAGAGGAGCTTTCCCCTGGCCAGGAGGGATTTCAAAGGGGTTTACCCTTCCCTTTATATTTATGACATCTCCTTTTCCAAAATTTGTGTTAGCATTAACTATCCGAGTTCTGGACATCCCTCCCCATCGTCTGGCCAACGCTGATTTACAGACTGCCACCACAGTCACATAGCAGGTGGAGTGCAACCCATCCTGCACCTAAAGGACCAAACTGGGGGGCTAGGTGGAGCACGTGTCAGGTCCGATCCCTGCCTGCAGTTCCACGACCTCCTTCCTGTCCTTTCACCCTCCCTGTTCCGCTGTGGGTCATGGATCTGGAGCAGAGAGGAGGATCCCTCGGTTCCCATTCTCCCTTGCCCTGTTACCTTGTTAGTTCTTTACACCAGCGTAGAGGGGATGTGAGATGTGACCACTCTGAGGCAATCGCATTACACAGGTGTGGATGCCTGCACCAAGTGCAATGCAGGACAGAAGGAGAGCCTCCCTCTTCTGCTGTCAGTAAATGCCCGGCCGGGAACATCCCCCCCATTTCCCTTCCCCAAAACCTTCCTTTCATTTTGCCTGATAATTTTGTCAAATAGATAACAACACTCCCACCCTCTCTCTGGGCTGTCCAGACCTTTGTCCAGCGCAGCCGCACACTGGGAATGTCACAGATAAATCACTGCAGTCCGGGGAATCCAGGTGAAGCCCCTGCAATCTTACCTAGCTCCACGCACACAAGGCCAGCCAGCAGAAGAGCCAGAAGCACCTTCATCCTGAGCAGACCCTCAGCCTGGACGGCCAAGAAGAGCAAGAACTGCTCGCAGGGAGCTTTCTACTCTTCCCCTCTGCAGGTGACTTCCCGTCCTCCGCTGGTTCTGATTAGAGCCTTCCCCAGACCCCTGTAGTGGAACAAGTTCCTTGAGTGATCTTATCGCAGCAGGGCCCCGCCCTCTTCCTCCCCCATCCCTGCACATCCTGAAGCTCTCCAGGGCTGAAAATAGCAGTACAGAGGGGTTATGTTCAGGGACCTTTGCATTGGTCAGGGTGGGGTGGGGTTGTACCCTCCCCATCAGACAAGAGCAGAGGGGTTCATACAGCTCATCCCCCTGCACCGGAGTGACTCTTCGTGCCAGCTCCTTGTGCCACACTGATGCCCCTCACTGACCCTCTTCGCTTTTGCAGGCAGCTGGGGGCCCCAGAGAGATAATGGCTCTGGATGAAACGGTCTTTAGAAGCTCTGGGCGGCAGGGAGTGAAGTGGCACCAGGGAAGTGAAGCAAGTCCGACAGCATGGACAGTCCTGCAATCAGACTGCTAGGCTGGGACTTGGGCGACCAGCGCTACACTCTGCCACAGACTCCCTGTGTGACCTTGGGTGGGTCACTTAGCCTCTCTGTGTCTCAGGGGACACTGCTGCTCCTTGCTCCCTCCCCTGTCTTGTTTACGCAGATTGGGAGCTCTTTGAGGCTGGGCTGCCTGCCACTTTGTGTTTGTACTGCCCTGAGCAATGGCAGGTGCTCCTGGAATGCAAGGTACAATATACTTTGCTCTCTCTTTCCCTGTTTGCTGTACACTGGCCTCCGTTACTCCAATCCTAGCAGTGACAGGATAGCAACTCCTCTTCCCCTCAGCAGCCTCCAGGCCTGGAAGAGTTTATTTGCCCATTCTGCCCTTCTCTAGGCCCCACTGCTCTCAGACTAAGCCAGCCCTCCTCTCCAGGGCTGTCTAGGTCCTGATATGGCCCTTCCTCAACACTCACGTGCTACACAGCAGGAACTGAGGCATGGTCAACAAAGGGACTCACCTGAGCATTAAGCTCAAGTAACCTGATTCCCAATCCTGGGCCTTGACCACTGGCCTGTCCTTCCTCCCTTGATGAAGCGTTATCAGGAAACCAACCCCTCCCGATCTCCACCCTTGCCTGGTGCAAGCCCTCATGTGATAGGGCACAGCTGGCTCACCCTGCTCTGAGCAAGCCTAGATGATAATCATAGAGGTCGTGATGGTGAGGAAAAGCCAGGGACAGTCCACATTAGCTCTCTAACTAGTGCTACCCACTGGTGGAGCTGCATCAATGCAATAGCCAGAGGTGGGGAATTTGCTTGGGATCCATCTGGGGAGGGTCTTCTGGGATTTGCTGAGTGGTGGGGGATGTGCTGGGATTCTGGCCTCTTTACCCAGAAGTGGTACCATGGAGGAGCTGCACCGTGGCCCAGAATCTTCCTGGCTATTCAAAGTCCAAGGGAACACGAGAGTTTTTAAAGACAACACTATTGATAGTGATCGCAGTGATAGAAAACGGTTGTGGAATGGGTCGATGGGGTCTCAGCAGCCAACAGTGTAGGAGCCCACGAGAGCTGGCTGTATTTCAAAGAATCCCTATTGAGGTTACAGGGACAAACCATCCCGATGTGTCGAAAGAATAGTAAATATGGCAGGCGACCAGCTTGGCTTAACAGTGAAATCCTTGCTGATCTTAAACATAAAAAAGAAGCTTACAAGAAGTGGAAGATTGGACAAATGACCAAGGAAGAGTACAAAAATGTTGCTCAGGCATGTAGGAATGAAATCAGGAGGGCCAAATCGCACCTGGAGTGCAGCTAGCAAGAGATGTTAAGAGTAACAAGAAGGGTTTCTTCAGGTATGTTGGCAACAAGAAGAAAGCCAAGGAAAGTGTGGGCCCCTTACTGAATGAGGGAGGCAACCTAGTGACAGAGGATGTGGAAAAAGCTAATGTACTCAATGCTTTTTTTGCCTCTGTCTTCACGAACAAGGTCAGCTCCCAGACTGCTGTGCTGGGCAACACAACATGGGGAGGAGGTGACCAGCCCTCTATGGAGAAAGAAGTGGTTAGGGACTATTTAGAAAAGCTGGACGTGCACAAGTCCATGGGGCCGGATGCGTTGCATCCGAGAGTGCTAAAGGAGTTGGCGGCTGTGATTGCAGAGCCATTGGCTATTATCTTTGAAAACTCATGGCAATCAGGGGAAGACCTGGACGACTGGAAAAAGGCTAATGTAGTGCCCATCTTTAAAAAAGGGAAGAAGGAGGATCCTGGGAACTACAGGCCAGTCAGCCTCACCTCAGTCCCCGGAAAAATCATGGAGCAGGTCCTCAAGGAATCAATCCTGAAGCACTTACATGAGAGGAAAGTGATCAGGAACAGCCAGCATGGATTCACCAAGGGAAGATCATGCCTGACTAATCTAATCGCCTTCTATGATGAGATTACTGGTTCTGTGGATGAAGGGAAAGCAGTGGATGTATTGTTTCTTGACTTTAGCAAAGCTTTTGACACGGTCTCCCACAGTATTCTTGTCAGCAAGTTAAAGAAGTATGGTCTGGATGAATGCACTATAAGGTGGGTAGAAAGTTGGCTAGATTGTCGGGCTCAACGGGTAGTGATCAATGGCTCCATGTCTAGTTGGCAGCCAGTATGAAGTGGAGTGCCCCAAGGGTCAGTCCTGGGGCCGGTTTTGTTCAATATCTTCATGAATGATCTGGAGGATGGTGTGGATTGCACTCTCAGCAAATTTGCGGATGATACTAAACTAGGAGGAGTGGTAGATACGGTGGCAGGTAGGGATAGGATACAGAGGGACCTAGACAAATTGGAGGATTGGGCCAAAAGAAATCTGATAAGGTTCAACAAGGATAAGTGCAGGGTCCTGCACTTAGGACGGAAGAATCCAATGCACCGCTACAGACTAGGGACCGAATGGCTCGGCAGCAGTTCTGCGGAAAAGGACCTAGGGGTGACAGTGGACGAGAAGCTGGATATGAGTCAAAAGTGTGCCATTGTTGCCAAGAAGGCCAATGGCATTTTGGGATGTATAAGTAGGGGCATAGCCAGCAGATCGAGGGACGTGATCGTTCCCCTCTATTCGACATTGGTGAGGCCTCATCTGGAGTACTGTGTCTAGTTTTGGGCCCCACACTACAAGAAGGATGTGGAAAAATTGGAGAGAGTCCAGCAAAGGGCAACAAAAATGATTAGGGGTCTGGAACACATGACTTATGAGGAGCGGCTGAGGGAACTGGGATTGTTTAGTCTGCGGAAGAGAAGAATGAGGGGGGATTTGATAGCTGCTTTCAACTACCTGAGAGGTGGTTCCAGAGAGGATGGTTCTAGACTATTCTCAGTGGTAGAAGATGACAGGACAAGGAGTAATGGTCTCAAGTTGCAGTGGGGGAGGTTTAGGTTGGATATTAGGAAAAACTTTTTCACTAGGAGGGTGGTGAAACACTGGAATGCGTTACCTAGGGAGGTGGTGGAATCTCCTTCCTTAGAAGTTTTTAAGGTCAGGCTTGACAAAGCCCTGGCTGGGATGATTTAATTGGGGATTGGTCCTGCTTTGAGCAAGGGGTTGGACTAGATGACCTCCTGAGGTCCCTTCCAACCCTGATATTCTGTGATTCTATGATACCAGCCTCGGGCTCCAGCCTCGTACGTAATCAGCCCTGTTGCACAGTGCATCTTTAATAACAAGGAAAGAAGCATTAAAAATCTGCTCTCCTGGGCTTCGTTGTAGTGACTGGGAGCAAACCTGTGGTTGCCGTGGGAGGCAGAGCTTCAGAACATCTTGGCGTGTCGTGTTGGGACTTGGTGTTTTCCACCCTCCCTTCCCGCTCAGTGTAGAAGCTTTCACATGAGCAAGCAAAAGCTGGTGTGTGGGACACACGGCTCAGCTGGGTGGGAGGCCTTCGTCCTCACAATGTGTTGTGCCGTCCCTGCCTGCTGGCTAATGGACCAGATAGCAGAGTGTGCCAGCTTTAATTAGAACTGGGGGTGTCGTCCTGGGACACGGCTGCGCCCCGCTGTTCTCTCAGAGGACGAGACAACGGCTGCTTTGTCTTGTGTGCATGGGCTCTCCGCTCATCCCCCTGTCACTGATCTGGACCTGAGATGAACCAGCACCAAAGGAGCTTGACCAACAATCCTGAGCCACCTTCAGTGGGTTTTCACTCTGGGGCTCCCCAATTCCACCCCCTCCGACTGCCAGAGATGAGTTGCCACCCCACAGCTTGTTCTGCTACCATCCAGCTCCCTCCTGCCACCCTATTCTGGACCTTCATCCCATGCCCTGACAGCCTGCTAGGCATCCACACAAAGCATTAGTCACTGACTCTCCCATTGCTGGGCCCAGGTACCTGCTCCCTTAGGGCCAGATTCTCAGCTGGAAATCAATGTCGCTCCCTTTACTTTAGCAGACCCATGCAGATTCACAGCTGCTGAGGATTAGGCCCTTACTTTCTGTGTGTTCAACGGAGCTGCACCAAGCCAGAAAGGTATGGTTATAGGTGAGATGAGTTTGGTGGGTCTCTCCCCTTGGTACCTGTCGGACGTTTCTCCATATTAGTTTCTTCAGCCCAATAGTTTCATCGGGGGAGATGCCTGAAGCTACAGCAGCAGGTGGGAGTGGAGATCAGAAGGTGGGTGACTGGCAAAGGGAGAGGAAGGATGGTCCAGTGGTTAGGGATCAAGTCCCTGCTCTAACACTATGATTCTATGACTCTATGAACTCCAGTGTAATCCGGGCCATAGAACTTCCCCAAAAGAATTCCTAGCACAGATCTTTAAAAAAACCAGCCAATCTTGATTTTAAAATTGCCAGTGATGGAAATCCATCATGATCCTTCACAAATTGTTCCAATGGTTAATTAGTCTCGCTGTCAAGAATGTACGCCTTATTTCCAGTCTGAATTTGTCTCGCTTCAACTTCCAGCCATTGGATAATGTCAACTCCTTTCTCTGCTAGATTAAAGAGTGCATTATTAAATATTTATTCCCCATATAGACACTTACAAACAGTTTCTTTGTTAAGATAAGTAGATTGAACTCTTTGGGTCTATCACTATAAGGCATGAGTCTCTGGATTAAGTTTAGAAGTGTGAGCAACAAGGGTGATGTCGTGGTGGGAATCTGCTATAGACCACCAGACCAGCGGGACGAGGCTTTCTTCTGGCTACTAACAGAAGTTACGAGATCGCAGGCCCTGGTTCTCATGGGGGACTTCAATCATCCCGATATCTGCTGGGAGAGCAATACAGCGGTGCACAGACACTCCAGGAAGTTTTTGGAAAGTGTGGGGGACAATTTCCTGGTGCAAGTGCTGGAGGAATCAACTGGGGCAGAGCTCTTCTTGACCTGCTGCTCACAAACAGGGAAGAATTAGTAGGGGAAGCAAAAGTGGATGGGAACCTGGGAAGCGTGATCATGAGATGGTCAAGTTCAGGATCCTGACACAAGGAAGCAGAATAAGGACCCTGGACTTCAGAAAAGCAGACTTTGATTCCCTTAGGGAACTGATGGGCAGGATGTCCTGGGAGAATAACATGAGGGGGAAAGGAGTCCAGGAGAGCTGGCTATATTTTAAAGAATCCTTATTGAGGATGCAGGAACAAACCATCCCGATGTGTAGAAAGAATAGTAAATATGGTAGGTGACCAGCTTGGCTTAACAGTGAAATCCTTGCTGATCTGAAACACAAAGCTTGTGAAGCTTACAAGAAGTGGAAGCTTGGACAAATGACCAGGGAGGAGTATAAAAATATTGCTCAGGTATGCAGGAGTGAAATCAGAAAGGCCAAATCACACCTGGAGTTGCAGCTAGCAAGAGATGTTAAGAGTAACAAGAAGGGTTTCTTCAGGTATGTTATCAACAAGAAGAAAGTCAAGGAAAGTGTGGGCCCCTTACTGAATGAGGGAGAGAACCTAGTGACAGAGGATGTGGAAAAAGCTAATGTACTCAATGCTTTTTTTGCCTCTGTCTTCACGAACAAGGTCGGCTCCCAGACTGCTGCTCTGGACAGCACAGCATGGGGAGGAGGTGACCAGCCCTCTGTGGAGAAAGAAGTGGTTTGGGACTATTTAGAAAAGCTGGATGAGCACAAGTTCATGGGGCCGGATGCACTGCATCTGAGGGAGCTAAAGGAGTTGGCGGATGTGATTGCAGAGCCATTGGCCATTATCTTTGAAAACTCATTGCGATCGGGGGAAGTTCCAGATGACTGGAAAAAGGCTAATGTAGTGCCCATCTTTAAAAAAGGGAAGAAGGAGGATCTGGGGAACTACAGGCCAGACAGCCTCACCTCAGTCCCTGGAAAAATCATAGAGCAGGTCCTCAAGGAATCAATTCTGAAGCACTTAGAGGAGAGGAAAGTGATCAGGAACAGTCATCATGTATTCACCAAGGGCAGGTCATGCCTGACTAACCTAATTGCCTTCTATGACGAGATAACTGGCTCTGTGGATGAGGGGAAAGCAGTGGACGTGTTGTTCCTTGACTTTAGCAAAGCTTTTGAAACGGTCTCCCACAGTATTCTTGCCAGCAAGTTAATGAAGTATGGTCTGGATGAATGGACTATAAGGTGGATAGAAAGCTGGCTAGATTGTCGGGCTTAACGGGTAGTGATCAATGGCTCCATGTCTGGTTGGCAGCCGGTATCAAGCGGTGTGCCCCAAGGGTCATTCCTGGGGCCGGTTTTGTTCAATATCTTCATGAACGATCTGGAGGATGGCGATGGATTGCACCCTCAGCAAATTTGCAGATGACACTAAACTGGGAGGAGAGGTAGATATGCTGGAGGGTAGGGATAGGATAGGATATAGAGGGACCTAGACAGATTAGAGGATTGGGCCAAAAGAAATCTGATGAGGTTCAACAAGGACAAGTGCAGAGTCCTGCACTTAGGACAGAAGAATCCCATACACTGCTACAGACTAGGGACCGAATGGCTCGGCAGTGTGCCCTTGTTGCCAAGAAGGCTAACGGCATTTTGGACTGTATAAGTAGGAGCATTGCCAGTAGAATGAGGGACGTGATCATTCCCCTCTATTCAGGATTGGTGAGGCCTCATCTGGAGTACTGTGTCCAGTTTTGAGCACCACACTACAAGAAGGATGTGGAAAAATTGGAAAACGTCCAGCAGAAGGCAAAAAAAAATGATTAGGGGACTGGAGCATATGATTTATGAGGAGAGGCTGAGGGAACTGGGATTATTTAGTCTGCAGAAGAGAAGAGTGTAGGGGGATTTGATAGCTGCTTTCAACTACCTGAAAGGGGGTTCCAAAGAGGATGGATCTAGACTGTTCTCAGTGGTACCAGATGACAGAACAACTAGAAATGGTCTCAAGTTGCAGTGGAGGAGGTTTAGGTTGGATATTTGGAAAACCTTTTTCACTGGGAGGGTGGTGAAGCACTGGAATAGGTTACATAGAGAGGTGGTGGAATCTCCTGCCTTACAGGTTTTTAAGGTCAGGCTTGACAAAGCCCTGGCTGGGATGATTTAGTTGGGGTTGGTCCTGCTTTGAGCAGGGGGTTGGACTAGATGACCTCCTGAGGTCCCTTCCAACCCTGATATTCTATGATTGTATGTGTTCTAATCCTTTAATCATTCTCAATGCTATTCTCTGAACCTGCTGCAATTTATGAACATCCTTCTTAATTGTGGGCATCAGAACTGGACACAGGATTCCAGTATTCCAGCAGTCACACCAGTGCCAAATACAGAGTTAAAATAGCTTCTCTACCCTTACTTGAAATTCCCTTGTTGCTGCATCCAAGGATTGCATTTGTTCCCTTGGCCACAACTGATTATCCTTCACAACTTCCAAATCCTTTTTCAGGGGTAGGTTTCAGAGTAACAGCCGTGTTAGTCTGTATTCGCAAAAAGAAAAGGAGTACTTGTGGCACCTTAGAGACTAACCAATTTATTTGAGCATGAGCTTTCGTGAGCTACAGCTCACTTCATCGGATGCATACCGTGGAAACTGCAGCAGACTTTATATACACACAGAGACCATGTCACTTTGGATGGGCTATTACCAGCAGGAGAGTGAGTTTGTGTGTGGGGGGGTGGAGGGTGAGAAAACCTGGATTTGTGCTGGAAATGGCCCAACTTGATGATCACTTTAGATAAGCTATTACCAGCAGGAGAGTGGGGTGGGAGGAGGTATTGTTTCATGGTCTCTGTGTGTATATAAAGTCTGCTGCAGTATCCACGGTATGCATCCGATGAAGTGAGCTGTAGCTCACGAAAGCTCATGCTCAGATAAATTGGTTAGTCTCTAAGGTGCCACAAGTCCTCCTTTTCTTTTTCAGGGGTAGAGTCCCCCATCCTGTAAGTATGGCCAATATTCTTTGTTCCTCGACATATGCGATTACAGTTCGCCATATTGAAACTCATAGTCAACAGGATTTCTGCAAGCCACTCTCAGCCCATTGTAGTGCCATGAAACTCACCAAACAGGTTTGGTGGGCAGTTTTAGAAGAACTGCTAGCATAACGAAGGTGATAATTCCCTGGGGGCCAAGGTACCACTTAAGCCATGTTTAAAGCCATGGTAGGTTGCACACAGGATTTTATTCAAGCCTGCACAGAGGTAATTTACCCTCAGGGCCCCATTCACACACAGCTCATGGTTAGAAGTGTTTGTATCCGAAAATGGATTGTTGTTGATCAGGCGGCTAGGACAACCCAGCGACAGCACCATGTTAGGGAATCCTGTTCCATGTGCACCATAGTTACAGCAAGGACAGTCCCGATAGCTAGGGTCTTGTTTTCTGTTTCTGATACTGTCTAGGACAGGTTTCAGAAAAAACCACGAGGAGTACTTGTGGCACCTTAGAGACTAACAAATTTATGTGGGCATAAGCTTTGGCCGGCTCCGCAGCTCCCATTGGCCGGGAACCGTGACCAATGGGAGCTGCGGGGGCAGCGCCTGTGGGCATGAGGGCAGACGCAGAGCCTCCCTGGCTGCCCATGCGCCTAGGGGCTGCAGGGACCTGGCGGCTGCTTCCCAGAGTCACGGTAAGCGCCGCCGGGACCCTGCAGCCCTCCCACACCCCAAACCCCTGTCCCACCCTGGAGCCCCCTCCTGCACCCCAAACCCCTCATCCCTGGCCCCATTCCAGAGCCCGCATTCCCAGCTGGAGCCCTCACCCCCCTCCAACACCCCAATTCCCTGCCCCAGCCTGGTGAAAGTGAGTGAGGGTGGGGGAGAGTGAGTGATGGAGGGAGGGGGGATGGAGTGAGTGGGGATAGGGCCTCGGAGAAGGGGTGGGGGCTTGGAGAAGGGGCGGGCAGGCAATGGGCAGTGGTGTTTGGTTTTGTGGCATTAGAAAGTTGGCAACCCTACAGCTGTGGGGAGCTGCGGATCCTACACCTGCCCTGGGCGGAGGGGCTGGGGGGTGGGGACATGGGTCGGGGGCTGCTCTCCTTTGAAATCTGGGGGTCCCCTGGAGCTTGCTGCCTTTGGGGAGGCTTTAGGAGGTAGGAGTGGTCAGGGCGCTCCCTCAGGCAGTCACTCCCTGCCCTCCTTTTCTTCCTGTCTGGGATGTCACAACCAGAGCCTGAGGCTGCCTGGGTGACACAAGGGTTTCAGGGCCTGGGCCTGTGTGAGGATCGCCCAGCTGGGATGTTTACGGCTCTTTTCGGGAGAGCGTTGCGATCAGCTCAGGTGTCTTGGCTGAGTTCCAGCTAGACCTTTGCGTTCCTTTTCAGCTCGACGCACAGGGACAGCCTTAGGGGAAATGAGGCCATGGGCCAATTTGTATTGTGGCACGCGGGTGTCCCACCTTGCCCCCTCCATCGCCCCTGGCCCCCTACCCATTCCCCCATCACCCCTGCCCCCCCACACCTCCCTATCCATCCCCCCAACGCTCCTGGCCCCCGCTGCCTCCTCTGGCCCCCCACCCATTCCCCCATCACCCCTGCCCCCCCATCTCCCTATCCAACCCCCCATCGCTCCTGGCTCCCGCTGCCTCCTCTGGCCCTCCACCCATTCCCCCATCACCCCTGCCCCTCCACCACCTCCCTATCCACCCCCCCATCGGTCCTGGCCCCTGCTGCCTCCTTTGGCCCCACACCCATTCCCTCATCACCCTGGGCACCCTCTGCCTCCCCATCCATTCCCCCCATCACCCTGGTCTCCACTGCCTCCCCAGGCCACCCAACCATCGCCCCATTGCCCCTGGCTTCTGCTGCCTCCCCCAGGTTCTCAACCATCCCCCCATCCCTCCAAGCCCGTGCTCCTTCCCTATCCATCCCCCATTGGCCCTGGATCATGCTGCTTCCCCTGACCCCTCACCCATTCCCCCTGGTCCCCACTGCCTCCCCGGGCTGCCCACCTTCCCCACCGCCGCCGAACCTCACTGCCTTCCCCCCATTTCCCCAAGCTCCCTTCCATGGCCTCACACCCCACCCCACCCTGCTCCTTGACTCTTGACCACGGCGCCCCCCTGACCACAACACCCACCCGTGAGGCTGGCCCTGTCGACGCAGAACATAGGGCCTGCAGTTTCTCATTGATGGGTGTGGTGACTGGAGAATGCGATGGCCAGGGTGGGTGATTCAGCCTGAGACAAGGTGAACCTCAGGTTCATACTGTGATTCACAGGCCAGATGGGACCATTGTGATCATTCAGCCTGATCCCCTGCATAGCACAGGCCAGAGAAATTCTCCCAGCCATCCTTGCATCAAGTCCAACAGCACGTGGAGGCGATAGACAAGTAAAGCTTCACTCTGTCCCAGGGAATAGGCTCCCATAAGGCCTGTAGATGATTCAGGCTGGCTCCTAACAAGGCCTGGTTTGCACCGAGTTCAGTATAAGATGGCCAGTTTTCAGAGCGGAAAGAGGTAAATATCAGGGTCCCCCAGGAGCCTGTACTGGGACCAGAACTCTTCAACATATTCATAAATGATCTGGAAAAAGGGGTAAACAGTGAGGTGGCAAAGTTTGCAGATGATACAAAATTACTCAAGATAGTTAAGTCCAAGGCAGACTTCTAAGAGTTACAAACTCAAAACTGGGTGACTGGGCAAGAAAATGGCAGATGAAAGTCAGTGCTGGTAAGGGCAAAGTAATGCACATTGGAAAAAATAATCCCAACTAGACATACAAAATGATGGGGTCTAAATTAGCTCTTGCCACTCTAAAAAGAGAACTTGGAGTCACTGTAGATAGTTCTCTGAAAACATCTACTCAATGTGCAGCAGCAGTCAAAAAAGGAAACAGAATATAAGGACCCAGTAGGAAAGGGATAGATAATAAGACAGAAAATATCGTAATGCCTCTATGTAAATCCATGGTACACCCACACCTTGAATACCGTGTGCAGTTGTGGTTGCCCATCTCTAAAAAGAGATATTAGAAATGGACAAAATACAGAGAAGGGCAACAAAAATGATTAGGGGTATGGAACAGCTTCTACATGAGGAGAGATTACAAAGACTGGGACTGTTCAGCGTGGAAAAGAGAGGACTGAGGGGGGATATGAGAGGGGTTGATAAAATCATGGCTGGTGTAGAGACAGTGACAAAGAGAATGGTATATACCCCGTCACATAACACTAGAAGTAGGGGTCATCCAATGAAATTAATGGGCAGCAGGTTTAAAACTAACAGAAGGAAGTATTTCTTCATACACTGCACAGTCAACCTGTGGGACTCATCGCTAGGGGATGTTGTGAAGGCCAAAAGTATAACTGGGTTCAGAAAAGAATTAGAGAGATTCACCGAAGATAGGTCCATCCATGGCTATTAGCTAAGATGGTCAGGGACACAACACCATGCTCTGGATGTCCCTAAGACTGACTGGCAGAAGCTGGAAGTGGATGACAGGGGATGGATCACTTGATGATTGCTTTGTTCTGTTCATTCTCTTTGAAGCATCTGCCTTTGGCCACTGAGGGAAGACAGGATACTGGGCTGGATGGATCATTGGGCTGACCTGGTATGGCCATTCTGATGAGATGGTTTCTGGGGATTCCAGTAGCCCACATGCTCCCTCCCCCACAATATTTAGGGGCAGATTCCCTCCTATCTTTTTGGGGCAGGCAGCAGGCTTGCTCCCCACACTGGCCATCTCTAGGGGGTACCTGTAAAGGCCCGCTGCCCGCTACATCCTTAAAGAGCTTCAGGGGAGTGGGTGACCTGTTTCCTTCCCACCCGCCTTCAGCAGCGGTGAAGCAGCACTGGGTGCGTCTACACAGTGCGTGGCGGCCCGTGGCAGCAAGTCTCAGGCTTGCGGTACAGCATTAAGGATAACTGGGGGCTATCCCCAAAGGACGCTGGGGCTCAGGCCAGAACTCAGGCTCTGAAGTCTAGGGAGATGGGTGGATTTCAGAGCCCGAGCTCCACCTGAACGTCCACGTAGACGCTTTTAGCACCATAGTGTGAGCCCCGCAAGCCTGTTGACCCAGCCTCTGTGACTGCTGTGGGCGATACAGAGGTCTGCCTTTCCCCGGGCCCTAGAGTTCAGCTGTAAGGGAAACACAAGGGTAGTGTCTCTCTCGTCTGAAGCATGCAGAAGCAGATACCAGGTAAAGTGAGCTTGGGCATTCTCCTAGATTTGGGGGTGAGGGAGTTGGAAGTTTGACGCAGCTCATTGCAGAGGTGCGGGCCTGCTGTGTGAGGTCCTCCTAGTGGTCAGGGAGACTAGGCTATGGCATTGGGGTGCGGTTTGGGCATTGTCCTTCATTGGAGTACACCGAGCAGAGGGGAATGTGAAAGATGCGGCTTCCCCAGAGGCGGAACTTCCGTGATTCACAAGCTGATTACAGTTACCTTAATTAAAAACACACAGTTTGAGAAATGTCACTAACCCACCTCTACCGTAAACCACTAAGAACATAAGAATGACCATACTGGGTCAGACCAAAGATCCATCCAGTCCAGTATCCTGTCTGCCGACAGTGGCCAATGCCAGGTGCCCCAGAGGGAGTGAACTTAACAGGTAATGATCAAGTGATCTCTCTCCTGCCATCCTTCTCCACCCTCTGACAAACAGAGGCCAGGGACACCATTCCTTACCCATCCTGGCTAATAGCTGTTAATGGAGTTAGCCTCCATGAATTTATCCAGTTCTCTTTTAAACCCTGTTATAGTCCGAGCCTTCACAACCTCTTCAGGCAAGGAGTTCCACAGGTTGACTGTGCACTGAGTGAAGAAAAACTTCCTTTTATTTGTTTTAAACCTGCTGCCCATTAATTTCATTTGGTGGCTCCTCGTTCTTATATTATGGGAACAAGTAAATAACTTTTCCTTATTCACTTTCTCCACACCACTCATGATTTTATAGACATCTATCATGTCCCCCCTTAGTCTCCTCTTTTCCAAGCTGAAAAGTCCCAGCCTCTTTAATCTCTCCTCATATGGGACCCATTCCAAACCCCTAATCATTTTAGTTGCCCTTTTCTGAACTTTTTCTAATGCCAGTATATCTTTTTTGAGATGAGGGGACCACATCTGTACGTAGTATTGAAGGTGTGGGCGTACCATGGATTTATATGAGGACAATAAGAGATTCTCTGTCTTATTCTCTATCCCTTTCTTAATGATTCCTAACATCCTGTTTGCTTTTTGACTGCCCCTGCACACTGCGTGGATGTCTTCAGGGAAGTATCCACGATGACTCCAAGTTGTTTCTCCTGATTAGTTGTAGCTAAATTAGCCCCCATCATATTATATGTATAGTTGGGGTTATTTTTTCCAATGTGCATTACTTTACATTTATCCACATTAAATTTCATTTGCCATTTTGTTGCCCAATCACTTAGTTTTGTGAGATCCTTTTTGAAGTTCAGTCTGCTTTGGTCTTAGCTATCTTGAGCAGTTTAGTATCATCTGCAAACTTTGCCACTTCACTGTTTACCCCTTTCTCCAGATCATTTATGAATAAGTTGAATAGGATTGGTCCTAGGACTGACCCTTGGGGAACACCACTAGTTACCCCTCTCCATTCTGAAAATTTACCTTTTATTCCTACCCTTTGTTCCCTGTCTTTTAACCAGTTCTCAATCCATGAAAGGATCTTCCCTCTTATCTCATGATAACTTAATTTACCTAAGAGCCTTTGGTGAGGGACCTTGTCAAAGGCTTTCTGGAAATCTAAGTACACTATGTCCACTGGATCCCCCTTATCCATGTTTGTTGACCCCCTCAAAGAACTCTAATAGATTAGTAAGATATGATCTCCCTTTACAGAAACCATGTTGACTTTTGCACAACACTTTATGTCCCTCTACGTGTCTGACAATTTTATTCTTTACTATTGTTTCAACTAATTTGCCTGGTACTGACGTCCAGGATCACCTCTAGAGCCCTTCTTACATATTGGCGTTACATTAGCTATCTTCCAGTCACTGGGTACAGTAGCTGATTTAAAGGACAGGTTACAAACCATAGTTAATAGTTCCGCAGTTTCACATTTGAGTTCTTTCAGAACTCTTGGGTGAATGCCATCTGGTCCCGGTGACTTGTTACTGTTAAGTTTCTCAATTAATTCCAAAACCTCCTCTAGCGACACTTCAATCTGTGACAATTCCTCAGATCTGTCCCCTACAAAAGACAGCTCAGGTTTGGGAATCTCCAGCTTTGTGAACATCCCCAAGTCCGTGAATTTCCATGAACGGCTCTGCCATTTTGCCACTGGTGTTGAGGCAAATGGTCTCAGTCCAAAGACAGCAAAGAGTGCATGTACTGTAAGGGTTCGGTGCAGGATCTGGGGATCTGCTTTTTCCCCCTCTTCTCTCCGATCTGTGAAGAAGGCCTGAGAGGGTTGGTGGTTTGTTTGTATTTAAGCATTGGTTGCCACTGCTTGCATTTACATTTAGGCATGTCATGCCTTTCCCTCCCTGTTTTTGCTGGAAGCCCCTTTATGGGTGTAAAGGGAAAGAAAAGATCAGTGATCCTTGAGTGCTCACAACCTAACTGAAGGGTTGAATCTTTAACCAAGCCTTCCTTTCTCCGAAATGTTCATTAGACATCGGAGTTAAATGCAAGCCACAAAAGGAAACAGAGCCAAACAAAAGGGCCTTGTCGTCACTACAAAATTACCATATATTATAGCTCAGGCTCACGTCTGCCCAGGGTGCCCAGAAAGGACAGACAAGTTCTCTCACAATACACTGCAAAAGTAGGGAAGCTTATTGTACAGCTACAAGCCATGTCGCGTGTCCTCAGAAGTCTGCACAACACACCAGGTGGTAGAATGCCAGTGTGGACCCAGGGCATTATGACAACGGGTCTGTTATTCTGTAGTGTGGCCAGGACCCTTCGCGACAGGGTAAATATGACCGAAGTAACTCCAGGGTAGATCACTCAAATTAACACAGTCATGAAATTGTACTAAAAAAAACCCTGTTCCTCTCTCAATTGTTCCACCTTCATTCTCTTGACTTTTGTGATGACAAGTTCTCTGAAGACTCTTCCAGGGCAGACAAGATTTTAACTTCTAATAAAAAGAATAAGCATAGGGGAAAAATGAAACTCTTTTGGGGGGCAAAATCTATTCCAGCCTCCTTTATTGATCATAAAGAGCCAAAAAAAAAAAAAAGAAAATGGCAGGAGCCCATTTTTAAAATCAAATTCTATTGCAGGTCACCTTTAAATCAACTGCTGATTTAAATCTTTAAACCTTTAAATCAGTTGCCCCCCACCCACTAAAAGGCGACTTCCTGGAAATACTTAGAGTGCAACCAAACCCCCATTAGCTTCAGAGCTCTGTGCTGAGTGCCCAGCGAGAAGGCAGGCTGGGAGATGCCGGTCCATACTCTAATTCTCTCTCCAGTCCTACAACCTAAGCCCTGGCTGACTAGTACTGGGACAGAAGAACATTTAGGAACTACAGGAGGTAGTAGGGTCCCATTGGGCTCAGCCCCAGGGCTCAGAGACCAGCCAGGAGCCCACTGGGCTCAGCCCCAGGGCTCAGAGACCAGCTGGGGGCCCACTGGGCTCAGCCCCAGGGCTCAGAGACCAGCTGGGGGCCCACTGGGCTCAGCCTAACTGAAACCTCTGCTGACCAACCACCTATGTATCATAGAATATCAGGGTTGGAAGGGACCTCAGGAGGTCATCTAGTCCAACCCCCTGCTCAAAGCAGGACCAATCCCCAATTTTTGCCCCAGATCCCTAAATGGCCCCCTCAAGGATTGAACTCATAACCCTGGGTTTAGCTTCCAGCAGCTCCGATTGGCCTGGAGCAGTGAACCGCGGCCACTGGGAGCCGCGATCGGCCGAACCTGCGAACGCGGCAGATAAACAAACCAGCCAGGCCCGCAAGGGGCTGTCCCTGCACAAGCGCCGGAACAAGTTTGGGAACCACTGATCTGAGTGCATAGAGTTAGGTTTTTAGAACTCAGCAATGTCTGCTTCCAATGAGACATAAGAATGGATGTCGTCCAGCTAGCCCAGTATCTTGTCTTCTGACAGTGGCTGGTGTCAGATGCATCAGAGGAAATGAATAGAACAGGGCAATTTATTGAGTGATCCATCCCCTGTTGTCCAGTGCCAGCTCCTGGTAATCAGAGGCAGCACCCAGAGCATGGGGTTGCATTCCTGACCCTCTTGGGTACTAGCCACTGAATCGTTTTGTAGGTCTCATTGGGATTACATTATTCATTGTGCATTACTTTGCATTTATCAACACTGAATTTCATCTGCCATTTTCATGCCCAGTCACCCCGTTTTGTGAGATCCCTTTGTAACTCTTCTGAATCAGCTTTGGACTTAAGTATCTTGAGTAATTGTATATAGTCTATTAATTGTATATAGTTATAGCCCATGAAACCTTATGCCCAAATAAATTTGTTAGTCTCCAAGGTGCCACAAGTACTCACTGTTGTTTTTGCTGATTCGGCTACCCCCCTGAAACCTGTATATAGTCTGCAAACTTTGCCACCTCACTGTTTACCCCTTTTTCCAGATCATTTATGAATATGTTGAACAGCACAGGTCCCAGAACAGATCCTTAGGGGAACCCAAAGTTCACCCCCTTGCATATACCAATTTGCTACTCAATTGCCTGCCTTAACCAGGGTCTTCTAATACAAGCGGATGAGTCGCTGGGACCCCCTCATCACACCTACGTAACAAGGCTAACCTTGCTCCTAAATGCAGTCACAATCCTCTGAGCTAGCTGCCTGTGTACTCTGGTAGGTGTGGGCAGGCAAACAGGTTGTGTCAGAGAGGATGGACTCCTATGCCAGAGATAGCCTTGAGCCGCTCCCTATGGAGGAAGTTGCCACTTAAACTCAGAGGGATGTTAGATAGTAGAAAGAAAAGGAGGACTTGTGGCACCTTAGAGACTAACCAATTTATTTGAGCATAAGCTGTAGCTCACGAAAGCTTATGCTCAAATAAATTGGTTAGTCTCTAAGGTGCCACAAGTACTCCTTTTCTTTTTGCGAATACAGACTAACATGGCTGCTACTCTGAAACCTTAGATAGTAGTGAGTCTTAAACATGTGAGGGAAGGAGAGAGCCACCAGGGCCTGAATGGGGACTCCCAGGCAGCAAGGAGGTGGCATGGATATGCTTGAGAGGTAGGGGAAATTCCCATTATTCCCGGGAAGGAGGGAGGAATCTAGGTGGGTTCTCCCATGGGCTATTCTGCATAGGGCCCCAGAAATCCCAGGGCCAGTCCTGAGAGGAGGAAATATTGTGATAATCCTAGACAGGATCCCCTCTCCGCTCCTGAGTGACATTGAGAACATCTCCCTGAGGCAGAGTCAGTCCAGACAAGTCTCTTTATCTTCCCTGCTCTGGATTCTGTTGATTTTCTACTACTGGCTTCCCCCCTGGAGCTCGCCTATGGTATTGGGTGTGCGTATGCACGTCTCAGAAATCAAGCAGCTGGGATGGGAAATATGCACTTGCTTGTTTATTCTCTCCACTCTTCCTTGTACAGTGCATAACACTGGAGCTGCTCCAAGGGAAACACCTCATCAGCCATGCAGCAAAGCTGGTTCTGGTCTCCGCCATCAGACACGTACCAGGGAGTAGCCTGGAGGATACACAGCGGGAGAGAACCAAAGACCAGAAGGGAAGGCGGCTTCAGAGGGTGCTACTACCACTCAGAACGGCAGTCGAGGGGAACAACTGCAAAGGATCCTAACGCTGGGGTAACTCTAGGTGAAAATGTCTCCAGGGGCCAGGCCCGGGTCGGGGAAGGAGAGCAGCCTGGAAGGAGTTAACAAGAAAGTGGTTTGAGCATTGGCCTGCTAAACCCAGGGTTGTGAGTTCAATCCTTGAGGGGGCCATTTAGGGGTCTGGGGCAAAAATTGGGGACTGGTCCTGCTTTGAGCAGGGGGTTGGACTAGATGACCTCCTAAGGTCCCTTCCAACCCTGATATTCTATGATTCTATGATTCTATGAAATCAAGCAGCTGGCGGGCTGTTGAGAAGCATAGGACTTTCCTTCCCTGGTGTGACAGCTGAGAAGCTAATTAGGCATGGTGTGCATGGTACCAGGCCCCCAAAACACGCCAAGGCTTCCCTTCCTTTATTATTTATACAGCAGTCGCACTTGGGTGCCAGAGTCACAGACCAGGGCTCCAGCTGGTTTGTATGGTACAATTCATGCCTCCTGCTCTGCTATACAACAGTAAAGGGTATCTCACGTAGCACACATGACAACAGCAACAGTGACAAAGCATGCGCGTCTGCCAAAATCTGTGTCTCTGGCGCACAAACACACACGCCCGGATGTGCACCTGACGGAGTGACAAATGCCTCAGCCAAGCGGCGCGTCCTTCTCAGAGGCACACCACACACACACACACACACACACGCACAGAGTTTCTTATTCTTGATTAACAGCAGGAACAAAGCTCTTGCCAGGGAGGCATCTGCAGCCAGCTATAAGCGCGCAAGAGAGCTGAGCGTGAAGCTGGGGCCTGCGGTGAGCATCCTAGCCGCCGCGGGGAAGCGCCAGGATTCTGTCAGGCCGAAGGGCTCCTCCCCACGCCTCACAGCCCGTTCCTCAGAAGGGCGCAGAGGACGCTGGCTGTAAGCCCCGCTGCCATGGCGGCGTAGCTGCTGCCCACGCTGCCCGCCCCGTTGCGGTTGCAGAGGTCGGTGCTGCAGCAGGAAACGTTCTGCTTTCCCACGGTGAAGTCCTGGTAGTTCGGCTGGCACGACGCAGCGCACTCCTTGTTGATGACATTGAAAAAGCCCACGACGTCTGGAAGGAAGACAAAATGGTTTCATTTTGGGCGGCGGGGGGGGGGGGGGGGGCGGAAAGGGTCTATGTGGGTTGCCTTAGACCACTTAGGTTTGGGGGCCCGCTGACAGAGGGGTGGCTGGGCCAAACCCGACTGGGTCGGCAACCCCCATGCACCAGGTTGCAATGCCTGGAGCGGGAAGCCAGGCTTAGCCCCCAGGACAGGAGCTGCTGCAGCAGGGTGTGTGGGGGGCAGGATCACACTCTCTTCCGGGCAGAGCGGACTATGGAACTTGGGGGCCTGGCCCAGGAGGGGAGCTGGGATGGAGACGGGGCGCTCTTCTCGCCTTGACGGAGGGGAAGACTGGGATTGAGGGGCCCCCTTGCTGGGAGAGGGAGCTGTGGCGGGTGCTGTTCAGTTAGCCCCTCCCCTCGCCCATGGACATAAACGGATCTTGAAGAGGGCGAGGCTAATTCTCTCCCAGGACAGAAACAGCCTGGAGGGCTGTTCTGTTTCCTTGTAGCCTGTCTTCCACTCTCACTTAAGGCCTGAAGGCCTCTAACTACAGGGGTGTGGCAGGAGCCCTGCTACAGGTCTCTCTATTCACAAGAGGCACAGGTGCTGGAACTAGGGGTGCGGGGGGGGGGGCTGCCGCACCCCCTGGCTTGACCCGGTTTCCATCATATCCAGGGCTCTCAGCACCCCCACGATACAAGTTGTTCCAGCATCTCTGACGAGAGGGGGCAGGGCTGGGAGACAGAGAGCAAGAGGGCTGAGGGGAGCCGAGCAGGGGGCTTGGGGAGCCGGCCTGGACTAGGGAGGGGAAGGGAAGCGGCAGCAGGGGGCTGAGGAGGGGTGCTAGCAGTGTGGAAATCACTTGATGTTGTGTTTCTTTTTTTTCTTTCATGTTTGAATTTAAAAAAAAATTAAAACATAGTAAAGAGTTTACACACATGCACACTGTTTGGGGGGGACCTGGATTTGTGCTGGAAATGGCCCAACTTGATCATACACATTATAAGGAGAGTGATCACTTTAGATAAGCTATTACCAGCAGGAGAGTGGGGTGGGGGGAGAGAAAACCTTTTGTAGTGGTAAACACCCATTTTTTCATGCTTTGTGTGTATAAAAAGATCTTCTACACTTTCCACAGTATGCGTCCGGTGAAGCGAGCTGTAGCTCGCGAAAGCTCACGCTCAAATAAATGGGTTCGTCTCTAAGGTGCCCCACGTCCTCCTTTTCTTTTTGCGGATACAGACTGACCCGCCTGCTCCTCTGAAACCTGTCATTTAGTCAAAAGTTTGGGAACCACTGCGCGGGGGATTCTAAAACGCGACCCCGGCCAAGTCTCACTGAATCGAATCAGCCGAGGCAGTTCCGATGAAGCGAGCTGGCGCCCGCGAAAGCTCACGCTCAAACACATGGGTTCGTCTCTAAGGTGCCACAAGTCCTCCTTGTTCTTTTTGCGGATACAGACTGACCCGGCTGCTCCTCTGCAACCGACCACTAGAAGGAGTCTCGGCAAAGGAGCGACAGAGAGAAGGGAAAGAACACAAAGCAGGGTTGCATTTCTTGGGGGAACCAGCTTGTAAAAAAAAATCCAGTTTAATTGAGCGTGGTTGCTTGACTTGTAGTATAACAAATCCTTTGCCTTTCTATAGCGCACTTAGCCAAGGATTTCAAAACATTATTATTATAACTCCAGAGACCCCATACAGGGTTCGGGGCCCCACTGTAGCAAGCTTTGTACAATCACAGAGCCTGAGACAGTCCTGCGCCTCTGTTATAAACAAGTCTAGCCTCCCAACATCCCTGTGAGTGAGTTAATGGAGTATTGGTATCCCCATTTTACAGATGGGAGAGTGCAGTAATACAGGGGCTAAGCGATTTGCCCTGAGACACACAGGGGATCAAATTCAGAGCTGAACACTATAAGCTGGTGTAACAAACGTTTTCTTGGCCCTTCAGCAGCTCAGACTTCCTTACACATAGGTGCATTAGTGAAAGTAGGGCTAAGCTCTCTGATGGGAGAGAGCTCTCCTGTCGGTTAATGACTCCACCCCGCGCGAGAGGCGGTAGCTATGTTGGCGTGAGAAGCTCTCCTGCCGACACAGCTCTGCTTACATCGCTCGGGGATGTGGATTATTTACACCCCTGAACGACATACATTATACCAAAGTAAGTTCTAGGGTAGACCAGGTGACAGTGTAGACATTACCTCCACCGACAAGATGAATTCGTCTGTCACTGTAGTTAATCTACCTCCTGAGAGGTGGTGGCTAGGTTGATGGAAGGATTGTTCCATCGGCCTAGTGCTCCCTGACCAGGGCTTAGGTTGGTATAGCTACGTCTCTCAGAGGCACTGGACCACTTTTTATAGTGGGGGTGCTGAAAGCCAGCTAACGAAACTGTAAACCATATTTCAGAGTAGCAGCCGTGTTAGTCTGTATTCGCAAAAAGAAAAGGAGGACTTGTGGCACCTTAGAGACTAACAAACTTATTTGAGCGTAAGCTTTCGTGAGCTAATAAATTGGTTAGTCTCGAAGGTGCCACAAGTCCTCCTTTTCTTTTCATAAACCATGCGTCTTCAAAAGTAATGTGGAAAAGTGCAATTCCCGCTCACAGCACACGGATGCAGCGCAGCTCCGGCAGTCTCAAGAATCACAAAATGATGCTAGCGTCCTTCAGACAGCACCAGCAGACTTTTCACAGTGACACCTGGGGATGACTTTTCACAGGGTGACACCTGCCGCACCCCTAATTCCCACACCTATGCTCAGAGGCCTGGTGTTTTCACGCCCTCAAGAGCCGTAGCTAGGCTGATGTAAGCTCCCACTGTAGGCCAGCTCTAAGTTAATTCCTCACTACCAAATCTGGCCTGGTGAGTTAATGGAAGAGCCAGCAAAACAGAACTTATAACTCCTGGCTCCCGGTGTCCCTGTTCTAACCACTGAACCATACAGCCTTTCTGTCTAACCCAGGGAAGTTTTGTGTGAAAGAAAGAGTTAACAGAGGGTATTAGTATTACTCCAACAGGTAATTTCTAAAGCTAGAATTGCTTTCAGTGTCCCTGGGCTTCCTTCACATTGACATCAATGGAGCAGTGCTGATTTACACCAGCTGAGGATCTGGCCCAGAGACTTCCAGACAGGCAGAGATGGGTACACCCTAATGGGTTGGGTTTTACAATATAAATATAACACCCTCCCTCTTCTTCTGGGCACTGGGGAATTCTGCAGAGAGGCTCCTGCGGGAAAGCAGTGTACGCCAGAAGCACTAAGCATCAGTCTTAGCCTTCTGCCTTTCCTGAATAAAGTGAAAGTCAAGCTGAAGGCCTTTTGCCCCCGCTCAGTCCCAGTCAGCATGTCTCCTCCTGTAGGACACCGTGCCGGTAAGAGACCCGGCATTGGCACCCAGATAGGGATCTCTGAAAGGCTGCAATGGAAGGGGATCTGTTCACACATCCTAGAGGGATGTCTCTGTGTTAGCCCCTTTGGTGTCTGACACCAAACTGGGACTTTGCCTTACTGATCACATCCGTCTTGCATGCTTGAGAGTCGTTGCCACACAGCTTCTGTGTCTGACAGTTGGAGTTGCTGAGCTGCATCTTGCACGTGTAACATTTCAAAGAACCACCTGCAGGAGAGGAAGAGGGTTAGAAGGGAATGCAATACAGGGAGTCTCATGCACACTACCAAACAGGGCAATTGCAATGTAAACCGTGGCTTAAAAGACCCTCCCTCCATCTTTACCGTGGGTCACACCCCAGAGAGTCATGTGTAGAAAGGGGAGGGGGATAGGCAATTTTTGGAGGGCTTGGGGCACGTTCCCTCTAAATAGTTTCAAGAATAAGGACTATCAAGGAGAGAACAATTTATTAATGATGATGATGATTATTGGTAAATGAGAACATGGACCATTTCTTCCAAAATGTTTGATAACACCAAGCACCATGGCGTTCCGCTCCTGATTGGAGCCCCCGGGAGCTTTGGCAGTAAATAACAATCGGACATCAATGTTAAATTAACCAGGATGGATGGAGGGAGGCCTAAAAGGTGTGGATTGATCTAATGTTGTGACTTGTGACACCGGCTTTCTGGCAACGCCCTCGAGCACAGAGTCTATGCACACCCTTTATCTCCCTCTGGAAATGAATCCCAGTGGGTAGAGTGGTCCTGGGTGAATTTAAAGGGTTCATACACCCTGGCGTGCGTGAAGGCCCTAGGGGAGCGTGACGCAATACCGTACATTTCCACAGCACCGTGAAGTGCACTGAACAAAGGCAATGACGCAAGTGCAGACAATCGCAGTTTAAAGCCCAGATCCTCAGTAGTGCCTCGGTACCTATCGATACCAATCCACTTGCATTGTCCCTGGATGTTCAGCACTCACTGGCTGGAATCGCTTACCTACCTCCCAGAAGTGTTGGGAGGAGATGTGCCTGTCTGGGCAGGGCTTTGGAAAACGTCATGCACTATACTGGGGCTAAGCATTATTATTCTGATTCTCCCAGCACCACCTGAGGCGTGTCTTGCTCTCATGCAGCTGAAATGTCCAACAGCACCCCAGGTGTGTTCGACATGAGGACTTTCAATTAACGTACCTGCTTTACCCTCTATGGGGAGCGAGAAGGCTGGAGCTTCCACCTTACTGGGGCCGGCCATATCCCTCCACCGTTTGTTAAACTTTTGAATAATCTTTTTGAGCATTGGTAGCCCATCTCACTGACTGACTGGCAACGTCCCGCCCCTTATACACCCGTGAGGGCGTGGTGACAACAGTCTAGGAGGTTCGGGGAAAGTCTGGAAGGTTCCACAAGATTTTACAAAGGTCCAGAACATTCTAGGAGGTTAGTGAAAAATGAAGCCACATACGAAATACCTGAAACATTTTACTTCAAACGTTCTATTTTCCCCTTTGTCGCTAACAACAAAAACAGCCCCCCGAGCCTGGAGCCCCCTGAGCCCAGCACCCCAGGTGGTCGCCTTCCCCTCAGTCTGGCCCTGCTTAAGTTCATTTGCACAAATTCTTGTGGGTTTAGCTCACTGCCCCCATCTTGATCTAGCTCAGGCACTTATCTGGCCCCCTCTAGCACAGGATCTGAGCACCTCATCACCTTTGATACACTTACCCTGACAGCACCCCATTATCTCCCTTTTACAGATGGGGAGCAGAGGCACAGAGAGGCCAAGTGATGTGCTCCAGGATGCCTGTAGCAGAGCAAAAAATTGAACCCAGGTCTAGCACCTTCACCACCAGACCACCTTTCCTTTCCGAGTGCAGAATTATGCGGCTTGCCCTCCCAATCTTGGCTTTGATTCACCAGCACAACCACCAGTGGAGGGGAATCCCAGTGGCATAAAGTTCTTCCTGCTCCCAGGCAAGGCTGGCTAGCACGGGCATACCAAGGGTGCCTGGGGAGATACACTGATTCAGCCAGCTCCTTTGGTGGGATTCCCATGTGTCCTTCCCTGGAGGGTCCATACCCCTTTGGGTGCAGCTGTCCCCATGGGATCTGAGATGGGAATTCATTCCCCCTCCCTGCCCATGCCAAGTGGATTTCTCAAGCTCCATAACCTGTAATGGTTCTTCTGTGTGTGGGGGGGGAGGGGAGGGAAGGGTGTCAATTATACCCAGGACTAAGGAGATGACCTGCAGATAAAATGAATCCAGAAAGCCGATCTAATCTCATGCCAACTTTACACTGGTCCCCTTGGTTCACAGGCTCGGATCAATGGGATCAGAATTCCCAGATCTAGGCCCACATCCAGGCCTGACATTGTACAGTGTAGAGTGGGAGCCTTCGGCAGGGTTCGTGGGATGATGATGATTATTAATAACAACGTGGCCAGAGCGCAGTCTGGCTCCTGTCTGGATCAGAGCACCAGTGCGCTAGCAGCTGTATAAACCAGTAAACCAAAGACGGCCCCAGCGTGTTCAGACTCCCATGTCTCTCCCAGCAATAACTCAGGCTCCAGAGCGCAGAGCTGTAGACGCTATTGAAGGAATTGTACGCGCTCTGTTAGACTGCCCAGTTCATCACCGAGAATGGCAGGATGGTTCCCAGTGAGCATTTTTTCGTGTATTATCCCAAACGCTTATAAAAGACCCAAATAATTTGCCTAACGCCCATTTCCTTGGAAGGCTGTTCCACAGCCCAGGAAGACTGGCAGGATGCTTTTTGCAGTTCTTCAGCCTAAATTTTCCCTTTCTTATTCCATCTCAGTATTCTTAGCCATACCCTCTTGTGCCATCTGAAACCATTCCTCTCCCACCCATCTCTGTAGGCACGTCACCTGTCCCCTTTGGTTATGACTTAGAGAATATAGACGGTCTAGTTTTTCCTCCACATTCATTCTGTTTCTCTTCTCTAAACTCCCTCTGTCAGTAAGCCTCCGAGTTATCTCACTGGTTTCCAAAGTAACCCCCCTCCAAGCAATAAGAAAACCTGCCAGTAAACGGAAACCTCCTGTTGTATGAGGCAGGGGAAAGGCATAAAAAGAAAGATTAGAAAGGTATTGGGGGATTCAGATACCAGCATAACGGGGGGAGTGTGGATAGATAGATAGACAGGGGTGGCCGGTTTGTAGAAATTTTGGTGGTGCCCAGAACCCGCCCCCCCCCAAACTCCGCCCCACACTTGCCTAAGGCTCTGGGAGGGAGTTTGGGTGGGGGAAGGAGGTCTGGGGTGCAGGCCCTGGGCTGGGGCAGAGGATTGGGGTTCAGGAGGGGTGCAGGGTGCAGGCTCTTGGAGGGAGTTTGGGGGCAGGAGAGGGTGTGTGGAAAGGGGGTGGGGGTGCAGGCTCTGGGACGGAGTTTGGGTGCAGGCTCCAGGCTGGGGCAGGGGGTGGGTGTGCAGGAGTGGGGGAGGGGTACAGGCTCTGGGAAGGAGTTTGGGGATGGGAGGGGGTGCAGTGGTGAGGGTTCTTGGGTGTGGCTGGGGACGAGGGGTTCATGATGCAGGAGGGGGCTCAGGGCTGGGGCAGAGGGTTAGGGTGCAGGGGGATGAGGGCTCTGGCTGGGGATGAGGGGCTTGGGAGGGGCTCAGGGCTGGGGCAGAGGGTTAGGGTGCAGGGGGATGAGGGCTCTGGCTGGGGATGAGGGGTTTGGGAGGGGCTCAGGGCTGGGGCAGAGGGTAGGGGTACGGGGGGTGAGGGCTCTGGCTGGGGATGAGGGGTTTGGGGTGTTGGAGAGGCTTAGGGCTGGGGCAGAGGGTTGGGGTGTGGGGGGTGAGGGCTCTGTTGGAGGGGTGGGCTCTGGGGTGGGGCAGGGCTGGGGATGAGTTTGGGCTGCAGGCAGGCTGCCCCGGGGCTGGGGCCAGAGAGGAGGACTCCCCCCAGCCCTCTCCCCGCCAGCAGCAGCAAGCTCCGGGAGAGGGAACCCCTCCTTCCCCCACCAGCATGGGGCAGGAGTGGTGACTGTGGGCGGGGGGGGGTCCCCCTCTGCTGGTGGAGGGTCCCGCCTGAAAAGGGAAGGGTCTGAGGAGGAAGGGCAGGGTCAGCCTGCCCTGCCACTGGCGGTGGGGGACACTAGGACCCTGTGGTGGCAGTTGATGCCAAGCAGAGTGAGCGTGAAGCTGCAGGGGAGAGGCAGGGACGCTCCAGGACACGGGGGAGGCGCACGAGGGCAGCAAGTGGGGGCTGGGAGACACTCGGGGGCGATGCGGGGGGGTGGCAGGTGGGGCCGGGGGAGAGACCCGGCCCCAAACATTGGTGGAGCCAGGCCCCCAGGCCTTGAAGATTGCTGGAGCCCATACAACTCACCGCCCCAGTAGATAGATAGTTTCTAGAAATGAGCACTCATTTCAAATCCCAAGCATATAAACTCTCATCAGGAATGCAGAAGACCATCTTTATCCTTATATGGACCAGCCTGCTGTCCATAAGAACGGCCACACTGGGTCAGACCAATGGTCCATCTAGCCCAGTATCCTGTCTTCTGACAGTGGCCAGTGCTGGGTGCTTCAGAGGGAATGACCAGAACAGGTAACCATCAAGTGATCAACCATCAAGTGGTCCAGGAGAATGCCAATACACTATATTTGGAGCTGGAGCCAGTGACTTCAGAAGTTCTTTCTTTGCTGCAAACGCACTGTAAGGATCTCTCCAGCCACTCCCAGAGCCGTTTATCTTGGTGGTAAGGAGATGGGATGGTGTACGAAGGAATCTCCTGGATGTCTTACCTGGCTCTGTGCACAGGACGGCAGCCAGCAGGATGACCAGAAAAGCCTTCATCTTCGAAGGATGAGCCAAGCACAGAGAATACGGGACACCTCCTCCTGGGGTGCTTTATAGCCCGTTTCAGTTATCTCATCAATCGCAGGGGGCTGGGAGGTGTCACTGCTAAATCGCTCATTTCTGGACCAGCTGGTCCTGTGAGTCATGGCACTGATATTTGTGATGAATGCCCCTCCTCTGTTGACCTGTCCCCGTCATCTGTGCTCTCAGATACTTCCCTCCCCATCACTGCTCATTTCCTCATTGTCCAGCGTGCTTGGAAGAATGGTTCACATCTCAGTGGAGAAAAACAAAGCACCTAAAATCAAGGATGGCCTTCTCTTTGTGACCCTTCCCTGGGTTGGGGAGATTTTTGCTGCTCAGGTGTGACTAATCTTCTGTGAGTGCTACACCCATCGTAACCAGGGGCACCAGCTTTAAATTAAACACAGGCTCATTCTTTAACGAATTTTCCAGGTGTCTCCACAGTAGCTCAGAGTCACGCCTCTCTAAGCCCAAGTGCATGATGTAAGCTGTTTCTCAGGCTCCTTGCGGAACATTGGAGGGGAATGAAATTTCATTCACGTTTCCTAAAGGGCAATTCCCAAAGTCTCTAGTTTTGCCACATGTGGCCGATGCCCAGTCTCAGAGAATAGGCGACCTCCGTGTATGGCAGCAAGGCGGTTCCCATTGGGAAGAAAGACAGGAGAACTTCTAGGCCCCTGAATACTAAACGGAGGACTCTGCTGAGAGGAGGATATGGTTCTCAGGACACTCGGCCAATTAAACCCCCAACCTCACAGCAGCCAACAGGAAGGAAGGATAAAATCCCTGCTGTTGCAGGAGAGGGGAAGGGAGGGTAGAGACCCCGTCTGAGCAGCCCGAAAGGGGAAAGATCTGAAGAAGGGAGGTCTGTTCTGAAGTCACAATGGCAGACCAATCTCTGAGACTCCTAGCACACTGCGCTTGCTCCGTCTGTGTCCCAGGCACATCGCTGTGCATTTGGGTTCCTTGCCTGTTAGCCAGGACGGAGAGCTTGCGTATTAACTCAAATATCCAAGCGAGACCCGCAATGCAGAATCAGAGAGACGCTGGAGGAGGACAGGATGTGTAGGAGCCCCTGAGCTCGCACGGATCAGGGGCTGGTTAGAGGTTGGAGATGGTTGTAAGTGCACTTCCTTGTGGCTAGGTCTGAGCATTAGCTCTCACCCCATCTGGCGCCCTGCTGTGCCCCCCACCTCTTGCTCATGACCCAGGGTGTGCCCTCTTCATGACTCAGCCCTCTGGCCAGGTCACTAAATAGTCCTCTCCTTCCTGGGTTACAAAGTCCCACCAGACAAGCTGTCCAGATGCCATCTCAGGCTGTCTTCTCTTCCAAGTCTAGGTCCTGTGCCACTTTCCCAGTGGCTGGGAGGGGAAGCTGGGCCCCGCTGCAACTCCGGGTTCCAGCCCTGGGACCCTCTGACTAGCAATCCAGGTCTGCTCCGTCTCAGAGCCTGTTGCTGTTTCCCTGGGTTCCTTCCTACCCCTCCTCTCTATTGCCTTTCTCTGGGTTTAGCCACTGTAGATCCCTCTGCTCCCCAGGGCTTACTGTCCCACTGTGTCTCCTCCTCCCCCTATCCAAGTCCCTTTCCCTCTAGGCAGTGATTGCAGACCTTCTCCCTGCAGGCCCCCTCTTGCTCTCACTTCCTGGCTTATTCGCCTATCCCAGCTCCTCCCCGAGCAGGGATTCCTCTGCCATTAGGCCCTGTCAGTCCCTGCTTGGCTTCCAGGTGCAGCATCTGAGGTTAACTGGCCCCTCCTGGCCCACATTAACCTGCTCAGGGCTTGTGTGGGTGAACACCGCATCCCGGGAGGACAGGTTGTCATCAGGGACAGGTTGCGCGAGAGGAGATGCACAAACACCAGCCCGGGGTCTGGATCCTTTTTGCTCTGCGTTAAGGAGGACACCATAGAAAGTGAGACTCACACTCATGTGTCACAGGCAGGAGCTCAGTCCAGGAGGGATGGACCAGGACATCATCATCAGGAGTGAGACCAAGAGGGTCCATAGGAAGGGACGTTGGCAGGTACTGGGGGACACACGAGCAAGCTGTCAGGAACGGACAGGATCAATTCTCACTTGATACCCAGAACAGGCTTTAATTGTCCTCAATGCTCTAGCTGGAGCTCTCTCTACCGTCACAGATATAGCCACCGCATCACCAAGGGACTGATCGTCAGCAACCAAGGCGCCCCCAGGAGAGGGAAGAAGGGACACGTGGGGGGCACCGTGGAATCTTTTAGAAGGGCCCCAAAGAAAGGGATTAAACATCCCCTACAATCCCAGGACATGGTGCAACCGTAGACACTTACTGGGGTCACTTACACCTGGTTAAAGGGCCCTTTCCCTCTCCTAAGCTCCTCCCGCAGTGAAGTCCCATGTCTGAGTTTGTGCTGTCACACAGCCTCATCAATACAGCATCATGGGCCCTCAGTTCATTACGCTGAGCCTCCCAGTGATTTCGATGGGCATTTCTCTGTGGATGGCAAAATACGGCCTGATACCTTCCTGGGGGGAAGCAGGGCCATGAGAGAGGAAGCCCTTATTTAACACTAGAAATGAGCAACAGTATTAGGAATAAATATACCAGAAGGATGGCTGGGAAATAATTTAAATCTGTGGCTGTATTCCCTGAAAGCACAGGCTTCCTTCAAACAGCCAAGGACTTTTCTTGCCAGTTTAGGACCCTATCAATCAATTTAGTACCCTATCAATCATTCCAGTACGCGGGTGAAACCAGAGAGAGTCTTTTCCCCAGGCCCTTGAATAGGCGCATGGAAAAAGGGAGAGCAAGATCCCAGAACCAACATCTGGAGGAGGCCGCTGGGGCGCGCTGAGCCCAGTTTTGCTGCGTTTGGTACAGTTAATGAGCAGTCAGGGTGCGGGACTCTGGTCCTCAGAGGGAGGAGGTGGAACCAGTTTTCTGTCAGGAGTTTCTCTGCTGGGTCACCCCTGAGCCGAGCCGTGCTTTTGGGTGATGTCCCGCGGGCAGAGAGGTCTAGCAGCCAGAACACTGAGCTGGAACTCAAGAGAGAGCTGGCTTCAGTTCATGGGTCTGCCACAGACCATCTGTTTGACCTGGGCCAAAAAGCTACCTCTACCCTCTGTTCCCCGCCTGTAGAAGTGGGTGATGGGAAGGGCCTCTGACATCATGGAGAGGAGAGCCACATAAATACCTCCATAGACACTAGATGGGTCTCTTGCTTGTTTGTATCCTCAGGCTCTTGGTGAAACTTGATTGTTGAATGACGTTCTCAATGCACTCAGAGCACAGCTAGGCTTTCTACCCAGGTGTGTCCTGTGGTTGGTCTCTACCCAGAGGGTAGATTAAGTTCTCACAGTTGGATTCACACCAGGTCCTCATCCAATTCAGGGTTCCTAAGAACACACTTTCCTCTATTGTAGGTGAAGGTTAGTTCATTCAGATTCCAACTTGCAGGTTGCATGTTTGCTTTAGCGAGTTGATCGGACAGGTTTTTCCACTCCTTGTGCCATTTGCAGGGTGGGTTTTTTTATTGAGATCAGTGTGAAAGGAAACAGACCGGCTTCCAAATTCAATTTCCTGCAGTTTCTTGCTTTCTTTAGAGCTAATGTCTCTATCTTCAAAACACAGCTCTTTCACAATATATAGCATGGGGTGGGGGGAGATTCTTTGAGGGTTTTACTTACAGGATGCCACGAGCTTTTTCGAATGAAAGAAAAAGGGTGTTGGAGCTTGTACCGAGCTTAGCGCGTGATCAGTAATTTCTGGATTGATGGCTTAAAGTCAGCTGGTGTAGATCCATTGAAGTCAAAGGAAAAGCATTCCCACCTCCTGCATGACAGCTGGGTGGAGGGGAGCATATGCTCGGCCAAAAGCACCTTCTGACAATGCTGTTTCCATGTGTGGGGATGGGAGTTCATCTGCTGTGTAAGCCAAGAGCTTGGATGGTGGGGCCACAGTACCCATCTACTCGGGGGCACCACAGCCAGGTTTCAGAATCCCAACAGGGCATCTTGGGATTGTCCTACGGAGAGACCAAAACAGAACTCCCAGAATTCAAAGGGAGGTGGGCATCTCAGCCATATGCATCCTAGCTGATCCAGTAAACAGACCTATACTGTACGTGTCGCAAATTGTACCGCTGGAGACAATTCAGAGAAGAAGGAGGATGGTCCAGTGGTTAAGGACTTTGTCTAGGACATGAAGACCTACAGTCAGTTCCCTGCTCTGCCACAGAATTTCTGTGTGACCTTGGGCAAATCAGTCAGCCTTGATCTGTGCCTCAGTTTCCCATCTGTGCACTATGGAGAGTAATGCCCTACCTCAAGGAGAGGTTTTACCCTGAAAAGGAAGCAGTGCCAGAGATTCTAGGGATTTCGCTATTGATTTTACATGGAAGGTGCTCAGATACAGCAGTGACAGGTGGTAGGATAAAACAGAAAGCTAGAAACATAGACAGATAATAGTTCCCTATTTCACGGGGGTAGGTTGTGGTTCCCAGATACCACGATGATAGGCTCTATAGAAAGCACCTCAACACAATATATCTCCTATGTCCACCCCCTTGTTTGATCCAAGACTCCAACCCCAATATTCCAAAAAGTCTCCCATGCCCCACAGGAGGTAGAACCATCTCCCCCATACCCCACAGGGGGTAGAACCACCTCCCCTATTGTTGCGGTTCAGTGATGAGACAGAACACAGCTTTATGCAAGCAAACAGGCTGGTCAGCGGAGATGGGCTGTTCTGCCCCCCCGCCTTCCACCTTCTCCTTTTATTATGTAACCCTTCTGCCCGTCAGAGTTGGCAGCAACAAGGGCCGGGTTCAATATCTAGGGGTTCCATTCCAATAACACAATGCAAACCGGCTCGAGCCCCCACCCAGTGACCTGGGAAAAATATATACCACCCCCGCTGGGCGCCTCCAAGAGGCAATACTTCCCCTCTCGCAAGCACATAGTCTGAGTGTAGCAAAAGTCTTTTAATAACAGAGAGAAACAATGTGGCATTATGTTGGGGAAACACCACCAACAGGATTCATAACACAACCCATGAGCAAAAACACCCCCACCCCAGGCAAATTGGGGCATGCCCTTTTCCCTTTGGTTCTTGAGTCCAGCAACCCCAAATCACCCAAAGTCCCAAAAGTCCAATGCCCCAAAAGTCTCTGTCCCTGGTCAGGGCAGCCCCAGAGTTCGAAAGTTTATCGGCGGAGCTTTACCTCCCAACCTGGGTGGAAATGGGACGGGGGTAAGAGGCACCTTACGTGATCTGAAGCTGACCGCCCCATAGCTCCATAGCGGCGCTCCGCCAGCCGCCCCACGAACTCCTTCGCTCAGCTGCGCTCCGCTCCGCCAGCCGCCCCACGAACTCCTTCGCTCAGCTGCGCTCCGCTCCGCCAGCCGCCCCACAAACTCCCTCGCTCAGCTGCGCTCCGCTCCGCCAGCCGCCCCACGAACTCCTTCGCTCAGCTGCCCCACGAACTCAGCTCCACGGCCCACAAGCAGCTCCTGCCATCCACACACTGCTCCGCGTCGAACTGCTTCACCAGCCGTCCCGCAAACTGCTCCACAATATATCTTCAGGCTCCCCCACTACTTAACACAACACTCAGTGATTTCAGCTCTTAGGTGAATTCAGCTTATAGTAGGGGAGCCCCAGTGCTGGTGCACTGTCAGCCCAAAGTGAGCTCAGCAGCCTATAACTAGACTTCTAATGAAATCAAAATTAGCTCTGATATTCCACAGTGGAGAGAGGAGGAAGTGCAATCAGCATGTAAGGCCCTCACCAAGGGGCCCATGCCACCAAGTACTACTACTTGTCCCCAGCCTCTCTCCATTCACACAGTTTTGGAACCCATGACCCTTGCCTAGCGAGTGCTACTTAGTTGATGGTGAATCCCTCCATCATAACAAAAGGCCACGTACAGTTCCAAGCACAGTTCCCATAATCAGGGTAATAACAATTTATTCTTCCTGCCCCAATAACAGAGACACTGGGGATCCCACAGCAGCCAAAGTGACCATTTGGGCAGCTATGGTCTCATTCTAGGCGTGGTGGGTGTGCCTATGCAAATGAGATCGGCCCCTGAAGTTCTTTTCCACAACTTGCCACACCTCACCACCAGATGTCAGGGTGGAGCTCATCCTGACACTGCTTACAATTATATTTCTCCCCCTAAGCATTACACACTGCTACACAAAGGAATGTATGACGTTGATTCATATGCTTAGTTACCATCCTCTATCTACTACAATCCTGGTTCTCAGGCCTTGAGCCCAGGCTAAAGAAACCTCCCACAGTTGCTGTCCAAACAATCAAGTTCTCAGGGTTCATATCTAGCCCTTGTCCTTGGATAGAGCAATGTGTGCATTGCTCCTAGGAAACAGTCAGGGTGTGCCCCGCCTGCTTCCAGGTGGAATAGCTAGACATTAACCCTTCACCCTATAATTAGGGCCCTACCAAATTCAAGGTCCATTTTGGTCAATTTAACAGGTCATAGGATTTTTAAAATTGTAAATGTCATGTTTTCAGCTATTTAAATCTGAAATTTCACGGTGCTGTAATTGTAGGGGTCCTGACCCAAAAAGGAGTTGGGGGGGGGTCGCAAGATTATTGTAAGTGGGGGTTGAAGAACTGCTACCCTTACTTCTGCACTGCTGCTGGCTAAGTTCCCTCTGAGCTGTGTGGCTGCACGGTCGGGCAGCAGCCTATTAAGTGCCGTGCCCCAGACCTGCTGCGGCCGGGGGAGAGGTGCCCCTTCCCCGGCCCCAACCCAGCCCAGCCCCGGACTGGCCGCAGCTGGGGGGAGAGGCGCCCATCCTGAGGCCCCAGCCCCAGAGCTGCCACGGCGGGGAGAGGTGCCTCTCTCCCCCAGCCCAGGTGTCACACATCCCCTCTATATTGGTGCACATAACAAAATTCATTTCGCACACGCGTGGGAAAAATTAGAGAGAACACTGGACTCAGGTGCAGTCTCTGCATCCCCCTGGGAGAGCAAGACATCCGGAAGCGGATGGGGAGGAGGTGGACCCTGCCTTCCACACACTGGACAGCTGAGCTACCTAGGTGCACCTTAGGGAGGGTGTACGCCGCACTACCTGACAGGGGTAGCAGTGGGTAAGCTCTTTCTGTGAGCTCTGGGAGGAATCTCCCGCACTCTACCCCATGGGGAGCAGCAACTCCACCCTGACACCCACACAGTGGGGCTGGGCCTAAACAGCACAAGCAAACCCAAAGGGAGTGACAAGTCTTGGGAGTAGCACTGTACACATTCAGAGCTAGATTTTCAACCCACAGCCTCTCCCTGTGCTTATTCATGCGTTTTCACCTGTCCTCGGCAGATGCAAATTCCTGCATGTGCGTGCCCTTTAACGAGTCTAATGCTTGTGCACACACAAGAGTCAGGCTATGGACAGGGCACATGCGAGTGTTCGAGTTTCCAGCTGGCATTTGCCCCTGCCAATTTTGCCTGCCCACAAAGTGGAGGGAGAGTAGAAGCCCAGATGAAACCATGCACCGAAGTCACTAGTTATCGCGAAATGTGTGCTCACAGATTCCTAGCAAGTATCTTATGGTTAGAAGCATCGCGTGTAAAGCGATGTGATGCAGTGGTTTCCTTCTTCTCTTTACAGGCATTGGGAGTAGAGGTGGAGCCCTAGTGGGTAAGGGCTTTTCCTGGAATTGTCCCACATTTGGGGGATCCTCTGGCTGAGCTGACATTACAGGGCGAGGACCAGGCCTGAGTTCTATTTGATGCATTTCTGCTCTCTTTCTATACACAGGTGCTGTTTGTGTGTCTTTAGCCGGGCATCTGATTGAAACCACTGGTTCCTGGGTTTCTGTTTTCAACCTTGTGGCTACAGTTCATGGCCTGGGGCTCGGTACATTCCTGATCTTTGGAGAGGCCCAAAGAGTGGACACTACCTCTGCATACATAGGTCTATAGTCACTGTAAAGATGAGTTCAACAAATGAAATCTGTTGAAGGGCTTAGGACTGTAATTTCTATTGATAACGGTTGTGCAATGATTATTTGCAGAAGAAAATATTATTATATTGTAGAATTTAAATAGAAAAAATCTACTGATTGAATATTACGGGCCTGAACTAAACCCAGAGGAGGGAGGAAATCCAGAGTTAAAACTTTGCTCAGGGGACGGCTGATGGGTTATACAGCCTTTCAGCTCTAGGTCACCAGTTTGAATTTGAATTCACTAGTGACTGAATGAAGCCGCTGATGGCCTATCTGAAGTCAGGTTTCAGAGTAGCAGCCGTGTTAGTCTGTATTCGCAAAAAGAAAAGGAGGACTAGTGGCACCTTAGAGACTAACCATAAGTTTTCGTGAGCTACAGCATCCGATGAAGTGAGCTGTAGCTCACGAAAGCTTATGCTCAAATAAATTGGTTAGTCTCTAAGGTGCCACTAGTCCTCCTTTTCTGTCTGAAGTCAGCTGGTGGCTCTAGTCCAGTTCTAGTGCAGAAATATCCTCCTGGCAGGACACGCCATTCCAGCTGACACTAAGTGGTACCTTAGCTGGGAGTCTCAGCAGAGATGCCAAGGACTGAATGGCTCATTGAGAGTGAACTTCTTCATCCTGAGAGACGGTCCCTCCAGGACAGAGATGAGGCATCTCAGCAGTGCGGAAATCACTCCTTGCAAGTGTCCATGTGTTGCCTGCTCTGTGGCTGAGAAGAGAATTCCCATCTCCGGGGCTGTCAATCAGTTCCTTTCATCAACACTAAATGAACTTAATACTGCCAAGGACTGTCCTTAACCTGCCCTTCTGTGCCTCAGTATCGCCATATATATAGGGCCCTACTAAATTTATGGTCCATTACGGTCAATTTCACGGGCATAGGATTTGAAAATTGGTAAATTTCTTGTTTTCAGATGGTTGAATCTGAAATTCCAGGTTGTTGCAACCATGGGGGTCCTGAACCAAAATGGGATTGTGTGTGTGGGGGGGTGTCACAAAGCTGTTATAGGGGGGTCATGGGATTGCCACCCTCACTTCTGTGCTGCTTTCAGAACTGGACAGAGAGGGGAGGAGGGGGTGCGGAGCTATTTGCAGCCGGGAGAGATATCCAAGAGAGTCCTGAAGGGAAAGAGCAAGTCCTGTCCTCCCCCAGCCCTGCCTGGACTAGCAGCTAGGACCTCCCTTTGCTGGGGTGCTCCCATCAGCACAGGAAGATTGGATCCAACTCCACAAGTCTCCTCCAGCTGCAGGAACCTCTGGGGCGGCTGCACAGACCCAGAGAGTGTCCTGCAGCAGGGGGACGGGGGAGGCACCTGGAGATGGGTCTTGTCTCCCCCCACCCCAGAGTGGCTGAGCAGGGGGTGGCTAAGCCTGGTCCCTCCCCAGCCCAGCTGGAGCTAGAAGCCTCTTTGCTGGGGAGCTCCTAGGAACAAGGGGACATCAGATTTCAGGGAAAGGGCTTATTTCATGGTCCATGTGGTGTTTTTCATAGCCGTGAAATTGGTAGGGCACTACCTATACCCCGCAAGTGGTAGAGACATCTTCCCCCATTCCCCACAGGGGGTAGAACCACCGTCACATACTTTGGGACAGTTTGTTACTCACAACCAGGGCCCCAGTACCCAGAGTTGCCCTCCTTCCATTTCTGACGGGTGCGGGGAAGGGCAAGGATGCAGGCAGGGGTTGGCTCAGCGATTGTTCCAATGAACTCATTACAATGGCACGGCCCAATAATATTGTGCGGATCCCATTGCCGGTTCAGAGCCCAAAGCGGTACCGGGAGATGGGGACTTGGGGCCACGTCCCCAGCTGGCATCAACTGGCTGCTCTCCATTGACTCGGACAGAGCTGCTGTGATCTCTGGCTCTACATGTTCAGTCAACTCTCTACATATGCACATAAGAACATAAGAGCGGCCACACTGGGTCAGATCAAAGGTCCATCTAGCCCAGTATCCTGTTGTCTGACAGTGGCCACTGCCAGGTGCCCCAGAGGGAATGAACTGAAAAGCGAATCATCAAGTGATCCATCCCCTGTTGCCCATTCCCAGCTTCTGGCAAACAGAGGCTAGAGACACCGTCGCTGCCCATCCTGGCTAATAGCCATTGATGCACCTGTCCTCCATGAATTTATCCAGTTCTTTTTAAAACCCTATTATAGTCTTGGTCTTCACAACATCCTCTGGCAAGGAGTTCCACAGGTTGACTGTGTATTGTGCGATGAAGTACTTCCTTTTGTTTGTTTTAAACCTGCTGCCTATTCATTTCATTGGGTGACCCCTAGTGTGACACTGTATGGAATTGTGAGACACTTTGCATTATTGTTATTATTATTACTACCACTACCAATATTATACAATTACAATGAATCGTGCCAGATACGCCATGTGAGGTATCCGCAAAACTGTTATAATTTGCGCCAGGTATGATCATCTTGTTTATATGTGGGTATCCCTTTGTATTGTGAGTTATAGGTATGTAGGGAATATTTGTATTTCCAAACTTGTGTTATGTTTCTGGGTGACACTCACAGATAGCTTGGCACTGCCTAACCTGTTTGATGGCCCATCAAGGGTCATTATCTGTACAATAAACCCATTGGGAGGAGCCAGGGGATGTACCTTATGAGTCAGCAAAGTATGTAGGGGCAGGCCTATGGACAGAACTCTAAGGCTTTTCCATGCCCTGTGCTGTGAAGCTTGTGTTTGGGACAAAGGACGCACAAGCCACATGGCAAAAGAATATAAAAGGCAGCTGCATCATCTCTATTTTGTCTTCAGTCCTGTGGGGATCACAGAAACCTGGTTTGTCTGTTTCACACACAGGTATATTAACTCTGTGCTTGTCCTCAGAGAGTCTCTAGCCAAGCCTGGGCCCGATTTCTCATTTGGAAGAGGAGCAGGGTAACTGCAAAAAGGCCAACTCGTGAGCCACTGAAAGATTCTACCTAGGCCATGAATTTGGCTTTCCTCTGTTCACCCACAACTGCTATTATTTTTTATTTGTCTTACAGCAGCACCCTGAGTTTTCAGCTGAGATCAGGACCCCATTGTGCTAGGAGCTGGATATGCGTATAGCAAGAGTCTGTCCTTGAGCTTACTATGTAAATGGGAAAGCCAAGCAAAGGATGGGAGAAGGAACTATATTGATTTTTGTCTTGCAGAGGGAGAACTGAGGCACAGAGAGATAAAGTGACTTGTTCACAGTCATGCACCCTTCCTCGCTGCCTTTTTCAGGAAGGGCTCCGCTACAACTGAAGTTAGTGCATGGCAAGCTGAGGTGTGAATCGACAGGGTTTCTTCAGGTATGTTGGCAACAAGAAGAAAGCCAAGGAAAGTGTGGGCCCCTTACTGAATGAGGGAGGCAACCTAGTGACAGACGATGTGGAAAAAGCTAATGTACTCAATGCTTTTTTTGCCTCTGTCTTCACTAAAAAGGTCAGCTCCCAGACTGCTGTGCTGGGCATCACAACATGGGGAAGAGATGGCCAGCCCTCTGTGGAGAAAGAGGTGGTTAGGGACTATTTAGAAAAGCTGGACATGCACAAGTCCATGGGGCCGGACGAGTTGCACCCGAGAGTGCTAAAGGAATTGGCGGCTGTGATTGCAGAGCCACTGGCCATTATCTTTGAAAACTCGTGGCGAACGGGGGAAGTCCCGGATGACTGGAAAAAGGCTAATGTAGTGCCCATCTTTAAAAAAGGGAAGAAGGAGGATCCTGGGAACTACAGGCCAGTCAGCCTCACTTCAGTCCCCGGAAAAATCATGGAGCAGGTCCTCAAAGAATCAATCCTGAAGCACTTACATGAGAGGAAAGTGATCAGGAACAGTCAGCATGGATTCACCAAGGGAAGGTCATGCCTGACTAATCTAATCGCCTTCTATGATGAGATTACTGGTTCTGTGGATGAAGGGAAAGCAGTGGATGTATTGTTTCTTGACTTTAGCAAAGCTTTTGACACGGTCTCCCACAGTATTTTTGTCAGCAAGTTAAAGAAGTACGGGCTGGATGAATGCACTATAAGGTGGGTAGAAAGTTGGCTAGATTGTCAGGCTCAACGGGTAGTGATCAATGGCTCCATGTCTAGTTGGCAGCCGGTGTCAAGTGGAGTGCCCCAGGGGTCGGTCCTGGGGCCGGTTTTGTTCAATATCTTCATAAATGATCTGGAGGATGGTGTGGATTGCACTCTCAGCAAATTTGCGGATGATACTAAACTGGGAGGAGCGGTAGATATGCTGGAGGGCAGGGATAGGATACAGAGGGACCTAGACAAATTGGAGGATTGGGCCAAAAGAAATCTGATGAGGTTCAATAAGGATACGTGCAGGGGCCTGCACTTAGGACGGAAGAACCCAATGCACAGCTACAGACTAGGGACCGAATGGCTAGGCAGCAGTTCTGCGGAAAAGGAGCTAGGGGTGACAGTGGACGAGAAGCTGGATATGAGTCAGCAGTGTGCCCTTGTTGCCAAGAAGGCCAATGGCATTTTGGGATGTATAAGTAGGGGCATAGCGAGCAGATGGAGGGATGTGATCTTCCCCCTCTATTCGACATTGGTGAGGTCTCATCTGGAGTACTGTGTCCAGTTTTGGGCCCCACACTACAAGAAGGATGTGGATAAATTGGAGAGAGTCCAGCGAAGGGCAACAAAAATGATTAGGGGTCTGGAACACATGACTTATGAGGAGCGGCTGAGGGAGCTGGGATTGTTTAGTCTGCAGAAGAGAAGAATGAGGGGGGATTTGATAGCTGCTTTCAACTACCTGAGAGGTGGTTCCAGAGAGGATGGTTCTAGACTATTCTCAGTGGTGGAAGAGGACAGGACAAGGAGTAACGGTCTCAAGTTGCAGTGGGGGAGGTTTAGGTTGGATATTAGGAAAACCTTTTTCACTAGGAGGGTGGTGAAACACTGGAATGCGTTACCTAGGGAGGTGGTGGAATCTCCTTCCTTAGAGGTTTTTAAGGTCAGGCTTGACAAAGCCCTGGCTGGGATGATTTAATTGGGGATTGGTCCTGCTTTTGAGCAGGGGGTTGGACTAGATGACCTCCTGAGGTCCCTTCCAACCCTGATATTCTATGATTCTATGATCCTATGACAGTGCGCCTGTTGGCCGCGCAGCAACGTCCTGTGTGGACACTGCTACAGCGCATGAAAAGTTCTGCAGTGTGTTTGAAATGGGAGTATGCCAAAGCGCACTCCACAACTTATAGTGCGCTGCACATGTGTCCACGCAGGACATTAACGCGTGGCAGGCTGGTGCGCACTCTGGCTTGCCGCGCACGAATGTCCCGTGTAGACAAGCCCTGAGACTGCCATCAACAACCTGTTCTACAGACACTACAGATGATACCTGGAGGTCGTCCATCTTACTCACTGAGCCATGTTTCCTTAGCTTGTGACCTCAGATGGGATCGCAGCCCAAGGTGGAATGGGCTGCAGGCTCTGGGGAAAAAACAAATACAGGATATAGCAAAGAAACTTAGAAAGATCTAAATACGGGTTGCTGGGTCAGGCTCTGGGGGACCTGGGTAACTGTCGACAAGAGTTTGGAAGGTGGGAATACTCAGGAGACAAGAGCAAAGTTTCAGCTAGGACTATGAGTAAGGGGGAGAAAAATGAGCAAAGGGAACATATGTTAGAATTGAAATACTAGCTCCGATGTAAAGTTAATATTAAAATATTACAGTCTATCTGACTATTAAGAAACATTCCCTAACAGTGAGAGCTCTTAGGGTTTGTCTCCACGGCAATCCCAGGTCTGACTCCTGGCCCTTACCCATCCTGGCATAGCTAAAAATAGCAGAGCAGATGAACCGGGATGGGTTTCAACATGAGCTATACCAGCACGCCAGGCAGGATGGGTTACCCCATTCCCTGTGGCCCCCATTTTGGGGGTAGCATGAAAACCTCAGCATTTTTGTACCTTCGAGGCATGAGTCCCTCCTAATGGTACTTTGAATATATGTGCAATTCTGGCTCAGTTCCTGAAGATGGCAAATATGAGCTATTTTAGATACCAGCAGGTAGCATTAACATACAGTCAGACACGTGTGAGTATGTGTGTACATATTTTATTCCTCCCTGTATTTTAAAATCACAAGTCCACTTAACTGTGCATAATACATGGCCATCTATTTCTCCTGGGGATCTAGGAAGAGCTACAAATCACTCAGGCTTTGCTTTTGTGTCACTACAAAATCTTGAAAGAAATATATCCTTGTAATCTTTCCATTGAAGGTATAATCTCCAGATAATACATGGGCACCTGGTATTAGCCTTTAAATGTCAGGCTTGAGTACTTCGGTGCTGTGTTTCACTGTGTGATGTCACTGGTGACACTGACATGGTATATCACTGCAGGAGATGTCACATGAAGACATGTCACATGAAGAAATCTTGGGCCATCAAAGACAGTAGGTGAGCCATTGTGCCGTGAAATTTGGGGTATCCCCGGTGTGTATCAATGACAGAAACTTGCTTAGCATTCCAAGGTCACAGGAAGCATTAGAGCAGGTGGTTTGAAGATACTGCAGCAAGGTGGGCCAGATGGCAGAGAGAAATGTCTATGACTTCAGGAACAGCCTAGTTTTGTTGGAATGTCTCTGGAAGTGCAGAAAAATAACAAAGGGGAATTCTGAATTTAGTTCTACACACTGATCTCAGGGTTCTGACTGGCTCACAGACCTGGAAAGGGAAAGTCATTAGGGGAACCCTGAGGTGCCTGCATAGCCCAATAACTATACAGATGTACGGTGTTCTCACGTTGCTTCCAAGCCCAACAGTGTACCCTGGGCATTCCCTTTTCTTTAGAGTTTGAAGACAGACCAGATCTTTGACACTGGTGCATGGGCGAGGAGCACCTCCTCCAGGAGAGCTCCCGGTGTTCTCTGCCTCCAAGTCTGCACAAACCTCTGACTCTCTCTTTGTGGATACTACATTTTATGGCTACGAGACAGGAATAAGAGTCAGGAAATCTAGCCTGTGTTCCAAACTCTGCTGCTCACATTCTGTGACCTGTGGTAATTCTCAGAACCTCTTTGCACTTCAGTAAATATGTTAAAATTGAGATGATCTTCATCCAGCTTTGCCAAATGCTTTGGGATCTAAGGATGGAAAGGATAAGTGCTTGGTTTCTCATCTGTATAGAAAACAAATTCTACTGGACAAATTCATAGCCAGCAGGGACCACTGTGGTCATCTAGCCTGACCTTCGATGACTTGGTTGGTTACTTTCTTGATTCAAATCCCGCTTCGTAGTTCCCTTCCTTGAAATAAACGATCGCATTATTGCTACAGCTGTCTAGTTTGCAGGGAATTATTTCACATTAAAGGCCGCTCATTTTCTGTCCTGCCATGGCAACAAAGATCACTGGTATGCTCTTGTTGACAGTTTCCTAAGCATGCTCAGGGGAGGAAGGATGGTCCAGTGGTTAGTGCTCTAACAGACAACTTGTGTTGAAATTCCTGCAGTGACCGGGGAAAATCACCAAGTTTCCGTCTCCCACTTATACAGTGGGGATAACAGCACTCCCTGCCTCCTGGGCGTGTTGTAACACTCACCGCATGAAAGATTGTGTAACAAATGTGTGCCGACAGACCTGTACCGATGACTTCCGCAGCAAAGGTGCCTTTTGAAACAGTCTCCTCCACTCCTGCAAAGTAGGCGGCTGGGTTTGAGCTCTGAGTGCTTCAGAGTACAACCCCGTCATTGAGGCAGTCACATTTGAGCGTCCACATCAACCCTGGTAATTGGGTTGAGAATGTCAGCAAGAAAAGGAGGGGGAGTGATTCCGTGACCCAGACGTTACTTCAGTGTTACCTTGTCTGGGGCGGGGCGTGGGGGTCTCTTTCTGATGGCTGAGTATTTGCCCTTTCAATGGGTAATCAGGCTGCTTATTTAAGCCCCTAAAGTTGGACTGAGGTGTCCAACTTTGGGTCCCGTGTCTCAGTGTAGAACTATAAGGAGTTCGCTATCACTTTAATTACTTCTGAAAACTTATATCCTCGCTACAAGCCTTGCTTCCTTTTCTTTGAATAGCTGACTAGCTCCTTTCATACAAAGCCACTGCTATTTACCAGCGTTGCCAGCTCGTGAGCTTTTAACATGGCTCCCATGCTATTTGGTGAGTTTCTTAAAGCCCCAGCTTCTGGAGTCTCAGCTTTCTTTTTCCTTTTTAAAGTGTGTTTCCAGCCCTCACAGTGGTGAAGAAAACCCTGAAAAAGTGACCCAAACTCCCCGTAACAGCCCAAGAACCAGAAGAAAAATAAAAAGAACCCCACAGTTATTTATTTATTTATTTATTTAAAGCTCATGAGAGTTAAGCCAGTCTTGTGATGTGAGTGGGAGGGGAAGGGCTGACTCACGATTTTTAAATGGTTGGTGATTCTGCCTATAGTTCCTAGGCAATGTCCTTAGCTAGTTGGTGTAAATTGGCCTAGCTCCGCTAAAGCCAATGTGCTGCATGTTAATGGGGCTCGACTGATTCATTCCCATTGAGGATCTGGCTCGTGGTGTCTTTATTTTAAATGTTGTCTGCACCTTTTCCTTAGAAACATGATGGCACCTCAGTCAATGAAATAATCCCCTCAAGCAACCCCACTACTGAGTATTTATAAAGGGATTCCCCCCTTGGTACAATATCACACAATGAGTGAGGTGCATTATGGGAATTTTCAGAGTCCTCTGAATATCTGGCATATAAACCAGTGCGGGAGGCAGGGTAATTGGCTATATGGAATAAACTGGACTAGCTGCCCTCTTGAGGTCCCTTCCAATCCCACGATTCCACGATCCCATATTCTACCACTAGCTGTCGGTATAGCCAGTCACGTTATACTATTCTTACACTGCCGTTTGTAAGGAGAGCATGGCCGGACGCACAGTCACGTTATACTATTCTTACACTGCCGTTTGTAAGGAGAGCATGGCCGGACGCACAGTCACGTTATACTATTCTTACACTGCCGTTTGTAAGGAGAGCATGGCCGGACGCACAGTCACGTTATACTATTCTTACACTGCCGTTTGTAAGGAGAGCATGGCCGGATGCACAGTCACGTTATACTATTCTTACACTGCCGTTTGTAAGGAGAGCATGGCCGGATGCACAGTCACGTTATACTATTCTTACACTGCCGTTTGTAAGGAGAGCATGGCCGGACGCACAGTCACGTTATACTATTCTTACACTGCCGTTTGTAAGGAGAGCATGGCCGGACGCACAGTCACGTTATACTATTCTTACACTGCCGTTTGTAAGGAGAGCATGGCCGGATGCACAGTCACGTTATACTATTCTTACACTGCCGTTTGTAAGGAGAGCATGGCCGGATGCACAGTCACGTTATACTATTCTTACACTGCCGTTTGTAAGGAGAGCATGGCCGGATGCACAGTCACGTTATACTATTCTTACACTGCCGTTTGTAAGGAGAGCATGGCCGGATGCACAGTCACGTTATACTATTCTTACACTGCCGTTTGTAAGGAGAGCATGGCCGGACGCACAGCTCTGGCTTTTGAATGGCTCGCTTGTCATAACTACATATTTGCCATCATTAGTCGGGATTTTCAGTCCTGCTTGAGAGTTGAGCAAGCATGACTTTATTCCATCCTCCACAGCATTCATTTTGATGCATGAGAAAAGTTAAAAGGAAACTGTTTCCCTATAGTACAACCCAGCAAGGAGCCTTTGGCCAGGCAGGAGGAATTCAATTACTACAGTAACATAAAAATATTGGATAGATCAGGAGCGATGTGCAGTAATTGGTAGGAAGGTACACCATTCTATAACTGGTGTCAGAGTAGCAGCCGTGTTAGTCTGTATCTGCAAAAAGAACAGGAGGACTTGTGGCACCTTAGAGACTAACAAATTTATTTGAGCATAAGCTTTCGTGGGCTAGAGCCCACTTCATCGGATGCATGCATTTGTTAAGAATTTTATACTTTTCCAGTATTAGCACACTCTTGTGGCTGAAGGAAAGGATGTGTGAGCTGTCTCGGGCAATGAACGGTTTCAGCCAACGCTTCCAGCTACTCTCCAGGCCTCCAGGCTTGTTGTTTTGTGGCTTAGAAGGTAAAATTCAGACCTGGCATCCACAGATGCAACACCCATTGATGTTGATAGGAATGATGCCTGCTTATGCCAGGGCTGAACTCGCTCAGACTTTCAGTAGAACAGGTTGTTGAATTTGGAGCCAGATCCAGAGGTGTTTGCATCTGGGGGGTTTGCTCAGATCTTTATAAAGACTGTGGCAATTTGTGAAATTTGAATCCTGATTTGAGCTTAGCTTTAGAACACCTCGGAGTCCGGAGGTATCTTTAGGTCAGGCCAGCCCAGAGAGACCCTCCAGGATCTGCCAAGATGGAGCTGTCCTAATGAGCTGGATTAAACTAAAGGATAGAGCACTGGGCCAAGACTCAGGACTCGGTTGCATCCTGGCTCTGTCACTTGCTTGCTGGGTGCCTCTTCTTCTCCGTCTTTAAAATGGGGATAAAGACATTGACCTCCTTTGCAGTTCACTTTGAGATCTGTGGATGAAAACTGCTGTAGAATGGCTATACGAGTTCATTAAACAAGAAACCTGTTTGACCTTGAGCGTTTCTAGAAGGGTCAAGGCAGAGACCATCATTCCTAACCAGGAACCTGTGTCGTCTGTACCCATGCTTCATCTAGCCAGCCTGACCAGCTTGGAAGGAGAATTCCCCACTACATCACACATGGTCTTGCTGGAAACCAGGACATCAATATATCACAAAAACGTAATGCTAATTGTGTCTGGCGGCTAGCACATAGCTAGATTGATTTCGGAGGGCTGCAGGTCCTGGAAGCTTTCCAGAAGGTGGTGCTCTTGCACCACCATTCGTGCTCAGGTGGCTTTGTGGGGAGGAGCAGTCCAGGCTGTTTGTTCAAAATCCAGCAACTCCAGCGCATCAAAAATGCGTCTGACATTTTTTGTCATTTTGCTAATTGCTGAGCTCGTTTGGTTGTAAAAGATTCCGTGTGTGGGATCCCTGCCAGCGGCTGCAGGAGGAGCCTAGTGCGTCTCCGTGCTGTTTGCAGGAGGAGATGGGAAGGGACTTTCTTTCTTGGAGCTTTGCTGTTGGGGGAAACAGCTCAAGGCAGGAATTCAGACCAGCTACCTGGGATCTCAAAGCACTATACAGGCCTGGGCAATGCGCCTGTGAGGCAGGTCCCTGTTTTATAAAGGGGGCAAGCAAGAGCAGAAATGACTGGCCCAAGGTCACACAGTGGCTGAGCTGGGAACAGAATCTGGAAACTGGGTCACTTTCCTGTGTTCTAACCCGTAGGACGCCCCCTACCAGTGCAGGGCTAGTGATGTTTGATCGGTGCTCTCCAGGAGCCCAGGCTCAGAGCAGATTGGGTGGGGTTTGGGAATGATTGGGCAGATTGTGTGGGAAAGACCCTAAGATTACTTCAGCATGGAAGAGAGAGTGAGGACCAGGGAGACCTCACTCATGGGACAGCCAGAATACCATTGCTGGGCCAGGGGCGTGAGCGTCCACACCCCATAGAGGGTGTGGCTGTGTTGGGGTGTGGCCAGCCAAGGCTCCTCCCCCTTGGCCCTGGCTGAGGGTCTGTGGCTGGGGCCGGGAGGTACTACATGCTACACCTCTTAAGGCTGAGGCCAAACCCAGACCGCTGTAAGGCGATGCATGGGTGGCTACTGTTAAAGGGGCAGGCCTCTTAAAGCTATCCCTGCTAGCAGTGCTGGAGTCAGGGGCTGCCGATAGAAACTGGGTGGATGCCTGTGTAGCCTACCTGTGATGCTAGTTCTGTAGGCTCCCAGCCTCGGTTTCCCCTTCTCAGAGCTCCTCAAGACTATCTCTCCAACACTCTGAGGCTGATAACACCCGTGTTGTGGGGTAATGTATTAATAGGGGCACCTCAACTCACAAATAACTCACAAGGATCAGGCTCTGCTGCCTTCTTTGACTCCAGGCTTGCCATCGGTCTTCATCATCCTTCAGTCTGGAGGGCTCTCAGGCTTACCCCCTCTCTGCCCCTTGCTTGACTCCCCCAACACCTCCACCCCACTTCAAGGATCTAGGTGCCTTCTCTTGCAGCCCAGCTGGGGATCAGCTGACCAGTCACAGGAACGCTGGCCAATTCCGTCTTAAAGAGCCAGCGGCACCCTGTGACACGTGGGTCCTTTTGTTGATTTTCAGCAGAGTTAGCCTGATGCTTTAGAACCAGTTTGAAACTCATCAGAACATAAAAATGGCCATACTGGGTCAGACCAAACTTTCATCTAGCCCAGTATCCTGTCTTCCGACAGTGGCCAATGCCACTCCAGACATTTGCATCACAATGAACACAAGGATCATCCTTCCAGGAGCCTTTGTGCACCTGATGTGGCTGACGATTCCACCCTCTGTGAATTTTTGTGAGCTCACGGCACAGCTTTCAAGGCCAAACAGTGGGTTTCCACCCTCTGGGAAATGCCTGGTTTTTTTGCTGCATTGGAAAATCAGCCAGGTGCAAGAATATTAAGCGTGCTCTGTTTTTTGTGCACTGGGGAAAAGATTTTTCTTCCATCTTTTTGTCCTGCGTTGCATGCCTTATCAGGTACTATGATGATGAGGGCGGTCTGAGAACGTAGATAGAATAGACAATAAGAATTTCAATTCATATCTGCATTTCCTTCCGCTATAAATATTTTGCTGCAAAACCTATTAGAAAACCCCACACTTTCTCAGAGCCATTATGCAAACAGAAGTGATGCTGGCTAATACCCATATGAAAGATTTCCCATTGCGCACATGGGGAGGGCTTGATATTAGTGACCTCTGCTGTTCTATTTATTTATTCTCCAGTAGCAGCAATGTGAATGTCCATTATCACGGCAAAGGATATGCACGGAGGGTAAAATCCTGGCACCAGTGAAATCAGTGGAAGTTTTGCTGTTGACTTCAATAGGGTCAGGAGTTCCCCCGAAATGTGTGATTTTTCAAATTGACTCAGCATTAGGCTAACTCTGTCCCTATTGATTTCAATAGCCAACTCCCTTTAACTTCAGTAGGGACATGGATAAGTGAACCGTGAATACTTTCGGAGCTTGATACGTTGCACACTGGAGTTAATGGGCAGCGTTCTCACTGACTTGAACGGGATTTGAATCGGTTCTTAAGAGCCGGATTCCGCACCTCTTTTCCCAGCTGAACAGTCCCTGTCTTTTTTCCCTCTCCTCACATGGAAGCTGTTCCATGCTCCTCTTTATTTTTGTTGCTCTCTTCTGTACCGTTTCCAATTCGAATAGACCTTTTCCGGCGGTTAGCTGGTGGCTGTGGAATGCTGTTGTGCCAGGTGTACATTGGCCACCACTTTCAGAATGAAACAAACCCCCATCTCCTCCCACAAGAACGACCTTAAAGAATCTGATATAATAAAATCATACTAAGGCAACATCCTGCCCCCGCAGGGGCCTCGGGCACTGGTGCACTTAAGTCCCTCCTATTGTCTGCTGGTGGCACACAATAGTTTGGTCTCCTGAAGGCTGTAACACTTTGGTCTAATTCCGGCTGTTGGGTTTAGTGGGCAGTTATGCTGTAATATACAGGAGCTCAGACTCGATGATCTAATGATCCTTTCTTGATGTAAACTCTCTAAGTAATCATTAGAGATGCTCAAATAAAGATAAGTGGAACATTTCAGAAAAAATAATATTTGTTTCATTTGGTTTGACATTTTCTGTGAATCTTTGGGAGGATTTTTTAAAATATTGTTTCATTTCAATGTGGGGAAATCCCCTCAATTTCTCTCTCGCCTTTTAACTTTTTCCCACTGGAGAAAAGCAAAAGGGGCAGTAAAAAAGGAGAGAATGGGGGGCGGGGGGTTTGCCCACCAAAACGTTTGGAAAAAATGGCACCATTTCATTGTTTTGAACTTTTTTGCCAAGAAACAAAACGTTTTGACCCAAACCAAAATTTTGGGTGGAAATGTTCCTTCTGGTCAAAATGCCATTTTCTGTTGAAAAAAACGTTCCAATGGAAATTATTTGAGCCTGCTAATAATAATATATGTTCACCAACACACTCCCTGGACATTATGTGGGATGGGTGAGACAAAACAGGCTTCCTGTGTCTTTGATTTATGTACTTATGCTGCAGATCTGATATCATGACAATGGGTGTGTTAGAAATTGATGGATGAGTCTTAACATCCTGGCCTGGGGAAAAGACAGTAGAATCAATGAGATGGTCGATTTCAACTTCCATTTGACCCAGTCATGTTCCCGGTGGCCACGTGTATCCCATTAACAAAGGCTCACGGTGTCTTTGTGATCAGCTGATCCGTGCTGCCAAAAACAGCTTTGCAACTGAAAAACAAACTGCCCTCGGTGAGAAGATGAAAGGATTCACTGGACAAATTAATCATGTGTTTTCAGGGATTATGGGCATTGTTCTGGGAGGATGTAGAAAGGAGAATCCTGAGGGCTTTGCCTCACAGATTATCTTCCGACTGCCTTTGCCTGATGAATTAGGCTATATATAGTTATAGACCCTTGTGCTGCCTGCGTAACGACATTTGATATACAGTGCTCATTTTACATTGTTAACTATGGGCAGATGCTGATAGCCTTGAACACGTTGAGTGAGACCCTACTCCACAAGTCATACCATTTCAGTTGGTGACTCGAGGTGGCACTGTAATATACATAATAAAACCACAAAGGGAGGGGTTAATCTCTAATACAGCACGCTTTGTGATGATGCTGGCTCAATCAAAACCTGGGATTTGAAAAACCTGTGAACTTTGAAGGTGATCACAACCTGGATCTAGATCAGAGTTTGCCATCTTATAATCATAGAATCATAGAAGATTAGGGTTGGAAGGGACCTCAGGAGGTCATCTAGTCCAACCCCCTGATCAAAGCTGGACCGATGCCACCTAAATCATCCCAGCCAGGGCTTTGTCAAGCCGGGCCTTAAAAAAGTTAATAGCAGCATCACCTGACTCTTACGTAGAGCTTTTCATCTGTAGAGCTCAAAGCACTTTGCAAAGGAGCTCAGTAACATGATCCCCATTTTAAATATGGGGAGGCACCATGATTTGCCCAAGGTCATCCAGCAGATTAATGGCAGAGCCAGGAATAGAACTTGGTCAACTGAGTTCCAGTCCACTGCTCTATACACTAGACCACACTGCCTCATGGACAGCTGTCGGACTATTTGTAGTAAGGGACCATTCAGGCATATGGTCTTCTAGTGGAAAGGGTCCCGGATTTGGAATCAGGAGACGTGGGTGTTATTTCCAACTCTGCCCTGCCCTGGTGTGTGACCATCACTGGGTTAGTCTCTTCCACTCCTACCCATTGTCTGTTTAGTTTGTAAACTCTTTGGAGGCAGGAATCGTTTTTTCTCCCTACAAGCTCAATGGCGCCCTGACCAAAGTTGGCACCGCTGGGCATTACAGCAATGCAAATAGCAATACTTCACCATGAGTAATAGGAGCAAAATTTGGCCCTAAAACAGTGGTGCTTCAATATGGGAGAGAGGCGGTGGGACTGTGTGGAGAATGCTAGAAACTACGAAATGAGAGCGCCTCTCTGTGATCCGCAGGAGTTAGTGCAACGCCGGCTTCTTTCATCCAGCCCTCCCATAACAACAGTGCATTGAAGAGACAAACTCTTCCGTGGCAATACTGTGCAGACCCGGGCAACTGCAAAGAGAGAAAAAGAAATACATCAGTCTGTGGTGCTTTATAGCTGCGGGGCTTGGGCACCAGGAAGATGGTAGGAAATGTTTGGGAAATGGATTTTATTTCCCATGGAATAGTTCAAAGAAAATGAAAAAAATGCATTTTCCCCCAATTTTTAGGGGGATTTTCACTGAAAAACTTCACCCAAATATTTTGAGGGGAGTTGAAAAATGAAAAAAAAGGGGTTTTCATGCTAGCTAGCATAGATAGATAGATAAACAGATAGAAAGTGGGGTTGTATGGGGATAGATAGATAGATAGATAGATAGATAGATAGATAGATAGATAGATAGATAGATAGATAGAAAGTGGGGTTGTATGGGGATAGATAGATAGATAGATAGATAGATGTGTATGAATAGAGATACATGGATGGGTATCAGTACGGATGGATAGATGGGTGGATAGATGGGTATCAATAAGGATGGATGGATGGATATCAACAGGGCTGGTTGGCTGGATAGATCGGTATCAATAGAGTTGGTTGGCTGGATATCAATAGGGATGGATGGATGAATGGTATCATTCGGAACGGATGGATGGATGGACAGATATCAATAGAGACGGATGAATGGTTGGATAGGTGGATGTGTATATAAATGGCTAGATAGATCTATGCAGTCTTCTCATATCAGCAGATATTTAGTATGCTTTTTTCCTGTACGATAATTATAAATTGTGTGGACTCTTTACTCCTTTTCATAACATACTGAAGTACTCTGAGCATTGGATAACAAGAACTGGCATGTCAGTGGGACACTTGTAATCTTTAATGACCTCAGAGCATACGCAAGGCTTGCCTTCAGTTTTGCTTTTCCAAAAAGGTCTCATTAGAAAGAGCCACTGACAACAGGCTGCCCGGAACTGAATGTATTTATCTCTGAAAGATGAAAAGTTGAGTTGACTCTGCCAGGCATAAACCTGGAGGTCCAGGGAGTGTAAATATGTCTAATCAAAGCTATATCCTCCAAGCTGATTTCCCTTCAAAGAACTCTCCCTAGAGCTTGGTTTCTGAAAGGAAAGGTAGCATCATTACAATCAGACTGTTCACAGAAGCACCAAGCAGTGCAAAGACCGGGTGTCCATCTCCTGTGACACAGACCTTTCTCCTGTTTGTTCTTGGAGAAAGTTATAGCCCATTCTCTACAATTACTCAGACAAAATGAGCAGCCCGTAGGCCTTTATTATCATTCGGATTGGTCAGCAACAGCTAACTAATTGGGGAGGCCACTCGAGATGGAGGGAAGAATAAGATAACAGCTACTAAAATTGCTTTACAAAAGCAGAGAGGCCCTTCCCAGCTACACAGTGATGGCTGGAGGCATTCCAGCCCAGCGAGGTACGTATCGGACAGGGTTCACGCTCCTCAACGTAGCACGATGGAGCCTTTTCTCGGCATCTGGAGTCTGGTGAGTAACTGTTGGAGTGAAAACGAGTAAGGAAGAACTTTTTCACCAGGAGGGTGGTGAAGCACTGGAAGGGGTTGCCTAGGGAGGTGGTGGAATCTCCTTCCTTAGAGGTTTTTAAGGCCCAGCTTGACAAAGCCCTGGCTGGGATGATTTAGCTGGGGATTGGTCCTGCTTTGATCAGGGGGTTGGACTAGATGATCTCCTGAGGTCCCTTCCAACCCTGATATTTTATGATTCTTTGATTCTAAGAGGTTATTGAATATTTGACATATTAAATATTTGATTTCAGAGTCATGGAATCGGCTTTGCTGGAGGTTTTCAAAAGGAGGCTGGAGAGCCGTCTGTCTCAGATGGTTTAGACACAACAAATCCTGCATCTTGGCAGGGGGTTAGACTAGACCCTTGTGGTCCCTTCTAACCTTATGGGTCTATGATTCCATGAGATGCAGTAAATAACGACCTCGAATAGATGTGTTTTGGTATCATACCTAGTGCATGTACCTGGTTCTGAATAAACTAGTACGTTTATTGCTGCCTCCCTAGGCGTTGATCTAGAGGCCACTGAAGTCAGTGGAAAAGCTCCCATTGACTCCATTGGACTTTGGTTCAGGTCAAATGAGCAATGGGTGAGGCACATGTGCTATAGAGGTGGGGGTGTGACAGGTTACCGGGGAAGGCTGTCAAATGGCCATGGACAAAATATTATGGGGTAATGTTTCCTTGCACCACATTCCAGCAATGAATAGAGCGCTCTGTCAGTGAGGTCTGTACATCACCCAGAGGATGGATATCACCGGGCGCTTCCGTCTCCAGGTCTACCAAGAACTCCATCCCCAAACCTTCTTCGCCTTGAAATTCTCAAATGGATGTTTGCTAAAGGATGCAGATCTGGGGAATAGGATTCCTCCAGTGAGGCCAGTCAGACTATCTGCAACATGATCACAGGCACGCACAAAACAACCAAACAACAAAATATACAATTATTACTTTATCCACTACTGAAATTGGTTAGTCTCTAAGGTGCCACAAGTACTCCTTTTCTTTTTACTGAAACACAGCCACTTCTGGGGTGGAACATCTCAGTTGTCTTCACAGCGCATAGCCACACAGCACAACAGCTGAGGACAGAAAGTGAGGAAGTATACATATCAATTAAACCTACAGGGGAATTTCGGGTAGGCAGGATGCAATTACCTGATTTGGAACTTGGCCAGGACACTGGCTTACCACTCCTTCTTTAACGACAACAGGCATTTTACATCTCATCGGTAGGCTGGTATCTTCCAGAAAACAGTGGCCTCTGGAAATAGTCTGGGGCATTGGTTCAATAGTAACTCTTAGGATTTCTACCTATTCTGCAAATCACTTAAGCAAGTGCTTAACTTCAAGTTTAAGTCCAGTTTAAGTCTTCAACTTTAAGTCCAGTTGTCTTCAGTGGAGCTACACCAACTGACACCAGCTGAGGATCTGGCTCAGAATCTTGCTCCCTTCCAACTGCCCACTCAAAAGAGGGATTCAGCTGAACCTCACAAATGCACTTGCATTGATTGTTATTCTTTATTTCTGTCCAATAAAGCCATTTCCCGACTCTGGGGTACCTGTGTCCTGGCCAAGCCGCTCGGCGGCTTGATAGCTGAGACCCTGGTTTGGATCAAAGGCCCGGGATGTCATTTGCCATTTGTTTTCATAGGTCTCTGTGTGAACATGTGGAGTTTTTGTTAAGATTTCCTATTTGCAGGCACCTGAGCTGGTTGGCGATTACGCTGTCTCTGAGAAAATGTCTATTAAACACATCTTGTAACTACCTCGCCAGCTATGATGATCTGTGATTGATCATAATGGCTCATAGCGCCTGCGTTTGCTCTCCTCTGCATAGAAGAAAAGGAAACAAGCAAGGGAAATTGTAATTTCAGTCGGAGCACACTATTAAGCAGTGTTTAGCTGTTTGCTTGTTTTTCCCTCCAGAGCAGAGGAGGGTTTAATGTTAAACCAGCTGCTGATGCTGAACATAAGCAAACAATCTTTTACTGGAGAGAGATATTTTATCTCCTGGTTTTTGTGCACATGGACTAAGCCTCTGGGAAGCTTTTCAAGGAGCTGTAAGGTTTGCTTAATGTCATTCCCAGCCAGTTCCTAGACCTCTATAAAGCACTTAGGTCTTGATCCTGCTTCTATTGAAGTCAATGGCACAGATTCCATTCAATGGTGTAAGGTTAGGCTTTCAGTCTTTGGTATTGCAAACACTCACATATGTCCTTCATTTTAATCATGTAAGTAGCTCCATTAAAGTCAGTGGGACTAAGCATGTGCTGTACGTTAAGTGTGTGTAGGTGTTTGCTGGATCAGGGCCATAAGCACCTGCCTAAATTTAAACACACATTTGAAGTCAATGCTTATAATTAGGCATATGTGTGAATGCTTTGCTGAACAGAGACGAGGCTACATGTGTGCTTAGCTGATTCAGGAATTTCAATCTGTACTTTGCTAATTAGGAATATAGAGGTTGCCAGATTGGATCAGACCCAAGGTCCATCTAGCACAGTATCCTGACTCTGACAGTGACCAGAACCAGGTGCTCCAAAGGAAGGTGTAATAATGCACAGTGCAGAGCACAGTCAACCTGTGGAACTCCTTGCCAGAGGATGTTGTGAAGGCCAAGACTATAACAGGGTTCAAAAAAGAACTAGATAAGTTCATGGAGGATAGGTCCATCAATGGCTATTAGCCAGGAAGGGCAGGGATGGTGTCCCTAGCCTCTATTTGCCAGAAGCTAGAAATGGGTGACATGGATAGGATCACTTGATGATTACCTGTTCTGTTCATTCCCTCAGAAGCACCTGGCATTGGCTGCTCTCGGAAGACAGGATACTGGGCTAGATGGCCCATTGGTCTGGCCCAGTATGGCCGTTCTTATGTTCTTAAGGTGTAAGATGTGACCATCCCAGCATCTGTGGGAAAATCTGCCCTTCACATTAGGTGTCCTCTCCACTTCTAGTTTTAAGGCCGGAAGGTTTAATATCCCTTCCAAAATGTTTGTTAGCATTAATCATGATCACTCTGCAGGAGAGTAAGTTTGTGTGTGTGGGGGGTGGAGGGTGAGAAAACCTGGATTTGTGCTGGAAATGGCCCAACTTGATGATCACTTTTGATAAGCTATTACCAGCAGGAGAGTGAGTTTGTGTGTGTATGGGGGTGGGGGTGGGGGGGTGAGAAAACCTGGATTTGTGCTGGAAATGGGCCACCTTGATTATCATGCACATTGTAGGGAGGGTGGTCACTTTGGATAAGCTATTACCAGCAGGAGAGTGAGTTTGTGTGTGTGGTTTTTGGAGGGGGGTGAGGGAGTGAGAGAACCTGGATTTGTGAAGGAAATGACCCACCTTGATTATCATACACACTGTGAAGAGAGTTATCACTTTGGATGGGCTATTACCAGCAGGAGAGTGAGTTTGTGTGTGGGGGGGCGGAGGGTGAGAAAACTTTGATTTGTGCTGGAAATGGCCCAACTTGATGATCACTTTAGATAAGCTATTACTATCAGGACAGTGGGGTGTGAGGAGGTATTGTTTCATGGTCTCTGTGTGTATATAATGTCTTCTGCAGTTTCCACGGTATGCATCCGATGAAGTGAGCTGTAGCTCACGAAAGCTCATGCTCAAATAAATTGTTTAGTCTCTAAGGTGCCACAAGTCCTCCTTTTCTTTCTGCATATTCTTGTTATCCACAGGAATATCCAGTCCCTTCTTGAATCTTGTTACATTCTTGGCTTCAAGTTCAGGGTTTGTAGGTGTTAGATTTCCTTCTATCTTCCTGTAGTATCTCAATCTAGACTGTTCATGTATCATTTCCTGAAGTTGTCCTGGGAGCAGCAATTTTCAGTTGTTTGAAGCAGAGAGATAAAAGAACAATGTGGCCCTGATCCAGATGGGCATCTGTGGATGCTAAAGTAATAGATAGCAATACATTATGATAATAATACTTTCTAAATTACAGCTGTATCCACTCCAATACAGCTGTCCCAACAGTATTGGAGCAATATTGGTGCAGCTAATTCGTATTTGCAAATTTTCTATGGCAATTGTCATCCAAAATTCAAGGAAGATTTCATGGATTTGTTTGGGTTTTGCTTTTCAGCCAGCCAGGGAGCTGTGACATGTTTTTAAACATGCTGGTGAAACTTTCTGCTGACATTTTGAAATTATTCCTTCCCCTGCGTGAACAAGAGCAGAAAGAAACCCGGAGAGCATGAAGAGGTGTAAATCAGCATCCATTCAAGTCAGTTGTGCTGATTTACACAAGCTGAGGTTCTGGCTCTGACGGAGTTATAACTCTAGTAGATTTCCTCCACAACAAGAGGCAGCTGCTGGGAAAGCCTTGTTCAAGGAAGAAAGCAAGTTAGGAAAAGAATAGTGCAAATCTGCAAGAGAAAAGATGTTGTTTGTTGCCTTTAAAGTGAGCTGGGGAAGAAGCAGAACTGGTGTGTCTGGAATTCACAAGAAGAGCAAAAAAACCGATGAAGGGTCTGGAACGGCTCTCATTTGAGGAGAGATTAAAAAGACTGGGACTGTGCAGGTTTGAAAAGAGACGATCTATAAAATCATGACTGGTGTAGAGGAAGCGACTAAAAAAATATTATTTACCTCTTCCCTTAACACAAAGACCAGAGGTCACCCAATGACATTAACAGGCAGCAGGTTTAAAACAAGCAGAAAGAAGTATTTCTTCACACAACACACAGTCAACCTGTGGAACTCATTGCCAGGGGATGTTGTGAAGGCCAAAAGTATAACTGAGTTCAGAGAAGATTTCGATAAGTTCTTGGAGGATGGATCCATCAATGGATATTAGTCAGGATAGGCAGAGATGAAACCCCATGCTCCTGGTGGCCCTAAACCTCTGACTGCCAAAAGCTGGGACTGGACAACAGAGGATGGATCACTCGCAATTGCCCTGTTTGGTTTATTCCCCCTGAAGCATTTGGCACTGGCCACTGTCAGAGAAAGCATACTGGGCTAGATGGACCATTGGTCTGTCCCAGTATGGCTATTCTTACATTCTTCTTTGTTACCATGTGTTGGAATACAATAGCAAGTGCATAGAAATGAGTGTTTGTTTGTACCACGTGTGCCTCATGCCATATGCACAGTACTCAGGCAACACAGCTGGTTCCCGCTGGCTACTCCTTTGTCCTTCTCCATTGTGCTTTCTGCCAGGAAGACATTAGCATCAACACATACGTTTTCAGGTGGAAAATCGCCCCTGATTGACGCGGCTCACTGAGGTGTGCTGGGTTTTTCTGTAGAGTCTGAGTTCATGCCACTGCAATGTCTGTTCAGCCGCCTTCACTGCCATGGCAAATACAGGGAGCAAAGCATCAAAGCCTCTCCTCTTGGTGGCTGAAAACTCACAAGCGCAACAGCCATTAAGGAGCTTTCTAACTTCATGGGCCAATCAACTTTTAATGGCAGTTTTATTATTCATTTATTATTTCTTAAGCACTGATGATGGGTAATGAAAACCATTTGCATGGTCACGTTGCCTGGGGCTGGGAAGATCTGCAGCTACCAACCTTCTCTTTCTATCCTCTTATTAATTACTTTTCAGCAGTTTTTAGGCACCTGTCTTGGGAGGCCCTTTCATGGTAAGCACACGCCGCCTGAGAATCGGGCTCTCTTAAGGTGTCTCAAATCAGGCACCCAAAAATGGAGACCCCCTAATCGCTTTCTACATTTTTAGCGTGTCTCCTTTTGGCTTGTCAGGTTCAGAAGATTTTCTTCTTACCTGCACGATCAGTGGGAGATGCTTCAGGGTTGGGAGAGGTACAAAATCCTTCTAGAGATCAAATTTTGGAGATAATTATCTAGCTGTCATATTCCTAGCGCTAATGCTACTCCGGATGTTTTGCAGAAATAATAAAGACAATGCCCCTGCCCTTTGGAGCTTACAATCTAAGTTAGATACAACGGACATGATGCGAGGTCCAAAGACATCAGGCAAGGAAGGGACATTTCCACAAAGATCATGCTGAAGTTGTTCACTGGTGTGTATCTGTCAGTCCTAGGTACCTGTATGGCCCCATTGATGTTGTACCTGAGCACCTCACAGTCTTCAATGTGTGCATCCTTGCAACACCCCTGTGTGCTAGGGAAGGCCTGTCACTGAGGTATTAACACCACTCTAGGGATTTGTACCTAATTAAGAGCTCTCTCTCTCTCTCTCTCTCTCTTTCTCTCCCCCCACACACACAAAACTCAAGGGACCTTCGCCTGATTAAGAGCTAATATATATATAAAGAGAGTGCTCAAGTTCTGTGTGTACAGAGAGAGCGAGAGACAGAGTAGATACGCATGCATGCAAATATTTGCAAACTCTACGGTAGTTCCTTTAGCATGGCTGCCTATAAAACCCTTCGAAGATCCCTTTCAGGTTCCCAGCCAGCACTGTGGCTCAGCCAACCCTTTGTCTCTGAGTTTGGCTTTTGGAATAGCTTCCATCTCGTTCTATCTCCGCCCTGGACTCCAGGCAACCTGGGAACCAGACTCCTGACCCTCTACCGCTATTAATGCAGTAGGTCAGTGGGTCTCAACATCTTTGGGCTCAGGACCCATTTGTAAATGTTTATGGCCTGTTGTGACCCAGTAAATAGTCAGTGGGGTGGTTTTGGTCGGGTCCTGCCCTGCAAGGGGTTGGGTCCTGCCTGGCATTCAGCCCACAGTGCTGACTCCTGCAGCTCCTGAGCTGTGGGGCTGGCTGGGCTTGGCTCTCCACTCCAAGCAGTGCCACTCAGGTTTGGCCCCAGCCCCCTGACTGGACCAGATTTGTGCGACTGGAGTTGCAGGGCGACTCACTCAAAACCGGCCTTCCCGGGCTCCCGTCATCACGACGGCTGGGCCAAACCTGAGTGGTGCTGGGACCCCAGAGGTTGCAGTGCCAGGAGCAGGGAGGCGAGCCCAGCCAGCCCCATGGGACAGGAGCTGCCACGCGACCCTTTGAAACACTCTGACGGCCCAATTTTGGGTTCCAACCCACGGGTTGAGAAACCCTGCTGTCGACCGCGGGCGAGTCCCCGAGAGGCTCAGTGTGGTGTCCAGGAGAACTCCCTTGTATAAGTAGGGGCATAGCGAGCAGATCGAGGGACGTGATCATCCCCCTCTATTCGACATTGGTGAGGCCTCATCTGGAGTACTGTGTCCAGTTTTGGGCCCCACACTACAAGAAGGATGTGGATAAATTGGAGAGAGTCCAGCGAAGGGCAACAAAAATGATTAGGGGTCTGGAACACATGACTTATGAGGAGAGGCTGAGGGAACTGGGATTGTTTAGTCTGCAGAAGAGAAGAATGAGGGGGGATTTGATAGCTGCTTTCAACTACCTGAGAGGTGGTTCCAGAGAGGATGGTTCTAGACTATTCTCAGTGGTGGAAGAGGACAGGACAAGGAGTAATGGTCTCAAGTTGCAGTGGGGGAGGTTTAGGTTGGATATTAGGAAAAACATTTTCACTAGGAGGGTGGTGAAACACTGGAATGCGTTACCTAGGGAGGTGGTAGAATCTCCTTCCTTAGAAGTTTTTAAGGTCAGGCTTGACAAAGCCCTGGCTGGGATGATTTAACTGGGAATTGGTCCTGCTTCGAGCAGGGGGTTGGACTAGATGACCTTCTGGGGTCCCTTCCAACCCTGATATTCTATGATTCTATGATTCCCTGCAACAGGTTTATACCCGCCTTAGCGCTGAGCATATTGTTCGCTCAAGCAGCATTTTAAGCGGTGCAAATGGAATGGGCGTGAAAGGCGGGTCTGAGACTTTAGTCCGTTCGCTAACAGAGCCACAGGGAGCAGTCCCCATGGGAAATTATAGGTTATGTGCTTGTGCAGGCAGGCACCTTCATGAACGTTTGCACCAAAGAATGTAGCCAGCGATTTCATGCCGATTAGCCTCTTGCGACTGTAAAATGTGGCCTGCGTGACATTAACGGCTCCCAGCTTATTCATCACTAGTTCTCCTGCTGAGAGCAAATGTTATTCACTCAGCATGGATTTCTTAACCTGTAATGTGGCAGGAACTGAGGTACAGGGCTGCGGGTGGGGTGGGGGGGGTATGTGAAATAGCAGCACCCCAGGTAACATAGCAAGGCATTGCTAGACAAACAAATTCATGCTGATGAGGGTTAGTTATTAGTTAGAGCATTGTACCCCCTGACTAATTAAGCCTGCCAGCTATGCTGTGAAGTAGGGAAGTGTCACCAGCCCTGTTTTAGAGATGGGGAAACTGAGGCACAGGAGGGCACAGAGCCTGATTTTTCGAGGTGCTGACCACTCCTAATTCCAGCCAGTCGGTGAGTGCCACAGACGTGCAGCTTCTCTGAAAAACCGGGCTCTCCGGTCTTGTCTAGACCAGACTCTGAAAGTGTGTTAGTTACCACCACCCCTCCAAAGCCTGGTGTAGACAAGGCCTAAGTGACTGGCTCACAGTCTCATAGAGAATCACAGGCAGAAGCCCTGACGTCCCATCCCTTGCACTAATCATGAAACCACAGCCCCTTCCCAAAGCTGGACACAGAACCAGGAGTCCTGACCCCCCAGCCCCATACTCTAACCACTGGGTAATTCTAAAACTATTCCAGGAGAACCAAAGTTATCTCGGACACCAGCAGAATTGTCTCGAAGCAGAATGTTCTCCCAGATGAGTCACGTGGCTGTTTGCTGTGTCCTGGGCACTCAGAGAAGAAGGGAAGCCCCGTTTTAGTTCTAAACTGAGGTGGGAGTCCAAGGAATCTGAAGGTCTGGATGCATAAAAAGGGGCCTCGAAACATCCTCTCCCCAGCTATTTTGTCCAGAAATCCAAGCCTGCTTGGACACAGTCTCAGTGCCCCCCTGCTGAACCCAAGCTGGTCATTACGAGTCTGCATTAGCAGCCGCAGGACCAGCACATTTCAGGCTGACGTGTGCGTCTCGGCGGCTGGGTGACAGACTCGTCCCTGCTTCCTTACAGCTGGTCCGGAAAAACCTCACACTCCTGGTGCCCATCCCTGGACTGGAGGGAAGGGAGGGCTGGCTGCTCCCAGCTGGCCCAGGCCAGCCCAGCCCACAGCATGCCTGGGACAAGCCAAAGCCAAACGTTGCTGTGTTTGCTCTGTCCTGTTCCTCAAGCTCATGCTCCAGGGTTTCAGCAGGCCCCAGTAGGGGTCAGGAAGGGATTTACTTCCACCAATGTATTCTGGGTAGTGTTTTTAATCTTCTTCCTCTGAAACATCAGGGATGTGCCTGGTTGGAGAAGGGACATTCAGCAGGGTGGGCCAGTGCTCTGAGGTGTCACCGAGCATCTTTCTCAGGGGCTTGGCTGGCTGGTTCTTGCTCACACGCTCAGGGTCTAACTGATGGCCATATGTAGGGTCGGGAAGGAATTTCCCCCCAGCTCAGATTGGCAGGGACCTTGGGGGGAGGGTTTCACCTTCCTCTGCAGTGTGGGGTGCAGGTGACTTGCGAGGATTACCTGGATGCATCTCAGGTAATCATTGTCCTGCCTTTGTAGGAGCTTTGGGCACAGGTGCACCTCAGTCCCACCTATTCTCTGAAGGTGGCACATGACAGTGTAGTCTCCTGAGGGCTGTGATACCTAGTGGTCCCATCTGTCCTTAAACTCTACGACTCTACGGTTACTAACACTAGAGAGGGTAGGGTGCATCTGTGCAGAAGGAACAGAAATGCTATGAAGTCCCACCTCTCCAGGCCCTTTCCCTCTCAGGGCTTGACACACAGCCCACCAAGGCCCATCTCTTGCAGCCTGGTGCATGCAGGATTGATGGGCCCATGCCTTGTAGGACGGGCTCCTCAACAGCCTGGCTAAGGGCACGGCTGTGTCTAAGAGCATGGTGGCTAAGGGTTCCCCGCTCCTCCCGCGCAGGGGTTATGTGATTGCCAAGTGGCCAGGCAGGAGATTAACTTGGCAGCCAAACAGCAGGGGGCTGGATGAGACTCAGGGGCTAGTTCTCCCCATTTATTTGACCCTCTGTCTGTCCCCTGTTCTGAGGCTCCCGGGAAGATGAGACACGGATTCATGAGCATTTATCACTGATTATGGTGTTTTTCTCTGGCTCTAGTGATAACAGGAGAGAGTCAACAGTGTTACAGTACATATACTCTGCTGTCCATATACACTTTTCCCTCCCCCTGCCTCCAGGAACAGCTGTTCTCTCACCTCTCTCCAATGGCAGCCCGTCCATGGCAATAAATCCCGTATTTTTATATTGCCTGTGAGAGGAGGAAATGAAAGCAGAGACGAGAAGAGCTGGCAAGCAACTAAAAAAATGGCATGTCACAGGAGTTGTTACTTTTGCAGGTAAATAAATACACAAGTGTCTCTCTGGGGCTTGGCAGAACTGGGCACTGTTGGCCGTTTGCTTTTGGAAAACACCTGCAAACACATCACAGTTCCCACCACGTTCTTCATTTGCAATGACTCAGTCCATGTTTATTGTAAATAGATTTCAGCCCTCCGGCAGTTCCCCAGATGTTTGCTGAGGGTATTGCTTTCAGCAGCCAATACTGGAACTCCAAGCTGCTTGATTGGACACATCGGTCCTGTGGTATGTTTCTGGTCCTGGATTGGAGGATCTAAGGTGATATGGGATGTTTCTGTTTCCGGACTGGATGAGTGTCCTGCATAGCACCAGGTTCTCCATCCAAAGCCATGCAATTGATTTATCCACAAGCGTTCTGCTAGGTGTATTTTTGCAAATGTTCCTGTCAGTAAAACACTTTCCACAGAGGATGCTGCAAGGAGTGCAAGCACAATCAACAATTTAAAAATAGAAACATTTGTAAGTAATTAGGGGTTTGGAACGGGTCCCGTATGAGGAGAGATTAAAGAGGCTAGGAGCTTGGAAAAGAGGAGACTAAGGGGGGATAGGATAGAGGTCTATAAAATCATGAGTGGTGTGGAGAAAGTGAATAAGGAAAAGTTATTTACTTGTTCCCATAATATAAGAACGAGGGGCCACCAAATTAAATTAATGGGCAGCAGGTTTAAAACAAATAAAAGGAAGTTCTTCTTCACACAGCGCACAGTCAACCTGTGGAACTCCTTGCCTGAAGAGGTTGTGAAGGCTAGGACTATAACAGGGTTTAAAAGAGAACTGGATAAATTCATGGAGGTTAGGTCCATTAATGGCTATTAGCCAGGATGCGTAAGGAATGGTGTCCCTAGCCTCTGTCTGTCAGAGGGTGGAGATGGATGGCAGGAGAGAGATCACTTGATCATTACCTGTTAGGTTCACTCCCTCTGGGGCAACTGGCATTGGCCGCTGTTGGCAGACAGGATCCTGGGCTAGATGGACTATTGGTCTGACCCAGTGTGGCCGTTCTTACGTTCAATCACTTGAGCTCCGTTCAGGCAGATAGACCGCGCATGCTGTCCTGCCAAACACCGCAGGGGCACCCCTAAGCAGAACATACCTGCTGTGAGCCTGGATGTTCTTCTGACCGTGCACCTGCCGCCCCGCTGAATGTTATCGGTGCTCCCATCTGCCGTGCTGCCAAATGTTCCAGGGCTCAGATGCCACAGAGCACATCTACCATGCCGCTGACGGCTCTCGCGTGTGCCTGCCCGGCTGGTGACAAACATTTCAGGGGCCTCTGGGTCGATCTCTCAGGGCCACTTGAACACACTGTCATTAGACCCGTGGCACTTCAGGTTTAACAACAGGCCAGCAATGCCCCACTGGTTCAAGAAAGGTTTCAGAGGAGCAGCCGTGTTAGTCTGTATTCGCAAAAAGAAAAGGAGGACTTGTGGCACCTTAGAGACTAACCCATTTATTTGAGCATAAGCTTTCGTGAGCTACAGCTCACTTCATCGGATGTATCGGCTGTAGCTCACAAAAGCTTATGCTCAAATAAATTGGTTAAATTGGTTAGTCTCTAAGGTGCCACAAGTCCTCCTGTTCTTTTTGGTTCAAGAAAGGGATTCTGGAGCAGCCTTAGCAGAGCCGTCACTAATAAGGAGGAGTAGGGGGTGATGGCATGTGCTGTGGGCTACTCTGCTGTTTGTTGTGTCCCTCACAGGCTGGCTTTAACGTGTCACAAAATTCAACCAGTTCTTTGGGAGCTTTGCTTATGGATCAGCTCCCTGGGACCCAAATCATAATAATACCTCCCTCCTTTATGGCCCTTGTCATCCATAAATCCCAAAGCCCTTTATAACGGAGATCTGTATCACTCACCCCATTTCACAGAGAGGGAAACTGAGGCCCAGAGTGCTGCAGTGAGATGCCCAAGGCCCCCAGGGAGCTCAGTGGCAGAGCTGGGAATGGACTCCAGGTCTCCTGCATCCCAGTCCAGTGCTAGCCTCTAGGTCACGCTGCTCCCGCCCCACTTAGTAGAATGAACTCTGCTTCCCCTTGACTTTCCTGCGAGGGCGGGAGTGGGAAGGGGAAACTTAGTCTGCTCAGCACAATCACAATCCACTCGCCAGCACCAGCAAGGAGAGACGTGGCAGAGGAGGTCCCAGCCAGCATGATAGCGCCTGACTTGACCAATGCCAGAGCCAGGCAGCCAGTGGCGTGAGCTAAACGGCCACGTTCTTAAGCTCGGGGTGCTGGACACATGGCAGTCCTGGTGTAACAAGCTGCAGCCACCCACAGAATAACACCCCGGTCACCTGTGGGGAATCAACACTAGACTCCTCCAGTGCATGCAGCTGCCCCCGGAGCTCAAGGAGGAAACGGAAGAAGCAGACTGGCTGGTCATGGCCATGTCCTGCTCCAGTGGTTGGCCCCAGAGAGCATCAGAGCCGGCTGCTTGCTGGCTGCTAATGGGGTTGTTGGAGGCGCTTGTGCTGAGGGTCTGAGGGTTCAGTTTCCCGCCATCTGCATGGGGCCACAGGGTGTTATGCTAGCCCAGTGGTTTTCAACCTGTGGTCTGCAAATGAAAAAAGGTTGAAAACCACTGCACTAACACGGTCAACCCATTGCACACCCTCCCTCTCCAGAGCAGGACAAGAGCCATTGCTAACTGTAGTCGGGATTCTGTGCTTTGCGGGCTCTGTGCCTTCAAGGGCTGAGCTTCCCAGAAAGAGCCTCTGGGTGGAGCCCTGTGAAGCAAGCCGCAACCAGACAGAGAGTAAAGCAGAGCTCTTGCAAGGCCCTTAGCGGTGTTATTGCTGAACAACTCTGCAAGGGAACAGACTGGTAGGGCTGCCATCCTCCTTGAATGGGGATTACCCACCGTGCCGGCTGTATGTGAGTCAGGCTTGCAAGCCCTGCTTGAAGGACCTTCTGTGCAGAACTGCAGACCCTTTGTACTGGGGCAGACGCAGAGCCAGCAGACTTGCCCTTTAGCAGGTGGAGGGTATTAGGGCTACCAGCCACCATTGCATTAAATTGTTTGGTCACTGGGTCTAGTCCCAATTCTACGCTGTGGCAGAAACAGATCTCCAGCAGCCAGCCACTGTGATGTGACCACCCATGACATATAGGACAATATCGTGGACAAACCTCAGTGAATGAAGCTTAAGTATCTTAGGAGTTCATTGCATCAAACATGCCAGTGTTTATGTGTCATTGTGGGAGCGCACATATCTCCAGGGAGGAGAGCCGACTAATGTAAACCCTGGGATGCGTTCTGAGCTGCACAGCACAATTTGAAGCAATGTGACAGTTTAAAGTTATGTTGGTTTCCCAGGAAATCTCTAGGGGGAAAGTATATGCCAGTGAAACCCTCCAGTTACGCAGGAACTCAGCCTTTTGAAGCTTTGCCCTGAGGGAGAGACCTTTTGTCGGCTGATCTCCTGTTCCATGAGGACTGATCAGACACCCAAACCGTATGAAGAAGTGACTCACGGATCCACAGGGATGCTTGTTCTAAGCCAAGGCAGGTACAAACTTGTAACCATAGAATAACCCCTGTGGGGGTTTGGCAGGCCCGTTCACCGCAGAGGGCTTGTTGGCATTGGGGTGATCTCTAGTAAGCTGATTACATGTGTGTAAGTTCTTTGATTGTAATATGTTTTCTCTGTCATGCTGTCATCTTAAGGATCAATGTGCTTGCTTAGGAAGAGCCATGTGATAATGTAACTCTGGGCAATTAGGCTCTGCTTAGTCTGTCTGCCTTGCTGGGGAATTCACAGTGTAGGCAGGGAACTGTGTAGCCTGGAAAACTCCCTGTCAGGAGGGAGAGAGACACAGGTCTCCACCCAAGAGAGGTGATGGCTGGGGAGCTGGAATGTAAGAAAGGCAATACCAGGTCAGACCAACAGTCCATCTAGCCCTGTACCCTGCCTTCTGATAACTTGGTGAGGCATGATTTCCCTTTCCAAAATCCATGTTGACTCTTCCCCAACATATCACGTTCATCTGCGTGTCTGATCATTCTGTTCTTTACTGTAGTTTCAACCAGTTTGCCTGGTACTGAAGTTAGGCTCGCTGGCCTGGAATTGCCAGGATCACCTCTGGATCCCTTTTAAAAAAGCCAACGTCACATTAGCTATCTCCCAGTCATCTGGTGCAGAGGTGGGTTTCAGCGACGGGCTACGCTCCACAGTTAGTAATTCTGTAATTTCACATTGGAGTTCCTTCAGAACTCTTGGGTGAAGCCCATCTGCCCCGGTGACTTAGTAAGGTTTAGTTTATCAGTTTGTGCCAAAATCACCTCTGTTGACACCTCAATCTGGGGCAGTTCCTCAGAGACCTCTGCAGTGACGACCGATGCAAAGAATTAATTTAGCTTCTCCACAATGGCTTAAGAGCGGGTGCCCTTGCTGGCCCATGGAGGGGGAACACAAGTGCAGTTGCCCTGAACAGTGACAACACTCGCTATTGCTAATCCCAGGCTGCGCAGAATCAGGACATTGTCAGACGGGAGCATAGAGGGGTCAGCAGCAAGATGACCCTGGCTAGGCTGCTGCCGTGCTGAATCTACGGCTCATCATACTGACCAACACTGTGTTTTAGGTGCTACGATAGCCCAAAGCAATATTAAATGAAATCCTAACAATAATCGCTTAGCTGAGCAGCCCTTAGCCAAGCATAGCTCTCCGTCAGCTGCAGCAGGGGATTTTGTCAGGGCTGGGGGAACGGAGGAAGGGACTGAGCCGAGAAATGTCACCTAGATAACAACAATAATAAACTGGCCTTTTCCATCCTGCAGAGGAACCCCTGAGAGGCTGGAGATTTCACTTTGGTCGTATGGAATAGCTTCCTGATGCTCCATTTATCTGTCAGCCTGTCGCCTCTACATGGAAATGATTTACCCACTGAGGCTGTTGTGAGAGCACGGGCTGGTGTAGGTGTGTGTGTCTGTGTGTGTTGCTCTCGTGGCAGGAATGTGTCATTTGTCATTCTCATCCCATGGCACTTCTCTAGCACCGACAGGCTAAGGGTCTCAAAATATTTTCCCAAACGTTAATGAAGTCACCTGCACGACACCCTCAGGGTTGGTCAGCAAGGGTTGTTATTGCACTTGGGAAACTGAGATTCAGGACCCTGACGTGACTTAGCCAAGGACACACAGTGGGCCAGCAGTGGCACTGGGAACAGACCTTACAAGACCGGGATCTTGGGTTTGTCATTTATTCACTAGATCACCCTTGCACCTGGCAGGGTCCTAGGGCCCAGGCTCCAACTCGAGCCCACATGTCGACACTGCAGTTAAACAGCCCCTTGGCTGAGCCCCGCGAGCCCACGTCAGCTGGCAGGGGCTAGCCGCAGATTTTGAATGGCAGTGTAGACTGCCCTGAATGATCGGAGGATGGGCACACTTGGTCACTCCCTGTACTCCGCTCTAGGGCATGCAGCTATTGCTGACCTGGCGTTAGGAGTGTTGTGGGTCCCTGCCTTTGACCGCGCCTATCCAGGGCATCGGGTGGTGGGTTATGGAACCAGGTCTAGATCTCACTGCTGTGAATCTGCCTCACGGAAGAAAGCTGATCGGCAGCCTATGTGGCGCTGTGCCTGGCCCAGGGGCTCCCCTTTGCATCCCCTGCCAAATTCAAGCTCCTCTCGCTCACATTTGAGGCTCTACGCAGCTTGCTTACCCCTTGCTATTCACGCTGTTTGCTCTGCCAACACTTCATGGCCAGCCGCTCCCTTTGTATCCGTCTCCCACCCTCACCTTCATGCCTCCATCTGTGGTGATGTCCCATGTCAGAAGTGCCCTCCGTATCCTGGTGCAGCAGGCTTCCACCGTCTCCATCCCCAGCACACCCCTCAGCCCTGTAGCTCACTTCCCTGGAGTACTGGTCACTCCTACAGCTATAAAACCCCTAAGCCAGATTCAGCTCCAGGGCTAGCTGGTGTAACGTCACTCAAGTCAATGGAGCTGCGTCCCAGCTGTGTCTGTCTCTTTGTCTTCCTTAGGAGTCCAGCTTCTTCTGGCACTTGTCCGAGGTCTGATCCTGTGTCCATCAGAGTCAATGGTAAATCTCTCATTGACTTGAATGATGCAGGGTCTGGGTCCAAATCAGAGAACCCCACAGTGGGACTAGTCAGTCCCCTGGGCAGCAGGGCTGGCTGAGACAACAAGGACTTAATAGCTATGGAGAAGGCCCTAGACCAGGGACCTCCACGGTAGAGTCGTAGGCGAAAGTGCGGGGACGTTTGCTCTGTGCCTGTCCCTGTCTCATGCTTTTCATGCTTCGAGGGCAGCCAGTCCGGTGCCCCTGCTTGCACCACGTTGGCTTTGAAGGAGAATTGTTCCACTGATCAGAGCATTAATTGAACTGGGCCTTCCACAGTCTGTGTGTTAACGAGCCAGAAGCCAGACATTCTGGGAGGCTAATGGCTTAACGAGAGCCGCAGTAAAAGGCCTGGCTCCCGGGGCAATTCAACGAGGAATGGAGGAAACATCTGCTCCTTGTTGGGACGTCGGTGCAGCAAGGATGGAGTGCAGTGGCCTGTCACCATCCGTCAGCCCAAGCACAGCCGGCAGAGCCCGGCCACTAATTACAGCCGATAGCTGCTTCCTTTCATATAGATATGTGCATACTGCAATTAGCAAGGGGTAGCTCTTCCGCTGCTAATTAGAGGAGCTGGCAGACACTTTGCAGGAAGAAATATTGTTGCGGGAGGAACCTGAGCCACCAGCTTCACTGCTTTTCAGTGTGCCTTTATAGAGAATTTAGTGCTGGTGAGATGTGCTAGCTGGACAGACATTAAAGAGTGAAGCTCCATACTCAATCAGAGAGCCACACCAGAGCAGTACTAAAGGCCCCCCCGGGCAGGCCTGACCCCAGTACCGTTAGCACCAGAACACTGAGCTCGACCACTTGTGCCAAAGAGTAATTCTTCGCTGCCGGCAGGAGCAGGTTGCTATTCTCTCGCGGGACAGCCATTCTCGGGGGTCATGAGACGTGCTTTGCCAGTCAGTTCCTCTAGCTCCTCCCAAACACGCATGATGCAGCTCACCTCTAGGGGGAAATAGGGGGCTCACTCCCCATGCCCATCGACCCTTGGCCCCTCACCTGGGTTATGAAGCGGAGTAATTGGATGTCTAATGCGCTGCTCTCAACCTCCGTCACTGAGACACATGAGCGGGTTGCGTCGGCGTAACGCACCGGCTCGGATCCTCCGCTGTTGCAAATCAATGGAGCGCCGTCCATGTCAATGGTGTTTAAATCCAGCTGAGAGCCTGGTCCGCTGTGTAGCATGCTGCTGCCTCTCCAGCGATCTCAGTGCTCCAGCTCCTAAGAAGCTCTCTTTACCAGAGAGCCCGTTTCCAGTCGTGCCATTCCTGGGATTTGTGACTCGCTTGCTGAGTGACAGAGCACGTCGTCCTCCTGGGACACTAAGATGAAGTCCCTTACATCTCCTCTCGCCCGCTCCTTGGATGCTGACATGGGACAAAATGAATTGGGAAACAAGGGGGCTATTGGGCTCGTAGCGAGGTCACCAGCTCTCCCAGTGCTAACGTAACAGGACAGCCTGGGCCATGAGACCTGTCGTCGGCCCATCTCTCTGGGTGAAGGGAGCCAGAGGAGCACGGAGTTCCCTGTCCCCACTGACCAGGTACAGTGTGGACAAGGCCAGCCTCGCTGCTTCCCTACCAGCGCTCTTCAACCACCGGAGCAGCTCTGGTGAGCGAGAGAGGAGTTCAACATGGCTTAGTCAGTCGTTGAGTGGCAACAGGCGAGCCGGTCGGAGTTGCTCAGAACCAGCTTGTTCACCATCAGGAAACAACTTCCTTTTGCTGCATCATCCTCCCTCCTCTTCCACCGGCTTGGATATTTCAGACCACCGCTTCCTGCCTCCTGCACTGGCTCCATCGATTCTAAGGCCAGGCGGGATCATGGTGGTCAGCTAGTCTGCACGGGCTGGAGAACTGCCCTAGTGTTGGACAGGGAGTGGATGGTGTTGATACCTTTGACCCCACCCCTTCCATCTAATTCAACAGAACACAGGAAATGTGGGGTAGAGCAGGGAGTTGAACCCAGGTTCCCAGCCCTTCTAGGGGCTGCAGTGGCTCTGGCTTCTTCTTGTGGGTCTGCTCCTCCCCCTCACTCTTCTCTTTCTCTCATCACGACTTCTCTTCTGCACCCAGAGCCTTCCTCTGCGTGACTCCCACTTGGCTCCCCCAAGCATTCCCGCCAGCCGACTGTTCTGCGCGCAGCTCGGTGGAAAAGGATCCCGAAAGGGGTGGGAGTGAATGGGAGGTGAATGCGTTTGGAAGGAGGAGTGAATACGGGTGGGGCTTTTCGGCAGTGTTTTTCCTGCTGTCTCCACAAAGCCCATTTGTGTTGTGTGGTGCCGCACAGGGTTGGACCATCTGTCTCTGTATTCGCAGAGGTTTTCTAATGCCTGTTTCCCCCCCGCCATGCTTGGTCCCTCCATCTGCAGCAGAAGCACGGGCCAGATGTTTTAAAATTCAAACGAAGCAACTCTCAGTGCGTTCTTCACGCTGAGCTCACGGAGAAGGGGTGAGGCCGCATGGAGAAGGGGCGAGGGCGGGTTTTCCAGCCCGGCACTTCTCATCCCTTTACTCACACAATTAGCCTCCATGACCTTTTCTTCCGTCTCTGCTTTTGAGTGTGGCAGTGTAGGTCTGTCACTGTGCTGTCAGGAGCAGAAGGGAGCAGAGGCCCTTGGATCAAAGCATGTTCGAGATGCTGTCACAACACCCCCGCCCCCCACCTCCTGCTGGGCGTTGGGAGGAGCTGGTTCTTCTCTTAAAGGGCTCATGCTTTGTAAAGATCAGGCAAAGCCCATGTCAGATCAGCAGTTGACCCTATGGACCCCAAAGGAAGAAGGAAAAGATCCCATGACCCAAAATGTTCTGACTGGGGTGTAAAAGTTCCCGAGACTGAAAAGGCTCAGCCCGAGATTGACACTTCCTGCAGCTGATTCACTGCTGTGTTACTCCACATTTCTTGTCCACGTAACGCCACTAAAACCAACGGCCTTACACTGGAGTAATGCAGGGCGAATCAGCACCAGTTTTCTAGCAGAGGATTCTTGTCAGGAGTGCTCAAGAGAGACTTCTACTGAGAGACTTCCAGAGACGGATTTCATAGGGTTTGACTATGAGATCAAGTCTGATGTCCACCCAGATACCCCCGCACTAAGACCAATGACGTTAGTTAGGCTAAAAGAAAAGGAGGACTAGTGGCACCTTAGAGACTAACCAATTTATTAGAGCATAAGCTTTCGTGAGCTACAGCTCACTTCATCGGACGCATTCAGTGGAAAATACAGCGGGGAGATTTATATACACAGACAACATGAACCAATGTCCATGGAAATTCTCCCCTTCTTCCATTTTTCATTCCACTGTTGAAATTTTCCAACAGTCCCAAGCGCATCTGGAATAACACCAGTTACACACTCTGTAGTGACATTTCCCTTAACTCCCGTTAGATGTAGTACACTGCCACCCCAGCTTTTTCCAGCATACCGTGTAGGGTTCAGACTGTTCAGAACATATACACAGAGAGAGAGAGAGAGAGAAAGAGGGAAAAAACCCTGATTTTTAAAAATTAACCCAGTAATCCAAAATACAACATGTATAAAATGTCCTGCTGTGAAATCATGTATTAGCGATCAACTAAGCTTGACGCAATTCAAGCAAACAGAAGAGCAAGAATAGCTACTCTTAGTTATTGGACTAATGGTAGCACCTTGAGGCCCACACTGAGATTGAGCCCAGTTGGGCTAGGTGCTGTACAGAGAGTCCACCATCTAAACAGACACACCAGGTAGGGGAAACAGAGACAGGGGAAACACCAGACTGAGAGCACATGGCAAGTCAGTACGGGAATAGAACCCAGGTCTTTTGAAGAGTGGATATAGGTCCCATCAGCTAGAACACACAGCCTCCCCCAACTGGTTGACCAAATCTGGTAAAGAGAACTGTCCAGGCCCAAAGAGTTTACCGTCTCAAATGGACACTTCATGAGAGACATGCGGGACAACAGTAGAGAACAGGGAGGGCGAGGAGAGGTTAATGGGGAAGATTGCAAGGAAAGATCTGTCCTGGGAAGACGTAGGTTTGAGAAGAAAAGGGAAGGACAGTGAGCTGCGGAGGCCTATGGCCTAGTGACTAGTGTGCTTGACCGGGACTTGGGAGAGCTGGGTTTTAGTCTTGGCTCTGCCACTGGTTGGCTGGGTGACCTTGTGCAAGTCCCTTCAGCTCCCTCTGTGCCTCAGTTTCCCCTTTTTATAGTGCTTTGAGATCTTCAAGTACTCGGTGTAAGGGTGGTGGGCAGGAAGAGGGTTAGGAACTGTCCCAAATGTGGAGAGCCAACATGATAGGAGGATTGGAATAGCAAGTGAGAGAAAGCCATCAAGAGTCAGATTCTGCCACCTTCGGTCACGATGAGCTGCAGTTTGACCCATTGATTCTAGAAAGGGTCCTGGTGAAGTAAGGCAGAGTAAAGGAAGAGATGGGGAGGGAGATTAGATTGGCTTTTTTGCTTCCTACACCGCCTAGTATGGTTGTGAATCATCCATTTGTCCTGTCTGCAAATGTTCACGCCACGGGGCTGAGGTGTAGCTGGCTGCAGAAGTAAAATCATCCCATGCTGTAGCTCAGATCAGCACCAAGTGGAAATAGCTCAGTTACCCCTGAAATTCCAGCCGTATACCAAGGGCCTTTTACTAGCCCTTGAGCTCTTTCTGTGACCTACTTTCCCTCTTTGGAACGAGTCAGAGAACTTTATATAAATGTCCTGATTTGCAAGTTTGGGGAAAAAAAATAAAACAACCAAAAAACACCCAACCTTGCTTCCTTGCTTATTGCACATTGCATAAAGCATTAATGACAAGTAATAGCTTACACGGATTTGATTTTATTACACTTAAATGCGTAATTCTCGTCTCTCCAACTGTGCCCAAGGGAGCTGGAAGAGGACAAAAGTGACGGTGCTGAAGTTCAGTTGGATCTCTGAATTCCTCGGTCATAGAATCCTATGGCCGGTATTGTATTAAATAAGTCAGACTTGGCACACGCAACCAAGAGGCCTGGACAAGAGTAATTAATATTTGTGAGGCACGCCGGTGCTACGCTGATGGGTGTGTTAACAGAACATTGCAGAGAGAGAGATGAGCGACTGAAAACAAACGTGTCAGCTTTGTTGAGACGGCCTCTTTTCCCCCCCTCCCGGTAATTGTCAATGCACATTAACTTCACCACCAGCAACACTCCCCTGCCCTCAGCTAAAGAATCAGGTAAAAGCCAGGAGTAGTGGATGTGTGTGAGGTCAGTGTTGCCCTCTAGTGGCGGGGCTCAGAGAGCCGGGCAAACTAAGGTGCCAACTATTAGTAATAGTTACACAATCTCCCCCTTAGCTCAGAGCTCTGCAGGCCTGGATTTAAAGGTGTATGTTTCTCGACCTGTCTTTGTGTGATTTCTGTAGGACTGGTTTCTGCTACCTGCAGTCCATAGATTTCTCGCAGTATGTCTCAAGCCAGTTGCACCTATTTCAGGGCTGCAACTAAACATCCAAACTGAAAGAGCAGCCTGGAGTTAAAAGACACCTGTGCTGGTGTGATGGGCTTGCAAGCGTCACCCATGTAATGCCCTTTTGCCGGTTGGGCTAGCGTGGTTGTTTTTGCAGTTGGTTGGCTAGTCTTCTGTCCCAAGAGCTGACATTCACGAGTTGTGTTCCTCCTTCCACAACTCCCTTGCTGCGCCAAGAGCTCCCCCTTTTCCACTGCACCACATTTCAGCTTCTTGTTACTGCCTCCTAAGCTCTGCCCCTCCCTGCCTATCTACCGATGCCAGGTTCCAGAGCCTCGCTAATCCCCTGTTCTACAATGAGGCCAGGCTTGCCCGCCCATCTCTCAGCATCTCACCCGCATGCCTCTGCATCTGCTCCATGCTGAGCTCATCTGCAAGGTCTCTGCCCTGTGTATGTACAAGGGTCTCTTGAAGACCCACCTTTGTCACGATGCTGTTAAGAAAGGTATAGATACCTATCAGTGCTAGGACACTGGGATAGACAGAGAAGGGGTGTGAGCGAGCAGGGAATGCTGAGTGGTTCAGGGGTGCTAGAATGGGCTATAAAGCCTTGCATCACTAAAATGTTGTTTACATCTGTCTTTGGTGGCAGCCACCATCTCATAGGGTTGTGGGAGAGTTTAGTCTCCACAGCCCTTTCAATCCTGAAAATTAAAACAAGGATGAGTCCCGGTGTATCTTAAGGTCCCGTTTACCAAAGAATTCACAGATGGTTTAATAAATGATCAATCCATTGTTACAGAGGTCAATAGGTAGCTTATAACCATCTCTATAACACCTTCTAATGAGATACCTATAATTACCTATAGCACATTGGACTTGTGTCTGCAACATGCTTATCACATCCATTAATCACTTATTAACCTATTATAAACAGAAACAATATAAAGTGTCACCCTGGCCACTGAAATGACAGGGACTTAGGGTCAGTACTGACTGACCTGGGTTGGATTCAAAGCTGTGACCTAGAAGCAAAAGGTTCTATTTTCCCACTACCAATCTCACCTGCCAGCCGTTCATCAAATGTTATTAATGGACAGTACAATTTCCTGCCCCTGACGTTATGCAATAAACTCCCTGGCATTAAGGCACTGATTGCACCAGGAACTGTTATTGATTATATCCAGCATCTACTGATCTAATTACTTGTGCTTTTTCTTGCAGGAATCCTCATGGCTCTCCGTTTTTCAGCATTCAATCCTGAAATATTCCCACCTGAAAATCGATGCAGTTCTCGGGGGCAAAGGGGTGTGACGGTTATTCATATTATTGAACCACAGAATGACAGCAGCAGCAGAATGCTTTCAGAAAAAGGCCCCATGCCTAGTATAAAAGCCTGTCAGTAAAAGCATAACTCCATCAAATATCCCTAAGCCATCTACTCACTGCATGTCCTTGTCTGTTTCTCTCTCTCCTGTTGGAAGGACACTTATTGCGTGTCCCGCTTAGAGCTGGAAGGATGCCACAGATATTGTCCAAATGTTTTCAGATTTTTAAATGAATTTCATTCTGCCGGGTTCACAACCCTTTTGTGTTTACTTTCCACGAAGCATCTACCAAAGATGTTTGCTGGAGGGACTGTTCACAGGGCAAGCAGATGACGTGGAAATTGAAAACTCCACATTCATAGCCATGAAGAGGGTGGGAAACATGGTCCTGTGGCTGGAACATTCACTGGGACAAAAGAAACCTAGGGTCTATTCCTACCTTAGGCACAGGTCTCAGATACCACAGTAATGAAGGCCAGATTGTACCCCCGTGGGGAGAATGTGTGCCGGACACAGAGGGTTGCTCTCATCCAATCAGAGAACAGAAATGTGTAACTAATAAAACGGTGCCATTCATCCCCCTGTTCATTTGCGACTTTGTTCGTCCCCAGTCCCCAGCCTCCGCTCTTTGAGGCTGGCAGCTTTTTTGTTTTCACAGCACCTAGCACAATGGGTCTTATTGCCCCCTGGCAGGCTCCTGTAATACATAACAGCAATACTAATGCCATGGGTCCTATGTACCCAGCGCAAATCCTGAAAACATGCCACAAAAACTGATCACAGGCCATCTACAAAGCCAAGAATTTTCTCTGCAGAGGTTGGTGAATCAACTCAAAGAACAGAAGAACTCCTTGGTAGAAAGGGGCTATAAACCACTGGCCCAAGCCAGCTAGTATTAATGGGAGTTGACCCACTGCACTAAAAGGCGATATTCAGCACCAGCTTAAACCCCCGTTGTATCCAGCAATTATTCCGATGAGATGGCTCTGGTTGACTCTAGGGTTGTTTTAATGTAGGTGTGTGTGTGGGGGGTCATTTCTTCCTCTGATTGCTGCTGTTTGAGCCAGGCATTCCAGACTCCCTATAACAGGCTGTGCTTGGCATCCTGTCTCCTAAACTCAAGGGTAGAGACTTCGATCATTTAAGCAGGTTAAGTTACGCAGCACCCTGGAAACCACAGTTCAGACAATGTGCATGTGAAAAGGTGCTTTCCTGGACAGCAGCAGAGTTTGCTTGCAGTGTTTCCAGCATCAGGGAAAGATGCTGGGGGCATTTGTCAGATTGCTCGAGTACATATATGTCAAGGTTCCTTCCCCACTCTGAACGCTAGGGTACAGATGTTGGGACCTGCATGAAAAACCTCCTAAGCTTATCTTTACCAGCTTAGGTCAAAACTTCCCCAAGGTACAAAATATTCCCCCCCGTTGTCCTTGGACTGGCCGCTACCACCACCAAACTAATACTGGTTACTGGGGAAGAGCTGTTTGGAAACGTCTTTCCCCCCAAAATACTTCCCAAAACCTTGCACCCCACTTCCTGGACAAGGTTCGGTAAAAAGCCTCACCAATTTGCCTAGGTGACTACAGACCCAGACCCTTGGATCTTAAGAACAATGAACAATCCTCCCAACACTTGCACCCCCCCCCCTTTCCTGGGAAATGTTGGATAAAAAGCCTCACCAATTTGCATAGGTGACCACAGACCCAAACCCTTGGATCTGAGAACAATGAAAAAGCATTCAGTTTTCTTACAAGAAGACTTTTAATAGAAATAGAAGTAAATAGAAATCACCTCTGTAAAATCAGGATGGTAGATACCTTACAGGGTAATTAGATTCAAAACATAGAGAATCCCTCTAGGCAAAACCTTAAGTTACAAAAAAGATACACAGACAGAAATAGTTATTCTATTCAGCACAATTCTTTTCTCAGCCATTTAAAGAAATCATAATCTAACACATACCTAGCTAGATTACTTACTAAAAGTTCTAAGACTCCATTCCTGGTCTATCCCCGGCAGAAACAGCATATTGACAATAGACAAAATAGCATATAGACATATGCATCCGATGAAGTGAGCTATAGCTCACGAAAGCTTATGCTCAAATAAATGGGTTAGTCTCTAAGGTGCCACAAGTCCTCCTGTTCTTTTTGCGAATACAGACTAACACGGCTGTTACTCTGAAACCTAGCATATAGACAGACACACAGACCCCTTGTTTCTCTCCCTCCTCCCAGCTTTTTGAAAGTATCTTGTCTCCTCATTGGTCATTTTGGTCAGGTGCCAGTGAGGTTACCTTTAGCTTCTTAACCCTTACAGGTGAGAGGATTTTTTTTTCTCTGGCCAGGAGGGATTTTAAAGGGATTTACCCTTCCCTTTATATTTATGACAATATAATAAATGAATAAAGCCATGTGTGGTTATTATTAACCATTATTATTATGAACAACCGAATACCTTGCATTCTTATTGTATTTTTCATCCAAGGGTCTCAAAGCACTTTACCAAAGTTGTTAACTCATTAAACAAGGCCCCTGTTAGGTAGGCAGAGGAAACGTATGCAGCCCATAGGACAATCAGCCCCCGATCTCATTTGGGGGCGCTGCATAATATAAATAATCCCTAACGGTCCACCCAAGAGGGATGCATTTCAATGATGGAAGAAGTGATTCCAACACATATTGGGCCACTTCCTAAAGGTTTTATACAGTTTTCCTCTGGCCAAATTCCTACTGAAGTCAATGGGCCAAATCCTGAGGCTGTTACTTAATTTTTATTTAGGTTAAATTCCATGGGAAAAATGAAGGTTAATGGGACCTTGTCTGGATTAGAAACTGGATTTTGGTCTGTTGTTTATAAATCCATGTAGGTACTCACAGGGCTTTCATCTGCATGGCATCTGAGGACCTCACAATCACTGTTAGGTATTTTATCCTCATAAATTAACTGAACAGTGACACAACATCTCCACTTTGCAGTGCAGAGTAGGGGACTGGCCCATCATCACAACAGAAGTCTAAGTGAGAGAGGAATCAAACACGAGTTCCCTGTCTGTCTAGCCCATGCACTAACCACTAGACCATCTTTCCTACCACATGGTCCTTTCACTGCTCTTTTAAACTGTTCTTCCTGCTGTACCACTCAAACCAGGCCTGATAGCAACAGTTCAGTCAATGCATCCATCCATCATCTTAAATATTAATATAGAGCCTCATTCCAAAGCCCATTGTAGTCAATGGAAAGGCTCCTATTGGGTTCAATGGCTTTTGAAGCAGACTGATTCCAGTAGCCTATGGCACACTGTCCTGTCACTGTAATCCCGCCATGACAGATAGTAATTACAACAATCCAATGGCTGGGAGGAAAGACGCAATCCTTAATGCACGTCACACATGAAGGTGTTAGAGGCGTTTGATGGGTTCCTACAGACAAGGGAAAGAAAACAAAAGGCCGATGGATTTCATCTTTCCAGCCCCCTCTTACACAGCCTCTCTCGCTAGGTTGCCACAGCAACTCGTTTCTAGGCTGCTACCCTGACGACATCTACCGCATTTTTGAACAGCTCAGCGATTAATCATCATTTCACATGCGCTCCTCCCTCCTGAGCAAACGGATGGGATGGTCTTCAAACGACAGGGGATGCAAACACCCAGGTGCTGTCTGTTAATGTAGCCCACTGGTCAGTGTGCATTACAGGGCCTCCGCTGTGCCCAGTCCACAGAGTATGAGTCAGTTACAGCCACACAGTTAAAAAGTTTGCTCTTTAGCTCAAGCTGTAGCAGCTCGTGATTTTAGCTCTGGAGGTTCCCAGTTCAATCCCTGGTGTGTCAGCAAAGATATGGTGTGTCTCAAATGCTCTTATCTCTCCTGTCACTAACCTCCTGCCATGTAAGATTCTATCTGCTCCGACTCATGCACTTCATCCTGTCTATATTTGTATTGTCTTCACCCACATTACGCTGTGGAGCAGGGACCACCTCTTGCTGTTTGTACAGCACCATGCACAGCTGTCAGTACGGGCTGCGCCATAATAAATAAATAATCTCATGCTAGTAAATGAGAATGGTTCCTGGGGACCTAGCAAAAGACTGGGCATTGGGATAGCTGAGATCTACCTTGTCAGTGACTTGCTGAAGTTGGACACGTCCCTTGACATCTCTGTACCTCCAATCCCTCAGCTTCAGCTATACAATCGGGATAATAATACCTCCTGCACCTGCCACCCGTATTGTGAGAATAAATTCCTCATTGTCAGGGTGGTGCTCAGATAGTGCTTGAGCCCACACTCATTAAAGTCGATGGCAAAGCTCCCACTGCCTCTAATGGCGCAAGATCAGAGCCGCACTGCGGTGAAGGGAGCCAGCTAAGTATCTAAACAGATGTGGGACCCAGTGTCCCCCACAGTTTTGGTTTAGTTCACCTCAGAATTTAAGCCACGTTTCTTGCCAGGGCGGTCAGGGCTGGCGAGACGGCTGCGAAAACGCTTCACCTGAGCCGCTCATTCTCCATCATGAAGACAAATAATAATGAAACGTTGGATGCACTTATTATACAACCCAAATAAAGGCAAATCACTTTTGTTTTTACAAGAAAAAGGTGCAGAACAGGCCCACGAACTCCAAGCTAAATTTTCCCTTTCCTGTTTTTTTTTTTTAACTTCTAGTGGTTTGTAAGCTGTTAGGGGGCAGGGATCATAGAATCATAGAAGATGAGGAAGGGACCTCAGGAGGTCATCTAATCCAACCCCCTGCTCAAAGCAGGACCAATCCCAACTAAATTATCCCAGCCAGGGCTTTGTCAAGCCTGACCTCATCTCTTTTTGCTCTGTGAATGTACAGCACCAAGCACCATGGGTCCTGGGCAACACAGGGGGCTCCTACATGCTACTGCAATACATATAATAACGATAGGAGACAGACTGCTGGCCACGGAGGGACTGAAGATCTCTATTTATCTCTTGAACAGGTGTGTCTAGCGCAGCTACTCACACATGCCTACTTTTAGGCTCATTCCTGCTCCCCTAGACAACAGTAGCTAAACTCCCCAGGGCTTCTGCAAGGACACGTTCATGCCCATCACATCTGCTGGGGTGCCTGATTGCTATTACAGAGAGGCTATCCACACTGGTGGGGTTTCTTTTATGCTCTCTCTCTGGGAGTGCCAACCTCTTATTGCCCCCACGGTAATTTGGGACTAGTCCTCTTGAGAGGAAGGTCTCCCTATCCCATCACCACTGTCATAAGCCATTGGGCCCCCTCTTCCTTCTCTTTCCCCCAGATCTTTCTGATCCAGACAAGGAGCTATGAGGATGTGTTTTCGATGCTGGGAGGAAATGGTAGACAAGCACTGGCGTCTCTGAAATACACCACTCACTCCTCTGCTTTAGAGTCAGCCACAGCACCGAGTAGCTCCGTGCGGCGATTTGATGGGAGGTGGCCTTGCGGAGGAGGGGAAATGGCTGCAAACGTGCTGCTTAAATATGAAGGCCGAGAAAGCCTTTAAAAAACAGCCCCTCCGAATCACTGCCTGCTTTCCACGGGGGTGGGGGAGTGGGGATCTGCTGGCTGACATTTCTAGTGATGACATGGTGTGTGTGTGTGTTGAGGTTCCTGTGGAGAGCATCCTGCACTGTGCCGGCGTGAACGACTAACAAGCGGTGGTGTCGGCTGGCGCGCTTCCCAGCCTTAACCACTCTGAGATGACAGAGCTTGACCTCAGTTGCAGGGTCTGCAATCTCTCCTATCCTTATATGTCTCCTAATGAAACTCAAAGCAGGAAGGGGAGGATGGCCCCATGGGCAGAGCACTAGAGCATGACTCAGGAGAACTGGTTTCAATTGTCAGCTGTGCTACAGATGCCCTGCCTGTCCTTGGGAGAGTCACATCATCTTCCCCGTGCCTCAGTTTCCCACTTGTAAAATGGAGGTGCCAGTTCTCTACCCTCACAGGGGTGTTGTGAAGCTAAACTCTGTTAATGATGCTGGGGTGCCCCGCTACTGCGATGAGGATGGTCAGGGGAGAACGGGGGATGGAAGGCCAGAGTGCACACGATGACGCGTATCAATCACCAGGCCTATCCAGGCACTGTCTTTAAGTGGCTGCACAGAACATGCAGAAAACACCATCCACCTTTGCACCTGAAACCATCTGCGTCCCGACTGTGCATGCCTACCCTATGATGCACCTGCGAAACAGGGACCTGGGGGTCACATCTCTCCTGGTCTTCCAAGGCAGCAAGTAGCCATGCCCCTCAGTGTTTTAATGGATGGCCTCAGTCCTGCTCCTAACGGTGAGGTGTTTGCCTCACTGCAGATTTCTATGGCAACTGGTACTGACAGGAGCTCCTGCGTCGCCCTCTCAGAAAAGAAACCAGAGTTAAGGCTTGGGCCGACAAAGGCCGAACTGCTCTCTGACCCCAGGAAACAGCCCTGCTGGGGCATGGCATTGGAGATGAAGGTATAAGCAGTGTGGGGAAAGCCTTCAGACTCTGATTCAAACCAGTGAAGTCAGAAACAGGCTTCCCGTTGACTTCCACTGGCTTTGGATCTGCCCCGTAATATGTACTGCATGGCTAGGGGACTTTGGTTTATTTTGTTACCTGCTGGGCACTTTTCATCAGGCCTATACCCCACTTCGTGCGTTTTAAAGACAATTACTCGGGTGGCAAAGGCAGAGATGAGGAAACACTTCCCTGATATTAAAGGGAATGTCCAGTGCGTCAAAATATGAGCTCCCATCCATTTTTATAGTGAGCTATAAATAAGCGACCAGAATGGTGAGCCACTTGGTCATTTTCTTCTGATTGCTGTCACTCGTCTCTTTTCGGTGGTTGGTTTTCGTTATTGAAATTGTTGCTGTGGGAGGTTTGAATACTCACATGCTTTTTCTGCACAGCTTTAAAAGAAGGATCACCTACCACTGGGTTGGAGTCACACCCTCTCAAGTCCATTTTTTGTTGGTCTTGCAGCAAGATTTCTTTAAACCTAGGACATATCTACTCTCTGTCCCTCCCTCTCTCTCTCATTCTCTCTCCTACTCCCCGTAGGCTGTGAAAGAAGAAGCAAAGAAATCATCACATGCTTATTGGTAAAGAATTGATGATCTTGGAGCACATGGGGAATCATGTCTCTTTTGAATATTGCTACATTCCTCTTTCCCATCTAACCTATAAGTATAAAAAACTCAGGTCTCCTCCTTGAACTAAACCATATGGGGGCATGAAATAATATGCAAAGTCAGCTTGGTTTCTTTAATGGCTCACATACTATGGACCGAGGGCCATATAGGTACCTAGGCAGAGACAATATTAGACCAATATAGATCTGCTCCATTGATTTAAAAGCTTAAGTTACTGATCTTGCCTACAGACAGCCTCCCAACCTGAAGCAAATACTTACCAGCAACCACACACCACACAACAGAACCACTAACCCAGGAACCTATCCTTGCAACAAAGCCCGTTGCCAACTGTGTCCACATATCTATTCAGGGGACACCATCACAGGGCCTAATCACATCAGCCACACTATCAGAGGCTTGTTCACCTGCACATCTACCAATGTGATATATGCCATCAAGTGCCAGCAATGCCCCTCTGCCATGTACACTGGTCAAACTGGACAGTCTCTATGTAAAAGAATAAATGGACACAGATCAGACATCAAGAATTATAATATTCAAAAACCAGTTGGAGAACACTTTAATCTCTCTGGTCACTCGATTACAGACCTAAAAGTTGCAATTCTTCAACAAAATAACTTCAAAACCAGATTCCAACAAGAGAGTGCTGAATTGGAATTAATTTGCAAACTGGATACAATTAACTTAGGCTTGAATAAAGACTGGGAGTGGATGGGTCATTACACAAAGTAAAACTATTTTCCCATGTTTATTCCCTCCCCCACCCCCCACTGTTCCTCAGACATTCTTGTCAACTGCTGGAAATGGCCCACCTTGATTATCACTACAAAAGGTTGCCCCCACTCCCCCAGCCCGCTCTCCTGCTGGTAATTGCTCACCTTACCTGATCACTCTCCTTACAGTGTGTATGGTAACACGCATTGTTTCATGTTCTCTATGTATATAAATCTCCCCACTGTATTTTCCACAGTATGCATCCGATGAAGTGAGCGGTAGCTCACGAAAGCTTATGCTCAAATAAATGTGTTAGTCTCTAAGGTGCCACAAGTACTCCTTTTCTTTTTGTGGATACAGACTAACAGGGCTGCTACTCTGAAACCTGACCACACACAGTTTATCCAACAACTAGTTCTGTTTACTGACTGTGATTTGAATTTTGATTCTGACAGTAAAAGCACCTCTTAGCACTAGGAAAATTCCAATGGATTTTTTTTATCTTCCTTTCTCACCTATTCCGTCTCTTACTGACCTTTGTTTCCCCTCTTTCCTATTAATTGCTTCCTGATTATCACTACTATTTAATCAGTGCATGAAATTCTCTGGCCTGGGTTAGGCTACTGATGACTATTTAAATAGCCATTGGGCCAGAGACAATGACAGTGAGAGTGCCTCTGTAGTCCAGTGCTTAGGGCACCCACCTCGGTGGGAGACCCAGGGTCCCCACCGTGATGCTGGCAGACCAGGTGCCAGCTCATACCAAGGCCCACGGCCTCACTGGCAAATGCCTAGCTGGAAACCAGCCTGGCTCACCGGTGGGTTAGTGTTGTTAAAATAGATAGCAGTGTTACAGCCCAGGAACTGGTCAGATCTCTTGATAATTTTGTTTTTTAATTTGCAAAATTAAAAAACCTGACTATCAAATAATGGGATTTATTCAGCAATCTACTCCACCATCATCTTCTTTTACCAATCAATTGTACATTCCCTTTAAAGTGAGCATTGTTACTCCCATGCTTCTAGGCCAGCTAATCCCTTAAGAAGATTTCTGCATTGTGTTGTTTAATTAACTTGGATGTTTAATATATCATTGTACTTTCCATGCTTCATTAAAAATAAAGAGCACATCAAGGGAAGACACACCCACGTGAAGACACATACAGACAGATATGCACGGGCACCAAGCTACAGAACAGACTCACTTTGGAGACACGCTCGCAGAAATATTTTTGTTGAAGGTCTCTTTTGCCTTGAGACAAGTCGCAGAGTGAATTTTCAGACTTCATCAGCCCAAAGGTTAAACAACTCGTTCTCTCAAGAGTAAAAAAAAAAAGAAAGAGAGAGAGAGAGGAGAAAAAAGATAAGTACGGAAATCCAACATAGTCAGGTAGGAGCCAGGCAATTAAGTGAAACCAAGTGACAGGACAAGCCAAGCTGCACAGAGCTGGGAGGGAAATTAATAAAGACTAGGGGGCTGAAATAGCCATGGTACTAAATCATTATGCTGACTTGCTTCTCGCTGGTAGAAACTGTCCCAGCTAGGAGCTCTAAACCACAGAGGAATGAAAGTGCGATCGTGATCCCATTTATACTAGTGACTTCAGCAGAGATACCCCAGCTGGTGAGAGAGGAATCAGGCCCACATTTCCTAGGGTCCTGGTGGAATGGGGTTAGTATCGGTTGACGCATGTGGCAAGGTGGTTGATCTGACAGAGCGGATTGCGGCTGGCAGTCCAGGCGAAATGCGGGTCACGGGCTGGCAAGGAGTCTCTCTCCTTCTTTTTTAATCCTTTCTGCCAATCTGGCAGTGCGCCCAAGTGCTCAGCCACCAGGCTTGCTTTGCAGAAGGAAGAAGTGGTGAGTTAAAACTCAGGCTGTGTAGGAGGTGAGGAGAGCAGTGACTCTTGTAATTAGGGCTATTGGCTCATTAGGGGGCTGGGTCGGGGAGGAGGTGTCACAGATTTTCTCATTCCCCTGGTGCTGAAGAGGCATCCGTGCAGAGCTGCTGCTCCTGGTGCTTTTGCAGAGACTGGGGAAGGGAAGAAGAGAGGGGCAAGCACCCCTTCTTTCCCCAGCCTCACACTGCACTGCTGCTACAGTAGGGCTCAACTGGGCACCGGGATAAGACTATTTGGGGGCCCTAAGCTGCTACAATGATTGAATGGTTGTTCTGTGATTAAACCTGTAGCCTGGGGACCCAAGTGACCAGGGTTCAGCTCAGCCACAGAGAAACTCTGCGGCCCTGGGCATGTCACTTTAGCTACCTCTCTCTTTAAGGATCATTAGCCTTATTTTTCCCTCTGTCTACTTAGATGTTAAGCATCTCAGAGCAGGGCTCTCTCTCCCTGTGTGTCCATACAGTTTCTAGCACAATGGGCCAGGGATCTCAGTCGGGGTCTTTAAGTACTATCATAATACAAACAACAATGGGCAGTCATGGGCTGGTCACTAAGAGGGCCTGTTGTATTCATTGAGATGGAATTTATGGGCCAAAGGGGTTAATATAACCCAGTCATCGTCCCACGTTGAGCAATGTTAAAGGAGTTCCAGTGTTAAAGGAGTATACAGAGCCCGCAGCCTGCTTAGCACCATGGCAATCCCACCATTAACCATCCTTTTTACTTTTCATTAAAGATAAAGAAAAGAAGGAAAACCAGCTAAAGCATTTGACATGTAAAGTATCATATAAGGCTTCCATTTTAACACCACCCCTTGTTTGACAGTTTCTTTGATGGTATCAAAGTCAGTAATAATTGTCCTTCTGGGCAAAAGAGAAGAAGTTAGTTGAGATAAGCTGGAGATGTTGCTGCTGCTGTTGTTAAAGTCCAACCCTGTTTCATCCAGGGTGGTGTATGGCATTCAGCTGGAGCCAGTAGAGATAGCAACATTATCTGGGCCCTTTTCTCTGGCCCACTGCAGTCAGGACATCTCTCAGGATGGGGATGTCAAAGGATCCCAGGAGATGGTGGGGGTGGCAACCACAAGGGTGAAGTTCACCCAGTAGCATCCATCTGTTCTTCCATATTTTCTGCCCAAAGTCTCTTTCTTCAAGGACCCACAAAGGAAGTGATGAGCAGAACAGCCCACCCCCTCATTATTTTGTCCTCCAATTAGGCTTAATATTTGACACACTCATTTTGGTTCGTTAATTTTTGGTTCCACATCTTCTGTTCTTACCAAGCATGATTTTAACGTAGTCCTTGAACCATATCAGTAGGCCCTTTCATTTAGACTAAATTTAGTTCACCTGTCTCCTTTTCATACCTTTCTCCATCAACTCTTGTTGTTCCAGGTTATTGTGACATCTCATGAACTTCCACAGACTTCTCTACCATCAAGCTCACAGTTAAGATAAATGTGTCGTCCTGGTTATCACAACGGGCTCTCTCTCCTGCACATGTTCATGCAGCCCTGAGCCGGACAGTGTCATTATCCCTGGTGACACAGTGTGAGATGGTTCCACCAGGGGACATGGGCCAGTGCTCCATGAGGCGCTGAAGACGAGAGCAAAGCCATTGAGTTTGATCCATATCCATTGAGCAGCCAGCGTCAAGAGCAGGACGCGGCTCGGCTGGGCTCTTGGAGGCTTGTCTTGCTGCCATTTAATTCCTAGGCCCAGAGCATTGCTCTTATCAAGCCTGGAGATCATGGATATGTAGGTCAGCATGACAGAGACTGAGCCTCAGAGGATGAGTCCAGCTGCTGGTGAGAAAGGGTGATTTTTACAGTTGCAGCTACTTGAGCACCCAGAAGCAGTCAGGAGTGCACGGGAGCTCGGAGGCTGTGGGTCATCTTATCCATGTAAGGACAGATCTCCTCCATTCGGTGATGTATTATCGGGGCTTCCTTTTCTCCCTCGGCTTCACAGCAGCCTTTTCTGGATGCAGCTTCAGTTCCAGTTACTGATTTCCAGCAATCCTGTGGGTAGCTGGCAAATGATGCTGTTGAGCCTTAATGCAACGGTGATATGGAGCTGGATGTTGCCACCATCTTGCTGGCCTTCTAGCCCATGCTGTCTCTCCTGGGGGCTTTGCCTCGATGCTGAACGGCATGGGGACAAGATGGATCCCTGTGGAACTGCATGAGGGACAGGTCTAGGAGATGAAGAGCAGGGGGTCAGCATGGCTGTGTGAGAGGAGAGGAATGACTGAGGCCATCTTGGACTAATCTACCACCCCTTGCCATGTCTCTGAGGTGGGACAGCCGGTCCTACGGCTGACCCTCTAAGCTGCTGCAGAGAGGTCTGATGATATATATCTGTATGGATGGTCCTCATCTATGGCTGAGAGATCATCCATCAGTACCCCCAGCATTGTTTCTGCTCTTGTGTCCCAGCCTGAAACCTGACTGGGCGGGGGCCAAGACACCAGCAGAAAGTAGGTCAAGCTGCCCCCACCATCCATTGCCTTCCTTGACCTGCCTTCCCTTCTCTCTAGGGTGCCTTTGGTAGCTAACTGGAGCTGGCATTGCTCTAAATCTTCTCAGGGATCCCTCAGAAGCTTTGGCATCCACGCCAGTTTTGGGACTCCTTGTGGTTTGACCCTGCTTTCTGGGGCAACATTGCCATGGATTCTTCTGCCCCCAGAGTTCCCCAGCACTGACAGGGGGACCGATAGGGCATGATACAGAAGGTGGGGCAGGAGAGACATGTCCCTGCTAGTCCCATCATGGTGCTTGTGCACCAGTCTTTTCCTTGCTGTAGGCAGAGCCCTGGTCTAATGGTGGCTGTTGTGTGGGGCCTGGGGAAGGAAGATGGTACCATGGAGACAGCTCGTCCCTCCTCCGTTACCTAGTTCTCTCTCAGGCTAAGTACATAGTCACACAAACAGGGGCTGGCTCTCCCGCTTCAGTCCCAATTTCCAAGCGAGACAGGTCAGGAGAGGCCTGTGTGCATCTCTGCATGTGGTGCCCTTGTGACGACCCGGCAGACATGTGAGACATGCCAAGTGCTTGCATTATCTACCTTTCAGTCACATGAATTCTGCTGTATTAACCCCATTAAGCAATCGCGCTTAGCTCAAGGAACAACTTGTTAAGTGGTGTGAGTGAGTCACACTGCAGAGAAACAAGGTGCTGTAAAATGACCCTATTATCATTAGCTGAATGGCTCCTGGGAACTCAGGGTTTTCCCTGCTGCAGGATTAGGAATGTAGGAATTGCTGGAGTGGGCCAGACTATGGGTCCATCAGGTTCAATACCCTCTCTCCTGCGTCAGCCAGCACCAGCTGCATCAGAGGAAGGAGCAAGAAACTCCCTCATGGGCAATTATGTCATAACCCACCCATAGGGAAATTTCCTTCCTCACCCCTATCAGTTTAAGGTAGGTTGATTCCCTGAAGCAGGATGGGTCCCTAGCGCTCATAGATGTTAAAAAATGAGATCTAATGACACTGTGGATGTTCTCATTATCCATATAAATGTCAGATCCCACCAGTTTTCAAATTCTCCTAGCCTCAGTGATATCTTGTGGCTGGGAGTTCCATAGGCTAATTATGTGCCATGTAATAGAAGGGTTTTCCTTCTATCATTTTAAAATCTGCTGCCTTTTCAATGTCATTGAATGTCCCTTTGTTCTTGTATTGTGAGACAGGTTAATAGAAAATGCAAATTGGGAACTCCTATCTCATCCATTATTTTACATTCCTCTTCTGTGCGCTCTCTTATCCATCTCCTCTCTAAGCTAAATCGTCCCAATCTTTTCAATCTCGTTTCATACAAAGCTTTCCCAGCCCTCAAATCATTTTTGCCCCTCATCTCTAGATCCTTCTATTTCTGCTCTCTCTTTTTCTGAGATAGCACAACTAGGCCTGACTGCACTCCTCCCAGCAACGGCGTTCCATTGATTTATAACATGGCTTTGTAATAATCTCAGCATTGTCCTGGGTCTTAAGTACAACAGACAAGAACAAGGTTAGTGATGGTTGACCCTTCCCCTGATTGTATATCTAAGCATCATATTGACAGTGTCACCCTCACAGCTCGTGTTCGGGTTTTTAATCTGTCGTGACCCCCCAACTCCTTTTCCGGGTCACTGCTTTTCAGGATACAGTCCCCCATCCTGTAAGTGTGGCCCACACTTTGTTGCTAGATGGGTGACTTTATTTGGGGCCATATAAAATATAGATGGTTTGCTCGTGCCAGTTTACCAAGAGATCCAGAGTGCTCTGTCTCAGTGACCCATGTTCACTGTTCATTACACATACAGCACCCGCAATCTTTGCGCCATCTGCAAGCGATTTTTATATTTTCCTTCAGATCATTGCAAAAAATATCAAACAGCGTTAGGCTGAGAGCTGTTCCCAGCAGGGCCCCACTAGGAACAACCCCCCTCATTGGTGACACCCCATGAACAGTTACGTTTTGAGACCAATCAGTTCTAATGCATGTAAAGTGGGCCATATTGATTGTGGAGAGTGCTCACTTTTAATCAGTGTCTCAACCCTCCCTTCTGTATGCTCCCCTGGACTGAACTACCCTGTCCCCCCACGATTCACTGGGGTTACCTGGGGTGTTGAGATGGGAAGGTTTGGCAGAAGGGATGCTAGAATTGGAGGTGTAGGTGAACTCGTAATCCAGTGGTCAGTTGCATGTCCCCTCTCTGCCCCATCCAGCCTGGTACAGCTCCCACCTACACAGCTTGGCTCAAACTACAGAAACTCCTGTTCCTCCCTGAGGAGGGTGCTGGTTTGATTCCTTGCCCAAGATGATGGCTGTGCCAGCAATAACCACTGTGCTATGCGCTGTTAAGTGGCTTCTAGCTGGGAGCTGGTGCCAAACGTTGTGGCTTGGGCTCCCAGTTGATGCCCTGCCTTGAATCTTTCTTTCTGCATCCCTCCATGCAGGCTGCTGACCTGTCCCCTCAGCCCAGGAAGTACTGACACTCCCCTGTCTGCTTCAAACCCTTGATCTCAGGCCTTCAGATTTCATTCTTTCATGGTCCCCCAAACTCCACTGCTCAAACCTGTCCCTTCTCCTCACCCAGAGGCTTCCTTGCCACAGCTCTTCCCTCAGTCCTCCTGCCGCCCAGATAGCTACAGTCAACCCAGCTTCAGGGCCTACCACAAGAGCCAACCTACTTTCTACAGAATCCTTGGACCTCCCACTCCCTGCAATTTTCCAGTCCAACTGAGATGCTCACTGGCTTTTATAGCCACCTGATTCCCAGCTGATCTGTCAAGGGTTGCCAAAGAAGAAAGGAAAGCAGCAGAATATGGACCCTGGACTTCAGAAAAGCAGACTTTGACTCCCTCAGGGAACTGATGGGCAAGATCCCCTGGGAGAATAACATGAGGGGGAAAGGAGTCCAGGAGAGCTGGCTTTATTTTAAAGAATCCTTATTGAGGTTACAGGAACAAACCATCCCGATGTGTAGAAAGAATAGTAAATATGGCAGGCGACCAGCTTGGCTTAACAGTGAAATCCTTGCTGATCTTAAACACAAAAAAGAGGCTTACAAGAAGTGGACGATTGGACAAATGACCAGGGATGAGTATATAATATTGCTTGGGCATGTAAGAATGAAATCAGGAAGGCTAAATCACACCTGGAGTTGCAGCTAGCGAGGGATGTTAAGAGTAACAAGAAGGGTTTCTTCAGGTATGTTGGCAATAAGAAGAAAGCCAAGGAAAGTGTGGGCCCCTTACTGAATGAGGGAGGCAACCTAGTGACAGAGGATGTGGAAAAAGCTAATGTACTCGATACTTTTTTTGCCTCTGACTTCATAAACAAGGTCAGCTCCCAGACTACTGCACTGGGCAGCACAGCATGGGGAGGAGGTGGCCAGCCCTCTGTGAAGGAAGAAGTGGTTTGGGACTATTTAGAAAAACTGGACGTGCACAAGTCCATGGGGCAGGATGCGTTGCATCCGAGAATGCTAAAGGAATTGGCGGATGTGATTGCAGAGCCATTGGCCATTATCTTTGAAAACTCATGGCGATCGGGGGAAGTCCCAGAAGACTGGAAAAAGGCTAATGTAGTGCCCATCTTTAAAAAAGGGAAGAAGGAGGATCCTGGGAACTACAGGCTGGTCAGCCTCACCTCAGTCCCCAGAAAAATCATGGAGCATGTCCTCAAGGAATCAATTCTGAAGCACTTAGACGAGAGGAAAGTGATCAGGAACAGTCAGCATGGATTCACCAAGGGCAAGTCATGTCTGACTAATCTAATTGCCTTCTATGACGAGATTACTGGTTCTGTGGATGAAGGGAAAGCAGTGGATGTGTTATTCCTCATCTTTAGCAAAGCTTTTGACAAGGTCTCCCACAGTATTCTTGCCAGCAAGTTAAAGAAGTATGGGCTGGATGGATGCACTACAAGGTGGGTAGAAAGTTGGCTAGATTGTTGGGCTCAACGGGTAGTGATCAATGGCTCCATGTCTAGTTGGCAGCCAGTATCTAGCGGAGTGCCCCAAGGGTCGGTCCTGGGGCCGATTTTGTTCAATATCTTCATTAATGATCTGGAGGATGGTGTGGATTGCACCCTCAGCAAGTTTGCAGATGACACTAAACTGGGAGGAGTGGTAGATACGCTGGAGGGTAGGGATAGGATACAGAGGGACCTAGACAAATTGGAGGATTGGGCCAAAAGAAATCTGATGAGGTTCAACAAGGACAAGTGCAGAGTCCTGCACTTAGGACAGAAGAATCCAATGCACCGCTACAGATTAGGGACCGAATGGCTAGGCAGCAGTTCTGCAGAGAAGGACCTAGGGGTGACAGTGGACGAGGAGCTGGATATGAGTCAACAGTGTGCCCTTGTTGCTAAGAAGGCCAATGGCATTTTGGAGTGTATAAGTAGGGGCATTGCCAGCAGATCAAGGGACGTGATCGTTCCCCTCTATTCGACAGTGGTGAGGCCTCATCTGGAGTACTGTGTTCAGTTTTGGGCCCCACTCTACAAGAAGGATGTGGAGAAATTGGAGAGAGTCTAGCGAAGGGCAACAAAAATGATTAGGGGTCTGGAACACATGACTTATGAGGAGATGCTGAGGGAACTGGGATTGTTTAGTCTATGGAAGAGAAGAATGAGGTGGGATTTGATAACTGCTTTTAACTACCTGAAAGGTGGATCCAAAGAGGATGGATCTAGACTATTCTCAGTGATAGCAGATGACAGGACAAGGAGTAATGGTCTCAAGTTGCAGTGGGGGAGATTTAGGTTGGATATTAGGAAAAACTTTTTCACTAGGAGGGTGGTGAAACACTGGAATGCGTTACCTAGGGAGGTGGTGGAATCCCCTTCCTTAGAAGTTTTTAAGGTCAGGCTTGACAAAGCCCTGGCTGGGATGATTTAGTTGGGATTGGTCCTGCTCTGGGCAGGGGGTGGACTAGATGGCCTCCAGAGGTCCCTTCCAACTCTGTTATTCTATGATTCTAATTTTGATTGGGTGTATTTCTGGAGATTTCATCACATGACATAATCTTTGATTAAATATTAATCTTTAATTCCCGGAGACTCCAGGCCAATCCTGGTGGGTTGGCAACCCTAGATCAGTCTCAGCTGTGAGGCAGCTGATCTGTCCAAGGTGAGGCTGGGCCCAACTCCCCTTAAAGGGCCAGGTTCCCTGTGACTCCCTGCTTGCATCTGTATCTTTTAAAAAACATTTTGAATCTGTGCAGGCTTGCCTGGAAAGCCTTTACCTCTGCTACACTCATCAGGCATATTCCCCTCATCTTTGCAGCTCGTCATTTACTGAAGCCAGCTGAGGTGCAGCTGTGCCATGCCTCCAGAATCAAGGGCTTGGACTCCCTGTTGAGAGCCCTCTGTGAGGTTTTACTGGGGTGCATCTCACCAGAAAGACCGTCGGTGAGCAGTCAGCCCCATCTCAGAGTGAGCCAGCTCTGCTCTGGGGGATGTGCTGCCAGATGTGGTACTGGTTATTTTCTTTTCTTTCTCTTTTTTCCCCCTTGATGTGGTTATCAACGGGGAGTGTTTAAAATTTTTTAAAAAGTGAGTCATTCCTCTGTAGGTGTGAAAAGGAGCATTATGCTCTGCTGGGAGATATCATTTGTGACTCATGTAACAGTAGGCTCTCCGCTTTTTGAGTGATAATTAAAAGGAGGGGGCTGGAGCCAGCTGTGGGCTAGGTAAGAATGCAACCTAGGTCAGAATGAAAGAGCTTTATCCTTCCATTAAGCAAATCACAGAGACAGGGAAGGGCAGGTGAATATGTAAGATATAAGTCCAATTAAAGGCTGGCTTTTAACTTTTTAAACCCCACTTGCTTCTGTTGGGTCAGCAGCATGCTCTAGGGAATGCTCAATTACTCACACTAATTACAGCTGTGAAAAATTCTAGCAGCTCCTGGGAAATATGTATGAAGGAGGAGAAAGGGGAAAAAAGGGGACTTGGGTCCTTACAAAACTCTTTCAGCCAGCATCCAGGTCAGACCCTGTCAGGGTTCCTTCCTCACTCTGAACTCTAGGGTACAGATGCGGGGACCCGCACGAAAGACCCCCTCATAAAAATAAAGGGAAGGGTAACCACTTTTCTGTATATAGTGTTATAAAATCCCTCCTGGCCAGAGGCAAAACCCTTTCACCTGTAAAGGGTTAAGAAGCTAAGATAACCTCACTGGCACCTGACCAAAATGACCAATGAGGAGACAAGATACTTTCAAATCGGGAGTGGGGGGAAACAAAGGGTCTGTTTGTCTATGTGATGCTTTTGCCGAGAACAGATCAGGAATGCAGTCTCAGAACTTCTGTTAGTTAGTAAGTAATCTAACTAGAAATGCGTTAGATTTCCTTTTGTTTAATGGCTGGTAAAATAAGTTGTGCTGAATGGAATGTATATTCCTGCTTTTGTGTCTTTTTGTAACTTAAGGTTTTGCCTAGAGGGAATCTCTGTGTTTTGAATCTGATTATCCTGTAAGGTATTTACCATCCTGATTTTAGAGAGGTGATTCTTTTACCTTTTCTTTAATTAAAATTCTTCCTTTAAGAACCTGATTGATTTTTCATTGTTCTTAAGATCCAAGGGTTTGGGTCTGTGTTCACTTGTACAAATTGGTGAGGATTTTTATCAAGCCTTCGCCAGGAAAGAGGGTGTAGGGCTTGGGGGGGTATTTTGGGGGAAGACATCTCCAAGTGGGCTCTTTCCCTGTTCTTTGTTTAAAACACTTGGTGGTGGCAGCACACTGTTCAAGGACAAGGCACAGTTTGTACCTTGGGGAAGTTTTTAACCTAAGCTGGTAAGAATAAGCTTAGGGGGTGTCAAGGTTCCTTCCCCACTCTGAACTCTAGGGTACAGATGTGGGGACCTGCATGAAAGACCCCCTAAGCTTATTTTTAATGATGAGCATGGTATAAAAGCCTAGAAGGATGGATAGATGAGATACAGAGATAGAACTTCTTACCGCCACTCTGTTTATCTCTTCCACTATCAAAACTCGAGGAGGGAAAAGCCGGGTTTCCTCTCTGTTCAGCGGGACGTGTCCTAGAAGATCTTCTGCTGTGTTCAAGGGTCAGTGTCTATCCGCCAAATGGGAGCCAACATTTTGACATATATGTTTGTGCATGCAGGTTGTATGCATGTACCTACACGTATCGTACACTCACATACACACACACATGCGTACATGTTTGTTCTCCATCTTCCAAAGACAGTTTTCTGCTGTTGAAAAAATAAAAGAATGTGTGTGAAGTTCGGGCCTTCTACTGGATGGGTATATGACACACTGAAACGGCATGTGACTGTTGTTAGATTCCTGTTTGGAATGCTGTGTGTAGGACTTTTCGCCACCGGTTATCACTGTGGCTAGGGAGCATTTGTCCATCTGTTAAAGGTTAAGAATTGCAGCTCCAGATCATATTTTATTTTGTACAAGTGAGATAAGGAAAGGCTGTTTGTACACACTTCTGAAACCCAAAAGCAAATCTGTTGTGGTCATAGATAACCTGTCCTGGTACTTTATCTGAGACCCTCATGATCTACGGAGGCAGTGTGGCCTAGCAGAGAGGGCACTGAACTGGGTCTCAGGAGACCTGGCTTCTATTTCCACCTCTGCCACTGGCCAGTTGGGTGACCTTTCTCAAGTCACTTCACCTCCCTTATGCCCCATTCCCTGTCTTTAAAATGGGGATTACGATACTCACTTCCTTTGCAATCTACTGGTGAAAAGTGCTGTATAAGACAGGGATATTATTAAGAGCAGTGCTATTATCCTCATTATACAGAGGGGAAACTGAGGCACATAGAGAGACTAAGTGACTTGCCCAAGGTCACACAGAGGAGGTCCCCTGAGTCCCAGTCCATTGCCCTACCCATTAGACAATCCTGCCAAACAAAAGTCTGCCTGTCACTCAGTCGTGGGAAAGAGACAATCCAGAGATAAGATGGACCATAATTATTCCTCCAAATCAAAGAACTCGGTATGATTCTCCACTGGTTGAAGTAGCTGAGAAGCACCGCTAACTCCTCGTGGAATGATATTAACAATATATCAGGGGCATGGCCTGAAATGGAGTTCTTAGGTCTTTGGAGTCTCTTGCTGTCATTGACTGGGGGATTGATGAGGCCTAATTTGCATTTGAAAACGACCTTTTCAGGAAAACTTGGCTCAATTTTTCTGGCTGCAACAAGGTGGGGGTTTCTTATTCATACTGGTCTTGCTTGTCCTTCCCAGGAGGCAGAGAGGCACAGAGACTAGGATCAGGACCAGCTGTGCCCCCAAAAGTCCAGACCAACCCTCCAAATTAGACCAGACCCACATCCCTCCCCAGAACAATCCCCCCTTCCAGGAACTGCATCAAACTCACATCCATCCCAGACCAAACCCAAATCCTGTCCCAGACCCAAACCCCCAAACTGGACCAGACCCCTCTATGAACTGACTCCTCTCGACCTGAATCTCCCCACTGCCTACCAGAAGAGGGCTCCTTCCTAACTTCTATTCCGAACCAGCCTTAACTCCCCCAAATCCCTAGCTGGATTGTTCTTGGGCACCCCACTCCAGAGCCACCTTTGCTGTCGATCCGCCCTTTTCTCCTCCAAACGGGGCCGGGCCTCACCTGACTGCAGCTTGGCCAGGTGCAGCTCTCCGCTCGGCCTGGAGCACAGGAGAGCCAGGGGAGCTCTGGGGGGCCGGGGGCTCAAGTCTCCCACAGGGCCACTGGTGGGGGGGATGGAACAGGGGGAGCTGGGAGAGGTCCAGTCTCCCCTGGGGGTGCTGGTGAGGTGCTGAGGCTCCAGCTGCTCCATGGGGCCCAGGCTGAAGGGGGTTACCTGGTGCAACGAGCACCCACTGGTTGGGGTGCACATCAGCCAGGTGCGGCCTCCTGCCTGGCATGGTCCAGGACCCCCACATTCCCCACCACCCGGCTTGGCAGCCGTATTCGAATAACAGCGGGGTCAGAGTGGGTGCACTGGGAGGGGTAGCCACATGCACAGTGCCCTCCTGCCAGTGCTGCCCAAGCCCGGGAGAGGGGGCAGGCCGAGAGCGCAGGGGCAGGCGGGGTCTGCGTGATCTGCATGTGGGCTCCACAGGGGAGCCTAGCTGTCTATGGAGCAGCTAAAAAGCCTTGACTGGGTCCTGCTGAGCCCCCCCTCGCTCCGCCAAGTGTTATGAGCTGCTGTGGGGAGACAGGGCCAGACACACCACGCTACTTCTGCACGGAGAGCCTGGCCGCTGTGCTCTCCTCAACCGCTGGGACACGTGGACATACTCTGCGTTTAGCTGACGGACAGACAGACAGGCAGCCATTCCCCGCCCCCCGCCCCTCCCCTGCTGCCCTCACCACACACCTGACCTGATCTTCCTCTCCTACCTCCCAACCCCAGGGAGAGCTTCCAGTAGTAAGGGGAGAGATCATGGGTCCCTTCCCAAGCGTGGGCCTCACTCCACGATGCCATTGCAAACCCGGTATTATGCCTAGTCTTACAAGGTGCAAGATTTAGACTGTGCGCTTACCTTTTATTTTCCTTGGTAACTACCTCTGACCTATCATGCCTCCCACTTATAATCCCTTAAAATCGACCTTTCCGTCATTAATAAGCTTTTTTTATATTTTACCGAAAACAGTGTGTTTGGGTTGAAGTGCTTAGGAAATCTCAGCTCAGTTTACAAAGGCTGGTGTGTGTCCTTTCCACATCGAGGGAGGGGCGGACTGGGTAAAAAACTTACACTGGTCAGGCTTCTTACCAGGGCAAGATGGTATATTCCAGGGCTGCAAGAGTGGGGGCTTGGGAGATTTGCGGGTGCCTTTCTCTGTATGATTTGTGAGCGGCTCAGGGAGCATCTGTGGAATTTAGCTGGGCGTGCAGCTCCACACGCTGTGGTGCTGAGTGATCGCAGTGCCTGGAGGGGTTTGCTGCTTGTCACTAGCAAAACATTGTGAGAGACGGACCAGACCGGAGAGTTAAGGTGGCACAGCGATACCCCAGTTCCAGGTTGTACCCCCGGGGTTCCAGCACAGGATCCTGAGGACCTAGGTCTTGTGTTGAAAGGAGGGGATTGAGGTAGCAATAAATCAGTGTGAAACTACATCTGGGATGTTCAAAAAAGCCAGGTACTTGACTCCCATTGAATTTCAAACCCTAGGAATATATCTCTGAGTTGGGGGAGGTAGGAGGATCTGATTAAGGAGACACCATTGACACTAACAACTCTCAACAGACAGGCCAAGGAAGGGATGGAGTGGAGAAGGAAATACTTGCGTTGCCCTTGAGGTGGTCTCTCCAGGTCAGTGTTGAGTGGGATTTTGTAGCAGCAGCATGGGGAGTGGTTGCATTGTTACCCTCTGTGCTGTACCTGTTCTGTGCACCAAGCTTATAATCTGATGCTTTTCGCCAGCACTAAATTCACATGGAAAAAATGTCAAACAGAAAAATGAGACCAACCCACTTCCCTTGGCTTGTGGAATTGTCTCCTGGTGGAGCGATTTCCAAAGGAAAGAAGGTGCTTAGGCAGATCCCAGCTTGGATTGACAGATGGTCCATCTGTATCAGTCATTGCGAAGAGATTTGCTTCTGACTCATGCTGTAATCACTGCAGAGAATGCCCAGTTAGGCGTTGGGCATTAGCAGGATCCAAAGCAGGAGAGGTTACGGCACCTCCCATCTTTTAGTTACACTGGCCGCTGAGAAAATACAAACGAGCGGCAGAGAAAATGGATTTTGTCACAGCTCTCTCCCTTGATATCCAAGCATGTATAAAGCTTCTAGCTGCTCTGAAAAGAATTCCAGACCCTGGCTCTGGGTCTCAGTTCTAAATGTACAAAGAAAGGCTGTTCTCCAAGGGCGACTGTTATTATTATTTTTTGTTTGTTTGCCCTGCCTGGGTGGTGACCTGATCTTGCTTAATACAAGACATGCAAGCTAAAAAATCAATAGAACAGCCAAAGAGCCACTTATACTGAGTTTTCCTAGAGAGAGCTTATTAATTCCTAACACTGCCGGCTTCCATCTGAAGAGGAAAGGAACACTGGCTCCAGTCCCTTATTCCAATTGATCCTTTTGATTTCTGTGATGCTGGCAAACCAGGCGCCAGCTCTTGCCAAGACTGCAGCCATTAGCTAAGAATGGACAGACTCATCGCTGGACACCAGACCCGTTTCATCTGCATGTTAGTTTTGCTCAAAACTGGTGTTAGCCTTACAAGAATGGATTTAGTGTTTAGACTCCATGAAATGCTTGTAAGTTGCTGCCTGCATTAATCTCACTTGTAAGGTCGGTATCCTGTGCTGTAAGGAAATAGGGAAGATTTGCTTTATAGCTTTGAAAATGTTTGCTCTGAACTTGTGAATCCAGGCACAGGACCTGTCCTTTCCACCCAGCTAGAAGGACTATTAAAATCAGATGGGACATCAAGGAACACTGCTAAGGTGCTCACCACTGTGGTGCCTGAGCTTCAGATAGTACTAAATAACATCCAAATGCTAATCCTGCTCTTTTCTTATCCAGGATCCCAGACTTCTGTATTTAAATTCCTTCTCCCGCCTTCTCTAGTCCCTTCCTCATCATTCCAGGGAAGTCCTGCAGGTAGAAGTGAACATCCGCTGGTAGAGTTCTCTGGCTTCTGTTATATAGGAGGCCAGACTCGATTATTACCGAAGATGAGGGTTGGAAGAGACCTCAGGAGGTCATCTAGTCCAACCCCCTGCTCAAAGCAGGACAAATCCCCAACTAAATCATCCCAGCCAGGGCTTTGTCAAGCCGGGCCTTAAAAACCTCTAAGGATGGTGATTCCACCACCTGCCTAGGTAACCCATTCCAGTGCTTCACCGCCCTCCTAGTGAAATAGTTTTCCCAAATATCCAACCTAGACCTCCCCCACTGCAATTTGAGACCATTGCTCCTTGTTCTGTCATCTACCACCACTGAGAACAGCCGAGCTCCATCCTCTTCAGGTAGTTGTAGGCTGCTATCAAATCCCCCTTCACTCTTCTCTTCTGCAGACTAAATAAGCCCAGTTCCCTCAGCCTCTCCTCATAAGTCATGTGCCCCAGCCCCCTAATTATTTTTGTTGCCCTCCGTTGGACTCTCTCCAATTTGTCCACATCCCTTCTGTAGTGGGGGGCCCAAAACTGGACGCAGTACTCCAGATGTGGCCTCACTAGTGCCGAATAGAGGGGAATAATCACTTCCCTTGATCTGCTGGCAATGCTCCTACTAATGCAGCCCAATATGCCATTAGCCTTCTTGGCAACAAGGGCACACTGCTGACTCATATCCAGCTTCTCATCCACTGTAATCCCCAGGTCCTTTTCTGCAGAACTGCTGCTTAGCCAGTCGGTCCCTAGTCTGTAGCGGTGCATGGGATTTTTCCTTCCTAAGTGCAGGACTCGGAACTTGTCCTTGTTGAACCTCATCAGATTTCTTTTGGCCCAATCCTCCAATTTGTCTAGGTCACTCTGGACCCTATCCCTACCCACCTTAGTGTCATCCGCGAACTTGCTCAGGATGCAATCCATCCCATCATCCAGATCATTAATGAAGATGTTGAACAAAACCAGCCCTAGGACTGTCCCTTGGGACACTCTGCTTGATACCAGTGGCCAACTAGACATTGAGCCATTGATCACTACCCGTTGAGCCCGACGATCTAGCCAGCTTTCTATCCACATTATAGTCCATTTATCCAATCCATCCTTCTTTAACTTGCTGGCAAGAATACTGTGGAAGACCATATCAGAAGCTTTGCAAAAGTTAAGATATATCACATCCACTGCTTTCCCCTCATCCACAGAGCCAGTTATCTCATCGTAGAAGGCAATCAGTTTGGTCAGGCATGACTTGCCCTTGGTGAATCCATGTTGACTGTTTCTGATCATCTTCCTCTCCTCCAAGTGCTTCAAAATGGATTCCTTGAGGACCTGCTCCATGATCTTTCCATGAGGTGAGGCTGACCGGTCTGTAGTTCCCCAGATTCTCCTTCTCAGTGGATCCTCCTGGCCTTGAAATCTATATATCACCTTGGAGTGTTGGCCATATGGGAGGGATGCCATTACTTTAATGGAGACCTGGGTCTGACACCTGCCTTGAACATGTCCTATCACTCTTTTGAGCCCCTCAGGATGAAAAGCTGAATGTACAACCCAAAGTATTCATATTGCTTAGCTGTTCCTCTTACAGTGGTGTATATGTGACCATATCAGCCCTATACGAGACCGTATCACCTTCCTCTCTCCTCCTGCCCACCCACCCATCCCTGTAAGCCTGGTCCAAAGTCCAGTGGAGTCAGTGGGAGTCCTTATTCAATGAATGGGCTTTGGAACCTCATCCGTTCCTCGCAGTACATTAAAGGATCTTATAGTGAACACATCTGGTCTCTCTCTCTGGGAACGGGGTTCTGTAGCCAGTCCATATATGATACAGGAGTGTGGCATGCTAGTAGCTGATCCACAACCTACTGGGTACAAGATGTACAGGACAGGGAGTGTTGCTCTAGCTCACAGTTGAAAACTTTCTGTCACTAACAGCATCTGTGAACTGGTTTTGTGGAAAACTTTTGTTTCTTTTGAAAATGTGTCCTTTTTGATGATAAAACAAACAAAAATAAAATTGAAAGCTCCAAAAATTTCCATTCCCCCCCATCCCCGCGCATTCCCCTGCCTTTTCCCCTCCTTTAATCATTAATCCTTTAATCATTCTCTGGAAAAGTGAGAAAAAAGGGTGAGAAAATAGGATACTTCACTTCCCCCAAAGGTACACATTTTCAAAACCAAACAAACAAAAAAGAGTGTTCAGTTGTGTTGAAAATTTCTTTTGGGGGAAGAACAACAGCAAGTGGTATTTTTAGATCAGCTCTCACTCAGTGATGTGGCCACGCCCCTTCCTGTGCCTTGCCCCGCCTTCTATGTTAGAGTTTACCCTAGAGGTCATATAGGGAACGTTTACGAGAGACTTATGTTGCCACTGTACTTTGTGGGGGCCTCTGAAACCCCTTTATGCTGCTGGATTGAGATCAGAATCAGTCACACAGGTTTTAAGATATTCTTAAACGTCAGAAGAGGGGAGAATGAGACAGAGTAGGCTTGCATGCAGTATGTGAAATGGATTTCTATTGCTTTGTTTATTCCTCAGCTATTCTTTTAATTAGAATACCAATTGATTTTCCATTGTCAAGAATAACTAGGTTCCATTCAGCAGAGAGTCTGGAATACTAAGTAGCCTTACTTTTTTACACAGGCCCTGTAACAACATTAATATTAAAATGTCATCGGTCTTGCTGAGATGCATAAAAAGCTTGAAATGAACGTAGGTTTTTTTTGGTTTATCCCCCTCCTTTTGCAGATCTAATTTAAATTACAAATGTTCTTGATAAAAATTGCACAGACTAACTTGCATATCACAGGCAATTATTTCCAGTTTGGTAAGGAGAAGAAAAAAATGTAAAAAACTTAACACCCCACTCCCCCACAGACCAAGCACAAAGTATCAGATGATTTACATGCAGGACCACCGTCAAAACTTATGCCCTATGCAAACTTCAGGGTAACTTTCCACTGACTTACAAAGAGTTATGTAGGGCTGAGCTATGCACATAGTTATATCACTTTAGGTATCCCAGTATAGTACTGGTAATGGCTGGATGCTGGGCCTGAACATAGAGAAGCCCTGAGCTAAGAGTGAAGCATTGGCAAAGGATGGGGCTGCGGGGAAGTGGCTGAGGGAACTGCAAGCAGTTTCGCTAAAGGGACATGGTGGTGTATGGCTGCTATTCTTAGGGTCCCTGGGCTGCGATCCAGAGTAGTGGGTGGGCCCAGGTCCCCCCCATAGAGTAATGGGGAAGTGGCCTGATATTGGACAGTGATAAACCCACAGAAGGGGATCTGAACTACTTAATGGCCCAGCTGGGGCCAGAAGGGCCCACAGAGGGCAGAAACCATTGCCTCCAGGGAGGAAGCCCTGGGTGTACGGCTCGGTACTAGGGCCAGGCCTGTTTAAAGACTGCAGATGCATCTGACCAGAAGGGGTGCTCAAGAGAGGCAGGTGCCATGTCCTTACAGAAAGAAACCCCCCAGCAGGCAATTACAGAATAACCCACCCAAGGGGAACTTTGTTCTTTCCCCTATCAGTTAAAGATTAGTAAAATCCCATAAGACTGAGAGTCTACATTCCTTTTATTTTTAATTCTTGCTAACACAACTCTGGATGTTCTCATTTTCCATTTAAATGTCCAAATTCTTTTTTGAATCACTAATTAAAATAAGAGTTCTTGATATTCATGCTTCAATTTTCCTTTTGCTCAATTTTAGGTTAAAAATGATCAGATTATTTTCAAACTTTTAAGCATTGGCTCTTTTATTTATTTATTTATTCATTTTTAAATACACCAGATAATTTTAAACGCCCTAGCTCGCAAAACTGCTGAACATCAGACGAAAGGGCTTAGGAAAGGCGAGAAATCCTGAAGCGATGATAATAATTTAAAATCATTCGGCAGGCCTTATACCCATCACTCCAATCTCCTCTGCATTTGGCTGCTTATAAAGAAAAAGAAATCAACCAATTTGATCATTTTAAAGCAGCGTCGTACCATGGAAAGCAACGTGAAATACTGAAGTGCCTTCAAGAGCCTTGTAAGTGCTTCCTTTAAGGCGCCGCATGATCCATCAACACACTTCTAACATAGTAGCTGCTGATATATTGAGCCAATTTACAGATAGATCATTCATAGAAAATTGAAAATTAAATTAAAAAAAAAGGTGTATTAAAAAGCGAGGCAGGATGAATGTCCTGCTTGAAAACCAAATTCAAATTTTTACCAGTTAGGTCTTTGCCAAGTGGGGTTTGTTTATACTTAACGGGCAAAGCAACAGCACAGGTCAAAGGGGGAAAACCAGCTGTGGCCCAGCTGTGAGGTCAAGATCACTCTTAATGTGGCAGAACACTGGATGTTGAAAGATGCTGCTTCCCTAATTAAAGCAGTCCATGTGGATGACTTGGGGTATGTCTACACTGGAGATGGAGGCATAACTTCTGATCATGCTAGCATGCTCTGGAGTGTAGCCATGGCAGCAAAAGCAGTGGGATGGGCTAGCTGCCCTGAGTATGTATCCAGAATCTTGGCTGGGATTGTACTCTGAGCGGCTAGCCATTCTCAACGTTAAATCTTTGCTGCTATTTTTAGCACATTGGCTCAATCAGAGCTAGTGTGGGCATGTCTACTTGAGCTGGAAATTATACCTCCAGCTGCAATGTAGACATACCCTTAGATTTTAAACTTTTTAGGGCAAGGACCATCTCTTTGTTCTGTGTTTGTACAGCACCTTGCACAATGGGGTCCTGGCCCATGACTGCTACTGCAATAATGCTAATTACTAATAATAACCAAAATGAGCCATTATACACAGCTTCCAAGCTGTAGGCTTTCCAAACGTGGGAAGATATAAGTCTTCCCATTTTACATGTGGGCAAACTGAATCACAGAGAGGCCAGGGCCCCCATTTTCAAGAGTGGGCATCGCACTAGGAGTGTCTCAGTGTTGGGGTGCCCAGCTGAAGATACTGATTTCTCAGAGGAGCTGAGCAGGCACAGCTCCCGTTCACTTCAGCTGGAGTTCTGGGTGCTCAGCCCTTCTGAGAATCAGAGCAGCAGTATCTGTAATTAGACACCCAATAACCAAGACACACTGTTTTACAGGCTCCTTTTAGAATTTAGGCCTAAGTGACTGGTCTAAGGTGAGACAGTGAGTCAATGCCAGAGGCAGGAATAGAACCGAAGAGTCCTGGCTGCTATTCAGGTGCCCTATCCACTGAACCATGATGCAATGGGTTTAAAACAAATGGGCAGCAGGTTTAAAACAAAGAAAAGGAAGTTCTTCTTTACACAGTGCACAGTCAACCTGTTGAACTCCTTGCCTGAGGAGGTTGTGAAGGCTAGGACCATAACAGGGTTTAAAAGAGAACTGGATAAATTCATGGAGTTTAACTCCATTAATGGCTATTAGCAGGATGGGTAAGGAATGGTGTCCCTAGCCTCTGTTTGTCAGAGGGTGGCAATGGATGGCAGGAGAGAGATCACTTGACCATTACCTGTTAGGTTCACTCCCTCTGGGGCACCTGGCATTGGCTGCTGTTGGCAGACAGCATACTGGGCTAGATGGACCTTTGGTCTGACCCAGTCTGGCCGTTCTTATGTTCGTATGTAAAGCTGGGCACATTGATTCAGATCCATTACGAACGGATCCAGACTATCACCTCTCTACACCTGAGTTCAGCTCCCTGAAAACAGAACAGGCAAAGTACCTGAAACTTGACAAGGGGTTACACTAGAGGACCATTGCAGTCCCTTCTAAAACTATGATTCTACCTTGGGGATCAATAAAAGTTGAAACCACCCTGTACAGGAAAACAATAATAGATTCACAGTTGTACAGCAGCTTCAGCCACAAGGCACAAAACTCTTCATCACCATGAGTGAATGAAGTGTCACGGCGCTACATTGGGCCAGGTCAGTACTTGTTACCCCATTTTTACACATGGGGAATTGGTGACAAAGAGAGGTGGAATGGCTTGTAGGGGCTTTGTGCTGGGACAGAAGCTGAGCCCTGATTAGGGGGCAGGACTTCTCTGACTAGGGGTCCTATAAAGGGAGCCAGCCAGCCAGTCAGGCCGTGGCACAGGAGCCAGCAAACAGAGCTGTAAACAGGGGAGTTTGAGTGGGAGCTCTGTTGGAGGAGTTTGGATTGTGGTGTTTGTTTGTTTTTGCTGTGGGTGGTGGTGGTTTGGTGTGGTTTGTGTTTCCCTGATTAACAGGATTGAGGTGGGAAGGCTGTGACAGATACAGAGGCAGCAGTGGGAGTGACCCATGTTGTGGAAGACACAATAAGATGACAGGATGTGGAAGCTGAGGTATGTACATGATCCTGGAGGGGGGGACCTGGAAAGAGTTTTGTCTGTGTGAAGTGTTGTCTGATAGACCTGATGGAAGAGAAGATCCTAAGATTGGAGATGCAGGTGGAAAGTCTGGTTGAGTGTAGAAGGGGGCGAGCAGATTATGGAGCAAAGACATGAGGCGGCTAAAGGGAAAAACCCAGACTTGCAGATGGAAGCAGAACTGAAGAATTCTGAGGGGAGACTGCTGGGTGAGGAAAGTGGACAGTGGAAGCATGTGACTAAGAGAACCAGGCAGAGGAAAAGACAGGCTAGTGAAGGAGAAATAGAGCTCAAGAACAGGTTTGCCAAGTTGGAAAATGAAGAAGGGACTCAGCAGGTGGTCACTGAAGGTGGAAGGGCAAGGAAGAAGAGAAGGGCGGCTAGTCCTATAGGAAAAGGGGAAGAGTCAATGGAGACTACACCAAATATAAGCCCCAGGAGGATACAGGATGGGTTGAAGAGGATTACAAGGGAGAATAGGAATGGAAAGAACTTGCAGCCAGAGGGAATAGGGGATAGATCGGAGAATCGCACTGTCACCAGTAAAAGGTAGGTCTATGTGATTGGGGACTCCTTACTGAGAAGAATAGACAGGCTTGTAACCAGAGCTGATCCAGAGAATAGGAGGGTGTGCTGTCTTCCAGGTGCTAAGATATGGGATGTAGACCTGAGGTTGAAAAGGATCCGAAAGGGAGTGGGAAAGAATCCACTGATTGTCCTTCATGTGAGAACAAATGATACCGGTAGATTCTCGCTTGAACGTATCATGGGAGACTATGCCAGGCCGGGGAAGATGCTTAAGGAAATCGAGGCTCAGGTGATCTTCAGTGGGATTCTGCCTGTTCCTAGAGAAGGGCAACAAAGGTGTGACAAGATTATGACGATCAACAGATGGCTCAGGCAGTGGTGCTATAAGGAGGACTTTGGGATGTATGGCCACTGGGAGGCATTCATGGACAGAGGACAGTTCTCTCGGGATGGACTTCATCTGAGTAGGGAAGGAAATAGACTTCTAGGATGGAGGCTGGCACAACTGATTAAGAGAGCTTTAAACTAGGAATTTGGGGGAGATGGTTGGGAGATGTCCAGGTAATCTCCACGCCGGATTTTAGCACTGAGAGGGAAGAAAACAAAGTAAGAAAGGATACAGCCATTGGTAGGAGAATGGACATAAGGAGGAAGGGCAGTGTGGATACCAGTCTAACAGGTTATACTGGCTGTAGAATGACCGTGCCTAATAGGGTACAGAATGTGAGCGAGGCCAAACAGCAAAAATTAAGATGTTTGTACATCAGTGTGAGGAGCCTAGGTAACAAAATGGAGGAACTAGAGCTACTGGTTCAGGAAGTGAAACCAGATATTATAGGGATGACAGAAACATGGTGGAATAATAGTCATGACTGGACTACAGGTATTGAAGGGTGTGTGCTGTTTAGGAAAGACCAAAATAAAGGTAAAGGTGGTGGAGTAGCACTGTATATCAATGAGGAGGTAGAACGTAAAGAAATAAGAAGCGATGGAATGGATAAGACAGAGTCCGTCTGGGCAAAAATCACATTGGGGAAGAAAACTACTAGAGCCTCCCCTGGGATAGTGCTTGGGGTGTGCTAGAGACCGCTGGGATCTAATTTGGATATGGATAGAGCCCTCGTTAATGTTTTTAATGAAGTAAATACTAATGGAAACTGCGTGATCATGGGAGACTTTAACTTCCCAGATATAGACTAGAGGACGAGTGCTAGTAATAATAATAGGGCTCAGATTTTCCTAGATGCGATAGCTGATGGATTCCTTCATCAAGTAGCTGCTGAACTGACTAGAGGGGATGCCATTTTAGATTTGGTTTTGGTGAGTAGTGAGGACCTCATAGAAGAAATGGTTGTAGGGGACAACCTTGGTTCAAGTGATCATGAGCTAATTCAGTTCAAACTGAATGGAAGGATAAACAAAAATAAATCTGTGACTAGGGTTTTTGATTTCAAAAGGGCTGACTTTCAAAAATTAAGGAAATTAGTTAGGGAAGTGGATTGGACTGAAGAATTTATGGATCTAAAGGTGGAGGAGGCCTGGGATTACTTCAAGTCAAAGCTGCAGAAGCTATCGGAAGCCTGCATCCCAAGAAAGGGGAAAGAATTCATAGGCAGGAGTTGTAGACCAAGCTGGATGAGCAAGCATCTCAGAGAGGTGATTAAGAAAAAGCAGAAAGCCTACAAGGAGTGGAAGATGGGAGGGATCAGCAAGGAAAGTTACCTTATTGAGGTCAGAACATGTAGGGATAAAGTGAGACAGGCTAAAAGTCAAGTAGAGTTGGACCTTGCAAAGGGAATTAAAATGAATAGTAAAAGGCTCTATAGCCATATAAATAAGAGGAAAACAAAGAAAGAAGAAGTGGGACTGCTAAACACTGGGGATGGAGTGGAGGTTAAGGATAATCTAGGCATGGTCTAAGCAAATACTTTGCCTCAGTCTTTAATGAGGCTAACGAGGATCTTAGGGATAATGGTAGCATGACAAATGGGAATGAGGATATGTAGGTAGATATTACCATATCTGAGGTAGAAGCGAAACTCAAACAGCTTAATGGGACTAAACTGGGGGCCCCGGATAATCTTCATCCAAGAATATTAAAGGAATTGGCACATGAAATTGCAAGCCCATTAGCAAGAATTTTTAATGAATCTGTAAACATAGGGGTTGTACCGTATGACTGGAGAATTGCTAACAGTTCCTATTTTTAAGAAAGGAAAAAAAAGTGATCCGGGTAACTACAGGCCTCTTAGTTTGACAACTGTAGTATGCAAGGTCTTGGAAAAAATTTTGAAGGAGAAAGTAGTTAAGGACATTGAGGTCAAGGGTAAATGGGACAAAATACAACATGGTTTTACAAAAGGTAGATCGTGCCAAACCAACCTGACCTCCTTCTTTGAGAAAGTAACTGATTTTTTAGACAAAGGAAATGCAGTGGATCTAATTTACCTAGATTTCAGTAAGGCGTTTGATACGGTGCCACATGGGGAATTATTAGTTAAATTGGAAAAGATGGGGATCGATATGAAAATTGAAAGGTGGATAAGGAATTGGTTAACAGGGAGACTACAGCGGGTCATACTGAAAGGTGCACTGTCCGACTGGAGGGAGGTTACCAGTGGAGTTCCTCAGGGATCAGTTTTGGGACCAGTCTTATTTAATCTTTTTATTACTGACCTCAGCACAAAAAGTGGGAGTGTGCTAATAAAGTTTGCGGATGATACAAAGCTGGGAGGTATTGCCAATTTAGAAAAGGACCAGGATATCATACAGGAGGATCTGGATGACCTTGTAAACTGGAGTAATCGTAATATCCAGATTGTTGACCTATGGCCCTGTCCAGACTTTATCGAAAAGGAATTTGCTGTTAGGTTCTAAGAGTTGTTATTGACAAGTTGTGTTGGAATGCTGCTAAGGTGTATGATACTAATGATTATTAGAGGGAACTAATGCTGAGTGCAAGTAGGGGAACTTAATTCACAAACAAAAAATGTTAGGGTTACTATTGTATAAGTTAATAGTAGCTTATTGCAAGGCCTAATGTAACAGGCCTAATTAATGAGGTTAGCCAAAGTAGGCCTAAGGGGTTACCTCCAGGTCATAAATTGCGCACTCTTATGCTGTGTGGCAAACAAGTTGACTTTAGAAAGCCAGGTGCACAGCACAATTGCATAAGTCATCTGGAAACGGGATTTTGGGGCGGCTTTTGCAGTATAGTAGCTATGGAGATAAACTCCATTGGCAAATATGATATATTAAGGAAGTGATTGACGCAAATTGCTTCATGTCATCAATTGGAAGTATGATTGTGGTCACTGGGAATCCCACATATGGGTAATGGACAGGTAGAGGGTCTATTATGGTTGCAGAAAGGGGAAATATGATGATGTATCCATATGGGCTACATAAGAGATGGGTAAAAAAGGATTGGATTTCTGCCCCAAATTTCATCAGGTCCCCAAGAGGATGTAAACTGAATCAGGACTAGTTCTGTGATGTGATCCACTGATTGCTCCTTCCATCTTTGTTTGTCTCCATTATGTACGCACAGGGTAAGACTGTGAGTACAAACAACGCAAGAAACTACTTGACAGTACTTATTTTTTTCTTATACATACGTAAATTAACTTCCCTATGATTTCAATTATATTTGCCCCTATTAAGTAAAGCAGTCACCTCCATCTCTTGTGTGTTTCATCAATCCCACACTCAACAATCTTCTGTGTATCGCCCTTTGGGAAGAACCAGTGGTAATATAAATGTATAACTTGCTATTAACATAATTCACCTGGCTATAAATGTAGTACATAATCTGACAGGCCAGCCATAAAAATGCTATCATGCCCTTTGGCGGTTTGGAGGGTAACATACATATGGCAAGATCACCATTGGTGTAAATAAATGGGAATGTATCACTGGAAGTCAGTGCAGCTGCATGTGTCTAAGCCAGAGAGAATTTGGCATGCCCTTAATGCAACTCCCTAACCTTTTATCACTTTGTGTTTAATCCAGCCACGGGCAAACATGGCCCTCGAGGTACAATTTAATTCCCTTGGGCCTAAAGAAAACAACACGGAGCCAACCTCATCTTCCAGCACCAGATCCAGCTATGCAGCTAGCAGAAATTCCCCTTTGGGCAGGGGGCCAATGTAAGGCAATACACCAGCTGGGTCCCATTGATGTCCTCAAAATATGGCTAATTATAACGCATCAAAAGCGCATAGGCCTCATGCTGGTCCCCTGCACACGGGGGATTTTGGCCACTGGGAAAGAAATATTTATGGCTCTTATGGCTTTTTTCAGCATGCAGGAACACACTGTCTCTGCAAAAAGAAAAGGAGGACTTGAAAACTGTCTCTGCAGACACACTTACGCTCTACCTTTCCCAGCCAGAACCCTGTAGGGAATGGATTCAGAGTAGCAGCCGTGTTAGTCTGTATCCGCAAAATGAACAGGAGGACTTGTGGCACCTTAGAGACTAACACATTTATTTGAGCATAAGCTTTCGTGAGCTACAGCTCACTTCATCGAATGCATGCCGTGGAAAATACAGTGGGGAGATTTATATACACAAAGAACATGAAACAGTGAGTGTCACCATACACACTGTAAGGAGAGTGATCAGGTAAGGTGAGCTATTACCAGCAGGAAAGCGGGGGTGGGGTGGGGGGGAACCTTTTGTAGTGATAATCAAGGTGGGCCATTTCCAGCAGTTGACAAGAACGTGTGAGGAACAGTGCAGGGGGCCGGGGGGAAATAAACATGGCCCTGTGCCTTTAAACCAGCTGTGCTGCACTTGAGCATGCGGAGAACCATGCTGGGATCCCAAGGAAGATCAGCTGTAACGCCTCGCACGCCTTCTCGGTAGCCTGTGTGCACTTTTCTGGGTCTCAGGCAATATCACCCAGGCTTGCCGCCGAGCTGTTCTCTGGCTGATAGAGGCTGCGGAATGGGTTTATAATGAGGGGCCGCAGGTGCTGAAACAAATGGGGAAGAATTACCCTTCCTGCAGACCTATCGGAGCATAAGCTTTCGTGGGTGAATACCCACTTCGTCAGGTGCATGCATGCTTATGCTCCAAGAGGTCTGTTAGTCGATAAGGTGCCACAGGACTCTTTGCGGCTTTTACAGATCCTGCCGGCAGGTTCGTTAACTGGTGACCCTGTGATTGGAACTCACTCGCACTGGTGCTCCAGCCCCACTGGCAACGCTTCCCAGGCTTTCCCTTGCGCTATGGAGGCCCGATGCCGCTGGAGATGTTAATTGCACAGTGCACTACGAGTTGGACAATGCTGCCTGATGTCTCCTGCCCACATGGCCGGTGCAGAACACACCCTAACCATTGCACAGATTTTATTTTCAATTATAGCCGCACCGGGGTTACTCCCTCGCCGCTTCCCTCCTCCCCAGGGAAAATCCATTTCACACTGAAGGTGGCAAAGCACTAAACCGTTCTCAGCTCATAGGGAAGAGACTTTAGAAGGCTTGGATCTGGAAAGGCTGATGACAAATGCATGCTGGAATCAGCTCGCAAACAGCGTCTGGGGGTGGTGTTTGCTGGGAAGCAGAAAGGCCGTCTCTCTGGGATAGCTGCGGCACACGGAAGAGCTCATTTCCCCCCTTGCTTTGGCCCCATATTTCCTGACTTGACTGCCAGGAGGCAGGTGGTTAAAGCAGGAGGCAGAGAGTCAGGACTCCTGGGTTTTGTTCCTGACTCCACCAGTGGTTTGCAGGGTAATCTCAGGAAAATCATGTTATTATTTATCTCTGTAGTGCCTAGGTGCCCCAGTTGTGCTAGGGGCTGGACAAACACACACAAAAAGATGATCCCTGCCCCAAAGAACTTCCATTCTATGGAATAATTTTTCTGTGCCTTAGTTGACCCAAACTGAGATGCCCCAGGCACAAGCATGAGGTTCTCTCTGTGGACAAACTCCTGTTTCCAAATCTCAAAAGTTTCCAGGTGAGATTCTCAGAAGTGCCTATGGGATTTATGCACCCCGATTCCCAATGAATTTCAATGGGAGTTGAGTGCCTAATTTTCTTAGGCACCCGTGAAACTCTCCCCTTTGATGCTAATCCCAATCCTCTCTGAACTCCTCATGTCTTCAATCAATAAATACCGGGACTGGACCCTTTGGGGACAGAGTTTTCTCGTGACACTCCCTCCCCCCTGTTTTCAGATGGCCTGGAAACCCCGTGGGAATATCCGCCATCCCGGCATTGAAGCTGCCTGTCTCCAGCACTGTAGGCAGGTTAATTGTGGGAGGTGGAACCAGGGCTCCTCTCACTCCTCACCCCTTTCTGCCTATGCCCCACCCAGGATTTTGCAGCTCCTGCTCTTTCAATCGGTGTCACAACCTGAGCAGCGCAGCAAGGTGGTGGCGGGACTTTGTCTTCTGTGGAAGGGTTTTCACAGCCCAGGCGCGCCCTCTCATGGCTGGGCATGGCATAGCAGCTCTTTTCTCCACGGCGTCCCCCATTGACGGTCATTTCAGCCCCTGACTCTTCTCGTGACTCCACATTTGAGTTCCCATCCTTCCGGGGTAACAGAGAGCCCAACGCAACCAATGGCCAGGCCGTCATCCTTCCTCCGGGTCTCCAGCCTCTGGCTCTGGGCCCTGTGGTACTTATACCTTCGTCTCAGGGCTTTCAGAAGTTCTCATCCCCTTATGTCAGGCGCTTCATGCCACCTTCCCCAATGGCTGGCAGGGGCAACCCAGGCCCTGCCGTTACACTGGGTTCCAGACCAGGGACCCGTCAGACTCCTTGCTGCTGCCTCTCTGGACTTCTGCCTATTGTGGCAGTCATCAAGCCTTTCACACAGTCTCTCTAAGCTCCCCCTTCTCTCTGGCCCAGGACACCCAGGGGTCTCCTCTGGCATCTCCCCCAACAAATCCCACACTAAAAGTACCAACTCCTGCCCTCCTCAGGCTTGACCTCTCTTCCCTGTGAACTTCCCTTGCTCTGTTCCTCCACTGAATGCCTCTCTCCCCAGATCCCACCCTTTTATCATGGTTCACCCCCAGCGGCTGCTCTGTCTCTCTCCAGGCCTCTTGCCAGACTTCTCTACTCCGAAGCGGTTCCCAGGGCCAACTCTCCCCCTGGGCCTCCTCTTTGAGCCTGCCAGGCTCACCACACTCTAGGGATACAAGATGGATGGCAGAGGTCTGCTGTCTCCCTGCAGCCTCCTTCTAACCTGTGCTTCCTTTCTTTGTAGTCACTCCTCAGCTCCTTTCCCAGTGGGGCTTCATCTTGAATTAAGCCTGGCTCACCCTCCAGGTGCAGCCAGGTAGTGTAAATGGCCTCAGACTTGCTCCAATTGATTCTTTCAGAGCCAGGAGGGAGTATACGTCCCATCCCATCTTCTTATTCAGGGGTTCGAATAAGGGAGCTCCCTGTCCCCTCCTTGGCTTGGATAAGCAACAGTCCCATCCTCCTTGGCTGGCATGGTGAGATCTGTCATCCTGTTCCAACATGCATGACCTGATGATCTACGCTAAGGGAAAGGGACCAAACTGGCCTCCATTCATATGATGGCTTAGGAAACTCAGTGTGAATGTCCCCCGTTTCACCTACATGCCGCATGCAGTGTAACCGATTTGTAAAGGAGGGCAGAAAAGGTGATCCCAGTGGTCTCCTCAGATAGCTCAGAAGCTCTAACCCTACCCTGTGAAGGCAACAGATCCTTCTGGGCCTGATAGCCACATGCATTGCTCCAACACACGGCCCTCAGTATGGCCCCAGGCACTGCAGACAAATGTGTGTCTCTCTCTGGGCTCTGGTTGCTCTCATTAGAGATTCCCTGAGGATGGACCGCGCTGGCAGAGATGGATGGGAAGGAGAAAATTAGACTTTAAATTTTAATCATTTCATTATTATTCAATTAATCTCTCCCTTCACAGTAGCATTTGCAAAGCCATCGAAAGGATCATAATAACCCTGCGGGAATGCAGTGGGGGAAAGGGTGATGTTCTGGCCAGGGAAGGAATTCTAGGAAGGATCATGGTCTTTAGGAAGCATCTTAGAGGTATAGAAGGAATAATGGCCCCAAGAAACATGTAGGATGATCAGAGAGCAAGGGTGAAAAATCGTGACACTTTTTTTTCAGGGAGAGGGAAGGTGGCATCCCTGCGGATATAAGACAAAGCCCCTAATAAGTCTGGTCACCCGAGAAAACCCCCAGCAAAAATCACTGTACATGTTTTTATCCAGTGCCTATGAGAACACTTGATAAGCCATCTTCAACCCTGAAACCACAGGCATGAGCGCACTGGTGATCAGAAAATGAAGTGCATGACGTATACAGCCCTTTTATGCAGTGACTGCCACTTGCCCGCTGATGGATAGAATCAAAACTGCTCAGCTGTTGCCATATGCCCCACACAGCTAATGGTTAACGGAGAGTCTCTTTAAATTAAAATTCTTTTTCTTACTAATTATTTCTATTACTATTAGTGTTAAACCAGGAGTGGGGCACCATATCGCTAGGTGCTGTACAAACATAGAGCAAGAACCTGTTGCAGTCCAGAAGAGCTTATGGTCTAAATAGTGAAACCAGGCAAGGGTGGAGGAGAAATAGAAGTACAAAGAGAGGAAGTGAGTCGCAGCCAGAAAAGGGACTACATCTCTGAGTGCCAGACCACTGCTCTAGCCACTACACCAGACATGCTTGTCTATTGGAACAGGAGGATCTGGGCTCCCCATCTGCTGTGACCATGACTTAGCAGGCAACTAAGATGTGTGGCGGAGTGACCCCTGAGAAGTCCTGGGAGGCCCCAAATTTGCGACAGCAGCATGTGTCCTGAGCCCAGGATCTGACGGTCCATGCAGCATAGGGAGTGTGTGGGATGGTGGCTGATGTTCAGAGCCGTAGAAACCCATGCCAACGTAGCAGTAATATCTCAGCCAGCATGATACTCAGCAAAAACCATTCCCTCCAACTGAGGGGAGCTGGGAAGAGACTTCCCCTGTGGGAGGATTAGTCCACAACTGCCTATCTTTCACACTCATAGACAGGATGCGGCACTAGCTGGATCTTGGGCCAGAGTTGACCTGGCCATTCCTGTGTTCTTTGGACTCGATTCTCCTCTCACTCACACCAGTTTTACACTAGTGCAACTCGCTCTTTGTGTGTGAGAGACCCCCCCATCACTCACCATAACCACCCCGTCTGTAGGCAGTCTGCCTACTGATCCTGGGGGCTCTAGCAAGGATATTGTGAGCTGCAAGTGGCTCATTAATTTGTCTCCTGCAGCTCTTCGCAGCACACAATATTAAAACACTGCGTGATTTCATTATTAACCAATCTAAGTTATTAACCAATCAGGATGCTTTCACTATGTTATTAACCTATTAAGTTATCAACTTGCACTAAGTTATGAACTTATTTGCGGTGATAATTATATATATATAACTAAATATTACCCCCTCATACTGTTTAAATATGAATAGTACTATCGTAAGTGAAACAATGAGTTCACACGACTGTGGCTCTTTTGGGGGATGTTGATCGGTCATTTGGCTCCGGAACCACTGAGGTCTGAGTATCCCTGGTTTTGATGTATGAAGTGTGTGCTGCGGGAAAGCCTAGTTGTTTGAGATTTGAGGGCATGGTACGGTGTCCACAGAAGCACACATGGAAAATAGAGATTGGGAGCGACATGACCTGAGTCAGCAGTGTGCCCTTGTTGCCAAGAAGGCCAATGGCATTTTGGGATGTATAAGTAGGGGCATAGCGAGCAGATTGAGGGACGTGATCGTTCCCCTCTATTCGACATTGGTGAGGCCTCATCTGGAGTACTGTGTCCAGTTTTGGGCCCCACACTTCAAGAAGGATGTGGATAAATTGGAGAGAGTCCAGCGAAGGGCAACAAAAATGATTAGGGGACTGGAACACATGACTTATGAGGAGAGGCTGAGGGAGCTGGGATTGTTTAGCCTGCAGAAGAGAAGAATGAGGGGGGATTTGATAGCTGCTTTCAACTACCTGAAAGGGGGTTCCAAAGAGGATGGCTCTAGACTGTTCTCAATGGTACCAGATGACAGAACGAGGAGTAATGGTCTCAAGTTGCAGTGGGGGAGGTTTAGATTGGATATTAGGAAAAACTTTTTCACTAAGAGGGTGGTGAAACACTGGAATGAGTTACCTAGGGAGGTGGTAGAATCTCCTTCCTTAGAGGTTTTTAAGGTCAGGCTTGACAAAGCCCTGGCTGGGATGATTTAACTGGGAATTGGTCCTGCTTTAAGCAGGGGGTTGGACTAGATGACCTCCTGAGGTCCCTTCCAACCCTGATATTCTATGATTCTATGATTCTATGACCTGGAGGGCCATCAGGCAATAACATATCTGTCATCAGCACTTAAATGACATGATGGAGCCCATCCAATATTTTCAGCAGGAAAATGCACTAACTCAGACTGAAGGCCAAGGAAAGTTAAGGGCTGAGAGGATAGAGAAGTGTATTATGGAATGCCGGGAGTATTACTAACACTGCATGGAAAACTACGGCAGACTTTCTATTTTGATCTTGTATTGCTTGTCGGTCTAAAATCAGGCCACTTATTTAGTGTGTAAATATGGATTTAGATTCCTAACTGCAGGACACAAGTTTAAAAATAACGAGGAGTACTTGTGGTACCTTAAACATTTTAAAACGTTAGCCATTGGCCTGAACCCCTCTGTAACCCCATTTCCACCCCAGTGGAAACGGGGTGATGCTGTTTCCTGATCGATCTCAGGGCCAGGTATTTAAATGCCCAGCACTCACACATGGGGTCAGCTTTTCCAGTGTCTCAGTGCCCACCAGCTCCCATTGCGATTCTTAGGGCTAGAATTTCCGAAAAGCACAGCAGCCACCGTGCAAAGGGTTTCATTGAAAAATCAGACTCTCAATAGACTTAAGTGCTTGGAGATCCGCAAATCATGGGCTCTGATTCCATGATCTTTCCTTCCTCAAAGCTCCCATCAAAGTCAAGGGAGGTTCTGAGACAGATGTGCTTGCAGCCTGGGGCCCTAAACCCTGCCCTGGGGTTGGGTGGAGAAGAATCACGGTGGGAAAGGCTGTGTCTCTGCTTTGAGAAACGCCTCACTCATAAAACTCTTGTTGGGTAACTTTATTTTACACAAGTGCAAAGGATGAAATGGTGCATCGGTGATTCCCCCTCCCTCCAGCAAAACCATGCAGGAGCCCGGGCTTGACTGAGCAGGAGGATGTAAGGAGTCACCCAACTCACAGACTGAAATTCCAGGGGAAGCCCTTTGCCTGGCTCTGATGATCCAGGGTATGATCCAAAGCTTCTTGAAGCCAGTGGGAGTCTTTCCACTGATTTAGAAGAATCATAGAAGATTAGGGTTGGAAGAGACCTCAGTAGGTCATCTAGTCCAACTCCCTGCTCAAGGCAGGACCAACCCCAACTAAATCATCCCAGCCACGACTTTGTCAAGCCGGGCCTGAAAAACTTCTAAGGATGGAGATTCCACCACCTCCCTAGGTAACCCATTCCAGTGCTTCACCACCCTCCTAGTGAAAAAGTTTTTCCTAATATCCAACCTAAACCTCCCCCACTGCAACTTGAGACCATTGCTCCTTGTTCTGTCATCTGCCACCACTGAGAACAGCCGAGCTCCATCCTCTTTGGAACCCCCCCTTCAGGTAGTTGAAGGCTGCTATCAAATCCTCCCTCATTCTTCTCTTCTGCAGACTAAATAACTCCAGTTCCCTCAGCCTCTCCTCATAAGCCATGTGCTCCAGCCCCCTAATCATTTTTGTTGCCCTCCACTGGACTGTCTCCAATTTGTCCACATCCTTTCTGTAGTGGGGGCCCCAAAATTGGACGTAATACTCAGATGTGGCTTCACCAGTGCCAAATAGAGGGGAATGATCACGTCCCTCGATCTCCTGGCAATGCTCCTACTAATGCAGCCCAATATGCCGTTAGCCTTCTTGGCAATAAGGGCACACTGCTGACTCATATCCAGCTTCTCGTCCACTGTAATCCCCAGATCCTTTTCTGCAGAACTTTTGCTTAGCCAGTTGGTCCCCAGCCTGTAGCAGTGCATGGGATTCTTCCATCCTAAGTGGAGGACTCTGCACTTGTCCTCATCCTTCATCAGATTTCTTTTGGCCCACTCCTACAATTTGTCTAGGTCACTCTGGACCCCATCCCTACCCTCCAACGTATCTACCTCTCCCCGCAGCTTAGTGTCATCCATGAACTGCTGAGGGTGCAACCCTCTAGATCATTAATGAAGATGTTGAACGAAGCCAGCCCAAGGACCGACCCTTAGGACACTCCGCTTGATACCAGCTGCCAACTAGACATGGAACCATTGATCACTACCCATTGAGCCCAACAATCTAGCCAGCTTTCTGTCCACCTTACAGTCCATTCATCCAGCCCATACTTCTTTAACCTGCTGGCAAGAATACTGTGGGACACCGTATCAAAAGCTTTGCTAAAGTCAAGATATATCACGTCCACCACTTTCCCCATATCCACAGAGCCAGTTATCTCGTCATAGAAGGCAATCAGCTTGGTCAGGCATAACTTGGCCTTGGTGAATCCATGCTGACTGTTCCTGATCACCTTCCTCTCCTTGGAGTGCTTCAAAATGGATTCCTTGAGGACCTGCTCCACGATTTTTCCAGGGACTGAGGTGAGGCTGACTGGCCTGTAGTTCCCAGGATCCTCCTTCCTTTTTTTAAAGCTGGGCACTAGCCTTTTTCCATTGTCTGGGACCTCCCCCAAACGCCACCAGTTTTCAAAGATAATGGCCTTTGGATCAGGGCCTTAGCTGCACAACATCTTGAACTGCCTTTCAGGAACATGGAACAGCTGCTGTATGAGGAGAGAGGAATAAGACGGGGACTTTTCAGCTTGGAAAAGAGACAACGAAGGGGGGATATGATAGAGGTCTATAAAATCATGACTGGTGTGGAGAAAGTAAATAAGGAAGTGTTATTTACACTTTCTGATAATACAAGAACTAGGCGTCAGCAAATGAAATGAATAGGCAGCAGGTTTAAAACAAACAAAAGGAAATATTTCTTCACACAACGCACAGTCAGCCTGTGGAACTCCTTGCCAGAGGATGTTGTGAAGGCCAAGACTATAACAGGGTTCAAGAAAGAGCTAGATAAGTTCATGGAGGATAGGTCCATCAATGGTGATTAGTCAGGATGGGCAGGGATGCTGTGCCTAGCCTCTGTTTGCCAGAAGTTGGGAGTGGGCAACAGGGGATGGATCACTTGATGATTCCCTGTTCTGTTCATTCCCTCTGGGGCACCTGGCATTGGCCAGTGTCGGAAGACAGGATACTGGGCTAGATGGCCCTTTGGTCTGATGCAGTATGGCCGTTCTTATGTTCTTAAAAGGTGGCTGCGACATGCTCCATTTAGTGGTGCGATTTGTATGTCTCAGTCGAGAGGTACAGAACTGGAAGACTGCTTATAAACCAGCACTGAGTTTCAAGATACAACCACTCCCCCCTCATCCTGTTACGTCGCCTGTATGTCTGCAATATACCCTCTCTTCCATGGCTTGACTCCAAATATTATGGCAGCACAATGGGACAGACCCCCCAGCTGGTGGAAATCAGCGTAACCCCATTGACCTTGGTGGAGCTATGCTGATTACGCCGGCTGACAGTCTGGCTCTGGTGTGTAATGTTTTCAACAGCATTTTCGAGGAGCCAAAAGACAAAATCAATATTATGAACCAACAAGCGCAACTGACTGGGGTAAGCAATGAATGACTCGTGTAACATCCTCCAGCAGGAGAGCGAGTTTGGCTGCCAAACAGCAATTGTGGGTGAATGGACTGGCAGTTGGAATGAAAGTCACTCTGTCAGAAATCGCTGTGTGAGCAACCCAGAAACCCATGGTCAGAAAATACATTTGGGTTTTTCTTATTGCCCACTGAGCTGTTCATTTCACCAAAAACACATTCCATGCATGTAGACACACACAAGGCTGATGAGATGGAGGGAAAAGGGGGACAACTCTCTTGGGGTCCTGAGCTCTGAGACCCCCCTAATCTCTGTAACTGGGATGAAGTGGAAAGGGCTGGGATATACTGGGGCCCCCAATTTCTCCCAGTGGGGCTGCATACACACACACACCTGCACCCAAGCACAAAATCCCCAAAGCACGTGGATTATAAAACCAGAGAAAGAGAAATTAAACCAAGTGGCAAAAGGCGTTTAATTCCCACCAGGAACCACTATGCCAAGCTGGGGGAGGTGGCAGGGGGAAGATGGTGACAGGAATTTCACCTGAGTCAGGTGATCAAAACGCTGGACATTTGAAAGAGCCTGGGCAAAGTCAGAGGGAACAGAAGTTAAACTGGAAGAAGAATAGCCTGGTTGGGTCTTGGGACTTGGCTATTGCTATCGATTTTATGTGAAAGACACTCAGATATTACGATGATGGGTGGCTTGATATAACCCTAGATAGCTGGATAGATTTCCAATAAGTTTGGAGCATCTCTCCTCTGAAAATCAAGCCCCTCAAAGGTGTTTCACCCCCATCCAGAACCGGTAATCACTTGCGTAAACCATGGCTCGATCTCACAAGTGCAGCAGTACCATCATGAGGTTGCATGTCCCTTTAAGAGTGAGGCTATGAAGCTCCTCCCCTCTCGCTGTCTGTTACACAGAGAAGCTCCCTGATAGGACAGAGTGAAGTTTGCGGAACTGTTACATCACTGGTCATGCAAGTAAAGGTGACCAGCTGACGGTGTCTGCCTGACCCAGAGGCAGGGCTAGCTCTCCAAACGGCTTGTACTGTGCACAGAAATGCTGCATGAGTTGGTGGAGCGAGCATAAAGGGCCTTCACCTCAGTGGGAGTCTTTCCGTTGATGTCTGAGGGTTTTGGCTCAGGCCTTGAGGACAGAGGCACGCACACGTCAGATGTGATGCTGGTGTCTGATCTCTGACTAAGTCTCGGGGCACCTGCAGTTGGAACATAGGACAGGAACAGACCTCCTGGGTCATCGAGTCTCCTGTCCATACATTGATCAAACAGTGCGCTTTATCCCCATTGTAGAGATGGGAAATTGAGGCGTAGGGAAGCTAAGGGCTTTGCCCAAGGTCCCACAGGAAGTCAGTGGCAGAGAAGGAATTTAAACCTAGGACTCCCACCTCCTAGGACAGAGCGCTAACCACTAGACAATCCTTCCCCTGTATTCAATGCAGTGCAGCTGTGCTGAACTGCCCTGTTCGCTGTACACCTCAACAATATTTCTGGCTTATCTGGGTCATAAAACTATAAGGGGATTAAAGCCTTTGAGTGGCCCTGCCCGAACAAACTCTGCACATCTGGGTTTTGTAACCACATGTTGCTCGCACTGCTATCTGCGTCCTCTCTCCCTTGGCCCCTCCGTTTGCGTGTTATCCCCCTATTTATTACGGCTTGTCTGGAATAAGATAATCAGCTCTGCAGAGCAGGGACACTTTTCTCATGTATGTTTGTACAGCACCGACCACAATAGGGCTCCCAACCCTCGCAGGGTCCTCTAGATGCTATCACACTACAAGGAATCAATAAATAATACTTACCAAAGTGCCTGAATCTAGTCATGGGATGACTGGGGAGAAAAGAGAGGAAGAAGGAAAGAGCCATGTTTGATAGATGCTAGTCACGTCCCTTAATGTCTTCCAGGAAGGTACTCAGATACAAGAGTGATGAGCAGGGTTAGAACTTGAATGGAATGGAATCCAATAAAATAGAAACTTACATTTAGAGAGCCCCTAGCCCTGCTGGAGAGGATCCCAAAGACTGGAAAATGCACTGGCTGAGTTAGCCACTTATCCAAAGGCTGTGTGCAAAACCATTCAGAAATGATTGCTCTCTGTCCCAGGCTGTTGAGCTGCCCCCCCGAGAAAGCATCAGAAATTTCTGGACACGCGCCTTTGCGTTCCTGTCTCCCTAGCTGTGCACTCAGCATGTGCTCTGTGGAAACAGAGCCTCGCTGGGTTCACCTGCCGCGAAACCTTGCAGAAGGGGATGGAATCGTTTACTTAACAGGCTCCCTGTAACGTCAGTGGCCATTGAAGCAGACCTAAGAAGAGTGGGGTCTTATGTGGTGATTAGCTGACTTTGTCCCTCACCTTGTATTCTTTGCCTGTAGTCCAAACATTAAGAATGAAACAGTGGGTCTACCTATCCACCCACCCATCCAGAACTATGCAATGGCTATCTAAGGGCTATTACAGAATCATACAAATGTAGGATTGGACGGGACCTTGGCAGGTCATCTAGTCCAGTCCCCTGCACTGAGAGAGGACTAAATATTATCTAGACCATCCCTGACAGGTGTTTGTGTAACCTGTTCTTACAAACCTCCAATGATGGAGATTCCACAACTTCCCTAGGTAATTTATTCCAGTGTTTAACCACCCTGACAGTTAAGAAGTTTTTCCTAATGTCCAACCTAAACCCCCGTTGCTGCAATTTAAACCCATTACTTCTTGTCCTGTCCTCAATAGTTAGGAACAATTTATCACCCTCCTCTTTATAACAACCTTTGACGTGCTTGAAGATTATTATCATGTCCCTCTTCAGTCTTCTCCAGATTAAACAAACCCATTTTTTTTCCTCATAGGTCAGCTTTTCTAGACCTTTCATCATTTTTGTTGCTGTCCTCCAGACTCTCTCCAACTTGTCTACATCTTTCCCAAAGTGTGTTACCTAGAATTGGACGCAATATCTATCTAATCATCATCTAATCTAATCTTATCTATCTGTACGTCCATCCATCCGTCCAACTCAGACTCTTAACAATGGTAAATGGTAACCCTCTGACATAGCCTGGGGCAAGGCCAAAGAAGGACTATTGAGTTTATCCTGTTGTCACACAGCTGTTTTCTGCTGTGTTATTCCTGCTCCGCACCGCAGTAACTGAGATCAGAATCAAGCCTCCTGGGAGGCCGAGAGACGTGGGACTAGTGAGCAGGGCTCCATTTTTAGCTCTGTGCTGGGGTGATTGATAGTGACTGAAGTATGCTTGCGCTGGGAACTGCCAAGACCTACTGAACCAACCTCCAGCTCAAAACTAATAATAAGAAAAGAGAGACTGAGCGCAAAAATAATTAAGGGGAAAGATTTAGAGAGGTTGCGATCTAATAGACAGCCTGGAAGTGATAAAGGAATTACCTAGCTCTAACAAGGCCTCTAAGCCCCCTAAGGAACTGAGTGGAATAGAATAATAAGCTAGTTACTGAAGGAAAAAAGGGAAGGTTATTATTTCTGAAATATTTAGACTAGCTGATTACATGTCAGCTCCCTTATAATCTCAAGAATATATGCCTGAAACACCCAGCGTCCCATAATGTAGATAGATAAGTGGGGAAAGACTCTGAAACATCAGCTGCTTTCCATAAACCTCCCAGTTCAATTGGCTGCACTCAGAAGTCCCCAGTAAAACAGCAACAACAAAAGATATGCAGCTGACTTCCTACCAACTGTGACTTTTGTCCACAGCTGCCTTTTTCATTCTAACAGGTTTCAGAGTAACAGCCGTGTTAGTCTGTATTCGCAAAAAGAAAAGGAGGACTTGTGGCACCTTAGAGACTAACCAATTTATTTGAGCATGAGCTTTCGTGAGCTACAGCTCACTTCATCGGATGCATCCGATGAAGTGAGCTGTAGCTCACGAAAGCTCATGCTCAAATAAATTGGTTAGTCTCTAAGGTGCCACAAGTACTCTTTTTCTTGATCTGTAGCTTTCTTTCTAAAGCTTATCCCCTTTTCTGAACACAAATCTTCCAGGGCTTTTTTTGCCAAGGCCCTCATATGCTCTTTGCTCACCCATTGCAACTGCTCTTTAACCAACTCTCTCAATACCAAAATTCAAATTTGGATAGCCTGGGGTTCTGATCCAAAGCGTAATTGTCCTGGTTCTGTGGATCCAAGCATGACTACGCCACTGTAAAGGTGCTGCCTGTGGGAGCCAGCTGAGGTCAATCCATGTGGGGGAACTGCAAACAGAACAGGGCAGCTCCTAGGCAGGCAGACCATCCAGAAACAGGTCAGGTACTCTGCAGGGGCGGGACTGCAGGGGAGGGATGGAAGGGTGTGGAGGGATTGTCAAGGGTGCTCAGATCATGTGGTGATGAGGGTGCATAAGCAGAGTGATAGATGAATGGGACAGAGGGATCCATTTATGATAGATAGATAATGAATGGATGGATGGATACTATATGTGAATGGATGGATACCATAAGTGGTATCCAGTGACTTGGAACGTGACTGAGAACAATTTGCTTAACTCTTTGTGTCCTTGAGTTTAACCTTCTACAAACACAGGGCTACTAATCAAAGCTGGTTAGGAATTTTTCAATTAAGTTTTTGTCATAAAAAATGCTGATTAATTGAGCCCGAAGCTGTTCATGATACAGGATCAGGTTCCATAAATTTGCTGCCTGAATTTCCAAACTGTCAGAACATTTTGTTTTGATGTTTTCTAAATGAAAAATTCCAACTTTCCAAGTGGAAATGATGTTTTGTTTCTAAGTCCAAGCTAATTGGACTGAAAAAGCATTAACAGAAAAGGGGAAAGGTCAACATCAAAATGGAACATGTGGAAATGATTGAAACAAAACCTTTCGAACCCAAACAAAAACTGGTGTTTTGGTACGTGAATATTTTCAATATTTCAACTTTGCCTCCCAGTTTTAGATGGGAAAAATTTTAGAACCCTCAAAAATAGTTGTGGGTCGGGAAAACCATTTCCTGCCCAGTTGTAATAATAATACTTACAGGGACTGCCCAGATATCAGATGATTGGAGCAGTATAAAAGATAGATAGATAGATAGATAGATAGATAGATAGATAGATAGATAGATAGATAGATAGATAGAAGAGGGGGTGTATGGGATAGATAGATAGATATTGTCTGTAAATCGTGCTGAGTTCCCTGCATGAAAAGGGCCATGACCGGGCAAAATCTGTCCATTTTATTCATCTGACTCAATTTGCTCTCTCTCTCTATTTAAGACCCAACCTGTGTCTTGGTTGTGAAGGACTTGGGCTAGGGCACACTAATTCCTTGACTCTGTTATGCACATGGGACATTTTCAGTAGTTCGATGCAAATCACTGGGTCTCGGAATCAGTTCAATGACACTTAATTTAGAGTGCTAAAAAATGCTCACCGTGAGAGCCTCTTGCTAGTCACCTGAGTAGCACTGCTTTTTTCTCCTAGATTGCAGAGTTATTGGATTGAGACTAGCTGGTCTCCTTGCCAAATCCCAGCTCCCTTATCTTGCTAATTACAGATGGAAAAAAAGTGGAAACTGCAAATATTAATTTCCTCTAAAAGTGGCAGCAATCTTTGATGAAACTTTTGGCAGGTGCTGCAGCGACAGCCCTGCCTCGTGGCTTTTGAGTCCCTTAAGGACAAAGCATGAGATCTCTTACAAAACTAGCCCCTAAGAACTGTGGCAAATGCTGATTGTTAAGGGTGATCTTCACCTTAGTCCAGAGTACCCGCACAAAGTCACATTGAGTGCCAAGCTCTTTGAGAAATCTGACCTCACTCGCAGGTGCTGAGTGCTTGAAAATCTGTCCCTTACAGATTAAAATAGGGCCTACATGATGCCTTCTGTACAGGGCCAGATTTCACCCTAACCAGTGTTGCCAACTCATGGTTTTATTATGAAGTTCATGATATCTGGAGACAGATCCTCAGCTGGAGCTGTGACAGTTTACACCAGGATTTTCCATTTGGTATTTTGCTTAAGGCCTTAGCTCCTGGAGTCATGCTATTTTCTGTGGCTCTCAGCTTTCACTAAAAATAACAAGTAAGTTTCTAGCCCTCGTGGTTGCAGAGAAAAGCTTGAAAGCATGACTCTGGTGTATCCTACAGGCTCAGAAACCCCACAGCAAAGAGAAAGAACTCAAAATGTATTATTAAAAACCAAAACACTCATGGTTTTTAAGCCAACCATATGCATTTGCAGCCTGTCTCATGGTTTTGGAACAGCTGGGCTTGGCAATATTGTGATCAGCTGGCCTGACAATGCAAGTGCGTGAGACCTGGATCCACAAAGGAGCTTAAGCGCTGTGACGTTCAGTGTCACAATAGGCTTTCAGGCTTTCAGGCTCCTAGGAAAATTACAGGAAGAAGACTGGTTTCAGAGTAACAGCCATGTTAGTCTGTATCCGTGAAAAGAACAGGAGGACTTGTGGCATCTTAGAGACTAACAAATTTATTTGAGCACAAGCTTTTGTGGGCTACGCCCACTTCATTGGATGCATAGAATGGAACATATAGGAAGAAGATAGATAGATATATACATACAGAGAACACGAAAAGGTGGAGTAAGAGGCTAATTAATTAAGATGAGCTATTATCAGCAGGAGAAAAACACTTTTGTAGTGTTTCAGAGTAACAGCCGTGTTAGTCTGTATTCGCAAAAAGAAAAGGAGGACTTGTGGCACCTTAGAGACTAACCCATTTATTTGAGCATAGGCTTTCGTGAGCTACAGCTCACTTCATCGGATGCATACTTTTGTAGTGATAATCAAGATGGCCCATTCAGACAGTTCACAAGAAGGTGTGAGGATACTTAACACTGGGAAATAGATTCAATAAGCGTCAAGAAGACTGTGATCCACAAAGCCTGAATTAGGTGCCTAGGCTCCCTATACAATGAATGTGGGGAAATGGGCAGTTTAGAATGAGATCCACAAAGCCAGCACGGTAGACGGGGAGCTGCCTAAGCTAGCCAATAGGAGATGCCTACAAGAGGGGTGTTGTGCTAAGCCCCCCCTTTTCTAACGGAGTTTGGTACCTAAGTCTGGGCTGCAGGATGCGATCCATGAACTGGGAGACAATAGGTGCTCCTCTGCCTAAATCACATGCAGGGCCTGATCCTGGAGGCAGGCTCAAAGGCTGCCTACATTTAAACAAAGGAGGCAGACAGCCTCACTTATAATGCTTAGCCTAGTGATGTAGGGCAGTCACCTGGGAGGTGGGAGATCCCTTCTACACCTGTTTAGGTCCCCCTTCTACTCAATGAGGAGAATGGATCTACCACCTCTGAGGTGAGAGCCCAGAGCCCTCTGGTTTGAGCACTCCCCTGAGGGATGGCAGACCCCTCTTTTGGATCCCTTCTCCTCATCAGGCACAAGGACGGCTGGAACTGTCGGTTTCCCACATCCCAAGTGAGTCCTCTAACCACTGGGCTAATGGTTAGAAATGAGGGCCTCTTCCTGCCGCGGCACGTAGATCCAGGTGGCTTCTGAGCACAGCTACCAGAATGGATCCTGCATGCGAACGAGGCGGAAGAACGTCTGTCTCGCCCAGGTTTGTGGATCACTCTTAGGAGATGCCCAGATGACTACAGGAAAGCAGCAGTGTGAGTGGCCCAAGGCAGGAACTTAGGTGTGTACAGAACTTCTACTACAAAAACTCAGGTGCTGAGTGAGTTTAGGCACCTCTAGGATTAGGCGGCAGCCAAGCAGGTGTTTTGCGGATCACAGTGGCACCTAAAAACAGGACTTACGTATCTAAGTGTCTTTGTGAATCCGGGCCGGACTCTTTTCACTACAGGGCAAAATAAATTAGATTTTCACTGCCATCAAACTACCCTTGCTCTGTGTGTTTACATTCCCTGGGGCTAGAGCCATAGATTCTCTGCTTCTGGTTTTGAGTAGTTTCCATCAAAGCTGGTCACATTTGACTCCGTTCCCAGAGATGGATCTGCTCCATGAGATGAAGGTAGAGGAGTGCCCAGGATCCAACTCCAATCATCTTTGAGTGATTTGACTTTTGTGAATATTTCTGCACACGTCCAGGGTAGAGGCATAAATTGGGTCTGGGTGGAGAGAGCGCTGAAGGATGATGCGGCAGTGGGAGCTATAACTTTTGACCGATCATTTCCAAACACTGTAGCATTTGGTTGTGTAACCCTTCTGCCCATCAGAGTTGGCAGCGACAAGGGCCGGGTTCAGTATCTAGGGGATCCATTCCAATAACACAATGCAAACCGGCTCGAGCCCCCACCCAGTGACCTGGGACAAATATATACCACCCCCGCTGGGCGCCTCCAAGAGGCAATACTTCCCCTCTCGCAAGCACATAGTCTGAGTGTAGCAAAAAGCCTTTTAATAACAGAGAGAAACAATGGGGCCTTATGTTGGGGAAACACCACCAACAGGATTCATAACACAACCCATGAGCAAAAACCCCATCCCAAGCAAATTGGGGCGTGTCCTTTCCCTTTGGTTCTTGAGTCCAGCAACCCAAAATCACCCAAAGTCCCAAAAGTCCAACAACCCAAAAGTCTCTGTCCCTGGTCAGGGCAGCCCCAGAGTTCAAAATTTATCTGCAGAGTTTTACCTCCCACCCTGGGTAGAGATTGGGGGTTGGGGGGGTTTAAGGGGCACCTTACGTGGTCCAAATCTGATGGCCCCGCCTCTCCATGGGGCTCCGCTCTGCCAGCCGCCCCATGAGTTGCTCTAAGCATCCAACAAACTGCTCTGCTCCACCAGCCGCTCCGCTCGCCGTCCTGCAAACTGCTCCGCCATATAGCTTCAGGCTCCCCCACTACTTAACACAACGCTCAGTGATTTCAGCTCTTAGTCAGTTCAGCTCTTTTGTGATTTCAGCTCGTAGTAGGGGAGCCTTAGTGCTGGTGCACCATTAGCCCAAAGTGAATTCAGCTCAGCAGCCTGTAACTAGACTCCTAATGGAATCAACATTAGCTCTGATATTCCACAGTAGAGAGAGGACAAAGTGCAATTAGCATGTAAGACCGTCTCCAGGGGGCCCATGCCACCAAGTATTAATACTTGTCCCCAGCCTCTCTCAATTCACAGAGTCTTAAAACCCATGTCCCTTGCCTAGCGAGTGCTACTTAGTTGATGGCGAGTCCCTCCACCATAACAAAAGGCCAAGTACAGTTCCACTGTCCTTGATTCCCATAATCAGGCTAATAACAATTTATTCTTCCTGCCCCAATAACAGAGAAACTGGGGATCCCACAGCAGCCAAAGTGACCACTTGGGCAGCTATGGGCTCTTGCTAGGCAGGGTGGGTGTGCCTATGCAAATGAGATCGGCCCCTGAAGTTCTTTTCCACAACTTGCCACACCTCACCACCAGATGTCAGGGTGGAGCTCATCCTGACTCTGCTTACATCTGTTTTAAAGAGTTTTTGTAAGGAAAGCGCAACATTCTCTTGCCATGTTAGCTAGGCTCCCTGAAACATCCTTCTGATCTTAACTCTTTTTCAATGCCATATTTTATTTGCAAAGTAACCTAATACCCAGTTCTGCTTGGACACTCTGCTCTGTCTGTCTTGCACCAAATGAGGTTTGGAGCATCATCAGTGCAGCATTGCCAACTCGCATGATTAACTCACACCATTTTAGCACAAGTCTTGTTTTCTTGTTTCTCCAGCTCCTGGAGTCATGTTAACACAGGATAATCTCCGTTTTCTTTTTTCTTCTTCTTTTTTTTTTTTTTTTGGAAAGGCAGTTTCTAGCTCCCACGGTTGCACAGAAAAACTTAAAAATATGAAGCAAGTGAAACCAGAAAGCCAATAAAGAGAATTTTTTAAACAAAATCTCATGATTTTAAGAAAATCTTGTTATTGTGCGGGGGGCTGACCCAGGAGGTTTGAATGCTTGCAATGCAGCTAGTATCAGAACAGGACAAGCAGAAAGATTGCAGACCTCCTGTGCGAAGAGAAAGGAAATATGATTCTGTAGTTACACTGGTAGAGGAGGGTTCTGAGTTCTATCTCCACCCCTAGCTCTTATACACTGTGCTTTCCCGGCTTTGCACTCTTTTAATGTGCTTAGCTTCACAACACCCCTGTGAGTTAGGAAGGTGCTATTATCCCCATATTTACAAACAGGGAACTGAGTCACAGAGAGACTAACTGTCTCTCCCAAGGCCTCGTACAAAGTTCGTGACACAGCAAAGAATTGGACGCACTTCTCCCAAGTTGTCGGTTAATAACTAGCCATGGAACCACCCTTCCTCAGCTGTTCCTCCTCCTTCATGGAACTCCAGTGTCACCTTAGACAAGTCACCTTCCCTCTATGTGCCTCTGTTCTCTCATTCGCAAAAGAGGGATCATTTATCTACCTCCCCTAGTGTGGATTCTGACCAGTAATGGCAAGCACCTGAGAAATGCCAAGCATTATCCAGCAGGCAATTAATCAGCTTGCATCAGCTGTTCGATTTGCAATGCTGACTGGTCTGCCTGGGCAATTCTAAATCATTGCTCAGCCATCATCAGGAAAGCAGTGTCCAGGAGTACCCAAGGAATGTGTTTTGCCAGAACGACTCATCTCAGACAGCTCTCAGAACGCTGCTGAATTCTGAGCAGGGAGAAGACTTGTGTTCCTGCTCCAACGCTCCCACCAAAGATGGTGTCATAAAAATAAAGGGAAGGGTAACCACCTTTCTGTATACAGTGCTATAAAATCCCTCCTGGCCAGAGGCAAAATCCTTTTACCTGTAAAGGGTTAAAAAGCTAACATAACCTCGCTGGCACCTGACCAAAATGACCAATGAGGAGACAAGATACTTTCAAATCGGGAGCGGGGGTGGGGGGGAAACAAAGGGTCTGTCTGTCTGTCTGTGTGATGCTTTTTCTCGGGACAGAACAAGAATGCAGACTCAGAAACTCTGTTAAGTTAGTAAGTAATCTAGCTAGAAATGTAGTAGATTTCCTTTTGTTTAATGGCTGGTAAAATAAGCGGAGCTGGATGGAATGTATATTCCTGCTTTTGTGTCTTTTTGTAACTTAAGGTTTTGCCTAAAGAGATTCTCTCTGTTTTGAATCTGATTACCCTGATTCTTTTACCTTTTCTTTAATTAAAATTCTTCTTTTAAGAACCTGATTGATTTTTCATTGTTCTTGAAATCCAAGGGTTTGAGTCTGTGTTCACCTGTACAAATTGGTGAGGATTTTTATCAAGCCTTCGCCAGGAAAGGGGGTGTAGGACTTGGGGGGATATTTTGGAGGAAGATGTCTCCAAGTGGGCTCTTCCCCTGTTCTTTGTTTAACACGCTTGGTGGTGGCAGCATAGGGTCCAAGGACAAGGCAAAGTTGGTACCTTGAGGAAGTTTTTAACCTAAGCTGGTAAGAATAAGCTTAGGGGGTCTTTCATGCAGGTCCCCACCTCTGTACCCTACAGTTCAGAGTAGGGAAGGAACCCTGACAGATGGTCTCTTGGTCTCTTTTCTCCAGTGGAAGATGCTCCCTTCCCTGCTTGTTTCTTTGGAGTGTTATTATAAAGTACTCCAGCAAGCTGTTTGTGAGACGGAGCACTCCTAACTGCAGAGAGCAATAGAGAAAAAGAGTAATTTATAAACTCAAAACAGACGGGCAGACGAGCCCCTGGTAATAAATCTGGTTTAAAGCACAAGTAAAATTGCTACTGCTTTATAACATACCGAACACACTTGCTTCTTGATGGCTGCACCTAGAAGAAACCACATCATAAGTGCAGCAGCTTCCTTCGTCTCCACCTGCCAATCAATGGACCATTTCATTAGGTACAGATGCTTACACAAGAGTTCATTGCATGACTCTCCCCGGGCTTGAAAATGCCTTGCACCGTTGAGGTCTTGCATGAAAAACCCTTGCACAGACACCTGAGTGCACTGGAGCGCAAGGCATGGGTGACCTTTTGCGTGCAGGATTTCCTGCATGAGAGTGCATTGCACGGGTCATCCCTTGCACAAGAGCGCAGTGCAGGAGTTACTTCCTGCACGAGAGCACCTTGCACAGGTGACCTCATCCGGTTTGGAAAATGAGTCAGAATAGCGTCAACTATTTTGTCATTGGAACTGAGCGATGCGATTGGCTGAATATTCCCAGATGCATCATTCATAGAGTCATAGCTGTAAGGCCAGAAGGAACCATAACAATTTTCTAGTCTGACCTCTTGCATAGCACAGGCCAAAGAACCTCCCCCAGAAATTCCTGCATCAGTCCCATAACTTCTGTTTGGGCTATAGCACATCTAGAAAGACATCCCAGCTTGATTTAAAGACTCCAGTGATGTCTCTACACTGCAGTTAGACAGGCCCATACCAGCTGATTTGGGCTCCCGGGGCTTGGGCTGCAGGGCTGTTTAATTGCAGTGTAGACCCTAGCAGAGTTCAGGAGCCGGGGCTCCAGCCCAAACCCAGATGTCTACACTGCAGTTAAACAGCCCCTTTGTACAAGTCAGCTGGCACAAGCCAGCCATGGGTTTTTGATTGCAATGTAGACAGACCCTGAGTTATAAAGAATCCACCATCCCCACTGGTAAATTGTTCCAATGTTTAATCACCCTCACTGTTAAAAATTTGCACCTTATTTTTAGAGTGTATTTGCCTAGCTTCAGCTTCAGCCTTTGCTTCTTCTTGTGCCCTTGCCTGCTAGATTATAACTGAGGTGAGGTGGGGGACATTATATACATCAGTAAAAGATAGAAGTAGCTTCAAGATGACAAACTTCCATCTGGGTCCAGGTCTCAAACACTTTTGAAGGTCAGGGGAGTTCAAATCCAGGGTTCTGGTTCAGCCAATCTCTTAATAAAGAGCCTTGTCTAATAAATTTAGACCTGCCTTCATGTTAGTATTCCTACAGTAGCATGGAGAGGTACCAGCTGAAATCAGGGTCTTGCTTTGCTGGGTGTTGCACAGACATATAGTGGGTATATTGTAGCTGTGTCAGTCCCAGGACATTAGAGAGACAAGGGGCGGGCGAGGGAATATCTCATATTGGACCAACTTCTGTTGGTGAGAGAGACCAGCTTCGGGGCCTGGAGAAGAGCTCTGTGTAAGCTTGAAAGCGGGCGTGTCTCACCAACAGGAGCTGGTCCAATAACAGAGATGAACTCTCCCGCCTTGTCTCGCTAATATAACAAGTACGTCCACACAGCCGATGGGGAATGTGATTCCCAGTTGCAGGTAGACAGACGTGTGCTATCCTGGCTTGAGCTAGCATGCTGAAAACAGCCATGTGGCTGAGGTGACCTGGGTTAATCCCACCCAACCAGCTGGGTATGGACTCGGGTGGAGAGCCCAGGCGGCTGCCAGGGCTGAGGATTCTGGGGCACTAGCTCATGCTGAGCTAGCGCGTCTGTCTACCTGTGCTGGGAATCCCACCTGCCATCTGCTGTGCTGACAGCCCCATTGAGAGAATGTTCCTGCCCCAGAGAACTTGCCACCTAGAAGGTGGTGGCTTTCTGACCGGTGTCATTGTGTGGATGGGAATCTATGCCATTAACTCATCAACTTCTAGGGAAAAGGGGAGGGTTCTTTCACCTTGGCCCTTCCTAGCTGCTCCAGGAGAAGAAATCAGAGCGATCTGCGTACCTGGAAAGATACTTTCTTGTAAATTCTCTCTCACAGTTTCTGGGAGACTGTGATGAGGGCTGGGGTTCCCTTTCCCAGCACACAGTCCTCAGACACTGCCCTGGCAGGTGCAACCTCCCCTGGCAGGTGCTGTATTTTTACCACTCTCCAACTGCTTGTTCCCCATGGCATAAGGCTTTTACCTTCTCCCCAGATGCAGTGGGGGGGGGGGGGGGAAGAGATCTCACCTCCCTGAGAACCTGGGCGTCTCTGGCCCTTCATTCCAGCCTTCCCTTCCCACCTCTCTTGGAACTGTCCTCAGCTCGGGAGCTGAATCACTTTGTTAATTAATTAATCACCTGGTGCTTAATCAATTAGCTTCTCAGTTTGGCCCATGTTGGGTGCATACAACGTGCACAGAGCAGTGAGTCAGCTGCAGTGCTTTAATGAAGATGCTCTTTAAGCCAACAGGAGAAAGCTTCTCCCATCAGCTTCGTTAATCCACCTCCACACAAGGCAGTAGCTATGTCAGCGGGAGAAACTCTCACTGTCAAAACCAGGTAGTTAGGTCACTATAACTACCTCGCTCAGAGGGGTGAATTATTCACCTCCCTGAGTGATGTAGTCCTACCAAAAGCGGCAAAGAGTCCTGTGGCACCTTATAGACTAACAGACATAGTTCTACCAAAGTCATTTTGTAGTGTAGACCGGGGCTCGCTGTATCAGGATTAATTATTACTCGCCTGGCTTTGTGACACATCCAGCTGTGAAAAGCTCAACGCCAGCTGAACAGGACAAAGGACTCCACCCCAGCTCCTAAGGGACTGAAGGTGACAAATTGGGATCTCCCCAGGTGTGGGGAAGAACAGAAGAAGATAAAAATGGATCAAATCGTGCCTCCATCTAGGTCATACCCCATCTGACAGTGCCCACTACCAGCTGCTTCAGAGGAAGGTGCAAGAAAAGTGGGCAGTGATGGGTTAATCTGTCCCCAGGGAATGTATCCTCCTAACCTGCCATAGTTAGAGGTTGGCTTAAACCCTGAACGATTCCTCTCAGTGACCAGGTTTGCTAGCAGCATCTGGCTACTGGTTAGCATTCCTGACTTTACTCCACTCTGCTCTCGGGGGCTATGACCTGCCCCCACTGGACTGAGCTCATGAATTTTAAGACGCGTAGTGAGCCACATAATCCCTTTTCCATCACTTCTTTGGCCTCTTCTCTTGCTTCCCCCACCATCCTGTGGAACTGCAGCAATGGCTAAAATCCCAGCTTCTCTGCCCAGAACAGTCTGCCAAGCTTGGCATTGTCTTTTACCCACTGGTCTAGATGGGAAAGTGGTTTGGGTTTCAGTTTAGTTTTTTCAGCATGCGCTGCCTTGCATACAACCACAAAAGTTCTTCTCTGGAGCAATCCGGGCCTTTTAGCTGGCTTGAATTAATCCGCTTTGAAAGCGGCATGACTCTCTTCTGGAGTGACCTGCACCACGGTAAGGATTGTGTGGATGCGCAAGGCAAAGTCAGGGCTCTATTTTGGCATGCACACCACAGGGAATGACATCATCTTAGAAGCATAGAAGATTAGGGTTGGAAGAGACCTCAGGAGGTCATCTAGTCCAACCCCCTGCTCAAAAGCAGGACCAACCCCAACAAAATCACCCTAGCCAGGGGCTTTGTCAAGCCAGGCCTTAAAAACCTCTAATGATGAAGATTCCACCACCTCCCTAGGTAACCCAATCCAGTGCTTCACCACCCTCCTAGTGAAATGGTGTTTCGTAATATCCAACCTAGACCTCCCCACTGCAACTTGAGACCATTGCTTCTTGTTCTGTCATCTGCCACCACTGAGAACAGCCGAGCTACATCCTCTTTGGAGTCCCCCTTCAGGTAATTGAAGGCTGCTATCAAATCCCCCTTCACTCTTCTCTTCTGCAGACTAAATAACCCCAGTTCCCTCAGCCTCTCCTCGTAAGTCATGTGCCCCAGCCCCCTAATCATTTTTGTTGCCTTCCACTGGACTCTTTCCAATTTGTCCACATCCTTTCTCTTGTGGGGGGCCCAAAACTGGACGCAGAACTCCAGATGTGGCCTCACTAGTGCCGAATAGAGGGGAATAATCACTTCCCTGGATCTGCTGGCAATGCTCCTACTAATTCAGCCCAATATGCCATTAGCCTTCTTGGCAACAAAGGCACATTGCTGACTAATATCCAGCTTCTCGTCCACTGTAACCCCAAGGTCCTTTACTGAAGAATTGCTGCTTAGCCAGTCGGTCCCCAGCCTGTAGCGGGGCATGGGATTCTTCCGTCCTAAGTGCAGGACTCTGCACTTGTCCTTGTTGAACCTCATCAGATTTCTTGTGGCCTAATCCTCCAATTTGTCTAGGTCACTCTGGACCCTATCCCTACCCTCCAGCGTATCTACCTCTCCTCTCAGCTTATGGTCAGGACAGACCCTTGGGGCACTCCGTTTGATACCAGCTGCCAACTAGACATTGAGCAGTTGATCACTCCTGTTGAGCCCGACAATCTAGCCAGCTTTCTATCTACCTTATAGTCCATTCATCCAGCCCATACTTCTTTAACTTGCTGGCAAGAATACTGTGGGAGACAGTGTCAAAAGCTTTGCTAAAGTCAAGATATATCATATATATATATATATGTCTTGGGGTTGCACATAGAGGGATGTTTCCCATCTATTTCTGCACTAGCTGGGGGACCCCAAACAGCAGTGCTGCGTATCTCTCTGGTTTGCCCATTCGCTTTTGGAACAGAGCCCTGCTCTGCTTCCTGGGGACTCACCTCAGGGGAACACCCTCCAGTATTAGGACAGCCTGCAGAGGTGTCCATATAATTACTAACCTGCCCCTTGAGGATCCCCCTTCCTTGGCGCTACACCCAGCCCCCGCCCCCAAAAAAGCATTAGTACAGGGAACTAAGGTGAGAAACATCTTACCATCTCCTCGCGCACCCCAGCCTTGGAAGGGCAGAAGGGAAAGAAAGTCCAAAATTAAGAACAAAAAGCAGCATCTGATCATTGCTGGAAGGGAGACCAGGATCGGGAGGGGACAAAAATGACTTGTGCTGTTTCTCTGTCCTCCTAGCACCTGGCATGACCCGGCCCTCACGGAAGAGGCGTGATCAGTCACTCAATGCCTGGCAAACTTCCAAGGGAGCAGAGAGAGGACGAGGGAGGATATCTTTGATGACAGCATCCTGGCAGAGGGCCATAAAGACCGAAACGCGGCGGGAAGGTTTCTGGAGACATTAATGCACTTTGCACAGCACCCCACCCCTAGCCAGGTCTTGCAGCCCACGAAGGACACAAGATCCTGGGATCCCTTCCCATGCCATTCCACCCCCACCAACACACAAACAGCAATGAGCCCACCTAGACGTTTCTGTCACCCTCATCTGCACAAAGACGTGTGCACTCAGCCCTTGGGCCATGGCTGCCCCGTTTCCATTGGTTTTTAGCTTTGCGCTGTGTTAGCTGTTAAACCAAACAAGCCAACTCAGCCTGAAACGTCTAACGGAGGAGCCGCTCCCCGCAGTAACATCCATTCCTAATACAATTGTTACACAAAGCAGGGTCTTTTCTTCAGTTGCAGAACATGCCTGTCCTCCACCACAACCTGGTCTCAAAGTGGGAGTACCACAACTCCCTCTCTCTGGTTCTCTGCTCTCTTATACCACAGCACCCCCTTCTGGCATTGCCTGGTGCAGCAACCACTCCGCTTCAAGAAAAGGAGTACTTGTGGCACCTTAGAGACTAACCAATTTATTTGAGCATGAGCTTTCGTGAGCTACAGCTCACTTCATCAGATGCATATCGTGGAAACTGCAGCAGACTTTATATATACACAGAGAATATGAACCAATACCTCCTCCCACCCCACTGTCCTGCTGGTAATAGCTTATCTAAAGTGATCATCAGGTGGGCCATTTCCAGCACAAATCCAGGTTTTCTCACCCTCCACCCCCCCACACAAATTCACTCTCCTGCTGGTGATAGCCCATCCAAAGTGACAACTCTTTACACAATGTGCATGACAATCAAGCTGGGCTATTTCCTGCACAAATCCAGGTTCTCACATCCCCCCCACCCCCATACACACACAAACTCACTCTCCTGCTGGTAATAGCTCATCCAAACTGACCACTCTTCAAGTTAAAATCCAAGTTAAACCAGAACATCTGGGGGGGGGGGGGATAGGAAAAAACAAGAGGAAACAGGCTACCTTGCATAATGACTTAGCCACTCCAAGTCTCTATTTAAGCCTAAATTAATAGTATCCACTTTGCAAATGAATTCCAATTCAGCAGTTTCTCGCTGGAGTCTGGATTTGAAGTTTTTTTGTTTTAAGATAGCGACCTTCATGTCTGTGATTGCGTGACCAGAGAGATTGAAGTGTTCTCCGACTGGTTTATGAATGTTATAATTCTTGACATCTGATTTGTGTTCATTTATTCTTTTACATAGAGACTGTCCAGTTTGACCAATGTACATGGCAGAGGGGCATTGCTGGCACATGATGGCATATATCACATTGGTGGATGTGCAGGTGAACGAGCCTCTGATAGTGTGGCTGATGTTATTAGGCCCTGTGATGGTGTCCCCTGAATAGATATGTGGGCACAATTGGCAACGGGCTTTGTTGCAAAGATAAGTTCCTGGGTTAGTGGTTCTGTTGTGTGGTATGTGGTTGTTGGTGAGTATTTGCTTCAGGTTGCGGGGCTGTCTGTAGGCAAGGACTGGCCTGTCTCCCAAGATTTGTGAGAGTGTTGGGTCATCCTTTAGGATAGGTTGTAGATCCTTAATAATGCGTTGGAGGGGTTTTAGTTGGGGGCTGAAGGTGACGGCTAGTGGCGTTCTGTTATTTTCTTTGTTAGGCCTGTCCTGTAGTAGGTAACTTCTGGGAACTCTTCTGGCTCTATCAATCTGTTTCTTTACTTCTGCAGGTGGGTACTGTAGTTGTAAGAAAGCTTGACAGAGATCTTGTAGGTGTTTGTCTCTGTCTGAGGGGTTGGAGCAAATGCGGTTGTATCGCAGAGCTTGGCTGTAGACGATGGATCGTGTGGTGTGGTCAGGGTGAAAGCTGGAGGCATGCAGGTAGGAATAGCGGTCAGTAGGTTTCCAGTATAGGGTGGTGTTTATGTGACCATTGTTTATTAGCACTGTAGTGTCCAGGAAGTGGATCTCTTGTGTGGACTGGACCAGGCTGAGGTTGGTGGTGGGATGGAAATTGTTGAAATCATGGTGGAATTCCTCAAGGGCTTCTTTTCCATGGGTCCAGATGATGAAGATGTCATCAATATAGCGCAAGTAGAGTAGGGGCTTTAGGGGACGAGAGCTGAGGAAGCGTTGTTCTAAATCAGCCATAAAAATGTTGGCATACTGTGGGGCCATGCGGGTACCCATAGTAGTGCCGCTGATCTGAAGGTATACATTGTCCCCAAACTCCGCTTCAGTTTCCCAGCTCTGTTCTCCGACCCTGCCCAGCTTCCAGCATCATCTGGGTTGCAGAGGTTTAGCACTCTGGCTACGTCGCTTGTAGGGGCATTCAGATCCCCAAATAAGCCTGAAGCAACGTTAGCCCACTCTTCCCCTTTGCTCAGGAGATCTGCTGGGCAGCTGCCTTCCCTGGTAGCAGGTGAACCCCTCCCCATTTGGGGAGGCTAGCCCCTGCCCCACCCCATCTCCCACCCCAGGCCCCACCCCAACCCCACCCCCTGGCTCAAGGACCCGCCCCTATTATACCTACCACCCCTCGCCTCTCGGAGCCAGAGGAGCCCCAAGCTCCCCACTGTGGCCTGAGCCCCCCTGGGCCCTGAGCCTGCGGCCAGCCCAAGCCCCTGCCAGCTTAAGGGGAGAGGCGGAGAGAAGGCAGGGTCTCAGGGTGGAGCATGGGTGGGGCCACGGCCTGGGTTTGGGGAGGCTTAGCCTCCCCTGGCCTATTATACCTGCTACCCATGTGCAAAGCTTAGCAAGCAGCTCTCGGATGCTTGCTCAGAGGCCTCCAGCCTCGTCATGAGATGCTTCCCCCTCCCCACATTATCTTCCAGATGTCCCCTCCCTTCTCATTCTGCAACTCCTCAGGGTAGAGTGAAACAGCACCGTCCCCCTGTTCAATGCAAGGCTTCAAAAACCAGGGAAGTGGAGGGCGAGCGGGGTTTCCCACAAGGACAGGAAGAATCGCACAGCCATGAATGACCATGGTGATCTTGGGAGCAAAAGTCCCATTTTTCATTGCCTAAAGCAGGGGTGAGTTTCTAAGGATCCTGCTGTCAACGACACTGCCCCTTATTAAGAATTGTGACCCTTCCCGGGTGATCAACCAGGCTTTGAGGACCCTGGAGCAATGCCCCTTTCTGTTGATGAATGCTGAGGCCTGGTGCATATGGTGGAAATAGTAGGCAGGTGGGTCCCATCAAGGGACCCCTGTACAATCTGGGAACCCAAAGCATGCAGATTCATCACTAACTCCCTGTGCATTGCCAAGCGGCGCACACCTCCAGGACAATTGATCTACCAACCCCAAACTGGTTAGCAATGAAACGGTAGCAATCAGGAGGGGTGGCAGGGTGAGATTCCAGGTGCCAGCGGCCACACGTTTCTCCATGCTGAAAACAGCTCTCAGGGCGGTTTGCTGCCCCAGCAGCTCCAGGGGGAGATCTGCATAGAGCTCCAGGAAAGTAGCCTCCTGCATCCTGAATTTCTGGTCATCCCAGTTCTCCAGCACTATCCTGTCTTTCTGTTCAGTGTTTGTACAGCACCTAGCACAATGGGGTCTTTGTCTGTGACTGGGGGAATAATAAAGGTGCAGTGGGATCTGGGGGAGCTGGGGTTTTACAACAACTCCAGCTCTGCAACACTTGCTAACTGCATGCTGGTGCCCTGCTCTAGAGGGGAAGAGTACTGTGGTCAGCAGCTGATGTGAAAGATCTGGGTATAATTCTCTGCTTCACCACAGGCTTCCTGTTTGACCTTGGGCAAGTCACTTAGCCTCTCTGTGCCTCAGATTCCCATCTGTACAGTGGGTATAATAGCACTGCCCTGCCTCAGAAGGGTGGTATGAGAATAAATACATTGAAGCTCTTTGAGAATGACTGAGGAAAAGCGCTATACAAGAGTAAGGTATTAGTCTCTCGGAAGGGTGGAGTGCTGTAGACAGCAGGCTTCAGGTATTGTATTCTACTGTGTTTAAATAAAAATAGTTTGCGAAATATGACAGCTGCCATCTCGGCTGGTACACGCGGGAATTGAACCAGGGACCTCCAGAGCTAAAAGCAGCTGTTACAGCTTGAGCGTTTGGAAGGATGTTTCATTTTGCAATGTCAATCAATTCTAATTTAAAAAGCCATTAAAAAAGGTAAAAAAAAAACCCCAAACCCTCAACAACAAGATATTTTGTTCAACCTGAAATGACTACCCTCGACCTCAAATTTTTCTTTTCACTGAAAAAATTGAAGATTTTTCCACTCTATGATTTCCCTCTATTCGGCACTAGTGAGGACACACCTGAAGTATTGCGTCCAGTTTTGGTCCCCCCACTACAGAAGGGATGTGGGTAAATTGGAGAGAGTCCTGTGGAGAACAACAAAAATGATTAGGGGGCTGGGGCACATGACTTACGAGGAGAGGCTGAGGGAACTGGGGTTATCTAGACTGCAGAAGAGAAGAGTAGGGGGGATTTGATAACAGCCTTCAGCTACCTGAAGGGGGCTTCCAAAGAGGATGGATCTAGGCTGTTCTCAGTGGTGGCAGATGACAGAACAAGGAGTAATGGTCTCAAGTTGCAGTGGGGGAGGTCTAGGTTGGATATTACGAAACACTATTTCACCAGGAGGGTGGGGAAGCACTGGAATGGGTTCCCTAGGGAGGTGGTAGAATGTCCATCCTTAGAGGTTTTTAAGGCCCGGCTTGACAAAGCCTTGACTGGGATGATTTAGTTGGGGTTGGTCCTGCTTTGAGCAGGGGATTGGACTAGATGACCCCCTGAGGTCTCTTCCAACCCTAAAATTCTATGATTCTGTGATTTTCATTTCAATTCAACCCGAACCACATTTTCCCTCAATTTGACCACCAGATCCAAAAAAGAAAAATAAATCAGGTGTTCACACAGCTCTAGTTGCATACACACAAGTTTTCTGGGCCTTTCTGAGAACAACACCACAAGCACCAGCTATTGAACCATCAGCATAACTTCCTACAGCATTAGGAAGTCTTAGTTGTTTTTCACAGGTCTCCTATCTACATTTTGACCCAGCCCAACCCTGCTTAGCTTGTTTGATCACACAGATTTTTTTTTCTTTGAGAGTTAAAATGGTCCTTTAGGATTTCCCTTGATTCTCACAGAGATCTCTGGAGTCCAGCTCAGGAGTCAATCCTACCTTTCAACTGGCCACCCTATTTTGCTTATCCTCCAATTATTCGCTGCAGGAGTTTCTCTCTTCCCGGCACACCACTCTTTTCAAAATATCTTCTGCAAGGTTTAATGATTCTCTGCAGACAATATGCCATCTGTGTACTTTACCTCCATTGCTTCCTCTCATTTAAATGAAGATAAATGCCACTAATGAGTTTTGAAAGGCACCGACTCCAAGAGAATGTGGAATGAGCAGAGGAGGAAGTGGTTTGGAATCTCAATCAGCAATCGCCTGGAAGAATCTATAAGGGAGGGATGCATGACAGCTAGGAAAGGAGATGCAGCTAATAGCCATGTGAGCATGAAAGGGGGTTGGGTTATCAGATATGCGGGGCAGCAATGGTGTAGTGAGTAGGGCTCTGGGGTGGGAGTTTGGGGACCCCGTTTGGCCACTAATGTGCCATTTGATATTGGGCAAATCACTTCTCCTCTTTGGATGTGTCTACACAGCAAAATCTGGGCACAGGGTAGCCTACTGGAGTTAGTCTGAGTCCAGTTAGCATGGGTAACTATAGCAGTGAAGACAACCCGGCACGGGCTAGAAAGCAGAGTCCATTCCCTTGGTCCATTTCAGGCTTGTCTTACACGTGCTATGCTGTCTTCATTGGTATTTTTACCCATGCCAGCTGGATTCAAGCTATCTTGGGGAGGCGAATATTATTATTATTTGTTTTTTGTACTATACTAGAGCGTAGGATCCTAAGTCATGGACCAGGCCCTCGCTGTGCTAGGGCACAATGTACAAACACAGAGCAAAAAGATATCCTCTACCTCAAGGAACTTACAATAGGAGACAAGAACAGATGGAACAGCACAAGGAAACACGGAGACAACATTGATCAGCATGATAGACAATGGTCTCAGCACACGAGCAACCCAACCCTGCACTGCTTCTGCTGTGTAGATGTTCCCTTCGTGTTCCCATGCCAAAGGATACACATGCAATGGAACATTCAGGCTAATAATGGGGAACTGCCTGGCTTACGGGAAGGTAAAGGGATGTCGGACCTTCAGCCCAGTTATGGGCATAAACAGTGCCTAGACTGTGTTGGCTATTGACATGGGGGCTGGATGTCACTCGCAGCTAGCAGAGCTCCACCACCATAGTGGGACTGTGCAGCAAATTATTCTGATTTTCATGGACTGCGTTATTCAAATCACTCTGTTCCTGCTTTCTCTGCTAAAAGCCCATGCCAGAATGGAAATATTGATGGAGCAAAAGAAGCGTTAATGGGAGTTTAAGTGGAAACACCTGCGCTGAGTGTCATTATTGTTATTAACATCCCTTTTATTCTATTACCCTGGAAAGCGTCATAAATATGAACACCAGGAAAATATTTTTCAGCCCCTGACTTTAGTTGCGCAACTCACGGTAGATTACTTGGCCTCAGGTGGATGAAACCATCAGCTGGAATTGTATTATCTCCTGTTCTCACAACTACAAAACACTAAGCACTCCGGCATCCTTTAAACTCTTGATTCAATGGGAGAAGGGCAACCCTAATACAGGGGAATGCTCCCTTCCTCTTCAGCACTCGTGGTTGTTAATAACCGCAACTCACTTAATCATAGAATCACAGAATCATAGAATATCAGGGTTGGAAGGGACCTCAGGAGGTCATCTAGTCCAACCCCCCGCTCAAAGCAGGACCAATCCCCAATTAAATCATTCCAGCCAGGGCTTTGTCAAGCCTGACCTTAAAAACTTCTAAGGAAGGAGACTCTACCACCTCCCTAGGTAACGCATTCCAGTGTTTTACCACCCTCCTAGTGAAAAAGATTTTCCTAATATCCAACCTAAACCTCCCCCACTGCAACTTGAGACCATTACTCCTTGTCCTGTCCTCTTCTACCACTGAGAATAGTCTAGAACCATCCTCTCTGGAACCACCTCTCAGGCAGTTGAAAGCAGCTATCAAATCCCCCCTCATTCTTCTCTTCTGCAGACTAAACAATCCCACTTCCCTCAGCCTCTCCTCATAAGTCATGTGTTCCAGACCCCTAATCATTTTTGTTGCCCTTCGCTGGACTCTCTCCAATTTATCCACCTCCTTCTTGTAGTGTGGGGCCCAAAACTGGACACAGATGAGGCCTCACCAATGTCGAATAGAGGGGAACGATCACGTCCCTCAATCTGCTCGCTATGCCCCTACTTATACATCCCAAAATGCCATTGGCCTTCTTGGCAACAAGGGCACACTGCTGACTCATATCCAGCTTCTCGTCCACTGTCACCCCTAGGTCCTTTTCCACAGAACTGCTGCCTAGCCATTCGGTCCCTAGTCTGTAGCTGTGCATTGGGTTCTTCCGTCCTAAGTGCAGGACCCTGCACTTATCCTTATTGAACCTCATCAGATTTCTTTTGGCCCAATCCTCCAATTTGTCTAGGTCCCTCTGTATCCTATCCCTGCCCTCCAGCGTATCTACCACTCCTCCCAGTTTAGTATCATCCGCAAATTTGCTGAGAGTGCAATCCACACCATTCTCCAGATCATTTATGAAGATATTGAACAAAACCGGCCCCAGGAATGACCCCTGGGGCACTCCACTTGATACCGGTTGCCAACTAGACATGGAGCCATTGATCACTACCCGTTGAGCCCGACAATCTAGCCAACTTTCTACCCACCTTATAGTGCATTCATCCAGCCCATACTTCTTTAACTTGCTGACAAGAATACTGTGGGAGACCGTGTCAAAAGCTTTGCTAAAGTCAAGAAACAATACATCCACTGCTTTCCCTTCATCCGCAGAACCAGTAATATCATCATAGAAGGCGATTAGATTAGTCAGGCATGACCTTCCCTTGGTGAATCCATGCTAAATGTTCCTGATCACTTTCCTCTCATGTAAGTGCTTCAGGATTGATTCCTTGAGGACCTGCTACATGATTTTTCTGGGGACTGAGGTGAGGCTGACTGGCCTGTAGTTCCCAGGATCCTCCTTCTTCCCTTTTTAAAGATTGGCACTACATTAGCCTTTTTCCAGTCATCCGGGACTTCCCCCGTTCGCCACGAGTTTTTAAAGATAATGTCCAATGGCTCTGCAATCACAGTCGCCAATTCCTTCAGCACTCTCGGATGCAACTCGTCTGGCTCCATGGACTTGTGCACGTCCAGCTTTTCTAAATAGTCCCTAACCACCTCTTTCTCCACAGAGAGCTGGCCATCTACTCCCCATGTTGTGATGCCCAGCGCAGCAGTCTGGGAGCTGTCCTTGTTAGTGAAGACAGAGGCAAAAAAAGCATTGAGCACATTAACTTTTTCCACATCCTCTGTCACTAGGTTGCCTCCCTCATTCAGTAAGGGGCCCACACTTTCCTTGGCTTTCTTCTTGTTGCCAAAATACCTGAAGAAATCCTTCTTGTTACTCTTGACATCTCTTGCTAGCTGCAGCTCCAGGTGCGATTTGGCCCTCCTGATTTCATTCCTACATGCCCGAGCAATATTTTTATACTCTTCCCTGGTCATATGTCCAACCTTCCACTTCTTGTAAGCTTCTTTTTTATGTTTAAGATCCGCTAGGATTTCACCATTAAGCCAAGCTGGTCGCCTGCCATATTTACTATTCTTTCGACTCATCGGGATGGTTTGTCCCTGTAACCTCAACAGGGATTCCTTGAAATACAGCCAGCTCTCCTGGACTCCTTTCCCCTTCATGTTAGTCCCCCAGGGGATCCTGGCCATCCGTTCCCTGAGGGAGTCGAAGTCTGCTTTCCTGAAGTCCAGGGTCCGTATCCTGCTGCTTACCTTTCTTCCCTGCGTCAGGATCCTGAACTCAACCAACTCATGGTCACTGCCTTCCAGATTCCCATCCACTTTTGCTTCCCCCACTAATTCTACCCGGTTTGTGAGCAGCAGGTCAAGAAAAGCGCCCCCCCTAGTTGGCTCCTCTAGCACTTGCACCAGGAAATTGTCCCCTACGCTTTCCAAAAACTTCCTGGATTGTCTATGCACTGCTGTATTGCTCTCCCAGCAGATATCAGGAAAATTAAAGTCACCCATGAGAATCAGGGCATGCGATCTAGTAGCTTCCGTGAGCTGCCGGAAGAAAGCCTCATCTACCTCATCCCCCTGGTCCGGTGGTCTATAGCAGACTCCCACCACTACATAACTCTTGTTGCACACACTTCTAAACTTAATCCAGAGACACTCAGGTTTTTCTACAGTTTCGTACCGAAGCTCTGAGCAGTCATACTGCTCCCTTACATACAGTGCTACTCCCCCACCTTTTCTGCCCTGCCTGTCCTTCCTGAACAGTTTATAACCATCCATGACAGTACACCAGTCATGCGAGTTATCCCACCAAGTCTCTGTTATTCCAATCACGTCATAATTCCTTGACATCACCAGGACCTCCAGTTCTCCCTGCTTGTTTCCAAGGCTTTGTGAATTCGTATATAAGCACTTGAGATAACCTGCTGATCGCCCCTCATTCTCAGTATGAGGCAGGAGCCCTCCCGTCACAGACGTTCCTGCCTGTGCTTCCTCCCGGTATCCCGCTTTCCCACTTACCTCAGGGCTTTGGTCTCCTTCCCCCGGTGAACCTAGTTTAAAGCCCTCCTCACTAGGTTAGCCAGCCTGCTCGCAAAGTTGCTCTTCCCTCTCTTCGTAAGACGGAGCCCGTCTTTGCCCAGCACTCCTCCTTCATGGAACACCATCCCATGGTCAAAGAATCCAAAGCCTTCTCTCCGACACCACCTGCGTAGCCATTCATTGACTTCCATGATTTGACGGTCCCTGCCCTGGCCTTTTCCTTCCACGGGGAGGATGGACGAGAACACCACTTGCACCTCAAACTCCTTTATCCTTCTTCCCAGAGCCACGTAGTATGCAGTGATCCGCTCAAGGTCATTCTTGGCAGTATCATTGGTGCCCACATGGAGAAGCAGGAAGGGGTAGCGATCCGAGGGCTTGATGAGTCTCGGCAGTCTCTCCGTCACATCGCGAAACGTAGCCCCTGGCAAGCAGCAGACTTCTCGGTTTTCCCGGTCAGGGCGGCAGATAGATGACTCAGTCCCCCTGAGGAGAGAGTCCCCGACCACCACCACCCTCCTCTTTCTCTTGGGAGTAGTGGTCGTGGAACCCCCCATCTCAGGACAGTGCATCTCATGCCTTCCAACCAGCGGAGTTTCCCTCTGCTTTCTCCCCCCAGACATATCATCTGGTCCACTCTCCGCAAAGGTACCTGTGGAGAGAACATGAAAGCGGTTAGTTACCTGTGTCCGCGTTGCTGGAACCCGGACATTCCGCTTACCTCTTCTGGAGGTCACATGTTGCCAAGCTTCTTCACTGGCCTCTTGGCTCCACTGTGCAACCTGCTCTAAATCTTTAGAGCTTTGTGCCCGTAGAAGCATATCCGGACTTTTGTCCAGAAAATCCTCAGTTTCTCGTATGCAACGCAGGGTCGTTATCTGTTGCTCCAGACCTTCAATCTTCTCTTCCAATATGGAGACCAGCTTGCACTTTGTACAGACAAAGTCGCTTCTGTCCTGTGGAAGAAAGACAAACATGGCACATCCAGTGCAGGTCACAACAGCTGAACCCCCCCCTTCCATATCACCTTCCTACTATGAGCTTCCTCAGAGAAGTTGGCAAGATGTAAGCCTCACTGGGCTCACTCCAGACGAACTCCCAGGCAAACTCCTGCTATGTGCTAAGGGCTGCTCTGCTGTGTGCTGCTCCTTCTTGTAGTGTGGGGTCCAAAACTGGACACAGTACTCCAGATGAGGCCTCACCAATGTCCAATAGAGGGGAACGATCACATAGAATCATAGAATCATAGAATATCAGGGTTGGAAGGGACCCCAGAAGGTCATCTAGTCCAACCCCCTGCTCAAAGCAGGACCAATTCCCAGTTAAATCATCCCAGCCAGGGCTTTGTCAAGCCTGACCTTAAAAACCTCTAAGGAAGGAGATTCTACCACCTCCCTAGGTAACGCATTCCAGTGTTTCACCACCCTCTTAGTGAAAAAGTTTTTCCTAATATCCAATCTAAACCTCCCCCACTGCAACTTGAGACCATTACTCCTCGTTCTGTCATCTGCTACCATTGAGAACAGTCTAGAGCCATCCTCTTTGGAACCCCCTTTCAGGTAGTTGAAAGCAGCTATCAAATCCCCCCTCATTCTTCTCTTCTGCAGGCTAAACAATCCCAGCTCCCTCAGCCTCTCCTCATAACTCATGTGTTCCAGTCCCCTAATCATTTTTGTTGCCCTTCGCTGGACTCTCTCCAATTTATCCACATCCTTCTTGAAGTGTGGGGCCCAAAACTGGACACAGTACTCCAGATGAGGCCTCACCAATGTCGAATAGAGGGGAACGATCACGTCCCTCGATCTGCTCGCTATGCCCCTACTTATACATCCCAAAATGCCATTGGCCTTCTTGGCAACAAGGGCACACTGCTGACTCATATCCAGCTTCTCGTCCACTGTCACCCCTAGGTCCTTTTCTGCAGAACTGCTGCCTAGCCATTCGGTCCCTAGTCTGTAGCTGTGCATTGGGTTCTTCCGTCCTAAGTGCAGGACCCTGCACTTATCCTTATTGAACCTCATCAGATTCCTTTTGGCCCAATCCTCCAATTTGTCTAGGTCCTTCTGTATCCTATCCCTCCCCTCCAGCGTATCTACCACTCCTCCCAGTTTAGTCGTCCGGCCCCATGGACTTGTGCACGTCCAGCTTTTCTAAATAGTCCCTAACCGCCTCTATCTCCACAGAGGGCTGGCCATCTCTTCCGCATTTTGTGATGCCCAGCGCAGCAGTCTGGGAGCTGACCTTGTTAGTGAAAACAGAGGCAAAAAAAAAACATCCCTCGATCTGCTGGCTATGCCCCTACTTATACATCCCAAAATGCCATTGGCCTTCTTGGCAACAAGGGCACACTGTTGACTCATATCCAGCTTTTCGTCCACTGTCACCCCTAGATCCCTTTCCGCAGAACTGCTGCCTAGCCATTCGATGCCTAGTCTGTAGCGGTACATTGGATTCTTCCGTCCTAAGTGCAGGACGCTGCACTTATCCTTGTTGAATCTCATCAGATTTCTTTTGGCCCAATCCTCCAATTTTTCTAAGTCCCTCTGTATCATATCCCTACCTGCCACCGTATCTACCACTCCTCCCAGTTTAGTATCATCCGCAAATTTGCTGAGGGTGCAATCCATACCATCCTCCAGATCATTAATGAAGATATTGAACAAAACCGGCCCCAGGACCGACCCTTGGGGCACTCCACTTGATACTGGCTGCCATCCAGACATGGAGCCATTGATCACTACCCGTTGAGCCCGACAATCTAGCCAACTTTCTACCCACCTTATAGTGCATTCATCCAGCCCATACTTCTTTAACTTGCTGACAAGAATACTGTGGGAGACCGTGTCAAAAGCTTTGCTAAAGTCAAGAAACAATACATCCACTGCTTTCCCTTCATCCACAGAACCAGTTATCTCATCATAGAAGGCGATTAGATTAGTCAGGCATGACCTTCCCTTGGTGAATCCATGCTGAATGTTCCTGATCACTTTCCTCTCATGTAAGTTCTTCAGGATTGATTCCTTGAGGACCTGCTACATGATTTTTCCGGGGACTGAGGTGAGGCTGACTGGCCTGTAGTTCCCAGGATCCTCCTTCTTCCCTTTTTTAAAGATGGGCACTACATTATCCTGGCCCTTGGAGAAATATGACCCCGTTATCAGCACTGAGGAGGAACGTAGTCCTAGACTTGAGCTCACAGAGGAGTCGGGTCTCCTGATACTGGGAGGCACAATCTAAAGTGGAGGACATGTGACTGCCCCATGTGTCTCCTCTGCCCAGCGACCCCCGCCCTCGGACTAGCTTGGCTCCTGTCCCTGGCAGCCAGGTCTGGGCAGGGGGCAGCCCGTCGCTGCCACGTCCCCAGTCAGGTTCTCTCAGGCAGCCGCCGTGCTGCACAGAGCAGTGACCTGGAGTGGTTGGCATGAAAAGCAGGTGGTCCTGCCCGCTCCGTTCCCTGCCCAGCTGCCAGGAGCCGAGCACGCTGGGGGGGCGGGTGCAGCGGGAGAAGGATGGAGCCCCTCTTCCTGACTCCCTGGCAGGCCAAGCAGAAACTGGGGGGGGGTGGGCGCCACTTGACCCCACATGCTACCCTACGCATCGCTTATGCTTGAGCTGCACACAGTAAGCATGGCAGGTGGAGGTCCCTAAAGCCAAATCCTGCTCCCATTGAACTCAGTGAGAGCAGAGTCTCTGTCTTCGATGGGTGGCAGGCCTGGGCCTTTAAAGATATCACATCTTGCCAGGCTGCATAGTTACTATATGACTGGGGCTCCTAGGTGCATGCTAATAGCAATAATAAACAAACAACAATACCTATCCTGTATGTAATGCTTTCCATCAGCAGATCTCAAAGCACTTTACAAAGGAGGTCAGTATTATGTGTTATTTCTCCCTACGTGTCTTTAATATACACACATATATATACACACACACACAAAATTACCACCACTGCATTAAAATGCTCTTAGGAGTCTGATTAAAAGCCAGGATTGAATTTCTAGCCCTCCCACTGGGAGTTTTCCCATTGACTTCAGTTGGAACAGGATCTGCCCCCCGAAGAATAAGGAATTTCATAGTTTCATGGTTGTTCCATCGTTAAGCTACTGTTGCTTTTAGGATTTGCTGCATATTGAGGGCTGAATTTTCAGCAACCTGAATATGGGCACATCTCTTTAAGTGTGTCTAGCTTAGGCGTGTAAATACCCTGACTTGCACACCTACCCCAGGATATTTGCACACATCTGACTGGCACAAAAGTGTGCATGCATGTATTTGAGAATTCACCCTTTAGCAGGATAACACACTCTTTTGAGACCACCAAAAGGATTTGGAACAGCCATGCCTGGGAAGGAGAGAGCAGCAGCTGGGAATAGGATTGTCTTGGGTTTTGTAGAGTTTTCATTTTAGAGAGACATAGTCAGAGGCATTTAGCCATATGGAGTGGAAATCTATCAACTTCATGAAAACGTGTTAGTCTCTAAGGTGCCACAAGTCCTCCATTTCTTTTTTAGGGGCATTCCACTCACTCCTAATTCCTGTCAGTCTTTATTCCCTATTGGATAACACAGCTGGCACCCATCGGCGTTATGTTTTCACTCTCATGCAGTAAGCCTGTTTTCCAGGAGACCACTTAGGGAATCTATAAACTTGACTCAGCTACGTTTACAGCCAAAAAGCTTGAGACTTATTCCAAATCACCAGCCTTGACGTTTGAATGTATCCCTTTGTCACCTCATACGCAGTATTGACAACCGCAGACATTCAAAACCCATGGGTCAGGCCCCCCAAAAACGTGAGACTGGCTGAAAAAAATCATGAGATTTAAATAATAATATGTTTGATTTCTTTTTAGTTCCCTGCTGTGTGTTGAGCCTTTAGGGTGCATGGTTTTAAGCTTTTCCCTACAACCAGGAAGTCTAAAAATCTGCCTTTTTTTTTTTTTAAATGTAAACTGAGTTCTGCAGCTGGGGCTTTAAGACCGAGAATAAATATCACAAGATTCAAGGTCTGATCATGAGAGCTGGCAACACTGCTATGACAACGGCACAGAATCACAGAACAAGTCAATTCCTCTACCGTAGAACAAGGATCTTTATTAGAATAAGGGAAACACTCGTACCCCTAAAGCTCTCTGCTTTGGCTTCACTGCAGTGCATCTACCCAGACTCTGCCCCAGTCTCCCTCTTGCCTGGCTTCAGGTACCCACATCCTCAGACCTGTCTTCCTTTCTGAGCAGTTTTCTGCTTCAGCATTAATTGCCACTAAACTTTAAAAAGACCATAGAACCATAGAAATGGAAGGGACCTTGAGAGGTCAGCAAATCCAGCCCCCTGTGTCGAGGCAGGACCAAGTGAACCTAGACCATCCCTGAGAGGTGTTCATCCAACCTGGCCCTGCTCTGGAGATAATGGGACCATGTGGGAAAATATAATCATGTGGGATTATGAGATAAACCTTTAACTAGGTTATTGATTGAATGACTTTTTGGCCCAGAGTTCTTTCCACTGCAGCTCACTGTGTGCGCGATGGAGAGAAAGTGCACTTTCTTGAACTGGAGCAGACCAAAATATTTTAACTGTCTCCCTACAACAGCTGTGCCAGCCTGAGATCAGATAGACTGCTGTAAATTCAAACAAAGTCCATTGGTTTCAATAGAACCAGGTTGGGTTGTCCACTGGTCTACACGTAGGGTGACCAGACATCCTGATATAGGCAACTATCCCCCTAAACTCGCTATCTGGAAACAGAAGGGGGGACTCCTACCTTCTTGACCAGCAGGAGTGGGATGAGGGACCCTTCTCTGGTCAGGAGGCAGCTGCGGACGCTCCCTTGCGTGGGGGAACCCATGGGTCGGAGGGGCAAGAAGGGCCTTGGCCAACCCCTGATGAGGTCCCTTTGCTCTGGACATGCTGGCCTGAGGCCATGGGAGGCATCTGGAGAACATGGCGGGGATATGTCATGCGGCTATCATTTTTGTGAAGTTAAGGATTTGACTGGAGGTGTCAGGCTGCTGAAGCAGAGCCATGGCAGAGGAGGTCACAAGGTAGGATTCATTTGCACACTGTTTATCTAGGAAAAAAAGCCTGGAGTTTCCTCTGCATCCCACGGACTGGTGTGCTGGGAGGTTGCCAATCAGTATGGCCAACATCTGCTGCACGAGGGGCCGAGCGACAGCAAGCCTTGATTTTGGCCATTTGCAAATATAAAAAGGCTTCAAACCCACATGACTATCCAGAGTGGCCACCAGCCAGTGTGTTGTTTAGCCGGGGGATGGACCTAAAGCATCTGCGCTCATCTGACATGCTTGTTGGCTCGTGTCTGCTTCAGAATTCTAGCCTGCAGCCCTTCAAGGATGTATCCTTCAAGTGAAAGTGACTGAGCTTGTTTGCTCGAGCTGGGCATCAGGGGCTGCGTTTCCCTATTTGCATTTGCTCACTGCAAAGGTATGCAGATCAGCCACTAGGGAAATCAGCCCCCGGCAGAAGAGCTGTAGTTGAATTCTTGGGTAAGCCAGAGAAAGTTCGAGGGAGGCTGTGGGGTTTGCATGGGGATACAGCACTCTGATCACTGGCGTTTGAGAGTCTGGAACTCACTGCAAGCCCCCCTCTTGCTGGAAATATTCAAGGCACCCATGTGTCTCCCTGGCAGGGAGTGATGGGGTCACAGAAAGGGGACCTGTGACCAGGTGGCCTTCAGGGGCCAGAGGGGGAATTTCTTCCCACCCACAGAGGTTTCCAACCAGAAAGACCATAGCTTAGAAAGGTGGCCAGTTTGTAGGGGCCTGTAGTGGCCTTGGCACCCGCCTCTCACAAGCGGCCCCCTGGCCCAGGGTTTTCTCGGCAGATCTTCAGCAATTCAGCCCTCTGGCCGAACACACTGTCCCCCCTTTCTGGGGTATACAGTCCTGAGTTCTTATCATGCCCTGGTATGGGCTGTGTGACGGGTTGGGTCACAGAAACTCCCTCAAGACGGTCACTAGGTGTGCTGGGATACCACTGAGAACACCCACCCCCCCGCCAGAAAAGGCTTCCCTCCACTCCCATCTTGCTGAGCTAGACACACCAGTCTGCTCCAGCAGAGACCAAGAGGTTGGGCCACACCCCCCAGCTGTTCACAGCAACTAAGATTCACTTAGCCCAGGGGTTTCTCAGTTAACAGGGACTTTTCCAGCACCCACTATTCAGTCTTTCTGGGAGCCTAACCCCAAAATAAATCCGTTTTACTCTGTATAAAGCTTAGACAGGGTAAAGTCATAAATTGTTCATCCTCTATAGCACAGAGAGATATGCACAGCTGTTTGCTCCCTGGTATTAATCACTGACTCTGGGTTAATAAACAGAAGTGATTTTATTAATTATAAAAAGTAGGATTTAAGTGGTTTCAAGTAATGACAGACAGAACAAAGTAAGTTACCAAGCAAAACAAAACAAAACACGCAAGTCTTAGCCTAATATATTAAGAAACTGATTACAGATGAACTCTCACCCTCAGAGATGTTCCAATAAGCTTCTTTCACAGACTGGACTCCTTCCTAGTCTGGGCCCAATCCTTTTCAGACCAATGTTGTAGTTTATGGGCTGGGTCCAGCAATCACTCACACTCCTGTAGTTACTGTCCTTTGTTGCAGTTTCTTTCAGGCATCTCTTTGGGGTGGAGAGGCCATCTCTTGAGCTAGCTGAAGACAAAATGGAGAGGCTTCCAGGGCCTTTTATATTCTCTTTTGTGGGTGGAAACCCCTTTGTTCTGCTGTGCAAAATCACAGCAACAAGATGGAGTTTGCAGCCATCTGGGCTAGTTACACATCCATGAATGATTCAGCTTTTTGCAGGCCAACGCCATTGTTCACATGTTACCTTGAATGTTCCCAAGAAGGCTCCTCATATGTGGACTGGAGTCTCCAAGGTCCATTGTCAGTTAAGTGTTTCTTGATTGGGCATTTAATCTGAAGAGTCCCTTCACAATAAGTTGGCCAAATGCATCACTGGTGCTACTTAGAATGAAACACACTGAGATACAAGTACATAGCCAACATTCACAACTTTAAATATAAAAAAAGATACAAGTAGGATGAATATATTCAGTGGAACATAACCTATCTCTGCAAAGGTTACATGGCATATTTAGCATAAAACATATTCCAGTTAGGTCATATTTACACTCATAAGCATATTTCTACAAAGCATTATGGGGTGCAGCATCACAGACCATAGCTTTTAGGCTACTTCCCAATGGCACTGCTGTCTTCAACCACCCAGCTGGGACCCATCTCAGTAACCTCAGCTAGTGTCCTGTGCAGCAGCCCTCCCTGGGCTCAGTCTGAAACCAAACCAGCAGGGACCATCTCAGTACCCCTGTCTGGTTCTGTGCTGAGTCACCCTGGGCTCAGCCTGCCTACACTGACCTTTTGATGGTCCTGCTGCTCATCCTATCTGGCCAGCCAGCCACCTGGTCTTTGGTAACCTTCCCTGAGCTCAGTTCTACCTAGTGAGCTCTCTGTGGTCCTGCTGCTTATCTAGCCAGCCAGACACCCAGTTCTCCCTTGTCAAGCTCTACACAGGAACTGAAGGCTCAGCTCTGCTGCTTGCCTTTTATCTGGTCCTTCTGGCCCTTTATTGGTTGCTCCTGCAGCCCCTCTGATTGGCCACTCCTCTGCAGCCACTCTAGGCTGCCTGGAGGACTTCTCGCTGCTCTGTTCTGGGGCAGGGTGATGCAGGGTTGCAAGACCTCCAGCAGGGAGCCTCTGAACTTAGTCCACCCTGCCACAGAGCCTCTTATTCAGTAGCCATGCTTTGGGCTTCTCCAGAACCTTTAATTCAGAGCTCTCCAGGCTCCTAAAGCCATGCGCCTTGTAAAACTCGCAGAGATTGTTATGCCCATTTTACAGAGGGATTAAACTGCAGCATAAAGGAGTTAGGAGTGTGGTTCAACAAGTCAGTGGCAGGGAAGAGAACCCAGGTGTTCTGACTCCTATTCCCAGCCTAGGCTCTTTGAGAAGCCAAAAGAGGCAAGGCTAGCTTTGCCCCTCCTAGGACTATATTCTGTTCAGGTTCTGATATGGGACCTATCACCATGGTATCTATTTCTTTCTAATTAGGAGTGGTTTACCAGGAGCTCTCTGGCTGGCCCGATTTACTTACAAAGTGCCCTCACTGCTTTCCTTTGCACTTGCAGTATGCTGGCCGTGCTAGCAGGCCTCCAAAAGAGTTGATGCATCACAACTCTCTCTGCTGAGCTACGGCAGGAGCTAAGCGTGTACCTTTCTCCTATATAGTCTCTCGAAGACCACATCAAACAGCCCTGCTTGTGTTGTGTGGTACTTTGGCACCAGAATTTCCATACAGCAGCCCTTTCAGTTTCTTTGTGTTGTCTCCCAAGTCTTCTGTTCTCGCTCTTCCTTTCCTTAGGTCACCCCACATTCATGTTCCCTTCTGTCTGCCTGAAGCTTTTTTCCCCTTCCTCCATCTCATCACCCTCTCCTCTTCATTGCCCCTTTAGGCCCTCCTCCATTCACCTCCACTTGCCCCCCCTCAAATTCACTCCTCACCCTGGAGGAGGGAAGTTGCTGATAGGGCCGCTCCTGGGATCTTGCTTCCTGCAGTTGCCAGGGGGTGCTACAGGGACGCAGGTCTCTTCTTAGAATCATAAAATCATAGAAGATTAGGGTTGGAAGAGACCTCAGGAGGTCATCTAGTCCAACCCCCCGCTCAAAGCAGGACCAACCCCAACTAAATCATCCCAGCCGGGGGTTTGTCAAGCTGGGCCTTAAAAACCTCTAAGGAGGGAGATTCCCCCACCTCCCTAGGTAACCCATTCCAGTACTTCAGCACCCTCCTAGTGAAATAGTGTTTCCTAATATCCAACCTAGACCTCCACACTGCAACTTGGGACCATTGCTCCTTGTTCTGTCATCTGCCACCACTGAGAACAGCCTAGATCCATCCTCTTTGGAAGTCCCTTTCAGGTAGTTGAAAGCAGCTATCAAATCCCCCCTCACTCTTCTCTTCTGCAGACTAAATAACCCCAGTTCCCTCTTGAACCTTCTGGTGGTGAAGGTTCTCCACTGTTCCCTGAAGGGAAGAGGCAGCAAGGACAGATGTGGAAGGGGCACCTCTCCTCCTCCCGTTACATGCTGCTGCTGCCCCACATACTGGTCAGGCTCCATCCCCACCAGCTTCTCTCACTGTCTTGTGAGCAAGTGTAAAAGCTCTCCCCCTCCTCTTACCCATGCCCCTCCACACTTTAACCCTGGGGCAGAGCCATGAGCAGATCCCTGGAGCCCCCGTCTAGTGCTGAGTGCTGTCAGTCCCTCTTTCCTGCCTGGCAGTGGGGTTGATAACGACCAGTCCCCACCGACTCAGCACAGAATGGATTTCCAGCTGCCACTCAGGGCACGTCTACACTGTGGGCGCTACAGTGGTACGGCTGCAGTGCTGCGTGTGTGTTGCTGTAACTCCGTAGTGTCGATCGAAGGGGTCTTTCTGTTGGTGTAGAAAATCCACCTCCCTGAGCAATGGTAGTTAGGCTGATAGAAGAATCCCTCTGTCGACCGAACCATGTCTCCACCGGGGGTTAGGCTGACGTAACTACAGTGCTCAGGGGGTGTGAATATTTCACACCCCTGAGTGATGTATCTAGGTCAGTCTAAGTCTCAAGTGTAGAGCAGGGCTCAGCTGTGAATACCCCCATTATGCCCTGAACCAGCAGCCTCTCCTGGCAAAGAAAACCAAAAGTAATGCAGCTCACCTTCAGCTATAGATCCCTACTCCACCCCCTCCCCACTGCGCCACACCCAGCCCCCTAAAGTATTCTCCCCCCACAGGAGCAATGCAAACATTAAGTTATGAGGCTGTGATTTGGCTGAATCTGGACCACCTGTGACTTGAGGCTCCAGCCAGTGACCAACATTGATTTTCTTTCCCCTACCTCCTTTTTGGTGCAGGCCGTTTGATTTATAACGTTATTATTAAAAAAACAACTAAGATCCTACGATTACTATTTCAATAGCCTATTGATCTCCCCCACCTTGCTTCCTTGCGCCGTTCTCCTGAAGCTACCCTCCCTATGGTTTATTTTGATGTATATATTCTTAAACTGATGCTTTACTCGTCTATGAATCATCCCAGCTGACAACGATATTATTAAACTATAAAGCATGGGGAACAGAGGGCAAGGGGATAGATTGATGTAGCAATCAATTACACATTGCTTAGAGCTGCTGTCACCTTGTGATCGATTGATATTTGGACCATATTGCCCAGTGGTACATGGAAAGCCCTTATGAGAGGTCAAGCCAAGACCCCCACATTCAGAAGGATGTACCATGACCCCATGCTGAGCTCTCAGTTAAAGGCTGGTGGATTTTTGCCATGCTGCTGCGTTAGTATCTTTCCAGGAGATCTAGTGGTCTCCAGAGCTCTGAGTTTCCTTCTTGAGGAATATAAGAGTCTCACATAGGAGTAGAACTTCATGTTGTAGACTGGACATAGTCAATCAGACTTAGTGCTTAGAGTGGGGAAAGGTTTCAGAGTAGCAGCCATGTTAGTCTGTATTCGCAAAAAGAAAAGGAGTACTTGTGGCACCTTAGAGACTAAGGTTCCTGGTCCTGCTTGCAGGCCAGGGAGCTCTGCAGGGAAGTGTGCAATCATAGTCAGTCTGGAAAGAACCAGATTAGAACAAGGTTGGGTGCGATGTACCACTCTGCCCTTGAGAGCAGCCTTATTTGTCTCTCTCTGGTTTCGGTTACTATGTGTTATCCTTCTGGATTCTAAGGGTAAAAGTAGTTGCAAGAGTATTTGATGTTTTTATTTAACTTCTCTGTTCTCATGAAAATAACACTTGGAAAATTATCTTTTCAGCCACATTCTGAATAGATATGAGTGTGGCAAGATTGTGTCTGTCAAGGCCGGAGAGAAGGATGTCAAGATGCTGAGAGCCTGCATGAGAGTTTTAGTTGGGTGGGTGGATAGGAAATGCCAGATATCAGAGATGTTTTTGTAAGAGTTTAGACATAGCCCGAATGTGAGGAACTGTAGAGAGAAGCAAGTGTTATCTCTGTTCATATATTTAGTTTGTAAATAGAGCTCTGTGTGGATAGGAAATTTGTATCTGCATCCTATCTGCCATCTGCAAAAATAATCCACAGATATCCACACCCATGGATGCGTATATCTGCTGATATAAAGCAGATATCCACAGATTTTCAGGGCTTTGGTTATGAAATTTGGATCCACTTCCATCTGCAACCTGCAAAAATGGTCCATGGATATAAAGCAGATATCCCTGGATTTGCAGGGCTCTATTTGCAGGGCTCTATTGCAGGGAAGAGTATAAAAATATTGCTCGGGTATGTAGGAATGATATCAGGAGGGCCAAATCGCACTTGGAGCTGCAGCTAGCCAGAGATGTTAAGAGTAACAAGAAGGGTTTCTTCAGGTATGTTGGCAACAAGAAGAAAGCCAAGGAAAGCGTGGGCCCCTTACTGAATGAGGGAGGCAACCTAGTGACAGAGGATGTGGAAAAAGCTAATGAACTCAATGCTTTTTTTGCCTCTGTTTTCACTAACAAGGTCAGCTCCCAGACTGCTGCGCTGGGCATCACAAAATGGGGAAGAGATGGCCAGCCCTCTGTGGAGATAGAGGTGGTTAGGGACTATTTAGAAAAGCTGGATGTGCACAAGTCCATGGGGCCGGACGAGTTGCATCCGAGAGTGCTGAAGGAATTGGCGGCTGTGATTGCAGAGCCATTGGCCATTATCTTTGAAAACTCGTGGCGAACCGGGGAAGTCCTGGATGACTGGAAAAAGGCTAATGTAGTGCCAATCTTTAAAAAAGGGAAGAAGGAGGATCCGGGGAACTACAGGCCAGTCAGCCTCACCTCAGTCCCTGGAAAAATCATGGAGCAGGTCCTCAAAGAATCAATCCTGAAGCACTTGCATGAGAGGAAAGTGATCAGGAACAGCCAGCATGGATTCACCAAGGGAAGATCATGCCTGACTAATCTAATCGCCTTCTATGATGAGATTACTGGTTCTGTGGATGAAGGGAAAGCAGTGGATGTATTGTTTCTTGACTTTAGCAAAGCTTTTGACACGGTCTCCCATAGTATTCTTGTCAGCAAGTTAAGGAAGTATGGGCTGGATGAATGCACTATAAGGTGGGTAGAAAGCTGGCTAGATTGTCGGGCTCAACGGGTAGTGATCAATGGCTCCATGTCTAGTTGGCAGCCGGTATCAAGTGGAGTGCCCCAAGGGTCGGTCCTGGGGCCGGTTTTGTTCAAAATCTTCATAAATGATCTGGAGGATGGTGTGGATTGCACTCTCAGCAAATTTGCGGATGATACTAAACTGGGAGGAGTGGTAGATACGCTGAAGGGGAGGGATAGGATACAGAAGGACCTAGACAAATTGGAGGATTGGGCCAAAAGAAATCTGATGAGGTTCAATAAGGATAAGTGCAGGGTCCTGCACTTAGGACGGAAGAACCCAATGCACAGCTACAGACTAGGGACCGAATGGCTAGGCAGCAGTTCTGCAGAAAAGGAGCTAGGGGTGACAGTGGACGAGAAGCTGGATATGAGTCAACAGTGTGCCCTTGTTGCCAAGAAGGCCAATGGCATTTTGGGATTTATAAGTAGGGGCATAGTGAGCAGATCGAGGGACGTGATCGTCCCCCTCTATTCGACATTGGTGAGGCCTCATCTGGAGTACTGTGTCCAGTTTTGGGCCCCACACTACAAGAAGGATGTGGATAAATTGGAGAGAGTCCAGCGAAGGGCAACAAAAATGATTAGGGGTCTGGAACACATGACTTATGAAGAGAGGCTGAGGGAGCTGGGATTGTTTAGCCTGCAGAAGAGAAGAATGAGGGGGGATTTGATAGCTGCTTTCAACTACCTGAAAGGGGGTTCCAAAGAGGATGGCTCTAGACTGTTCTCAATGGTAGCAGATGACAGAACGAGGAGTAATGGTCTCAAGTTGCAGTGGGGGAGGTTTAGATTGGATATTAGGAAAAACTTTTTCACTAAGAGGGTGGTGAAACACTGGAATGCGTTACCTAGGGAGGTGGTAGAATCTCCTTCCTTAGAGGTTTTTAAGGTCAGGCTTGACAAAGCCCTGGCTGGGATGATTTAACTGGGAATTGGTCCTGCTTCGAGCAGGGGGTTGGACTAGATGACCTTCTGGGGTCCCTTCCAACCCTGATATTCTATAATTCTATGATTCTATTTGTAAGCTCTTGGGGCAGAGACTGTCTTTTTGTGATATGTGAGTATAAGCACAATGGGGCTCTGATTCCTGATCGGGGCATCTAAGCATCACCCCAATATAAATAATCATTCTAATAAAACACAAATTCTTTTCCAAAAATATTATAGGATAGATATTCTCTCAGTCTTGGCAGAGGCATAGTGAGGGAAGTTTGCATTCTCTTTGCACTTAGTTTGCAGACAAAAAGAGGATTTCAGTCTCGACTACTCAATCCATTTTGAATTAAGAAAGAAAATCCTAGTGGAATCACTATGAAAGTAGATCCACACAACTGTAGTTTGCTGGGCCTTTTCATGTACAGTGCGACATAAGCCAGAAGTGTTTTTATAATGTATGACAAATAATTCTGGCATCATGTATCTGTCAGACTAAACCCCCCTTCTTTACTGCAATGTAAGAGAAAGTTTTATTGATAAATTTCTCTGAAAATATGTCAGTCATTCATGAAACACTCATGAAAAGTCCTGAGCACGCTTCTGAATGAAGACATATGTGCACAAGGGAATATGGCCAAAGCAAGCAACATTCAAGATCTCTGATTCACCATGTTCTGCTTCCACTGAGCCGACTCATAAATCCTGGGCTAGGGTTTCAATATTTCAGTGTCAGGAAGAGACTAGTTATGCAATATTTATGGTAATAAATCACAGCGTTAATGAGTGAAGCATAGAGAATTCAGAATATTTTTAGGAAACCAGTTTTATTTTTAAGCTGCTGCATACTCTGCCCAGAAGCAAGTCACATTTTGATTTTCCCCAATCATGGAAACTCCTCAGTCATCAGGGTCTGATTCAAATTTCATTGAAGTCAAGGATAGTCTTTTCATTGACTTCAATATACTTTGGATCAGGCCCTATATCAGCCCTTTTAATCTTCAAAGTGCTTTATGCATGTGAATTAACCTACCCTATTAATCACATCAAAAGGCCAATTAAAAGGCCAATAAGGAAGAAGAACTGAAAAGTTAGGAAATGCCAGCATTAAGGTTGTCTGTGCCACCTTAATTTAGCCCACTTGGGAAAATGCATGATAGTCTTGCTCAACATCAAATAGGAAGTCCCTAACAGAGACAAGAATAGAACCCGTCTCCCCAGAATCCCTGTCCAGTGCCTTAACCACAAGAAAACATCCTTTCTCTTCTTATAAGCCTTTACCTCGTTCATTGTCCATCCTGCCCATTGACTGTGGCAGGGACACTCTAGAATAAATAACATGTGATCATGTAATTAAAGGCTGCTTCGTAATGCATATGAAAAAAGCAGCTGATGCAAGGGTGCACATGCCACCAAAATCCTGGCATTTCCTGGCTTGACTTTGCCATCTTTGCATTCTTATAACAAAGTTTTTTTTGTATGTAATTTCCAAAGTTTTTATAAAAAGAATACACAAGCAAGCAGAGAAAGCAGAAGTTCTAGGTACCATGGGTAGCAGCACTGCAAACTTTCCCTACACTAGCCCTTCCAATGTGTTTCAACATTGCGTGGGCATCACCCCCTCTACTGCTAAAAGGGCAGTTCAGTCACTGTCTCAGTCTTTGTTCCTAAGAGATCCTCATTGCCACGGTTCAGGGTGCCTCTCTTGTGTTAATTTCAATGCAATAAATGGGCCCAGCGAGTCAAAGGCATTACCATGACCCCATCACTGTACAGCACTATGCAGTTAAACAAGGTTTGGGGTTTCAAGTACAGAGACCTTGATGGCCTGTTTAGTCCCATGGCAAACACACCATGAGAGGCACAGAAAAAGAAGGGAAAGGAGTTAAAGTATCTGAAATGTAAAGTGTTAAGTGAGGCTCTCATTTTAACAGTGCCCCTTGTACCTTTAGCTGTAGATCGTTTTTAGAAGGATGGTCCTCCTGTTTGACAGTCTCTCTGGTGGTATTAAAGATGGAAATAAATGTCCTTTCTGGAGGCGGAAAGAGAAGAAGTTAGTTGAGCTGAGCTGGAACTGTTGTGGTTGCTGTTTTTGTAAAAGCTCTATCCTGCTCCCTTAAAGACAGAGCAGGACAAAGCCACACAAAAGGGGAGAGAGGAGAACAGCAAAGATGGAGAACGCAGCTCCTGTCTCTGGTGCGGACTCTCACTTGCAACTTCACTACAGCAGAAACATCGGCACTATACACAGTCTGATCAGCCACTCTGAGACCTGGGAAACTTGTACCAAAATTGGGCTGCTTAAGGCAGTGCTTTTAGAAGCCATTCACGTCACAGGCTTCCAGTGGCATTGCAAAATATTCAGTCTTGGCCAGCTAAGAACGGCCACACTGGGTCAGACCAAAGGTCCATCCAGCCCAGTATCCTGTCTTCTGACAGTGGCCAATGCCAGGTGCTTCAGAGGGCATGAATAGAACAGGGAATCATCAAGTGATCCATCCCCTGTCACCCATTCCCAGCTTCTGGCAAACAGATGCTAGGAACACCATTCTGGCTAATAGACATTGCTGGACCTATCTGCCTAAGCCAGACTCTTGTTACACAGAAGGCAAAAGGAGCAGGATAGGAAAGAGAAGAAGTAAGGTGGGGAAGGAAAAGGCCACATGAGGGAAGAGGTGACAGCAGGAACCACGTCTCACATCCCAGGTGGTGTTTGGGATTCAACAGAAGCCAGCAGAGGTGGTGATGAAACCTGGGTCCCTCTCTTTGTCACGGTGTGGTCAAGACATCTCTAAGGATTAGGACCAGCTGGGTCCCAGGAGATGGTAGGGGTGGCAGCACAATGGTGAAGCTCTCCCCTTCTCGTTCCCGTTTCTCCAGCCAGTAGTTTAGTCATTTTAAGAACCCCCAAGTTGACTGCTAGGCAGAACAGCTTATCCCCTCAGTCAGGCTTAATTTTCAACACACCAGTTTTGGTCCATTGATTTCCAGTCTCGTACTCTTTTTGTTTACCAGACGGGTTCTTAACAGTCTTTAAATTATATCAGGAGGCTTTTTTGGTTGGGCTAATTCAGTCTTTTTGTCTCCCTTTTTGCACCTTTCCCATCCACATTTGTTTGCATAGAAATTGGGAACATTTTCTAAACTTCTATCCACGTTCCCAGAGTTGAGCTCGCAATTGGGGTAGGCCCACCAGGTCCCAGTTATTACAACACCTCACAAACATCAATAAATGTATCCTCACAACAATGGTGACAGCTGGCCTGCTATGACTGCTGCTTATCATGTTGACCTGTGTAGTCTCAGGGTTTCTTTGTGCTCCCCAGTCTGTCTATCTGTTATGTTTTGTCTTATGACTCATTCCAAGATGAAAGCTTCCAGAAAACCTTTGACAGGTCCTCCACCAAAGGCTCGTAAGCAAAGTAAGGAGTCATGGGATAAGAGGGAAGGGCCTCTCATGTATCAGGCTATAAGATAGGAAACGAAGGGTAGGAATAAACCAATGCTTTTCACAGTGGAGATAGAGAAATAGCAGGGTGCCCCAAGGATCTGTTCTGGGACCAGGGCTGTTCAACATATTCATAGATGATCTGGAAAAAGGGGTAAACAGTCAGGTGACAAAGTTAACAGACTATGGAGAATTACTCAAGATAGTTAAGTCGAAAGCAGACTGTGAATAATTACAAAGGGATCTCACAAAACTCGGTGACTGGGCAAAAAAATTGCAGATGAAATTCAATGTTGATAAATGCAAAGTAATACACATTGGAACAATGGTTCTCAAACTTTTGTATTGGTGACCTCTTTCACAAACCAAGCCTCTGAGTGCAACCCCCCTTATAAGCGAGAAACACTTTTAAATATATTTAAAAACCATTATCAATGCTGGAGACAAAGCAGGGTTTGGGGTGGAGGCTGACAGCTTGCGACCCCTCATGTAATAACCTTGCGATGCCCTGAGGGGTCCCGACCCCCAGTTTGAGAACCCCTGCACTGGAAACATAATCCCAATGATAAAATTGGAGTCTAAATTAGCTGTTACCGCTCAAGAAAGAGATCTTGGAGTCATGGTGGCCAGTTCTCTGGAAACATCTGCTCAGTGTGCAGCAGCAGTCAAATGTTAGGAGCCCTTAGGAAAGGGATAGATAATAAGACAGAAAATATCATAAAGCCACTATAGAAAGCCATGGTACGCCCACACCTTGAATACTGTGATCGCCCCATCTCAGAAAAGATAGATTGGAAAAAATACAGACAAGAGCAACAAAAATGATTCGGGGGATGGAACAGCTTGCACATGAGGTGAGATTAAAAAGACTGGGACTTTTCAGCTTGGAAAAGAGACGATTGAGGGGAACTATGACAGAGGTTTATAAAATCATGACTGGTGTGGAGAAAGTGACTCAGGACGTGTTATTTACTCCTTCACATAAAACATGAACCAGGGGTCACTCAATGACATTAATAGGCAGCAGGTTTAAAACAAACATACGGAAGTACTTCTTCACACAACACACAGTCAACCTGTGGAACTCATTGCCAGGGGATGTTGTGAAGGATAAAAGTATAACTGGGTTAAAAAAAGAATTAGATAAGTTCATGGAGGATAGGATCCATCAATGGCTATTAGCCAAGATGGTCAGGGATGCAACCCCATGCTCTGGGTGTCCCTAAATCTCTGACTGCTAGAAGCTGGAACTGGATGACGGGGGACAGATCACTTGATAAATTGCCTTGTTCTGTTCACTCCCTCTGAAGCAACTGGCATCAACCACTGTTGGAAGACAGGACACTGGGCTAGATGGACCATTGCTTTGACCCCATATGGCCATTCTTATGTTTTTGTGATCTTATGAATCATGGGATAGTGGGAGAGGAAACATGGGAGTTTTTGAGTTTGACTCCAAATCCCAGAATTCCAGTTGCTTCTGGCTGACTTCAGCTATATATCCCACGCTGAACAGTGAGAAACATCCCAGAATGCATGGAGCCCAGCAGCAAGGCAAAGCACCATGGGATACCCTCCCTCAATGCCATGGGCTTACTCCATACAATGTCCCTGCTTTGTACGCACAAGGATTCATATTGAAGCAGGAGACAGCTGACAGTGTGTATGCAATGATTGCAGACTATCTAAAGTGCACAAAAACCAGAGTGTGAATTAACCTCCCCTGCCAGGCAGACAGGGCCTTCAACTTGGCCCTTTGAGAAAGGGACTGTCTCTTTGTTCCATGTTTGCACAGCATCTACCACAATGAGGCCCGGATCCATGACTGCAGCTCTTAGGTGCTACGGCTAAACTATTACTACTAACAAACTCCCTGAGAATTAGGGGAATATAATCCCCTTGGTGCAGCTGAAGAACTGAGCCCCAGAGACGGGAAGGGACTTGCCCAAAGTCACAAGAGAGGCCTCTGGTAGAGCTGGGATTTGACAGGGGAGGGATTCTCCGGTAGCCAGGGGTCAATTCTCCTGCTCCATTAGAGGCTTCCTGTGTGACCTTGGGACTTTCAGTTGTGGAAACATTGCTGGAGGAGGCTCTGTGGCCTGTGCTGTGCAGGAGGCCAGATTACATGACCATAAACAGGCCTCGAAATCTGTGACCCCAGATGTCCCAAGTATTGGCCCCAGAATTTGAACCCAATGGCCGTCCTTCCTTCATTCTCCTTGCCTGCTCTGCTGGGACCGCGTGAGGATCTGAGTTGATGCCCGTTGTGATGGTGGTGGCTGTAATGTGTACACCTCCCTCCGAGGCGGTGGTCTGGTCACTTGTCTTGGTGGGGTTATTGCTGATCTTTAAGGTTGACTGAGACACTTTGATTGCTTCTTACAAAAATGCTGAAGATCTTGCAATTCTCTCCCCCCCCATCTTGTTTTATTTTTTTAGAGCTTAAAATTAACATTATTTCCACGGGGAGGCAGGAAAAATATTAGCCTCTTCCAGCTGTCTTAGGTCTGTACCGGCAAAGGGTTCAGTACAGTGGAGCTGAGTTTCTCTCTAATGGTTTCACTTTGCAGCTGTGTTAGAATGCTATTAACTCCTCTTTATGGGTTTTATCTTCAAGCCATTACTGTATACATTTCAACTAAGCCACGAAAATGATGATCCTCCTTCTAACTTGTCCTTGGAAGTCTGCCAGGGAATGTGAGTCTCTTGATAGGGCCAGCGTTCTCTTTGGAGGGAGCATCTGAGGATGGAAGCGTGTAGCTTTGCAGCTGTTCCAAGGTGAATGTGTGTGGGTATGGGTGGGTTGTGAGTCACGTGGCCTGTTGATTGCGTATGGGAAGAAGGAATTCATGGGCACCAGCACAGGTATGAAACAGGGAGGGAGAGTAGAAAGGGACTTGATCTGCCCAATAGAATCAGAGAAATGTAGGGCTGGAAGAGACCTCGAAAGGTGATCTAGTCCACCCCCCTGCACTGAGGCACAACCAGTAAACCTAGACCATCCCTGACAGGTGCTTGTCCAACCTCCAATGATGGGGATTCCACAACCTGCCTTGGAAACCTGTTCCAATACTTAACTACCCTTATAGTTAGAAAGTTTTTCTTAATATCTAACCTAAGCCTCTCTTGCTGCAGCCTTTAACATATTTGACAACTGTCAGATTCCCCCTCAGCTGCCTCTTCTCTTGGCTAAACACGTCCAATTCTTTCAGCCTTTCCTCACAGGTCAGGCCAGGTCAGGGCAGGGCAGGGCAGGTTTTCTAACCCTTTGATCATTTTCAATGCTCTCCGCTGGACTCGCTCCAGTTTGTCTATATCTTTCCTAAAGTGTGGCACCCAGCTCTGGACACAGCTCTCCATCTGAGACCTCCTCAGCGCCAAGGAGAGCGTGAGAGTTATCTCCTGAGTCTTACATACAAGGCTCCCCAGAATGAGATTAGCCTTTTTCACACCTGCATCCCACTTGTGACTCATATGCTCCCATGCAGCATCTGCCACAACACAGCTGGAGGGCACAGGCTGTGCTCGCTGCTCATGTTGCCACAGACGGTAGCTGCCTAAAAGCGAGCTGGGAGCATGAGGAGAAAGCCAGGTCCTTGTAGAAGAGTGGACTCAGGGCTAAAGCACGCCCCCTTGTGTCTGGTGCTCTCTTCTTGCACCCCTGGGTGATGACCACCTGGCCCTTGGTGGTCTGGCTCTTCTATTGACTCATCTCTTCATCCAGAACACTTAGTTCCCACCTACTAGAGTAACAGAAAGTCCAACAGAAACACATGTCCCATTGCCCTGTCCCACCTGCCACCCTTGATTCTCGGCCTGGTGGTCCATACGCCTTTTATCAGGGCTTCCTTACTCCTTATGTTAAAAGCTTCACACCACCTTCCCTGGAGAGCTCAGATCTTCTTCGACACTGGGCTCCAGTCCAGGGAACCTAGCAGGGGCAGCAAGGTTCCCTGCACCAGACTCCTTGCTTGTACCTCCCTGGACTTCTTCCTATCAAACCTTTCCATGGGCTTTCTCCTCACCCTGTAAGAGTCTTTTTGCTCCCTACAGGCCTCTTCACTCCCTACTACCAGGAGAGGGACTGCAGAGTGTCTCCCTGCAGCCTGCTTCGGCTCTAACTTCCTCTGTTTATAGCACCACCCACTTCTTCCCCAGTTGCGTTTCATCATTCCTTAGGCCAGGCTAACCTTCTAGGTACAACCAGATGGGCTAATTGGCCTCTCCAGCCCACACTGGACCTTTCCTCTCCTGTGTGGGGTAGCACCCCATCACACCTTCCTGTGTGCTGACTGGGCGCAGAGGGACGCACGACGGAGCTGTCACTCCTCTGCGTGCTACCCATGACATCCCAGTAGGAATTCCAGCTGCGTCATGCCGTGGCGTTGAAGAGCTCTGGATCAGTGAGGGGCCTGGTCCTATTGTGTCCTATTGTGACTTCGTGTTTAGCCCCCACTGTCAATGAGAGCCGAGCCGAGCCCATCCCCATGTGGAGGGGGACATGGGAGTGGCGAGGGCGGAGAGGCACGCTTAGAGGAAGAAAGCTATCCCTTCTACCCGGCAAAAATATTTTAAAAAGTAAAATCTGCATGGGGTTATTTGCAAGAGCGCCAATCTCTACAGCGGGCTGAGAAAGGGGGTGAAATTGTTACCACCATTTTTGTGGCTTTTGAAATCAAGCTTCCAAATTTCAATGAAAAACGTCATTGGGGGATGTCACAATGGTCTGGCCAACTCCACCGTGCTCCTCCTGGCTGGCTGGTGGCTTATTTCAAACTCAGCCTTTGAAACGGGATGATGGCCCAACGGTAGTTTCATTTCCACCTGCTGAACAACATCGGCTTCACTGAAGTCACTTATAGACTTCCACAGGGGGGGAAATGCAGACTTAAGCCTCTGTTCTCTCTCCCCTTCCCTTTTCAATAGCTTGAAGATATCGTTCTGAAAAGAAGATGCCATGAAATCCCTCAGAATGGGTCTCTCAGCCACAGAGCCCCACCCAGCTCAGGAATTGTTGTGGGAACCCATATACACAGCTGCGTTCCTTCCTTCACACTCCCTTGCCTTTTCCAGAGAGGCCCCAGCACAAATTGATTCATTATTATCATAGCATCTGGAGGCACCGGCTGAGCCCAGGCCCTTCTTGTGCTAGGTGCTGTACAGACACATGGTGAAGGATACGCCCTGTCCCAAAGAACTTAGACCCAGACCCTCAAAGGTATTTAGGTGCCTAACTCCCAGTGACTGAGGATCTGGACCTTACAGTCTAAATAGATCCGGAGAGGTGAAATGACTTGGCACATAGCAGCTCAGAGGCAGAGCCCAAAATATGCTGGAGGACTGGGTCACTGACTGAGAGAGGGAAGCAGCAAGCCTGTTGAAACCCCAGAACCACTCCCTGTCTCCAGAGTCCCAGCACTGGGCCTTACCCACTGGATCTCACTCCCTCTTCGGGAGAGTGTCTTTTCTTCCTGTTGTGTTGTGGGTCTCAATGACACTGGGTAGCCCAGGCGAGAGTGATGGAAGACTTTGTGGTGGAGGCAATGCCGATGCTCTTGCCCCCTCCCAGCCTCTCCCCCCATTGACTGTAACTCTGTAGGGTAGCACAGCCCTTCTTTTCCCTGTGCCTTTAAGAGCACAAGGCCCTGTTCTTATGGCAGAATTATTATTATTACGGATGCAGCCTGTGGCTCATAAAATCACAATGACTGCTCCGCTTCCTGCTTTGCAATTAGCGGAGATCATCTGTGGCACTAAACAGCGATTCGTATCGCACAGGAGTTAATCCGGATGGATAGCAAAGGCCAAGTGCCCGTGGATGCTGCTGTGGAATTATTACGATTATTTACTATTTGTATTATCCTGCAGAACCACAGGGGCTGAAATGCGGCTGACGATGTTTCTTCCTAAGCACCCCCAGCAAGTCATTTTGAGCGGGGGGGGCTTTAAATGTTTTTTTAATTGGTATTTTGTTTTCCAGTGGGAGGCGTATGTGGCTGCCATAGCAAAACAGTCCATATCACTGTCTGAACCCTAAAGAGCCTGAGTCACATTCCTGTTTGGTCCAGGGAAACAGAGTAATCCAAATATTTTGTTTGGATATCAGGATACTCCAGTGACCAGTGGGTCTCGGGAGATTTGGGGTTTACTCCTAGCTCTGCCGGTGACCAGGTGCATGCCTGTGGACCGTCACTTTTGGTGTGTCTCCATTGCACACTGACTGGTGGTGGTGTGTAAGGTACCATAGCTACATGCCACAGTGAAAGGCTCTGGCAGGGGGATACAGCAGGGAGAGGCTGCGACAGCTTCCAGCCATGGGGAAAAGCTCCCTAGGCAGGACACTACACTGCTCAAAGTAGCTGTGTAGAGGGGGATGCACTGCTTGGACATGTAGGGAGCCATGTAGGGGACATGCCTAAGGTTCTTCTCTGTCTCTGCTCACCTACGCAGTGCCTGAGTACTAATACATACCCATGCTGTATCCAACCCACACTACTGCTAGAAGTGTGGTTCCATCACCAATTAGGGCCCCAGTCAGCTCATACGGTTGCACATTAAACGTCAGCTGGCACCCGCGTTGCAGATTTCCAGGACACATTGACATCCACGGCGAACGCTCTGTCGAACGGTATGTTCAGGCGGGCAGTCTGGGAAACAGCAGCTGCTAACTGCCGAGCTCGAGAAATGTTTTTGAACTCCCCTTGTCCGACCCTTTTCGCTTAGGACCTCCAACGAGACCCCAAGAGAAAACAGTAGCAAGAGAAACAATGACCAGGAAGCTTTAAGAATGTGCAAGATGAAATAGGGAGCATTCCCCTCAGCTTACACATTCTTCACCTCCTAGGTTCTTGGAGTGTGTTACACTAGCATAAACTCCCTTACATGTCGGCGAGTGGGTGTAAACAGGTCTAAAGGGCCTGAGTGAGTCTTACATTAGTTTACATATCATTAAATTTGGCCCAGAGAGTGTCTGCTAGGGGACAGTCAGTGGTTTTAATGGCCTGTGATCAGCTCATGTTACTCCTCCTCTGTATAATTTGTAATAATGGGACACGATTCAATCCAAGAGACTATTTAATGTTACCTCAGGTACTCTCACCAATTTCATTTGGCTTGGATTAGCGGTGAGAAAGCAATTCTAGGAGTCAGGAAACGTGAGTCTAGTCTTAGCTCTGTTACTGACTCGAGATGATGACAAGTAAATTATTTCACCTCTCTGTGTCTCGGTTTGGCTGCTCTCTTGCCGACCTTCACTAATTGCTTTGAGAGTCTTGGGTGGAAGGTGCTACCTGGCTGCAGACTGTTGCTACCAATCTGTGGCCAGTGTTCAAATGCACTGGATTTTCATTCTGCTCTGTAGCCTTCTCAAGTAGCTTGGCAGCCGGAGAGGGGTGCTTGAAAAATTAAGTTTATTATTATAATTATGGCATCAAAATTCCAAACTATTAAACAGATAATTGAGTTTATGCTACTCCCTTCTGCCCTCTCGGTGTCTCCCTGCCCTGCTCATCTGCTTTTCTCTCGCTTTTCTTCTAAAAAAAATTTGATGAGGACAACAGTTATTGACATGAAAGAACCTTCCAATTCGCTAGAGCCCAGCCAGGGTTGAATGAGTGGGACCTGGTCTGGGGATTGATGGGAAGATCATGCCTTCATAGCTTGAACATATTGCATCTTCCATTAATGTGAATGAGCAGCTGCTCCATTCTCGAGTCGTTTGCACCTCTTTGGTACATCCAATTTGACAGAGCCTCAATGATCATTTCAGCTAGAGAGCAATGAAAGTCAAATTCGCATCTGCACATGAGATTAAAAAGGTGGGAAAGATTAATTTTTGAAAGCTGCTACCTTTCATGGGTGACAGCATTCATTGATTGGACATACAGACCGTGTGTACAAGCCTCTCTACGAGAGAGGAAAGGAAAACCTCAGCCACCTTTCCTGCTTTGCCTAGCATCGTCCTTGCAGGTGATAAATACTTGTTTGTTCCCATAGGGCCTGGATGCTTTAGCTAGGCATAGAGCTCGTTGTGTAGTTTTATGCAAACAAGACTTCATTTGCAGTAGTGCTTTCCCTCGGTCTTAAAGGGGAGACTATCACAATACACCCTGCAATGAAGCAATCAAAACCTGCCTTTTGGCGACAAAACAGCGAGAGCGTACACACTGTAATGCGACTTTTTTCAGGAAACATGCCCGGTTTCGGCAACAAAAAACTTCCACGCCTGCAAGAGACTTTTTTCATTTCACGTCTCTTTATTGCAGACGCTGCTGATTGTTCTGTCCACAGAACTGGCTTCCGCCAGTATCCCCCAGTGCCTGCCCTGATCATTGGAACGCAAATGCAAGTGGACTGCAAATCATTGGAATGCACCTGTTCTGCCCTGCAGCAGGAACACAGCTGCAGGCAGACTATTGTCATGGGTGGGGGGTAAGGGGGGCGGAGGAGGCTGCTGCCCTGCTTTGACATTCCTCAGCCGGGAGAGCTCACAGAGCTACTCATGATGTCACTCCCGGCGGGGGAGGAGGCTGGGGGAGAACGCGGAGGGAATCCCACGATGCGCAGCGATCAGCTCCACCGTCCCGCAACACTGCACTGTGGGATACATACCCACAGAGCATTGCTCACGCTGTCGATGCTGGTGCCCACAATGTGGACGTGATCTGTCGACAGAGGGAGCAAGTGTGAACACCCTTTGGCGATATTTGTTTTGTTGATTTTTGGGTGTCGACATACGTTTTGTCGACAAAACTGAATAGGGTAGACAAGGCCTCAGTGTGAGCATGTGGCTCCCCCTCCACGCCCACCCCTTATTCTGTTGGCATTCTAATGATTAGGGAAGCGATCACTGTCGATTTTAAAGGGGCAGTATCTCAGCCTGCAATGGAAAGATCCCCCAACTTTGCATGAGGGAAGCCGAACTCGACTTTGCATCATATTTTGCTTTGCTTTTTGGTAACCGGAGGAAATAGAAACTATCTGGCTGCCCGTTTATGGTGAAATGAGCCTGGCGGCCTGGGCCCAATTCATATGCAGTGTGACGAAGTTCCTGCTCTACCTTGGTGGGTCTTGCGCTTGTTGGCGGATTTGCTCGCCTTGGAGCTTCACGGCAGCCCTCAGCTTGGCCGTTTTTCTGAACCCACAGTCCAGGTCGACTCCTCCTGTGTCTGACCAGGAGTTGGGAGGTTTGGGGGGAACCCGGGCCCAGCCCAGGGTTCTGTGGCACGCAGCTGTCTAGAGTGCCTCCTGGAACAGCTGTGCGACAGCTACAATTCCCTGGGCTACTTCCCCATGGCCTCCCCCCAACCCCTTCTTTATCCTCACCACAGAACCTTCCTCCTGGTGCCCTAGTCCAGGGGAAGCGAGGCAAGAGGAAGGCTCGAGCTCCGCCTCATCTATCCGAGGCGGAGGCCCCCCAGAAGACCAGGAAGGGGGGCACCGATGCCAAACTTTCCGCTTTGCCCACGAGTGTGTCCCATCCACCGGTGTCAGCCGGGAAAGACGTGGTAGCACCAGAAGGTAGTGTTCCCCCTCCACGGGAGACCCTCCCCTCCGAGACCCTCGAGGAAGCCCCTTCTGTCCTGACACTACCCGAAGTCCCCGTGAACCCTGAGGCAACCGTCGTGGTGGGTGCCAGCGGGGAGAACCCCGGGGCGACAGAAAGTGTCCTCTCCTCCATGTTCGAGGAGATCGAGGCCCTAGATCTGACCCTGGTTGCCCAGGGGGAGGACGACCTTTTGCCAGCAAACCTCAATTTAGGCGACCTCACTCCACCCCTCTTTTCCCCATGCTCCCTCCCCCTAACTGCTGTTTCTGCTCCCACCTCTGAGGAGCCCCTGGACTCCTCCATCGACCCGGCCTCTGATGGCGCCCCGCTGACGACCACCGAGCCTGCTCAGGTGACAGCCGGCGCCATGAGGCCGGGACACGAGCTGCCAGGGGCACCCCCCGTTGGTGCGGAGCAATCGATTTCCTTCCCCGGCGGGGGCCCAAGAGAAGATAATCCACCTCCTGATGCTGTAGCCGCTAAATTCACCATAAAGCCCGCGCTCGGTATCACTGAGAGCTCCCTCCCTACCCCCTTAACCCTCAAGCCTGATCGGGAGGCGCCACCATCCAGCTGCTTGCCTCCCGAAACCCAGAATTTCGCCTCTGCCCCTGCCCGTTCCCCTACCCCTATCCAGTCTACCTCCTGCGATGTTATCGCCGCCCCCAGGGCTGTCTCCTTCCCTTTTCCAACCGATGACCCCCAGGGAGCGGTCTTTGCGTTCTCCTGCCCCGACCCATTAGGGGCTGCTATTTTCCCTCCACCACCCCCTATCGCCCCAGGGTTTGAGGTGGGCCTAGAAGCTCCAGCCCATCAGGCACCCCGTCGGAGGTCTGCACCCTGCTTGCCCGTTTTAGTGGGCCATGGGGCTGCACCAAGGGCCCCGCTGGGGAACAACTGGGAAACCGTAACCCCACCCCCCCATGAGCTGCGAGGAGAGCTGCCAAAGTTTTTAGAGGATGTCCATGGCTCCTGCAACAAGGTACAGCTTGCTCTCCAGCGATGGGGGGATATTTTTCTAATCCCCTGGGCCACAAGGGCCCTCATGCGGGAAGGTAAAGGGACGGGGAAGCAGGATACCGTGGCCTACTGGCAGGTCCGCGTCTTCCGTGACCAATTACTCACCTACGGGATGGGTCAGGGACTGTCGCGCAGCCCGCTGGGGGATGCAAGCATCCCTGCCAGTGAGGATCCTCCCCAGCCCTCCCCATGACACCTCTCACCATCGCAACGTTGAACACCCGCTGTTGTAGGATGGCTCTCCGCAGGTCCCAGGTGCTCTCCTTCCTTCAGGAGGGAGGGTACTCTGTGATTTTCCTGCAGGAGACCCATACGGATCCGACAGCCAAAGATAATTGGCAGCTGGAGTGGGGGGACAGGGTCTATTTTCGCCATTCCACGGTTCGACAGGCTGGAGTGGCGACCCTGTTCTCCCCCGACCTACGGCCCGAGGTGCTAGGGGTCGTCAAGGCCGTGCAGGGTCACCTGTTGCAACTCCGGGTCCATATCGAGGGGCTCGTGGTTAACCTCGTTAACGTCTATGCCCCGACATCGGGCCCAGAGCGGCTGCAATTCTATCAGCAGGCGTCCGCCTTCCTCGGCACCTTAGATTCTCATGAGTACCTGGTCCTGGGAGGGGATTTTAATACCATCCTTGAAGAGCAAGACGGCTTGGGGACTGAGCAATGCCCGGCTGCCGCGGACACCCTCCGGGAGATAGTCAAACATCACTCCCTAGTGGACATCTGGTGCGACCACCACCCGGATGACACTTCCATGTTCACCTTTGTCCGGGTGGAAGCCCATCGGTCGAGCCACTCCTGGTTGGACAGCATTTATTTATCACGCTTCCATCTCTCATGAGCCCACTCCTCCAGCATTCGGCTGGCCCCAATTTCTTACCATCATCTAGCCACCGTGACAGCCTCCATCTGTGCAGAGAGGCCGAGGCCGGCCTACTGGCATTTTAACAACAGCCTGTTGGAGGATGAGGGCTTTGAGACGTCCTTCCATGAATTTTGGCTGGCCTGGCGAGGGCAGCGGCGTGCCTTTCCCTCAGCGCGGCGATGGTGGGACCTGGGGAAGGTGCGCGCCCAGCTTTTCTGCTGCGACTACACCTGGGGCACCAGCTGACGGAGAAATGCGGCGATAGACCAGTTAGAACAGGAGGTCTTAGAGCTGGAGAGGCATCTGGCTGCCAACCCCGAAGACCTCTCCTCTGCGGAGCGTGCCGGGAGAAGCGGGAGGAGCTCTGGGCCCTCAAGGACCATTGGGCCCGGGGCGCCTTTGTTCGATCCCGCATCCGCCTCCTTCGGGAGATGGATCGCGGCTCCCACTTCTTCTATGCCCTGGAGAAAACGAGGGGGGCCAAGAAACACGTCACCTGCCTCCTGGCAGAAGACAGCACCCCCTTCACGGAACCGGAGGAGATGTGCGGGAGGGCCCGAGGCTTCTATGCAAGTCTTTTCTCCCCGGATCTGACCAACCCTAGCGCTTGCAGAGTGCTTTGGGAGGAGCTCCCTATGGTCAGCGCGAGCGACCGAGACCGGCTAGAGTTGCCTCTCACTCTGGCCGAGTTCTCGGAAGCCCTCCGTCGTATGCCCACTAATTAGTCTCCAGGCATTGACGGGCTGACTGTGGAGTTCTACCGCGTGTTTTGGGACATCCTCGGCCCAGACCTAGTCACCTAGTCACCTCTTTCATGCAGGTGAGCTGTGCTCGCCTTATTGCCGAAGAAGGGGGACCTCCGCGATTTACGAAATTGGCGTCCCGTCTCGCTCCTCAGCACGGACTACAAAATCGTAGCGAAAGCAATTTTGCTGCGGCTAGGGTCTGTACTGGTGGACGTGATCCACCCAGACCAGACCTACACCATCCTGGACCGCAGTATCTTTGATAACCTATTTATGGTTTGGGACCTTTTGGAACTCGGGCGTAGAGACGGTCTGTCGTTCGCCCTCCTGTCCCTAGATCAGGAGAAGGAGTTTGATAGGGTGGACCACGGGTACCTCTTGAGCACTCTGCAGGCGTTTGGCTTCGGACCCCTGTTTGTGGGTTTTCTCCGGGTGCTGTATGCTTCCGCAGAGTGTCTGGTTAAGCTCAACTGGACCCTGACCGAACCGGTCAGCTTCGGGCGAGGAGTATGGCAGGGGTGCCCCCTCTCGGGCCAGCTGTACGCTCTGGCGATCGAGCCCTTCTTCTGCCTCCTCCGCAGGAGGTTGACAGGGTTGGTGCTGCGGGAGCCGGAGCTGCGGCTGGTTCTGTCGGCGTATGCTGATGACGTGATCCTCGTGATCCAGGAACCCAGCGACTTGGCACGGGTGGAGGCTTGCCAGGCCATCTATTCAGCAGCCTCCTCCGCCCGGGTCAACTGCGTCAAGAGCTCTGGCTTGGCGGTAGGAGACTGGCGGCAGGCGAGCTCCCTCCCACCCGCACTTCAGACCATCCGGTGGAGCGCGGGTCCGCTGCTCTACCTCGGCGTTTATCTTTCTGCCACACACCCTTCTCTGCTGGAGAACTGGGAAAATTTAGAGGGAGGGGTGATAGAGCGGCTCCGGAAATGGACGGGACTACTCTGATGTCTCTCCCTCTGAGGGAGAGCACTGGTGCTTAACCAACTAGTCCTGTCCATGCTCTGGTATTGGTTCAACACCCTGGTCCCGGCCCCGGGTTTCCTGGCCAACCTCCGGACATTGATTCTGGGGTTCTTTTGGTCAGGAATGCCCTGGGCCCCTGTAGGGGTCTTTCATCTACCCCTGAAGGAAGGAGGACAGGGCCTGAAGTGTCTACACACTCAGGTCCGTGTCTTCCGCCTACAAGCCCTACAGAGGCTCCTCTATGGTGCAGGCAGTTCGGCATGGAGCACACTGGTGCACGCCATCCTGCGCCGCATCCGAGGGCTCCAATATGACCGGCAGCTCTTTTATCTCCGTCCGGGAGGTCTTCTGCGAGACCTCTCCAGGCTGCCGGTCTTCTACCAGGACCTCCTCCGGACTTGGAAACTGTTTTTAACGACCAGGTCCGTGGCGGCCACCGAGGGGGTAGATCTCCTTGCGGAGCCCCTGCTACACAAACCTCAGCTCCGTGTGCAGGTGGCAGAGTCCCGCTTGGTGCACCAGAGCTTGATCCTGGCAGAAGTCACAAGAGTCGACCTCCTGGACTACGACCAGGGACACTGGCTGGATCCCCTGACGCTCGCCCGGCGCATGGGGCTCTCCAGACCTCGCACCCCCTGGCGCGTACTTCAGGAGGTGAAGGCCGCTTTGCCGCCCACTGCTCGAGCTTACCTCGACCGGGTCCTGCTCGAGGGCACACCTGACTTTTTAATTGGACCCCTGCCCCGCAGATCCAATCGACCCTCCCACCCCTTCACTGCGAGCCGGCTGCATGAACTGCAGCCGGTTCGCTTCCAAACCACGGCAAGGAAACATCTATACATGCTCGCGCTCCACACCCTTCACGCCCTCACCCTAGTGTCCCGCCCCGACACAAAGTGGCGAGACCTTCTGCCACCTTTGGAGGGTGAGCAGCCCCGGTGGGCCAGCCTATATTCCACCTTGGTTCCGAGGCCCATCGGGGACATTAGTTGGAGGCTCCTTCACGGAGCTGTAAGCACGGGCACATACTTGGTGCGGTTCACCCCCATCCCAGATACTTGTCCCTTTTGTGAGGGAAACCCTGGTGCACGTACATCTGGAATGCGCCAGGCTGCAGCCCCTGTTCCAGCTCCTCACAAATCTCCCATTACGTTTTTGGTCGCATTTTTCCCCTCACCTTTTTATTTATGCACTCCCCATCTGTGGCCTCACAAAGTCGCGGAATCTCTTAGTTGACCTCCTCCTGGCCCTGGCTAAAATGGCCATCTATAAAACCAGAGAGAGGCGGTTGGCCGATGGAGTTTCCTGTGACTGTGGGGCCGTTTTCCGATCCTCGGTCCGTTCACGTATCCGGGCGGAGTTCCTCTGGGCGGCGTCCACCGACTCCCTTGATGCTTTTGAGGAGCAGTGGGCGCTGTCCGAGGTTCTCTGCTCGGTGTCCCCGTCCGGGTCCCTTTGTCTGACCCTTTGATTGGGGGAGAGAGTAAGGGACCCCAGCCCCAGCCATTGCTGCTGCGGACACCACCACCCTAGAGGGATCCGTTCACACGTGGGTGCATGTGACGCTCCCCCGGATTGTCCCCCCCACAGCCTGCCCCTCTTGTTGGGTGCTTTCAGAGGAGGGAATTGTTGGTGACACTCGGGTGTGGCGCCAGGTAACTTGAGGGGGTGGAAGACCATGAGAGTCGATGAAGCCCCCTCGCTCTGGGCCACCAGGTAACTCGGAAGGGTGGAAGACCACGAGAGTCGAGGAAGCCCCCCGCTCTGGGCCCGGGCGAGCTTGAACACTTCCCTCCCCTGAAGCTAATGAGAAAACAATTGTGATTGGTTGCTGTGTTACACATTTCATATGCTGCTGTTTTTACTTTGTAAGTGTGTTATGCAAATAAAACCATCTTTTCCTTCAAAAAAAAAATTACTCTCCTATAGCCATCTGGCCCAACCCTGTCACAGCAGTCATGTAGCAAAGTCATCACATCTTCTGGTGTTCTTTGGCCCCCTTGCTGGCAGTGTGTCCCTGCAGAATGCAGTTAAGTATAATGGGGTGGAGATAAGGTTATCTAACTTTATACTTGGTTTTCAGTAGTAAATAAAGGTCATTTCTTACCTTTCCCTAACAGCTCTAATCAGGTATACGATATTGTGAGAATGTGCTTTCCCCAACTGCTCCACAAACACAGACCACACACAACAGGTAAACTCCAAACTTAGCCCCATCCCAGGGTTTGGCTTTACTAACAAAGAAACAACAAGGTAGCAAGGATCCACACAAATCGTTTTCTCCAGGTCTGGCTGCTCCCAGGTTCCTCCCTCAGGGAGACTCAGCCCACACCCTACATCCTCACACTCCCCAAATAGCCATTCCCAAGTCTCTTATATCCAGATGGAGTAACTAGCCATTTGCCTCAGTGAGTCAGCAGAAACCCATCCCTTTCCCAGCAGCATCAACACTGGCTAACAGGGTGCATTGTTTCAGGCAAACACTGCCAGCCTTTTACAAGCAGCTTTTACATTAGTTAGCAGAGGTATTAAGGTGGGTGGGAAGCAAGGTCTGATGGTTAAGGCACAGGGGCATAAATCATGAAACATGAGTTCTGTTGCTGAGTCTATCATGCACTTCTGCAACTGTGGGAAAGTCAAAGCCAAATTGTCGACCAGAGGTGCCTAACATTAGCTACATACATCCGTAATTAGGCACCTGGGCCCTGACGCTGAGCTGGGCCTCTTGGGAAGCACAGTGCAGGTTATTCAGCTCATGAGCTTTTGTGCCAACCCAACCGCTGAGCATAACTTAGAGCCCCCTTGAGGCTGCTGTAATTTATGGGCCTGTAGACCATGTTGCAGCCCACAATAGACAGAGTCCAAAGTGTTCTATGTTTTCAACACACCCCTGTGCTAGGGCCTTGGCAGGGGTATTTCCCAGGGACCATCTTTCCACGGGTGTAGGATGCTTGGTATAGTAAGGACTGCAGCAGAACAAGCTTTCTCCACACTCTGCCCCCTGTCTTTTATTTCAGATGTGATCACTTGGCTCTCACGCTGGGGGAAATAGCCTGCCCGCTCTCACTTCTTTCCGTATGTATTTTTAAGAAAAGGCAAATCAATCAAATATAAAAGAAGCTATGGAAAGGCGCCTAAAATGAACTGATGTCTGCTCCCCCCTGCACATATAATACCACAGGGCCGGATTCTGAGCTCACTCCTTTCAGTTCTGCAGCAGTGTAACGCTATTGGGCCAAATTCTCAGCTGGCATAAATCAGCAGAGCGCCACTGGAGTCAGTATAGCTACATCGACTCGCAGCCGCTGAAGATGTGGCCTGTTGACCTCAGAGGTGTTTCCGGTGAATTGAGCTGGTGCAGGCAAGAACAGAATCAGAGGCATAGTGCTTCAGCAAATGGTTCGGCTCTTGGCTACGCTAAGAGTCGCTCCACTGACATACGCTGCTCTAAACCCGTCACACGTCAATGGGGAGGACAAGAGGATCCTCTGGTTGGCAGGAGCAACCGCCCCCTCCTCTGCCTGCCTAGGAGCCGCCACCTGCCTAATCCATTCAAGTAAATATCTCCAATGGCCGGTGATGGGACACTAGATGGGGAGAGCTCTGAGTTACTACAGAGGATTCTTTCCCGGTTGTCTGGCTGGGCATCTCGCCCACGTGCTCAGGGTCGAACTGATCACTGGATTTGGGGTTGGGAAGGAATTTCCCCCAAGGTCCGATTGGCAGAGACCCGAGGGGGGTTTTCACCTTCCAAATGCAGCACGGGTCACTTGCTGTTTTGAACTGGAGTAAATGGTGGATTCTCTGCAACTTGAAGTCTTTAAACCAGGATTTGAGGATGTCAGTAACTCAGCCAGAGGTCAGGAGTCTGTTACAGGAGTGGGTGGGTGAGGTTCTGTGGCCTCCGATGTGCAGGTGGTCAGGCTAGATGATTATGATGGTCCCTTCTGGCCTTACAGTCTATGAGTTTAAGCTGTGTTAGCCTCGAACTAGCGGGTTGGACCAGAGCCGAGTATCAGGTGGACTAAGCCGCTCTCATTGTCTGGGTTGAAATTGACCCTGGGCAGGGATGCTGCGCATCCGTGTCAGCTCAGGATGTAACATCAGCCTCCTCTGTGATATTGGCGGGGCAGTGAAAGATCACTGTGTTCCCGTCCAATGTTATACAGCAATAAATGGATAGCGATCAGAGAAAGAAAGTGACATATTCTTTGTGCCCAGAGCATTCTGTAAGTGAGGGGTCAGACTGGCCCCAAATCATTTCCCCCTCCATCCATGCAAGGCTGAGATTGGACGGGCATTTTCCATCCCACCAGTCCCTAAAGGGCTCTGCCACAAAATTAATCCTCACTGAGTCAGCCTGAACTTTTGCATCCACCCCTTCCAGCTGTGCACCCAGACCCCCACCCCATGTGGAGAGAGGGAGGATCGGTGTCAGTGGCAGGCAGGTCCCTGGAGGAACTATGCTGCTGATGTAGCAGTGAAAGGAGCAGGGAGGGAGGGCCTCATGACTGTGGTGAGTTTAAATTCTCCCGTATCGCGTTGCACGAGCCTCGCTGGCGTTTTGCCACAAATCGCAAGCGTGGCGAGCGATGAAGCTTGGATAAAATGTCATCAGAAGCGAACCCGAGAGAGGGCAAGTGAACTGCAACAAAGAGCTGAAAAGCCCTCTGAAATTAAACCCCGTGGATTGAAATCCTCGTCACAACAAATCGACACGAGAATCTATCTGTTGAGAAAAAAATGACATTGCGTTGCTTGGGAGCTGCTTGCTAAGGGCAGAGGAGCCCTCCCTGAGACCCAGCTGTGATCCGCCCAAACCCCAGCTGGGTGAAGTCACAAGACGTTAGGACTCCCTGCGTGACTTGGCTAGGCACTGAAGCTGTCTGTGCCGCAGCTCCACATCCGTGCAATGAGGCTAATAATGCTCCCTATGTTTTGTTTATTGAGACTGTAAGCTGCTCAGGACAGGGAGTGTATGCATGGAAATGTACAGCACCTAACACAATGGAAAGCTGATCTCCATCGGAGACTCTAGGAGCTACTGTAGTACACAGACTTAATCATAGCCCCTTGTCCTTTACCTGCTCCTGATGTTTCATTTTCTCCCCTCATCTGAGTGGTTTATATTCCCACGGTGTCTGAGCACCTTAAGAGACTCAGCTGCTATTTCCTTTGGTTTGAATATGTTCTGGGTGAGGCGATGACCAGATTAAATGGATTTCGGCCCTGGCACAGGCTCCTGTCGTCCTGCCAAATCTTACCCAGAAGCCTTTTAAAAAGCTCCATGTGTTCACACTGGCAGTGACTTCCGGCATGCCAGCCAGCGCTGCCTGTTCCAAACAACCCAGTCGGAACGCATCCTTCCTCACCTGTGTCCTCCTGGCCAGAGCCCATTTACAATGCATCTGCTTCCTGGTTCCGCATGGTCCTGCACTTCTGTCGGCATGCAGGCCTGTGCAAAGTGTATGCAAAACAGCCACAGCGGTTAGACATGCACCCAGCTGAGACTTCTGCTTCCAGTTACCCTGGCCCGACTCTGCTCTGGTGTCAATCAGCATAGCTCTGTTGACTTCAATGGAGCTATGCCAAAGGCCATCTGCTGAGGATCAGGCTGGTTTGTTTTGTTCATGCCTCATGCTCCCAACTTCCATGCTCCATTTGTCTGTTGCCTCGATCAGTTGGATCCCAGTCTGACACCTAGATCATGTGCTCTCTGGGTCATGGAGTGTCCAGTTTGTCACTAGTTTGCACAGTGCCTAGCACAATGGGGCCCTGATCCTCGATGGCAATTCCTAGGTGCTACCATAATAGAGAGAATGACTAATAATAATAATTCTACACCCATTTTGGCTAGGTGTACGCGGCTGCACAAGGTGCAGAATCAGAACTCTTGGGGCTTGATCCTCAGATAACCTGGAGTTACACTAGTTTACACCACCTGAGGATCTGGCCCTTAGATATGATCTGCACCTAGACTGGTTCGAAATAACTATTTTAAGAATGGGCTTTTCAATCTAGCAGAGACAGGTCTAACGTGATCCAATGGCTGGCAGTTGAAGCTAGACAGATTCAGATTAGAAATAGGGTGTAAATTTTTAACACAGAGAGCGTAATTAACCATTGGTCCAATTTACCAGGGATGATGCTGGACTCTTCATCACTGGCAAATTTAAAGTCAAGACCGGATATTTTTCTGAACAAACTGCTCTAGGAATTAGTGTGGGGAAGTTCTCTGGCCTGTGTTACACAGGAGGTCAGACTAGATAATCACTATTGTCCCTTCTGGCCTTGGAATCTATAAATCTATGAAACGGCAGGTGAGATTTTATATTGATTTTGTTAAACCGGTGCAGCCTGGCGTATGGACATTCTTATAGCAGTTTGAACCTGGATTATATCGGCTTAGCTTGGCCTGTTACCTAAACCTATGTAACCAGTTTTAGAATGATACAAGACAGTCCACACACAAAAGCTGCACTGATTGTCTTATTGTACTCCCCAAGCTGTCTGTTTCTATCTGTTGACTCTTGTCTTATACTTAGATTGTAAGTGCATGGGGGCAGGGAGCCTCTTTTTGTTCTGTGGTTGTACAGTGCCTTCGCACAAAGGGGTTCTGATCCCTGCCTGGCATCCCTAGTGCTACAGTAATGCAAAAAAGTAATAATAATGTAGCTAAACTGCTTTAAGTTAAACTGGTGCTCCTTCTGTGTGTAGACGAGTTGTTAGTTTCTAAGCCCTATTTCCTTTCCAGTTGTTTTCTGTGCTCATGATGATGCAGGTTTACAAAGATCCCTTTTTGCTCTCTCAGAAGCCATGGTTTTGCTTATCTCTGAATTTGCTGAACACCTCTGTTTCCTGGGGCATGTTATTTGTTGTGTTTTCCACAGCTCCCGACTCCACTGGCGAAAGAGAAAGACGGACTGGGTTAGTCAGTTCAGCTGCCATATCTGGTTGCATTTTGCTTTGCATTGCTCACAAAATATGGTTCAGTGGTGTGTTAAAATTAATTTCACATTAATTGTTTTAAAAGCTACAGCATCCTGCACTGTTTTGGGTGAGCAATTGCCTTTCTCTGCTGGGAAATAATTTTGGCATTTCATTTGGAAAAAAGTAATTAACTGTATGGGTATGCTTAGTTGAGTAAGTCATTACAATCTCTGACTTATGCAAATGCAGTTGTCAGGGTATAATTCAGATCGAGATAATGCAACAGATATATTACACTTTAATTTGCACAAGTCCAAGGGAATATTTCTGTGCAAATAAAAGCTGTTTATGGGTTAATTTACAAATCTCATTTGCATAATCAGTTCTCAGACAGCGTGAAGCAGGCACCATGTGTCATCTTCTCAATCAGTCATTTAGTGGATCCAGAGCAAACCCCTGTGTGGACACACACAAACTCTGGTGGAAGAATGGTTTCTTTTGATTTAGCTTCAACCTGTTTCTAACCGATTTAAACTAACCTGAAATAAGCTTGGTTTAGACAGAAATAAGAGCGTCCACACAGGAGGGTGCACTGGTTTAACTAACTCGGTATATAAACATGTCTTTGCTTAACGCAGAGCAACTTCTCCATGTAGGCATGCCTCAGCAAGGAGGCATGTAATGGAATGGGGGAGGAACGAAAATAGAAGGACGTTTTTAGTACTGACCACAGATATTGGACAAAAATGGATTGTAGCTCTTTAATGGCTAAAACTGATGTATTCCTAGGTTCAAATAGCCTAGCACCCATTTTATATGCATTATGCCATGAAACATGCTTTAAGGGTCACCCCCAGTGGATTATTCCCTGCCTTTATGATAATTATGATAATTGTTTATTATTTTGTAATATGGGAGCTCCTGGTGGTCTTAATCATGGATCATCATTGTGCTCGGTGTTGCAAACCGACATAAGGAAAAAACTGGCCCTGCCCCAGAGAGCTGACAATCTTAAAGATTTTATATTTTAAGGGAACATTAAGATCATTTCCTATGACCTGCTTCCTAAGCCATGCCAGAGCATTTCGCTCAGCAAGTCGTGCATCAATCCCAATCTTAAAACACGACTTCAATGCACTCCCAAGATGCATCAGACTCCCTCCAGCCTCCAAGTGCTTTCGGAGTCATATCTGCTGCTCTTAGCGACTAAAATAAGACTGGACAAGAAGGCGAGACCCCAGACTGACACTCAGATCCCAGGCTCACATATTTTTACTGAATGGGGTGTCACTGAAGGGCAATAAACCAAGAACTTTTTTAGAAGTGCTTTTCAGAATAGAAACACTTTAAGACAGGTTTCCTTAGAGATGGATCAATGGATGGATGGATAGATCCAAGCAAGGAACAGAGTGTGCGTGTGTGCCTGTGTGTGTGTGTTGAAAGTGAAGTGCATTTGTACTCCAAAAAAATGACTACTGATGCTTGTTTCTGGCATGTATAGTTCATGGGACAAATTTACACTCTTACTGCCTGCTCTTTACCTGATATATGTGAATTATGGATACAGGTATGTTTAATTCTAGGATGTATCAATTATGATATCTCATCACATTTTCAGTTGTGTCTCCTTAGTGCTCTTGGTCATCACATACCATCCATAAAGGCAGTAGAAACCCCATCTCCGGAAATACCTGCTTCTTTGGGACCGGAAGCAGAAATACCAAATGACTACAAGAACAGGCTTCCTGGGTAAACAAGTGACAACGAATAAGCCAGTAGGTAACTTCCGCTCCATTTTCTGTGTGTGACCAAACTGCCAACCGATTGTGACTTCTACTGCTGTATTCATGTCACAGCCTGGCTGGCCCTTTAAGGGGAGTTGGGTTCAAGTCTTGCCTGTGACCCAGCAGTTAACCCCTGACCGTGACCCAGTAGTTAACCTCTGGTCCTGCTTTGAGCAGGGGGTTGGACTAGAGGTCCCTTCCAACCCGGATATCCTATGATTCTATGACTGATCCTGAGCTGGGGTCTCAATGAAAGTTAGTGAGCCCAGCTGTGAAAGGACCAAGGAGGAACCCACAGAGAGGGAAGAGGACTCAGTGAGGGAGGACACCCAGGAGTGAGGGGAGTTTCCTCTGTCTGGAAAGAACCCTGGGGAGCTGATGTGGAAATAGGGCACGTGAGAAGCAGCCAAAGTCCATGGGTAGGGGAAAAGTGCTAGGAAGAATGGCCTCCAGGGAAAAAACCTAGGCAGGCAGTTCTCAGCCAAAGGAGCAAAGAAGGAACTTTGCAGTCTCTGGGAACAAGGATGAATAGCAGGGAATTTCAACACAGCCGGAGAGGAGCAGAAGGATCTTGTGTTTGATGTTGACGTGGATTCTCTATCTGGACTTTAGTAATGCTGGAAGGGGACAGAACTGGAAAGAGGCGTCCTGACCAGAGGGTGGAGGCACAGAGGACGTAACCAGAGACCATCACAGGGCCCAAGAAGTGGGCAACAGGGGGTGCTAGCAATGAAGACCTGCAATGCTACACACTGACAGCAGGAGGTGCTATGTTGGTGAGTGGAACTGATTACAACCCACTGTTCACAACTGTATGGCAAACTTTTGCACAAATAGCTTTCAGCCCAAGTGGGCAGCTTGCAAAGTGGCTGGTGCAAGTTTTCCTTGTTCATGCTATTTGTGCTCTGTGATTGGTCATTTAAGTCACACGGTATCACTTCACTTCCTTGCTCGGATGAAGTAAGCTTTACAAAGAAGGGCTGAGGAAATCACCGGGACTCTGAAGTCTCTGGGAGAAGGTCTTGAGCTTTGAGATCAGTCTGCTAATGGGCCAGACAAATGGTGACAAGTTTAATTATGAGGGAGATGTTTCTGGAAGCACAAGGCCAGTGACTCTGACCAAGCTGCCCCTTTATTTAGAGAGCAAGCCATTCCCTGTGTTGCTGTGTGGGGGGCCCTTGTAACAGCCCGGAGCTATTCCCAAGAGAGGTTTCATCTGCCAGAGCTCATGGGCCCAGCCAACTGGCTTGGTAGCTCATAAAGATGGAACTGTGCACTTACTTAAAGGCAGGGAATGCCAAGGTTACGATTCTGACTGCAGTGTTCGCTCAGCCGCTGGGGGATTCTCTGCATCTGCTCTTCTGGCTTAATCCACTGTAAATTGTTCACCAGGAGATACTCAGGACCAGATCCTCAGGTGGTGTGAATCTGCAGTGCTCTCTTACAATCAGCAGAGCTACACCAGTTCACACCAGCCGACCATCTGGTCCATGCTACCTAGCTCGTTCTTTAGATGCTCCCCCCGCATATTATCAGAGAGCTTCACACATGCTGATAAATGTATCCCCATGGATTAGGGACATTTTATCTCCATTTTAATAGCGGGAGGGAGTAGGACTGAGGCACAGAGAGATTGGATGACTTGTCCAAGGCCACACCAGGAGTCTTTGGGAAACCCACCAATGGGACTCCGATCTCCTGAGTCCCAGTCCAGCATGAGGCTGAAGATGGGCATCAATATAAGGTGAATTTAGATAGACAGAGGATGCAGAGGGGGCTAAATTGTACTCAGTGGAGTTGCATGGTGGGAAGTGAGAGCAGGACTCAGCTCCCGGCTTGCAAAGGGCCTAAGACTCTATCAGGGTGACAAGCGCTAACAGAAGAGTTGATTCCTCTGCTGATGTACAGCAGCGAGGGTTCACGGTGTGACATTGCACCGCCTATTCTTCACAGTTGTAAGATTATGATATAATTATGGCATAATTATGATGCATTTTGTACAAGATGGGGCATGTATGGTGCCATTGGAAAAGTTATGATTTGCTGAACATGATTATCTTATTTGTGTACATGCATCATTTTTGTATCTGAAGTTATAAATATTGACTATGTATCTGTATTTCAAATGTAGTTACCCCTGAGTGACACCCTTAGGCAAAATGCTTCCAGTCTAGATAGCTGGTTGTGAAGGGCCTATTCAAGGTAATGAGCCATTAGGAAAAACAATAGGCCTCAAGAGAAGCTTATCCCCCATCGGGTGAGCCTTCCTGAGAACGCTCCAGACAGCCTGTAAGAAATGGCTGCTATAACTCCAAAAGGGCATGTGACCAGGCCACATGACTCTGGACTCCATTTTGGGACTCCTGTATTTTTCCACAAACTGGTCTGGGAACCAAGTTTGAAACAAAGGGTCCCCGCTGTATGAAGAAGCTATATAAGGCAGGGAGTGACATGATCAAGTGTTCTTCACTCCCCACACAAGAGGACTCCTGAAAATACCTGAAGAACAAAGACTGAACTTGGGGAAGTGCTGGACCCAGGCTAAAGGGATTTCTAGCCTGTGTATGGAAAACCTGGGGATCCCAAGCTGCAAAGCAGTGCAGCTTGTTCCTTTAGAATCTGCAAGCTTGCTTGTATCATCATACAGGGTAAGGGACTGCTAATTCATACCCTATCTTTCTAGTATATTAAGCTAGTTTGCGTTTTTGTTTATTTGCTAAGTAATCTGCTTTGATATATTTGCTATCACTTATAATCCCTTGATATCTATTTTTTGTAGTTAATAAACTTGATTTATGCTTCATCTACACCAGTAAATTTGGAGTAAAATGCTTGGAAATCTTAGCTCAAGGGGCAAAGGTTGTTGCATTTCCTCTCCACTTTGAGAGGGAGGCAAACTGGATAGTAAATTCATACTGGTCAGGGTTTTGAACAGGGCAGGACGATACAGCTCTGGGATCCTAGACTGGGAAGCTGGTGGTTATTTTGCCTGTTGCCTCTCTATTGTTGGTTCATGCAGCGGCTGGTCAACCTGCATGTAACTGCAGATGGGTGTGTCCCTACCCGTGTGAATGCTGGTGGAAGTGTAGGACGAGGAGCAGGTCTGCAGCTTGTCACAGCAGCACAGTGTGAGAGGGAGCCCAGGCTGGTGAGTCAGAGGGCTCAGTGGTACCCGTTCCAGCTTGCACTCCGGAGGGAACTGGCCACACACAGGTTCCTAGATCATGAGGCCAGAAGAGTCCACTGTGACCATCAAGTCTGACCTCCTACTCGACACAGGCTGTGGGACATCCCTGAATTAATTCCTGTTTGAACTAGAGCAGATTGTGTAGAAAAGACACTGGATCCTGGCTTTAAAATTCCCGGTGACAGGAAATCCACAGCAACCTGTGGTGAGTTGTTGTGGTAGTCTAGGGATAAGTCATTAGGAACACCTCTGTTCTTTTCCTAGCTCTGCTATTGATTTTCTATATGACCTTTGCCAAGTCACTTTATATCTGTCTCTCTTTTTCATCCTTCCTCCTGTCTACTGGACTATACACAGAGACGGTCTCTTACTATGTATCCATACAGTGCCCAGTTCAATGCAGCCCTGCTCTCAGATTTTGCTTGCATGCGCTTCTGTAAAACAAATAATAAAGAGATGGCCACATACTTTTGCTGTCAGCCCAATAAGCAGAATCCAGTCCTGGAAATCCCCTGAAGTTCAGTAGCTGGTTTCCCCTTGGTTAGCTCCATCATGAAAGTTTGTTTCAACTGCATGTCAGATCAGAAAAGTTTCTCGGGAAAAGAAATCCCATGGCAAGGTCAAGCTGAGATGGTTGCTGCTTTAACAAACACCTCAAATTGTCTCTGATTAATTCTAAACAAATCTGTGGAGAGGCTTGTGCCTGTGATAAGTGATTTCAGGCAATCACTGTTGACACATTGAGCTGCCGAGATTAAGGGGAGAAAGTGATGAACAATGGGTGAGATTAGAAACTCTTTGTCAGGCAGATCAGGCCCCTCATAGAGGCAAGGGTAATGGATGAGGGTATCAGGGAGATGGCTGGAGACTTGGGAGTATGGCCAAACCACTCATTAGGCAGAGTCAATAAAAAAAGTAAGCTATGGGGGGAGGACAGAGTTTGAATACGCACATTGGGAAGGAAATGTGACACTAGGATCTGGGTTCTCAGGACACATTTTTGGGTGGCCTCAGAGTGTGGCCACCAACTCTTGCTGGTGGCCGCTCTCACACTTTTTCCTAAAATACTTAATTAGCTTTAGGAAAACCAAATAAATATGCACATGTACACATCCAGATCATTGTAATTTATTTATTGCTAGCTAGTAAGTCTGTTGTGAAAAGTGATGTTAACAAACATACAAGTATCACTTTTCACAGCAGACTTACTCAGCCCTGGCAAGCCTGGGGACAAATTAAACCCAGATGAGGGGGGGCAGTGGACCAGGGGTGATGCAGGGGGCTGAAACCTGAAGCCCCACAGTCAGGGCCCGAAGCCCCGTGGCCAGGGGACAGGGCCTGGGGATGGAGCTCGAAGCTATGTGGCCCAGGGCCTAGAGCCTACCACTGTGCCGCTCTGGAGCCTGGGGCTGGAGCCTGAAGCCCCAGGGCCAGAGCCTTCCTCCCCACCACCCCAGGGCTGAAGCCCAAAGCCTGAGCCCCCTTGCCCCTGGGAAGGTGGGGAACTCACCGGCTGCCTGGTCCTCCAGCGTTGTGCCCCAGGTGTCTCCGGGGGTGGGGGTGGGGGGGGCGGGCAGGGCAGGGCCCAACCCCTGCTGGTGGCCCCAGCGACCAACACCACGGCTGTGCCCCGAGGAGCAATAGGGAGGGGAAGGAGCCGCCATTTTATCCCCCCTCCCTCCCCCCGCCATCATAGTCCAGGAGGCTGTGGTGGCAAGAAAAGCCCCTGATGGCCTCATGTGGCCATGCTGGCTGCATTTGCGCAATGCTGGGGAGGCTCTGAGTTACTCCAGAGAATTCTTTCCCAGGTGTCTGGTGGGGGGGGGGGTCTCGTCCACGTGCTCAGGGTCTAACTGATGGCCAGATTTGGGGTTGGGAAGGAATTTTCCCATAGGTCAGATTGGCAGGGGCCCCGGGGAAAGGATAGGGAAGGGCTGGCTTTCCTCTGCAGCATGGATCACGGGTCACGTGCAGGTTTGAACTAGAATAAATGGGCAGATTCTCTGTAACTTGGTCTTTAAATCAAGAGTTGAGGACGTCGGTAACTCAGCCAGAGGTTATGGGCTCACCATAGAAGCAGGCGGGTGGGGCTCTGTGGCCTGCGATATGCAGGTCAGGCTAGATGGTCCTGATGGTCCCTTCTGGCCTGAAAATCTATGAGCTGGGTTAGAAAGAGCTGGTTTGGGAAAGCCACAAAACTGGCAGCATGGGGAGGCATAGGGACAATGCACTCAGTTCAAGTGATGTGCTGATCCGAGAAGCTCTCAGGTTTTGGTTTATCTATGAGGACTTTATGGAGCTCCTCTGTGGGACCTTGTGGCACAAGTCCCGATGGCTTCCGTGAACCTTGCATTAGCTCCCTCTAGTTTCTAAAAGATCATTGGACTGTCACCACTCCAGCACTGGGAATGATCATACACACGTCCTTGGTATATGCAGAGGGCTTGTTTCACCCATTACTGAAATGCAGCTACCTCTGTGGTGGAAATCTGCAGCTGTCCCACAGTGCTTGGGACAGGAAGTGAAGAAGAATGTCTTATCCAGTTGACACTGCGGAAGGGAACAAAATACCCAGGGGTAGGCTTGGAATCCAGAGCTACAACAGTGAGGTTCACTTTGCTAATCTTAGGGAAGAGAGAAATGGGAACATTAATGACCATAAATTATGAGGAATATTGGTGAGTTGTTTTTTTTCTCATTGTCAACCATAAAATGGCACCTCCACAAATGGTAACTCCCAGCTTAAGCCGGAACATTGGCTCATTTCTGACCCAGAGGAACACATTCCCTGGTATACCCAACACCGCTTCCCCCCAGAATCCTTTGCTCTCCTTGTCCATCTCTTCTCCCATATTTGACTGGCCCAGATATCACAGTCCGAAGTTGCGTAGTTGTAGGCTGCAGTAGAGGGGCTGACCCTCGGGAGGAGCCTAGCCCATAATAAGTGTCCCATTTTGACAGTGGTGTTGAGGCCCCCCTTTTCCTAGCTGATCCCAGAGCAACCCTTTCTCTGTATGAAACACCAACAGCCAAAACAAGCTTCCATCCAAATTCATTGGGAGAGGAAGCAACTCTTACCCAGTGGACTTCACTGGCTAGTGATTTGAGCACAGAACTAGTAGCTGGCTGTTTGTGAGCTGCTGGAAGTGAGTGAAACGCTGACTGCCTCAGTTTCCCCATCTGTAAATGGGAACAGCAATCCTTAGCTTAACCCGTAAGAGGGGTTCAGAGGACAAACGAGTCAATACCTACAATGTGCTTTGAAGATGAAGCATGCTGAGTGCTCTCAGTGCTAAGTATTAGTGTTCATTGACAATTGGGCCAGCACTGCTTTGACTGTAGAATTTAAAGCCTAATCTGCTCAAGTGAGAGTAACTCAGGTAAGAGTTGGTGAACACCTGGAAGGGCTGGCTTGGGAGGAAAGAGCAATGCTGATGTAAGCAGTGTCAGGATGAGCTCCACCCTGACATCTGGTGGTGAGGTGTGGCAAGTTGTGGAAAAGAACTTCAGGGGCCGATCTCATTTGCATAGGCACACCCACCACGCCTAGAATGAGACCATAGCTGCCCAAATGGTCACTTTGGCTGCTGTGGGATCCCCAGTGTCTCTGTTATTGGGGCAGGAAGAATAAATTGCTATTACCCTGATTATGGGAACTGTGCTTGGAACTGTACGTGGCCTTTTGTTATGATGGAGGGATTCACCATCAACTAAGTAGCACTCGCTAGGCAAGGGTCATGGTTTCCAAAACTGTGTGAATGGAGAGAGGCTGGGGACAAGTATTAATACTTGGTGGTATGGGCCCCTTGGTGAGGGCCTTACATGCTGATTGCACTTCCTCCTCTCTCCACTGTGGAATATCAGAGCTAATTTTGATTTCATTAGAAGTCTAGTTATAGGCTGCTGAGCTCACTTTGGGCTGACAGTGCACCAGCACTGGGGCTCCACTACTATAAGCTGAATTCACCTAAGAGCTGAAATCACTGAGTGTTGTGTTAAGTAGTGGGGGAGCCTGAAGATATATTGTGGAGCAATTTGCGGGACGGCTGGTGAAGCAGTTCGACGCGGAGCAGTGTGTGGATGGCAGGAGCTGCTTGTGGGCCGTGGAGCTGAGTGAAGGAGTTCGTGGGGCGGCTGGCGGAGCGGAGCGCAGCTGAGCGAAGGAGTTCGTGGGGCGGCTGGCGGAGCGGAGCGCCGCTATGGAGCTATGGGGCGGTCAGCTTCAGATCACGTAAGGTGCCTCTTACCCCTGTCCCATTTCCACCCAGATTGGGAGGTAAAGCTCCGCCGATAAACTTTCGAACTCTGGGGCTGCCCTGACCAGGGACAGAGACTTTTGGGGCATTGGACTTTTGGGACTTTGGGTGATTTGGGGTTGCTGGACTCAAGAACCAAAGGGAAAAGGGCATGCCCCAATTTGCCTGGGGTGGGGTTGTTTTTGCTCATGGGTTGTGTTATGAATCCTGTTGGTGGTGTTTCCCCAACATAATGCCACATTGTTTCTCTCTGTTATTAAAAGACTTTTGCTACACTCAGACTAGGTGCTTGCGAGAGGGGAAGTATTGCCTCTTGGAGGCGCCCAGCGGGGGTGGTATATATTGGTCCCAGGTCACTGGGTGGGGGCTCGAGCCGGTTTGCATTGTGTTATTGGAATGGAACCCCTAGATATTGAACCCGGCCCTTGTTGCTGCCAACTCTGACGGGCAGAAGGGTTACATTTTTGGGGGCTCGTCCGGGATCGCCTGGGTCAGTACCCCTCGCAAGCACCTGTTGAGTGATCCACTACATTGGGAAACAATTTATATTTTTTTTTGTTTGTGCTTATATTTTGAGGAAATTACTGTTTGTATAATGGCTAATATGTCAGGTTTGTTGGGCCCTGGCTCAGCAGCTTCTAGCTCAGAGGCTGCAGCCTCGGCTGATGATTGGACAAAAGCTCTGGGGCAAATATTGGAAAAGGTTGTGCTTCCCCATGCTGAGTCAGACTCTTGTCGTAAGTTAAGATTATTTGCTGGGGAGGAGGAGTTTGAACCCTGGTTAGAGCATACCACTGAAATGCTGCAAGAGTGGGCCGTACCAGATGCAGAAAAGCGAAGATGCCTTATAGAGAGCCTTGGCGGCCCAGCATTAGATGTGATTCGCACCCTGAAGCTCATTGACCCTGGGGTCAGTGTGAAGGACTGCCTAGAGGCCCTTGAACACAACTTTGGGAGCGTAGAGGGCCCTGAAGACAGCTACTGTAAGTTCCTTAATTCCCGACAACAAAAGGGCGAGAAGGCTTCAGCCTACATACAGAGACTGGAGAGACTGCTTCAGAGAGCTGTCATGAGGGGAGCAGTGACTGCTGAGCAGATGGATCAGACCAGACTGGCTCAAATTGTAAGAGGAACTCAGTATCAGAACCCGATTCTACTTCATCTCCGGCTAAGAGAACGACGGGAACATCCCCCAAGTTACTCCCAGCTGATAAAAGAGGTCCGAGAGGAGGAAGAAAGGCAGGCTGCCAGTGAGTTTTGGGAAGCCCAAACATCGGAGCCAGCCAGCACAACACCACTGCAAATGGCCAGTGTACTGATGGTGAGCACCAGAGAGGAACTTGCCCAACAAATGCAGGTCCTGACGGAACGAATAGCTGAGCTGCAAAGTACCGTTGACCGAGTTAAGACTTCTAGGAATAAGAAGCCTCAAACTGTGGCGATTGAGAAGCCCGCACTTAGAGCCACCATCCCCCCCAGGCGAAGGGGGAAAGGTCAATTCTTCTGCTACCGATGTGGTCAGGATGGACACAGTGCTGCCAAGTGCCGTAATGAAGAAAACCCCTCCTTAGTGTATGGAAAGCTGAGGATCAGTTGGGAGAGATCCGGTAGCTGCCAGAGGGTCTGGGGACGGGGACCCCCCAGGTCTGCAGGATTTGAAGATTCCCCCAGAAAAGACTGTCCAGCTGGGATCCCTGCAGGACTGATAGGGCCTCGAGCAGAGGTCATGGTGAGGATCGAAGGGGTGGAGTGTAAAGCAGTGCTTGACACTGGATCTCAAGTGACTATTATATTTCAGTCATTCTACCAACAGATGCTTAGGCACCTGCCTATACAGCCACTGACTGGCCTTGGCCTATGTGGCCTCAGCATGGATGAATACCCCTATCAAGGGTATGTCATAGTGCACCTGGAATTCCCAGAGGAGGTTGCTGGGGTAAGAGAAGAGGTAGACACAGCTGCCTTAATATGCCCTGACCCTAAAGGGACTTCTGATGTGTCTGTGCTGATAGGGACCAACTCCAGTCTCTTCAAGGTACTCGCGGATTACTGCAGAAGGCGGGCTGGGGACCAGTACCTGAATACCCTGATGATCCATACGCTTTGTGCTGAAGCCTATAGGAAAATTGAGAGCGCTAAAAGGGACACATCTGAGCTACCGCTTGGGGCACTGAAGTACGCGGGCACAACCCCCTTAGTAGTGCCTGCAAGGACGGAGCAAGAAGTGCTTGTCATGAGTACCTGTCTGAAAGGCAGTAAAGGGACGTTAGCAATGATAGAGCAGCCGATGGGAGGAGAGCTCCCTGAAGGAGTGCTGGTCCCCAGTGGAGTCATAACCCTACCTGCTGAAGCCCAGGAAAGGGTGACTATATTGATTGCTAATGAAACGAGTCGTGATATTTTTGTGAAGCAAGGACAAAAGATAGCAGACCTCTTTGAGCCTGAGTCGATTGTAAAACCCCAGTATGAAACTCCAGTTTCGGCAATAGACCCAGCAAAGTTTGACTTTGGAGATTCACCAGTGTCCGAGGACTGGAAAGATCGCCTGAGGAAGAAACTTTGTGAAAGATCCAAGGTGTTCTCACTGCATGAGTGGGATGTGGGATGTGCAAAAGGAGTAGAGCACAATATCAGACTACATGACTCTCGACCTTTCAGGGAGAGATCTAGGAAGATTGCTCTCTCTGAGATGGAAGATGTGCGACATCATCTTCAGGAGCTGGCTGCGAATGGCATCATTACAGAGTCCCGCAGCCCATACGCCTCACCCATTGTGGTAGTCCGCAAAAAGAATGGGAAAATCCGGATGTGTATTGACTACCGCACCCTAAACAGCCGTACTGTGGTCGACCAGTACACTATGCCTCGAGTGCAAGACGCCTTAGACTGTTTGCTGGGAAGCCAGTGGTTCTCTGTGTTGGATCTTCGAAGTGGATACTACCAGATCCCTCTGGGAGAAGAAGATAAGGAGAAGACAGCCTTCATCTGCCCATTAGGGTTTTATGAGTTTGAACGCATGCCCCAAGGGATTTCTGGAGCACCTGCCACCTTTCAACGTCTCATGGAGAAAGTTGTGGGAGACATGAATTTACTGCAAGTGTTAGTTTATTTGGATGACCTGATTGTGTTTGGAAGAACCTTAGAGGAGCATGAAGAAAGACTTCTTAAAGTGCTTGATAGGTTGGAGGATTATGGTCTGAAGCTTTCAATTGACAAATGCCAGTTCTGCAGAACCTCAGTGAAGTATGTGGGTCACATTGTGTCCCAAGAAGGTGTGAGTACTGATCCTGATAAAATAGAAGCACTCACTACATGGCCACGTCCAAGTAACTACAGAGAACTCAAGACCTTCCTTGGATTTAGTGGCTACTACCGCAGATTTGTGAAAAACTATGCTACGATTGTAAAGCCTCTGAATGATCTTACCAGGGGACATCAGTTCAGCAAGAACAAATCTAAGTCCAAGAATAAGGGGAGGTCCCCAAAGCCTCCTGTGCAGAGACACAATGGCCCCTTTGCACCATTTGGGCCACGGTGGGATGAGAGATGTGAAAGGGCTTTTCGAGAAATCATTACTTGCCTAACTCATGCTCCAGTCCTAGTTTTTGCTGACCCAAGCAAACCATTTATCCTGCATACTGATGCCAGTTTGGAGGGTCTGGGAGCAGTCCTGTACCAGGAAGTGGAAGGCAAATGTAAACCTGTAGCCTTTGCCAGCCGAGGATTGTCTGATAGTGAAACTCGCTATCCCACCCACAAGCTGGAGTTTTTGGCCTTGAAATGGGCCATCACTGAGAAATTTCGAGACTACTTGTATGGTGCTCAGTTCCAGGTGTGGACAGATAACAATCCACTGACTTATGTGTTAACAAGTGCTAAGCTGGATGCTACAGGGCAGAGATGGGTGGCCGCCTTGGCTAGCTATGAGTTCAGCATTCAGTACCGATCAGGGAGAAGCAATGTAGATGCAGATGCATTGTCCAGGCGTCCGCAGGCTCCAGAAGTTGCTGTGATACCCACAGATGGAGTGAGAGCTATTTGCAGTGTGAGTCGCCGAGAGCCAGAGGCCCGTGAAGACTTTCAGGGATGTGTTGCAGAAGCTTTGGGCCTGCCCCCTGAATGCATGCCTTCTGCTTCGGTGAACTATATTGCATTAGACCAATCTCCTTTGCCCATGCTCAATGCGGCTGACTGGCAAGAAGCCCAGCGGCAAGATATTGACATTCGTGATACACTACTTGCCAAAAGGGAGGGGCGAAGCCCAACTGCGGTTGTCCCACCTAACCCGGAGGGTAAACTACTATTGAGAGAATGGACCAAACTAAAACTGATTCAGGGAGTGCTACACCGAATGACCACTGACCCTTTACAAAAACAACGAGCACAACTAGTACTGCCAAAAAAGTACAGAGCCCTGGCCATGAGGGCCCTGCATGATGACTTTGGGCATTTAGGGATGGAGAGGACCCTGGAACTTATTCGTAGTAGGTTCTATTGGCCCCGAATGGCTGAAGATGTTCGCAGGAAATGTGAGACTTGCGCTCGATGTGTTCAAAGGAAAACTCTGCCCACGAGGGCTGCATATCTCAAGAACATCACCAGCAACAAACCTTTGGAGTTGGTATGCATTGATTTCTTGTCTGTAGAGGTAGACAAGAGGAATGTTGGAAACATTCTAGTAGTGACTGACCATTTTACACGGTATGCACAAGCATATCCCACACGTGATCAGAGGGCCACCACCGTTGCTCGAGTATTGTGGGACAAATATTTCTCAGTCTATGGATTCCCGGCTCGGATACACTCTGATCAGGGGCGGGATTTTGAGAGTCACCTTCTGAAGGAGGTGCTGAAGATAGCAGGAATTAAAAAGTCTAGGACAACGCCTTATCACCCCCAAGGTGATCCTCAGCCAGAGAGGTTCAATCGAACCCTATTAGATATGTTGGGAACTTTGCGACCAGAGCAGAAGGCAACCTGGAGCCAGCATGTCGCATTTCTGGTGCATGCCTACAATGCCACAAAGAACGATGCTACGGGAGTCACCCCATATCTCTTGATGTTTGGGCGAGAACCAAGATTACCCATAGACTTGTGCTTTGGTGTATCAGAGGATGGAGATAGCTATGAAACTCATCAGCAATATGTATCCCGACTAAGAGAAAAGCTGCGGGATGCTTATCGCTTAGCTACCGCTGCGGCTCGGAAGAACGCAGACCGCAACAAACATCGATATGATGCTAGAGTGCGTTCGCAGGAGCTCCAGCCGGGGGACAGAGTCCTGCTGCGAAATTTGGGTATTGCTGGCAAACACAAGATAGCTGACAGATGGAAGGCAATACCTTACCTGGTGATGGAAAAGCTGGGAGATCTGCCGGTCTACAAGATCAAACCTGAAGACGGTCCAGGGCAAATAAAGACGGTGCATAGAAACCTTTTGCTCCCTGTGGGGGAATTGGTAAGCACCCCTTGTGAGATGGGCCACGGCAGGGCCGCCGGGCAGAACAGAGGTGCTAGACCAAAGCCGCCATCCAACACAGACAGTGGGCCCCCTGCAGCTAACTTACCCCTATTCTGCACATCTGAGAGTGAGTCTGAGGAGGAAGACACAACCCTGGTGTATCCTGGGATGGAGACAAGATTTCAGTCTCGATCAGCTGAACCAAACGAGAGTTCTCCCTTTTCCGCCCTAAACCCATTGGCGGAACTATTTAGGCCCCTTTCTGATACCCCGGTGCTGCTGATGAGACCCCCCTGTGATGACAAACACAGGTTATTGGACAATGGGGACAGACAGGTAGAGGATGTCCTGGGCACCTTGGACCCTCCAGCGTTAGAACTAGGAGTGCAGGGGCCTACGCCAGTAGCCGAGGGACCCTCCAGGGAAGCCTCTCCATCCGTCACTCAAGAGGATGTTCCCCTTACTTCGGCAACAGAGATTCTCAATAGACGAGACAGGGTGATAAGACCAGTGAAACGGTTAACTTATGATGCACCTGGGGTGACTAGTGAGGAGCCAATACATTTAGCACACAGGCTTGTGGAAGCTAAAGTGGGCTTCCTGAGGCCCTTTGGAGGAAACCAATGAGTTGGTATAAAGGGAGTGTGATTTGTCGGGACGACAAAGTCTCGGCTGGGGGGAGGATGTAAGCAGTGTCAGGATGAGCTCCACCCTGACATCTGGTGGTGAGGTGTGGCAAGTTGTGGAAAAGAACTTCAGGGGCCGATCTCATTTGCATAGGCACACCCACCACGCCTAGAATGAGACCATAGCTGCCCAAATGGTCACTTTGGCTGCTGTGGGATCCCCAGTGTCTCTGTTATTGGGGCAGGAAGAATAAATTGCTATTACCCTGATTATGGGAACTGTGCTTGGAACTGTACGTGGCCTTTTGTTATGATGGAGGGATTCACCATCAACTAAGTAGCACTCGCTAGGCAAGGGTCATGGTTTCCAAAACTGTGTGAATGGAGAGAGGCTGGGGACAAGTATTAATACTTGGTGGTATGGGCCCCTTGGTGAGGGCCTTACATGCTGATTGCACTTCCTCCTCTCTCCACTGTGGAATATCAGAGCTAATTTTGATTTCATTAGAAGTCTAGTTATAGGCTGCTGAGCTCACTTTGGGCTGACAGTGCACCAGCACTGGGGCTCCACTACTATAAGCTGAATTCACCTAAGAGCTGAAATCACTGAGTGTTGTGTTAAGTAGTGGGGGAGCCTGAAGATATATTGTGGAGCAATTTGCGGGACGGCTGGTGAAGCAGTTCGACGCGGAGCAGTGTGTGGATGGCAGGAGCTGCTTGTGGGCCGTGGAGCTGAGTGAAGGAGTTCGTGGGGCGGCTGGCGGAGCGGAGCGCAGCTGAGCGAAGGAGTTCGTGGGGCGGCTGGCGGAGCGGAGCGCCGCTATGGAGCTATGGGGCGGTCAGCTTCAGATCACGTAAGGTGCCTCTTACCCCTGTCCCATTTCCACCCAGATTGGGAGGTAAAGCTCCGCCGATAAACTTTCGAACTCTGGGGCTGCCCTGACCAGGGACAGAGACTTTTGGGGCATTGGACTTTTGGGACTTTGGGTGATTTGGGGTTGCTGGACTCAAGAACCAAAGGGAAAAGGGCATGCCCCAATTTGCCTGGGGTGGGGTTGTTTTTGCTCATGGGTTGTGTTATGAATCCTGTTGGTGGTGTTTCCCCAACATAATGCCACATTGTTTCTCTCTGTTATTAAAAGACTTTTGCTACACTCAGACTAGGTGCTTGCGAGAGGGGAAGTATTGCCTCTTGGAGGCGCCCAGCGGGGGTGGTATATATTGGTCCCAGGTCACTGGGTGGGGGCTCGAGCCGGTTTGCATTGTGTTATTGGAATGGAACCCCTAGATATTGAACCCGGCCCTTGTTGCTGCCAACTCTGACGGGCAGAAGGGTTACACTTATGATGAGGCAGTATTAACCCTGCCCCTCCACATAAATAGGCAGATACCTTAAAATAACTAAACATTGATAGCTCGACTGCGTGGCAACAAAGGACCGGCTAAATAGTCACAGTCTTTGAAAGGTGTAACTAACAAATCCTGCATGCATCAGCCGTAGAGTCTGAAGTCAGGACCTTCCATGCTGCAACACAGACTTCCACCACTTGAGCTGAAGGAGAACTCAGCAGAGTAAAGGTGGAGTAAAGCAGTAGACTGCACGGAAAAGCCCATGTTCCTTGCTGGCAACCTGCATGGGGGTCGGGGGCAGCCACCAGAGACAAGAGGTATTACTCGGGGTGGTGCAAGGAGGCATAGCGATGAATAGTGAGATGATAGTAAAGGGAAAATTTAGGCTGAATGACAGAAGCAGAGATCTATAAGGCTGGGGAATAGTCTCCCAAGGGAACGGTGGAAGCACCAACACTTAGCACCTTTAGAACTAGACAAAGCACTAGGAAAACTAGGTAAGTTCATGGAGGATAGGTCCATCAATGGTTATTAGCCAGGATGGGCAGGGACGGTGTCCCTAGACTCTGTTTGCCAAAAGCTGGGAATAAGCGACAGGGGATGAATCACTTGATGATTACCTGTTCTGTTCATTCCCTCTGGGGCACCTGGCATTGGCCACTGTCACAGGATACTGGGCTAGAGGGACCATTGATCTGACCCAGTGTGGCCGTTCTTATGTTCTAAAATTACTGCAGGGAACAACCCAGCATTGACTCCAGAGAATGGGTCTAGATGACCTTGGGTTTCTTTTCATCTCGTATTTCTAGGAGCCTGTCATTCTGGAGCCTAGTGAGACAAAGGGAAAAGGGGTATGATTTCAACTGGCATATTCCCAGTGACTGCCTGGGACATTTGTCAAAGTCAGCAAATTTAATTTCATCTACTAAATTGCCACTGGATTTCTCTCCTTCCTTCCCCTCCTCCACCCCCAAGCAAAATTAATGCCACTGGCTTATTTTTATGGATGCCTTAATTAGACATTTGCCATTATCAGAAATGTTACAGATATTCAAATCAGCCCCATTATAAGGGAAGAGATGGTTGCTAATGACCCTGGTGTAGTTCCTTGTATTAAAAATTCTTATGAAAATTTATTACTCTATAAAAAATGACTTAATCAAAAGCAGAAAATGCTTATGTGTGTGTACTGGCAACTCAGTCTAAGCTGCAGTTGGTGCATTTGCAAATCCGCTCTCAGGGCAACATAAACAAATATACCAGAACAGTGAACGAAACAAAATATCATGAATCATAAATCAAAGCAATGTAGTAGATATGCAGAGGACACTGGAAATAGATAGGATAACAGAAGGAAATATCGTCTCAGGTATAAATAGCTCCAAATAAATCATCAGCAAACAGGAGTAAGGCAGAAGCCTCCTGAAGTGATGATAACCACAGCTGGAAACCTCTTGCTGTTGTCTTGTACTTAAGAACATAAGAACGGCCACACTGGCTCAGACCAAAGGTCCATCTAGCCCAGTGTCCTGTCTTCCGACAGTGGCCAATGCCAGGTGCCCCAGAGGGAATGAACAGAACAAGGAATCATCAAGTGACCCATCCCCTGTCACCCATTCCCAGCATCTTCAAAATGCAGAATGACTGCATATGGAATTCGTCATTCCAGGAACATGGTGAATCGGTTCCCAGTGCTCCACTCAATGTGTGGTCCAGGGGCATAAATGTAGGACTGGGAGCCAGGAACCTGCTAAATCCTAACCCCATCTGGGACAGTGACTCCCGTGGCTTTGGTAAAGTCACTTAGCTCCCCATTTTACCTGCTCTGACATTGTGACACGGCTATGCTGGTGCAATCACAAGCACCATAATTCACAGCCATTGGCCAGGTGTAAATTACACCAGCTTGACCAGCAGTGCACTTGGGGCTGGGCATGTCACCTCAATGGGGCACATTCACCCAGACAGAGGGCTGGCAGTGACGCTACTGTTACCTTCCATTGGGGGTCATGTCAATGGGCGCTGACCTGAAGTCAAGCCAGGGATCCGTAGGAGCTCCTAAGGGGACATGCCAGGTCAGCTCACTCCCTGGTTAGCTTAGTCACATCACCCTCTTCACTGGGGCAACCCGGTCTGCGCTGATCCCTACGACTCCCTCCATCACCTCTGACCTCCCCAGGCAGTTTCATTCCATGGGAACTTGGAAACAGGTGGACCAGACCATTCCTTGGAATGGGACTGAGACTAAGGAAAACATCATAATACCTCACTCTCATATAGCACATTTCCGCACTAGATTTTCATGCAATTTGTAGTTTTTAATGTATCACAGAACCCCTACAAAGTAGGGGAAGTGCTGTTATCCCCATTGTACAGAGTGGGTAAGTGACTTGGCTAAGGTCACAAAGGAACTCTGTGTCAGTGAAGGGAACTGAACATAGGTTTCCTAAGTTCTAGGCTAACACCCAAATCTAGGCTATCCACAAACCTCACTGCTTTCAAAGCTTTCCTCAAACAAACACAAGTTAAAAACAAAACAAAACAAAACCCTGAATAATCTAAGCAAGTTACTTATTCCTACCTGCTGAAAAGAAAGAAAGAAAATCCCATGTCTGGAGATTGAAGCTAGAAAAATAGAAATTTAAAATATGACACAAATTTATATTGCAAGAATTAGCAGGTGGAGTTGTCTGGCCTGTACTATGCAGGAGGTCAGACCCAGTGATCATAATGGCCTTGCAACCTGTGAACTGCTGTCATTTCTGTTATGGGGATAGGCACCATGTGCAATCCTAGAAAGAAAGAAAGAAAGAAAGAAAGAAAGAAAGAAAGAAAGAAAGAAAGAAAGAAAGAAAGAAAGAAAGAAAGAAAGAAAGAAAGAAAGAAAGAAAGAAAGAAAGAAAGAAAGAAAGAAAGAAAGAAAGAAAGAAAGAAAGAAAGAAAGAAAGAAAGAAAGAAAGAAAGAAAGAAAGAAAGAAAGAAAGAAAGAAAGAAAGAAAGAAAGAAAGAAAGAAAGAAAGAAAATGCAGGAGGCTCTTTGCTACTACTTTACAATGACTGCAACTGGAGGAGAGGAAGACAGAGTAAAAACGCATATGCATTGTATTCTCTATCTGACTTTGATATAGCTATAAATTGTTAACATAGCTTTGTGGTGGGTCCCTGGCATGCAGCCTGGACTGTGGGACCACTGGGACCTCTGTCCCACCAAGCTGGGGTATCTGTAGTGAGGGGGTGTGGCCTCCCTCCAAGGCTGATGGAGTACGGAGCCAGGCATGACACACAAGCCACGCCGGAAGCAGTGTGGCGGGACAGGACGTTTAAAAGGTGAGCCCTGCAGCTCAGTTCAGCTGGAGCCGGTGAAGGAGCCAGAGGCCTCCCACCTGCTGCTGGAGCTGGAGCCCGAAGAGGACCTCTGTAGCCCAAGGCCTCGAAGGGACTGCCAGCTGACGCCGCCGAAGAGCTGCTGGGTCGGCCGCTAGTGGTGTACCCCGGGGGGATGGAGGACACCCACGAGAGAAAGGTACACAGCCCCGGGGTCATAGGAAGTAGCCCAGGGACGCCAGACAGGAGTCCGGTTGTGGAGCCAGAGCACTGGTCAGCGTGTTTCGGTGGGATCCCTGCTGACCCAGGGGCAGAGTCCTCCACCACTGTCAGAGCCCTGGGCTGGGACCAAGTAGAGCAGGGTGGACCCAGGTCCCCCTCCCACCTGTGGCTGGCCCACCTCTGGGGCGGCTGCCTACCCACCCAGAGGCCCGTGTTTGTCTGCCATCTGCCAGAGTCAGGACGTCAGGCGGAAGACTGCATTTAGCTCTGCCCTGCCTGAGGGCCAGAGCCCCTGTTCGCTGCTCCGCGCTGTCACCGGCTGCTGGCTGCTTGGCCCTGCCTAGAGGGCCAGGGCCGCAGAGACTGCTAATTCCCCAGTAAACCTTGCCTTGATAGAGGCACAGGAGCGAGGGGACATGGCCTCCCTCTGAGACCGATGGGTAGGGACGGCCACAACCTCTTCCACGTGGTGAGGAACGCGGGCTAATGGCCTGACCCCTGAGGCAAGGGGACTGCAGGTGCTCCTAGCCCGTGGCCAAGCTGAGCGATTACGATGGAGCCTGACAAGCTCATGAACTCGTGGGTGGAGAGCCAGCCCAGCTCCAACAGCCACAGCAGCTGGTGCAGCACCTGGGGACCAGCAGCAGCAGCTGCTCTGGGTGCTGGGGGCCCATCAGCAAGAACAACCACAGCAATGCTTCCAGCAACTGGCCGCCCTGCTGCCCAGCCCCCCTGGCTCCACTTCCCGGGGTGGCAATGCCTCCGGCAGCCCCGGTGATGCTGGACACCTCACGAAGATGGGGGTGTGAAGATGACACAGAAGCCTTCTTGATAACTTTCAAGCAGGTGGCCTGAGTGGCTGGACAGCCCCCGAACCAAGGTGCCACTCTCCTGGCTCCCCACTTAACAGAGGCAGACCAGGCTGCTTATCACGGGCTCCCCAAAGATGAGGTCCGTGGCTATGGAGCAGATATCCTCGATCTAGATATCACCCCCAAGACATTTTGATGCTGGTTACAGGGAAGTTCTACCTTCCGGGGGCCCAACTCCGGGTAGTGGCACAGAGGCTCAAGGACACCTGCTCTCCTGAGTGACACTCTGCCACCGAAGTCGGTCATTGAGCAATTCGTCCACATCCTCCAACTCTGAGGGAGGACCTGGGTCCTCTGACATCGACACACCATCCTGAGGGTGGTGGTCAGTTTAATGGAGGACTTCCTGGCTGCTGAGACCCCAGTGATGCCCAGAGCAGCGGCGGGGACACCGAGTCCCTTGAGCTCGGAAAGACCCTCCAGCCCTAAGGTGGCGGCCTGACCTGGCTTGAGCCGTGACAAGGGCTGCCATGGACCGTCCCAACATCCTGCAAAACACCCCCAGGCCACAGTGGAGAGGGAAAATCCCTGAACCAGAATCACTTGGAACGCCTGCGAAACCTCAACACCTGGCCTAGCCCCACTGAGGTTGGGCCCTGTTTCACCTGTGACCAGCATGGACATCTCCAGCGACAATGGACACCTCTAGCTCCTTCAGCCCGGTTTGCACCAGAGAGGCCTGCACCCGACTGTGTCCCGCCACCAAGGTGACTATCCCCATGGGTCTCTGTGGGAGACAAGTGCCTGCCGTGGTGTGGACACCGCTGTGTGGGGGACTGAGCCACTTACAAAGATCCCGTAAACATAACAGAGCACTGCATCAATATGGGCAGCTGGGCAGCTGTTTTCTCTGCTGCCACACCTGCTTAGATAGTGTGTGTAGCAACCTGCATGGAAATTTGCAGGGAGGAGCACAGGTTGTGGGAGGGAAGAGTTTTGAGGAGACGTGAGGAAGTCAGTTTGCGTCCACATGGCTGGAATGCTAGCTGCATTTGCAGCATCACTGTAAATAGTTCTCTTAATAAATCACCGGTTTAGTTTTAGAAACATGCAGCCCTCTCATGTCATCACCTAGCACGTGATACACGAAACATTGTGCACGAGTGCTTATTTAGACATCAGAGAATGGCATTAATGTGTCAGCGTAGGTCCTTTTTACAGGGGGTGGGGCCGTGAGGGCATCTGGGTTTTCTACTCCTAACCTCTAGCAAGCCAAGCTGATGGTGGCCGTAAGCTATGTCTACACTACAGAGTTAAGTCGATGCAAGTTATGCTGACAGTCATTAACTGCAATAATAACATCACTTGTGCATGTTCACACAACGTTCCCTATGTCGATGGAGCGCATCTACAGCTGGTTCTCTAGCATTGACAGAGGGAGCAGTGCACCATGGGTAGATATCCCACCGTGCACCTCGCCACCTCTACCCCTCGGAGTTGTGAGTATGGGGAATGGATTGCAGTGCCTCATTGTTGCGGGCTCACTGTCCCATGGTGCAGTTTTTTCTGTCCCATCATTCCATGGGCTTCCAACTACGTTTCACGCCATTTTTCAACAGTCCCT